>NC_090442.1:412185775-413435775 GCF_031143425.1 Pleurodeles waltl
GTGCAAGACTGCCTTTCGTCACGACGCCCAACGTCTGTGGAGTTACCTCACTTCCACCTGTCCCTACATACAGTGCAGGCGGTCGCCATTTCATGGTGGTGGACAGTGATCAGATTAACCTTAACTGCCTCACTGCCTAGATTTGTACATACCTTGCCATTCCCACTGTCCCATCACGTAAGTGCACTATGTACACTGAGGTGGGGGTTCCGTTGTTCAAATCGTCACAGCCTACTCACTCTTGTGTCCCTTAGATACCTACCGCTGCGGATTAATGGGAGGTGAAGACAAACCCCCGTGTACGGACCCCTTGTGGACTTGGCTACACTGGAGGACAGGCAACTTATACTGACTTATAGACTGGACAGGGCCACAATCACAGAGCTGTGTGCCCAATTGGAGCCTGACCTGATATCAGATATCCGTCATCCCACAGGGATCCCCCCTCTTGTGCAAGTGCTATCAGTGCTCCATTTCCTTGCCACTGGTTCTTTCCAAGTGACAGTGGGCATGGCAGCAGGAATGTCACAGCCAATGTTCTCAATCGTGCTGGCTAGGGGTTTGGCTGCCCTGGTGAAACACATGTGCAGCTACATTGCTTTTCCTCAGGTGGAAGATTTGGCCACTGTGAAGGCAGGATTCTATGCAATGGGGCATAGCCCCAATATTATTGGGGCGGTTGACGAAACACATATTGCGTTTGTTCCCCCTCCCCCACGCCAGAATGAACAGGTGTTCATGAATCGTAAGAGTTTCCACTCACTCAATGTGCAAATGGTGTGCCTGTCGGACCAGTACATCTCCCACGTCACTGCCAAGTATCCTGGGTCGGTGCATGATGCCCCTGTCCTTGAGGAATAGCAGCATCCCAAATGGCCCAACTACAGAGGGACATGGTGTGGCTAATAGGTGAGCCAGACTTCCCACCCACTGTATGTCTTCAGGTGTTATTCCAGTAGCATTGTGTAAGGCTAAATGTTGTCCCTCCATACTTGCAGGTGACTCTGGCTGTCCAAACCTATTGTGGCCCCTGACCCCTGTGAGGAATGCCAGGACAGGGGCTGAGGACCGTTATAATGAGGCACAAGGGCGAACCAGCAGAATAATTGAGAGGACCTTCGGCCTCCTGAAGGCCAGGTTCAGGTGCCTCCACCTGACAGGTGGATCCCTGTGCTACTCACCAGGAAAGGTCTGCCAGATAGTAGTGGCATGCTGCATGTTGCACAACCTGGCCCTCAGACGACATGTGCCTTTTCTGCAGGAGGAGGAGAGTGGAGATGCCCCTGTGGCAGCAGTGGACCCAGAGGACAGTGAGGAGGAGGAGGAGGCAGAGGATGAGAATGTGGACAACAGAACATCAGTTATACATCAATACTTCCAATGACACACAGGTGAGACAGTGGAACTGATCATTTCTGTGACTATTAATTTAATCTGTGTGACTGTAGCACGATGGCATTCACTTCCTTTGCATCTCAACTTACTGTCACCTATGGCTTCTCATTTTCCAGATGTTGGTGATATGACGACAATGTCCTGATGTGATCACTACAGCCAGTTACAGGTCATTAATTGTATGCTATCACAGCGTTCATATCATTTGCACTAGATGTGACTGTTCCCAAAAATACACATTTTCAACACATAAAACAGTGTCACTCAAATTGTGTTCAAAGGTGTTTATTGTAGTGCATATAATTGACTGAAAAGTGCAATGTGATGGGGTGATGGTGTAGGAAAGTCCAGGGTATTGTTCCAGTCTGTTTGTAGCACAGGTCCAGTGTCCAAGGGGCCATAGGAAGGGGAGCAAGGCAGTTCAAAGTGGACACAGTGACAGGGTGGGACACAAGGGGGACAATCAGGAGAGCCTCATTTCCTGGCAGTGGTCTTGGTGTTGGCAAGTGTCTCTGGCTTCTCTCTGGGTCTCAGGGAACGTTTGCGGTTTGGTTCACCTTCTGCAGGGGGAGGGGTGCTGGTGGCCTGTGGGTCCTGTGGCGTGGCCTCCTGTCCACTAGCTGCAGCAGAAGTGGTGGGCTGGTCAATAGACTGGCTAGTGGTAGGGGCCCGCTGCTGTGCTGTAGATTCCTTCATGATGTTGGACATGTCTGCCAGCACCCCTGCTATGGAGGTCATGGTGGTGTTGAGGGCCTGGAAGTCCTCCCTGATCTCCTGATGGTGTTCCTCCTGCAGCCGCTTGTTCTCCTGCATGTTGTTCAGGATCTGGCCCATCGTGTCCTGGGATTGTTGGTAAGCCCCCAGGATATTAGTGAGTGCCTCCTGGAGAGTCAGTTCCTTCGGCCTTTCCTCCCCATGGGACACAGCAGTCCTCCCACCCAGTGTCTCTGTTGGCCTATGCCTCTGTCACCTGAACGGTGTGCCCACTGCCACTGACCCCAGGTCCCTGATTGTCTTGAGGGTGAGGTGTGGACTGGGGTCCCTGTACAGGTGGGCACCCTCTGATTGACGTGTTCTGGGGACCGAGGTGTGGGGACGTTGGGTGGGTGCTGTGGTGTTGGATACTGATGGGGGAAGCTCTGTAGTGGACTGTGAGTGGGCTGGGGTGACCGACTGTCCAGTGGTCCCTGATGGGCCAGGTAGTTCTTCCAGATCCAGAAGTCCAGAGTTACTGTCATCACTGGGGGCATTTTCTGTTGGGGGACTGGATAGTCGTAGCACCTTCTCTCTGCTGAGATTGGCTGGGGCACCTGTGGGGATGTAAGTGATGTATTATGCTTCATGCCTGTGACATATTGTACATCCCTATCTTCCCATCCATGGTTGCTGTTGCCCTGCCACCTTTGAATGTGTATGGTGATGTATTGTGGGATTGTTAGTAACCCTATGCTGTGCATGCTTTGGGGATGGGTGTCCATGCAGAGCTGGGAGGGCTGCCCATGCATTGGTATGGCATGCAGGGCTTGGCATTGGGGTTAGTCATCCACATTGGTGCAGTTTGTGGGATGGAATGGAGTGATGGGAGTGAGGGTGAGGGTGTGAGATGGCATGCAGGTATAGGAGGTGATAAGCGGTAAATGTTGACTTACCAGTGTCCAGCTCTCTAGCTACTCGAGTGAGTCCTTCTGAATGCAGTATTGCCAATACTTGCTCCTCCCATGTGAGCTGTGGGGGAGGAGGTGGGGGTCCACCGCCAGTCCTCTGGTGAGCTGGTGCCTTGCTGCCACAGAACGTACCTTCCCCCATAGGTCATTCCACCTCTTCCTGATGTCTTCCCTTGTTCTTGGATGTTGTCCCACGGCATTCACCCTGTCCACATTACTCTGCCATAGCTCCATCTTCCTTGCAATGGATATCTGCTGGACCTGTGCTCCAAAGAGCTGTGGCTCTACCCTGACTATTTCCTCCACCATGACCCGCAACTCCTCATCTGTGAAACGGGGGTGCCTTTGTGGGGCCATGGGTGTTGTGTGGTGTGTTTTAGTGTGTGGGTGTTGGGTAGTGTGGTTGGGTGTGCGTAGTGGAGTGCATGAGGGACGTATGGGTGTGTGTGGTTGTAGTTGTTGCAGTGGTCTTGATGTCTGTCTAGGGGCAATGATTTGTATTCATAAGGGGTTGTGGGTAATGTGGATGTGTGTTTTGTAGTGGTGTGGGTGGCTGGGTGTGGTGTGTGTATGAGTGTCAGGTGTGTGTTTTTTTAATTGGCCAGTGTTGTGTACTTTAGTATTTGGGTATCCATTCTGTGCGCGGCGGTGTGTACCGCCAATGGTTTAACGCCGTTGAATGTCCGCCGTGGTGATTTGTGGGTCATGATGTGGTGGGCGTTGTTTTGTTCGGCGTAATTGTATGGGTGTTGGTACCGCCACTTTAGCACTGACCTTTGGGCTGGCGGATTTGTGTATGTGGCTGTATTCTGTCGGTTTGGTGTGTGTTTGTGTCATAATATGGCGAACGGATTTACCGTCAATGTCATAATGAGGGCCTATATCTCGTTTTGATATAGTATATACAGAGCCAGCTTCCTACATTCATCTTTTTCTTATTTACTGTTCCCTTTTTCCATTTTTCTCAATATTTCTGTAAATCACTAATTTCTCTGTTTCTTAGTCAAATCTTTAATGTGGGCTGTCGGTGTAAAGAGACCCATTTCTTTAATTCATCATGTGTAAAATATATTTTGTCATTTCATTTGACATTTTTCATTCTGCTTATGCCAACACCTTAATTATCTTTCAATTTGTGATGCTCTTCATTGGCATACCGAGCTGCTTCTTTGATCCAATTTCCCATCTCATCAGCATTGTATGTCATTAGTCTGTCTAAATCCACATTGTCCTGAAGCATTTCTCCAAATTCTAACTTCAGAATGCCAATACAAACTTCCTTAGGTGATGGCTCTTTCACCACTGTCTCTGTAACCTGCTCTATGCGAATGCTGCTATGCACTGGAACAGTAACTGAAGCTTCTAATGGGATACTCGGTATAATTCCAGTCAGAGCTTGCACTGCCTCTATGTCATTTCCTCTACTAACCCCAACAGTAGCCTGAGTCGGTTATAGCTGCTCACCTGTATATGAAATAGGTCTCAAAATCTGCAAATCACTAAGGAACTTGTCATCATCATCATCTGATCCTTCACCATCTTCCTTTTCTTTCAACTGGCCTGTTTTTTCCTGCTCCATTTCTGTAATGACAACAGGAAATGTCTTGACCCTCTCGATTTTGTTCACTCACCATGCTTTTTAATGCTATACATTCAGGACTCTAACCAACTCCTAAATAATGTCTTAAATTATATGTCTGTTTTCTCTCTCTCTCTTCCTCATTTTCCATGCAATCAGATTTATAAAGCAATTCACATTGTGTGGTTATTGGCACTTCACTCAGGTTATACATAAGCGATGTAGAAATTTGAAGTGTATCAGCCTCAGTCTGTAATTAGGCGATAGGACTGCTGTCTGGCCACAACAGTAGGACAATTGAGCATCAGTGATTTGGGGAGGGTGTCAATATCCTTGTCACAAGCTGTGCTGTCAATAAGGGACGCAGTTGGTGCAATGGATTGCATAACATTGTACAACTGAGTCACAAGGCTGCACGGAGAGGAGTTAGTAAGTATATGCTCAAGTGCCTGGAGTTTTGGGGGGAGAGAAGGGAAGGTATCATGCAGGGCCAGGCAGGCTGCTCTGAGTTGATGATGCAGCAGTGTCTCAAGCACTGTGTAGGGTGAGGCCGCTTAATAAAATGGTCTCTCAGGTATAAGTCCGAGAAGGTCCTGAGCTCCCTTCCGTGGGCCCTCGCTCTGGCGCCGGCATCGAGCAAAGGTAGCAGCTGGATATTGCGGCCGAGCTGTATGGAGGGTGCGTAGATACAAGACAGCCCTGCGTGCCTCAGCATACTGTCCCATGCCCAACACAGGCATTGCACTGTGTCAGTCTTACCCCTTGGTGCCCTATAGGGCTGAGGGAGGGCAGTGGCTAAGGGGTCTGCCCCAATGGCCACATGGGGCTAGACGCAGTTTGGGTAAACCCAAAAGGTAGGTACGACGGCTGGGCACAAATTGCATAGAGCGTGGCTCAGCCACTCTGAGCATTTGATATGAGGTTGTTTGCAAGCCCAAGTTAACTTTACAGGATTGGAATGTAGGGGGTCATAAGAAATGCGCTGTGAGAGGGAGGTTAAATTTAGGAAGAGATACAAAAATTTGGATAAGATAATCATATTTGCTATTGTGATCCGCCCAGAAATGGAAAGTAGGACCCAGGACCAAAGGGGTAGTCTATCCTCCAGCCACGACATAGTGCAGTTGAATTTAGCTGCCCAGAGCTCGTTTGGGTGGCAGCTGAGCCAGATTCCCAGGCAGTGGACCGGCTCAGAGGCCCAGTAATATGAATAGGCTAGCAGGAATGGCTGTGTGCCGTCAGTGACATAGAATAGGGTGGATTTGGAACGTTAGCAGTGCTGCACCTTGCAGGAAGCTGGCCTGATGTGTGGTGGGTACCTATTGTACTTACACCTTGTACCAGGTCCAGGGTTACCCTATCAGTGAAATGTAGGCAGTGTCTAGAAGCCAGGCTCTCTAGAGGTAGCTGTGGGTGAGCAGCCAAGGCTTATCTAGGAGACATGCAGAGCTTATGCAATTCCACTATAGTCACACAGCACTTACACACATGAAAGAATACACTCACTGTTACAAAAATAAAGGTACTTTATTTCAATGACACAATTACCAAAAAGTAATAGAGAGACAACCCTCTAATAGGAGGTAAGTAACACACGTGGGCACATATTTATGAAAAGTTCGGTTTGCGCTAACGTATTTTTTTTTTACCTAATGCGGCGCTAACTTAACTCCAGATTTATATGTTGACGCTAGACCCGTCTAGCGTCAAAATATTACAGTTAATGCCATTTCTAGGAAGCGCCAACCCACCTTGCGTCAATGAGATGCAAGGAAGGCGTTCTCTTCCTAAAAATGGCGCTAGCCGCCTAGTGCCATATTTACCTCCCAACACTAAAACGACACGCACCTAGGGATAGCGGACATAAAAAATGTCTCTAAGCCAGTTTAGCGCCATTATTTAGCACCTGGTCAGACCAGGCATTAAAGTGTAGCTATGCCCATTTCCATGGGGAAACACCATGGAATGGGCACAAAGATGCCAAGACCAGCACCAGCAACACTACCATCCACTCCACAGGGACACTACAGGAGGGGGGGACCCCATCCCAGGTAAGTTTAGGTGGGTATATTTAAAAAAAAAAAATCAGTGCCATTGGGGGGCCTCTTACATGGCGCCCCCTGCCTGGCACTGGGTATGTAGGGCTTGCCCAGGGGACACTGGTCCCCTGTGGTGGGCCTTGGGGCTGCATATTTTTTGCCGCTAACTAGCCTAGCGTCATTTCTAAACCCACTAGTGCCATTTCCGCTAATCCCATCCCTCACCGGCTAGCGTCTTTTTTGGAGACGCTAGCCATTCCTTAGCACCATTGTGCGTCATTATATTAATATGGACCAAATATGGCTCTAAGAAATGGTATTAAAAATAATTACGCATAACTGCTTTAGCACAGTTTTGTGTAATTTTTCATAAATATGGGCGTAGATATGTACACTAGTAATCAGAAACAGGCATAAAAAGCAATTGAAAACAGTGCAATAGCAAAAGGCAATAGTGACCCTAACAGGAGCCCAAACCATATACTAAACAAATGAGATGCGAATGCAGGACCCACACCTAGGTAAGTGGGGGGTGTAGAGGGGAGCTGGAGGAACTAAGGAACCCCAAAGGTAAGTACCACAGTGCCCCCCCAGTAACCAGGAAGAAGGAGTAAGTTACTGGATTTTCCCCAAACCAACCAAAAGGACGAAAAAGAAGATAATGCAACACCCAGATAAGACTGCAAGAAACAAGCGGTGGATTCCTGAAGAGGACGACCAGTGGAAGAAGGGGACCTAGTCCAGAAGTCACAGAAGTGCCCAGTGGGGGCAGGAGCCACTACCCACCCATCTGTGGTTGCAGGAGTTGGTTGACAATAGGACGAAGACGGTCGGGAATGCAGCCTTGGAGCAGGTGAAGAGTTCCTGGCGGATGCAGTCGACATCCCAGGCCAGATGGAGGATTGCAATCGGTCAGTGGTGAGGAAAAGCCACCAACAAGACTTGGTAAAGGCAGAAGTCGTGGTGAAGCAGAAGTGGAGCTGCTGAGGACCCGCAAGGTCTGGGACGACTCAATCCATAGGGGGAGTCTTAGGAGGACCCTCAGCAAGGCAGAGAGTCCACAGAAGAAAAGGCAGCCCTCACAGGAGACCCACTGGAAAAGGATCCTGGAGTCGCAGAGGAGCCCAAGCAGCACATCTGGAGAAGGGTCCCAGGCCACGGGAGAACCACACAGAGGGCTGTGCATCACAGGGAAAAGTGCCGGGGGCTTGGGCTACACAAAGCCTGAAGATCCCTTAGAGGAGATGCCAACAAGCCTTGGTAGCTACAAGAGATGCAGTGCACGGAGGTACTGTCTTGCATGGGAAGGCAAAGAATTTCCTCCCCCAAAGATAGACAGCTGGCAGAGAGGACTAAGAGAACTACTCCGGACCACCACATGTGATGCAGGATCCACGCAGTTCAGGATGAGAGGCGATCCACGCAGCCAGTTGTTGTTAAAGTTGGTGCCTGCGGATGCAGAGGAGTGACTCCTTCACTCCAAGGAAGACTCCTTCTTCCGTCTCATGCAGGCTGAAGACTTACCGCCCTCAGAGGATGCACAGCAGCGGAAATGTTGCAGAAGCTGAAAGGAGCTGTGGAAACAATGTTGCAAGCAGAGTCTTTGTTGTGGATGCAGATTGTTGTTTCCTGAATGGTCCAGTCGCAGTTCCAGTGGCTAGAAGTTGAAGTGGAGGTTGCAGAGGAGTCCTTCTGGAATCTGGCAAGCCGAATCTGAGGACCCACCCCAGAGAAAGACCCTAAATAGCCCTGAAGGGGGATTGGTAACCTAGCCAGATGACCACCTATCAGGAGGTAGCTCTGACGTCACTTTCCTGACCTGTACACTCAGATGCTCCCAGAGGCCTCTGCCCACCTTAGACTCAAGATGGCAGAATCAAGGGACCCTCTGGAGGAGCTCTGGGCACCACCCCTGGGGTGATGATGGACAGTGGAGTGGTCACTCCCCTTTCCATTGTCCAGTTTCACGCCAGAGCAGGTACTGGGGGTCCCTGAACCAGTGTAGAGTGGTTTATGCACAGAGGGCACCAAAGGTGCCCTTCAAAGCATACCAGTGTCTTGGGGAGGCTACCCCTCCCAAGCCATGTAATACCTATTTCCAAAGGGAGAGGGTGTTACCCCCCTCTCCCAAAGGAAATCCTTTGTTCTGCCTTCCTGGGCTTGAGAAGATCAAGCAGCAGGAGAGTGGAAACCTGTCTAAGGGGTGGCAGCAGCTTGGGCTGCCCGGAAAACCCCAGAAGGCTGGTAGGAGCAATGCTGGGGGTCCTTCAAGAAGCCCCCAGAGTGCATGGAATCATACTTCCAATACTGGCAACAGTATTGGGGTAGGATTCTGACATGTTTGATACCAAACATGCCTAGGTTCGGAGTTACCATTATGTAGCTGCACATAGGTAGTGACCTTTGTCTAGTACTAGCATAAAATGGTGTCCCCGCACTCACAAAGTCCAGTAAAATGGAACTGGAGTTCATTGGGGGACCTCTGCTAATGCAGGGGTGCCCTCACACACAGGTACTTGCACCCTACCCTCTGGGCTAGGAGGGACGACCATAGGGGTGACTTGCAGTGACCTACAGTGAAAAGGTGCATGCGCCTTTTCGTGCAGGCTGCAATTACAGACCTGCGAACACAATTTACATGGCCCTGGGTACCATATACTAGGGACTTACATGGGGGCACTAGTCTGCCAAATATAACCAAGTAACCAAGTTTAAAGAGAGAGAGCATAATCAGTGGGGTCCTGGTTAGCAGGATCCCAGTGAACACAGACAAACACTCTGACAACAGACAGAAAATGGCAGTAACCATGCCAAGAAAGAGGGTACTTTCCTACACCCCACCCCCCAAATAAAGGACAATAAGGCTGGCCTTGTCTAGTTGAGTCTTCCTAGTTTAAGTGGACTGGAGAGTCCATCTGCATTGGAGTGGTTACACCCAAGTCTATGTTCCCCTGTATAGTCCACTCTCTCTCTCTGTAGGGATATGGACCACCTTAACAGTTTGGGATTTTCACCTTTCATCTGTTTGAGCCAAAGAAGGGGCTTGTGGTCTGTCTGAACAAGGAAGTGAGTGCCAAATAAGTATGACCTCAGCTTCTTCAAGGCCCAGACCACAGCAAAGGCCTCCGTTTCTAAGGCTGACCAATGCTTTTCTCTTGGAGTCAACCTTCTGCTTATAAAATCTACAGGTTGGTCCTGGCCCTCAGTGTCAAGTTGTGATAACATTGCCTGACCCCTGCCTGAAAAGCATCTGTCTGAACTATGAACTGCTTGGAGTAGTCAGGATTTCTTAAAATAGATGCAGAGCACATAGCCAATTTGAGTTCTTCAAAAGCTTTCTGACAGCTAGCTGTCCATAAAACGTTCTTGGGCATCCTTTTTGAGGTTAGGTCATTAAGAGGGGCTACAATGGAGCCATAGTTCTTAATGAACCTCGTGTAATGCCCAGTGAGGCCTAGAAAGGCTCTCACCTGAGTTTGAGTGGAAGGGGGAGTCCAATCCAAAATGGTTTGAATCCTCCCCTGCAGTGGTTGAATCTGGCCTTCACCTACCAGGCGGCCCAGATATACAATCTTCCCCTGCCCTATCTGGCACATAGAGGCATTGATAGTGAGGCCTGCCAAAACATTCCACAGGTGGACCAAGTGATCCTCCCAGGTGGAGCTAAAGACAGCTATATGATGAGCATCTGTCTTTGACAGTGTTGAGCCCTCTATAGTCAACACAAAACCTCATTTCTCTCTTCCCATTGTGGGAGTGAGGTTTTGGGACCAGGACCACTGGGCTAGGCCAGGGGCTGTCTGAGTGCTCAATTATTCCTAGGTCTAGTATCTTTTGCACGTCTGCTTTGATGCAGTTTCTAACATGGTCAGGTTGCCTATAGATTTTACTTCTTATGGGCAAACTGTCCCCTGTATCAATGGTGTGTTCACACCATATTGTTTGTCCAGATGTTAAAGAGAACAGTTCTGAGAATTGCCGCAGGCGATTCCTGCAATCTTCTTTCTGTGATTCAGAGAGGTAGTCAGCAAGGACTACCCCATCAACTGTACCATCAGCTGCAGTGTGGAAGAAGTGGTCAGGAAGATGGTCACTCTCTTCTTCCTATGCCTCATCAGTGGCCATGAGCAGGGTCATATCAGCCCTGTCATAATAGGGCTTTAAGCAGTTCACATGGAGCACCCTTAGGGGCTTCTAGGAGCTTCCAGGTCTACCAAGTAGGTGACCTCACCCTTTTTCCACTACTGTGTGGGGACCACTCCATTTGTCCTGGAGTGCGCTGGGAGCCACAGGCTTCAGGACCCACACCTTCTGCCTTGGCTAGTAAATAATCAGTTCAGCCTTCTGGTCATGCCACTGCTTCTGCAGTTCCTGGCTGTCCTGAAGGTTTTTAGTGGCCTTTTTCATGTACTCAGTGTAGGAGGTTGGCCTGGCTTATAGTGGGTACCTTATGGTACTTACACCTTGTGCCAGGTCCAGTTATCCCTAATTAGTAGATTAGTAGTGTTCTAGCAGATTAGGCTGATAGAGGTAGCTATAGCAGAGCAGCTTAGGCTGAACTAGGAGACATGCAAAGCTCCTACTATACCACTTATGTCATATAGCACTATATCATAAGAATCACAATACTCAGAGTTACTAAAAATAAAGGTACTTTATTTTAGTGACAATGTGCCAAACATATCTCAGAGGATATACTCTCTTAGGAGGTAAGTAAAATACACAAAATATACACACAAAACAAAATCAGGTAAGTAACCAGTTAGAAAGAGGTGCAAACACTGTAGAATACAATAGGATGCAATAGACCTAGGGGCAACACAAACCATATACTAAGAAAGTGGAATGGGGCCCCAGGCCTAGTGTAGTGTGTAGAGGGTCACTGGGAGTGTAAGAAAACATAAGGGTGTCCAAGATACCCCACCCCAAGACCCTGAAAAGTAGGAGTAAAGTGATACTACTTCCCCAGAAACACACTAAAGTTGTGATAGGAGATTCTGCAAGGGCCACAACAGACTGCAAACCACTGAAGACTGATTCCTGGACCTTAGGGCCTGTAGAGGAAGGGGACCAAGTCCAAGAGTCACGAAAGTGTCCAGGGACGGCAGGAGCCTACTAGACCCCGGTTGAAGGTGGAAAATGTCTGCCTCTGGGTGGAAGAAGCTGAAGATTCTGCAACAACGGAAGATGCCAGGAACTTCTCATTTGCACAGAAGATGTCCCACGGCATGCTGGAGGATGCAGAGTTGTTTCCACGCAGAAAGACTGCAAACAAGCCTTGCTAGCTGCAAAGGTCGCGGTTGAAGAAAAAGGGTGCTACCTGGGCCCAGGAAGGACTAGGAGGTCGCCACTTGGATGATGAGACGGGGGGCGCTTAGCAACACAGAGAGCCCATGCAGAAGCAGGCAGCACCCGCAGAAGTACTTGAACACTGGTTCAAGAAAACTGAGAACGGCGGTCGTGTCAACACTACAGAGGAGGGTCCCACTAAGCCAGAGATCAACTCAGCGAGTTGAGCAATGCAGGACGGAGTGTTGGGGACCCAGGGGGGCAGAAACCTGTCTGAGGGTTGGCAGCAGGGGTATCAGAATGGTATTGGGGTGACAATTCCATGATCCTAAACATGTTACATGGCCATGTTCGGAGTTACCATTGTGACGCTACATATAGGTATTGACCTATATGTAGTGCACACGTGTAATGGTGTCCCCGCACTCACAAAGTCTGGGGTAATTTGCCCTGAACTATGTGGGGGCACCTTGGCTAGTGCCAGGGTGCCCTCACACTTAGTAACTTTGCACCTAACCTTCACCAAGTGAGGGTTAGACATATAGGTGACTTATAAGTTACTTAAGTGCAGTGTAAAATGGCTGTGAAATAACGTGGAGGTTATTTCACTCAGTCTGCAGTGGCAGTCCTGTGTAAGAATTGTCTGAGCTCCCTATGGGTGTCAAAAGAAATGCTGCAGCCCTTAGGGATCTCCTGGAACCCCAATACCCTGGGTACCTAGGTACCATATACTAGGGAATTATAAGGGTGTCCCAGTGTGCCTATTAAAATTGGTGAAAATGGTCACTAGCCAGGCAGAGAGAGCATAAGCACTGAGGTTCTGATTAGCAGAGCCTCAGTGATAGAGTTAGGCACCACACAGGGAACACACATTCAGGCCACACTTATGAGCACTGGGGTCCTGGCTAGCAGGATCCCAGTGGGACAGGCAAAAACAAACTGACACACAAGTAAAAATGGGAGTAACATGCCAGGCAAGATGGTACTTTCCTACACTGGTTTCATGCCGTATGTAACACAAGAATAATGAACCTAGAAAGAAAACAGGTTAATTGCACTTCTCCTCGACCTATGCTGCAATCTATGAAGCTACTTAAAGTTAAAACTGTTGCTCCTTTCTGTTTAATGCAGTTTCAGTTGTTATCACAGGATGAACTCCAACAAACGTTCGTAAAGTGGGTAATCCCACCCTAGACCTGTTTGCCATCGTGAAGACAAAAAATTTCTGTACTATGCAAGTAGGCACTGACAACAAAGCTCTAGAGACAATGCCTTCTCAATGCCATTGACAAAAGGCTTTGCCTACAACTTTCTGCTATTTCCCCTTATTCTGAGTGCTGAAGAAGACTGAAACAGAGCAGTGTTTGCTAATATTGATAGCCACACACCAGTTTTGGTACAATGTCCTAGTTCGACTATACAAATAACCACTGATTATACTTGAAGCTCCATCCAAACTTTCTCGCCAGATACAACAGTTAAATCTTCCATCACAACTTGAAGTTGCTGAACCTGTCAACATGATTCTTGTCCACTTGGAATTGGAACTTCTCTGCAGATTGCAGAGGAATACTAGTGCAGCCATGCACCAACATCATGTCAAAAACCTACATAAGATTGTGCAAGGGTAAAGGTCTGACTCCTTTCTCCGTGCAGTGGCACAATATCCTGTTATATCTATTCCACCATGCCAAACATGGCCTTAAGCCAGTAAGAGTCCACTTAGTAACAGTTTCGAAGTTCAAGCAGTACGGTCACTCTTTTTTTCAAAGGATCATCAAACAATTCATGAAAGTTTGATTTAGGGCCTTTCCCCCTGCCCAGCAGCTGCTGGTGTCATGGAAACTGAACACAGTACTTGGTCAGCTAAGGTTTCCACCCTTCATGCCCGTTGATAGGACAGAGCTCGAACATCTGTCTTAAAAAACAGTACTTGTCCTGGTTTTGACTTCAGCAAAAAGAGTGGGAGAGCTTCAGGTTTTCACAGTAAAGGAACCATCCTTTTTATCTCTCATTTGTTCTACTCTTTCTCTCTTTTGGTTGCTTGGGCAATGGTCGACCCCTGTCTAAACAGGGCATTGGCTGCTGACTCGATCTTCATACATTTCTGCAACAAGAAAGTTTAGCACCTCTTGGGGGTAGGGTGATGGTACGTTCCACCAAGATTCCACCAATATCGTGTGGGTGAGAGGTGGACTCTACACGGGGCAGATATGTGCTGAGCAGTTGCACTGAAAAACAGGCACGTTTACCAAACACTACTGCCTGACCTTGCACACAGCAGCCTACTCTTCAGTGGGTCAAGCAGTACTACACAACTTATTTCAGCAAAGACTAGACTTCTTCCTGCTTATTGATTATGATTTGATATTGCTTACTACTCTGATTCAAGCGTGTGAATCTATAAAAGATCCAGTGTTGGTGAAGAAATGAAATGACTTACTAACCTGCTATTCAATTTTTCCAGCTTTGGTATCATTCATAGATTCACATGTTCCTCCTTACCAGTGAGAGGCTCACTAACTGTTTTATGTATCCTCCACACTTTTGCCACGAAATCTGAGCTAAGGCGGTCTCCATGGGGACTAGGAAGCTCAAAATACCAACCTCATTTACAGCAGTTTGGGCTGCTTCAAATGAGTTGGATGTGCTACTAAACAAAGAGTATTGTTTGTCCCATGCCAATTTCACAGTTATTGTTATTTTGAAATTACAGAAGAGGAATGAGGAGAATTATTAACGCATGCTAATCTATGAAAGATAGTAACGCTAGAGAACTGGAGTTACAGATGAGCAACTCATTTCTTGTTACCATGACGTAAAGCTGAAGCTGCATACCACCCATCATTCCAGCCTCCAGCCTTTTCAAATCAGGAGACTGAACTGCCCACTGGGAAAAAAGGTGCAATGTTGTTTTTTCAAGTGGCGGTTTTAGCTTCTGAATTCCCCCAGGATGAGGAAAGAGAATTTTTGGATAGCAGAGACACGATAAAGCTAACTTTATCCTATTGACTGAACTTCTGTTTCTTACTTCATGCTTAAAATGTGTTAGATTCCCTAGACTAATTTGAAATGCTCAGTTGTGTATTTCAGATGCTATTTGATATTGTGTGATAAACAAGGACACCACTTAATATAATACTTTGCCTTGCAGTGGGAATTATGCTGGTGCCAAACCTTATGTGGCAGGATCATCTTGTAGTAAATGCTCGGCGGATGACTACTGTGAAAGCCACCTTTGCAGTTAAGTGAAACAGGAATACTGAATGAAAGACAAAACATTGAGATTTATGTATTCAATACCGAATAGTTTGTTTATCCTGATCTTAAAATATTGCAGTATTTCGTTTTTCAATTATATCTATTTTTATTGTTGTAAAATTGGAGGTAAATATAGAAAAAACTATTACTGATTTCCTTGCTGTCCTCTGATCAAGGACTTCCTTTAGAGGGTTTTGCTATGTGTGTTTGTAAAGCACACTTTCACCCATGAGGGTATCCTGGTGCTGAACAGGTGTGTGTGCCTAGCCCTTCATATGATAGGTTAGTTAATTGAAAATTCAGGTCTTCAGCTTCTTGCAGAATTCAAGAAGAGAGTAGAAGGGTCTGATGTGGAATAGGAGGTCACTCCATACTTTAGATGCAATGTAAAATGCTGCCCATCCTCCTGATCTGGTTCTGTGTATGCGTGGGGTGAGTGCAAGTAGGAGTCCTGCAGAGGGGAGGTGTCTAGGTGGATGGTGGAAGGAGATGCAACTGTTGAGGACCTGAGTTGTGTAGTTCCTTTACTATGTGTGTGTGTGAGGAGTTTGAATTGAGGGTATTTGTGTATGGGAGCCAGTCTAGTTGCTTGAAGTGTGATGTAATGTGAGTTCTGCGTGGGATGTTGAGGATGAGTCTGGCTGCCGAGTTCTGGATGATTTGTAGTCTTTTGGTGAGTAGATTGGTGATCCTGGCGAAGAAGGTTTTTTCATTGCCCAATTAGCTGGTGATTAGGGCGTGAGTGACGCTTATTCTAGTGTTGCTTGAGAGCCATCTGACAATCTTCCTCAGCATCTTCAGGGTGTGGAAGCAGGATGCAGTATCCCTATTGACTTGTGCTGTCATGTGCTGTTGATGATTATTCCAAGGTTCCTGGCTTGAGTTCTGAGTGTGGGTCCCAGTTGCAATCCCATGGTGAGGTGTTCTTGCTAGAGATCACTACTTCTGTCTTGTCTGTGTTGAACTTGAGACAGTTGTCTTTCATCCAGTTAGCAACTTTGGTCATGCAGGCAGTGAACTTGTTACTTGTGTTGGGTGTCTCCGAGAGGGAGAGTATGATTTACATGGCATCTATGTAGAAGAGGATGTAGATGTCTGCACTAATGACGTTGGCCCGAGGCTAATGTATGCGCTGAAGAGGGTAGGGCTGAGCAGTGAGCCTTGAGGCACTCCGCAGAAGAGTCTGCTGGCTTTCAAGGAGTAAGGTGCCAGACTGACAACTTGTGTTCTGTCTGTTAAGAAAGAGCAGATCCAGTGGATGCCAATCTTGTGCAGGCATCTGATGATGATGGGGCATGAGACTGTGGCAAATGCTGCAGAGAAGTCAAAGAGAATGAGGGCTTCCATGTCTTCTCTATCAAGGATCATGTGGATGTGGCCGCTATGGGTGCTGTTCCTGTACTGTGGTTGGGCCTGAATCCGGACTGCTTGGTGTTGAGGAGTGGGTGGTTGCTGAGGTGGTCGATGAGGTGTTGGTTGATTATTTTCTTTAAGACCTATTCGGGGTGTAGTAGGAGGGAAATTGGTCTGTAGTTGGAAAGCATGGCTCGGTCAGTGCATTAATTTTTGAGCAGGGATTTCACAGTGGCATGTTTCCAGGTGTCTGGGAATATGGCTGAGTCAATGGCGGTGTTAAGAATGAGTAATAGTGATTTGATGATCGGAGGCATCCTTTGTTGAAGGCGTGGTGGGGGCAACCGTCAGATGGAGTCCCGAGTGGATGGCCTTCATGGGAGGAGTGATTTTGAAGATGGAGACTTCAGGCCACAAACTCACCATTTGTTCATGCAGCCGAGATGGAAAGTTGAATTGTGACGGTGACGGGGGTCTGGTTGAGGGTCATAGTTGCTATATATAGAAGTGATTTTGTTGCAGAAGAGTTTTGAGAGCTTACTGCAAGGGTCTTATGAGAGGGTGATGTTGCTAGAGGCAGCAGGGGGGGTCAAATGCTTTTCTGTAGCAGTGTTGTTTTATCTTATATGCATCTCGTTCCATCAGTTATGAACAACTTTGAAATAGACTTTCTATGTAGCTATGCATCTACAAACAAACCTGTGATCCTATTCATTGGGAATGTGTCTTAGAGGATATCTGAAAACATAATAGAATATAAAAAGAGGAACCTTACCTTAGTATGTAATCAAGCAGTCTGTTGTGTATTCATGAAGTTTAATTAAATATGGCTTTTCCATGCGTTATGACAAATCTTGTAATTCCACATTTTTCCAGGATGCCATATATGTCATGACCACTAGTAAACAAGAGAAATGCAAGGTACATCTTGGACATGATTGCTAGGGACTAACTAATGAGGGGCTTAACTGTACCCTGCATTTTAGTGTGAAATCAGGAGTTATATGTGGCCTAATATATTTAATAAATTACTGTTGAATCAGGTTTTATTTGATGTCAAGAATATTGGAGCGTGGTTATGACGAATTAGAAAAAGATAGAAAAACAATGTAAATACCTCAGCAGTTACCTTAACTATAATTCTGTTTAAACACCACCCTCTCAACCACGTCTTGCTAGGACAGACTTGCCTGATGGAGAGCATTGCTGACTACCTGAGCAGCAGCACATGCTATTCCTTGGAGTAGATCTCTGTAGAAGCGGAATTCATAGTAGTTAAAGCACAGGATGAATTTGAAGCAAGTGCACCGGGGGGGGTCAAATGCTTTTCTGTCTGGTGCCCCTGCCGATCGTGAAAGCAATGGATATCACTCCGCCCGTCTTGACTCTGGCCTTGGATTCAAGTACACGGTACTGATCCACTTCATGAATACCGGGCCAAAACCCCTGTGGTGTAGGGTCGCAAGCAGGAATTCACAAGAGTATAGAAAGCTATCTCAATGTCTTAGAAGACTGCTACCCTATCATAGTTGTTTACAGATGTGTCCTGGAGGATCCACAAGAGGTGTCTAATGTTAAGGAAGGTACTGCATCTGGGAATGAATCCTGATTGATCCTCGTGGATTAACGCACCTATCAGGGAAAGAAGCCTATTAGCGATTACTTTGCCCAATATCTTGCAGTCTAGGTTAAGGAGGGATAACGTTCCTCTAAGACTGCATGTCCAGTGGATCGCGCCCTGTGTTGGGCAAGACCCATATGAGTACCCCCGGGCGAATGCTGACAAGGTCATGCCATAGACCTGCCTGCGCCCATTAAATTTGAGTTTCTTGAGTTCCTTTGCAGTTAGGTGCGTTTCCTGCAATATAACAAAGTGCATGTGGCGGCGCTTGAGGTATGCATGGATTCTATATCATTTTGCTGGGATCGCCATACTTTGCACGTTCCATGTCAGCACATTATAGTGTGGAACTTCTGTGTCTGTGAATGTGCTCATTACAAATGATGTAAGCAGTACAGTCCATCAATAAACATCTCCCCATTGTCGACATTCCCCCCCCTGCCAGCCCCCTTACGAATCCGCCAAAATAAACATGTAACAATGTACAGAACAGTACTGGCAACTCCCTCCAGGCAGGTAGTACTTGGACCACTTGCCAAACCCCTCTAAACAGTAACGTGTGTATCTAAAACCACACAAGTTGTTGAACTTGCCCATGTAGAAGTCTTTCCGTGGAGTGCAGAACCTTAGGGGGTGTCTTACCTCGCAGTGTCAGCCCTGGATAAATAACACCACATCCAGACCCTTTGTCGGGATTCAGCATCGCTCTGCCTGATGAGTACCTCCCAGTGTCCGGCTGTCCGGGCACCTGGCCACAGCACCTGATCCCCTTGTTTGTCGCAGCAGGATGTTGTTGCGTGACCTTCAGTGTCTTACAACAGTACCTCACGATCAGTGTGCCAGTAAAGCAAGAGCCCGTCTTGCTCAAACAGACGGGCTGTAAAGTATCCATCGGCGAACATGCACCAGGTTAAGAGCAAAAGAACTAAAGCAAATCTGGTTGTGGGTCCTCTTAGTAGGCCATCGGCCGTTCGTGGGTGACCACCGGTCTTTTAGTGGTGTCCATGGGTGAGGATTGGGAGCTCCTTGCATCAGAGGCAGAATCCGAAAGATGTTTCCACCTGAGTACCATGAAGGAGTGGTGTATTGGGTGGCCTCCTTATCGCCTCAGCCCGCCCCTCTGCTGCCTGGGTTTTGGTGGGTTTTGCACTGGACAAGGTGCGCTGACCTCGACAGGGGCGAGGAGTCAGTCAGTCACCAAGTGCCTTCTCCTCTTGTAGAGGCTGGGCCAATCTCTTTGTGTGCAGCCACATCCAAACATCCTCCAGGGTGGCAGATATGTGGGTCTTCGCGTCTTCACTGAGACCAAGGGTACATACATAATGTCCAGGTCTCAAAGACACTGTTTAACTTTGGTATAGGAATTCTGCTGTGAAATCGAGGTATGCAGTGACAGAGGCATCTTCGAATTTCCAGGGCCCCTGAGCTCCAAAGTGCTGGAGGATTAGGTCACCTTCCCAGTAGTTTAAAAGATGAGCAATTATTGGCCTCAGTGGAGCACCTGGTGGGGACGGCCTGCCCGGTATCCTGTGCGGCCAATCAATCAAGAAAAATGTCAGCACCATATCCGTCAGTACAGTGTCATTTCAGCCATTTCTCAATTATTAGTTCCATGCTTGGGCAATCCACATGTTCAGGGAAGCCCAGGAAATGGACATTGTTTTGTCTGGATTGCTCCTTCGCATCCTCCGCCCTCAGGGGCAGCATTGCCACTTCTATACTCAGGAGCTTCATCTGCGCTTGCAGTTCATGGACTGTACGTCTCAAAGCACCTAGGGACAACTCAGTTTTTTTCCACCCTTTTAGTCAGTTTAAAAAAAAACTTTATGTAAAGCTTTTATATTTAACATGTAACAGCAACAAGTCATATCATGTTGGTTAAGTACAGGTTTGTCTTTAAAAATGATACACGCAACCAAGGTGGCTTCTTACCTTAGGTGTATCCCAATAATAACAGTGACTTTACATGAAATAATTCTGCAATGTCCCAGTAGCTTACCTTTGTTGGATCACAGTATGGCATGGTCTGCATAGCACAGTTTGTGGTCGACAAGTTGCATTCAATGGTAATAGTGGTACAGTGAGTTTAATGTTGCACAACAACAATCAACCTCCTGTTTCTATCATTGGGGGAGATTTTTGCTAGCATTTTGGTATGTCTATATCCACGCTTATAACACTCACATCTCTTGCCTACCCTCTATCCCCATCATCAATACATTGCAGGTAATCTTGATACAGTCCCCAAATATCTATGGGTTGGGAGGTGACTTGCTGTAATTCCCGTTAATTGTCAGATTGTATATTACAGTATGTCATGTTTGTGTGCTGTTCCGTGATTGTGGGGACTGGTCCACGTGCCCAACGCATTGCTATCCTGCACTGTGCCAGCAGCACTCCTATTGCCACCAGCTTACTGACTGTGCCCGTGACATCCCTATCATATCCCAGCAATGCTAATAATGGACCCATAGGCAGGGGTCCCGTCATGATAATCTCCAGCGCCTGGAATAGCTCTTCCCAAAAACTCTGAATCCCTGGACAGAACAAGACAAATAGGCAAACCCAGCCGGATCCTCTCCACAGCGTGCGCAGTATCTCACAATCCATATCCTGCTAGCCTAACCGGTATTATTAGGAGGGGTGTACCACCCCACACAACCCCCTGAAGCTACGCCCCTGCTAGTTGCAAGAATATATCACCCACCCCAATTTGTTTTAGTACTGCTGTCATAAAACCCCAGTCTAATGAATCAAACGCTTTGTCAGCATCCATAAAAAGTGCCACTGCACAAACTTCTGTGTCGTGACACTGAACCGCCCATAAAAAGGTTCTGAGGTTGTAAGTTGTGACTAGGTACAAACCCCAACTGCTCTGATCCTATCATTACTGGAAGCATTGGTGCCTGGTGGTTTGCGAATATCTTGGCATATAGTTTAGTGTTCACATTTAGTAGAGACAGTGGCCAATATGATGAACAGTTATTGGCAGATTTGCCTGGCTTTAGGAGGGTGACTAATAATGCCTCTCTCATAGACAAGGGCATTTGTCCATCAGACGCATTTCTTTGAACAAGGTAGCCAGGTGGAGGTGCATGTGGTGGATCAATAGATTCTGGTAGGCCTTATGAAAGGTTACCGTGAGTCCATATGTACCCGGTGCCTTCCCAGATTGCATTTTTTTTTAGGGCTTGAATGGTACCACCAGTCTTTCTCTATGCTTATTAGAGGGCCACGGCCTAGCTATATGCACCAGGTAGTCTTCAGTTGGGCTCTCTTCCTCGACTGTTGGTGCGCTATATAAATTAGCATAGTACTTAATAAAACACTCAGCTATGGCATCAGGAGCGTGTACTGCGTGCCCCTGCTCACCCAGTGTAGGAAGCTGGCTCTGTATATACTATCTCAAAGTAAGAGATAGTGTGTACAGAGTCCAAGGGTTCCCCTTAGAGGTAAGGTAGTGGCAAAATTAGATGATTCTAATGCTCTATAGTGTGGTCGAGCAGTAGGCTTATTAGAGGGTAGTGTTAAGCATTTGGATCCACGCTCACAAGGCTCTCCACGACGTAGGCCCTGCCCACCCCAACGAGCGTCTCAACTTCCACGCACCCACCCGCCAGCTCTGCTCCGCCAACCTTGCCCTCGCACCGTCCCCCGCATCCACCATACCACAGCTGGTGGCAGAGCCTTCTCTCACCTCGCCGCCAAAACCTGGAACTCCCTCCCCGTCGACCTACGTCTGACCCAGGACCTCCTGACCTTCAGGAAGCAACTCAAGACCTGGCTATTCGAGCTCTCCTCCTGGGTTCACACTGACTTCTTGCAAATGGATCCCGGAGCCTCTCTGGGTCCAGACCAAAACACCCCTAACATGAGTGGTAAACCCTGCTACATAGTATTAGCCCTGTAGCTTCCTAATTGTTAACGTTCTGTTCCCTAGTGCAGAATGTGTCTCCTGCAGTATGGCAATGTCTATAGTGTGATGTTTGAGAGAGGCTACCACCTTGCGAACTTTCCTAGTATCGTTCAGACCATGAACATTCCAGGTGATAAAACAGAGCAGCATTTTGACATTGGTTCTCATCTTGGAACAAGATGCAACGTCATCGGCGATCCAGGAGCTCCCTCAATTATTTGTGTTTGAAACATTAACTCAACCTATTACATAGCTCCGACTCAGGTGTGACTTTAGTTGTATGTTACATCCCCTCTCCACAACCCACATTTTGCTATACCCCAACTAGCACAACGATTTTATTCCCTAACTTTAATCACCTTGCTGCAAAACTGGTGGAAAACACTTGAAGGGGTTTGCAATTGCCATACCTGGACACATGATAGCTACTTCATTGGTCTGGCTATAATCTAATGGCTATATGCACAGGAACATAACAAGCTGTGAACGGACGTTTGAACACATCAATCATCTGGCCACACTGGCAGAGGAGGGCATTATGGTATCAGAGCCCCCCAGCGGAGCCGAAAGACAACCATCACAAGCACCAGCAGTATTAACCAATCTGATGTAGATACCTTGAGGGTCTACGGAAAACAATAGACAGCAAGACACCTATATGAGAGCAGTCATTACCGTTCATATGCGTTCTCTCCCCCCGCTGTTGTCTGTCCCATGTGGAAGTGTGTGATGACAAATGCCCACCAGCTTTAGCGTTAGTCTTCTATCTCCACTTCGGCATCGAGCTCTGGGGACTGGCAGCGTGCAGTTTTACATTCTCTGTTCTTCAGTAATTGCTGTAATGTTTTAGGGTCAGTGAATATAGTTGCCTTACCATCAATCATGACCCTGAGTCATGAAGGGTATAGCATATTGTACTCCAGCTGCAATTCCCTCAATATACGCTTGCTTGGGAGGAACTGCTTCCGTCCATCCTGGACTTGTTGAGTGAAATCTGAGAGATAGATCTGTGTCCCCGTATCTGAGGACTTTAAGTTCTTGTGCCTTTCGGGGTGCAGCTTCCTTGTCTCTATAGTTCTGCAACCTGGCAATCATAGGTCAGGCGAGTGGCCGTGGGACCGGCCTCGGTGCCAGCGTACAATGCCCTTTCCCCCACAACAAACCTGCCTGAGAATGTCTAACGACACAAGAGGTCAACAAGGAGATGTTCAAGGAATTGTTCCATATTACTTATGTTTGTACTTCATGCCACACCTACTATTCTCAAATTATTCATTCTATAGCACCTCTAAGTCTTAGAGTTTGGCCTGCAGTGTGAGAAGTAGTTAATCTGCCTTCTTCTGGTTCACTGTCATCGATACTTGCTCATCTTCCACTTCGGAGAGTCAGCGTGCCACCATATTGAGGCATATTTATCTAGCCACTCCGACATTCAGTCCATGCGGAATGTTAGTGCATTTGTCTTACCATCAATCTTTGTTGCAATGCATTACTGCATTGTCATTAGGATTTGCTTTAGGTCCGCTTCCAGCTCTGTACTGGTGTCACTGGTCCGGTCACCGAGTGTGGCTGTGTCTTCATTTCGGGCCCTTGATGTCTTCCTCTGGTCAAACTGGAGTTTCAGCTGTGATTTATCTGCCTTGACCATCGCTGTGGGCATGTGCTTGTACCCTTCCTGTACAGTAGTGTGGTTTGATGATAGTCTGTGAGAGCGTATCTGGTTAATCGGTTGTGATCCTTGCACAGGTCAAGAAGTGTTGTTTTTGTTTCTGTGTGCTGGGTTCCGTTCCGCTTTGTGGTGAGTTGGGTCATTTACAAGGGTCAGAATGCAGTTGTCTACACCCCCGACGGCACCAGGGCCATCCCTCCATGATCAGCTATGACCCTCCTGGTGAGGCGTTACTTCAACCCCAGGGGTCAGAGTCCCAGGAGAAAGCAAAGGCGTCACAGCAGAGGCCAGTCACCAGGTCCACTCTAAATGTCAGACGGCCTAATTCAATGGGGCAGTTCTAAGGATCACTTTAAACTATGCGCTTAGGGGCCACCTGAATAAACAATATGTAGGCTATCATGAAATCATTTAGGCCCAGAGTGTCTTGCAGGATTCCGCTCTCTCCTTAGTATCTGCAGATTCACGCCATCTACTAGTTCATCCTGGGCCTTATTTATCGACAGTTTCTCACCAAGCCACAGCCACACGCAGTCTCTCAGTAGGCCTCCAATTTATTCACTGTTGCTGTCCCAGCTGGCTCTGCCATATCCATGTAAGCAATGCAGAGTAAGAGATCAGCCATGCAAACCGTTATCAATTCAGTCCGTCGAAACACACTCATGCACTATATATTGTGTTATAGGCCCCATCGTAATTACACATTCCTAGACTCACATGTCCTGCCGATAGCAATGCTTCTTGTATGTTGTCGAATGGGGGGGAGTCCGCCGCCAGAGCCGCCGTCCTGGGCAAAATTGTACCGTGCAACTTTTTTAGCAACCCGAGTGGAAACACAGTCCTGTTTCCTCTTGCAGGATGGGACCCAGCAAGCCACCTGCTGTCTTGATGCAGGCCACTGCCTGGCCTCTCCCCACTGCTCTGTGTAGGGGTAAGGCTCAGAAGGGCCCAGGGCTCCTTCTGATCGCCGCGCAGGCAGCTGCAGCGGCAGAGTGAAGCAGGAGGTGTAGGACTAGTTTTCGGTCCTGCGAGGAGGGCACCGCTCCGACACACACCAGCTTCAAGTCCCCACCTCGGCCGTGCCTCGGTCCCCACTCTGGATCTGCACAACGTCTGGTCCGACGCAAATGGGCTTATTGAGGTTCCACCACAGCCAGGACACCCAGGGGGTCACACAGAGATATTTGGCCAGTATATGGTAGTTTGTTTGCAGGATAATGTAGGATAAAATTATAGCCAGCGGGAGCTTCTTTACAGCGCGGCCATTTGCAGGCATGGCAAGCTCTGCCTGCACCCTGTCAGTCAGTTTACGATGATTGGCATGAAGGAGGTTCACATCCTGGGAGCCTGTGTCAATTTTAGTGGCTAGTGATGTTTTAGTGTCCATTATAGCCTGCAGGACTTGTTCAGACTGGATAGAGTGCACGTGCAAAGTGGTTTCCAGTTGTTGGAGAGCACTCGAGGTCTGTTGTCACCGGGGAGGGCATCTACCCCAAGTGCTCAAGCAATGTAGGTTTGGAGACTTAGGGCTTTGCCATCGTCACGCTGGGACATGGGATACCACCGTGCAGTATGGAATGTGGGAGGGGGGCCAGGGGACACCGCCACTAGCAGTCACAGCAGCAGATCAGGTGTCTCTTCTACTGCAGTTCACCTCTCAGGTGCCCCATGAACCGCTTGTCTTTAAGTTAGGGTTGGAGAGTTCAAGCAGTCAGTGCTCCAATCCAGGGGTAGGAGCTCTGTATGCGATGTTCGGCCTGTGCCAGTGTACCACCGGCCCCCCAGTTAATTCAGCACAAGACTCTCTGCACCTCATGCGATCAGTGGGTGGCCTGTACACATCTGTGCCCTCTGGATCCCCACAGTAGGGACAATGGTGGGTGCTTTCCCAATCCTGATGGTCTTGTGCACAACAGTTTTCAGTAAAGGACTGTTACTTCAAGGGCCCAGTTGGCAGTCCCACTGCCGGAATGCGAACAGTCTGGGCAACGTTACGGCCTGGCCTGCCCGTCAGAGGGCCTGAGCGTAGAATGGTACCCCAACAACAAGTACACAGTGGCGCTCTATGTAACTCAAATTAAGTAGTTGGCTCAACTCGGATAGAAATTGCATCAGCAACTGTTCAGGCCCATTTACATACCCAATGCGGTCTGGCTTCATCAAGACCCTTTCGTTGCAGCGGCCGATTTCTCGCACAGCCCATCGGCGATCATGGAGGTCTCCAAGGCCTCTCTTGGAGCAATCGCAGGTGGCAGGCCAGCCCGGGCCTTAGCGCTCCACTACCCGCCCGGCAGCACAGTGCCGGCCGGCAGCTCCAAAGTTAATAGTGCCCCCAACACATTGAAACAGCAGGCAAGCCTTCACAAGGCCACTGTTCACGATCGTTCAGAGGCTCCGCAGCCTCAGCCGATGGCAAGTAGAATGATGTAGTTCCCTGCGGGTCCTGCTTCAGGCAGGCTCGTGCTGTCTCATCCAGATATTCGGGGGATGTAGGTAGCCTCACCTTGTCCCCACAGCCCTATGCTGTGTGCGGGTTCAATCAGTGCGGGAGCCCTCTGCAGAAGCCGCCTCGCTCCCACACTATGTGGTAGCAGGGGGCCAGGCACTCCGGCTCCCTCCGGTAGCCACGCTGCAGGCACCAACAAGCCGTTGCTGAGTAAGCAAAGGCCGCGGTTCACCAGAGCACACTACAGGCCCGCCCCTCCGACCAATACCGCACCTCCTTCTTCGAACCAACAGCTTTGCATGAAAGCCACTGCACTCGGTTAGGTCGCCTCACCATGGTAGAGTTGAGGCAGAGGTTCACAAGTGATACATGAGCTGTATACGTGTGCTAATGAAGGATGTAAAATAGCCCAGGCACAGAGCTCTTTACAAAGCGCCCAATGCAGCCGCCATCTTGGCCACGTGCCATCCTAATCAGTGTTGCCAGATTTTGAGACCCCTCCCAAGCCCAAACCTGTCCAAGTTCAAGCCCAAATCCAGCCCAACGGAGACCAGTATCAGCCCAAAAACCAGCCCAGAGTTGCAAACCTCAAAATATGCAAAAACAGTCTCCAAGAAACATTGTAAGCATGATTCTAATTTTTGTTCAATATGTACACAATGAGAGCAGGCTCAATAGGTGCCGTTGCACTTCTGAAATTATGCCATAATTCTATTACTACTGATTTTGAAGATCTCTCCCCACTATCTTTGTCTAACTGATACGTCAGTCATCACAAATCTAAACCTGAACCTGGCATTGATTGCTGATCTTTACAAAAACAGACTATAGCCCATCTCCAAGAAGTCTGGCAGCAGGAATGTTGAAACCCCTTAAGTAAAATGACTTCCAAAACAGTACATTTCCCTGATCTCACAGGATTAACACCACAAAATGATACACATGCAAAGAAACCACCCTACAGTTAAAGCAATTCCAGCATGACTTGTTTGGCAAGCTGTGAGGGTCTTCACAGTACAACAAGAGGCCCACTTCAAAAGACAGTCACATACTCTGACCGCCCCCCTGTTCTTCACTCTCAAGTCTTTCACCATGACTACTTACTCCAGTACTAAATTTTACACAGGACCTATAGTGTGGTCTTTGTGTTTCAGCAAATTCTAGACTAAAGGGTGGTGTCTTGGCAACAAGCAGAGGGGATTGTTTGGGGATGAAATAAAAGCAAGGCTTTTGGAGTGGATTGGAAAAAGACCCATTTCCCAAAACCTTCTGAGGAACACTCCTTCAATATCTCAAACCTAATGTCCCCTCAAGTCTGCTAACACGTCATCACTCAGCTTGTCTTATTCCATTCCCCTTGGTCATTAACGCTGTCCTACTTATCTGTGCAATGCCATTAGGCTGTGCAGCTTCTTTACACCTGTCAGTACAGCCTACAGTAGGATGTACTCAGAGGAACGGCATATGCAGAAGATGGACTGCCTGGGCATGCAAAACAAAATGGGAGGAGACCATCGAAAAGAATTATATTCAACACAAAACACATCTGAAAAAGCTCTAAATTAACATTCCTAACAAACGCAGATTCCAGGTACAAACATTAAACTGCTTTGCTAAATGAGCAAAATCATGAAAGATGTAGGTAGTCAATGATCAAACATCATTCAGACAGCCATGGGTAATGTTCGCTGTGTGCCAACATGCATGATGGTTTTATGCACAAAAGAGGGTACATTAGTGCTAAGTGTCTCTATTGGCCTGTGTTTCCTTGCAGTTGTAAAATACCATTAAGATCAGAGAGTACACCAAAATTGAACCTTTCCATATATTAGCAAACAGCCAGTATTTAACATTGAATACTCCAATGACAACAGTGCGCACTTGGAAGCAGATTCAAAATAACTTTCTCAACATCACGGGGTCTTGCCAATTGCATTAAATTTGAGAGAGCGGTTTTGTTAAACCCACAACATCCACGTCACACCAATGCCCTAACATAACTTCTCTCTGTAAGCCAGGCATTCATCATTGTGCTTTCCAAACCGCAAAATCCTTCATGTTTTTTCTTTTTACTTCTTAGTTCTTTGAAGTAGTCTTTGGGTAACAAGAGCATCGCAGTGTCAACCCACATTTCACAACATACTGTGGCCCAGATTTATACTCTGTTTGTGCTGAATTAGCATAATTGTTTTCACGCTAATTCAGCACAAACTTAACTCCATATTTATATTTTGACGCTAGATTAGTCTAATGTCAAAATATTGGAGTTAATGTCATTTTTTGCTAACGGGAAACTAACTTGCATCAATGAGATGCAAGGTAGGCGTTCCCGGGCAAAGAATGACTCTAAGGCCCTAGCGCCTTATTTATCCTCCAGTGCAAAAATGGTGCACGGGAGGGAGGCGGGTCTAAATAATGACGCTAAGCTTTCTCAGTGCCATAATTTAACGCCTGAGTCAGGGCAGGCGTTAGGGGTCCTGTGGGCCTATTTCCATGGTGGAACACTGTGGAATAAACCCACAGGTGCCCTTCCCAGGCCACAGGGACACCCCCACCCACACCAGAGGGACAGCAGAGGATGGGGGACCCATCCCAGGTAAGTAGAGGTAAGTATTTGGTCAATTTTTTTAAAGTGCCATTGGGGGCCCTGAAATGGGCCCCCATACATGGTACTTTGTGCAATGGCCAGGCCCAGGGGACCCTTGTCCCCTGTGCTGTCCATTGGGGTGGTGGGCATGACTTCTGTCTTTTCTAATACAAGAGTCATGTGGTATGGTAGGTTTTGCATCGAGAAATGAGGCTAGGCTGGTTAGAGTCATTTTTTTTTTTACTCTAACCAGCCTGTCATTTTTCTGTGCAAAACCCCCTTACCCCATACCGCCACCCCCACCCGGCTAATGTCATTTTCCTTGACGTTAGCCCACCCTTAGCGCCTTCTTGCGCCATTCCTTAAATATAGCGCCCGGCTGGCGCTGTGGAATGGCGCAAGCTGGTGTTACACTTTTTGATGCAAAAACTGCGTTAGCGCAGTTTTGTGGGCCAGAGTATAAATATGGGCCTGTGTTCTTCCTAGTCTCCCTCGGCATTCTGAAGCAGCCCAAGTGTAGCTTCAGAGCTATAAAAATGCAAAACATGATCTGGCATGCTGCACCTTACTTCTCTCCTATGAACAGCACTTTGAAGCTCCATCAGCAACATACTGGCTACACCAGTGTCACGTCTTTCTCCACCTTTCCTTGTGTTTTTCTTTTCTCCTACTCCTTTTGCAGAACTCTGAAGCTGCATCTGGGATACAGACAGTACATAAATAACCTATAACACAAGGACATGACACGATTCAGAAAGTTTAATTCAGCTATTTTTATTTTGAAGTTGCTGTATCCCAGTAGCGATGTTGCTGTATCCCACTAGCAGCGCCGGCCTTACCTCGTATCAAAGCTTAGCTGTCACAGGTATAGCTAGGAGGCACTGCTAGCCTGAGTCATAGTAGGGAATGCTTGGTCAGGAGTGTGGTGTTGCATGGGGAAGAGTGTGGTGGTGGTGGCTCTAATTTGCTGTGGTGAAAGACAGACACATTTGTACCTTCTGGTACATTTAGAAATATGCTGCACAGTGTGCTTAGGGTAGGGTGGGAGGCGCTAAAGGAGCACGGAAGTAGCAAAAGTGCCTAATCCAGTTTTGCAAACTACTTGGCTTCTATGTATGCTCAAGTGAAAGATAAACGTTGTTCAGTCAAACCCTTTACACACAAATAATTCCCCTGACAACAAATGCTTTAAGACAGTGTTTTCAAAGGGCAGGCTTTTTTAAGGACCTGAATTGCTTTGATTGGAAAGAGAATGTACCTGCTCAGCGCTGGTGCAATACTTTTGAGTGGAGAGTACAGTGCTTAATTTGTGCTTGTTGTTTTCGGTGCAGAGCACTGACACTTATTTATGAGGGCTGGCGTTTAATTTTGTACCTCAAGCATTTATTGTGAGCAAAAGAGACATTTGGCAAAGCTGGAGGAAGAGGAAAACAAACAAAGTGTCACAAAGGGAGAGAGCAGAAAGCTGCAGGAGTGAGATGAAGGGGCAGGGAGGGTCTGTAAATGAATTGAAGAGCCCCGAGACGGATTCAGGATTATGCTGCCTCAGCATTCTGTGTTCGCATATTTAATTGCAGCAGCCGCGTATTTAAGAGGAGGACTTTGGGCACCAGCACGTTTTTATTTACAAAACACTAGAAGAGTAGCACCACTTCTTAATAGTAACAAGTACTCTGGGATAGTGAGTAGAAGCCCGTCAGCATATCCATTTAAAGTACAGCTTTAATAGGACCAGCGTATTTATTTTAGAAATTAACACATCTAAAATATAAATGAGCTCAAGATTAATGCCCTGGAGCAAGCAGTACTTTTTTCTAATATTCACCCACCTTGAATGAGCCATGCAGATATATGTCACTAAGGGCCAGATGTAGCAAAGCTTTGCGAGTCGCAAATGGCCTGAATCGCTATATGCGACTCCGCAAAATCGGAAATGGGATGCAAAAATCCCATTTCCGACTCGCAAAAAGCGATGCGAGCCGTTACCGACTCGCAAAATGTGCGACCCCATTTTGCGACCCGCAAATAGCAAGTCGCAATTTGCGAGTCGCAAACCATATGCAATTGCAACTCGCAAATTGCGACTAGTCGCAAAAAGCCCAGTTTGCATTTCCCATTTACCACTAACTCAGAGCAGGTGGTAATCATTACCAAAGTATAAAAGGAGACCCAGAAGGCATCTGGGTTACTCAAGATGGCGGAGATATACCTGATAGCAGTGAGGAGGAGAGTCCACACAGCCCAGCAGAGGAGGAGGAGGAGCCAGAGACAGGAGAAGATTTACAGAACAAGACAGACTCTTTTTCAGCAACCTGAGGAAGAGATCTATGACAAATACAGACTTAGCAGCGCAGCTATACTAGAATTAATTGAATTACTCAAACCACAGCTAGAACGCCAGACTCTGCGCGGCTGCGCCATCCCTACGCATGTGCAAGTGCTATGCTCACTGCACCTCTTGGCCTCGGGGACCTATCAGGGGGTCATTGCTGTGGCAGGTGGGGTATCTCAAAGTGCACTATCAAAGTTCCTCAGGGCATTCCTAGATGCCATACTCACACACATGTCTCACTACATATACCTACCCAGGAATGAGGCAGAAATTAACAGCACCAAGTTGGACTTTTACCGGATTGCCAACTTTCCCCATGTAATAGGGTGTGTAGATGGGACACATATTCAAATATGCCCTCCTGCAAACCTGGAATATCTGTTCCGCAACAGAAAGTGTACCCACTCACTCAATATTCAGGTTGTTTGTGACGCCAATTATGTCATCACTGACATTGTCGCGAAATTTCTAGGCAGTACTCATGACTCATACATTTTTAGGCACAGTGGGATACACCAACGCCTGGAACGTGGGGAGTTTGGAGACGGATACCTCCTAGGTAGAGCTGCATACACCTTGTGGACATACACACAGATCAATGTGCACAGCAACCAGGACTTTCTAACAGTGTACTGTTTGTGCCCAACAGGTGACAGTGCATATGCACTACGGCCATAGATAATGACTCCGTACTTAACACCCAGCAATGAATGTGAGAGACGATACAACAGTGCACATAAGAGGACCAGGAACCTGATTGAACGCACCTTCGGATTGCTGAAAGCACGGTTCAGATGCCTCCACCGAAGTGGAGGTGCCCTCCAGTATACCCCCATTACGGCATTCAAAATTGTTGTCGCATGCGCAATCCTGCACAATATTGCCACCCGACGTGGGCTACCTCTCACCCCTGCAGACCCAGATTCTGAGGATGAAGAGCAAGAGCAACCACATCGCCATCATGGGGATCGGAGCATCGCAAGTCAAGGCAGACTGAGACGGCAACACATCGCAACCTAATACTTTGAAAGGTACGTGTCAACTTCAAACATACTCACCTATTGACCAAAAACTCCATTTGTTAAGTGGAACAAAAAAACTATTTAATATGTGCAGAAAGTGAACTATTTACAATGACAAACTGTTCAGGGAGTTCAGAAAGCCAACCAGGCATGGGGCACATTGCCGTCATGTGCCCCAACATCAGGGACAGTGTTTAGTTTATGACCTAAGGCGGCCTCTGCCAGCCTGGCAGGTTGTTCAGCAGTGCTCTGCCTCGTACTCCCACTCCGGAGTACCCTGTTGTCACCAGCAGAGATACTGCTCACAGTGGAGCCCTCTTCGCTGTCCTGTGGGGTGTCCCCTGTACCCCTGGACACATGCCGTGCCTCCATGAGATTGATCACATGGGTGATCCGGCCCAGGCCTCTTGCCACATCACCTGCAAAGTGGCCCATTTCCACCTGAAGGCCGACTGTTCTTCTTGACAGCCCAGTGGTGTTGACTGCCAGTCTGCTAATTGAGGAGGCCATCCTGTCCAGCCTCTGGAGCAGCTGGCGGTCCCTGCGCCGCCCACCCTTGCTCTGTGACAACAGTCCAGCCACCAGTTCCCGCATGTACAGGGCTAGGTCCCCAGTGTTGTTGCCTATGACGTCCAATTGTGCATGGAGCTGCTGCATGCTGTTCTCATTGCTCCTTACAAAGCGGTGCAGCACCCCACTAATCCTCCCTATCATTTGGTTCTGCAGGCGCTGACTACGTAGCAGTTGTGCCTCTGTCATGGTGGTGGATGGACGCCCGGACTCTGCCTGCAGCCCTGCTCTCCTCAACCTGCGTTGCCTGCGCAGCGGTGGATGCCCTGTGAGATGTACCGTGGCACTCCTGGCTGATGCTGGTGCTGCCTCCGGAACCACTGTTGCAGCAGGTGTTGTCATCAAGGGGATGGTGTTGGTGGTGCAGGTGGGAGTGGTGGCAGCTCTTGTGCTTTCCTCATGGGGCTGGCTGACTGTTGGCACCTGGCTGCTGTGGCTGGATTGTGGGGTCTTGTGGGAGACCTGTGGGACATGGGGAACAGACTGTCAGTGTCTACTATCTGTTGCACACTTCCTAATAAACATTTGCCTATTGACTGCCTACTTGACTACATTGCCCATAATGCATCATGCTGGTATATGCCACCCTGAAATGGAGCTATCTTGGTTGTGCATGCCCCTGTGTACATGGTGGGTGGGGGTATGGCATTGATGGGGGTACAGGCATATCACATGGTACTCACCGGTTGATGTCCTGACTCAGAGGTGTCCAGATCTCCGAATCCTGTTACAGCCTCCTGCTCCAGGGTCTCCTCCACCCTTTCCTCCAGGGGTGTGGGTGGTGGTATGGATGATGGTCCCCCTCCTGTGCCTCTCATCTCCCGGAGCCTTTCTGCCACCCTCTCCTTGGTCCGGGAGCGGAGGCCATACCACCTCTTCTTTATCTCATCTACACTCCTGTGGCTGACCCCCAGGGAGTTCCCCTTTTCCTGAATATCCAGCCAAATTATTTTTTTAGTAGAGTCTGGCACATTGAGGGCTGCCTTCCCAAAAAGATCATCATGGTGCTGACAGCATTCCTCTGTCAGCACCTCCAGCTCCTTCTCAGAAAATTTAAATTTCCTCTTTCTGGGAGTGTCTGCCATTGTTGCTGTTGCTCTGTTTGCAGTTCTGCTGTTAAAAAGGGTGTGGTCCTCCCTCCTGCCAGGTGTATTAGTAAACTTCCTGGCTGTGATGTCATCATCATGTGCCAGGAAGGGTTTCCAGAGTGTTCTGGAGTGGTTTCTGGAGTGTTCTGCAGCACCTGCAATCAATTTTCATGAGAATCGCAATTTGCGACACCCACTCGCAAATTGTGTTTCCGTTTTTTGCGCGGTCGCAAAAAGCGACCTCGCAGACAGCAGACTCGCTATCTGCATTGTGACTCCGGGTGCCAGTCGCAATTTGTCCCCGGAAATTGTACCTGCATTCCTATTAGCGACACGCAATTTGCGAGTCGCACATGCTCGCAAATTGCGAGTCGCTAATTTTTTTGTACCTACATCTGGCCCTAACTCCCTTTTCCTCAAGAGGTATCATGAGAAGGCAAAGGCTTATGCTGGCGATGGGCAGCAGCACAGACACCATACCTGTTGTATGCTGCAGCCAGCGTCAGCCTTTGCCTGCAGCTTTAGATATGTTGCTAGTGTTTTACCTCCGACCTCTGGAGGCTGAGCGCACCCCTTTGTCACCTTTCCTCTGGGGCAGGTCTTCAAGCAGGACCTGCCAGATATGAGTAAAGGAGTGGCGACTCTTCGCTCAGGCTTGCTCAAAGAGCTGCTGCCAAGCTTGAACCTCGAATCACCTCCAGAGAACCAGTCTCCTAACTCATTGGAGCATTGGACACACACTGGGCCTGGGCACCGGTGATTTTCTTAATTTTCTGTGCCTGCTTTCAGTGTAACCAGACAAGAGACAATAATAGTTTCGTGGGGCGCCGCCTCACCTAGGAAAAACACACACACAGGGCACATCCCAGCCCACAAATCAGTCACCCGCCATGTTGTTTTATTCCCGCGCAAATGGGAAAAATGTCACCCATTTGTGCGGGAAGTAGCCCTATCTGGCAACACTGATCCTGATGAATGCTCCCTAATGTTTAATTAACCGACTAATAGACACAGCAAGTTTTGTAAACTGCAATTCTAATGAGAGAAATCTTTATCTTCAAACCACTTGAACTCTCATCCAGGCCATTTGTGAGGAAATATAGTGGACTTGATAAACTACACTGCAGACAGTTACTGTTCTGGTAAATAAGACTGTAGTATATTTTTGGAAAAGAATTTCCAGGAAGACTAGGTGTGTTAGAGTCATGCAAGATTTTTTTTTTATAAAGAGCAGGTTAGACAGTCTTTATTGTGGAAAGATCATTGAAACTAAAAAACAGTATGGCTATTATTATTTATGTGCATAGTTAGGAATAGCACACAGCATTAAGAAGTTAACAGTGAGAGCGAGCAATACAAAATCGAGTCCAACCATGACTCCAGCATAATCAAATTTGCTGCAGTTGCACAGGTTCTCATCCCATTTCCCTGTAAACTTTGCACTTGTATAGCACTCTACTCACCTGTTAGGGTCTCAAGGTGCTGTACGCATACCGTTGTGGAACCCTTCCTCGCTTTTCCCTGTGAGGTGCCCACTCCTGCCAGCCCCAGGGTGAAGCCAGGCATCCAGGCACTGTGAGGGCCGTTGTGGAGACTAAGCAAGCTATTGCCCAGAGTTATAGAGTGAGACCCATCAATTAGATTAGGCACTGAGGCAAGAATTATCTGGTCCAAGGGAATTGAGCCAAAGACCTGCCAAGGTGGGAATTGAACCCTGGTCCCAGGCCAGATCTTTGTATCAGGGTCTGCTGCTCTAATCATTGTGCCACACTTTCCCTCATGTACACAGTGAGCTGGCTGTTCTACTGGTGTGATCAGAGGTGATCAATGGGTTGAATGAGGGTAATCAGCATTTCATTGCTCCTGCTCGATCAGTTATACATACATCAGTATACTGACCCTGCCTGCTCTGACAATATGGCCACAATATCACTAACTGCACCTTTAATAAACTCTACAGTCTACTAGCCTTCTCGTTATACAGTGCAGCATCTGCAAAGCAGATAGTGTTTCCACCCCCCACCACACACCCATCAAATTGACCCCCTACTTCCAACCTAATGTTCGTTGTTTTTTAGGGTGAGGCTATGTAAGAGGAAGACTCAGCATGCGAGGAGAGAAGAAAGTCCAGTGAGAAACCCCAACCGAAGAAGGCATACGGACATGGGGCAGAACCAAAGAACATCAGCCGGGCCCGAGGAGGCTATCAGTATAGTTGTAAATGTGAGCTACAAGACTCTAACCAAAGATGAAGCGGAAGTGCTGACTAAAGGCCTTAGTTTTGTGCCCACACCAGGACTAGACAAATTCAAACTCAGGAGTGAATTGGCAGCTGAATTCCTCTGCAAGATCAGGTTGAAAGTGTTCTTTCAAAATAAACCACAGGTGGATACGGATGACTGACACACAGACTTATGCAATCAATAATTTTTCAGCCTTCCTCCTCCCTTATTTCACGTTACCACTGGAGGTGATTGCGCTTGAGGGAGCCATAATAAAGGAAGTGAAATCCCTAAATACCGGGAAAAGGGCTTCTAAAATCTATCCAACAAAAAGAAAGGTTGGCACCAGTAACACTGGACAAGAACACCCTTCAGATAAAAAAAATCTGCAAAGGGGAAGCAGTTGTGATCCAACACCAAAGGGAAACCCGAGAAGCTTGTCTTACCCTTCTGAGGAATAAAGGAAACTATGAAACCCTGAGAATCGATCCCACGAAATGACTACTTAACGAGATTAAGAGATTGGTGGATGAAGCAAAAGATAACGAATAGATTATCAACAAAGAGGCAGATTTTTTGATTACCCTGCATTGTAAAACACCTTATTTCTACAACCTGCCTAAAATACATAAGGGGAGTGTTCCCCTGCCTGGGAGACCATTCCATCTGGCATTGGGTCAGTTTTGTAACCTCTTTTGCAATTTACTGATTGGTTCCGAGATCCCTTGTTCGAAAAAACCCAGATCATATGTCAAGGACAGCAGACACTTTCTTAGTATCCTCAAGGAGATGCCATATGACACAGGAACTGAGAGAAAGGTCTGCGTAGATGTGGAGGTGCTATACACAAGCATTCCTATCGAGGAAAGCCTACGTGTAATCACCACCCTCCTTAAACACAACGACTGGACTTGAGCTGCAGTAATTGTCTGGGTTATGTAACTAGCCAGGCTAGCCCTCACTGAGAGCGTTTTCACATTTAAAGACCAGCTATACCTCCAGCGACATGGGACACTTCTGGGAAACACATTTGCCCCCGGCCTAGCATATTTATATATGCATTGGTTCGAAGAGAACTACATTTGGACCAACAACCTGTACTGGACAAAGACACTATGGGCCTCATTATGACCCTGGCGGGCGGCGGAGGCCGCCCGCCAGGATGCCGCCCTCCAAAAGACCGCGGCGGGTATTACAAGTTTTCCCCTGGGCTGGCGGGCGGTTGCTGAAAAACCACCCGCCAGCCCAGGGGAAAACGACCTTCCCACGAGGATGCCGGCTCGTAATCGAGCCGGCGGAGTGGGAAGGTGCGACGGGTGCAGTGGCACCCGTCGCGTATTTCAGTGTCTGCAAGGCAGACACTGAAATACTTTGCGGGGCCCTCTTACGGGGGCCCCTGCCGTGCCCATGCCATTGGCATGGGCACGGCAGGGGCCCCCAGGGGCCCCGCGACCCCCCCCTACCGCCATCCTGTTCATGGCGGCTTTCCCGGCATGAACAGGATGGCGGTAGGGGGGGTCGGAATCCTCATGGCTGCGGAGCGTGCTCCGCAGCCATGGAGGATTCACACGAGCAGCGGAAAGTCAGCGGGAGACCGCTGACTTTCCGCTTCTGACCGCGGCTGAACCGCCGCGGTCAGAATGCTCGTTGGAGCACCGCCAGCCTGTTGGCGGTGCTCCCGTGGTCGGTGGCCCTGGCGGCCACCGGCCGCCAGGGTCAGAATGACCCTCTATGTGTTTATGATACATTGACAACAACATTTACCTTGCGGCAGGAGAATGAAGAAGATCCTTACTTATTTCTTGAGTGGCTGAAAACAGGAACCCTTACCTATCTTTCACAATGTCCTCTGATACCCACACAGTGTCATTCCTTGATGTGACAGAGCTACAAATGGCATGCTCTTAACCACTCCCTATACCAAACCCACAGACAAAAACAGCGTTCTGCATTTCAACAGGCCCATCCACGTGCACTACGGGAAAACTTGCCCCTAGGTCTTTTTTACAGTTAAGAAGGAACTGTTCTGAGCTGGAAAACTTCAAGAGAGAATCCAACCATCACAAAAAACTACAGAAAAAGAACTACCCAGAGGGAGTGATTAATAAAGCCAATAAACACTTGCACTCCCCCCTCCCCCACCAATGATTCCCTTCTGGAACCTAGTACACTTAAAGATACCAAAGCCCTTAGCTGCATCACTATATGTCACAACTTCACCAACGCGATAAAGAAAATTACCAATAAACATTGGAGCATACTAACTTTGACTCGCCTGTCGTTTGAGAAACCTATGTTCTCTTTCCGAAGGAACAGAAGACTTATCCATACCAGACTCAGGCAACAGTCCTCATCTGAACAGCACACTCTATAGGACTTACCACATGTTACTGGTCACCTTCCTTGCGCACAATGTATCATATGCCCCTTGATCAGACATTCCAAAGATCTAGGCCTGGGCCTTCCAAAGAAGTGGGAACAACCTTTGCATACTAATTGCAGTTCTGAAAATGTAATCTACTTGATTGAATGCCCATGTAAACTTAAATTATTAGGCATGACCATACGCAAAATAAAAATGAGACTCTTGAACACAGAAGCACCATTCACTCTAAAAAAACATCCACAAGAATGACAGCTCACTATTTCGAAAAGGGACACAGTCAAAATTATATGTACTGGGTGTAGGAGGCTGGCCTGGTTTATAGTGGGTACCAAGTGGTACTTACACCTTGTGCCAGGTCCAATTATCCCTTATTAGTAGATTAGTAGTGTTCTAGCAGCTTAGGCTGATAGAGGTAGCTATAGCAGAGCAGCTTAGTCTGAACTAGGAAACATGCAAAGCTCCTATTATACCACTTATATCATATAGCACTATAATCATCAGAATCACAATACTCAGAGTTACTAAAAAATAAAGGGTACTTTATTTTAGTGACAATGTGCCAAAAATATCACAAAGGATATACTCCGTCAGGAGGTAAGTAAAATACACAAAATATACACACAAACCAAAATCAGGTAAGTAAACAGTTAGAAAAGAAGTGCAAACACTGTAGAATACAATAGGATGCAATAGGCCTAGGGCAACACAAACCATATACTCTGAAAGTGGAATGCGAACCACGAAGGGACCCCAGGTCTAGTGTAGTGTGTAGAGGGTCGCTGGGAGTGTAAGAAAACACTAAGGGGGTCATTACAACATTGGCAGTAAATGCCGCTTACCGCCGTGCAGAAGACCGCCAACACACTGCCGCGGCAGCGGAGTTCCGCCACGGTCATTATGACCCACTGCTCGGAATCCGCCAAAATGTAGACACCCACATAAGTCCGCCACACCAAAGGTCAGTGATAAACTGGCGAAAACAAAACCTCCACCGTCATGCCAACAGAAATACGCCCACATTATCAGGACCCACGAATCCACGCGGCGGTCTTTCAACCGCGGTATTCCATTGGCGGTACACACCGCCGCGCTCAAAATACACACATTCTTACAAAACACAGCCACATTTGACAATTCGAAATACACACACCTGATACACATACACACACCACTCCCACACACCCATTACAATATAAAACACACACCCACATCACCCACAAACCCCTACGACGAAAATACCGAAAGAAGGCCAGAGATAGACACTACAAACTACCAAGCATCCACAGGCACACAATACCATCACCCACATAACTTCCACGCACCTCACACAACACACCACTAAATATCACCCCACTTATCACTACACACACCACCCCACACATCACACACACCACCCCATGGCACGGCAAAGACACCCCAGGTTCTCTGAGGAGGAGCTCAGGGTCATGGTGGAGGAAATCGTCCGGGTAGAGCCACAGCTATTCGGATCACAGGTGCAGCACACCTCCATAGCTAGGAAGATGGAGCTATGGCGAAGAATCGTGGACAGGGTCAACGCAGTGGGACAGCACCCAAGAAATAGGGATGACATCAGGAAGAGGTGGAACGACCTACGGGAGAAGGTGCGTTCCTTGGTCTCAAGACACCACATCGCGGTTCAGCGGACTGGCGGTGGACCCCCACCTCCTCCCCCACAACTAACAACATGGGAGGAGCAAGTCTTGGCGATTCTGCATCCTGAGGGCCTCGCAGGCGTAGATGGAGGAATGGACTCTGGTAAGTCAAATCTTTACTACTGCATGCCATCACATACCCCCACCCTCGCCCTCACCCCCATCACTCCAACTCCTCACAAATGTCCCAATATCACAAACCACACATCCCAACACCAAGCCCGGCATGCAACAACAAAGCATGGACACCAATCACCAATGCATGGCCACTGCACATACCCATACACCCCCCTAAACCACCATCACACAAGGTCCCACAGAGGAATGCAAGCACTGTGGCACATGGTCACCCACCCATTGCACACCATGGCACACACAGATGCAATAAACATCCTTTTATACCCCTGCAGGACCCCTACCCAACGTCACCGGACAGGAGGGTCCACACATGTCCACACCACCAACAGAAGAGGCCCACAGTGATGACAGCAGCCCAGTCCAACTGGATCTAGATGACCAGCCCGGCCCACCTGGGACCTCGGGACAGTCGGTTCCCCTGACATAGTCACAGGCCACCACAGAGCTTCCCCCATCTGGAAACACCAGCACAGCACCCACCCAGCGGGCCCATACCTCTGTCCCCAGGACACGTCAATCAGCAGTGTGTCCACCACTACAGGGAACCCAGGCTAACCCACCACCCCAACAGCACAGGCTAACCCACCACCCCAACAACAACAGGGACCTGGGGGCAGTGGCAGTGGGCACACAGTCCAGGGGACAGAGGCCCAGGAACACAGGGGAACTGGGAGGGCTGCTGTGCGACAGGGGGAGGACAGGCCCAGGGAACCCACTCTCCACGAGGACCTCTCCAACATCATGGGAGCCTTCCATCATTCCCAGGAGATGATAGCAACGGTACTGGCCAAGTTTCAGGAGACCCAGCGGCTCCAGGAGGAACAGTATTTGGGCTTCAGGGAGGAACTCAGATCCATCAATTCCACCCTGGGCACCATCGTAGGGGTGCTGAAGGAAGTCCTCAACACCAGGAGGGACACTGTGGCACTACAAGGGGCCCCTGACACTAGCCTGGATGATGAACTGCCCACCACCTCCGCCGGCGCTAGTGGACAGGAGGCACCGCCACAGGACCACCACAACCGCACCCCACCCCCTGCAGAGGGAGAACAACCCCACAACCGGTCCCTGAGATCCAGGACAAAGACAGAGAACGATGCCAAGACCCCCGTCAAGAAATGAGACCACCCTGATTGTCATCCTTCTGTCCCACCTTGTCACCCTGTCCATCCTCAAACTGCCCCAGCTCCACTTCCTATGCCCATTTGGGCAATGCACCTGTGAGACTAATAGACTGGACTCTGCCATGGACATTCCTCCACCATCACCCCTCACCATTTTACAGCACCCTCCAATATTGAGCACTTAAATAAACACCCTTAAAGCACAAAACAATCTGGAGTCTGTGATTTCAAAATTATGTATTAGCAATTACAGTGGCAAAATGCTCTTTCAATTGTAATGTCAACATACCTATGTCACACAGCTCTAGTCCATGAGGAAACAAAGCAGATGTCACACAGTGGGACCCACATCTGTGAAATCGTAAGGGAAAGTGACAGCTCACTGACCATACACTGGGTGAAAACGACAGACAGCAGAGAGGTAGTAGTGTTAAAGTACATGTAGTATTCTTACCTGTATCTCACTGGAAGTATTGCAGGATCACTGAGTTCCTGTTGTCGATGTCCTCTTCTTCTGCTTCCTCATCTTCACTGTCCACAGGCTCCACAGCTGCCACAACACCTCCATCTGGACCATCCTCCTGCAGAAAAGGCACCTGTCGCCGCAAAGCTAAGTTGTGAAACATACAGCAGGCCACGATAATCTGGCACACCTTCTTTGGTGAGTAGAATAGGGATCCACCTGTCATATGGAGGCACCTGAACCTGGCCTTCAGGAGGCCGAAGGTCCGCTCTATAATCCTCCTAGTCCGCCCATGGGCCTCATTGTAGTGTTCCTCTACCCTTGTTCTGGGATTCCTCACTGGGGTCAGTAGCCATGACAGGTTGGGGTAACCAGAGTCACCTGCAAATGTCGAGGGACAACTGTTAGACACACACTAACTCTTAGGGATATCCCCAGACCCAGACAACCATTCCCACTGACTAGCTTCCAGGTGCTCACCTAATAGCCACACACGGTGCCTCTGGAGTTGCCCCATCACATAAGGGATGCTGCTATTCAGCAGGATGTAAGCGTCATGCACTGAGTCAGGGAATTTGGCATTCACATGGGAGATGTACTGGTCTGCCAAATACACCATCTGCACATTCATTGAATGATAACTCTTCCAGTTTCTGTACACCTGTTCACTCCTGTGGGGGGTACCAAAGCCACATGTGTCCCATCAATGGCACCTATGATGTTGGGGATATGTGCCAGGGCATAGAAATCACCTTTCACTGTAGGCAAATCCTCCACCTGAGGGAAAACGATGTAGCTCTGCATGTGTTTCAGTAGGGCAGACAACACTCTGGACAACACGTTGAAAAACATAGGCTGGAACATCCCTGATGCTATGGCCACTGTTATTTGAAATGACCCACTTGCAAGGAAATGGAGTACTGACAGCACCTGCACTACAGGGGGGATTCCTGTGGGATGGCGGATAGCTGACATCAGGTCTGGCTCCAACTGGGCACACAGTTCCAGGATGGTGGTATGATCAAGCCTGTAGGTGATGATCACATGTCTTTCCTCCATTGTCGACAGGCCCACCAGTGGTCTGTACACCGGAGGATGCCGCCATCTCCTCACATGTCCCAGCGGATGGTGCAACAGTGAGCACAGAGTCACCCAACTCAGAGGTACGTACCCACAGCTTACACAGAGCACGATTCATAAGCCGAAATTTGCACGTATGAGTGTTGAGGCGAGGCCTAGGTTTGTGTGACGCAGTTAAAAATTAAGCCATGTGGGCCGCTGAAATGGCGGCTGCCTGACCTGTAAAGTGGGACAATGGGATGTGAGGTAACTGCGCTGACGTTGTACACCGTCGCAGTAGGCGGTCGAAGACCGCGGCGCAATTCTGCATTGGTTAACATTGGACCCTATGGGTCCCAGGAGCCAATGACGATGTACGCCGGTGGTGACGGTATGCACCGCCACGGACGTGACCGCCATTTTCTATCTGTTCAATCACTCGATACCTGATCTTCGACAGGAGAGGACCTACACTGCAAGTGCTGCTGTGACCTCAGTCTGGAAGAGTTGGAGAAACTCGTGGATGGGGTCCTCCCCCAGTACACGCTACTCTACGGTCCTCCAGACAAACAGGTAAGTACACTGGGAGCATGCTGTATGGGCTATGCCTGTGTGGAGTGGGGTGGATGAAAGATGGGGGGGGGAGATTGTGGCGTGCATGAAATGACGGTGAGTGCATGTGCCACATGGCAAGGGTAGGGATGGGGGCCAATGACTGTGACGGTGCAGTTCGTAATAACTTTTCTTTTCCCCTGTACAATTCATGTAGGTCAGTGCCCACCAGAAGAGGGACATCTGGCGTTCCATCGCCAAGGACGTCGGGACCCTGGGGGTCTATCACAGACGGAGCACCCACTGCCGTAAGAGATGGGAGGACATTTGCCGCTGGAGCAAGAAGACGGCGGAGGCCCAGCTGGGGATGGCCCCCCAACGTGGGAGGGGTGCCCGTCGCACCATGACCACCCTGATGTTTAGGATCCTGGCGGTGGCGTACCCGGAGTTGGATGGGCGCTTGAGCGCATCAAAGCAGCCACAAGGGGGTGAGTACACTCTCATTCAGCTGATTCAGTGTGCACTGGAGGTGTCTGGGTGGGGGAGGTGGGCTGTGGGTTTCCCTAGGCCAGGGCGAGTGTGCTAGTTAGGTCCCCTTCTTCTGGCAGACCCTGTGGCACCCCACCCCACCTGTGTACAGTGCCAACTACACCTAGTCAGGCTCCTGTGACATCCATGTGTGCAGATGTCGGCCATAGCCTTATAGGCTATGTCCCAGGGATTGAACAGTGGACCCCAAGTGCGCGGCGTAGTGCAGGGGGCTTCTGTTTCTGTGGTGTCCGCCAACGGTAGCGGTAATGCATGCACTCAACATGTCTTTCTTCTGCCTCCCCCCCCTTTTTGTGGTCTCCCTGTTCTTGTGTGCATTAGCATCATCAGGTGGAGGATCAGCGACACCGGAGCAGGAGGGAGCTGCATCCCACATGGTCCTGGAGGACGAGGCTACGGACTTGGAATTCACTAGTGGGACGGAGGGCGAGGGGACCTCCATGGCGTGGACAGGAGCTGACACCAGTGATACGGACTCGTCCTCTGATAGGAGCTCCCTTGTGGTGGCGGCCACATCTGTGCCCCCGCATCTACAGGTACAGCTGCCACCCCCCCTACCAGCACCGCCCTCCCAGCAGCCCCTCAGCCTTTGCCCTGTGCCCACTCACCCAGGAGGGTGGGCATCACCTTCGCCCCAGGCCCCTCAGGCCCTGCCCCAGTCAGCCCTGCTGCCCTCAGTGAGGAGGCCATTGACCTCCTCAGGTCCCTCACTGTTGGGCAGTCTACCATTTTGAATGCCATCCAGGGTGTAGAGAGGCAGTTGCAACAAACAAATGCATTCCTGGAGGGCATTCATTCTGGTCAGGAAGCCCTTCAGCGAGCTTTTCAGACTCTGGCCTCAGCACTGATGGCAGCTATTGTCCCTGTCTCCAGCCTCCCCCCTCCAACTTCTTCCACCCAGACCCACACCCCTGTACCTACCCCAAGCACACCATCAGACCAGCAAGCACGCAACTCAACACACAATGGAAGATCTGGCAAACATAATCACCATACATCCCACAGGCACTCACGCAAGCATCACACACATGCAGACACACCAACATCCACTGCCTCTGCTGTGTCCCCCTCCTCCTCGTCTTCCTCCTCCCTCCCAGTCTCTTCTCCACTCACACCTGCATGCACTATATCTACAGCCACTACTTCCATAACCAGCACACACACCACCACACCCCGCTCACGTGCAGTCACCACCCCCACTACCATTCACACGTCCCCTGTGTCCTCTCCCAGTGTGTCTGTGACGCCACTTCCCAAGATACACAAACGCAGGCACACACCCACCCAACAGCCATCCACCTCACGACAGCCTCCAGCGCTTGCACCTTCACCCAAAGTCACCAAACGTACACCTCCTACAACAACAACCTCTTCCTCCACTCCCAAACCCCCTCCAGTTACCGTCTCAGTGTTTCCAAGAAACTTTTCCTGTCTACCCTTGACCTCCTTCCTTCACCTCCCCCACCCCGTCAGTCTCCTAGGGCCTGACTCTCCAGGTCCCAACCTATCACCTCAGCCACAACATCTCCAGGACCAGTGGTGCCAGTAGTCACCGGATTCTGGAGTGCACCAGGCAGCAGGGCAGCAAGAGAGGCAAGGAGCCACAGCACGGACAGTCCCCCACCTGTCAAGCATCAAAAGTTGGCCAGGGCCCGGCGGGAGAGGGGGAAGACTCCAGCCACCAAAGCCGCTCCCAGGGGTACAGGTGGGAGTATGGAGTGAGCTGCAACACCTTCCAAGGTGGGGAAGGGGCACAAGAAACCCAGCAAGTCTGGGAAGAGCAGCACGGCGGAGAAGACCGCCATCATCCCCGCTGCCCAGGAGGCCACCGCCATCAGCCCCGCTGCCCAGGAGGCCACCGCCATTAGCCCCGCTGGCCAGGAGGCCACCGCCTTCAGCCCTGCTGGGCCAGACAGGACCGCCAGCACCAGCCCCGCTGGGCCAGACAGGACCGCCAGCACCAGCCCCACTGGGCCAGACAGGAATGCCAGCACCAGCCCCGCTGGCCAGGAGGCCACCGCCATCAGCCCCGCTGGGCCAGGCAGGACCGCCAGCACCAGCCCCGCTGGGCCAGACAGAACCGCCAGCACCAGCCCCGCTGGGCCAGACAGGACCGCCAGCAGCTGAGTCGCTGCCAAGGACCCCGCCGCAACAAGCACCGCTGAACAGGACACCACCGCCACAAGCACCGCTGAACAGGACACCACCGCCACAAGCACCCCTGAATAGGACACCTCTGCCACAGGCACCGCTGCCAAGCACACCGCCGCCAGAAGCACCGCTGAACAGGACACCTCCGCCACAGGCCCCGCTGGCAAGGACACCGCCGCCACAAGCACCGCTGGCCCATGAGCGCCAAGGGCACTGACGCTACTGAGTCCGCCACGAGCAGGATGAAGCACTCTGGGCACAAAGCCCCCTCCAGAACCAGTGGAGAAAGGCATCCACTACCTCTGTTCTTGGCAGGATGAAGCACTCTGGGCACAAAGCCCCCTCCAGAACCAGTGGAGTATCACATCCACTCACACAGTCCTTGGCAGAATGAAGCACTGGGCACATAGCCTCCTCCAGAACCAGTGGAGATTCACATTCACTACCTCAGTCCTTGGCAGGATGAAGCACTCTGGGCACAAAGCCCCCTCCAGAACCAGTGGAGAAAGGCATCCACTACCTCTGTCCTTGGCAGGATGAAGCACTCTGGGCACAAAGCCCCCTCCAGAACCAGTGGAGTATCACATCCACTCACACAGTACTTGGCAGGATGAAGCACTCCGGGCACAAAGCCCCCTCTAGAACCAGTGGAGAAAGGCATCCACTCACACAGTCCTTGGCAGGATAAATCCTTGGCAGGATGAAGCACTCTGGGCACAAAGCCCCCTACAGAACCAGTGGAATATCACATCCACTCACACAGTCCTTGGCAGGATGAAGCACTCTGGGCACAAAGCCCCCTCCAGAACCAGTTGAGACTGTTATCCACTTGTGACACTGTGGCTTTGCACTCCCCAGGATTTAACAGTGGGCAACCCACCCACTGTAGAGACTTGAGAGACTGTGGCTTTGCACTCCCCAGGATTGAACAGTGGGCAAACCACCCACTGTAGAGACTTGAGAGACTGTGGCTTTGCACTCCCCAGGATTGAACAGTGGGCATGTGGCCCCCTCGCGGATTTGGCATTGTGCACTCAACCAGCTGAGGTGCCCCCCTCTTTCCCTTCCCCCTGAGGTGCCTGTTTTATTGCTATCTGATGCCCCTGCAGTGTTCGGGTATTGAGTGTGGGCCTCGCCCATGCAGTGTGGGCCCAGTGTTCCACGGACTTCAATGGAGCAATACCTGGACTACTATTCTTGGTGTATATATTTGTTAATGGCGTATATATATTTTAGCGTACTGGATTTTAATATATTACATTGGTTACACTCATTTCCTTTTGTCTTTGCATTCTTCCGGGGGGATTGGGCAGTGTAACTGTAATGTATCATGCTGTATTAGTGTGTGTTTTGTAGTGGGTGAGGGTGGGGGTGGGGGTGTTGCGTGTGTGTGTCACTCTCTTTTCCCTCCCCCCTCCCCTGTGTTGTAGGTGCAGTACTCACTGTGGTCTTCGCCGCCGGCGTTTGTGCTCCTGGTAGAGGAGCAAGAAGATAAGGGCAGGGAAAATGTGAAGCTCTGGTTCCATGACGTCCTGGTTCCTCGTGGGGTATGTAGAGGTGAGCGTTTTCCCTTTGAAGTCCTTTTTCCGCCGTGTTTTTGTTCCTGGTGAATCCGCCCCAGAAAAGGTGGTGGATTGGTAGGTTGTAATAGTGTGGGCGGTACATTGTCTTCTGCCTGTCTGTTGGCGGTGACCGCCGCGCTGTTTGTTTGTACCGCCTTGGCAGTCGGAGTGTTAAAGTGGCTGTCTTTGTTGGTGGTTTCCGCCACGGTCGTGATTCCATTTTTTTTTCCTCCGGCCTGTTGGCGGTCTTACCGCCACTTTAACACCAACCGCCAGGGTTGTAATGACCACCTAAGGGTGTCCAAGACACCCCACCCCAAGACCTTGAAAAGTAAGAGTAAAGTGACCCTACTTCCCCAGAAACACACTAAAGTCGTGAGAGGAGATTCTGTAAAGACAACAACTGACTGCAAAGCACTGAAGACGGATTCCTGGACCTGAGGACCTGTAAAGGAAGGGGACCAAGTCCAAGAGTCACAAAGGTGTCCAGGGGGGGCAGGAGCCCACTAAGCCCTGGATGAAGGTGCAAAAAGGCTACCGGGTGGAAGAAGCCGAAGAGTCTGCAAAATCGAAAGGTGCCAGTAACTTCTCCGTTGCACAGAAGATGTCCCACGGCGTGCTGGAGAATGCAGAGTTGTTTCCACGCAGAAATACCGCAAACAAGCCTTGCTAACTGCAAAGGTCACGGTTGAAGAAAAAGAGTGCTGCCCGGGCCCAGGAGGGACCAGGAGGTTGCCACTTTGATGAGGAGACAGAGGGGGCGCTCAGCAACACAGAGAGCCCACGCAGAAGCAGGCAGCACCCGCAGAAGCATTGAACAGGGGTTTAAGAAAGCCGAGCACAGCAGTTCAAGCAGTACACAGGATTACTGTCTGGCGTGTGGAGGCAAAGACTTACCTCCACCAAATTCAGACAAAAGGATCACTGGACGGTCAGGGTCACTTGGATCCAGCTCCTGTGTTCCAGGGACCACGCTCATAACGATGAGAGGGACCCAGAGGACCAGTGAAGCAGACGTTTGGTGCCTGCGGTAGCAGGGGGAGGACTCCATCAACCCACAGGAGATTTCTTCTTGGCTTCCAGTGCAGGGTGAAGGCAGACAGCCCCCAGAGCATGCACCACCAGGAAACAGTTGAGAAAGCCGGCAGGATTAGGCGCTACAATGTCGCTGGTAGTCTTCTTGCTACTTTGTTGCAGGTTTTTAGGCGTCCTGGAGCAGTCAGCGGTCGATCCTTGGCTGAAGTCGAAGAGGGAGATGCAGAGGAACTCTGGTGAATTCTTGCAGGTCGTTATCTGAAGAGAAGCCCACAGGAGAAACCCTAAATAGCCCTCAGAGGAGGATTGGCTACCAAGAGAGGTAAGCACCTATCAGGAGGGGTCTCTGACGTCACCTGCTGGCACTGGCCACTCAGAGGTCTCTATTGTGCCCTCACACCTCTGCATTCAAGATGGCAGAGGTCTGGGACACACTAGAGGAGATCTGGGCATCACCCCTGGGGTGGTGATGGACAGGGGAGTGGTCGCTCCCCTTTCCTTTGTCCAGTTTCGCACCAGAGCAGGGGCTGGGGGATCCCAGAACTAGTGTAGACTGGCTTATGCAAAGAGGGCACCATCTGTACCCTTCAAAGCATTTCCAGAGGCTGGGGGAAGCTACTCCTCCCCAGCCCTTAACACCTGTTTCCAAAGGGAGAGGGTGTAACACCCTCTCTCAGAGGAAATTATTTGCTCTGCCTTCCTGGGACTGAGCTGCCCAGACCCCAGGAGGGCAGAACCCTGTCTGTGAGTTGGCAGCAGCGGTAGCTGCAGAGAAAACCCCAGAGAGCTGGTTTGGCAGTACCCAGGGAGCCCAGGGGATGCATGGGATTGGCACCCCAATACCAGATTTAACATGGGGGGACAATTCCATGATCTTAGACATGTTACATGGCCATATTCAGAGTTACCATTATGAAGCTACATATAGGTATTGACCTATATGTAGTGCACGCGTGTAATGGTGTTCCCGCACTCACAAAGTCCGGGGAAATTGCCCTGAACTATGTGGGGGCACCTTGGCTAGTGCCAGGGTGCCCTCACACTTAGTAACATTGCACCTAACCTTCACCAAGTGAGGGTTAGACATATAGGTGACGTTACTTAAGTGCAGTGTAAAATGCCTGTGAAATAATGTGGACGTTATTTCACTCAGGCTGCAGTGGCAGTACTGTGTAAGAATTGTCTGAGCTCCCTATGGGTGGCAAAAGAAATGCTGCAGCCCATAGGGATCTACTGGAACCCCAATACCCTGGGTACCTAGGTACCATATAGTAGGGAATTATAAGGGTGTTCCAGTGTGCCAATTAGAATTGGTGAAAATGGTCACTAGCCTTCAGTGACAATTTTAAAGCAGAGAGAGTATAAGCACTGAGGTTCTGGTTAGCAGAGCCTCAGTGACACAGGTAGGCACCACACAGGGAACACACATTCAAGCCACAACTATGAGCACTGGGGTCCTGGCTAGCAGGATCCCAGTGAGACAGGCAAAAACAAACTGACACACAAGTAAAAATGGGGGTAACATGCCAGGCAAGATGGTACTTTCCTACACTGGCCATTATTGAGAATCTATCCTTTACATCATCCAACCCAGGGTCTGTTTTAGAGAAGGAGCAACAATGGGTGTACAGGCTTAAAACCCACATAAGGGGTCTGAACGATGAGATCCCGTGGAATTATTTGAATTCCACATCAGGAATGATAACCACCGCTAGAATATACATGATCCCCTGTTTTCTCATCTCTCATATGCCTTCACATGACAGGAGAACCTCCACCCCAATTCAGTACATGATTTTTCAGAAAGGTGTTTCTACAGTGTGCCACGTCATACCTACATGAACACCATGTTTCCATTTATCAGGTATTCCTTATTCATTCACCAAGAGACACTGTGATGCATGAGTGTCACATATGCCCATATGGTCACACTGACTCATGTTATAGAACAGTATGGTTTACTGTGTACGTGAGGTTAAAATTGCCCACAAAGATCACATTTCATTATTACCTTTATATATTTGGAACTGCTATTTATTTATTTTTTCTCACATATCGTAGACAGTCTTGTGTTGTGTAACCAAATTCGACCCTTAGGCACTAATGTTTGTCGTAATCAACTCCATACATCACATATGCCTATGTCAACATATAAATCGGGTTTCCACTTATGAGCGGCAAAATCAGACCAAAAAATTGCTATTATTGTGCCTCATAAATACCTACTACCCATTTCAGAGCACTGAATTTACTTTCTTTATGATACTTTTTCCCTTTCTCATAATGTTCAACTTTGACTGGGGATACCGAAACATGATGCCACCTACCTCCGCTCACACTCTCGGCAAACCTCACCCACTAGATCACGCCCCCGGCCTCGTGAAAATAGCACAACGCACTTAATATCTGCCTGCTTTCCATGGCCGATCACAGGATCTGGGAGCGAGTAGGGCATCACTAGGTGGGGTAGCAGCGTTCTACCATTGACAATGTAAGTTAGCAGCTGATTCCAAAACCTTTTTTTACCTTATCTCACGCATTATGTATGCGAACGCCTGTGCTGACTTTTAATACCCTCTGATATGTTCTCCAGGGGTGGCTCCTCTTCAATGGGGGAGATGCGTCACCCCTCTGGCTAAGATCCAGTAGATGAAAAATAAAACAATATCTTGCTATTTTATTTTTCATCGGAGGGAGGTGCGAGGCTGGACCTCGGGAGGTCGGAGGATGAGAGAGTGCACCTTAGTGCGCATGTGTGTTTGGCCGGCCGTCTGAGGCTGGCCAAACACACATGCGCAGTTAGATTTCTCCAGCCCGGCTGTGTTTAAAAGCCGGGCTGGAGAAACTGCACAGAGCCCAGGGCTGTGTCTGAGCAGAAGTCTGAACCGCTCAGACCAATCCTGATGCTGCTTTCATGCTAGGTTTAGCATGAAAGCAGAGCCAGGATTGCTGGGGAGCCAGTGCTGGTGTCCCAGTGAATACTGGGACACCAGAAGAGGAACGAGGCGGCGACAATGAGAACGGTAAGTGTTTTTTTATTTTCTGTTTTGTTTCCCCTGTCCGTTTCGCGCCTCTACCCTTGCCCACCCACCCACCCTCCCTCTTGACATTTGCGGCAGCCACAGCAGATGTTCTCTCTTGATATATCATTACTTCCTCCAAATCAAAGTAATGTGACCACAGGGGCATGCCAGCCCCACCCCAAGAGGTCTGAATAGTAACCCAAAAAGGGTAAGTGTGGATGCTGTATTTCACATCACTTTATACTATATTTAGGTCACATGTTTGTTTCCACTGAGTTCTGTGTCACACTTAGGCATGCTGCCAACTATTTCAAATTAAACTCCCTTAATACATTTTAGCAGCGTGTTCTCAGACCACGTAAGCCATTGTTTGCACGAAAAAATAGCTCTATAACAAGCATGTTTTTGTGCCATGGATCGTGGGTAATGCATGTATCCCAAGTGCACACAAGTGATTTTTAATTAAACAGCCCTTAGAAATGGGCCTGAGTCTCACTTCATCACAAAATATATGATTTGGAAGTTGCCCGATCCACCTTGTGGTCAACTGGCTAAAGAGGGACAAAGGAGGATTTTAAGTCTTCTTCAGCCCGGGGTGTCACTCGGTGTGATTCAGCTTCGGGAATCAGGCTTTTCATTGACACACTAGTGTTCCTCCTGGGCAACGTCAAGACATTCAACAATGAGAAAGACATTCAACAATGAGATGCTTGACATCAAAAAATCCAATGTTGAGCCACTTGCCATTGAGAGGTTCACCATTTAGGCAGTCAATGTTGTGGACTTGTGGAATTTCCCCCTCAGCATTTGGTGATTTTTTTTTTTTTATCCTTAGTGAGACCAGTCTCAGGGCCATGGGCAGTAGTGCAATGATTTTTCCTCAGACCAAAGACAATGAGGGAACTCCAATTATCCTCAGTTGGATCCGTTCCTGTCGCTGGCACCAGGCTCAAGCACACGAGTGGGACATAATTTCGTTTGGAACACGTGATGTAATGCTGAGTCGTATGAATTTTGTGGATTCCTGTGTATTCTGGAAGTTTCCATCACAAAAATGTGTTTTTTTAGTCAACGTTTGAGGTTTGCAGGGCATTGTGAGTAAAAGAACGGTGTGGGATACATGCAAAGCACACCAACCTGGACTCTCGCATATGTCTAGCTTTCAGAACTGTTTTGGTCTGGTAGGTCTTTTCAGATGGCAGCCTACCCAAGCCCAAAAAGTGCAGCTATTCACCATTGCAAGTGGGATGATACTGAAAACTAGCCAAAGTCCTCTGGCCCATTTGTAAAAACAGCAACCAAAAGAATGAAATGTCCTCTGGCTTGCAATTGCGATGAGATGCTTTAGTCTGCAGAAGACAGAAAGACCCCATCCCCAAAAGAGCAGGTTGGGTAATTGCTGCATCTGTCTTCCCAGAGGGTAGAAAGACTGTTCTCTCACTTTTATAGGGTTGGTAGCATGGCCATGCCCATGCTGGGCACCGCCACCCCTACAATAAAAAAAAAGAAAAGTAATCCCTAATCTCTAATGGGCCCAGTCCCCCTCTCTGGTGTCTAGAGGGGGGATTCCTTTTGGGGATTGCCCTCCTGCGGGGATCCCCAAGCAGGCATCCACTAGGGAAAGGTACCATTGGAAATGGAGATTCTCCCCTTACCAGTTATACCACTCCCATGTTATCCGGTGCTCAGGGGGTTGAGATATGCCCCCAAGCACTGAAGCAGTCAAAGTGAAATGAATCAATTGGCTCATTTCACTTTCACTTTCAGTGTAATGACGTGAAAGTGGCATGTGCGCGGATCATCATTACGTTGGAAAAAAGAAGTCTCCGGCTTCTGGGGAAGCTCTTCCCAAGCTCACGAGGCTCAAAAAAGGAAATCCCTTTGCTGTAAGCAGCAGCAGAGGGATTTCCTGCCTCATGTGTCAGGACGGCTTGGAGCAGTCCTTGGCACATGAGCGATGTAGCTGAGGGTGACTCAAAGCAGTCCTCAGCAGGGAACCGGCCAAAGGGAGCCTCATTCGGCCCAAAGTCAATTAATATCTGTGACACTCAGGGACTCCTCATCACATTCTTAAGAGAGCCCCTTCATTTTGTATTACTCCACTAGGTCTTGTTAGTGGTGCCTGGTGTCTTGGCATAGTTACTGGATTCCCACTAATCCAGTAACCACTAGGCTAGCTGTAGTAAAGTAGTGGCTGGTCAGGATGTCACTACCCCCTAATGCCCTCAGATGATAGAAACAGGGGTGGAGGTTTGTACCACAGAGCCATCTAGTCGTAGCATAGAGTTTCTAATAGCAGGGAACCCACAGGAACAGTGCTGGTTGCTACTAGTGCAGGACAAGCAAGGACAAAGCCGGAGTCTATTCAAGTCCTGGTGCAGAGACCATAGGGTTCAAATAATATGTTCTTCAACAGGACACTCTTCCCCAGTTACAGATTGTAGCTGGAAGCACCCACATGCTCCCAAATCACAGTAAAGGGGTCAGGTTGCGCAGTAGTCTCACTTCAATAACAGTAAGGAACTTCCCCTGTCTCCCTCCATGTTGATGTGCAGCAGCTTTACTTATCTTCAGCAGCTGCTTAGAGTCTTGTTGTGCTTCTAATCACCAACAGCCTCCACAAGCCTCAGAGATAGCTTGTTCTCTTTTGGGATGCTGCCCGATGAGTTGAAGCCCAACTCCTTCCTTCCTTGGCAACTTCTTTTTGCGGGTGATCTGTCACAGAAACGCCTTCAAATTTAAACACAGTTCCGGGGTCTGGCAGTGGGAAGAGCAATCCAACTCCAGGATTCCACTTCTAGATCGCTGCTTACTCCACCACTGTATGTGCAGCTTGTCAGAAAATGACTACAGAGTTAAGTAAACAACTGGCTAATGAGGCCAGACTTCATATCATTTCCTCATGGACATGCTTATCCAATCACAGGATCTACTACTTTTGAAACCTGGGTGCCCCTCCAATCCAGGGATATATTTCCTGCATGTTTATTGGATGATCAATGCTTGCGGAGGGCATACCGCCCTCCTTCCCAGTCCCTTGGTACTTGTCTGGGCTATTCCCAAAGAGGAAGGTTAATTCGCTCTCGACCAGGAGGTGCTGACCATCCCCCAGAAGAAAGGGAGGGGGTCATCCCTGTAGAAAGAGTCTGAGCTAAACACAGATTGGAGCTGGTGCATTACCCAAATCTTCAAGCATCTACAATGTGTACGGAGGTGACCAGAGAAGGGGACTGGAATATTTAGCAGAACAGTACCTGCTTGGCTCACGTGCACCATAATGGCCCCACCATCCTCATCCAGTAAACCCACTGGCTTTCAAAACCCACATCTCAGACATGATAGAGGTAAAAAGAGCCCAGGTAAGGAAGACTGCACAAACTTTACCAGGCGGGAGCAGGCAGGCAAATCCTACTAAGGAGTACAGGCACCGGCATGCCCGAGTATAGATTCATGCTGCCACCACTGTCAGTCTACCAGAGCCTGGGTAGAGAGGGCAGTAGCCACTCATTATAAAGGATGGGAGCACTATGCATGTCCCCTTGACCTCAGAGCCTATCTCTAGGGTTTCAAGCCATGTAAACAGGGATGCTCTAATTTGACACCCTTGTTTTTTGTGTTCACTGAGGTAGATATATTTAAAAAAACCTACAGCAACTATCCAGTGACTTTACCAGGAGATCAACATAGAGCAAGGAAGTACACTATCCAGAGCCATGCAAAAGGCTTCCGTCAACAGATTTGTATTGATTTAACAATTTATAGGTGGCAGATCTCAGATTTAACTGGGCGCCCACTCATAGCAGCATCCTAGGGGTGTAGCAAAGGGTGCAAAGGATGTGGTGAAGTGGGACTTGAAGAACTACTTCATTGTCCACATCACTAATGGAAATACTGTACAAACAGAAAAAAATAGTAACAATCCTCAAAATGTGTTTCTTTATAATTATTTGAGTTTTTTGTTAACTAACGACAATACCTCTTGCAACACCTCTTGGGCGAGACCTAAAAACAAAAGGGTTGTACAAAAGACCATTCTTCTCTTTTCATTGATTTCTTTCAGCATTTGAATAGTGCTCTTATGTGTTTAGGCGCATTCCTCTGGATTAAAGGTCTTGGTGACTCACATTGAATATTGTGAAACAGTTCCTCTTTCACAGGACATGTTATGTAAGGACATTCAGCATTTTCTTTGTTTTTTTATGAGCCATGTTAATAGCAGTGGAAACAGCCCTTCTTCATAGAACATTTACACCTTGAAACAGTGCAAACTTCCATCCTTCAGACGACATGTGCGTCTAGGGCAGGAGTAGTGCAAACTTTCCACATCATTGGACCCATGCGGTTCGGGCAGCAGCTTTCCTTCCTTACAGAACAGGTATAGCTTGGCAGAAGCAGAGCAGTTCTTCTCTTACAGGAGGTAGAAAGTACAATCTTTCATTCCCTGCAGATCAGAGTCAGAAGGTTAGACTAGTACAAGCTTTCATCATTCACAAGATGCTTCTATGACAATATATTGAAGTCCAGAATATCATGGTATACAAATGTTGCAGCAAACATATTATGATGTTATACATCGGGTTTACATATGTACAATGTAAATTATAAAAATGCTGTCTACTAAATGTCAAGATTATATAGGTGTGAATATATTAAAAAAAATATTTACAAACATAATTTTAAATATATTTTGTACATATCGATATATATAGATATATATAGAGAGAATACAAAGTGTAAACATAGGGGTAATGCATGTAAAAAATAATAATTTAGATAAATAAATAACTATATAATAAACATTGTATGTTAGAACTGGTATAGCGGGTAATGCATGTAAAAAATAATAATTTAGATAAAGAAATAACCATATAATAAACATTGTATGTTAGAACTGGCACAACGTGGGCTAAAGAAGATTCCAATCCAGACTTCTTGGCCGCTTCACCTCCTGGCTATATTTTCTCTAGCCTCGACAGAACGGGCAAAAGGGGAGGGGGCTTGCAATCTTTACCAGGAGCAATTTTAGTTGCTCACTCGAAGATATTAGCATTAAATTAGCTGGCTGTGAAGGTGGTTACTTCAAACTACGCGTCCACTATACCATTCTGCTCAAAGGTCTCTTAATATATCATTCCTCCTGGCCCCAAAAATGATTTTCTGGCTTCTTGGCCAGGTATAATTGAACCTATCGCCCTGACATCCAAGGCTGTTGTTCTGGACGATTTTAACTTCCATTTAGAAAACTACTATGACCCTTCTACAATGCAGTTTCTGGATATGATGAGGAATTTAGACTGGCACCTTATGGCTAGGTCTGCAACTCATCATGCCGGTCATACACTAGATGGCATTTGTTTTTGGCATAGTAGCCTGACCGGCTCTGAAAAAATGGCCCTGGACTGGACAGACCACCATTTATTGACCTTTAGAGCAGCTTGGCCGTTGGCTAACATTAAATTGCCCCCACTCTCTAGGTTAGGCAGGAAATGGCATAAGGTGGATGAGCAAAGCCTAGCCTTGGCCCTGAAATCTGAATGGCACTGCACCAGAGGGCAGGGCCCCTCACCCTTGGAGAACTTTGACTCTGGGCTCAGGGCGGTTATTGATAGGCTTGCCCCACTGGTTAAGCTCAACTCTAGGGTGGGTCAATCCCCTCCTCTCCCTGGTACTCTGAAGAACTTAAGAATCTCCAGCGACTTTACCGGCAGCAGGAACGTAGTTGGAAGGCCCACAAAACAGTAGGGGAGAGAGTTAAGCTCAGGACTGTTCTTAAGAATTACAAATTGGCTATTAAAAAGGCTAAAACTGAATATTTCTCCAGCAGATTTAAGGAAGCACAAAACGGAGCCAAGGAACTTTTTAAAGTGGTTCACACTTTGACCCACCCACCGACCTCCTCATGGCTGGAGAACTCTCCCACTTTTTGCCAGAGAGTTGCTAACTTTTTTGAGAACTAAATTTTACACCTTCATTCGTCCTTCATCAGCCTCCCTTTGGATGGCAATGGAAGCGATGTGGACAGCGCCCTTTCCTCTGATTCTAATACAACTTTATCTGAGTTCTCTCCAATTTCTGCCATAAGAATTGCTGAATTATTGGATGGGGTAAAATCTGGTTCACCGAATGATCCTTGTCCTCCGAGGATACTTAAACTAGTGTCCAATTTGGCTTCTGCTGCCTTGGAACCGGTCTATCTTGATATCCTAAGGGAAGGGCTATTACCGCCCGTCTGGAAGGAATCCATTGTGATCCCTCTCGTTAAGAAACCTAACGGAGAACCCAATGACTTAACAAATCTATGCCCCATCTCCGTGCTACCCACTACAGCCAAAATACTCGAAAAACATCTCAATATTGAACTGGCCACCTTTCTTCAATCAAGTGGTGCCCTTGATCCATCTCAACATGGGTTTCGCCAAGCTCACAGTACGGAGTCTGCCTTGCTCTCTACGGCAGACATTATCCGAAGGAAAGTTGATAGGGAGAAGGAGCCATACTTGTCCTATTGGATCTTTCTGCTGCATTTGATATCATATCACCTCAGCTTTTGCTTCACCAGCTCTTTCAGGCAGGAGTTAGAGGCAAGGCACTTGATATTTTGAAATCTTTCTTGACGGACAGATCCATTACGGTGAGTTGTGGCGACTTCAAGGCCACACTATTACAACTTCCCTGTGGGGTCCCCCAAGGGTTGCCACACAGTCCTACTCTATTCAATCTCTATGTTGCTCCTTTGGCTAAACTGGTCCGTTCATTTGGCTTTCACGTGGTATCCTATGCAGATGACACTCAGTTAATCATTCCGGTCAACCATAACTGGGATGAGGTCGCAGTCAGATTCCATGACTGCATGAGTAGGATCAATAGCTGGATGAACCATAACTGGCTCAAAATGAATGGTGATAAGACATAAATTCTATTTTTTGGCACGGACGCTAGACCTTGGAGTTCACACTGGTGGCCCTCATCCTGCAATGACTGCCCAGCCCCAAGCTCGTTGGTCAAGAATTTAGGTATCACTTTTGACAACACTCTCTCTTTTGAGCAACAAGTCAACCAGACAGTTAGATCTTGTTACTGGTCTATGAAAATGCTAAAGAAAATATTTCCTTTTCTCCAAGATGAGCTTAAACCAACAGTTATTTTAGCCCTGGTTATTTCTAAATTGGATTATTGCAACGCTCTCCTGCTGAATATTAGCAAGGTTGCCCTTCATAAACTTCAACTCATTCAGAATGTGGCGGCCTGCCTGGTCTTGGATCTTCCTCTCACGGCTTCTGCAAATGAAAGCCTTAAGCAGCTCCACTGGCTCCCTGTCAAAAAACAGATTAAATTCAAATCTTTATGTCTTACGTATAAAGTTTATCACCAGGAGGGCTGCTTCTATCTTACAGCCCTATGTGCCGCGCCGACAGCTTAGATCGGCGCACGAGCAGCTGATCTCTGTACCTCGCTCTAACCGAGTACGTTGGGGTGATAAAGCCTTTTCCGTAGCAGGTGCTAAACTATGGAACACTCTTTCATCCCACATTAGGTTGGAGGAGACATACTTCCGCTTTAGGAAACAGCTCAAAACCTATCTGTTTTCACGTTAGGCAGTTGGTCTCCCATTCTCACTGACTGACTTCCTGTCCCGATTCGCAAACTGGCTTCCCCTGTCTCTCATTTCTCTCTTCCCTAGTGCTTCGATGCTATGGCCTGAATGCGCTGTATAAATACCAAAATACAATACAATACAATACAATAGTTGGTGTGATTTTCCCCCTAACTTTTTGCCTTCAGGCCTCCTGTGTTGTTGACTTGTTTTTGTTGGCCTTAGAACACTAAACACTTTACCAGTGCTAAAGCGTGTGTGCTTTCCTTAAGACATACAATACACTAGCAGGATAGTGGTGTTCCGAGGCATGATGTGGCGGTCTGAGCAGAGTTCTGACAAAAAAACTGCACAACGTATCACTCCAGTCGAGGATATGCTCAGACACTGCTGTAGGTTTGCAGAATACCGTTTCTTACACTTGGCTTGTCCTGATGCTTTTCGGCCTTTGTCACGGGTTACAGGAGTTCAGCTCGCCCGAAGTGAAATAACCTAGTAGCTAACATAGACAAAGGATCAACAATGTTACAGTCCGGAATCTGATGGTAACAGCGGGTGCCATATTTGAACATTGCTTGCATCATAGCCATTGTAGGAAAATGGCTCCTTGTTGCAGTTACCCCTCCACGTTTTGCCTGATATTGATGCTGACTTGACTGAAAGTGTGCTGGGACCCTGCTAACCAGGACCCAGCACCGGTGTTCTTTCACTAAAAATGTACCATTGTTTCCACAATTGGCACACCCCTGACACACAGATAAGTCCCTTGTAAAAGGTACCAGTGGTACCAAGGGCCCTGTGCCAAGGGAAGATCCCTAAGGGCTGCAGCATGTGTTGTGCCACCCTAAGGGACCCCTCGCCTAACACATGCACACTGCCATTGTAGATTGTGTGTGTTGGTGGGGAGAAAAAGGCAAAGTTGAGATGGCATCTCCCTCAGGGTGCCATGCACACAAAACATTGCCTGTGGCATAGGAAAGTCACCCCTCTAGCAGGCCTTAAAGCCCTAAGGCAGGGTGCACTATACCACAGGTGAGGGCATAGCTGCATGAGCAATATGCCCCTACAGTGTCTAAGTCCATTCTTAGACATTGTAAGTACAGTGTGGCCATATTAAGTATATGGTCTGGGAGTTTGTCAAAATGGCTGCACTGAATACTGGGAAGTTTGGTATCAAATTTCTTAGAATAATAAACCCACACTGATACCAGTGTTGGATTTATTAAAAAAAAATGCACACAGAGGGCACCTAATCCTTCTATGCAGGACTGATTGGTCTGTGCCAGCCTTCCACTGAGAGACGAGTTTCTGACCCCCTGGGGTGAGAGCCTTTGTGCTCTCTGGGGCCAGAAACAAAGCCTGCACTGGCCGGAGGTCCTTCACACCTCCCCCTGCAGGAACTGCAACACCTATCAGTGAGCCTCAAAGGCTCAGGCTTCGTGTTACAATGCCCCAGGGCACTGCAGCTAGTGGAGATGCCCACCCCCCGGACACAGCCCCCACTTTTGGCGGCAAGTCCGGGGAGATAATGAGAAAAACAAGGATGAGTCACCCTCTCAGCCAGGTCCAGCCCTAAGGTGACCAGAGCTGAAGTGACCCCCTTGTTGGAAAATCCTCCATCTTATTTTGGAGGATATAGCCCTATAGGGATAGGGATGTGCTCCCCTCCCCAAAGGGAGGGGAGCACAAGGAGTGTGTAGCCACCCTCAACGGCAGTAGCCATTGGCTACTGCCCTCCAGCCCTAACACACCCCTAAATTTAGTATTTAGGGGTGACCCTGAACCCAGGAAATCAGATTCCTGATGACCTAACAAGAAGAAGGACTGCTGACCTGAAAACCCCGCAGAGAAGAAGGAGACAACAACTGCTTTGGCCCCAGCCCTACCGGCCTGTCTCCTGATTCAAAGAACCTGCAATATCGATGCATCCTGCAAGCCCAGCGAGCTCTGCAGACTCAGAGGACTGCCCTGCAACTCCAAAGGACCAAGAACCTCCCGTGGACAGCTGCCCTGTCCAAAGCAACAAGAAGAAGCCATTTTTAAATGGACTCTCACCTCAATCCAGAAGCGTGAGTCCCCACCACTCTGCACCTGATGCCCCTGGCCCGTGTCCAGAGAAACCAATGCCTCAGAGAGGACCCCCAGGCAACTCCAACAACGTATCCACCCTAAGCCGACCTCTTTGCACCCCATGACAAAGCCTGCAGAGGGAATCCAGAGGATCCCAGTGACTGCCCGGTAACAAAGAAACACGACACCTGGAAGAAGCACTGCACCCGCAGCCCCAGGCTCATGAAGAATCAACCACCGGAGCAGCACTGACCAGCAGGCTGCCCTCACCCTTGCCCAGTTAGTGGCTGGCCCGAGAAGCCCCCCTGTGCCCTGCCTGCATTGTCTGAGTGACCCCTGGGTCCCTCCATTGATCTCAATACAAAACCCGACGCCTTGTTTGCACACTGCACCCGGCCGCCCCTGTGCCGCTGAGGGTGTATTTTGTGTGCCTGCTTGGGACCCCCCAGTGCTCTACAAAACCCCCCTGGTCTGCTCCCCGAGGACGCAGGTACTTACCTGCTAGCAGACTGGAACTGGAGCACCCCTAGTCTTCATAGGCGCCTATGTTATTTGGGCCCCTCTTTGACTTCTGCACCTGACCGGCCCTGTGTTGCTGGTGCTGGTTGTTCGGGGTTGACTTGAACCCCCAATGGTGGGCTGCCTATGCCCTGGAGACTGAACTTGTAAGTGCTTTACTTACCTCAAAAACAAACCTATACTTACCTCCCCAGGAACTGTTGAATTTTGCAGTGTCCACCTTTAAAATAGCTTATTGTCATTTTATGCCAAACTGTGTACATTACTGTTTTGATTCAAAGTTCTATCTATTCCTATGCAAAGTAGCTTACACTTACTGTACTTACCTGCAATTTGAATCTTGTGGTTCTACAATAAATTAAGAAAAGAATATTTTTCTATATAAAAACCTATTGGCCTAGAGTTAAGTCATTGAGGGTGTGTTCTCATTTATTGCCTGTATGTGTACAACAAAAGCTTAACACTACCCTCTTATAAGCCTAACTGCTCGACCACACTACCACAAATAGAGCATTAGTATTATCTATTATTGCCTCTGCCAAGCCTCTTGTGGAACCCCTGGACTCTGTGCACACTATCTCTCCCTTTGGGATAGTATATACAGAGCCAGCTTCCTACACCTATGATATAGATTAAATAAATGCAGCAATAAGGAAACGTTTCCCCACCTCCCGCAAGAGACCTCCGGGGAGGGATTGCTTTGGTATCTAATCTTAAATAAGGAATCTGTGGCTAGATGAACAAGTTACGTACCTTAGGTAAACCCTTGTTTGGTAGAGACTCTATCTAGCTGCAGATGCCTTACCTTAGAATATTCCATAGAAGGTGGTGTAAGGGGGGCATCCTATATTCTGTTCCTGTCAGTTTAATTTCTTCTTCTAGTTTAGCTCTTGGTAGACACCTAACTGGCCTAAGATTGGCCATTTTACAGATGAAGTTATTTGAATGAACTCCCCCACCCCTGAAGGCATCCCCATGTCCTGTTAACGAGACGTCTTGGGTATCGTTATTGTCAACGTACTCTTTAATGTGCATATGTAGTTCTCCACGTAGCACCTGGCCCCTCAGTAGTAACGGATGGAAGATCCAGCATCCTTCCCTCTTTCATCTCTCTCCCAAGTCTATACCTATCAGTTTAGGGGCATGATCGTTTTTTTTTATCATTCCTATTTCAAATTGGATAATCAGTTGGACCAGGGTATTATTGGTGAGAATATAATCAATTCTTCATCACGTTCTATGGAGAAGAATGTATAATCTTGTTGTGTATTATAATGTTTTGGCCAAATGTTTCAGAGGCCTTGTTCTCTCTGTTTTCTCTTAAATTTCTTTTAAAATTCACCCAATTTAGGGACCCATACAGCATCACCCATAATTATAATATTTCCATCTGCAAACCTTGCTAGGGTTTCTATTGCTGTAAATATGAAGGTGCTGACGCTGGAGTTGGGGCCATAAATAACCATTATTGGTACCATTTCCCATTCCAATAACACAATGAGGTACCTATCCTCTGAGTCTTTTTTAATATTTTTATGAAGGGCAAGCACATTTGAAGGAAAATGGCTACCCCACTATGTTTAGAGAGGCTTGAGGAGTGAAATGCTTGTGGCTGTTGCATTTGTCTTAGTGTTGTTTCGCCTGATCTTTTTAATTGTGTTTCTTGAACAGTTACTACATCACACTTCCTTTCCCCTATATTGTGCTATATTGGTGTTTTTTGTGGCCATTTACTCCTTTTAGATTCTGTGATATTAATGTCACCTTTTTAGATTTTATGTATTGGTCAATCCAATTCTGCCTCTTTGGTCCCAATGAGATTTGTTTTGCCAAAGGGGATGGCTCCACCTCATGTTGTGGTCTTGATCAGTGTCTTACAGTGTTTGTACAGTAGAGGTAAAAATCCCAACCGCCTTTTTCCCCAGTATTCGAAACATTGTAAAGCATTTAATCATAGATGCCTCACAATGCTGTGGAAGGCCTCCTCGTGGAACGAGGACCTCCTTGACCACCAAAATGGACAACGTATGCACTTCAGAGAGGGATCTTTGATTGTAACCAGGTTTGTCCCTGGGGCCAGTATGAACCATCTATTGGATATCAGGCTATAACCATGCAGAAAATCAAGCTTTAAAGTCATCCTTCAATAGTGTGGATTGGTTTTGTTAGGTTCTCATTTATCAGCGTAGAGGAGCAAGAAAAGACCCCCCTTAACGTCTGTTTAAGTTCTTCTCATGTTTCTTAACAACTTTTTACTCAGTTTATGATGGCAAGATGGGTTCTTCACCATTGTCTCTTTAAATATCTTCTTGGAGCCCCCTTATTATGTTATGTTCCCCAAGGTCTCTGTGGGTGCAACATGCACCATTCATTCTCCCTGGCACAGACTCCCTACTCTTTCACTGAAAAGTAATCCAAGGCATCTGCCGGAATGGCTTCAAGTTAAGCATCCAGAATGCATGCTGCATCTGCCCTCTTCGAAGGTCCGATATGATTTGTTCTCAAATTCAAATGCAGTATCATAAGGAAACAGCCAGTGGTAGCGTGCTTTGCATTGTTGTTACTTGTTAGCTGATGGATGGAATTGCTGCCATCTGGCAAGCGTGGCGGGGCACTATCTTGAACTGGAGAGCAGTCAAAACCGTTGTGGCTTATCTTGCCCCTTTACCTTGCTATTTTTAGCACTTTCTCTTTGATTTGCAAGTTGTGAAATTCCCACAGTATATCAGAAGGTTTAGTTATGTTTCCACTTCTTCACAGCTCACTCCATGTATGTAATTTGGCTCTGGCACTCGCCAAAAAAGGCACAGAATAGATTATTCACAAATGATTCAAAGTCCCAGCACTCAGCACCCTCTTGGAAACCTCTCCTTTTAATGTTCTCTCTCTCTGGACTTTTGTCAAGGTCCACTTTCCTGGTAGCGCATTGTTTTATACCTACAGAGTAGCAAGTTGTTCTTCTCGAAGTGTGCTTTTCTTCTCCAGCTTCTGGGTGTGTCCTTCCACCTCAAAGACTCTAGTGACAGCTGAGCCTTTATCTGGTCCCATTGTTACATTGGTTCACCAGGATCTGACCAGAAAGCAGCAATGTAAGAAATTGTGGTATTAATAAAGGGGGGTGAGTACCCAACCCAAATAATAACCCCAATTGTTGTCAGGGTGACAGGCTTAACTTAGAGGCAATGTGTAAAGTATTTATCCAGTACTTTAAACAGGATCAAAGTCAAAACAGAGCATATGAAAAATCCTACACCAACCAAATTGGGTATATTTTTGTGACTAGAATGACACCAAAACAAAAAATCCAATAAGTAGAACAGGAGTTAAGAATTTTCACATTTTAAGGTTCAAAATAGCTCCAAAAAGAATTGAGCGCTAACTGCATTCATTGGGTTGCACTTGACCAGGATTAGGTTAAGCTTTAAGACCGACTGGTATAAATCCCAGGTTGGATAGAGGGACCAAGTTCATCCTAGTGAAAATGTTTGCCTTTGAACTTAGTCTCTGGATGGAAGCCAAAAATCCTCAGGTGGGCAAGGCAACAGGCTGTGTCCGAAGAGTGCTCCACACTGTTGGATAGCTGCTGGACGAGTGTTTGGTGAAGCCATTCACTTTTGACGGAAACACTCTAAGCAGGATGAACTTGATTTTTATACCCAGATAAGTTCCATTGCCATCCGGATACATATTGGCCCTCATTACGAGCCTGGCGGTCTGTGACCGCCAGGCTCGCGGTTGGCGGGAGCACCGCCGACAGCCTGGCGGTGCCCCTTAGGGCATTCTGACCGCGGCGCTTTGGCCGCGGTCAGTGCAGGAAAACCGGCGGTCTCCCGCCGGTTTTCCGCTGCCCGTCAGAATCCTCCAAGGCGGCGCAGCATGCTGCGCCGCCTTGGGGATTCTGACACCCCCTACCGCCATCCTGTTCCTGGCGGTTCGCCCGCCAGGAACAGGATGGTGGTAGGGGGTGTCGCGGGGCCCCTGGGGGCCCCTGCAGTGCCCATGCCAATGGCATGGGCACTGCAGGGGCCCCCGTAAGAGGGCCCCGCTTGTATTTCACTGTCTGCATAGCAGACAGTGAAATACGCGACGGGTGCAGTAGCACCCGTCGCACCTTCCCACTCCGCCGGCTCGATTCCGAGCCGGCGTCCTCGTGGGAAGGTTGTTTCCCGCTGGGCTGGCGGGCGGCCTTAAGGCGGCCGCCCGCCTGCCCAGCGGGAAACTCAGAATGCCGGCCGCGGTCTTCAGACCGCGGTGCGGTATTCCTGCGGCGCAACTTTGGCGGGCGGCCTCCGCCGCCCGTCAAAGTTGTAATGAGGGCCATTGTGTCTTTGCTTGGTGAAGATTTGTATCTTCAGACTTAGGCCCTCATTATAACATCGGCAGTAAAAACTGCCTACTGCCACACGCCAAAATACCATCACTGTGGCTACCAGCCCTCCGCCAAATTATGAGTGTAGCTGGAATCCCACCAGAAGCATGGCAGAATTCCAGCTGCGGACATGGTGGCGGATGGCAGTAAGGTGGCGCTGCTGCCAGCAGCAGCGACCACGCCAGTAGACCACCTCAGACCGTATCATGACAGATGATACAGCCTGGCGGTGTTCTGTTGGCGGACAGCAGCAGCGCCACGTCCCATCTCCTGCTGGAGGACCCCCTGAAATCCGGTAAGTACGGTGCTCCGACAGGGGAGGTGGAGGGGGGTGTTGTGTGTGTGTGTGGGGGTGTGTGTGAATGTTTGTGTGTGCATGAATGCGGGTGTGTGTTGCGTTTTGTATGTGTGTGCATGTATGGATGTGTGAGTGCATGTATGTTGTGTTGTGTGCATGCATGTGTGCATGTATGTATGTCAGTGTGTGTGGTTGTGTGTGTGAATGGATGTATGCATGTGTGGATGAATGTGGGTATAAGTGTGTATATGCATGTGTACGATGGTGCGTGAAGGTGCGTGTTTGTTGGGGGGAGTGGCTGGAGTAGGAAGGGGGTAGGGGGAAACCTGGGGAGGGAGAGTGGAGTGGGGAAGACCCCTTTCAGTGACAGGGAAGGGATTCCCTGTCACTGATAGTGCCTACCGCCATGGTTTTCGTGGCGGTAAGGAAGCCATGAAAACCATGGTGGTAGGTGGGGTCATAATCCCTCGGGTGGGCTAGTGACGGCCGCCTGGCTGGAGACCGAAGTCTCCAGCCCAGCGGCTGTTACAGCCATGGCGATCGGAGTGGTACATTGGCGGTTTGGCTTGAGCCAAACTGCCAATGTCATATTATAGGGAACAGTACCACCAGCCTGTTGGCAGTACTTTTCTCCATTTTACCCCCGGCCGCCTGGGTTGTAATGAGGGCCTTAGTCACTTTTTGAAGCTGTGGTTCTTCCAGTGAAACAAGGCTGCAGGCTGTTACAAGGTAGCAACCACCAAGGGTCTTCACTCGCTGTTCACAGGAATGCTGGGTGCAATCTTGCTTCCCACCTACCTTGGGGGATTGGCGGTCTCTAGCACTGTCCGTAATCCCCGCTGTCACTTTTCCGATGTTGTGTTTCAGTAGCCCCTGTGACATCTGCAGGAATCTCCAGCTTCAGCCTCTGCAGCTATAATCTCTGCCCATGAGGGCCTGCCCAGAGAAACTTGAGAACATGGCATCTTAGTCCACATCAAAACTCTGTCCATTCAAAACATTTTTTGTTGATATTTGTGTGTACAGTATTTTTGAGACAACATCAATGTAGTGCACCAACTGAACATGTATAGTTAACCCTTTCGCTGCTAAGCCTTCCCCGCCCCAAGTGCTAAGTTTTTGTGGGTCTATTTGGGGTAGTTCGTTCTTAGACCCCATAACCTTGAACACCATAACACATGGGGTATCCATGCAAAATGTGTGTCCTTTTTCCCAGCATCCTGGGAATTCTAAAAGTACCCAGAGTATGTGAATTCCGGGACCGAGAAATTAGTCAAAATACAGCTACATTTTGGGTTTCTCTGGAAAAATGGGAAAAAAGTACTGCAGAATAAAGTGTCTGCTTTTTTCCCTGCAAATAGCATCAACAAAGGGTTTGCAATGCTAAAATCACCATCTTCCCAGCTTTCAGGAACAGGCAGACTTGAATTAGAAAACCAAGGGGGTTATTCTAACTTTGGAGGAGTGGTAATCCGTCCCAAAAGTGACGGTAAAGTGACGGATATACCACCAGCCGTATTACGAGTTCCATAGGATATAATGGACTCGTAATACGGCTGGTGGTAAATCCGTCACTTTTCCGTCACTTTTGGGACGGATTAACACCTCCTCCAAAGTTAGAATAACCCCCCAAATTTGTCAGTTTTGGCATTTTACTGGGACATAGCCCATTTTTCTTGTTTTTTGTGCTTTCAACCTCCTTCCAGCTAGGGGTATAAATGTGTGTGAAACCAGTGGTGGATCCCGGAAGCTATACATTTCTTAAACATAGACAAAATTTTAAATGTAGCAATGGGTAATTTGTGTAGATCCTTTAAGGTTTTCATATAGAAAGTGACATTTAAAATGATAAAATATTGAAATTGAGTTGAAAAAACAGACCTTTGTGTCTACGTTTTCATCTGTAACATCTTCTAACTATGTCAGATTTTCAAAAAGCAATATACCGTTACGTTTGCTGGATTATTTGGTTGTGGGGATATGTTCACCCAGAACCCTGGGTAGCCAGAGCCAATAACTGAACCACACCTCGCAACGTTTTTTCATTGTGTACCGGGTATACAGTAATTCATTTGGTAAAATGTAAAGAGTAAAAAATAGGTATCTAGGAAACCTATGTATTTCTGAAATGGGCACAAGATATGGAGTTTAGAAACAGTGGTTATTTGTACATCTTTGAATTTGTGTGTACCCATACTAGCATGTGAATTGGAGGGCATTTCTCAACACTTGTTCTACGATTCTGTGTTCCCCCAAGTCTCATTTGTTTCCCCAGTGTGCCTAGCTGTGGCGTGTAACATAGCAAACTTGTACAATTTTGAAAACTAAACATATGGGAAAACCCAGGATGGGGTGACTTGTGTGACTCTCACCAGGGTCTGTTATGCAAAATCCCTTGCAAACGCTCACCATTGCAAGTGGGACAATATTGGGAGTCAGCCAAGCTCTCCTGGTCCATATGAAAAAATCAACACCCAAAAGAGTCAAATGTCCTCTTGCTTGCCATGGGATGAGATGCTTCAGTCCGCCGGGTGGAGGAAGCTGGGGGGTGAAAGACTGTTGCCCCTTCAGTTGGGGTGGGGGCATAACCATGCCCATGGTGGTGGGCAGCCCCTACCCCTCTGTATGTTTTTGTTAATTCCCTGGCGTTTAGTGGGCTGTTTGTCCCCCTGGGGGGCTGATTGGGGATAAATACAAAAAGACTGTGTCCCCATTTATTTGGGGTGGGGGATTGGCCATGCCCGTGGTGGGTAGCCCCCACTTTTCTTTTATGGAAAAAAATCCCTGGTGTCCAGTGAGCTTTCTTCCCCCTTGGGGGGGCAGATGAAGCCAGAAAGACTATGCCTATTTTTAGGGGTAGGGGCGTTGCCTTGCCCATTCTGGTCAGCCCCCACCCTTTCCTAAATAAAACAGATGGTCCCTTATGGCTAGTGGGCTTTCTACCCCCCCCCTCCCCAGGGGGGCAGATTAGGAACTATTGCCCAATCTGTCCACCAGGGTGTACAGAAAGACTGAATTATTTTTAAAAATTGAGGGGGAGCAAAAGCCCTTGCTCAAGGTGCTGCACCCCTCTTCCTGATGGTCTAGTGGAGTTGATCCCTGCTTGGGGATTGCCCTCCTGCAGCAATCCCTAAACAGGGATCCACTAGGGAAAGGTACAGTTGAAAAGGAGAGATTCTCCCCCTTTTCTAACAGTACCTCTCCGGTCAAAATCGGTGAGCAAGGGACTGAGATATGCCCCTGAGCACCAAAGAAAATGAAAGCAAATGAGCTGATCGGCTTATTTTACTTTAATTTTCATTGTAATGACATCGGCGCACTGGGTGGGGATATTTTCAGCCTTGGTTGCTGCTCTTCCTCAGCAACCAAGGCTGAAAGTATTGAAAGATTGAAAGTAAATCCCTCTGGTGCCCGCACTAGAGGGTTTTTCAGTGCCATGTGATTGGACGGCTGGGAGGGGTCCGATGCACGTGAGCACTGCGGTGTCTGATGGCTCCTGGCCGTCCATCGCGCGCAAAGGGTTAACGCAGGAGTGATACTTAGTTGGTGCTTAACTTACTTAGATGAATGTATAGCTGGATGAGTAAATGAATCTGACAGGATCTGACACCATTCTCACCTAGGAGATATTCCATGTCATTAGGCTCAAAGTCCTGCTGCTTTCAGTCTAATATCTGTTTTGTGCTGATTCTTTGGTTTTACACAAATTGATACGTATTAGGCCACTGTTATTTGAAGCAGCCCAGCCACAGCCGAAGTATCTGTGCTCTAGACCAGCAATTCTTAACCTGTGGTCCAGATACCCTGGAAGTCCTTGGCTGCTTAGAAAATGAAATCATATTGGCAGATGATTAAGGTGAATATAAATAAAGAAGCAAAAATAACGTTTGAACATTTTTAAAAATCCGGAAAATGTGATGGAATTTTTAAATTGGAGTTTAAATATGAAGTTGGTATTCTTCCGTGGCGAGGTGAGCATTACCTTTGTGATTTTCAATCCCATTTTGAAATTTTCTTTTTGCTGTTTGCTATAGGGCTGCTTCCAGCCAACGCATCCCCATAGCAAATAGTAAAGTACATTGACAGGAACCGCCACAACAGTGGTTCCTGCCAATGCCTTTATAAATGGCCACCAGCTAGGCGATCATCTATAGATATGGTGGGCGGAGTAGTCTAGGCCTGGCGGACGTTAAGTGCTCCATCAGGCCAAGGGAGAATACTCCGTCCGCCAGGAAATCAATATGGCCCGTAGTATGGATGATGGGTAACCTCAATTGAATTTAGAAAAGCTTCAACCTTACGATTAAAATTAAAATGTAGTTTTTGGAAAAATAATTGTTTCTGAATTAAATAAATATTTCATCATGTGTGTATTTGTTTGATGAACGATGGTTTCTGTATTTTTGTTTATGGTTTTGTGGTTCACATCATTTAAATTGCTCAGGCCGGGACCCCAAAATTTCGATAATGGCACAGTGGGTTTTCTGAGATTTCAATAATGATTCAGTGGGGGTCCCAGGATTCCAGTACTGATTAAATAGGGTCCACAGAAGTCAAAAAGTCCAGGCAGCTGCATAGGTGCCAAACTCTTTGAAAAGCTTTTCAATGCTTGCCTAACAAGCACTGTGCAGTCCCAGCCTCAGTGTTGCACCTGTTCAAAATGTTGAAGGCACCAAGGGTGTGACTGGCTGTCACAGCTAAATCCATAGGCACAGGGGAGAATGCAGGAGCCCAGCTATCCTATATTTTGGCTGTCCGCCGTAAACCTGAGGCAACATGTCCTCTACGTTTCAGTTGACATGCTATTTCAAAAGTTCATGCTGATGTATTTTAAAATTAGCCCTCTAGCTGAGTGGGTTAGAGCCTTAATGTAGGAGGCTGGCCTGGTTTGTAGTGGGTACCCTGGGTACTTACACCTTATACCAGGTCCAGTTATCCCTTATTAGTGAAGTAGTAGTGTTCTAGCAGCTTAGGCTGATAGAGGTAGCTATAGCAGAGCAGCTTAGGCTGAACTAGGAGACATGCAAAGAACATGCAATACCACTTAAAGTTACACAGTACTTATACACAAGTAAAGACAATACTCAGTGTTACCAAAAATAAAGGTATTTATTTGGGTGACCGTACCAAAAATATATTAGAGACAATACTCCTTCTGGAGGTAAGTATTATACACAATATATTCACTAGACACCAAAATTAGACAAGTAAATAGTCATAGAACAATGCAAACAGTAGGAAATCCTACAGAATGCAATGGGAGACAATAGGTCTAGGGGCAACACAAACCATATACTAAAAAAGTGGAATGTGAATCACAAATTCCCCCCTAGACAAGTGTAGTGTGTGCAGAATGGCTGGGAGAGTAAGAATACAATAAAGGTAAGTAAATTACCCCACCCCAGAGCCCAGAAAAGCCAGGAGTAAAGTACTGCAAGTTTCCTTAGGGCACACTACACCTCGTTTTTGGGATTTTGCAGCAGCCAACCAAGTCTGCAAAGAACAACTGCTGGATTATTGGATCTGAAGACCTGCAAAGGAAGGGGACCAAGTCCTTAAGTAGAAAGAAGTTCCAGGAAGGACAGGATCCCCTGCCAACCCAGAAGAGGGTGCAAAAGAAGAGTTCCCGGTTAGTTGAAAACTGCAGAAATGCACCCTAAGAAGATGCCAGCGGGTTCCTGCATGATGCAAAAGATGTCCCACGGTGTGAAGATTGTTGCAGACGAGAGTTCATGTTGGAAGGCGCCAACAAGCCTTGGCTACGACAAAAGTGTGTTTTTCATCAAAATGGCACTGGATGGACCCAGGAGGGACCTGGGGGCCTCACATTTGTGTGAGGAAGAAGAGGGGGCTCTCAGCACTTTAGAGAGCCCTCAGGATGCCAGCCAGCACCCCCAGAAGCCGCAGGGTCCGGGTTCACAGGAGGTGCAAAACGCGTTTGATGCAGCACAACAAACGAAGGTCCCATGCCGCCGGAGAACAACTCAGCAAGTTGAGCGTTGCAGGGTGGAGTGCTGGGGACCTGGGTGAGGATGTGCATGAAGGAATTTTGCAAAGAGTGCTCAGAGGCCTCAGGAGGCGAAGAAGCCACAATACACAGGAGTACTGTTGTTCTCGGGGAACGCAAGGTCTTACCTCCTCCAAATTGCGTCAGCAGGATCTCAGGACAGTCTATGTCGATGATGTCCACCCTCTGTATCCTTAGGAGCACGCTCATCGCCGTGAGAGGAGCAGGGGAGTGACTCCGTCACTACACAGGAGATTTCTTCGGTCCTTCTGGTGCAGGCTGAGTCCCCAGAGCATGCGCACCGTGGAAACTGTTGCAGCTGCTGACTTGGAGCTGAGGTTGCTGAAGAAAAGTGTCTCTTGTAGACCCTTTGTTGCAGTTACAGCGTTTCTTGGAGCAGGCTGCGGTTGATCCGAGGTCAGAAGAGTCTGAAGTTGTTGCATAGGATTCCTGAAGGAAACTTGCAAGCAGAATCTGAAAAGAACCCACAGGAGAGACCTTAAATAGCCCTGAGAGGGGGATTGGCTACCTTATCAGGTATGGACCTATCAGGAGGGGTCCCTGACGTCACCTGCTGGCCCTGGTCATTCGGAGCCCTCCAGAGTGCCCCCACACCTTGCAAAGCAAGATGGCTGAAGTCTGGGAAACCCTCGAGGAGCTCTGTGCACCACCCCTGGGGTGGTGATGGGCATGGGAGTGGTCACTCCCCTTTCCTTTGTCCAGTTTCCAGCCAGAGCAGGGGAGAAGGGTTCCCTGAACCGGTGTAGACTGGTTTATTCAAGGAGGGCACCATCTGTGCCCTTCAAAGCATTTCCAGAGGCTGGGGTAGGCTACCCCTCCCCAGCCTATAACACCTATTTCCAAAGGGAGAGGGTGTAACACCCTGCTCTCAGAGGAAATGCTTTGTTCTGCCTTCCTGGGACTGGGCTGCCCAGACCCCAGGAGGGCAGAACCCTGTCTGTGAGGTGGCAGCAGCTGTAGCTGCAGTGCAAGCCTCAGAGAGCTGGTTTGGCAGTACTGGGGGGCCATGGTGGAGCCCCCAGGATGCATGGAATTGGCTCCCCAATACCAGGTTTGGAATGGAGGGACAATTTCATGATCTTAGACAGGTTACAAGGCCATATTCGGAGTTACCATTGTGAAGCTACATATAGGTATTGACCTATATGTAGTGCCTGTGTGTAATGGCGTCTTCGCACTCACAAAGGTCCGGTAAATGGCCCTGAAAAATGTGGGGGCACCTTTGCTAGTGCAAGGGTGCCCTCACACTTAGTAAATTTGCACCTAACCTTCAGCAAGTGAAGGTTAGGCATATAGGTGACTTATAAGTTACTTAAGTCCAGTGAAAATGGCTGTGAAATAGTGCGTGCACTATTTCACACAGGCTGCAGTGGTTTGTCTGAGCTCCCTATGGGTGGCAAAAGAAATGCTGCAGCCCATATGGATCTCCTGGAACCCCAATGCCCTGGGTACCTAGGTACCATATACTAGGGACTTATAAGGGGGGTCCAGTATGCCAACTGAAATTGGTAAATAAAGTCACTGGCCTACAGTGACAAAATTAAAAACAGAGAGAGCATAAGCACTGAGGTTCTGATTAGCAGAGCCTCAGTGACACAGTGAGGCACTACACAGGCAAACATATTAGGCCACAAACTATGAACACTGGGGTCCTGGCTAGCAGGATCCTAGTGAGACAGGCAAAACCCACTGACACATTGGTTTTTATCTATGAGCACTGGGGTCCTGGCTAGCAGGATCCCAGTGACACAGTAAAAACACACTGACACACACTCACAAACAGGCCAAAAGTGGGGGTAACCATGCTAGAAAAAGGCTACTTTCTTACACTTAACACCAGACAGTGCATTGAGGAAGTCTGGGCCCCTGCTCAGGGAGACACTAACACGCTGACTGACAGATGCGGCAGACACAGCTGTACGCTTAAGCTGGACTTCATAAGACAGCCAGCTTTTAAAATATTTTTGCCACCACTCGCGACTTGCCATTTAATCGAATGCAAGGAATGAAGAAAATGCATTAATAGAAAGGATGTCTCCTAATAGCATAAAAGACAAGGCACTGAGCTTAATGTCCTGAGAAGGCCAGAAAACTACAAAAGGCCGAAACGCGTTGGCAACGCATACCTTGGAGGAATGTTGCTAGAATTTTCAAACTAATGATTGAAAAGGAATCAGATGGTATCAGACGCATATAGGATGACCACTTAACCTAAAAAGATGATACCCAATGACATTACCCCAACTACAGTGGACTGCTAGCCAGGAAAGAGCAGCAGCTTCTATAGAAAAAAAAGACTCTAGTGCTTAAAAAGCAATCATTTAAAAAATCTTTTTGTGTAAATGTGTTATAATCTTCATTTTTCATTTTGTTATAAGTATGTCTACTTTATGTTTTTGTTGTGTTAAATTTAAGAATACATATAAAGAGGTTTAACATATAAAGAAGTTTAAAGCATATGTTGACTGGTGGCAAAGTAAAGTCACAAAGGAGCCGATAAATAGTTTGGAAAACAAAATAGACAATAAGTGTCTTTCAGTGAGTAATTTGTTTTCTCATTTAGGATTGATATCAAAATATATCTATCTTGCCTGTATATTTAGTCTTTTATCGAAGTCTTAGCCCAGATACAGTGGAGTTACAGGGCTTCCCCTCCAGGTTAACACAGGGACACACTAAGGGCTGGTGCCGGAGAGTCTGTGCCGCAATTGTGCATTGGAACTGGTGAGTAGCCCCATACCTTTATTCACAGCCTCCATCCCAGAGCTCTTTGCCAGTCAAGCAACAGTCTGCTGACTGTGGCTTATGATCAGCACCTGTTGCTATGCACCTCCCTCAATGCACCCATTAAGAGCCTGATTACGAATTTGGCTGTCAGATGAGCTAACCGCCAAACTCACAGGGAGGACACCACCATCATACCGGTGACATCCCTCCAAGCGTATAACAGTGTTCCCACCGGGCTGAGTTCAGCGCCGCAGTGGCTTTGTACAACTCAGACTGCCGTCAGCCTGTCGGGAACCATGTTCCTGGTGGGGACATCAGTCCCATGGCAGGTCTGCCCGCCAGAGTTGTAATGTGGCAGTCAAACCACCTGGAGTGCTGTGGTTCGACCGTCACCGCAATGAGGCCCAAAGTCTGTCTGCGTGTGGTCTCTCAGTCAATACTTTCATTGTCCCTGAGAGGAGCCCCCTGCAAGGATACATTTTGTTGGTACAAGGCAGTCGCTGTCCAACCGGGCTTCGAGTTGGAGAAATGATAGTGTTGCGGATCGCTTTTCTTCTCTCCCTAAATCTCCACTGCCACCTTCAAGAATAAGTCATTCCCAATTTGTCTGAGTTTAAATCCATGTCTGAATTCTCTTGCTGCTGAAATCATATAAAACATGTTATGTTCTGTAACTATGTTAAAATGTTGGGTTTTCATCAGGACCGACAAGTAATGCCGATATTTTGAAAGGACTACTTTTTAAGACTGTGACGATCATTTATTTGCCCACATTTAATTTGTAAGCCACCTGAGGGAGAGAGTGAAGGTGAAAGGAAATTGTGAGGGGACGATGAAGGCACGAGGTGTTAAAGGAAGAGAAAGATTGTTTGAGACAAATATAATAAGGTAGTGTGTTTGGAGAGTCATTGGTTGGAAGGAGGGGAAAAGAGACAAAAGGAAGTGCACGAATTATGCTGTTTTAGAAGGGAGGCGAGGAGAGATACAAACGGGTATAGTGATGAAAGGGCTGGTATGAGAGAGGGGTGTGAGCTTGTGAAAAGAGACAAAATGATCAAGGATAGACTTGAGTTCCTTTCCAGTTAGCAGTAATAGTTTTTCACTGTATGGATAGTATGGTGAAAGAAATAATGCTGATGGACTGTGTGTGAGGCTGCCAGGTGGTCCCTCGTGCCAGATCCGATTCCTATGGTTATTGTGGACATTATGAACCCAATCTTGTGGTATTCAATAGTAAGGCGTGGGTGGGCTCTGATTTTTCTGCAGTGCAAACGCATATGCTGAGGCTGGAAGAGGATTGAAGGCAGTGCACAATTCTGAAGCAACACATGTATACTACTGTTTTGGTTTAGCGTGGCACGCAGCTGAAAGGCAACATAGGGGGTCATTCCAACCCTGGCGGTCAATGACCGCCGGGTTGGAGGACCGCGGGAGCACCGCCGACAGGCCGGCGGTGCTCCCAAGGGCATTCCGACCGCGGCGGTAAAGCCGCGGTCGGACCGGCAACACTGGCGGTCTCCCGCCAGTGTACCGCCGCCCTTTGGAATCCTCCAAGGCGGCGCAGCTAGCTGCTCCGCCGAGGGGATTCCGACCCCCCCTACCGCCATCCAGTTCCCGGCGGTCCGGATGGCGGTAGGGGGGGTCGCGGGGCCCCTGGGGGCCCCTGCAGTGCCCATGCCACTGGCATGGGCACTGCAGGGGCCCCCGTAAGAGGGCCCCTACAAGTATTTCACTGTCTGCTTGGCAGACAGTGAAATACGCGACGGGTGCAACAGCACCCGTCGCAGCTTCCCACTCCGCCGGCTCGATTACGAGCCGGCATCCTCGTGGGAAGGGAGTTTTTCCCTGGGCTGGCGGGCGATCTTTTGGCGACCGCCCGCCAGCCCAGGGAAAAACTTAGAATACCCTCCGCGGTCTTTCGACCGCGGAGCGGTATTTCGGAGGGAGGAACTCTGGCGGGCGGCCTCCGCCGCCCGTCAGGGTCAGAATGACCCCCATAATGTGCAGGCAGCGGAGAGTTAAGGGCTAACTTCTACACTGCACAGATGCTGCAGCTGATCCCAAAAATATTATTAAAGCATGACTTGCAGTGGACAGGTGCTGCAGGGTGGGATCAAGGAAAAAATACGCCTGTATTTCCAATATGTTGTGCGGCGCCTCAAGTAACTGATTGTCTGCTGTGAACAGGTGCTGCAACTGGGAATATAGGCAGTGCATATGCATGCAATGCATAGCTTCTGGGAGTAGCAACATGAAATTCTCATGTACAGGTGTTATGCAGCTGAATGACGTGTTTATTTCTGCAATCTGCAAGTTGCTATCACGGGCTGCAGTCAGAACATGTTCTGTTGTGTATTTCAATCTTCACTTGACCTTGTTTTTTGCCCCTGTAACTGCTCCACTTATGGATCTGATGTCATGTGTTCCAAAAACGTCCCTTGATGAAATCAAGTCTCAAAGCTCATCCCATTTTCCACAGTGCTGTGCAGAAAGTCAGTACCCATTGTCTTAGTCAAAGCAAATTGTGTAGCACAATTACAGCAGCATTAAGAGTGCCAAGGCAAAACTCCTCAACATTGCCATTATCATAATTCCATTGTCATGCCTCGCTCACAGAACATGGGGCTTTACGTGTAACAGGCCCACTGTAACAAAGTTAAATTCTGAACTGATTTTGGACATCAGTCAGTATTGAAGACTGTTTGGCTACCAGCTGTCACAACATTCATGGACTCTTGTTCTTCTTTGCCAAGTGTAGTGGTGTGTGCTCCAATGGTGTAATTGGTCCAGCTTTTAAGCAACTAATGCCCCTAAAGAACACTATCCAGGGCCTCAGAGCCAACCAATATTCTTGATCATTTTGATCTTTTTAGTCAAAGTCCGTCTTTGAGGGCAAATCCTATTTCAGGTGTTTTGACTCAAGGACTGTCCAAACAGCCACTGACAACTCTATTCGTTTGTATAGTGGAATAGTTTTAGTCTACTTCACTAGCATACGCCGTACAGGTAATGCACAAGCATCAGCATCAGCAGTAGAGGTATGACACAGGAATCAGCGACACACACACCAGCTGGAGAAAGTGTAGCAACTGTGCGAGGATTGTGCCTGCATATTTTGGGGGTCATTACGACCCTGGCGGAACAAGTCCGCCAGGGCCGTGGGACGCGGTGGCACCGCCGACAGGCCGGCGGTGCCCCGCGGGGCATTCTGACCGCGGCGGCTCAGCTGCGGTCAGAGAAGGGAAACCGGCGGTCTCCCGCCGGTTTCCCGCTGCCCCAAAGGAATCCTCCAAGCCGGCGCAGCATGCTGCGCCGGCATGGGGATTCCGACTCCCCCTCCCGCCATCCAGTTCCTGGCGGTTCTCCCGCCGGGAACCGGATGGCGGGAGGGGGAGTCGCGGGGCCCCTGGGGGCCCCTAAAAGTATTTCAGTGTCTGCAAAGCAGACACTGAAATACGCGACGGGTGCAACTGCACCCGTCGCACCTTCCCACTCCGCCGGCTCTATTACGAGCCGGCGTCATCGTGGGAAGGGAGTTTTCCCCTGGGCTGGCGGGCGGTCTTGTGAAGACCGCCCGCCAGCCCAGGGGAAAACTCGGAATACCCTCCGCGGTCTTACGACCGCGGAGCGGTATTTCGGAGGGGGGAAGCCTGGCGGGCGGCCTCCGCCGCCCGCCAGGCTCGGAATGAGGGCCTTTGTGTTTGACAGCAATTGCTGGTGGTCTGTGCCACATTCTGGAGACCTTATCTGGAGTGTTTTCTTCTGTTCTGGAAATACGTATTTGAAATATGTGTGGATCACTACAGCATAGTGGTGTAGTGTTGCCAAAATCTAAACATTAAATAAACTTATAGAAATGTTATGAAGCTTTGCATCAAAAGTTCATACATACTTCTTTTCAATATTATTTGTAAGAGTCTGTGCTCAGACTTATACCACCATCCAAATCCCCATTTGCTTTACTCCTGCTATTTATGGGAGAAAATGTTATGGTAATTACCGATTTTGATGCAGAACCTGGGCAGTGACTCTACCTCTGAAGGTGCTGTTTCAAAGCCTCATAAAACAAAGTGTAATTTTTCAGAAATGGGAGTTTTCTGATGGATACTTTTAACCTCATATTCCTCACCTTGTGAATACCACACTGCATGTGGAAACGTTTCATATGTTGAGGTTTGTGAGCTCCGGAAGTGACCAGTGGAGCCGCACATAAGCATCACCCATGGCCACTGACGTCAATTCCTTTCTTTTTTTCTTCATGAAGAGATTTTTTTCTGTTCCAACCTGAAACTTTTCCAATGTGCAAGAAATGTCTCTCCCTAAGACAACAGGACTTAAGCCTTATAGAGATTGTTGCAAACTAATGTCTGTGACAAATCACCACGAGGTGTGCCTCTGGTGCTTGTGTTCCTCACACAAATCCAAGGCCTTTGCCAACTGCTCCCAGATGAACACGAAAGCCATCTGAGATTGAGAAGCAAAGCTCTATGTGGAAATTTCAGCACACGTACTGTTTTAAGTCAAAGCTGAGAGCGTGGATCCGGTCCTGCTCTTGCTTCTAAAGATGTTCCCAAGGCCAGTCTTCCTCAAGGTTGAACTTTTTGGGCAAGTCTTAGAAAAAAACATTAGAAGTCCAAGTGGAATTCATTCCTATTCTGCCACACTGCAGAGAAGGTGCGAGGGCTCATTGTGCTGCCCAGTCTCAATCCTGATCGGAGGAGCAGATTCCATCTCTTGTCCCAATGCACCTCAAATTCTCCGGTCCATTGCCAATTTTACAGCAAGTGAAAGCCTTTCAGCAGTCGGGCAGAGTCACCACCAATTCTCTGCGCAAAGACATGGGAACTAGTTGATGGTCAATGATGATGTCTACGAGCTTCTCGGGCCGTACAGGTATCCTTAATGGACATGCCATTTTGCAGATCCCACCTGTTTGGTGTAAAAGCTGACTGAGCCATGGAATGTTTTAAGGAAAGATGAACAATGGTATGCTATGTGGGCCTTTCAGCTCCACTATGGCAGTTCTAGCAGCATTTTCGCCACTTTTGGTGATACATCAGGGGACTGGTGTACAGACAGCATCATCATCCATCACCCTCAGAGCAGGCTTCCCATCCCTTTCAAGGCTGAGGCTGTGGATCTGGCTGAGAGAGGCCTAGCAATCAGGGGCAACGTTCCACTCAGCCCCCCCTTCAACCCCAGCAACTGCTGCAAACCCTCTTTAGTTTGTCCTTAATGATAGACGGCCACCTCGTTGGTGGCCAGATCAGCCATGTTCCACAGGGGTGGCAGGACATCACATCCAACAGATGGCCTGGCAGATTGTCCAACGGGACTATGCCCTACCACTTCTGTCAACTCCACCACACCTGCCACCACCTACAGTGTAACACCTGACTGAGAACCACCTGCTCATTCTACTTCAGGAAGTGCAGGCTTTGTTTTAGCCAAATAAGCCTTAGAGAAAGTTCTGACACTGAAAAAACTGACAGGTTGCTACTGTAGAAAAGTGCCCTTTTGGCATGGCTACCCCCACTTTTTGCCTGATATCTGATGCTAACTATTGAGTCCTGCTACCTAGGACCCAGCACCTGTGTTTTTGCCCTAAACTGTTCAATTGCTTCCACAATTGGCACACCCCTGGCTCACAACTATGTCCCTTGTAAAAGGTTCCAGTGGTACCAAGGGCCTGTGGCCAGGGAGGGTCCCTGATGGGTGCAGCATGTATTATGCCACCTTAAGGGACTCCTCACCAAACACACGCACACTGCCATTGCAGTTGTTTGTGCTAATGGGTAGAAAAAGGCCAAGTTGACATGGCATCCATCTATGGGTGCCAGGCCCACAAACCACTGCCTGTGGCATAGGTAAGTCACCCCTCTAGCAGGCCTCACAGACCTGAGGCAGGGTGCACTATGCCACATGTGAGGGCATAGCTGCATGAGCAATATGCCCCTACAGTGTCTATGTCCATTCCTAGACATTTTAAGTGCGGTGTGGTCATATTGAGTACATGGGCTGGGTGTTTGTCATTATGAACCTCACAGCTCCATGATGGCTTCACTGAAGTCTGGGAGGTTTGATATCAAACTTCTCAGCTCAATAAACTCACACTGATTACGAGCCGGCGTCATCGTGGGAAGGGAGTTTTCCCCTGGGCTGGCGGGCGGTCTTGTGAAGACCGCCCGCCAGCCCAGGGGAAAACTCGGAATACCCTCCGCGGTCTTACGACCGCGGAGCGGTATTTCGGAGGGGGGAAGCCTGGCGGGCGGCCTCCGCCGCCCGCCAGGCTCGGAATGAGGGCCTTTGTGTTTGACAGCAATTGCTGGTGGTCTGTGCCACATTCTGGAGACCTTATCTGGAGTGTTTTCTTCTGTTCTGGAAATACGTATTTGAAATATGTGTGGATCACTACAGCATAGTGGTGTAGTGTTGCCAAAATCTAAACATTAAATAAACTTATAGAAATGTTATGAAGCTTTGCATCAAAAGTTCATACATACTTCTTTTCAATATTATTTGTAAGAGTCTGTGCTCAGACTTATACCACCATCCAAATCCCCATTTGCTTTACTCCTGCTATTTATGGGAGAAAATGTTATGGTAATTACCGATTTTGATGCAGAACCTGGGCAGTGACTCTACCTCTGAAGGTGCTGTTTCAAAGCCTCATAAAACAAAGTGTAATTTTTCAGAAATGGGAGTTTTCTGATGGATACTTTTAACCTCATATTCCTCACCTTGTGAATACCACACTGCATGTGGAAACGTTTCATATGTTGAGGTTTGTGAGCTCCGGAAGTGACCAGTGGAGCCGCACATAAGCATCACCCATGGCCACTGACGTCAATTCCTTTCTTTTTTTCTTCATGAAGAGATTTTTTTCTGTTCCAACCTGAAACTTTTCCAATGTGCAAGAAATGTCTCTCCCTAAGACAACAGGACTTAAGCCTTATAGAGATTGTTGCAAACTAATGTCTGTGACAAATCACCACGAGGTGTGCCTCTGGTGCTTGTGTTCCTCACACAAATCCAAGGCCTTTGCCAACTGCTCCCAGATGAACACGAAAGCCATCTGAGATTGAGAAGCAAAGCTCTATGTGGAAATTTCAGCACACGTACTGTTTTAAGTCAAAGCTGAGAGCGTGGATCCGGTCCTGCTCTTGCTTCTAAAGATGTTCCCAAGGCCAGTCTTCCTCAAGGTTGAACTTTTTGGGCAAGTCTTAGAAAAAAACATTAGAAGTCCAAGTGGAATTCATTCCTATTCTGCCACACTGCAGAGAAGGTGCGAGGGCTCATTGTGCTGCCCAGTCTCAATCCTGATCGGAGGAGCAGATTCCATCTCTTGTCCCAATGCACCTCAAATTCTCCGGTCCATTGCCAATTTTACAGCAAGTGAAAGCCTTTCAGCAGTCGGGCAGAGTCACCACCAATTCTCTGCGCATAGACATGGGAACTAGTTGATGGTCAATGATGATGTCTACGAGCTTCTCGGGCCGTACAGGTATCCTTAATGGACATGCCATTTTGCGGATCCCACCTGTTTGGTGTAAAAGCTGACTGAGCCATGGAATGTTTTAAGGAAAGATGAACAATGGTATGCTATGTGGGCCTTTCAGCTCCACTATGGCAGTTCTAGCAGCATTTTCGCCACTTTTGGTGATACATCAGGGGACTGGTGTACAGACAGCATCATCATCCATCACCCTCAGAGCAGGCTTCCCATCCCTTTCAAGGCTGAGGCTGTGGATCTGGCTGAGAGAGGCCTAGCAATCAGGGGCAACGTTCCACTCAGCCCCCCCTTCAACCCCAGCAACTGCTGCAAACCCTCTTTAGTTTGTCCTTAATGATAGACGGCCACCTCGTTGGTGGCCAGATCAGCCATGTTCCACAGGGGTGGCAGGACATCACATCCAACAGATGGCCTGGCAGATTGTCCAACGGGACTATGCCCTACCACTTCTGTCAACTCCACCACACCTGCCACCACCTACAGTGTAACACCTGACTGAGAACCACCTGCTCATTCTACTTCAGGAAGTGCAGGCTTTGTTTTAGCCAAATAAGCCTTAGAGAAAGTTCTGACACTGAAAAAACTGACAGGTTGCTACTGTAGAAAAGTGCCCTTTTGGCATGGCTACCCCCACTTTTTGCCTGATATCTGATGCTAACTATTGAGTCCTGCTACCTAGGACCCAGCACCTGTGTTTTTGCCCTAAACTGTTCAATTGCTTCCACAATTGGCACACCCCTGGCTCACAACTATGTCCCTTGTAAAAGGTTCCAGTGGTACCAAGGGCCTGTGGCCAGGGAGGGTCCCTGATGGGTGCAGCATGTATTATGCCACCTTAAGGGACTCCTCACCAAACACACGCACACTGCCATTGCAGTTGTTTGTGCTAATGGGTAGAAAAAGGCCAAGTTGACATGGCATCCATCTATGGGTGCCAGGCCCACAAACCACTGCCTGTGGCATAGGTAAGTCACCCCTCTAGCAGGCCTCACAGACCTGAGGCAGGGTGCACTATGCCACATGTGAGGGCATAGCTGCATGAGCAATATGCCCCTACAGTGTCTATGTCCATTCCTAGACATTTTAAGTGCGGTGTGGTCATATTGAGTACATGGGCTGGGTGTTTGTCATTATGAACCTCACAGCTCCATGATGGCTTCACTGAAGTCTGGGAGGTTTGATATCAAACTTCTCAGCTCAATAAACTCACACTGATGCCAGTGTTGGATTTATTGAAAAATGCACACAGAGGGCTTTTTAGAGATGCCCACTTGTCATAGTTGGGGTCTCGCTCCTAGGCGAGACTGCTGGTTTGACAGCAATTTTGTTTGTAGGTGAATCACTCCTACAGCAAGTCGCGACTGTCGGCCCAACCCTCCCAGCTCACAAGCAGTACCTCACCAAAAACCAAAACAGTAAAAGATGATTTCTGGCAGCCTTACGCATGGACTCTAGATAAGAACTCTTAGGGAAGTCGTGGTTGAATGGAAGTTATCCTTTTCTCACGTTAGCAGCAAGTCTCAGTCAAACACAGGCAATGAAGGAGATGCAGGAGAGTTTTCAATATATTTATTGAAAAGACTGCAATTGACGGTAAAATGCATGAGCTGCAGTGATCAGGATAATGAACAGTAAGAAAAGCATATTTGTGAAAATGAGAGTTGTGAATACAAAAACCCCACTGTCTTAAAATAAACATGAGATGTAAAATTCCTAGCTACAACAAGAAAGTATGGGGTTCACCATTAATGTAGGGCTCAGTACAAAGGAACTATCGTGGGCTCGTGGACCTCGTTGGGTTCAGAGACTGCGTGGTGTGGGTGCTGTAACCGGAGTGTGGGGGGGGGGGAGGAAGGGGATTACCTTTACGGACTAGGTGGTCTCACACACTATATAGTGTCATACTTCATCATTTGACCACCTAGCCCCACCCAGGAAGGACAGTGCCACCTGGACGGACTCAACCTCACCTGTTAAAGGAACGGGAGGGAGTGCGAAAATAAATTTTATCTGGAAATAATGGGATCCAGCTAAGCTTGGGGGACATAAAAGCACCTAAACAGTTGCCTGTGTGGAGTCTACACTTTAATGATGGTAACTGCTGGTGCGGCTAAAGACAAGGTGGGACACCACGGTGAGAACAAAGACTCACTGGGTCACCTCACTAAAAGTTGGCCGACATGTTTCTGCCCTCTACTGGGAGCCGTGAGAGGTCTTGGGGCATTCTTCAGGGCCTAGGATCCCTAACTACCATGCCTAGTGCAGATAGGTAAGTCTCCCCTCAGGAGGAGGGGGGGCGAAAAGTTAAACAACAATAATATATTCATAGATGGGGCCTACCTTAAGCAAGGCGCTACCTCGCAGAGGCCCTATTAATTGAGGCAACTAGCCGCTGATTCCAGGAGGGGGAGTGTCCCCTTATAGTCACACTTGCATCAAAGGAGGCTCTCGCTATGCGCCTATCCTGACCCCTCGCTGGACCGCTTGTGTAAAATTCCTAGCAAAGAGAACCTAATCTCTTACCTAATGAGAGCTAGGTATGATAAAACTAATGTGCCATTACCACGCCCATGAGAACCCTCCCACCCCCCAACCCTCGTTACATTGGAATGAGGTCTCTAGGTCAGAATCTGTGGTAACACAAAGGCTGAATTCTGCAGCAAAGTGACTTGTAGTGTAGATGGCATCTGGAGGGAATTCCTCTAATGACCTTGTCCGTGTGAGATATATTTATACAGATCATGTAGGACCGCTGACGCAAGTATGTTCCAAACAACTGATAAGGAGGCAGATTTGTGGCGGCAAATGTATAAAAAATTCCCAATAACTGTACATTATGTTCCTATCACAGGTAAATAGGAAGGGACATGATGTTAATACCTACGTACATCACTGATCATGATGCTGATAATGACATCTTCACAGACTGGCAGTGATAATGCAAGCCAAAACATTTCTAAAAACGGTAAAAAAATGGCAGCCATCATAAAAGAAATACGGAACAAGCTAAGTAGGTTAAAAGTAGCTAGTTGACGGAGGCACAGGCCTGCAAGCCAAAAGGCTAAGCTAAACTCCTGAGTCCCAATGAGAACTAAAAGGGATTCATCACCCTGTATTTCACCCAACCCCCTAGTGTAAGGCTGACCGGTCTGTGCCAGCCAGCGACTAACAGATAGGTTTCTGGCGCCATGGGGTGAGGGCCTTTGTGCTCTCTGGGGTCAGGAGCAAAGCCTGCTCCGGGTGGAGCTGCTTCACACCTACCCCGTGCAGGAACTGCAATACTTGCCTCATGTTACCCTGCCCCAGGACACTCCAGCTAGTGGAAGATGCCTGCCCCACCCCCAGACCAAGCCTCACATTTGGCAGCAGGTCCAGCAGGAAAATATTGAACACCAGGAGGTATGCTCACCCTAGCTAGGACCACCTCTATGGTGCCCAGAGCTGAGGTGAACCCCTCCTGGAAGAATCCTCCATCTTCCTTTGGAGGATATTAGCCAGTAGGGTTCAGAATGTACCCCCCCTCCCAAAGGGAGTGGGCACAGGAAGGGTGTAGCCACCCTCAGGGACAGTAGCCATTGCCTACTGCCCTCTGACTCCTGTAACAAGAGCTACATTTAGAGACACCCCCAAACCTTGCTCTTCAGATTCCTGGTGACCTGACAAGAAGAAGAAAGACTGAAGAGCTGCACCAGCAGAGAAGACTCAAGACGACAACTGACTTGGCCACAGCTCTACCAGCCTATCTGCAGCTTCAAGAATCCTGGTACAAGACGACGACTGATCCTGCAGGACCAGAGACCTCTACAAACCCCCAGAGGACTTCCTGCCTACCCAGTGACCAATATCTCCAGAAGACAGTGGCCCTGTCCACAAAGAAACCTCCAAGAAGGACCCCAGAGCCGCCTCTGATCCACGATTTCTGCCCACTCTGCACCCGACACCCGTGTCCAGGTGGCCCACCAATCCAGAGGTTACCAGGCGATTACGACCTCAAGTCCACCCTGGGTTGACCCCTCCTGACCACACAACAACAGCTGCAGCCCAATCCCTCACTGAAAAGCATTGTTGCCGGACGTTGTAGCACCTTGCACCTGGCCGCCCCTGTGCCGCTGAGGGTGTGTGTTTGCTGCTGAACTGTGCCCCCCTGTTGCTGATCTAAAAGTCCCAGGTTTGTGCCCTGAAGTCGCAGGTACTTACCTGCAAGCTGTTTCTTTCTGAGTGCCCCCAGTCTCCATAGGGTTTCATTGGGTGCCTGACACCAACTCTGACCTCTGATCCCGGCCTGGCCTATGTTGCAGGTGGTGCACCCTTGGTGTCCTCCTAAACTTTGCCCTGTGGACTACTTAATCCCAGAAAACTGGGATCGTACGTCAAGTACTTACCTGCAAATTGTGTTGTTACTTTTCCTCCCCCATAGGATTGCATTGCTTTCAATGAGAAATTGCACTGTGTCGACTTTTGCAACTGAAAAGCATAACTTACTTGTAAACTGTTTCACCTGTGAATTCTAAACAAAGTGCATTGGATACTTAGAAGTGATACATTCTTGAAAACTGTACTTGCCTGCAACAAAAATCCTTTTGGTTCTAAAAAATAAAGAACAAAGTATATTTTTTGATACATAAAACATTGGCCTGGAGTTAGTCATTGAGTATGTGCCTCATTCCTTGACTCTGCGTGTACAACAAATGCTTAGCACTACCCTTTGATAAGCCTAACTGCTCGACCACACTGCCACAAAAGAGAGCATTAGCATAATCTACTTCTGTAAAACCTCTGGAGATCCACTGGACTCTGTGCACACTATACCTTACTTTGGTATAGTATATACAGAGCCAGCTGCCTACAGCTACTCCATTACTTTCCGTGCTGAAGACATCTTACCATTGACCAATTCAAGATGCTCATGTTGGCCCAGGATCCTTGAGACTGGATGGTATCGCTGGACCTGCAGGGCGCTTATTTCCATATTCCCATCCTGCCAGCTCACAGCCGTTACTTGCAGGTCAAGGCGTGTCACAAGCACTTTTTGTTTTTGCTGTGGTCCCTTTTAGCTTCGCCAGTGCCCACTTCAGAAGGTCGGGGTAACAGTCCTCCCCTATCTCGATGACTGGCTGCTAAGTGTGGACTCGCTCATAGATTACTTCTAGATGATGGATGACTTCCTGTCATCTTTATGTCTCTCAGCTAATCTGCCAAAGTCACACCTGACTCTTGCAATGGCTTCCTTCATCTGAGCTGTCCTGGATATGGTGCACTTTTGAGCCTTTCCTCCGGTCTATCGAGTCAAGGATACTCGGGCTATGATCCCACTGTTCAGCCTCCATCCTAGCTCTTCGTGTGTGTTACTATAATGTTTCTTGGCCTCTTTGCCTTCTGCATGTTGCCTGCCGACCATGCAAGATTTGCTGTGGGATCTGAAGTCTCAGTGGGCCCAGCACGGGGGGAGCCTATCCGACTGTTGGAAGGGACTGCAAAACAACTGCTGCAGCGGCTGCTCGACTGCAGTTGAATCAGCAGCAGACCCCTCTCTCTACCCCACTTTGAGCTCACAGTGGTGACAGGTGTGTCATTATTCGGTTGGGGATGTCGCATCAGAACAGTAGAGATCAAAAGACTCTAGCCTGTGGTTGAGGCCTGCCTCCATATCAATATTTTGGAGTTGCTGGTGATTTGCTTAGCACTGAAGACCTTCCTGTCCACCATCAAGGGATGACTGGTGCAGCTTCTCACCGACAAATCCACCATCACATGGTATTGCAACAATCAACACGGAGTGGGGTCCTAGGTCCTCGGTCATAAGACTCTTCACCTCTGGAGTTGGCTGGCTTATCTGGAGGTTTCTCTGGTGGTTCCCACGTGGTGGGATCTTTAAATGTCATGGTGGATGAACTCATCCTATGGCTCCTAGAGGATTATGAATGGCAATTGCATCCAGAGGTGGCACAGAGCATCTTCAAATAGTAGGAACCCTTGCTCGATCTGCACGCCACCACTAAGAATGTGCACTGTTAATTATGCGTGCTGGAGTTCCCAAAAAGGCTCTCTCTCGAAGATGCTTAGAGTGGAATACAGTACTCTTTTATGGCTTCCTGCAGCTGCGTCTCCTACCCAGAGTTCTGAAGACAATCAAGAACAACCGTACCCAACTCATTCTAGTGGCACAGGATTAAGGCAGGAGAGTGTGGTACACAGAGATCTGGGGCCTGAACATCTGTCCTCCCACCAGGCTTGTGCTACGGGAGGACCTCCTGTCACAGCTTTAGGGCAAGGTCTTGCACCTGATCCTGCTCAGTTTGCACCTCCTTGTGTGGAGATTGAATACCAACAGTTGAGCTTGTTTGAGCTTAAATGTTATCTTAGCAGCTAGGTGCCTGTCCACAAAATCTGTATTTCTGAGGTGCTGGGACAAGTTTGGGGCAGGTCGTGGAAACCAACATTTAGACTCAATTCAGGCAAAGTTGTCAGATGTCATGTTATGTGCTTTGCTTTGCTTTTAGTCTAGTAAGCCTTTTTACAATTCCTAATCCAAAAAACACCCCCTACTACATACTTTTCGGTTTGGGAACAAAGGGTGAGGGAAACAGAACATCACAAAAAGATAAATATTCCCGCTTTATTGAGGCAAATTGTACAAACCAAACTTCTGGGGTGCCCGGGAGAGTGTATTTTATGATTGTGGATGAATGTTATCTGGAATGAGTGTTGGTGAGTCAAGTGAGGTGGTGCAGTTTTATGCTCATATTGATGTATAGTTTTGTACTGTTGTTGTCAGGTTTACTAATTAACTCAATGTTGACTGTGCTTCATTAATTATATGAATACAAGAATGTATAAATAATGGAAGGTTTGTTAATTTTAATAGAAAGAAATGTAATACTATATATCTATAAATATAGATAGATTTATAGCTAGATAGATTACAGGCACGTTTTAGTTAGGCTCACATTTTGTGAGTGTATTCTATAATTATCAGTGGGTCTCTGAGTTGGCGCTTGAGAGTCTGAGTGGATCTATAAGTGGCTGCATGATGTTCAGATTATGTCTGTGACTAGATGAGTGAGTGCCTGAATAGCCTTCACAGAGTGTGTAACAATTAATTTGTTTATATATTTTTTCTTTTATGTCAGGGTTCACGTCTTTGTTGTGACATTACACTGGGGGCCGTGCTGAGCACTGCAACTCCACGATCGTGAAAAAAGGCATTTTCATCTATTTAAACTGATAATTAATCTATCAGCAGTCTATTCACTCCATCTGTGGGGGCAGAGTAACTCTACTCTGACCCCTTATATTGTTTTTTTCCCATAAATCCATCCTCCAGGACCGTTGCTGGTAGATAAAATCGTGGCTGCAACTTTCTGAATAGCTTGCGGCCAGCCAGTTACACTCCTTTGTGTGGCTCGCAGATTCGCAGCACTCCGTTTTGGAGTCACGACAGATCCGCGTCCCTATAGTTAATTCCTCAAAAACTAATGAACGAACTTACATCAAAACGGTTGCTTTCTAGTCCAGCACCTACCTTTCTGCCAAATTTGGTGTAATTCCGTCCAGTAGTTTGGCAGCTAGGTCCTGGTCCAGAAAGCGACCTTTTTTTGTTCTGATATAAATCCATTCAGTAGTTTTAGAGAAATTAAAGAAAATCCCCTTACCCCCAAGCCCTGGGGATCCGCACCACCCCGGGGCTTTCAATAATTAATATGCAGGGGCACCCAGACCCCGCCTGCAGCCCCGGGGACAACCACCTCCCCAGGGCTTATAACAATGAATACGTGTCCCCCCACCAAACACACACACAGCAGATATGTGTACAGGAAACAGAGATGAAAGCATTGCTCCAGCAAGCAGGCAGCTGCTGTCAAATACAGATGCCTTCATGCTGGAGCAATGGGATCGTGGGGGAGGCATTGAGACTCCCCCTGCAGTCCCAGATAGCCTGTAATGGCATATTACAACCTAAATATGGCCAGGGACTGTGGGGGAGGCCTTAAGGCTCCTCCCTTGGCCCCAGATAGCCCATAAAGGGCTACAAAAAAAATATCAAAAAATAAATAACTAAATAGCTCAAGGTTGCAAACCTTCACACTGAGCGTTGAGGGTTCACATCCAGGTGTCCCTAGTTGTTTCCCTCCTTTAATTCTTTTTCCAAATGTTTAAGGCTCAGACTGAAAAGGGATCTTACTCATTTTAATTGACAAATATATTTTTCGTTTTAAAATTGTGAAGATATATCTCATTTTAAGTATATCATAAAGCAAAGCCTAAAAAACTCTCTCCCTCACTCTTTCTCTCTCTTTCAATCTCTTTCTCCCACTCAGACACTTATGCACCCACTCACAGACCTACTCAGACAGTTATGCACCAGCTCACAGTCCCACGCAGACTCTCACTCACCCACTCACAGCCGATTGACACCCTCATGCACCCACTCACAGACCTGCGCACACACTGATGCACCCATTAAAACACTGATGTATGCGCTCTCACACCCAGGCAGACACTCTCACAGCCACTCTCATCCCCAAATACACCCTCTCACACCTATTCTCATACGCAGTGGGGCTGCAGACAACTCTCACAATTCACGGCCAAAGGGCAGTACGCAGTGTGAGGTTTGGTGGTTGGCCTCAAGGTCTGGCTGCAGGCCAGGTCTTGCCGGCAACCACTGCTGCGCATAGGCGAAGTCCATGCGTGGTGGTGATTGGATTCACATATAGGGGGTCATTACAACCCTGGCGGACGGTGTTAAAGCTGCGGTAATACCGCAAACAGGCCGGCGGACAAAAAAAGGGAATTATGACCCTGGCGGAAACCGCCAACAAAGACAGCCACTTTAACACACCGCCCGCCACGGCGGTACAGACAAGCAGCGCGGCGGTCACCGCCAACAGACAGGCGGAAGACAAAGTACCGCCCATAGTAGCACAACCCGCCAATCCGCCACCTTTTCCGGGGCGGATTCACCGTGGTTAAAAACACGGCGGAAACAGCTTTTGCAATGGGAAAACGCTCACCTGAACACATCCCACGAGGACTCCATGGACCCGGAACTCCAAATACTCCCTGCCCTTGTGTTACTGCTCCTCTACGACCAACAGCTACGTAGGCGCCGAAGACAACGGTGAGTACTGCACCTATGACACGGGGGAGGTGGGAGGGGGGAGGCAAAAGTTAGGGGGACACTAACCAAACACCCCCACCCCCACCCTCGCATATTACAACATACACACCAATGCATTCACAAAAATCACAGTAACAACCCACAATCCCCCCGGAAGAATGAAAAGACAAAGCGAAATTTGGTCAAACATTGTAATGTGGCAATATACATGTCATACAAAAATATACAGATATATATATGAAAATCAGTCATAATTATATACAATACGAGAAGTAGTGCAGATATGTACATAACAATGTCCGTGCACCAACAGTCCAAAAATGCATGGGCGAGGCCCACAAAGGATACCTGACCACAATCGGAGAGAACACTGCCGGGGCATCAGATAGAAATACTACAGGCACCTCAGGGGAAAGGGAAGGGGGGGCACCTCAGCCGGATGACTGCAAAGCCAGATCCACGACGGGCTCCATGCCCATTGATGTATCCTGGGGAGTGCAAAGCCACAGTCTCTCAAGTCTCTACAGTTGGTGGCTTGCCCACTGTGCCATCCTGGGGAGTGCAAAGCCACAGTCTGTCAAGTCTCTACAGTGGGTGGCTTGCCCACTGAACAATACTGGGGAGTGCAAAGCCACAGTCTCTCAAGTCTCTACAGTGGGTGGCTTGCCCACTGTGCCACCCTGGGGAGTGCAAAGCCACAGTCTCTCAAGTCTCTACAGTGGGTGGCTTGCCCACTGTGCCATCCTGGGGAGTGCAAAGCCACAGTCTCTCAAGTCTCTACAGTGGGTGGCTTGCCCACTGTGCCATCCTGGGGAGTGCAAATCCACAGTCTCTCAAGTCTCTACAGTGGGTGGCGTGCCCACTGTGCCATCCTGGGGAGTGCAAAGCCACAGTCTTTCAAGTCTCTACAGTGGGTGGGTTGCCCACTGTGCCATCCTGGGGAGTGCAAAGCCACAGTCTCTCAAGTAGATGCAGGTCTCCACTGGTACTGGGGGGGACTGGTGCCCAGACTGGATGAGTCTCCCCGTGAAAGTTCCTGCCCTGTCACTGTCCCAGCTGCACATGGGATAAGGATGACTGATGTGGCGTTCCATTCATTCCTACCCGGTGCTTGCCCTGTTCAGCGGTGCTTTGACATGGCGGTCTTTGCCCTGTTCAGCGGTGCTTTGCCATGGCGGTCTTTGCCCTGTTCAGCGGTGCTTTGCCATGGCAGTCTTTGCCCTGTTCAGCGGTGCTTTGACATGGCGGTCTTGGCCCTGTTCAGCGGTGCTTTGCCATGGCGGTTCTGGACTGTTCAGCGGTGCTTTGCCATGGCGGTCTTTGCCCTGTTCAGCGCTGCTTTGCCATGGCGGTCTTTGCCCTGTTCAGCGGTGATTTGCCATGGCGGTTCTGGACTGTGCAGCGGTGCTTTGCCATGGCGGTCTTTGCCCTGTTCAGCGGTGATTTGCCATGGCGGTTCTGGACTGTGCAGCGGTGCTTTGCCATGGCGGTCTTTGCCCTATTCAGTGGTGCTTTGCCATGGCGGTTCTGGACTGTTCAGTGGTGCTTTGCCATGGCGGTCTTTGCCCTGTTCAGCGCTGCTTTGCCATGGCGGTCTTTGCCCTGTTCAGCGGTGCTTTGCCATGGCGGTCTTTGCCCTGTTCAGCGGAATAGAATTCATACCTTCGGAGTATTCTTAAAGCTCACAAGTACAAAAGGAGCAGGGATGGAGAGGAAGCCCTCCAGTAGCAGCAACTCATTGGATAGGAACACACACAGCAGGGGCTGCTGGGAGAGGAGAGCACAGAGTCAGAGAAGCTAGGGTGGGGGCAAACATGGCACAAATTTCTAGGACGGGAGCACAGCGCAAGAACGGGTAGAGTAGGGAAACAGCAGAATGGACTGCTAAGAAAGGCGCACACATCATGAACAACTGGGACAGGGACATACATTTCATGGGCAGGCAGGAAGGGAACACTCATTGCACAAACAGCTAAAATGAAACCAAACACAGCATCATTAGCTATGGGGAAAAACAGCCATGGTGGTAGGAAGCACACAGAAGACGAATAGCAACAGTGGAAGCACACGTAGCATAAGCACACATTTATAAGTAGGTAGGACAGGAGCAAAAAGAGCAATTTAGCATGGGAACTCTTGTGGTATGATTCGTTATCACATGAGCAGATAGTGCGAAAGCAGCTTGAAAAGTAGCACAGCTAGAAAGTGCAGGAGCACAGAGTGTTTGAGCACCTAGCTGTTAAGAAAGGAAAACACAAGAAACGAGCACCTAGGGCGGGGGTACACGGATCATGAACAGCTAACCAACGAGCGTAGCTAAAAGCAGCAGGTAAAACGCCTCAAAGAAGGCAATGGGTGGCAAAGAGGCACCCCTAGAAGGAGTAAGTGGACAAAGGAAGAGCACCGAGTGCAGGGCTGGGGGCAGACTGAGTTTGAAAGTGTAAAAGCGAACAGTGCAGTATGTAAATAGACAGGTATAATGGTATGTTGGTGATGTATGTTCAAGTTTATATGTTGTAATTTGTTTTGGTACCACAAAATAGAGACATTATTATTGAATACAATGTAAAGGAAAATATGCACATGTCTGTGTGTGGGAGGAGGTTAGTGGTTAATACTTTCATCTGCATTTTGTTTTTGGAATTTCTGACTTTGCGTACTTTAATGTGTCTAAGTACGGTAAAGAATGTGCTAAAGACATTAACAGTAATATTGGTTTTATTGCATTGCACTAGTGACAGACAGTGCATGCCCAGAGGACATGTCAATGCTCAGTTTGGGGCTTTGTGATTCATTTGTGTCTTGCGTGCGCCTCACTGCACTTACCCCACACAAGCTTGTGGAAGGAGGGATGAGCTCTACAGTGCACTGCGTCGCAGAGCTTTCATGTCTGAGGTGTGGATGTGAGGTGGTGCGAGGTGGTGCCTGGCAGAATGGCAAACTCAAATATAATACACAGGTTCATAAAATATTGTACACTTATGGAACAGCCTAATATAGAGTATGCAAATTATATGAGTATGTATCTCCCTCTGGGCATATTATATTCAAATATTGGGTATTTGTTATTGTAATATAATGATGACACTGTTGCCATACTCCTGGGAGGAATTTCTGTTATTAGTCATAACTAATCCTCCTCATGAAAGCTGACTAGCTTCACTCGCAGTTGCACCTAGAGGCATGAAAGGTGCCCCTTATATCACCTAGAAAGCAACCATTACACGAATGACCTTCCTGCTGTGTTAAAATTCACAATAATATATTCTGCAACAACATATATATAGTTTTTTGCATTACTGAGGCCACTTCTGCCTGACCTCAACCCCCCTACCACACAGTTCAGTTGGCAAAGATGTCAACATCTGGGCTCACCATGGGAAGAGGGCAGTGGAGGCACATGGTGTATATGGGCACTGACTTACACTGTAAGGGGAGATATCCTGAGTGAGGGAAAGAAAAAACCAATCAAGAGGTACATTTTTAATATAAAGGTTGTGTCTCCCTCTGAAAAAGGGAATGCTGAGTGCATACATGCTCTGTGTACACAGACCCCTCCTCCGGTGCCAGGCTGGGGCAGAGCCCCTAATCCGCTCTCCCTTCGCATCCTCTGACGCCTAGAGCGGGCTTCGACTGCTATCTCAGAGATAACTGGGTAACTGGGTTTCCGGCAGCAGACAGGGCAGCCAGAAAGCAGAGCAGACTCTCTTGGGCTCCCCAGTAGACATGTGTGGGGGTGGAGGGTTAGACTGAGTTAGAAAGGGTCAGTGGCGGCTCCTCCGTTTGGGCGGAGGAGCGTCACATGCCAGCAGCGGCAGCTGCACAACCTTTAGCAGAAAACAATCATACATTTTTTTCTGGTAAAGGGGGCGGGGCCATGGGGGTGACCTGCACTGAGTGGGAGTGCTCTGCACTTCCCCTCAATGCGCACGTGTGTTTGGCCGGCCATCTCGGGCCGGCCAAACACACATGCCCACAGGTCTCTGGTGTTGCTGGGCTGGAGAGAGCCTGCACAGGCTCCCGGTTTGCCTTGGAGTGTCCACCCTGGGCGCTCTCAGCCAATCCTGACGCTGCTCTGAGCAGCCTCAGAATTGGCGCAGGGCAGGCTGGGAGCCTGTGCCTGCAGAGCCAGGGAGGAAGCAGCGGAGCGCAGTGTTGGAGAAGGTAAGTTTAAAAAAAAAATTATTTAATATTTATTTCCTCCCGATTCCCTCCCCCACACTGCGTGCCGCGCAGCCCCTTCCGGGCCTACGAGCCACTACTGGAAAGGGTAGAAGCAAATAGTGCAGTATGTAACTAGGCATGTAAAGGATATGCGCAGACGGACGTTGAGGTGAGAGGAGTAGAAGTGTGGTCCTAGATAGTATCAATCAGTGACTAATATCAGTAGCCGTGGCTACTCTTTGAGACTGCTGTGGTCTTTGACTCCCTATGAGGGATGAAATGCAGAAGTGAGTGATAGCTGGGCAGAGCCAAGTCCCGAGCGGAGCACTGGGACAGCAGAACATCACTGTGGAGATGGGAGAGAGCTTGTGACTCCGGTGTGTGTGTGTGTGTGCAGGGTGGGTGGTGTCAGTAAGAACGTCCAAGGCCCAGGCTGTTATTGGGGATGCTCTAAGTGCTGTTGCTCTCGGCTGAGAGGATTTTACCTGTGCAGGACTCAGTGTGTCTCTTTACTGAGGCTCTCAAGCTCAGCAGTTCAGGATGAGCTGCACGGTGAGTGAGAGGATAAAGCGATGGCTGAGCGTCCAAGATGATAAGAATCTGTGAGAGGAGTGGTACAGGAGGTCAAGCTGCTGTGCCTGCGTAAGAGGTTCAGGAGAGGATGGGGCAAGCAGTGGTGCTGCTAGGCATGTGATTAGTAGAGCTACACAAAAAACAAGCAGTCACTAAACAGGTTGAGCACAAAGGAAAATGTAGTTCCATAAAAGGAGGAGGAAATGTTTTAAGGAAGGAGTGCTTCGTCTAAGCTCCACTGATAAGAAAATACTCAAAGAAAAAGATGAATACAACAGGAAATAGCATGCTGAAACCAACAGGAAACAAGGAAAACAGAGTGGCAAGCATACCAAGAAATGGAAAGAACGGGCTGCAAGCTCGTTTTAAGATTGTTTTTTAATACAAAAACGATGTGCAAGCAAAACCTAAAAAGGAGGGGCAACATTTACACTCTGGGCACAATCCTCCAAGGCCAACCAGGGACGAACCAGTGATGGCAGTTATGGATCTAAAGGCTCACCAAACTAACGTGAGTGCATTGAAAACTAACAACAATTTCCTCTACGCCAGGATGAGTTGAAGGAGTCAGTCATTCACTCTACTACCAGCAAAAAAAGAAACTCCTCCACTCCCAGCATGGAAAGTCAACAATCCAAATCACCAAAGGTAGAAGAGCTCTCTGCTCTAACGCCAACTACTTTGGATCACAGCCTATACAGACAGCTCAAGCCTCTCCAATTATATTTAAAAAAAGGAGACTTAAAAGGCAAAAAAAGGGCTCATGTCACAACATAGTTTGCTCAATGAATTTTACAATGAAGAGCCCTGAAAGAATCCATCCACAATTGGGTATTGTATATATATTGAGATTTACTATCGCCAGATAAGTCATTTACAACTGAACCCCATAGTGCAACAGCAGCAACTGATTCCCTCTCAAGCTCCTCATTCCACATGGAACTCCCAAGTACATTCCATCCTTAAAGCTGTCCCATTTAACCCAACATAAGATCCAACACATCTCCCCCCCATAGAAATAATAAACTGTTTACAAGATACATATGTTCTTATGCCAGAAACATTCTAAACATTCTAAAATGTCTTCACGTGAATACAAAAAATAAATATAATGTAAAAGAAGATCAATAGCACATTTTGAACATTATAATGATACAACATAAGGCAGATAAAAGACTACCTTACATAATCAGTGAGCCATGTAGTGCTTGCTCTTTTCCTTTCTGGGTAAAGTCTGACAGTTTTCTTACATGATGAAGACATTTTATTATTATCATTCCTTCCCTGTTTTTGTTCTGTACCACAAGAGGCTAGTCTCCTGACATTCCATTTCTCACCACCGTCGAGAATCACAGTGTTGTCAAAAACTTTGTCTGTTTTCTTAGCATCTGAACACTTTGATTGTCTCTTACTTACCATGGTTCCCAATTTCACTTGCACATATTGTCCCTTTATAAATGTATGAGGGCTTCCTTTCAATTTACTATTAGGCCTGTAACAATACTCATGCTGTTTTTCTCTCACTCTTCTTGCAAATTCTTGTGCATCATAGCCGTTGTCCATCCCTTTTCTCATCCATGCAGGACAAGCAATAGTTGCCGGTTTCCTCCCACTGAGGAGCATGAAAGGAGATTTTCCTGTTGCTGAATGGGGTGTAGTTCTATAATTCAACAACATGCTCCTCAATTCATCTTTCCACTGCAATCCATTCTTAGTGGCCAACGGCAAGCAATTTCCCAACATCTCTCTGGGATGGTATAGGGCAGTTTTATGATGAGGAATGTTGTGGGATTTCGAAAATTCAGCCAAGTTTTCTCCATGCACCATCAGGACTTTTTATAGGCACAATTGGTGACCATCTGACCACAAATAACTCCTTACTATTCATACTCTCTCACATACCATTCTATGTCCCTCTCTATACCAGGCCACCAGAAATCCATGTGTGCTTTCCGCTTCATTGCGGTCATACCCCCATGACCTTCATACAAAAATGCAATAAATTTTCCTCGAATTGAATCAGGACCCGCCAGTTTCTTACCTCTACGCAAGATATTGTCCATCACAGACAGTTCTGTCCACACCAGTTTGTATTTCCCAAGTAATTCATCATCCTTCCCCTGCTTTCTCCAAACACTGGATAAATTGTATCAAGAGCACACTTCCATAACATTTCAGTAATAGCCCCTTCCATTAATAGTCTTACAGTGGCCACCATCAAATCGTCCACCTCCTGTTGCTCCATGTGATCATCTTTACTTGGTTCAGTTGGTAACCGTGAGAGGCAATCTGCCTTAATATGTCTTGAACCAGGGACATACTTCATCTTAAAGGAAAACTCTTGAAGTCTAAATGGCCATTATGCTATTTGAGGAGTGGCTCTCCCTCCTTTTGTTGTGAAAACATTCACCAGAGGTTTGTGATTTGTTCTGATTCAAATTTGGCTCCCCACAAATATGTTCTATAATGTTGACCCCTCCCCCCGCCACCAACAGGCTAATGCATCTTTTTGAATGACAGAGTAATTCTCCTCAGCTCCCCTTAAGGTTCTGGAGGCAAATGAATTGACTCTTTCTTTACCCTTATGTAATTGTAAAAGTACAGCTCCTAACCCATATATGCTTGCATCAGTGCTAAGTACAGTTTTATACTCAGGATTGAACAACTTCAAAATAGGATCCTTAACAATACCTTCCTTGACAGCAGAAAATGATTTTTCACACTCATCGGACCATGCAAATGTTTCAAATTGTTTTAGAAGTAACCTCATTGCTCTTGTTAAATCCACAAAATGATTTACAAATTCTGCATAATATCCAGCCATCCCAAGAAACTATTTGAGTTGATCTTTGTTCTTTGGGCTGGGAGCATTTTTTATAGCTTCCAACAATCGTAATTTGGGTTTGATGCCTTCTACCCCAACTACATGGCCTAAATACTCAACTTCTGGCACTGCAAACTTGCATTTGTCATTCCCTGTAGTTAGTCCAGATCTCTTCAAAACGTGTATTAATACACCATCATGCACTTGCTTGTCCTTCCCATAGATTGAAGGATCATCCTGGAAAACGGTGACATGATTGATCCCTTCCAGGATCCTCTGCATGACGCGCTGAAAAAATGTAGAGGCAGAGGCCAAACCAAATGGCATTCTTAAATACCTAAATGCTCCCTGTGGTGTTACAAATAAAGGGGGTCATTACAACCTCGGCGGTCTTTTCACAAGACCGCTGAGGGACCACCGTGATGAAGACCGCCAGTGGTGGCGGTTTTCCGCTCGGCGTATTATGACTATTGGCAGCTCTCCATCGTTTTTCCGACGGAGAGCTGCCAACAGCCATAGTGACGGGCGGCGGGGAAGTGGAGGTTGCTCCACCTCCACCGCCACGCCAACAGAACACCGCCCAGCAAATCACGTCCTGTGATTCGGCTCGGCGGTGTTCTGTTGGCGGTGTGGTGTCGGTGGAGCTGCCCCCATGGCTCCCGTCCCCTTCCGGAGGATCGACAGAAGAGTTAAGTCGATCATCCGTTAGGGGAGGGGGGTGGGGGGTGTTGTGTGTTGTGTGGGTGCATGGGGGTGTGCGTGGGTGTATGTAGAGGGGGTGTGTGAGTGCGTGTATTCTTGTGGGGGTGTTGCGTGTTTTGGGAATGAGTGCGTGTATGTCTGTGGGTATGTCTGTATGGATGTGTGCGTGTATGTTTGAATGTGGGTATGCGTGTCTGACTGTGTGTGTGGATATTGGCATTTATGTCGGTGTGTGTGCGTGTATGTGTGTTGGTGGTGCCTGCGTGCGTGTCGGGTGTGTATGTGTAAGGTAATGTCGGGGTTGGGGTGGGGATGGGGGATCCTGCCACCTTTGGGGGGTGGCAGGAGTGGTGGGGGGTGTAGGGGAGGGAGTCGGGTGGGGGTGGGGGAGACCCCTATCAGTGCCAGGGAAGGAATTCCCTGGCACTGATAGTGCTTACCGCCATGGATTTCATGGCGGTTCCTACCGCTGGAAATCCACAGTGGTAAGCCGGGTCAACATACCGGCGGTGGTATTGTCACGCCCGCCGGGGTGGAGACCCAGGTCTCCAGCCCAGCGGTCGTCTCCGCCCTGACGGGCACAAAGGAGAAGCGGCGGATGACCATGGCTGTAACCGCCATGGTCATAATCCTCAAAAAAAGACTGCCAGCCTGTTGGCGGTCTTACCACCGCTTTAACACCGTCTGCCAGGGTTGTAATGACCCCCAAAGTGAGGTGTCTGCTATCAGGATGCAAAACTATTTGGTGATAAGCTTTTGACACATCTAGTGTTGTAAAACACTTACCCTCTTCCAAGTTGCTGGCGGTCCACCCATATATTATCATTTAGGTCGCGAAGGTCAACACACATTTTGACCTTGCCGTTAGATTTCCTAGCTAATACAATGGGACTCAACCATTCTGATTCTTCGATGGGCTCAATAATTCCTTTAGATAATAACTTATCTAGCTCTACTGTCAATGCTTCCTTCATGGCCAGTGGAACTTCTATCCCCTTATGAACTCTGGGAACTGCACCCTATTTAGGAAAAATCAGATGATAAAAAAAACCTTCAGTTGGCCTAGTTCGTCTTGGAACACCTATGGGAATGCATTTTTCCATCTATCTGATTCAGATATATTCATGACTATGACCTGTTCTGGATGATTAGGATTAAGTGATATTCTAAACTTATTTTGCTCTTTCCACCTTAATAGCATTTTGCCTTTCTCTACTACATTAACTGTACGCATAATGGACTTACTCTTGAAGTTTAATTGAGAATCAAAGCAACCCAACAACAGTAACCTTCTACCACAGTAACCTACAGGAGTTGCTTAGGTATCTATCAACTTCACATGAGGTAATTGAAGATACGTATCTTTATCAATTATAGTGTGTGGTGAGCAAGAGTCCACCCACATATTCACATTTACTCCAGCAATCATTACTCTGCACTTTGATAGATAATACGTTTCCTCCACTTTCTGTCCCTTGCAATGATTAATTTCAGTGTATAAAACATCATTAAGTGAATCTGACACACTGACAACTAAAACTTCAGCATCATCTGATAGATCTTCCCCAATCTTGAACTGAAGTTTTTCCTCTTCTGTCTCCTGTCCCATGCTCATCTATATTAGCTTTGCACACATTTTGGAAAAATGCCCAGACTTTTTACACCAATAACACTTGGTTTTAGCAGCTGGACATGTTTCACATGTAGACACATGCCTAAAACGTCCACACCTAAAACATTGAGTGTTATTCCTTCTTGTATAACCCCATTAGATTTTGATTTGTACAAATATGTTTTTTTTTGTCACCACATTCACCTCTTGAAACCTAGCTTCCCAACAATTAATTTGCAATTCGTTACCTTTGGATTTCAGTATAGACTTACATTCTGATTTTAATATTGAGATGTTAGGAGGAGGCATCTTCCAATTTTATATCAACAGTTATGTTCCTTTCTATTGTAGGTGCTCCTGTACTTGAATTTTAAGACTACTAGTACGGGTAATCAATTGATCACATATTATTTCATCATGCAAATCCTTAAACTTGCATGACGCCTCTAGCACTTGCAAACATCCTACAATCTGTTCTACTGTATAGTCTCATCAGGTTGTTGACTTCTTGAAAATAATTTATGTCGCTCTACTACGACATTTAGTTTTTTGCTATGGTGATCACTTAAGTACTTGATAGCTTTGTCATAAACATCCTCCTCCTCCTCTTCGTCATCTTGAGTATCAGGGGATGATAAACTTCTAAAAATGTTTCTACCCTGTCACCAAATTATGTTTGAGTAACTCCAATTTGCGTTTGGGAAAAAAAATATCACCAATAGCCTCTAGATATGCCTCAAAGGCATCTTTCCAATTTTCCCACAATATCACTGGTTGCCTAGGATATTGCAGAAACATTGGTGGTGCTAATAGAGATTCCATATTACACAGTCACTTACACATAAGCCCAATACAAATAACTAAAACAATAAGTGTAGTCACCGTAGCCTCAAATGGATAGCCAATTTCTTTTTCGGAGCCTTTTCATCTTGAAGTTTCTGTCATGATTTTGTAATCTCCTATTTTTACAATTGTAACTCTTAATGTAGTCCTTTATCTGTTTCCTTGGTCTGACCAAAAATGTAGTCTTTTCTTTATTTCCATGTTTTAGAACTCCTAACTAGTCCTTTATCTGTTCCACTGCTATGAAACTCCTTCCCTATTTCTGTGCTTGAGAAAATCAAGACTGCTTGATGAGTGTAGAGGCTTCCTGCTGAGAAAATTGCTTTGGCACATGTGATGGAAAGATAAGATTAATTGCTTCTTCCATAGTGAGTTTAAATAAACAGAATTCACTACTGCAATCCTCCTTCAGGGATAAGTGCTTTGGAAACACAGCAGGCTCCTGACTGAGATGATTGCCTTTGCAGTTTTTCAATTGCCAATATAGGTCGAGACAGCAGCTTTCCAAATGTTGATTGAAGACAATTTAGTGCAAGTTATCTCCTTTTCATGCGGGAACAATGAATCTTGTGATGCCTCTTTTCACGGGGCTTCTGATAATGGCACAAGATAAAGGCACGAGGAGCTCCATCATAGCATTCTAAATGAGACACTGTTGTGGCAGTTCTTTTGAACTCTAATGGCAAGTTTATTACTGTTGAATAAACACTTCTTTCAAAGATATCTTCTTAGCACTGCAGTTCTAGTTAAGTGATACACAGCTAATACGCACTCACATCATGGTGCCAGGTGTTGAATCTAATAATAGTAATAGGCTGCTTCTGCAATGCCAGTAGCTCACACCAGTTTCTCTTGGCAATTTGTGCTTGTACACCTAACAAAGCTTTGATGCAGCTTTGTCCCAGTCGCTGACCTAGCATTCACAGCAGTTAACACAGTCAGGGCTTGCAGTTCACTTTCAATTAACTCATGGTTCACTGCTTCTGCGTAGGTTCTGTTCTGTTTAGTCACACACCATTTAGACAATAAAAAGGGTTCAGTCCTGTTAGACCTGACAGCCTTAGGGTGGTCATCCCCCAACTTTTTGCCTGCCTCCCTCCACTTTTCCGACACTGTTTTTGCTGGTTTTTAGGACTCTGCACACTTTACCACTGCTAACCAGTGCTAAAGCGCATATGTTCTCCCTTAAAACATAGTAACATTGGCTCATACCCTATTGGCATATTTGATCTACTTGTAAGTCCCTAGTAAAGTGCACTACATGTGCATAGGGCCTTTAGATTAAATGCTACTAGCGGGCCTGGAGCACTGGTTCTGCCACCCACAGATTTAGCCCCTTAACCATGTATCAGGCCTGCCATTGCAAGGCTTGTGTGTGCAGTTTCACTGCCACTTCGACTTGGCATTTAAAGTAAATGTCAAGCCTTAAACTCCCCTTTTTCTACATATCAGTCACCCCTAGAGTAGGCCCTAGGCAACCCATAGGGCAGGGTGCTGTGTAGGTAAAAGGCAGGACATATACCTATGTCCTGTATGGCCAGAATGGTAATACAAACTCTGGCTTAGTGGTGAGGTTTGTTTTTTTATTGCTGTTCTAGAGATGCCACTTTTAGAAAGTGAGCATTTCTCTGCACTTAAAATCCATCTGTGCCTTACAGTCTGTCTCCAATCCATGTCAGGGTTGGGCAGCTCTTGTGCATTTCACTCAGACAACCTCAAACACAGGAGACTCAGTCACACCTGCAGTCATCTGCATACAGAGTGGGTCTTCCTGGGCTGGAAGGGAGGAGGGGCCTGATACTTACATTTCAAAGGCTAGTGGCCTACCCTTACACAATCGACTGCGAAACCCTTTACTGGGACCCTGGCAGACAGATCTCTTTGAAGTCTCCCCCACTTCAAAGGCACTTTTGGGTATATAAACGGGGTCCCAGACACTTCCTGGGACAGGCAGTTTGAACCAGATCCTGCAACCTGCCAAGAGGAGCTGCTTGGCTGCCCAAGGACTCACCTTGACTGCTTTTCTGTGAAGGACTGCTGCCTTGCTGTTGCCCTGCTGTCTTGCTGGTCTCTGGCTCTGCTGAGAAGTGCTCTTCAAGGGTTAGGATTGAGCTTGCCTCCTGTTCCTGAATTCTCAGGTCCAAAAAGACTCCTACTTGCCTCCCTGTGCTGCAAAAATCGGCACACAGCCTGCTAAAATCGATGCACAGCCTGCCCAGCATTGAAAGAATCGCCGCATTGCTGAACCAGAACGACACATCCCGGCTCCCCAGGTGGAGATAGACACAGCGCCTGTGTTGCGACCGGATCTTCAACACACAGCCATACCGGATTGACACATCGCTGAATCGGAACGACGCAGCCTGGCTTCCTGCATGAGAAATCGACACAGTGCCTGCCATGCGACAGAAACTCCAATCCATCACCATACCGGATCAACGCAGCACCTGTGACTTCGTCCCTCATGCCCAGTATTTCAACGCATAGTCCCTGGGTGTCAAAAGACCCTGCATCGCAGTGAGGATCCAAGACTGCGCGCAGCAAATCGACGCAAAGTCTTTGCAGCATGGGAAGAATCAACACATTGTGCGCATCAGGATATCTGACGCACACCTTTCTTATTTCATGCATCTCCTCCTCTGCGGTCTTTGTGTGTGTAACTTTGACGCCCACCAGGTACTTTGTGCACACAAGAGACATTTGTTGATTCTTAAAGACCTTGCAAAAGTGATATTTTGATTTGTGCTTATCAAATCTTTATCGTTTTGACCTTAATTTCAGATAAATATCTTATATTTTTCTAAAACTGTGTGGTGTATTTTTGGGGTGTTTTCACTGTGTTGTTGCGTAATTTATTGCACAAATACTTTACACATTGCCTTCTAAGTTAAGCCTGACTGCTCAGTGCCAAGCTACCCGAGGGTGAGCACAGGATAGTTTAGATTGCGTGTTACTTACCCTGACTAGTATTGTGGTCCCTATTTGGACATGGGTTTATACCGCTGCCAACTAGAGACCCCATTTCTAACAAGTCCTTTAAACCCTCTTCACCAGTGAAAGAATCTATCCATAATTGGGTATTGTATATATATTGAGATTTATTATCTTCAGATAAGTCATTTACAACCAAACCCCATAATGCAACAGCAGCAACTGGGATTATAACAATTTTGTCTCCTCAACTGTACATGTGGAACATCAGCGCACTTTTGAAATCATCTGCCTGCAAGAAATCTTGCAATTATCCTCAAACCCTTGCCCAGATCATACAGAGCATCATTCGCCCGCAAAAAGATCGACCAAAGGTGGCTGTTCCTCCGGTGGAGTTTCCATATATGTCTGCAGTAATTTAAATTGTACTACTACCATCCTGGTCAGATTAAAAGAGGAAGTCATGATCTTTAAATTTGCCATCTTGAAAGGCCAACATAGCTCTTCAAGTTTCATGGTGTTGGTTAACATATACATCAATCCAAACTCTGATAGCTCTTAGCTGTCCACCGTACTCACAACTAGTAACGAGCTACACTGGCTTGATGTTGAAGACAGATTATGGGACTTGTGCCCTTAATACTTTGGACTTCCGTTCATTCACCGGAAGGAGATCAACTGATCGTGCTGCTGCCTATACACACATGATCCACCAAAGACTGGCAACATTAGACTACCTATGGATTTCGTCTAAAGACTTTCACAGGACTGAAAAGCTTTAAGACGGAGCACGCACTAATAAGTGACTATGCCATAATGTCTTGTTCCTTTGGCTCAGAAATCCCCTTTCCGCACAAAGCAGATGTGCTTGGTCAGCAAACAGATTTGGAACCAGTATACTGGATCAGATGGGAAGGCAAAACAGAAGCTCTGATGAGAAGGCAAATACAATCTTAATTCCCGGCTACCAAAAAAAGAACTCTCAACCACAATAGAAGGATGGCGAGATGTCACATACGGTGTGCTAACATTACTTGCTGGACTGCAGCTGGTGCCACATGGCCCCTGTAACCACCGCCCAGCCCTCTCATGTGGGCGAGAATCAGCATTATTTAAACAACAGTTAAATAGAAGTATTAGGGCTACGCACAAGGATCCAACTAATACAGCTTGCAATTGAGCTGCTATGTAAGCTTTACAGGCGCCACCTCTTTGAGGTAGATCAGCAGGCCCAGTACACCCAATGGAAGGCTGTATTCCTTGCAAAAAAAGCTAGAGACTCCCCAAACGTTTGCCGTATGGTCACCAATCTGTCCGACAAGCAAAGAAAAAATGAAATATCCAGTATCTCAGCATCTGGATGGAAGACATATCACATCACTCTATTTCGACACCTCCACTGCGCTGATTGAGCCATCTGGTAATATAGATACGATGGTTGCTCCGAATGAAACACAGAGGTCCATCACACAAGAGATGGTCTTACACCTGGGCATCGACGCGCTCAACCAGCGGCCTGAGTGCGAAGGTCCTTCAAGCCAGCATATTTAAGGCAGCTGGTGAAGAATGGCCCACCCTACTAACTCCACTGTTTAACTCTTGCCTACAACATAACCAGGTGCTCAAGAGCTGGACGGGTTCCCTCCTAGTCCCTATTCATAAGAAGGGTGCCTTTGATAGGCCAGAAAACGTTCGACTCATTGCCCTCCTGGATGTGGAGGGGAGGTGCTTCACAAAGATTCTGCACAGGGAACTAGAGCAGTGGTTCCCAACCTGTGGTCCGGGGACCCCTGGGGGTCCGCAAAGCCTTCTCAGGGGGTCCGCGAGAGCTTAGAAAATTAAAAAATATTACCAAATATTGACAAATTAGCTCCCCAGCTTCCAGTAATGACTCAGACAGGGGTCCCCGGTTTCCCATGATGATTCAGTGGGGGTCCCTGGGTTCCATTAATGTTAAAGTGGGGGTCCACAGAAATCAAAAGGTTGGGAACCACTGAACTAGAGGAATGGGTGCTTGACGAAAAAAATAAAAACATCCCAGTGACGCATACTGGTTTCCAGAGAGGTAATGGAACAGAGGTCAGTCTGCCCTGCATTTCAGCCTCGATTAACTGTGCAACCACAAAGGGGGCAGCCTCTCTCTTCACTGTGTTTATTGACTTCGCTATCGCATTTAACGAGGTCTTCTCTGGGCCAAGGTGTCAGCTCGCCTTCTGGCAGTTTTACTGATCCTGTACTGTAGCACGTGCCAAAATTAAAGTGTCTAACAAGAGTTGCACAACAGAAACATTTCATACTAACCGAGGCTTCAAACATGGTTGTATTTTACCTGAATTATCAAATAAATGTTGCATAAAAATTCTCACCTAAATTACTTAACAGAAGTCTACCTTTACTGCAATACACGGATTGTACAATATCACTACACTAAACAGCAAATGGGCTACAAAAATCGTTGACTAGATGCAAAATAAACAAGCTCAGCATAAATACGGGCAAAACTAAGCACTTAGTTTTAGGTAAAAGAAAAATCAGGAATGGGGCCTGGTTTGTAAACGGTCAGAAAGTGGAAAGAGTGCCAATGTTAAGTATTGAGTTTGGCTAAATGAACGGGGCCTCCCAACAGCTCAGACGGAGGCCCTGACAGAAATATCGAGTGCTCTCACTTATTTTTTTCAGTGCATACTGAAGAATTTGTAAAGCCCTGATCTTGCTGCCATTTGTCAAATTGAGTGAAAACTCATGCCCATTCTCACTTATGGCTTCTTTGTGAACCACAAACACATCTTTAGCTGGCTGGGTCGGGCACAGTGCCGGTGCTACAGGCGTTTATTCAAGTTACTAGACTGCACCGCTCAGGCATGGAGTTCAGCCTGGTCCACCAAGAATATGCACTGAACTCAAGTCTTCTTTCCATCTGTGGCATACTGTCCACAGCTGAGCCAGGGACTTTAAAGCAGCTTTTGTGGAAGATCATTCACGACACCTCCTCAGACTTGCATGTCCCATCAGACAGCTACTGACTAGCTTGCTGCGAAGGATCTCCTGCAAAATATTCTACCTGCAAGAAATCTCTTAAATTCTGCTAAAACAAACTAGGCTACTTTCAGCCCTTGAGCACTTACAAACAAACCATCTGCTTGAAAAGTACTGCTCGCTTGACATCTGACCTCTATGAACCCAGAATTCTTCCAGCATATCTATTCTTCCCCACAATTTACAACATCAAGGTCCAACTCATGTGCCTGACATCTGACCTCTATGAACCCAGAATTCTTCCAGCATATCTATTCTGCCCCACAATTTACAACATCAAGGTCCAACTCATGTGCCTGCGGTTAGGTTTGATTCCGCTTAAGGCTTTCAAGTATGGACAGCTAACACAAAGTCAGGAAGTTTTATGTAAGCACTGCGGTGCTACAAAGGAAAACCCTGTTACACATTAACCGCCTTTGTCCACTCTTGTCCGATCACAGTCGATTTTGGCTCTTACCCATCTTTAGACAACTCAATATAATGGTCCGGAAGGTGGCAGTTGAGGAATGCCTAATAGGGGAATCAAGCCAACTAGCAGCAAGATTCATAACATTTATAGCGGCTGCTTCACCACTCTCAGCAATGCAACAACGGACCACTAGCAAGGCTCCGACCTTGCCTTCTCTAATAATGCCTGTATAACTCCGGAAGAGCAGTGTTTTGCAAGTTGGTATCTGGACTGTTTTTTTGCATTCACACTTTAGCTCTAAGGAGAGATCCACCACTTGGCTCCATCTCGTGCAGCTGCTTCGGTTTATCTATGTTTTTGAACCTTCACTTTGGCCTAACTACACTCGCAATTGAAAAGAATTGGCTTCAAAAAGCTTGCATTGATGTGCGGATCAGATCCTGGATAGCACTAGCACTTTTAACCTGGGACTCTGGGGTGTTGTATTTTTTTTCAGGTTCTTATTTGTCTAATGTCCTTGAACATTTGGAATTTGTTTTTTTAACAGTTGGTAATTTTGACATCTGTACAGCTTTAAATTTGCCAACCTTTTCTTTCTAATTACATTTTCACAGTACATGTCACAGTACATGATGGATACATGATGGACGATCAATATGGAAGCGGCACGATGGAAATTTTAATAAGCATAGATGATGGATGTATCTTGAAAAATAGCAGGCAATGTGACATGCATAGCATTAGATTTTTTCAAATGCCTACAAAACACATCTCTGTAGGTAATTTCGTAACACTCCCAATTATCTTGGGGAAGGTACACTTCAAAACCTATAAGAGTGTAAGTAACGCCTGGCAGACTACAATTTTTTTTTTGCTGCCCCTTGAATACCTCACCTTTTTAGGTCGAGCTTATGACCTCTTGCATACTCTTAAGTATACTTCCTCTGTGGGCTTCCAGCTATTTCATTTGTTAGTTTCAGTGTCATTTAAAAATCCTTGCTTGCTAGTTGTCAGTCATGCCTCTTTGTTCCTCCTTCTTCTGTGGGGGAGCAAGGACCAACTACTGTGTAATTACACTCTGTCCTGTTTATTTAGTCTGTAGGGGACTTTTTTTTAAAACTTTGTTTCCTGCTCCTGTACAGGGAAGCTTCCCTTTTCATTTACAGAACATTCTTGCTCTGCACTTAGCTGTAAACAAGGCTATAAATCAGGCTGTTGTCTTGGTCACTTTTGGTCTTTATGGGCTCTCTGCACCCTCTCTCAGCTGCCTGGCTCCCCCTTCTTTGGCTTTGATTTTATTTATCAGCTCTACCAGAGCTCCGCAATCCTTAGAGACAGTGCCCACTTCTGCTCCTTACTGGGATCCCACTCGCAGCTCTATCAGTGCACCTCAGTTCACACACTCCAGCCCTGAGCTGTTTCCAGTGCCTGGAACCCCGCACACGCTGTCTGCCAGAGCACCTCAGGTCTTACAGTCAGTACACTGTGCTGCTCCAGTACTCAATCAAGGATTTATAGAGCGCACTAATCACCCGTTAGGGTCTCAAGGTGCTGGGGGGGGGGGAGCTACTGGTCGTAGAGCCATGTCTTGAGGCGTTTCCTGAATGTCAAGAGGTCTTGGGTCTGGCAAAGGTGGAGCACTGGGACCTCGGGCGCAGTTCCTTCAGTGCACCTCAGTTCACACACTCCAAGCCCTCAGCCATACGAGTACCAGGAACCCCTCTCACCCTGTCTGCCAGAGCACATCAATTCTTGCATTCAGTACACTCTGCTTCTCCAGTACTGGGACCTCGGAGGGAGCTCCATCAGTGCACCTCAGTTCACACATTCCAAGCCCTCAGCTGAGCCAGTGTCAGGAACCCAACACACGCTGTCTGTCAGAGCACCTCAGTTCTTGCAGTTGGTACACTCTGCTGCTCCAGTACGGGGAGCTCGGGCGCAGCTCCATCAGTGTACCTCAGTTCACACACTCTAGCCGTGCCAGTACCCGTAACTACACACACGCTGTCTGCCTGAGCACCTCAGTTCTTGCAGTCTGTACACTCTGCTGCTCCAGTACTGGGACCTCGGGCGCAGCCCCATCAGTGCACCTCAATTCACACACTCCAAGCCCTCAGCAGTACCAGTGCCTGGAACCCCACTCACCCTGTCTGCCAGAGCACCTCAGTTCTTGTAGTCGGTACACTCTGCTGCTCCAGTACTGTGACCTTGAGCGCAGCTCCATCAGTGCACCTCAGTTCGCACACTCCAAGCCCTCAGCCGAGCCAGTGGCAGGAACCGCACACACGCTGTCTGTCAGAGCACCTCAGTTTGTGCAGTTGGTACACTCTGCTGCTCCAGTACAGGGAGCTCGGGTGCAGCTCCATCAGTGTACCTTAGTTCACACACTCCAAGCCCTCAGTCATGCCAGTGCCCAGAACACAAAACACGCTGTCCGCCAGAGCTCCTCAGTTTGTGCAGTTGATACACTCTGCTGCTCCAGTACTGTGACCTTGAGCGCAGCTCCATCAGTGCACCTCAGTTCGCACACTCCAAGCCCTCAGCCGAGCCAGTGGCAGGAACCGCACACACGCTGTCTGTCAGAGCACCTCAGTTTGTGCAGTTGGTACACTCTGCTGCTCCAGTACAGGGAGCTCGGGTGCAGCTCCATCAGTGTACCTTAGTTCACACACTCCAAGCCCTCAGTCATGCCAGTGCCCAGAACCCAACACACGCTGTCTGCCAGAGCTCCTCAGTTCTTGCAGTCTGTGCACTCTGCTGCTCCAGTAATGGGACCTCGGGCGCAGCTCCATCAGTGCACCTCAGGTCACACACTCCAAACCCTCAGCCGTGCCAGGAACCCTACATGTGCTGTCTGCCAGAGCACCTCAGTTGTTGCAGATGGTACACATTGCTGCTCCAGTACTGGGACCTCGGGTGCAGCTCCATCAGTGCACCTCAGTTCACACACTCCAAGCCCTCAGCTGTGCTGTCTGCCAGAGTACCTCAGTTCCTGAAGTCAGTACACTCTGCTGCTCAAGTACAGGGACCTTGGGCACAACTCCATCAATGCACCTCAGTTCACACACTCCAAGCCTTCAGCTGTGCGAGTGCCAGAACCCCACCCACTGTCTGCCAGAGCACCTCAGTTCTTTAAGTCAGTACACTGCTGTTCCAGTTCTGGGGCCTCGGGCACAGCTCCATCAGTGCACCTTAGTTCATATACTCCAAGCCCCTCAGCCAGGCCATTGCCAGATCCCCACACATGCAGTCGGCCAGAGCATCTCAGTTCTTACAGTCAGTACACACTGCTGTTACAGTACTGGGACCTCAGGAGCAACTCCATCAGTGCACCTCAGTTCACACACTCTAAACCCTCAGCTGTGCCAGTGCCAGGAACCCTACACGTTCTGTCTGCCAGAGCACCTCAGTTCTTACAGTCAGTACACACTGCTGTTTCAGTACTGGGTCCTCAAGTGCAGCTCCATTGGTGCACCTTAGTTCACATACTCCAAGCCCCTCAGCCATGCCAGTGCCAGAACCCCACACATGCTGTCTGCCAGAGCATCTCAGTTCTTACAGTCAGTACACACTGCTGTTCCAGTACTGGGACCTCAGGAGCAACTCCATCAGTGCATCTCAGTTCACACACTCCAAGCCCTCAGCCGTTCCAGTGCCAGGAACTCCACATGCGCTGTCTGCCAGTACACTCTGCTGCTTAAGTCCCGGGACCTCGGGTGCAGCTCCATCAATGCACTTCAGTGCACACACTCCAAGCCCTCAGCAATGCCAGGAACCCTACACGCGCTGTCTGCCAGAGCACCTCAGTTCCTGCAGTCAGTACATACTGCTGCTCTGATACTGGAACCTTAGGCACAGCTCCATCAGTGCACCTCAGTTCACACACTCCACGCCCTCAGCTGTGCCAGGAACCCCACGCACACTGTCTGCCAGAGCACCTCAGTTCTTGCAATCAGCATACACTGCTGTTCCAGTACTGGGACCTCGGGCGCAGCTCCATCAATGCACATCAGTTCACACACTCCAAGCCCTCAGCTGTGCGTGTGCCAGAACCCCACACACTGTCTGCCAGAGCACCTCAGTACACTCTGCTGTTCCAGTTTTGGGACCTAGTGCGCAGCTCCATCAGTGCACCTCAGTTCACATACTCAAAGCCCCTCGGTCGTGCCCGTGCCAGAAACCCACACATGCTGTCTGCCAGCGCACCTCAGTTCTTACAGTCAGTACACACTGCTGTTTCAGTACTGGGACCTGGGGCGCAGCTCCGTCAGTGCACCTCAGTTCACTCATTCCAAGCCCTCAGCAGTGCCCGTGTCAGAACCCCCCACAAGTCGTCTGCCAGAGCACTTCGGTTCTTACAGTCAGTACACTCTGCTGTTCCAGTACTGCGGCCTCAGCGGCAGCTCCATCAGTACACCTGAGTTCTACCATGGTGTGGTCACTTCCTTTCCTATACTGAGACAACGCTCACATACAGTCCCCTTACAGCAGCTCAGTTCTAATATTCAGTCCCACTGCCATGCCAATACAGGACCCAAAAGAGCAAAACACAGCTCAGCCAGTTCACCTCAAGTCTAACATCCAACCCCACTGTTGATGGGAACCACCACAGCTCCGCCAGAATCCATCAGTTCTAACATTCAGTGCACATTTCTTCACAGTACTAAGGCCTTTAGGACTCCTCGCTTCTGTGGTTCAGAGGCAATACCACTCCCATGCTGAGCCCCACTTGCTGCTTCACCAAGCCACCTCCAGACTAACACTCTGCAACACTGGCAAGCCAATATTAAGTTCCACACATAGCTCCATTAACATACCTCACTTCTGACCTTGTGTGCCTGTTACTATTATAGTACTGCAGCCCACATACAACTCTGTCAGTGCACCTCAACCCTAACCTACAGTGCTCCATTATTCCAATACCAGGAATTACTCGGTGCTCCTTTTCTCATTCATCACCTGATGCCTTTCTGTTATTCCAGCACTGGTTGGGACGCAGCTCTGTACATGTTATGTTATGAACATTTATATAGTGCATAGCTACCCAAAGGCCTCCCAGCACTCTAAGGAAATCTTCAAGGACACAACCTGAGGGACCGGCAATAAAACATACCCCCAATCCTGATCTGAAGCACCCCAATATTGCTGAATAGGGGTTCACACACAACTCTGCTAGTACACCTCCTGCTGTTCTGCAGTGCCTCCTGCTGTTCCACACTCTAACTTCTGTTTGAGAATGTGGGAGAGCCAATTAAATCTATTCTTAGTTGCCATCTTTATTTGGGAGTGTCTGTGTCACCTATCTCACTCTGTTCTTTTCTTTACTCTGTTTACTTTCAATGTTTTCCTTCTTCCCTACTTTTCTCTTTCCAGCTCTTAAAATCCACATGTTAACAGTTTTGCTCTTTCTTTCAACTGTTTATGTCTACACCTCTCCCTTTTATATTTCCCTCTTCCTCTTGCTACCTCCTCTTTCAAACTGGCAAAAACCTGGTCATTTCTTTCCTTGTTTCCTTCCTCCCTTTTTTCTTCATCAGGCATTCATTATTTCAGTATTTTCTCTCCCCTTCATTCTTTCTTTGACTTTTTTATTTGCTCTTTCCTTTGACTCAGTATGCATCCCTTCCCTTTTTTTTCTTCCCTTTTTCTGGTGTTTCTCTTATCTTTATCCGCCAATTCACATTTTTGTATAAATCCCTCTTTTTCCCATCTGTATGTGGAAGCCATAAGTTACTTGTCGGGACCTGAAGTGTCAAAGTCGTTTTCCTATTCTGTGTCTCTGGGAGTTGTGTCAGTACATACATGCCCAGGGTTCTTTCACCGCTTGTTTCTCCCACCACCTCTCTTTTTTCTCCAATGTTCATTTTTCTCTTTCTTTTCACACTTCTTTCAATTTTTTTTCGTTTGCCAGCTTCTGTTCCTTTTTTCTTTTGTCTCACATGTTTGCTCTATTTCTTCTTAGCTGTGCTTACTTTTTCTCGTTCTTTCCTCCCCTTCTTTCTTTATTTCTTTGCGACCCCTTCTCTTTCTTTCTTTTGCCTGCTGTTTTCCCTTTGCTTCTCTTTTTCTGCCCCTTCCACTTTTTCTCCTGAGGCCTAGTTATCAGTGGAGCAAAAGGTGCAGTGGCACCGGGGCCCAGAGACCTATGGACTTCAATCAACTCTAATTACTGCTTCATTTTCCTACCAAAATTCAATTCAACCATTTTTCTTTCTTACTCCAGGGCCCATGACACCGTTACTATGCCGCTTGTCCTCTCCCTCTTTACTTCTGACTCCCTCTTTCCTTTCACCCTCCAATCCGTCCCAATATTTTATACTTGTTATGGTGTTTTGAGCATTACACTCTAATGGCAAAAGTTAATTTTGGATAAAGATTTTTTATGATAATTGTACATGTTTTAAGGTAGAGGAAGAAGGTAAATTGAAGTGCTTTAGTTAAATGCTGGACCACTGGAATTATATGACAGGAAAAGATAAAATTATTAGACAGGGTTGACCAATTTATGTGGCAAGAAAATGCCAATCATGAATTCACATTGCCAATAGCTTTAACTCAAGAAAATGCGGGACCTGTTGCATTGCAAATGCTTGTTCATGTTTTTGTGAGAATTCCTCCCTCACTCCGCAAGCAGTTCTCTTGACCCAGGTCAGTCTTAAGATAACATCAACAGCAGAACCAATAGATTCATTGTTATGATGAAAGTACTACTTCTACTTGTAAGTATCCTTAGAAGAGTGACACCAGCATGCAAAAACTCTTATGGAGGTAATGAGGGCGTGCTATCGCCCTGGGACTGTATCACATGAAATAGAGAGCTTTCATCAGTGTCCTAAACAAAAAAAAGCAAACACTGACAAAGCAAAAAGGTCGTGTTTCCAAAAAGATTGAACAGTTAGCTTAGCCATTTGGCTTTTTGGCCAGATGCGCACACATGGCCAGCAATCTTCTAGGAGATTGTCTCTTAAAGAAACCCCATCCCAAGATGTCCCATGGAGCACATGCATACGTCGTGACAGTTGTGTGTGCATGAATCATGATGTTATGGCAGCCATTTTAAATGTAGTGTTCTAACATAGTAAGCTTTTTTTGCATAATTATGGATTTGTCGCATTTGCCGCTTAATCTGCTATCTGCTGCATAATCTGCAGATTTTAAGAAAAAAACATTTTTGTTTCTAGCTCAAAAAATCAAATCTTACTAAAGATGTTGTGACATGTTCGTACATTGTGGAAGGCCCCTGCAAAAGTTAACTGGTCATATTTCGGTTGCTTATTCCTGTAATTGTTAAATGATACTAATGAGGTGAAATATTTGCCCTGACAGTATTACTGTGTGTAAAAACTATAAAACATTGATGTAATACTATCAATAAATAGCTACTACCCTATTGGAAGTACTTTCACATTAGAGACTGTATTGAGGCTAACTTCAATCAACACGTCTCAACCACCTCAGCCACTCTCATGTTACTTCATAAAAATACAAACAATGCATTTTATTGTGTTTAAAATAATATTTACTTTTATTGGAAGTGTAACATGACAATTCACTAATTGTTCAATTCTCAAGGGTTACTTTAGAAAAATCCTAGACATTTTTTATTTTACATGGTGAAATGCATTATGGGATTTGCAGTTCATTATAATTATCTTTTCAGTGCAACTTTGTTGATACTTCTTTAATATGAAAGAAAACAATATTCATCATGCATACTTTTACAAAATATACTCTGTTTAACAATATAATAAGTTCAAAAATGTGTTACCTTTCAAAGTAGAAACATACATTGTACATAGAAATCTTTTTTATAATGACCTTTTATGAGGTCAACACCAACCAATATTATTTTTATATTTATACAGTATTATTACATCCTTTTTCTACAGATATTGAGGCAAACAATTTTAAAGTCCATGAGGAATAAAATCAGGATTTGGTAGAAGATCAGAATAGTGCCATTATTGGTCTTCCTCCACCAGACAATATTGCAAGTCCTGCTACAGTTTGTCAAAGAAGAGCTCCTCCCAGAAGAACAGCTAGACCTTTCACATAAGTAGGTCCTCCTACATGACGTAGAACACATTTTCACGTTTAAAGAATTGGGCCCTCATTTAGAGTTTTGAGGATGGGATTATTTTGTCACAAACCTGAAGGATATCCTGTCCGCCATATTACGATTCCATGATATCCTATGGAGATCATAATATGGCGGATGGGATAAAGGTGACGGAGTAACCCATCCGCCAAACTCTAAATCAGGCCCCTAGAAGGCAAAAAGCAATACTATTAAGCACAGCCTACTCTAGCACATAGTGAGCGAGCTGCGAACCCTCAAGAGAGGAACTTGTGAAGATAGAAATATCAATGTTGGATGTACAACATAAATGATTTGCAAAAACAAGGATGACGTATTCTCTTTCATTGTTAATGGCAATAATTTACCTCATTATGTGGGGCAATTGGTGAGGAGACTTAGCAACAGAATAAAATATATCACTGTGTTGTTTTCAGAATGCAAATCTATGGTAAGAATGTAGAGAAACTGGCTATTGCTATGGGGATGCTTAAAAGAAGACAGACCCATGCATATTCAACAAGAAATGGACCACTGTAGCAGGGATCAGGCAATCCCTGCTCTAGAAACTGAGGAGGCTTCCAGCCACCATAGTTTATCTGTGTCTGATTGATAAAGTATAGGTGTACTCACAGTCAGGCTGCTAGAAGAGAAGGGGACATGTCAGAGACAAATATTGACATTTTGGCTTACATTGTGAAGTTAAAAATGTTGTTTCAAAAAGAAATCCTATATAATTCTGCATTTTGTTTTTTGCTTTACTGTATATAGACATGGAAAGAAGAATTGCTTGTGTACGTTTTGACTGAGTGATAATTACTTTACATTAGAGCACTTATAACGAGGGCCACTGCTATTATGCAGCAAGGGAGGGGCAATTTATGTGTCAAGGTTGAGTAAATTATGTGGCAAGAAAATGCAAAATATGTGGCACAATGCAGCACATTTTATGAGTGTATTACTCCATTATTTTGACTTTTTTTCCCTTGTTATTGCTATTTGAACATTGGTTGCACTTTGGTAGTACCAATTTGGCACCCATATACAGCAATAAGCAACAGAAAGGTGATTAGTCAGGCTTTACAGCGTTGCTGCCTTTTTAGTGACTTTTGAACCGTTTGAGCTACAAACAATTTTTTGCTAAAATCTGCAGATTATGCATCTGAGGATGGATTACGTGGCAAATGCGGCATACATATACTTATGCAAAAAATGCAACGGTCGCACAATCACATAATTCCTGTGGCCCTGCTTATAATGCACTTACCTTAAAACCTTCTATTAGGAGTCATGGCATCGTGAATTGGGCTCATCAGAGCTGTTAACCTCGGTACTTTTCTGGTTGCAGTATAGAGCAACACTGCCTAAACTGCTACTATTTTGCAGGCCACCTCAGATTAATATTGCTGAGCACCACCACTTTTATGAAGGAAGCTAAAATAGACTTAAGAAGTTCAAAAGTGTAATCTATTACTGCCCTGGTTCGCCTGTGCACAACATTGGATCTTCTTGGCTATGCGTTGTTTGATTTAGCTATGGGAGTCGTGTTCCAAGTACAGAGCTTATAGCCACTGTCACCTAACGCAAATATATTGGTACATTTTAAGGCGGGGCAGTCTCCTCTTTAAAGTCGATTGTATATGCCACAGTGCCTGAAGATTTTAGAGAGTATTAGGAAATGCAATGTGTCTGTTAATACATTGCATCCAAACATTGAGGAAAAAATGAAAAAGTGAGCTCTGTGAAACAGCACCTTCTGTGGCTATTACACCCTCCTTGCTCCCTGAGGCTAAAAGGTGAAGCTAGGAAAGTGTGTGGAGAAAGAAACACCGTTTGGTGTGTGTCCATTGACAACGCTGGGCCTAATTAGCAATGCTCAGCCTATACCTATCTAAAACCCCTCTTCTGGCTGCTTGAATAAAGTGACTTGAACTCTGAAAATGCACTCCTGTCTTTGTCTTCTTCTTTGCTGGTGTGGGGCAAACCCCTCATTTTCCTTGCCATAGCATACGGAGCAGCCATTGTTATATAGCTGATCCCTGATTATCACCTGCTCCCACTTGATTCTGATTTGCAAATGCAAAATCTCGTTCATGCGACTGTTTGCAATTTGTGAATGGGTAGTATATCCATTTAAGAAATGCAGTTAATGATTCATAAAAAGCTAACCGTTATTTCCAGTTGCAAAAATAAGAAGTCAGTAAGATTCATCACTAGTTTTGCAAATAGAAGCACTATGAAAACAAAAGCCACTTTGATGCATTTTCTGTTTACCTTTTTGCAGTTCCATTTACGAGTCTCAAAGCCTTCATACATCTGGTCCCAGCTTCTAACAATTTCATGCTTGGAGGCATAAAGCTGGAACATCTTTTAGGTAAAAAGTCCACTGTCTTAGGGATGCTTTAGAGAAAATGGTAGTGCGGTCAAGTGGTAGTTGTTATTATGTGACACACAGGAAGACATATGCAAACTATTTCAGAACCTTCCTGACAGTGGGGATGATATAGACTATGACAAGGTAGATGCAGGGCTAGAAGCCCCTTTCTACTTCCAAATCAACCTGGATTAAGAGAGGTTCATCCTCAGGCAAGCCTGTTGGAGCAAGTCCTTAGACAACTTCCACACTCACCTGTGTGAGGCAGTATGCACCTGCACAGACAGTGACTAGGGCAAGGTGCTGAAAACTCTTTTAGGGATCATCTTTAGTACTGATGGCTGATTCTGCATGGACCCAGGATGAGCGTCAATGACATGCTCAATTTGGGCATGTTACCTGATCTTTCAACATGTGTACCATGTAGATAAAGTCCAACCTGACAACAATGTTGATTAGCGTGAACCTTGCATGATTCAAACTAAGAATTGTGCCAACATATATGGAAAGTAACCTAAGAAGCGCTTCTCTGATGAGAACCTGTTCTCTTTTGTAGTAATTCTGCTAACCATCTCATGCACAACTACCAGTCTGGCTTCAGATCATGCTGCTTTGTAGACACCACTACTTTACAAATCACAGATGATGCCCCCTGTCTTCTGAGATTTCTGGACTTTATAGATGCCTTTGAAACAATCGTCCATCCCACCCTCATAACCACCCTGTAGTCTTGAATGAGGTTCATTGGCAATGTCCTTCAGTGGTTTTCCTAACTTTCCAAGCAACACAAGTTTCTTCATGTGGTCCTATAGAGGTCTCAAAAGATCCTTATAATTTACGGCATTCTCCAGGGTTCCACATTTTTTCCATCATCTGCAGCCTCTACGTGGAGCAGATTTACCCAGAGATAACAGTTTCAAGATTCACCAATATACCGATGATACACAACTGTACCTGAAAGTCTCCTCTGTATCAGTCATCCGGGCCCATATTTATACTTTTTGACGCAAAACTGCGCTAACGCAGTTTTGCGTCAAAAAAATTTGCGCCGGCTAACACCATTCTGAAGCGCCATGCGGGCGCCGTATTTATTGAATGACGTTAGCCGGCGTTAGCCGCCGGCGCCGTCTGGTGTGCGTTAAAAAAAACTACGTACACCAGGCAGCGCCGGCGTAGGGGGAAAATGGAGTATGGGCGTCCAAAAATGGTGCAAGTCAGGCTGAGGCAAAAAAATCGCCTCAACCCGATTTGCGCCATTTTTTTTTCACTCCCAACCCCCATTGAAATGACTCCTGTCTTAGCAAAGACAGGAGTCATGCCCCCTTGCCCAATGGCCATGCCCAGGGGACTTATGTCCCCTGGGCATGGTCATTGGGCATAGTGGCATGTAGGGGGGCACAAATCAGGCCCCCCTATGCCACAAAAAAAAAAAAAAAAAAAATACTTACCACAACTTACCTTTTCTTCCCTGAGATGGGTCCCTCCATCCTTGGGTGTCCTCCTGGGGTGGGCAAGGGTGGCAGGGGGTGTCCCTGGGGGCAGGGGAGGGCACCTCTGGGCTCCTTCAGAGCCCACAGGTCCCTTAACGCCTGCCCTGACCCAGGCGTTAAAAAGAGGCGCAAATGCGAGGTTTTTTGCCCCGCCCACTCCCGGGCGTCATTTTTGCCCGGGAGTATAAATCCGACGCATATGCATCGGAGTCATTTTTTAAGACGGGAACGCCTACCTTGCATCTCATTAACGCAAGGAAGGTGTTCACGCCAAAAAATGACGCTAACTCCATGAACTTTGGCGATAGACGCGTCTAACGCCAAAGTATAAATATGGAGTTAGTTTTGCGTCGAATTTGCGTCGAAAAAAACGACGCAAATTCGGCGCAAACTGAGTATAAATATGCCCCCCAATGTCTCAAACCCTCCCTGAACATCATGCAGACCTGGATGTGCAGCACTCACCTGAACTAAACCAAAATGGAATTCCTGTTATTTGCCATGAACAAGATACAATACAAACAAGGCTGATTCACATGAACCTAGAAGGCTTTGAACCCCATCTTTCACCCAGTGCCTAGTCACTTGGATTCACTCTGGACACAAACCTCAGCCTCAAAGAAAAGATTGCCAAAAAACAAAGACAGCTCAATTTCAGCTCTCTCTTCTAAAGAAAGTGAAACAGTTTCCTCCAGAAAGTGACTTCAGCACAGCTATTCAAGCCCTCTTACACTTGAATCTGGGTGGTAGCAATAATGCCTTGATCCCTGGCCTTACAAGACTCCTCACTGGCACTCCTCAGGAGCTTCCTACATGCTGCTGCACTTCTCATTCAGGGTTGAAAGAGGTATGATGACATCCCCACTGCCTTGATGGAACTCCATTGGCACCCTTTGCTGACCCTCACAATATTCAAAGCCAGCTGCATCATTTACCAAGCCATCAAGACCAGCTCCCCCGCTTATCTTGCAGACATGAAATCACAGTGCGTTAACTGTTCATAGTCCAGCTACCTCTCCTATGACTCACTCATTTTATGATTGTCTTTGACACTATATATCTCTCTTCTGCCTTTTGGCTAGGTTTGTATTATAGTAATACAGTTTACATACATACATGCATAAATATAATTGTTTGCCATAGAGCGCAGAACCATCATGCGTGCTTTTTGTAGGTATTGTGTGAATGGCTTGTGACTTAGAGCACGTTTCTGGGGTTTCCAGAGAAAGCAAAAGTGCACCCCTTTGCTTTGAAGATTTGGCACTGCTATCTTCCCAGCATTTTGATTACAAAAGAAAATCAGTTCTTTTTCTATGACTGCTTACTGGTGTCTCCTGTTAAAATGTATCTTCCAATTACTTTTCAAAAGAGTTCTTTGCTCCATCCATGTCAGGCATGAATGGCAGCTGCATACTCTGCATACATGTTGTCAGATGATTAGGGGGTGTATGTGTGTGCTTTACTGAATGGAGATATGAATCCATTTTGAAATTCCTGTGTACTAGTGGTCAAGATGGAGATCAGAGATGAATCTGAATATGAGTTGGAGTTAGCTCCCCAGAACACTCCTGATATGTTTTTGTAGTGGACCAGGCACTTCTTAAGGATGGGAGACAGTCAGGTGGTATTTCGATGTACAAGGCAGCTCCCACCTCTCTTACAGCTCCTCCTCTTCCTTTGAGGTGTGATATAAATAGAGATGCGTTGTCCAGGTAGGGAATAGACTATTTTACATGTTATTTAGCTACAGTGAGGGTCCCCCTACTCTTTTGCTTTTCCTTCTAGACCTACAGATCAAGTTCTGTGGCTGGCCGGCGGGAGAAGAGACCGATCCCCTTGACCCCCGGCACATCAGAAAAGTACTCTTGAAATTCCACGAATGGCTAATAGGGAATATCTTTTCCAGGGCAAGTATGCGACAGCTAGAGCATATGGGGAGGAGGAATGGCTAGGACACACTGGCCACAATGACCAGGTGATAATTTAGCAGCAATAATATTCTGGGCATTAGAGATGCACAAGACCAGTCCCAAATGGATACACAGGATAGCCTCCAAATATTTTCGTCTTTCGCTCCCTGTACGCCTCTCGGAGGGGGAACCCAGTTGATGTAGACTTCTATCTGGAAGATTTAGCTCTGGGGTGACTGAGTGCTCCACAAAGGGAGTTCCTAGTTCAGGATCTTACTGTAGATGAAAATCGGGATGCCATACAGCAGTTAACGGCTAGTAAGTCGCCGCGGCAGGATAGCCTTCTGGCTGACTTCTATAAAACCTATGTGGATCTCTTGGTGCTGGTGTTTTTGTCGGTATTCTGTGCGGCAAAACAGGAGGGTTGGCTGCTTCCCACTATGCACAAGGCACTAATCATAACACTGCTTAAGCCTGGTAAACCTCCTGCCCGGTGTGGGTCATATTGTCCCCTTTCTCTTATTAATATAAACTGTGCACCCTATTTGCATTTTTGCAGGATACTGACCCTGACTTGGCCATGGTGGGAGTCTTTTTTAGATGCCACCAAAGCCTTTGACTTTATTGAGTGAGACTGCCTAATGGTCTACCAGCTCCTTCTCGTCCTGTACTGCGATCCCTTAACCCTGCTGCTCGAGTTTGCATCGTTGGAGCATATCCACGCCTTTTGAAGTTGTGTATGGCATGCATCAGGTGTGTCACCATTACCTTTTGCTCTGGCGATAGCACCTTATGTCCAAGTTGCAACAACACCATTGTTAGTATGCACCTCTTGATCTCTTTATATGCGATCCTTGCCTCAACTTCAGCACAGTGCTTCGAGAATTTGTATGGTTCAGCGGGTTTGCAAGCGTTTAGATAAATTGGGAGAAATCGCAGGTTTTTCCCCTGACACCAGCTACGGCACTCTTCACGCAAGGCTTTCTGTTGCAGTGGTGTCAGACCTTAAATATCAGGGGTTGGTGATTTCACGGGATAGAGAGGAAGTGATTTGTTCCCATTATGACGCGGTGCTGTCTTTTCTCATCAATCGTATAACCTAATGGGTTTCTTTTCCGTTTTGCGGGCGGGCCACAAAGCCCTTATGAAAAAGGTGATACTGCCCACATTTTGTACCTCTTTTTAAATATAGCCTTACCATTGGCTCGCCCCTTCTTCCAAGCGCTGAAGGCACAATTAATTTGCTTTGCCTGGGCGGGGAAACAGTCCTGTTTACAGTGGGATGTTTCAACCTTCCCCTTTGCGAAAGAGGGCTTTAAAGCCCCTGTCTTGGAGCTGTAAAATTTATGCTCAGGCCCATCATGCCATCCATTGGAGGTACAAACCTACACGCTTTCTTCCCCACCTCGCGGTAGAGCAGGGTTACCTGGCCCTGATCTCCTCTTTCTCTTTTGTGGCACCTTTGTTGGAGTGTGTCTCTTAAAAGCAATATTAACAGGAAAAGCTTGCAATATATTGTGTGATGAAGCTGCATAGAAAATGTGTTAACATAGAAAATAATGCACACGTTTGAAATGTGCCCACGGGGAGTGGCTACCAATGTATACGAAGACTAATGAAAGCTGTTAATTCTGAATTAATTATGTACTAATGTTTTGAATTTGTATTAGCGTCACATAATTAGAGTTATGTATTAAGAGTTTGCTTATTAATTAACAGGCCTTAGCTTAGCGAGGGTCTGGGCCTAGCTGCCTGGTCTCATTAAACTGTATTTTTCTAAACGTGCAATGTGCTGTTTTTCTGAAGGACACAAAGCGGTATTTTTCCAGAACTTATGTGTGTGTAGCCGTAGTAAATTCTTTCTCATGAGACCCGACTTTCTCAAGGAGACATTCTTGCTGAATGCAACAGTGTAATTCGTAACAGGTGCAAGGCTAACTGGAGTAGGAGAAAACAATGGAGACACTGACTGGAGCGCAAAGTGTAACTTTTCTTACCTGACATTCCAACCAACGAAGACATCAATAACAGGGACCAATCTGTGACATGAGAACTGTGGTTTGTGGAAAATTCTGGCAAAATGCGTAAAGAATTATTGGACAGAGATAATGATGCACCAACTATTATCCAATGGAGAGTTAAGGGCTAATTAGATAGTTTTGATATAACGGGGTGACCCAAAAGAGAAAGGGAGCTTTTTTGTTTTTTGGGTGCAGAGACCTTCAGACTTTGCTCACTCACAGGGACTTTCGCTCTTTTGCTTTGTCCTGATACTTTGAACCATTCTCTACCCATTCTTACCTGATACTTACTTCTCCTCCATATGAGGGAAGATCCCATTCCTTACCTATGCTATATCGAGACTTTGCCCCGTCCTATTTCTGCTGATGATGAATCGACTGATGTCCTGAGGACGAAGACTGACGCTGTTTGCTGTTCTGTTGGAATGGTAACTATCTGATGCAAAATTGTAATTGTCTGTTTGCCTTTTCTTTCTAGGTATCAACTGCTATTTTGATAGAGGCCATAGTTAGATGTTTTCTAAATTTGTGTTTGCTAAACTGTTTTGCATGAAGCCCAACATGCTAAGGCTAATTTGAGGTTAGTTAAGGTGTTCGCTAATAACCTAGACAAATAGACAAATGATTGAGTTCTTGCTTTGTTGAATCATGTATCACTGACACTTTTCTATGTTGCTTCATATTAATGATGTGCCTAACTACTGATTGAATATTCTCTATGCATTGATTGATTGAGATCTAATTGCTAATTAGATGAGTTCCTAATGAGATTGATTGCTAATTGAGAATTAACAGAAATTACATTAGATGGTAACCAATACGGAAATAAATATCCTAACACTTAACTAAATTGGTGTGGTTATTTATGACTGAAAGTTCATGGTGTGGTCAACTTACTGATTCTTATTAAATGTTATTGATTAGGTTATTGATTAGTTATTGAAATTTTTGAGTGGTTTATTGATCCATGGTTTTGTGACGCTAAGAAGACATCTCGTACTGGGAAGTCCCTGAACGTGGTCCAAAGATTTATCGACCTAAAAGCGTCTCCTTGTAAGTTCACTTATAAAGGCTCCGACGCGCTAACACCTTTTTAGAGGTTCCTTCTGTAGTTGACTCCACAGTCGCCTGCACCTCAAATTCCTGGGGTAAACTAGTCTGCAAAATGGGTAAGACCCTCCTCTTTTCCCATTTGATACTCCTCTCATCATCCTCTTGTAGCGGTTACTCATGAGCCCTTTTGTTGGCTTCAACTCGCACGTTGTGCTTCTAACAATGGGGAGACTTATATCGATACGGTGTATTCCACTTCCAAACCGACTTTCTAAGTGAGACACCATCTTCTCCACTGGGCACCTTTACCCACCTCCGCTTGCGGCATAGTGTTAATTCGGCCACGCCTGTTTTTCCTTCCGAGCTTCCTACTTTTCACTCCTTTCACGTAATGCTTTGAGCTGATTCTCCACAGCACCTAGTGCTGGGCACAAGCACAGCGGGAGGGTGATATTGGGGCTGTACTCACTTCACAGCAGTGGAAAGCTTGTTGTGCTCATACTAGGCAGGTAGAAAAGGCAGCAGGCTCCGCCTTATTCATTACAAGTACCTTCACAGGATGTATTACTCTCTGGCCAGGATTCACATAGATATGGACTTCAATCGGACAGTAGCTGTGCCAGGATGGCTGAGCCCAATTCCCTACATCTGGTGTGGTTCTGTGGGCTTGTGCAGACTTTCTGGTGTGATGTGGGTGCTGCAATCTTTCTCATGATAGGGCAACCCCTGACCCGTCTTTGGCACTCTTAGGGTATGAGGGTGAACTTGTGGTTTCCTCCATGGACTATGTTGCAGTGGCTCTGTTATTGGCTGAATGCAGAGTTGCCTGTCACTGGGGCTAGGGGGGCACTGAAATGTAAGGAGTGGCTGGCCGATCTTATCTACAGTAATGGGCAAATGGATACATATGCTAAACTTCTCCCTCCCTCCTCCAGGTCTCAAGACATTTGGGAACCTCTCCACTCATATTTACTTCTGCATGCATCTTCAACAAATTCTCCTGATGGTATTGCTGATGCTGAGCACGGTCCATCTTTTACCCTAGTAGATGCTGGGTCCAATTCACAACCGTTCCCTTCAGACCATTCCTCTTACCTTTCATGGTGCTTTTAACTGTATTTTGCCTTTCATGTCGTTGATGTGCTTCCTGGGATTGGGATGGATGAGCGTATTCATTTTTATTATTATACCTGTCTTTTGACTTTTACCACTGATTTGTATGGGGAGGGGAGGGATTGGGACTGGATTACTGCAATATGCATGCAATTAATTTATGGCATAACTGTCGACGTTACAGTGTTTTTAATCTCTAATGAAATTCAATAAATAAAGTTTTCAAAACATTTTGTGGCTGAGCAGTACCTGGGAAGGAATGTTGATCCTCTGCAATCAGACATTTTCCAAAACAGAGCCAAGCTCTGTAATCCACATTCTAGTCTGCTAACCATGGATAGATACTGGGTAGATTCCCTAGGTCAGTGTTCCAAGCATTTGTACTGGTGTCCGGGCTGTACAAACCTGTGTGCTAGAGAAGATTCCTAAGGTCCAAGTGTGGTGTCTTTGGCAGCCGGTTCTCTTGTTATGTCAAGAACATACTTGAGGGCCTGCTTCATTCTGCTTCAAGTTGTGACGTAAGGAAGGAGCTATCACTGTGAAGAAATTGGTATCAGCAATAGCCCTGTAGAGAGAAGGTGCCTAGAACAGGAACCCACAGCCCAAATGTCTGGAGGAAGAAGGAGCTCTGCAGGAGGGATTTTACTGCAAAAGCGACACAATGACCTCTCCATCGAGCATGGAACTGACTGTACAGATCTGTGGTGAGCTCAGTACTGCCCCATCCCACTGATGTGCCACATTCCTATTTTACAGGAAGGCCTGCAGCCTACTTAAGTGTGCTAGGTCCTAAAGGGAGAAGCAACAGGGCCACTAAAGATGGCTGTGAGTGTGATTAGGTCACACCTTTTCCCTTCTATATGCGTGAGAACCATCGTGGTCTGGAAATCTAGGTGTACAAGTGCCAAGGTGAATGGATGAGTTAATGAATGAAATGCTGTTTATAAAGCCAAAACAGCTGCTTCCAAGGATGCATCCTGGTGCTGCCAACAGGAAACACCTCCCTCCCAAGACTAGGAATCCCTAAAAAGAAAGGCCTTCAGATTTCTTTTGAATTGAACTTCTGAATTTGTGTCCCTTAGCTCTTTAGGCAGACCGTTCCACAGCTTTGCTGTCAGAAGGGAAAAAGAACGACCAACTCTCTTGACCAGCACACACTGGGAACGGAAAGCCGACCACACATCTTTCATGGGAAAATATTTGCGGAGTGTCTCATGAGGGTAGAGTGGCCCTGGTTGCAGTATTAGCAGTGCGACCTCAGTCATATAAGGTTAAGGCACTGAAACACTGCTCAAAACCAAGATGCTCTGGCATCCCTGGGGGGAGACACCTGGGCAGTAGATTACTACAGCTGGTGAGGGCCCAATCCATGGAACAGCACTGTTAGTGGGCTGCGGGTTCTAAGGTCCACCACGTTCCTGTTTTACAGGTAGGCCTGCAGCCTACCTTAGTGTGCTAGGTCCTAAAGGGAGAGGCAACAGCGCCACTAAAGATGGCTGTGAGTGTGATCAGGTCACATCTGTTCCCTTCTATATGTGTGAGAACCAGCATGGTCTGGAAATCTAGGTGTACAAGTGCCAAGGTGAATGAATGAGTTAATGTATGAATGCATGAAGTGATGTTTATAAAGCCCAAACAGCTGCTTCCAAAAAAGCATCCTAGTGCTGCTAACAGGAAACCCCTCCCAAGACTAGGAATCCCTAAAAAGAAAGGCCTTCAGATCTCTTTTGAATTGAACTTCTGAATTTGTGTCCCTTAGTTCTTTAGGCAGACCGTTCCACAGCTTTGCTGTCAGAAGGGAAAAAGAACGACCAACTCTCTTGACCAGCACACACTGGGAATGGAAAGAGGACCACACATCTTTCATGGGAAAATATTTGCCGAATGTGTCATAAGGATAGAGAGGCCCCTTTTTTGTGAATGGCTCTGAAGGTGATCATGAGGGCCTTAAATATAACTATTACTTCACAGGTAGCCAGTAGAGCTTCTTTATTCCGAGCCATTTAAATTGTCTTCTGCAATTTAAAATGATGTGGGCAGCCACGTTTTGCACCACCTTTAATTTGTCTAGCAACCTTGAGAAGACCCCCCAGGTAAAGAGAGTTGTAATAATCAGATCTGTCTGTAAACAGTAGGTTTCCTTGTGTAAGCCAGCAAGAATGTTAGTCTTTTGTAAAGACTTGAGTACCCCAAAACAAGCTGCAGTAGTCTCCCAATAATTCTAGACTTCTGTGGACGCCCTTCCTTGTCCTGAATTTGAGATCTGATTCAGGGTATGCTATTTGGTAGTTTTTAGATGGGGTCTCTGGAGGCAACATACACAAGATTTCACCAGTCAGAGCTGTGAGGAGTAGAAGGACCACAACAAGCATTCTGCCAGCAACACCAGTACTTGCTTGACCCCTGTTCTGATGCCACACAGTAAAAAGAAGTATATGTTCATGCACACTTAAGCGACAAGACCAACTGAGAGTCCCTGGTTGCAGTAGTGGCAGTGCGACCTCAGTCATAGAAGGTTAAGGCACTGGAACACAGCTTAAAACCAAAGAAGCTCTGGCATCCCCGGGGGGAGACACCTGGGCAGTAGATTACCTCCCAGACATATAAGGACTGAAAAACGTCATTGTCTCAGTCAGCATCGAGGAAGTTGAGAAGAGGTGCAGCGCTGATCTGTTCGCCATCCACCCATGGGTCAGCGTCGAGAAAGTGCTGCAGATCAATGTCAAGACAAAGGATACCGACGTCGATGACAACACTGTCGGTCAACAGACATTGAACAAGGTCGAGGAGTCGAAGGTCACCTTGCTGTTCGCTGTTGAGATCTATATCGATGTCGACACAACACCGTTGATCGACGGCACGGTCAAGATTGAAGTTGAGACACTCTTGGTCACCGTCAAGGCAGCCTCCGACGTCATTCACCATCGAAGAGTAGATCAACATCAAGGGAGCGAGGACAATTGACGTTGATAACTGTTTCGTCCTCCTCCAGGCTTTAGGAAGCACGCAGAAAAAGGAGACGTATCTACAGTTTGCCATAGTCCGACTATTCTCACACTTACTCTCCATCACAGGATGAACCAGTTAATCCCCTGCCAGCACCATCTTCTCTCCCTCCTCCACAGCCAGCTCTGCCTCCACCACCTAGAGCACCAAGGCCCGGAATGCCTGCTTCACTACCACTAGTGCCACTACCTTCTGCGCCAGGACCCAAATCGCGTTCCCGTTCTCGTCATCACTCACGTCTCTTTTCCAGACACCATTAACATAGTTTATTGCAGTCATCTGCATCTTCAAGGGGCTCACACCATCGGCACCAGTCAGGAAGGTCTTGATACAGACAAACCTTTGAAATCTCCTCTACAAGCACTTAGAGATATTCATCAACCCTCTCAGACTCCCAACCTCCATGCATTTCACCTGTCAATGACATTTCTATATTTCAAGATGTTTTGGTCGGGGGCGCACAAAGCAAACATCCCATTGTCCTCTCCAACACCGACAACATCAGTCATCTTCGAGACCCTGCAATATAGGTTAGCCTCACGTCTTTGCTACCTCTAGTTCCTGGTTTCTTAGAACCTGTGATAGACCTCTTCTTAACCTCATCATCGGTCAAGCCAGCTCCATCAACGCTTCAGAAAAAGTACCGTCTCCGGAACCAGACCTGGCCTTCCTCCATATAGACCCACCGCCAGACTCGGTTATTGTAGTGGCTGCAGTGAAACAACATGCCACTGCCCCTACTCCCACAGTTCCACCGGACAAAGAGTTGCAAACAAGACACTGTGGGTCGGAAGGTCTGCAGTACTGTAGCCACCACAATGAAAGCTACAAGCTCCAGTGCCTTATTAGGCAGATACGACAGAGCTCTCTGAGAATCACTGCAACAGTTTGATGAACATCTCCCGGAGACAAGAGAGAGGACTTTAATGAAATTCTCACTGAAGGCCTAATGGTTTCCAATCAAATCACTAGTGCATCAGTGGATACCTCTCTACTGGCGGCACACAAATACTGCCATGGTCTCTCCCTACAATGGCATTGTTGGCTTTGTCTTACCTCTCGTAAGCCAGAATCACAACAGAGAATCCTCAATGTACCATTTTCTGGTACCACTCTCTGTGACACTTTTACTGATGATGAGATGGTGAGCATAAAGGCAGAGATGGAAGCCCTAAAAGTTGTCGGCTTAGAGAGACCTTAAGTGCCAACAAAAACTTTCAGGCCATTCCAATGCTGTTTTTCTTTACAGAGGGTTCAAACCCCTTGTTGGTATGAGGGTCGCCAACAAACTGGAATAGAATCTCAACAGTACCAACAATCCTACCAGCCCTACGAGAGAAAGCTGGCTAGAGGAAGATCAAGTCAGTGACCTGCTCAGGGAGACAAGCTACCAACATCAAAACCCTTAATCATTTCTTCCCTCTCTTCCGTTACCCACTCTGGTAGGGGGAAGCATCCAACATTATCTGGAATAGTGGAAAAACATCACACAAGAGGCGAGAGTTCTGAATACTGTTTTCAAAAGATATTGTCTCAAGTTCACCAGTCCTCCACCGTCCATTTCTCCCAACCATCCAGATTCCAACTTCCACAGTTACAAGAGGAGTTAGACATCCTCTTACAGAAGTGGGCACTGTAGCCAGTCCCTTCTCACTAACGAGGAACAGGGATCTAATCCAGGTACTTTCTTGTCAAATAGAAAAACAGAAATTAATTCAGACCCATTCTCGACCTCAAAACCGCCAACAAGTGGATTCAGTGAGAAAAGTTCTGAATGCTAGCATTACACCAAATTTACCCTCAACTACACCAAGGAGATTGGCTCTGTTCCATCAATCTTCAAGACGTATACTTTTACATGCCAGAAAGCAACAAAATTATTTAGGTCCGTACTTGGGCGCAAACATTATCAGTACCATGTGCTTCCATTTGGCCTGAAGTCAGCACCCAGGACGTTCTCCAAATGCATGGCAGTAGCTGCTGCTCATCTCTAAAGATACAAAGTATTTGTCTACCCATATCTAGGCGATTGGCTGATCAAGGCATTCATGTCACGAGGCTCAGCTGCACTAAAATTGGACTTCTGATCTCTCACAATGGCTGGGCCTTCATGTCAACCATGCAAAGTCATCCTCTGTCCCAGTGCAACTATGGCACTTTATAGGGGCCTCCATCAACACCCTTCAAGCAAGCGTGTAATCTTGGGAGGCAAATGCTTATCAATTCTTCGGAAATCTCAAGCTGTCATGAAAACCTTTCATCCAACCATGAGAACAGTATCCTTTCTCCTCGGCTTGATGGACTCCTGCACAGTTCTCACACAAATGCCCTTCTCCACATGATACCCCTACAGGAATGCCTCGAGGACGAGTGGGACCAGTTGGGCAACAGGATTCAGCTATCCCATCACGTGAAGCTGTCCTTAAAATGGTGGTGCACTCCAACCAATCTCCTGTGAGATACACCATTCCATCAGGAGATTGCTCCACAGACCATAGTCACGGATGTCTCTCAGCTAGGATGGGAAGCCCACGTGGACCACCTCCAAATTAAGGGCAAGTGGTTGCAGAAAGAATCTACATATCACGTCAATCTCCTAGAGATGTGCACAGTCCATCTGGTGCTAAAGGCGTTTCATCCATCGTTCAGCTCCAACTCCCTGCTTGTTCAGACGGGCAATACAACAACCATGTACCTCAACAGGAAGGGAGGGACGAGGTCCAGCTACTCGAAGAATCCAGCATATAAATTATGACATTCTCAACCCACACAGGGCTACACAGTACAGGAGACTGACCTTTGGCATATTCTCAGTCGCTAAGGTATTCCAGACCAATTACAAGAGGTGCTGGCAGAACCCGAAGGAGTAATAAAAATAAGCAACAATATTATCAGAGATCGCCTGAAAAATATATCAGGTTGTGGCCTAACTCTACATATAAACAAGTTTAAAATCCTAAGAGGCAACTTACAATTTGTTTCCTAAGTGTTCTTGAGCAAAAGAGTGAATGACGCATCTCTACCAATAAAAGACATCCAGTTAGTTGTCTTACCTCAAAGTATTACAGAACTGTAAAACTTACTAGGAATGACTGCATACTGTGGTAGCTGTGTCCTAAATCTGGCCACAGCCAACGTTTCCACACAATCGTACCCAAAACAAAGCATTATGAACATGAATCTAGCACCATGAAAAGTGACTGAAGACAAAAAGATGTTATTGACCAAGTCGTCAGAAAATATTCAGGAACACTGAGCTTCTTCTTGACATCTGTCTGTGGAATCTAGATGCAGTCCTGCTTTAAAACAATCACAAAAAGTTTGATTTCCCATTTCACTTGCCAACAGAGCCATATTTGCATAAATATGTATAGGTATGTGGTAAATGTTAAACTCATTCATGATCTCTCTAGGATAGATTCATTCTGATGCTGTTCTTGGGGCCTCGTTTAGTCCTTCCTAAGCTGCCCACTTAGCAGCTGGTGTAGGCCCAGCCTGTGCCAGCCCAGTTATCTTTAAAGTTCCCCACCATGCCGTGAGGAGTTTTTTTGCACAAAATATGGAGGTCGGTTTCGGGAAAACAAAAATATGTCCCTCCTCTTTTTCGTTCTGTTTCTCCCATTGTGTGTGGGACGGTGTTGCTGTTCTCCTGTTTGTAATCTCCTTGCATGGCAGCGCCAAACAAAAAATTGTCAGAAGGTTGACTCTGAATAGGCCAATACTTGGGTTGCTTTTTAAGTGGCAGTCCTGTGGCAAGGGGTTTCCTGCAGTTGCGCTGGACTAGCCTTGCGTTGGAATCTCAGTTGTTACCCTGCCTTTTAAAGAAGTGGGCTGAGCAATAAACCCTCTACTTTCTAGAATGGTGTGTATGGTCTCTGCTTGACAATACACTATATATTATTCAGCAATTGAGGGTCAGAAGGCCATGTACAGCAGAGGGGATCGCAAAAAGGAGTTAGTGGGATTGTCATTTTTTCGTGCCTGTGCAGAAGATGAAAAGAAAAACAATACATCCTCAAACCCCACCGGTCAATGTGGGGTGGCATCTTGGGCTTAGGGTCCCAAAAAATGATACAGCTTTCATGGTATGTGACAGTGGTAAAAGCCTTCCAATAAAGGAAAGAATAAAAAATGTCTGCTTGCCAGGAGAACGTTTAGCTTTCCATGTGACCTGTAGCTACTTGGTAACAGCCATCGGCATCTGATGTGTCACTTATTCACTTCCTGCATTACCAAGCAGTGTTCTCTATTTTTTGAAAGCATGACAGCTGGCAGTTCTTCATGGAGGGTGCCTTGGCTGTCACAGTAGGCTACAAAACGATTGGCTTTAGTTTATTGCATACTTCCTTTTTTCAGTTGGAAACTGGCCAATATTTCTGAAAAAACACTTAGAAATTGCCTCAAGATCCTTTCACCTGAATCAACACTCTCACCTTCGACAAACACTTGTCCTGGACAATTTGGATAACTAAGGGCCTCATTTTGAGGCTGGCGCTCGCGGTGGCAGTCAGGACCGCCACTACTGTGGCAGACAGTAAACATTGTGAGGGTACTGGTGCACCCTGCAGGCGACAGCAGCCAGAGACAATGCTGCCGCCTGTTTCCTGCTAGGCTGACAGGCAGAAACTGAGGTTTCTGCCCGTCAGCCTAGCAGGAAACATCTAATAGGCCCAGCGGAGTGGTCGCCACTGCAAGCGCGCTCGGTCCTTAGTAAGTAAACTTACAAGGGGACGCGTTTAGGCCGATAAATCTTTTGATTCGCATGGAGTATCCTAGTCATGCAATAGCCATCAGGCGGTAGTTAACATCATTAAACCAAACAAACAATTAATGCAACCACCTTAGCCATAACATTTTAATCAAGAATACCCACTACACAAAAAAAAATTATCAATTTTATTTCCCTATAGTTTACAATACTAAAGCATCTGTTAGTTCAATCTTTATTTCAAAATCAAATCTTAATTAATTATTTTAGTAAACCATCAATGAACTCATAAGCCATCATATACGAAAATGCAAAACTACAATTAGCGCAATTCAGCAGTATGCTTATCAGTCATTGTCACCGTCAGTGTCACCTGTAACAGCCTACCTAACCAAGATTAGTACTAGCATGTGGGACTTCATGCAAAAAACGAATTAGAGAAAACATTAATTTGGAAAAAGTCTAAGTGAATATCCCTATAACAGCGCAGTTGGTACCTAGAAGGAAAAGTAAAGAACAAATGTCAGTCACATTTTCATAGCTACCTATCCAAGATGGATCAGCAACGAGTCAGACTTCGTCTCCAGGTCATTAACCAGTCATCTAAGGATCAGGCTCACAGAGTGGGAACCCAATATCAGCACTTCGGACAGCGTCTCCTGACGTCAAATTCTCTCCTCCGATCTCTCCATTCTAAACTTTTAGTCCCTTATCATGACTTTTTATAAGGTTTTCTCAGTCCATCCTACTAATTACTGATTGGTCCATTAATCGGCAGATATGACTTTACCCTATAATTTTTGTTTAGTCTATCTCTTAATTTATGCACAGTTTAGTTCTCATCAAGGGGATTGGTTCCTTTACAGTGTTCTCATCATCCGGTTCACGTATATCAAAATTGTTGCATATGTCTTCTTCAGTCAGAGCATCCATTGTTCAAGTCCTGGGAAAGTACATTCACCTTGCTCTACATAAAATTGTATCAAACTGTTTTCATCATCTCCTGTCCGCTGGTACATTGCAGAAAATTCTAGCTGTGTTAGCCTCAACTTTGCACGGTTCAAGGTTGCAGTCTCTGGTTACGAGTCTCCGCACAGCATTCAGCTTTCTCCACGTTCAGAGTGTGTGAAGGCCAGAAAAACTAGGCCTTTAGTTTAGTGAACTTACTGATATAAAACAAAGATTATGCATCTTGTTATGCCATATTACTACAAATTAGAATACATTTATAATCAATAACACGAACTTCAGTACATTAGTATAATTTCTTTAGAGATGGCTGTTGTACCCCGTGTGCACATTTTTGAATGTGCACATTATTTTTCTACAGTTATTTTCTGTACGCATTTTCTCATTAGTAAACACACTTAAATCATTAATAATTCTCTCAATCAAATTTCTGCTTCAACAGGCCCTCCTCTGATGACTACATATGTCATCACACCTTTCTCATTGATCATTTTTAAAACTGCGTTTCTGCTGTGTTGTGACTCTTCTTTATTTTCCCCCTGTAAATTCTTCTCCTAGGTTGTTCTTCCCTCATCTGATTATTTTTAGATCTCTTTAATTTTATCTTTTGCCATAGTTTACATGCCCCCCATAATCCTAGTATGGTAATAATCACAATTAGTATTCCTTGTACAATTTTCCATAATACCCCATTCCAAATTTGACTAAACCAGTTACCTTCAGTAACTAATTCATTTCCAACCTTCTCCCAAACTCCTGGTTCTTTCAATTCTTTTAAATCCTTACTTGAGTTAGTTAAATTAGTAAGTAAGGGCCAGATGTAGGAAACGATTTCCGACTCGCAAACGGCAAAAATTGCCGTTTGAGAGTCATAAATGTGAGTTTCCTATGCAGAAATGCATTTTGTGAGTCGGGACCGACTCGCAAAATGCATTTCAGACTCGCAAATAGGAAGGGGTGTTCCCTTCCTATTTGCGACTCGGAGTGGTATGCAATTCCATTTGCGACCGCGTATGCGGTCGCAAATGGAGTCGCAGTTACCATCCACTTGAAGTGGATGGTAACCCCCTCGCAAATTGGAAGGGGTCCCCATGGGACCCCTTCCCCTTTGTGAATGGACCACAAAATATTTTTTCAGGGCAGGTACTGCCCTGAAAAAATACCGAAACTAAAGGTTTTGGATTTTTTTTTAAGTGCAGCTCGTTTTCCTTTAAGGAAAACGGGCTACACTTAAAAAAAAAAAACTGCTTTATTTATAAGCAGTCACGAACATGGAGGTCTGCTGACTACAGCAGGCCTCCATGTTTGCGAGTGCCCATAGTCGCTATGGGGCCGCAATTTGTGACCCACCTCATTAATATTAATGAGGTGGGTCTTAGCGACCCCATAGCGTTTCGCAGACGGTGTCTGAGACACCGTTCTGCATTGCAAATTGCGACTTGCAATTTGCGAGTCGGAAGGACTCGCAAGTCGCAATTTGCAATATTGCTACATCTGGCCCTAAGTCTCTTATCTCCTTATCATTATTAGGTATATACAAACAACAGTGCCTTGAGTTAATCATTTTACAGACTCTGCCGTCTTTCGCTAATATTATGTCTAAAGCAAGCCTATTTTGAAGCGTCATAGCTCTATCTGCAGCTAATTCAGTATCTAACAGTAGTATTGCCTCTGTAAAATTCGTCAGCATGTTATCCACAGTAGTAGACAACTTTTGTATCTTAATCTCATTCAGAATAACTCCTACAGAAGGAATTATGGTACCAAAAATATCTCTCACAATTGCAGAAGCGGTTTCCCTCCTCTGTCGCTCATTATGTAAGTCATTCATTTTCGGGAATTTCTTCAGATCATCAATTTGATAAATCTTTGGGAAAACTATCCCCAAATAACATGTCCCATACCATCCTCTAGGAAGACGGTAATAAGCATTTTGTCCACAAATATAATAGATCCCAGGTATAGCAGGGTCCTGACCATTCAGCATAAAAGTCCATTTATTCTGAAACAAAAACACATGCTTAACATTCACTCGTACCCACAAATAAAGTGTCAGTGTGTGACTTTGGTCTTTACATACAAAACTTCCCTACGTGTAATGCATCTAAAGCTAATTTCCCTTGAGTTTTAATATCAGTGTAAGCATAATCATTCTTGTAAGTCCTTTTCTCCAACCCTTTCTCTAGTTTCTCCTTTAATGCCTTCCTTCTATCATCAGTATGCCCTATGAAGCTTTTCTCCATTGGAGTTAATAAGCAACTTACATTATTTTTATACGCATAAGCTGTGCCAAAGGTTGGTGTTGATTCAAAGAATACTCTAACTAATACTATATCATTATCTTTAGCTATCTTACTCAAATATCTAATTATAGGAACAAAGGAAAATACTAAATCATAATTCGAATAAAAATACTGGATATACTCTTGGTTATAGAATCTGGTTAGTAGCAAACTATAAGTTATACTGTAAGTTGGAGGTAGACTATGATATGTAACCCCTTCTTCCACAGAGGAAGGTATTTGCGTACCTACAAGACAATCCCTTGCATTCATTGTTTCCACATACTCACTCAACATCCGATAGAACATATTAGTAAAAAGTTTTCCTTGAGCATTAGTATAATCATGCAAATAATTCTCATCTAACTTGAACTTGTCTAAAGCTGTTAGTGTAGTAGTTTTACAGCAGAACCACTCACAACGTCTCTTGCTTCATGTATAGACATTCCCACAATCATTATTATAAACATTATTCCACACATAATAGCTATTGCAACACTCAAATACCTACAGCACCTAACATTTCTAACATGATTATTTATTTCAGCCATGATCTGTAGAGAATCAGAAAGTAGAATTAACTCTTAGATAAAGTGCAATAGAAAAATCAAAAATTGAAGAACAAATTATCTATCTTTATACTTCAGTTTCACTCACAGGAACCCTTTTCTCTTTGTCAAAATCAGTTAGCAGCTTGTCATTTCCAAGTTTAGCAGCTTGTCACATCAGGTTATCAATGTCTTTTCCGGTTTAGTTCAATAGTCTCTTTTCAGGTTTCTTCAGATTTAGCTCAACAACTCAGTCTACTGATCACCTTCAGGTTGCATCAAAATACTGACTCAGAACTTCTCTGTCAAAACAAAAGGACATAAACTTGTTTTGCCATTCACCTGTTGCAGCATATGTCCACTCAGGACCTGTATATCTTCGACTTGCTATTCTCTTTCTTTTCAAATTCCACTCACCACATATTTCTCCTTCACTTAGTTCCCCTTCTTTAGTTGCATCCACTTTTTCTGATATTGGCTCATTTATGACGAATTCTTTCTTTTTCTTTCCTCGCGACTCAGGCCAATTGTCTCCTTTTCTCGTTCCTTCAGTCAATATTTTTCTCAGAATTTGACTCTTTTCTCTTCCTTTCTCTGCAAGGTTCACTCTTGATGGACCTGCAACGGGTTCAGGAGGCGTCGGATCACTTTGACTTTGACCCATCTCGACTCTTTCCCCCCTTTGGTCTGTCACTTGCTCTACTTGCTTTTCAGCACCATCTGCTTCTGGGAGAACCCTTTCTGTGCTCGGTTCCCCTGCTACATCTGTTGGGTCAGGCTCTTGCTCACCCTCCTGTAATTCTTCACTCTCGTCTATTACAGGGGTGATTGACCCTTCATCCACTGGTTCAGGATCAACTTCAAGTTCAACTTGTTCCTTTTCCGGCTCAGGTGCGGCCACCTGTTTTGCTGCTGTTGGTGCCCTCAACAACACTTCTTCATGTTCTTGCGGACTCACCACTTTCTTTGTGTGACTTGCGTGTATCCAATTTGGTAGTCCTGCACACTTCACAGCTGTCGTAGTTGTCAACACCACTTGGTATAGACCCTTCCAACGTGGTTCTAAACAAGTCTTTCGAACATGCTGTTTGATGACGACCCATTCTCCTGCTTTCAGTATGTGACCTGGGTCATGGATGGGGGACAGGGTAATAGCCTGCACCTGCTGAGAAAAAGAGCGAACCACATCAGCCAGACCTTTGCAGTAGTCCAATACCATATAATCTGTAATATTGACAAGAGCATTGGCTGGAATTGCTGGCAACCTCATTGCTCTGCCCATGAGAATCTAGTGGGGTGACAATCCTGTCTTTCTGTCAGGGATATTTCCTCCACTGGTCCCACCATGTCCTCCCACCTCTGGCGAAGCTGCTCGAGGGGACAGGCAGTGTTGGCCACCAGGGAACGGTAGATCTGGGAGACTCCGCCCTTGCCCAGGTTCCCCATTAGTACCTTCGCTTCCATAGGACTCTACTCAGGAACGCTATCTCCCGCCCGTGTGTGCACTAGCAAGGCGTGGCGAAGCTGAAGGTATTTATGGAATTGTGTCTTGTTTAGCGAGAAGAGTCCCTGGAGCTCCTCAAAGGACCGCACATGCGATCCCCCGTGACATCTCCCAGCGTGGAGATTCCTATGTTGTCCCACCTCTGGAATCCTTCCAACCCTGCGACCTCCGCAAGTAGTTTTCCCTGCCATAGCAGGGTCTGCCGGGTAAGGTGACCCCACCAGCCCGACACCTTCTGGGCTGCGCGCCACCCTAGTAAGACCACTTTAGTCATGTCTGGGATGACCCGGGGATCGGTCAACCATACAGAGCATCGAAGACCCCATGGTAGCCCAGTGACTGAAGCTCCAATCAGTATGCGGGGTCAGTCCAGCCACCTCCTACCCAATCATTGATTATGAGCAAGGTGGTAATAGTAAATGTTAGACATTCCCAACCCTCCGTCATAGACGTCTCTTTGGCAAGTAGAAAGCGCCAATCTAGGACGGGTGCCGCTCCAAAGGAACTGGCGCGCCACAAGTCCATTTCTTTGAACCATGTCTTGGGGACTGGGTATGGGAAGTTCTGTAATAAGTAAAGGAGCCAGGGGAGGATCATCATTTTATAGAGTGCTATTCTCCCAAGCAAATTGAGGGGTAGGGTTCGCCAACGTTGAAGATCGTCCTTGATTCTTCTAGTAAGTGGTGTGACATTAAGTTCCCATGCTAGTTCTGGAATAAGGGCGATGAACATTCCCAGGTATTTAAAACTGTTCAGACGGATAGGAATGTTGTGCTGCCACTCAATACAATCCCTAGAGGAGTGCAGAGGGACCAGCAAGGATTTGTGGGGGTTTAGAATTAGGCCTGAGGCCTCTGGGAAGAGGTCCAGGATCTGTAAGATATGCAGACCGCTTTTGGCCAGATTGGCAATGTAGAGGAGAACGTCATCTGTGTAGAGCGCCACATGGTCCTCCGGTCCTGCGGCCCACAACCAACCCTCAATCAGGGGGCCTTCACGCAGCAGCTTCGCCAACGGCTCTATTACAAGTGCGAAGAGCAGCGGGGACAATGGGCTTCCCTGACGAGTGCCTCGGCTGATAGAGAACAGGTCAGAGACCTCTCCGTTTACTTGCATCCTAGCGGTCGGGTTAGAGTAAAGTAGCCCCACTAGGCCTCGGAATTTGGGCCCGAGTCCATTGCCCTGCAACACACAATCGATGTAAGACCAGTCCACTGTATCAAAGGCTTTTTCGAATTCAAGTAAGAGTAGAGCCAGGGGGGATCGGGTCAGGGCCCCGCGATGCACCAAGGCCAAGTGCAAACACCTGATGCAATGTCTAGTACTCCAGGAGGGCATGAAACCGCACTGGTCGGGGTGTACTAATGACGGGAGCGCTTTTTTCAGCCTGGCGGCAAGAATTGAAGACACCTTGATCTTGGTGTTCAGGAGGGAGATGGGCCGGTATGCCAAGCAGTGTTGCGACGGAGGTTGGGTCTTAGGGATCACCACAATTATGGCTGATTGACCCCGGAGGGGAAGCGACGCTTCTTTCTGCCTCTTCATACATATTAAGTAGATGGGGGCCCAGGATATCGCCACATCTACCGTACAATTCTGCTGGGAACCCGTTGGGCCCGGAGTCTTACCAGATGATAAGTTAGCTATTGCCTCAGTGATTTCTACCAGGCTTATAGCCTCTTCTAAGCTTTCCCTTACCACCTGGGAAATTTTGGGGAGGGTAATATCATATAGGAGGGGGGACTCTCTTTCCGCCAGTGGCCGGGGGTGCTCCGCATATAGCCGTGCATAGTAGGAAGCAAAACTCTGAGCAATATCTCTGGGTGTCTTGGAAAGAGATCCTGTTTCATCTACTATCTCCGAGATGACCCTGTTGGCCAAAGGCTGTGTGGCTAGCCAATTTAAGAGTTTTCCATTTTTGTCTCCCCAACCATACACTTGGGCGGCCGACGCTCTCCAAATGTGTTTCGCAGACTCTTAACACCAAGGGGGTTATTCTAACTTTGGAGGAGTGTTAATCCGTCCCAAAAGTGACGGTAAAGTGACGGATATACCACCAGCCGTATTACGAGCTCCATAGGATATAATGGACTCGTAATACGGCTGGTGGTAAATCCGTCACTTTTCCGTCACTTTTGGGACGGATTAACACCTCCTCCAAAGTTAGAATAACCCCCCAAGTGTTTAATCTCCTCTCACACCCTAATAAGCTGCCTCAAACAAGGGGCTGAAGCAGAAACTGAGTGCAGGCGCTCAAGACGCAGTGCGCGGGCCTCTAGTTTCGACACTGGGAAATTGTGTGTGCGTTCACGTATGCGAAGGAGATGTTTGGCGTGTCCTCTAAGGGTAGCTTTACATGCCGGCCAGACTATACCCGGGGACCGCACCGATCTCAGGTTCTGTTCAAAGTATTGTGCGAGGTGGTTTCCAACCGCTAGTGTGTAGTCGCCATCCTACAGGTACCATGCATTCAGGCGCCACGTCGGACGCCGGCAGGGATCCGCACCACCTATTCAGATTTGTACTGGCGCGTGGTCAGAGACCCCGCGAGGTATGATTTTGGCCCAAGTGACATTGGCAACATGTAGTGCTGGCATAAACACGAGATCGATTCTGGCGTGTGTCCCATGGGCCGCTGAGGTGTGTGTATACTGTCGCGTCCTGGGATGCCAGGTTCTCCAAACCTCGCACAGGCTGAGACTCTCCGCCCAGCCACTCATGGTCGACGCCTGTCCAAACCGGGTGGGGGTAATGTCCCCGGACACATCCAGTCTGGGATCTAGGACGGCATTAAAGTCTCCTCCTATTAATGTTGCTCCCTGGGGGAGTGAGAGTAGAAAGGCATCAAACCCGTTTGGAGGGGCATATGCGCATACAAGACTGAGCGGCAGCCCATGGAGCGACCCAGACACCAAAATGTATCTACCCTGTGGGTCGGACTGAGTGGCCGTGATCACCATGGCCAATGAGCTGTGGAGTAGGATGGCCACTCCCCTGGAGCCCCTGGAGAAACCTGAGTGGTAAACTTTATCATACCCTCCCCTTGCAAGCATGGGGCATTTAGTCCCAAGGAGATGTGTTTCTTGTAGTAAGACCGCTGGGGGGGGGCGTATCTGCGGAGAGTACTATATACTGCGGACCTCTTGATCTTATCTAGGAGGATGTTCACGTTCCATGAAAGGACCTGTGTCAGTGAGGGCCACGCGTGGAGTGTGCAGATGCGTAAAGGTATTGAGTATCCGTCAATGGGCACAGGAACGACCGTCTTGAACAATGAAATAAAATGCCAAAACAGTTAAGGAAACTTACAAAAACATTACTACTTAACCCCATTGTGAACTTTTCACCCCCCAACCACCCCACACCCCATACTTCTACCCCGGAAGCATCTGTCGCCCAACTACCCAACAAAAACAATACAGCCAGATGGACTGTCATTGGAGTGGAGTGGTGGACCCCTCCTTTCATACGGATCATCTACAATTGATGGACGGAAGTCAAAACCATGAAAAGTAAAAAGTTGGCGGCGGACGGGCCACCAAGTTGCCGACAGGGCCTTGTTCCAAATTGTATGAGCCAACTCTGGGCGGTTTCAATTAAGCTCTGCATGCCGACGATGAGATCATGCTTCTTGTGTCAGCCGAGTATCGGGGACTGGCAAAGGCGGTCGCTGTCCATCACTTGTGCCGGATCCTGGGCATCCGGGGCCCCCTCAGGGACTCCCCTGGCCCCGGAGCCAGGTCCTCGACCCACGCCTTCGCCTTTAGGATCTTCGGGCCCCTCTGCCCCCCACGTCTAGACTTAGTGCACCTTTGGCCCCTCCGCTGTCCCATCCGGGCGGGAGGTCCACTCCCCAGGGAGCCCCCAGCCGGACCAGTGGGACCCCTCTGAGACCCGACACCTTCCTCGGTCATCCAGTCCCACGCCTCGAAAAAGTAGGTCTTTCCGGCCATAAGCACTTTTAAGCACGCCGGAAAAAGGAGCATGTATGAAAGTTGCATGGCCCTGAGTTTTTGATTAACATGTTTGTATGACCGACGCCGGGTCTGGACCTCACGGGTGTAGTCTGGGAATATTAGGATATTGTGGTTGTCCCAGTGGAGGTCAACCGAGCGTCTGGCCTCCCCGAGGACACTGCCTCGATCTTTCAAGTTTAGGAAACGTGCAATCATCGGTCTCTTGGGACCACCCAGGGGGGGCCGTGGGGCCAGAGCCCTGTGAGCACGTTCGATTGCAAACTAGGATGAAAGAGTTTGGTCCACCATCCAGGACCTGATCCAGTGCTCCAGAAAATCTGAGGCCTTATTATCCTCTGCTCCCTCCGGGAATCCTATAAAGCGAAGGTTGTTGCGCCTAGAGCGGTTTTCAGCATCTTCGGCGCGACAGTGCAGTTTGCCGGTTCTGGTTTGCAATTGAGCCACTTTGGTTCTGAGGTCAGCCAGCTCGTCTTTGGCCTGTGAGACACGGCCCTCTACCTCAGTGATCCGGCCCACTGCATTTCTGAGATCATGTCTGATGAGGCCCATATCCTCTTGCACCTCCCCTATCTTGGTCTCCACGGCCAGCTGTGATGATTGGATCGCCTGAAGGATGGCATTCACCCCGTCCGGCGCAGGGCCCCCGGAGGCCGCTTCTCCGTCACCCCGAGAGGCCGCCAGTGTGGTGAACTGGTCAATCTTCTGCTGGGAGGCCGGTGGCTGTCTATTTGTTCTGTCCTTCCCCATGTCTCTTCCAAGAGTATGGCTGAGCCTTCTTGCGCCACGTAAAATTCAGGACTGGGTTCCAGTCACATTGCAACCTCTTGCGTCCCCGGGTCTTAACAGGATATCTCCAGGAAGGATCCCCCAAGCCAACCCGGATGTCACAGGAGAGGCAACTATTCTGGATTTCCATACGGTAGGCTGTAAGGAAATGCCTCCTTGGCATGGTTACTCCCTGACTTTTTGCCTTTGCTGATGCCAAGTTATAATTTGAAAGTGTGCTGAGGCCTGCTAACCAGGCCCCAACCCCAGTGTTCTTTCCCTAACCTGTACCTTTGTTTCCACAATTGGCACACCCTGGCATCCAGGTAAGTCCCTTGTAACTGGTACCCCTGGTACCAAGGGCCCTGATGCCAGGGAAGGTCTCTAAGGGTTGCAGCATGTCTTATGCCACCCTGGGGACCCCTCACTCAGCACAGACACACTGCTTGCCAGCTTGTGTGTGCTGGTGGGGAGACAATGACTAAGTCGACATGGCACTCCCCTCAGGGTGCCATGCCAACCTCACACTGCCTCTGGCATAGATAAGTCACCCCTCTAGCAGGCCTTACAGCACTAAGGTAGGGTGCACTATATCATAGGTGAGGGCATAGGTGCATGAGCACTATGCCCCTACAGTGTCTAAACAAAACCTTAGCCATTGTAAGTGCAGGGTAGCCATAAGGGTATATGGTCTGGGAGTCTGTCATACACCAACTCCACAGCACCATAGTGGCTACACTGAAAACTGGGAAGTTTGGTATCAAACTTCTCAGCACAATAAATGCACACTGATGCCAGTGTACATTTTATTGTGAAATACACCCCAGAGGGCACCTTAGAGATGCCCCCTGAAAACATACCCAACTTCCAGTGTGGGCTGACTTGTTTTACCAGCCTGCCACACACCAGACATGTTGCTGGCCACATGGGGAGAGTGCCTTTGTCACTCTGTGGCTAGTAACAAAGTCTGTACTGGGTGGAGGTGCTTCTCACCTCCCCCTGCGGGAACTGTAACACCTGGCGGTGAGCCTCAAAGGCTCACCCCCTTTGATACAGCGCTCCAGGGCACTCCAGCTAGTGGAGATGCCCGCCCCCTCCAGCCACGGCCCCACTTTTGGCGGCAAGGCCGGAGGAGATAATGAGAAAAACAAGGAGGAGTCACTGGCTAGTCAGGACAACCCCTAAGGTGTCCTGAGCTGAGGTGACTCTGACTTTTAGAAATCCTCCATCTCGCAGATGGAGGATTCCCCCAATAGGATTAGGGATATGTCCCCCTCCCCTCAGGGAGGAGGCACAAAGAGGGTGTAGCCACCCTCAGGGCTAGTAGCCATTGGCTACTAACCCTCAGACCTAAACACACCCCTAAATTGAGTATTTAGGGGCTCCCCAGAACCTAGGAAACTAGATTCCTGCAACCTAAGACGAAGAAGGACTGCTGACCTGAAAGCCCTGCAGAGAACACGGAGACACCAAGGGCCTGATTCTTACCTTGGCGGTCGGCGGAGAGGCGGCGGTCGGACCGCGAACAGACCGGCGGTCCAAAAAATGGCATTCTGACCACGGCGGTCACCGCCGCGATCGACCGCCACTTCCCCACTCCGACCGCCACGGCGGTCATGACCGACGGGCTGGAGTTCGCACACTCCGGCCCGGCGGTCGACCCAAGACCGCCAACCGTATCATGACCCTGCTTACCGCCGCGGTTTTTGGCGGTCGGGAACCGCCATGCGAACCATGGCGGTAGGCACTATCGGGGCCAGGGAATTCCTTCCCTGGCACTGATAGGGGTCTCCCCCACCCCCCACTGCCCCCCACGAGTCCTCCCCCCACACCCTCCACCCCCCTGCCACCCCCCAGAGGTGGTACGAACCCCCTGCCCCCCCCACCCCGACATGCACATACACGCACCCCGACATGCACGCACCCCCAACATGCACATATGCACACCCCCTACACACACACATACACAACGGGGGCACATACCCGCACACATACATGCCGACATGCGCACCCGCCGAACTACACACATTGCCCAAAGGCACAGCAGCACCCCCCACCCGCATGCACGCACTCACACACCCCCTCTACACACCCCCATGCACGCACACATCACACAACACCCCCCCACCCCCTCCCCTCACGGACGATCAACTTACCTTGTGCGTTGGTCCTCCGGGAGGCGACGGGAGCCATAGGGACGTGACCGCCAACAGAAGACCGCCAACAGAAGACCGCCACACAGAAATGTGGGTCGTAATTCTGGGGGCGGTGTTCTGCTGGCGTGGCGGTGGAGGTTGACCAGTCTCCACTTTCCCGCCGACCGCCAGTGTGGCTGCTGGCGGTATTCCGGCGGAACGCTCCCAGCGGTCGGAATACGCGCAGCGGCATACCGCCGCGGTCTTTACCGCGGCGGTAACTCGGCGGTCTTGCGAAAAGACCGCCAGGGTCAGAATGACCCCCCAACTGCTTTGGCCCCAGCTCTACCGGCCTGTCCCCCCACTTCAAGAAAAACTGCAACAGCGACGCGTTCCACAGGGTCCAGTGACCTCTGATGCCTCAGAGGGCTACCCTGCATCTAAAGGGACCAAGAACTCCTGAGGAAAGCGGCTCTGCTCCAAAGAAGAAACATCTTTGCAACAAAGAATTAACTTTTAAAGACCACACGTTTCCCGCCGGAAGCGTGAGACTTTCCACTCTGCACCCGGCAACCCCCGCCTCCCAACACTACAGGGAGGACTCCCCAGCAACTGCGACCCTGTGAGTAGCCAGAGTTGATCCCCCTGAGCCCCCCCAGCGATGCCTGCAGAGGGAATCCCGATGCTCCCCCTGACCGCGACTGCCTGCTTCAAAGAACCCGACGCCTGGTAAAGACACTGCACCCGCAGCCCCCAGGACCTGAAGGATCAGACCTCCAGTGCAGAAGCGACCCCCATGTGGCCCTCTCCCTTGCCCAGGTGGTGGCTACCCCGAGGAACCCCCCCCTTGCCTGCCTGCATCGTTGAAGAGACCCCTGGGTCTCCCATTGAAACCTATTGCGAACCTGACGCCTGTTTGCACACTGCACCCGGACGCCCCGTGCTGCTGAGGGTGTACTTTCTGTGCTGACTTGTGTCCCCCCCGGTGCCCTACAAAACCCACCTGGTCTGCCCTCCGAAGTCGCAGGTACTTACCTGCTGGCAGACTGGAACCGGGGCACCCCCTTCTCCATTGAAGTCTATGAGTTTTGGGCACCACTTTGACCTCTGCACCTGACCGGCCCTGAGCTGCTGGTGTGGTAACTTTGGGGTTGCCCTGAACCCCCAACAGTGGGCTACCTTGGACCCAACTTTGAACCCTGTAGGTGGTTTACTTACCTGCAAAACTAACAAACACTTACCTCCCCCAGGAACTGTTGAAAATTGCAGTCTAGTTTTAAAATAGCTTATTGCCATTTTTGTGAAAACTGTACATGCTATTTTGCTAATTCAAAGTTCCTAAAGTACCTAAGTGAAATACATTTCAATTGAAGTATTACTTGTAAACCTTAAATATGTAGTTCTTAAAATAAACTAAGAAAATATATTTTTCTATACAAAAACCTACTGGCCTGGAATTGTCTTTGAGTGTGTGTTCCTCATTTATTGCCTGTGTGTGTACAACAAATGCTTAACACTACCCTCTGATAAGCCTACTGCTCGACCACACTACCACAAAATACAGCATTAGAATTATCTCTTTTTGCCACTATCTTACCTCTATGGGGAACCCTTGGACTCTGTGCATGCTATTTCTTACTTTGAAATAGTGCATACAGAGCCAACTTCCTACAGCCATCATCCGCAGGCCCGCTTCCTGGTGAACAGTCCCCCCCTGCGGTAGCGGAGCGCACCTACCCAGCTGGTGTCCGTATGTCCCAGGCCGGCAGCAGCAACAGAGAGGCCCCTCACGCCCGAGCGGACCACCAATTCTCCCTGGTTGCAGCCCAGGCACAGACGCCCTAAGGAGTCCAGTATTTCCCTCGCGGGCCCGGAACCCACGACGATCCAATTCGCCGGTCCCTGCCCCAGCGGTGACCATCCAGCCAGGCACGCCCAAGACCCAGGCCAATCCGGTTCCCGGGGGGCCCCCGCCTCCACCAGTGCGGCGCGGGCCAGTCCACAGATCGGGGGCCGCCGCCTCCGGACCCAGACAGTCCCATCAGCTCAAGGGGGAATGCTTCAATCCAATGACTAAACACACACACAATCTTCAACAAGTATTTCAATCCACCACATGCAGACATCTCAATGAAATCCAATTGCATCCTGCTGAATGGTCCTCCTGCTCTTCCAATGTGGCTCAAATTCACCTCTGTCCCTTTTCCCACGTTCAGTTGCTGACAAATTATACATCTATGGCATACTGCCTCTGCTGCCTGTCTGAATTTCGGAATAAACCAATCAACTTTGAATAATCTGACCATAGCATCTCTTCCAATATGTGCCAGGCCATCTGACTCAGTAAACTATTTGGTAAAACCATCTGACCCTTCTCAGAAACCCAAATCTCATCAGGTCTTTGAATACGCTCAAGTCTAAGCCAGCTTCGCTTTTCTTCCTTGTCTGTGTTTTCTTGCAATGTTTTCAACTCTTCTAATGTGTCAATTATTTTTAAAGCATAACTTGCCCACTTATTTTCTTCTTCAGGCATTAGTTCCCACTTGTCTTTGAATGATATACAGTTCAATGCGCAAAACCTTGCGACTTGATCTGCATATCCATTTCCCAATGAAATGTAGTCTTGTGCCTTTTGATGTGCACTACACTTTACCACAGCAATTTCTTCAGGCAACTGTATTGTATACAACATTTCTTTTATTCGGTAACCATTTCTCACTGCCGTTCCAGTAGAGGTCATAAAACCTCGTTGTGACCACAATTGACCAAAATCATGAACAATTCCATATCCGTACTGACTATCAGTGTAGATAGTGACTCTTAAACTTGCAGAAACATAGCAGGCTCTGGTAAGGGCTACTAGCTCTGCCACTTGTGCTGAATATACACCTGGAAGCCAAGAAGCTTCTAATGTGCCTGTAATAGTGCACACAGCATATCCTGCTCTCAAGGTACCTGTTCCATCTCTGAGACACGAACCATCAACAAAAACAATTTGATCATTTTCTTCTAATCGCCTGTCTCTGATATCAGGCCTTGGTTTTGTACACAAATCAGTCAACTCAAGACAATCATGCTCTACATCTTCTTCTTTTTCAATTTCAACAGTATCACTTGGAAGCAATGTTGCTGGATTCAGTACTGTACATCGCTTTAAAGTTACATTTGGAGCACCCAATATGCTCGTCTCATACATTGTCAGTCTTGCACCCGTCAGATATTGTGTTTTCGTTCTTGTCAGCAAAATGTCAGCAAAACAGAGTGTGGTACCATTACCGTCAAAGGGTACCCCAGGACTACTCCCTCACATTGGGGGAGACTTTGACCAACTGCGGCTACTGCGCGCAGGCAGCCTAGTAAAGCTGCTGCGACTGGGTCCAAGGTAGCTGAAAAATATGCTACTGGGCGATAAGCACCTCCATGGACCTGTGTCAAAACAGACAAAGAACAAGCATCACGTTCATGACAAAACAGAATGAAAGGCTTTGTGTAATCAGGCATTCCCAACGCTGGAGCTCTGCACAAACACTCTCTCAGTCCAGTGAATGATTTCATCTGGTTCTCATTCAGACTAATGGGGTCTGTAATTTCCTTATGGTTCAGCTGTTGTAAAGGTTTTGCAATCTCAGCAAAATTTGGAATCCACTGTCTACAGTATCCCACCATTCCCAGAAACATCCTGACATCTCTTTGAGGATTTTTCTGCAGAATCAAGATAATCCTTTCCCTGGAGATTCTCCTGATCCCTTTCTCAATCTGATGTCCAACGTATTTGACTGATTTCTGGCAATACTGTAATTTAGCTGGTGAAACCTTATGTCCAAATTCTCCTAAATGGTTCAATAGGGCAATCAAGTCATGATTACACTCGTCCCTGGTTCTGGAAGCAACCAACAAGTCATCAATATACTGAACTAAAGTAGATTGACATGGCAGTTCTAACAACTCCAAATTCTTTTTCAGAATCTGATTAAACAAAGATGGTGACTCCGTATACCCTTGAGGAAGTCTGCACCAGCTGTAGACTCTGTCTAGGAATTTGAAACTAAATAGAAACTGACTATCCTCGTGAAGAGGCACAGAAAAGAAAGCTTGTGACAAGTCTATCACTGTGAACCACTCAGCATTGCAAGGAATCTGAAACAATATCACTGCTGGATTTGGCACCACAGGACACCATTTAACCACCAAGTCATTCACTTTTCGCAAGTCCTGTACTACACGCACTTTCCCATATGGCTTCTTTAAGCCCATTATTGGTTAATTACACGTGCTACTCAGCACTTCTTTCAAAATTCCTTGCTTTAGGAAGAAGTCCCCAATTATCTGTGCAACTTTCATCAGGACATCTTTCAGCATATTATACTGTGGAAGCTGCAGAAATACTGCGTTAGGCTTCAGTGTCACTTTAATTGGCTCTACTCCCTTAATCAATCCTAATCAACCCTGCCTCCTTTCCTGTCAAATCCCAGACTTCTTCCTTCACTGTTCCCTGCAACTCTGCATGCACTTCTTTCACAGTAAACATCGGGAAAAAATCAATCAAAGGGGGTTCTTCACTGGCATTGGTAATCAACATTTCTGTTATCTGCTCTTCCTCGTCATCACTATTTGTCTGGACCTCTATTCCAGAGTCAGAGAAATTAATGAAACATTTGATTTTACACACCACAAACCTATGTAATCCCTGGTAATTTCCGATTTCAATCTGCACTGGTTCCGTGATTGGGTTTGTCAATTGTCTGTTCTCCACTCCCACAACCTGAACTGTTTTGCCCGATAGAGGCAAATTCGGGACATCTATGCTCCTGACTGTAGAGCATGTGGCTCCTGTGTCTACTAAAAATGAGACCCTGTGTCCCACCACCTTTCCTTTCACAAAAGGTCCTCTCTGATCAACTTCTAGGGAAGCAGCAAGCATACAAGCTCCTTCATCCGAACTGTCACTCATCCATTCTTCGTTTATTTCATCCTCACTATGAAATGGGAATTGGTGCACTGTGTTATTATTGCTATTTTGTCTCTGACCTGTGACCTGCTGAGAAAGCATCACCTGTTGCTGTTCCATTGGGGCTTGAGGCATCTGCATTTGCTGTCTAGGTACCATGGGAATTGCTGCTGTATTGGTTGTAACTGGGTAAACTGTGGATGTGGCACCTGCATTTGTTGCATCAGCAAAAAATTCTGCCCTCAATTCTGAACATTAGGAACAATTCCTCTCATTCTTGGGACTTTCACAGTTTGAAATGTACTGACATCACCTTGCTGAATAACACCATCCTGCACCACTAATGGACACTCCTGTTTCCAGTGTCCCACATTTCCGCACAAATGAAACAGTAACATCTTTTTCATCCCCTGAATGTCATTTTGAATGACCACAGTCCCTAAGTCTGGATAGCGCATCATGTCAGTTCCCCGTCCTCTACCCCTCACTTGAGGCTGAAACATAACAGCCTTCTGCTGCGGCGCTATAGCTCCCTGCACTCCGGTTTGCGCTGCCCTTATCAGCATCACCATCGCCTTCTCTTTCAATTCTTTCTGCTTCAATTCAATCTCATCACTGCAGTATTTTGCATACTGTAACACCTCATTAATCAGCTTTGCCTGTCAGCAAATCAAATGGCTCTTAAACATCTGACCTATTTTGGGTTTCAAACCTTCAACGAACCTGAATTCAAAATGTAACCTGTCTTTTGGCTCAACTGCTTCTTTGCCACTGTACTCCGTGAATGCTTTTAACAATCTCTCATAAAAGGTATGTATTGAATCCCTGGACTCCTGAACTGTCCTATCGAATCTCTGCCAATCAATATTTTTAGGAGATATTCTTGTCTTCAGGAACTCAATCACCTTGTAGTAATTTGTCATCACTTCAGGTGATGGTGCACCTGTTATTTTATCCCTTGCTGGTTCACTTGTTGGCCAGTCTGCTGCCCTCTTACACTCGACCCACAAGTCAGCTGGAACCACTATCTCGAATAAGGTGTTCAAGTCTTCCCACAGACATTTGGAGAGTTTCACAAATCTATCTGTCTGCTGATACCACTCAACCAGTTTCTCTCTCAACCTGGGGTAATCATTTATAAATGGCAAAATGTCACTCCTGTGCCGTGAAACATGAACGAACTGCCCTCCTGGAATTTCCCTCATTGGAAGCATTTTCACTGTTTCCTTTTCCCTTTGAGCATCTTCAGCTCCTTCCTGTGAATCTCGCTTTCACTTATCCTTCTTCTTTGCCCATCTGCCTTCCCACTTTTCTAGTGCTCCCCAAATCTGTACGCCTTGCAGCAACTCTTTCAAATGAGCTTTCATTCCTGCTGATCTCATGTGTTCAAAATCTCCGGTATCAAAATCTAAGCTGTAACTCCATTTCCAATGCTTCATTTTGTCAAGCTCAATGTCATGTTTCTCCACTATTTCTGTCAACTTCTGATGTACCTTGCTCACTTCTTTCGTAATCTTTGGACACAAATACCTTTGTTTATCTTCAGTGTAGGATTCTAACCTGTTCACACCCATTGTTCCCTCTACCAACTCGGCTGCTTCAAGATTTGGCCTTATGCAATTTATCTGCTCTTCACCCTGGGATGTACTTGGTAGTGAATTTAAACTGTTTAACCATTCATTTATTTGGTGTTGTGATAGTCCATGTAAAGAGATGTTGCTCGCATTAGGTACGGATACCTGTTGCATCGCTGCACCTGGAGCTTGCGGTGTCAAAAGTCTTGAGCTTTGACTCAAATTAGGGGCAATCATGGCATCTGGAAGCACTACAAGTGGACTAAGGTCCAATTCTGGTCTAGGTCCATTGAGGCTCTGACCTATAGTTGTTGTCATTTGCCCAAAATCACTCACTCCCCTTCTCACATTATCCTGCGATAATGTAGTCTGCTCTCCCACAGTCACTTTCTTTTGAGCAAACAAAGGTACCGCTGGACCAACAGTAATCGGTAATGATATTCCATCTGGAGCTGCCCTGATATTCGCATTGTGTAGGAATGTCATTCCCATTGCTTGATTCAAAACTGGTGTAACATCTGGCTGTGTCCCTGTCAATGGTGTAAACTTCGGCAAACCCTGTGGTTGTGTCGCCAGAAACAACATTGGTGTCGGCTCTGTCTGAACTAACTTTGGCCTTGAGAGCACTTGCTCTGTTGGCACCATGATGTTCAAAACTTTCTCAAGAACTGGCACATCTGGATAAACTCTCTGTACATAAGGTGGATGCGTCTGTGCCTGAACCACAGTTGTCCCTCCAATTGGTGTACTCTGTACTACCCCTGTCATCTGTCCGTTATTTGTCTGAACTGCTCCCTTGGTTCCCGATACTTGTGCTAGAGCAGTTGCAACACCACTAGTACTTAGAACCCCAGAGTAGGTAGCGTAAGGTGGAGGTCGGTCCCTCAACAACTGTGTAATGAAATCCTCAGAATCATCGTCATCTACCTAAGACCTTCTTTTCTCCTTTTTCTTTCTGCCTGCACCTTTGTCCTTCTTTTCACTATCCTCTTTCTCTACCTCATTGCCCTCCGTAATGGCAGGAAACAATTTAATGTCCTGTAATGTTGTCGCTCTCCATCTCTTTTGATCCCAATCCCATCTAGCTTCGGCTAAAGATTTTTCTACTCTTTTTATTCTCTGTTTGAATTTTACCTCTTGTTGCAGTCTGGCATCCAGCTCCCAAACTGCCCAAGCTTCAAACTGTGCCGGTCTCGGTAATGGCCTCATATCGTACAGTGACATTCGCAATTGATCCAAAATTCTCAAATTAAACGTTCCATGTTCTGGAAACACCAAAGACCCTTGGTCCTTTGTCAACTTACACCACTGCTTCAACCACAAACATGGCGCGACACCTCGCTCTTCCATGACTACATAAGCCGGAGAATTTTCCAGTGGGGTTGGTTCCCCAACTGAAGCCTTAATGTAAGAATCACCCTTCATCGCACCTTTAAATGCCTTGAAAAACTTAATTATAAATGTTTTTATTTAATTAGATTTCAGAAAATGAAATTACTTTTACTCCCGAGATTCCCTTCACCCGCTTGCTCAACCAGTTGCCTCTTGCGGACAGCTGCCAATCCGCTCGCGACTCTTCTCACCAACTGACCTATCCCAGCGCAGCACTCTCTGACGTCACACACATGCACATCGGCTGACAAAGTCTTGCGGCTTGTCCTCCACTACTCAATTTCATACAACTAATGCAAATTATTGCGAGCACTTTATCAAAACCAATAACTAAAACAAACCTGCTGATTTACTACAAGAAGGGACACAATCGCTTCAGAGACCTTACGGATTTTCACTAATGGCTCTTTTTGCTCATATAGCTATTACTCTTTCTCAGTCTCCCACATTCGCAAGTAAAATTCGACCCGCAAATTTCACTCTCAACTGATCAAGGGGTCTGTCCTAGTGCACATAGAACGCACCGAATCTCAGTCGAAAATTTTCTTTTATTCTTCTATCACATACACTGACTTATTGATCACGCCCGATCAACCTATTAAACCAGACAGGTTACAACATATAACCAAGTGTCTCCTACACTTGTCAATGTACTCCGGAGTCTTAGACCACGCAGGGTCCGTACATCACCAACAACAACCACGTGGATAATTTTTTGAGCACTAAGGGCCAGATGTAGGTAGGCTTCCTTTTGCGAGGCGCAAATTGCGAGTCCCAGTGACTCGCAATTTGCACCTCTCAAAAGGAAATGCAGAAAGGTGTCTCAGACACCTTCTGCGACGACTCGCTATGGGGTCGCAAAGACCCACCTCATAAATATTTATGAGGTGGGTCGCAGTTTGCGACCCCATAGCGAGTCTAGGCACTCACGGGGATGGTGGCCTGCTGGAGACAGCAGACCACCATGTCCGTGACTGCTTTTCAATAAAGCAGTTTTTTTTTTCTCTTTGCAGCCCGTTTTCCTTAAAGGAAAACGAGCTGCAAATAGAAAAAAAACTGAAACCTTTTAGTTTAGGTTTTTTTCAGAGTAGGCAGTGGTCCATAGGACCACTGCCTGCTCTGAAAAAATATTATTGTGAGCGTTCACAAAGGGTTTGCGAATGAGTTACCATCCACTTCTAGTGGATGGTAACTGCGGGTTGATTTGCGACCGCTTTCGCGGTCACAAATGAACTCTACATCGCGGTGAGACTCGCAAATAGGAAGGGAACACCCTTTTCTATTTGGGAGTCTGAAACACATTTTGCGAGTCGGTATCGACTCGCAATATGTGTTTCTGCATTGCGTGAGGTCATTAGCGCCTTGCAAACTGCGTTTTTTGCCGTTTGCGGGCGCTAATGCCTTCCTACATCTGGCCCAAAGTGCCACACGCATGTGAAGTTTGACGACTTCCCTACTCTCATACTAGGGAGTACGCCCACTCCTACTAATCTCAACTGGAGTACGCAAACTCCCTACTGTACCTCACATACATCACAATTCACCCGCAATTTGCTTTAAGCCTGTACAAGCTCAATCTACCACTTTCACACTATCTCAGAACACACCAGGAACATACCAAATTTTATTAGCAGGATCCAGGATCTGGGAAAGTTATTTCTGGGCTTAAGGGGACATCATCTTTGCTACAATTGCCATTTTAGAAAAACAAAATTCAAACTTCATAAAATGTGAACAACTAATCCTAAATTAAACTACCACCATAACCGAGAACTACCACATAACTAGTTCCCCAAGGAAACGAACCATCCTCTGCTACCAAAAACTGCAAGCGCGCCTGGTCCTTAGTACGTAAACTTACAAGGGGACGCGTGTAGGCCGATGAACATTTTGATTCGCATGGAGTATCCTAGTCCTGCAATAGCCATCAGGCAGCAGTAAACATCATTAAACCAAACAATCAGTTAATGCAACCAACTTAACCATAACATTTTAATCAAGAATAACCACTACACAAGAAAAGGTTATCAATTTTATTTCCCTCTAGCTAACAATATTAAAGCATCTGTTAGTTCAATCTTTATTTCAAAATCAAATCTTTATTAATTATTTTAGTAAACCATCAATGAATTCATAAACCATCACATACGAAAATGCAAAACCACAATTAGCGCAACTCAGCTGTATGATTATCAGTCATTGTCACCGTCAGTGTCACCTGTAACAGCCTACCTAACCAAGATTAGTACTAGCATGTGGGACTTCTTGCAAAAAACGAATTAGAGAAAATATTAATTTGAAAAAAGTCTATCTAAGTGAACATCCCTATAACAGCGCAGTTGGTACAGAGAAGGAAAAGTAAAGAACAAATGTCAGTCACATTTTCATAGCTACCTATCCAAGATGGATCAGCAACGAGTCAGACTTCATCTCCAGGTCATTCACCAGTCATCTAAGGATCAGGCTCACAGAGTGGGAACCCAATATCATCACTTTGAACAGCATCTCCTGACGTCAGCAATTCTCTCCTCCGATCTCTCCATTCTAAACTTTTAGTCCCTTGTCATGACTTTTTATAAGGCTTTCTCAGTCCTTCCTACTAATTACTGATTGGTCCATTAATCAGCAGATATGACTTTACCCTATAGTTTTTGTTTATTCTGTCTCTTAATTTATGCACAGTACAGTTCTCATCAAGGGGATTGGTTCCTTTATGGTGTTCTCATCATCCGGTTTTCCGAATATCAAAATTGTTGCATATGTCTTCTTCAGTCAGAGCATCCATTGTTCAAGTCATGGGAAAGTACATTCAGCTTGCTCTACATAAAATTGTATCAAACTGTTTTCATCATCTCCTGTCTGCCGGTACATTGCAGAAAATTCTAGCTGTGTTAGCATGAACTTTGCACAGTTCAAGGTTGCAGTCCCCGGTTACCAGTCTCTGCACAGCATTCAGCTTTCTCCACGTTCAGAGTGTGTGAGGCCCAGAAAAACTAGGCCTTTAGTTTAGTCAACTTAAGGATATAAAACAAAGATTATGCATCTTGTTATGACATATTACTACAAATTAGAATACATTTATAATTAATAACATGAACTTCAGTATATTTGTATAATTTCTATAGAGATGGCTGTCGTACCCCGTGGGCACATTTTTGGACGTGCACATTATTTCTGCTTCAACACCACTATGGCCACCCAGTCAGGAGTTTGACGGATGGGCTTTCCCATCCGCCAAAGTCAAAATATGTCCCCAAAGTTTCTCTGATCAGTCCACCCCAACACAGATGGAACTACCTTTGCCACATATAACTTAACAACTTTCTACTATTCTGGAACTCAAAGGAGATTGTTCTGTAATCTAACACAAGGATTGGGTCACCAATGTAAGTTTCTTGGTTGATACTGGACAGGAGTATTTCTGTACACAGAACACAAATTCTTCTTCCTATACCTCCTTATCCACAATCCAGTAAGGGTAGCAATGTAACTTTAGAGGTGGGTGTTTGTGGTGTTCTGCCCCCCTAAAAATGCATTCTGTTGTAAATAGCTGGGTACAGGTGGTTTCAGTCGGTTATGGTGAGGTGTCTGTTCGATTTCACCCTGGATTTTTAGATGCTCACTCTGACAAGAATACACACTCAGTAGTCTCTCTCTCTTGTTTCTGTTTTGAAGGTCTTAAAAATGTAAGTTAGTTGGAAAGATATTGTCTATAAGTACCCTGAGGAAATCCACCCTCATCTCTCGTTACACTGCCCCTTAAGCCCCTCACATGCTTCTCATATTATATATTGTAACAAGATATGCCAGCAAGATAGTTGGGAAATCTGAGGCTCCCTCTCCCCTGAGCCTTAGTGACCAATCTGTGTCTCTGAGGAAGGGTAACCCAAATCTGCCCAAATAAGCATCTGCACCTCCTGATTTGATCTCGCAAACTGGGTTCTGTGGTCTTTAATAATGCCACATACCTGTTCTAGGCATTTCTCCATACTTTGTACATAATCCTTGACTTAAACATTTTCGGTTCCTCCTCAAACCCTAAACTTTAAACCTTTTGAACTAGAAGTAGCGTCCTGTTCATCTACTAATTTGACTCACTGTTGGCCTCACAAAATAGCCTCTTATGTCACAAAAAGCACACTTTTTATACATTGCGGGGCACTTTAGTAAATGCTAATTGCTTCTATTGCATCTGTAACACTTCCGCTGATTATCTGTTCCCGAGTATGTTTCTTTTTCTTAAGTCCACTGATACTATAGTTTTTTCCATTTCCTGACCATTTCTGACCAGACGAAAACTAATCCTTATGTTTGCTTTTCTTAGACTTCACTCTTGCAATGATATATTAGTATGGGATATATGTACTATTTATCACTGATTTGGCACACTTATTAGAGAGCTCAGCTTTGCAAACTATTGCCACCGTATCAGTGAGCTGGGAATCCCCATGTACCCATAGCCTCTCTTGAACACCTTCATTATTTATGTGCTCCATTATTTGATCTCTTAAAAAGCAATCCTCATGTAATGACCCAAATCGACTTGTTTTAAAAAAAATGTTTGACTAAACATAGAGCCTGATTATGAGCTTGGTGGATGGAATACTCTGTCACAAATGTGACAGATATCCCGTCTGCTGTAGTACAAGTTCCATTGCATCCTGTGGAACTTGTAATACGGCGATTAGGATATCAGTCACGTTTGTGACAGAGTATACCATCCGCCAAGATCGTAATAGGTCCTAGTCTTCTGTAGTCTCAAACTTCCCTCATTTCCTGTTGAGGACATTTTACCTATCTCTTGCTATGCATACACATGGCACATGGACAAAATATCAGTTGAAAAATATTGTGAGGCAGAAATATCAGAAAATATGTATTGTGATACACAAATATTGTGATAAGCAAGTATTGTTGACAAGAATATTACTGGTGCTGTTAATATCGTCAATAATATAGAGGTTAACTATTGTTTTTTATTTATTTAAATGTGTTTTAGTTGTTATATTATTTTTATTTCAATAATTATAAATTATTCAGTACATTTTATTTGTTTATTTGATCTTTATCTTGTAAATTATATAATGGAGATTTAATTTCATTATGTCATTTGCAGGCTGTTTGTAGGGGTATGGAGTGGGAAGTTAATTAAGTAATAATTATTAATTGTTACATTAATATTTAATATATTTTGATTATGTAATTTAAGGAATGTTTTTTTATTTTACTTGTATTTTAGTTACAGACTTAGGTTTGTAGGGATCTAGGATGCAAAATTATCTACTGAATAATATTAAAAAACAATAATTATGTAAAATATGGAATACTGATTTAATTTACTGATATTCTAGCTGTGGAATGCTAGGTTTGTAGGGGTTTTGGGTGGGAAGTTAATACACTTATATTTGAATATGTATTAATATTTGTAAATTCATTGTCTAGTGGAATTTTACATATTTAAATGATGGACAATATATTTTAATTATATTTTATATGTGGACTGCTAGGTTTGTCGGGGTCTAAGCCCGCAAGTTATTAAATCATAATTATTATTAATTGTTAATTATTTAATTGATTTTAAATTGGGAAATTATGGAATAGTTATTTTATATTTTAGGTGTCGGCTACTAGGTTTGCACGGCGCGTGGGAAGTTACCAATTGAATAATTGATAAATAATAGTGTTACTAAATAGTAATTATGTAGATTGATTATTCTATTTTGTATTACACATGTAGACTTTTATGTTAATTAATATTTTTCATATTAAGGGTTTAATATTGTGTCTGCATTCATGGTGTTACATATTTAATGTGTTTGAAGTGAAGTACTTTCCTTACTCTTGTTTAAACTGAAGTAGGAGTAGTGAAATTAACCTCTTTCCAGTTCCACACTTTCCCTACCGATGTACTGTTTGGAGTGGGAAATAGTAAGTGTCACCCCTCCTAATCCTTTAGCTACTGTTGCACCGACTGATATGGGAACAGTACATTTGACCTCTCCAAAGTCCATCACGTTCCTTACTGTTGCGCTGACTGGTGTTGGAATAGCACATATCACTCCTCGGAAATTCAACGCTTTATCTACTGTTACACAAACTGGATAGGGAATATTAAATTTTACCCCTCCGAAGTCAAACACTTTCCCTGCCATTGAATAAACTAGAGTAGGATTATATTTTTGATATCCTTATACTCCAATATTTTCCAGTGCATTACCTACTATGCCCTGTTTAGAGTGAGAATAGTAAATTTAACCCCTTCGACATAATTAATATTTATTTGATATTATACAATTTTTTATTGTGTATTTTTAGTACAAATATATAGATATATTTTCATATTATTAAATGTAACATAAAAATGATTATAGTGTAAAATAGATATGTTTATTATTAAATATATATGTATGCATATTTTCATACTATTACATTTACAATATAAAAATAATTATAATGTAGCATACGTTTTTATGTTACAATATACTGTATGTATATATATACTTTATATAAATATAAGCACATATATGGGTTTGTGTGTTTAAGTATACAGTAATATAATTAGTGGAATATATTGTATCTACATTATATTAAAGATGTATATAAAAATATTTAACATTTACTACTTTAAACTTTATTTAAAAAAATCTATGTGTTTGTTTATTGATGATATTAGTGCCAACTGCATTTTTTTCTGATATTTGTGTACTTACCATTATAATAAGTGTAGGATCACGATATTGTGGTAAGTGATATTTATGACACAATATTTTTGTCAATGATATTTTTCACCACAATAATGAATCAGTGATCCATAAGTATGGGAATAAGTACTCATCCATGTCTGCCACAGAATTCAAAACAATTCCTTTCAGTAGGTGATTTCACTTTTTTCATCATGTTATAGATTTTAAGACTTTCTAGTCCAAAAATGTAAAAGATTTTTTTTTCTCTTCAAGAAAAATTTCTCCATCATCAGTAGTCTATATAATTGAAGAAATACTCCTTCTGCTCCTGCCACTTTAGCGGTGGGTCTCCAAGTACAGCAAACAATGGCAAAGGAGGTGTTGGGGTATATGTTTGTGCAGCACGCATTTCTAATCAAAGCAAAAATAAAATGTGGAATAGTTTTGAAATTGACCCTTAAATTTGATATTGCTTCTAAATCAAGTACCTAAGATTGCGTTTAAGCTGCAGCAGTTCTTTCACCTGTTATTTTGTGTGTTTTTACTACTAATCAAAGGGCCTCATTACAAGTTTGGCTGTCAGACCTCCATGTTGGCAGTCTTCCAGAGCGCCCCATTAAAAGTTACACAGTTAGGACCACTGCCCAACAAATGCAGACAAGCAGTGGCGCAGAGGGCTGGAAATAGGCAGTCCGTCCTCCAACGCCAACAGCACCGTGACCAACCACTGACCGTATTACAAGCACAGAGTCGCTGTGGCGGACACCCATGGCTGTCAGCCAATGGCGGCCCAACCACAGCAGTCCACAGTCACCCAAGTAATACACAACTGCACATTGGATACATTTGAAAACAACACAGCTGCCACACATTGCCACACTGGACACACCAGCAAAGGACACTATAAAACACTATAAAACACACCCCTTCACACACCACAATCTTTTGAATTATCAAAGCCAGAGCACATTATTTCCAAAACAATGCATAGATTAGGCACACCTTTTTTCACATGTAAAGGAAGGCCCCCCTTCCCCTTAATGAATATAGGTCTGGGCCCAAGGGGAAAGAACAACCACTTAAAGGGAAAAAAGTCCCACATGACCTGTATTGCTTCCACTATGCTTCAAAAGATCCTAATGGGTTCTGATCCACCCAATGGACAAAAACGTCTTAAACCGTTGAGTTCAAGAAAATCAATTTATTCACTTAATAATTTCATCCAAAACAAAAATGGCATAAATACTGCAAAATATCTCACATGATTTTAATTAGTGTTATTGATTATTATACCACTATTTACAAACAAACTGTACACTAGTAAAAAAGTAGTTAACAACATACAACAGAAAATACATGACAATACAAATTACAAAAATCAAATTGTAACGCCCCCTAGTTGTTAACTCCTTTTTACTTACATGCATCACCATTCCCTCTCAACCTAACCATTCATATTTCATTCTAGCCTTTCTCCACATACAAGACACCATACAATGGAGAAACAGTGTTGATTTTCAGCTGCTGCACTGTTGTGAGTTGGACTCCTCCCAGAGATCGGGCAACACGCGTTTCGGTGTGTAATGAAATTACTAGTCGAAAAACCTTCTTCATGACCACACTATAATAAAATTGCTGCACAGCGATGACATGCGGAGGCAAAATCTCTTCTGAACAGTGCAAAATTGCACTTTTAGACAAGTAATTGCAGACAGTCTACAAAGCGAGAACCCTCTTCCCCTTCAGAACGGTCCTCCTGTTGCAATGTTAATGTCTTCATAAACCCGTAGGAAATCAGAAAATAAACACAGGCTTTATTAGATGCCTAACAGAAGCACAAGACTACTACTTAGAGTGTGGCAGTATCTAATTGGACATGTGAGAATATAAACATTTGAGTCCCAGACTCTCCTAGTCCAGTCCAATTCCTGTCCTGACTGGAGAGACCTGTTGTATTCATTAATTTTTGCATTGAGTGAAGTATTATGGTTACATACTACTTCATATGAGAAAGCCTGTGTTTATTTTCTGATTTCCTATGGGTATATGAAGACATTAACATTGCAACAGGGGGCCCATTCTGAAGGGGTAGAGGGTGCCCGCTTGGTAGATTGTCTGCAATTAACCTCATGTATGCAAGTGCAATTTTGCACAATTCAGAAGAGATTTTTCCTTCGCATATCATCGAAGTGCAGCCATTTCATTGTGATGTTGTCCTGAAGAAGGTGTCTTTACACACTGAAATGTGCATTGACTGATTATTGGGAGGTGTCCAGCTCGCAACAATGCAGCAGCTGACAATCAACACTGTTTCTCCATTGTATGGTGTCTTGTATGTGGAGAAAGGCTGGAATGGAATATAAATGGTTAGGATGAGAGGGTATGGTCCTGCACATAAGTAAGAGTGAGTGAACAGCTCACTGTGTTGCAGTTAGATTTTTGTAATTTGTATTTTCATATATTTTCTGTTGTATGTTGTTTACTACATGTTTACTGTTGTACAGTTTGTTTGCATATAGTGCCTTAATAATTAATAACACTAACAAAAATCATGTGAGATAGTTTTGCAGTATTTATGTCTTATGCTTTCGGATGAAATTATTAAGTAAATAAATTGATTTCCTTGAACTTATAGGTTTGAGACATTTTTGTCCATTGCGAAGATCAGAACCGTTAGCATCTTTTGAAGCATAGTGGAAGCAATACAAGACACCTTTTTCACCATCCCATATACTACCCTGCACACACTTCTCTGTCCAGCCAGCCCCTTTTGCACTTCCCCTCTTTAGTAAGTCCCTGTTGCACCTTTTTTTCCACCATGTCATGTTAAACAGATCCCTGTTATTCTGAGGATGGGTTAAGAGTCAAAGTGTATGAAATCATAAGAGTAGAGCCAAAATAGTTTGGAGTACAAGTTCAGCATATTCCTCTCAGTAGGAAAATGGAAATGTGGGACAGGATAGTTGACGGAATCAAAGCTGTAGGCACTGCCCTGCACACAGAGGAGGACATGAGGAAGAGGTGGAACGACCTCAGGGGCAAGGTCCATTCCCTGGTCTCCAGGCACCAGCTACATGCCAAGAAGACTGGCGGTGGCCCTCCCACTGTCCCATTACATCTCTTCTCATGGTAGAAGATGGTCTTGGCCATCCTGCATCCTGAGAGCTTGACTGAAATACCTGGGGGAATAGAGTCTGGTAAGTTACAACACTAAAAATGTCACCAGAATGCTATGTCATGCGTGCACACAGCTCACCTTTTGCCTCATTTACTGTTACTCCACTTACCAGCCCAGTGTCCACCTGTCCATAGACCTCTATTGTGCACCTGACATTTGAAGTGTACTCACTTGTGGAGATAACATTTGTATAGTGTGTGTAGTACAGGGACTGACATGACTACAACTCACAGCAGGCACAGTTCTACAGCTCCAAACACCAGACCAGTGGTCACTTGTCCACATACCCCTGTTTGACATATCACAAATGAGCTTCACTCACATGGGAGGACACACTTTGTCAAGTGTGTGAAGGAGAGAGAGTGACCTGACTGCAACTCCCAGGAGGCACTATTCCTGTAACGAGAAGCACTAGCACAGTGGTCACATGCTACAATACATATGCTAGTGAACTCTTTATTGAAGTGGACTCACCTGGGAGGAGAACATTGGTCAAGTGTGTGTACTAGAGCGAGTGACATGACTGCAACTCACAGGAGGCACTGTTTCAGAAACTCCAAACACCAGAACAGTGGTCATTTGTCCAAAGACCACTGTCTGCCACCTCACAATTTAAGTATACTCAGCTGGGAGGATACCATTTGTCAAATGTGGGAATTAGAGAGAGTGATCTGACTACTAAGGCCAGGAAGGCCCTGTGTCTGTAAAACTAACCATCAGCTCAATATTCTCTTGTCCAAATACCATTGTTTGTGAACTCTGAGTTGTAGTGGACTCACCTGGGAGGATAACATTTGTTTGGCGTGTGTAATACAGGGAGGTACATGGCTGCAACTCACAGCGGGCCCTGTATTTGTAACTCCAAAAACCAGACCATTGTTCTCTTGTCCAGAGACCCCTGTTTCTCAATTTACCAATAAAGTTTACTCACCCGAGGGTGACCTGAATGCAAGTCCCAGGAGGCCCTGTTCCTGCAACTACAAACACCAGCACAGTGTTCTTTTCTCTAAAGTCCCCTGTTTGTAATTTCCCCAATGAGGTTTACTCACCTGTGGGGATAACAGTTGACAGGATTTGGACAGTAATGAGAGTGACCTGACTGCAACACCGAGCAGGCCCGTTTATGTAACTCCAACCACCAGACCTGTGTACACGTCTCCAAGTACTCTTGTTTGGTGACTCTCAATTGAAGTGTACTCACCTGGGAGGATGATATTTGTATATTGTGTGTACTACATGGATTTGCATGACTGCAGCCCCCAGCAGGCCCTGTATCTGTAACTTCAAACACCAGCACAGTGTTCTCTTGTTCACGGACCCCTGTGTCTAAACTGTCAATTGAAGTGTACTCACCTGGGAGTAAACCATTTGTAAAGGGAGTGTAGTACATGGAGTTATATGCCTGCAACTCCCAGGAGGCTCTCTTACTGTCACTCCAACCACAAGCACCGTGTCCTCTTCTCTAATGACTCTTGTTTCGGAAATCACACATGAAGTGTATTTACCTTGGGGGTGAAATTGATCAAGTGTAGAGGGAGTAACATGACTGCCAAGGCAAGGAGGCTCTGCCTCTCCAACTCCAACCACAAGCCCAGTATTCTCATGCCCAAATACCACTGTGTCTTAATTCTCAAATAAAGTTTACTGGGAGGGACCGAGATACAGCTACAGACCATGCTCAACTCTGAGATGTGTCTTGCACCTATCTCCATCTTGACCAGCTAACCCAAGATTAAACTATTGAGGACAGGAAAGACAGCTTACCCATTGTGTAAAACAATGATCCCAAAGGCCTCAAGATGCATCACCAGAATGGTATTGGCAGCAGACACATTCATACTGCACTAGGCACATGATGACTCCAGTCACATATACAACACACTCCTGGGTCCGCCTGCATAACAATCAACTAGGCCTCAAAATGACCAAAGCCACTGTTTTGCCTGCACTGGTGGCGAGATGGCATTCTCAGGCCATCCTCCTAAGGGCTAATGATCTGCACATTTTAGAAGCTGCTTGACTTAGAAGGAATTGGCATTCTTCACAAAGGTCAATACTACCAATATCATGGCTACTTGCCACAATAAGATTAACTGCAAAATAACTTTGTACAAGGTTTATGCCTAACGTAACACTGGCCAGGACACAATCAGCCATGTCTGTCCAGGAAAACAAGCAGCTACAGAGCAACTTCCGTAGGGATATGCGTAAACAGTGGAAGGCTCACAATACCAATATGGCCTCCATTATAGGGGTGCTGGGAACATTAAACACCACCTTGTACAGGGCTCTACAACACCACTCTACCCCTTCCTTTGGCACATCAACCTCAGGCCTTCATATGTGTCAGCCGCTGGAAGGGAGGCCCTGCCAGAGGAAAAAGACCCAGACACCCCTGCCTCTGTAGAAGGAGATGCCTCCCAACCTGGCAAGCGGGGATGTCCGGCTAAGAATTCAGGGGGTGCAGATGGCAAGACACCCACCACTGCCAGCATGTGACACAACTCCTTTGTGTGCCACTCATTTACACTGTTGAATGATCCTAAACTGAATCATTTCCTTATGGGAGGAGTATTCTGGACCTTGGACTCCCAATGGTGTGGCAGCTACTCCAGTGATTTCATTCCCCATGACTGAACCCTTCACTTTATTATTTTTCATTTTTCACTGTCCAAATTTGAATTATTGCATCAGCACTGTAATAAATTTACCCATCACAAACTCATTGCCTGCTTGCTTAATTTTACTATGTAGAGACCATGTGAACCATTTGATGAAGACATGACTTATTTGTGCAAGGAGGGATATGTCACTGGTACTCTGTGTCCTGCTCATGATTGCAACCATTGAACACAAACACATCGATACAAGTGTCTGGTCACAACAAACATTTTATTCCAGTGTACAGCACATTGGCTGTCTATATGTCTGTGACATAAGAATGTGTGACTCATACTGAGTCAAAGTTCATATTCCAGGGTACAGCCCCAGACCAGGGAAGGGAGTGTTCTGTCAGACAGTGTCCTGTAGAATAGACAAACTGTAAAGTGGGTGATGCTTGAGCATTATCACATACCGCACCAAAGTAATCCAACATCACATAATCCAAGATACAGACAGATGGCAGTACACCAGTCCCTGATCACACGGCAATCATTATCATTATCCAATGACCATGCATCTGGTGGTATGACACAAACAAATGTCAGTGTTCTGGCACAGGCACTGTGGCCTGCAATGATGAAACTCATCTACAGGTACATCACAGTCATACAATAAGAGTGTTTAGCCAATGTGAAGGGTGAATGCCTTGCTCGCAATTGATGACTACATAGTTCATGCCCATATGATGACACACATGATGCAATCGGCTCAACACAGTACACTAAGCAAGTCCAATTTGCACTTCTGACCTTCCACCCAAACACTGTTCAAGCTACCTTGGCACAGGTCTCATATACCCCAAACCTGTGACCTACATTACTTGGAACAATCCATGTCCACTTTGTATGTCAAAACAGCATCAGATACCAGCCAGTGTCACAACTCTAAAATGCCCACATGAGGATGTCATGGTGAAGGTACCTGTACAAAGACAAAATAAGGAGTATAGGCTTGGAAACATACCTATTATTCAAATCACATAGCAAGCATCTGGAAATGAAATTACATTGAAATGAGACTGATACAAACAAAGCAGCCTCATCAATGTGAGGATATGTTGAAGACTGACCCTTTAAGCAGCCTTTTGATGAATAGTGCAAAGTATCAACTCCCTAGTTGTTGCTAAAGCACTCAACTTCACACATTCTCAGACCTACAGTTCATTGTACAGTCATAGTCATTACATCACATGACATACCTAGACTCTGGTGAAAAGTAGGTGTTGATGAGATCTTCCCGGAAGTCAGCTCCTTCCTCTTCACCACTGTCATCCTCACATGGCATTTCAGGGGGCTCACCGGGTGGGACTGCAGGCCTCTCTTCTTCTGGGATGTATGGATATTCCTCCGCAGGTCAATGTTGTGGAGCATACAGCATGCCACAGTGATCTGACACATTTTTCCGGGTGAGTAGAGGAGGGCTCCACTAGTCCAGTCCAGACACCTAAATCTGGCCTTCAGGAGCCCAAAAACCTGCTCCACTACCCACCTTGTTCTTCCGTGGGCCTCATTGAAGCAGATTTTCCCTGCCGTAGTTGGATTCCTTTGTGGCGTCAACAACCAAGGACAGTTTGGATATGTGGCGTCTCCTGTAACGTAATGGGACATATGTTCAACAGTGAGTCACTCAGTTCATGATTTTAGCACCAGACATTTCACATACACAAACAGGACAGATGTGACTTACCAACCAGCCAGGCCCTCTCTGGGTACAGTTGTGAAATCAGCTGGGGTATGCTGCTGTTCTGCATTATGACGGAATCATGGGCTGAACTCAGATAATGAGCACAGACCTGTGAAATGTAGAGATCCGCCAAACAGACAACTTGCACATTGATGGAATGGATTTCCTTCCAGTTGCTGTATACTTGTTCATTGGCCTGCAGATGCGGCCAAGCCAACACGTGTGCCATTGATGGCCCCACCACATGTGGGATACGTGCAAAACCATAAAATTCAGCCTTCACATGGGCTAAATCCTCACATCAGGGAAACTGGATGTAGCTGTCCAGGTGTTGTAACATTGCTGAGAGGACATCTTCAAAACCAGACTGAACATAGGTTGGGACATGCCAGTAGCTAGTGCCACTGTATGTTGGAAGAACCCTGTGGCTAGGAAGTGCAATACTGGCATGACTTGTACAACGAATGGTGTGCTGGTTGCTCCAGCTGACAACATAAGTCCACTATTGTTTGCCTATTCAAATGGTACAGCAGGAGGATGTGTCGTTCTTCCAGGGTCTGAAGGTCTTGCACTGGATGGTAGGCAGGAGGTTGTTGCATCCTCCCTCTCCCTGGGTACCTATGTATGAAAAGACATGATTTCTAATGTTAGTCAGTGTGTCCACAGCAAGATACATGATGCATGTCAATGATATCATGTGACAAGCATTTCTGAATGGATAGACATGGCAACCTGTACACATAACAGCTGCAAAGAACACAAGGGTACATGTGGGCACCATGGTCTTCCACACGTGGTCACATGTATATAGAGCAAACTCAAAGATGTTCAACGCAATTGCTCTCGAAAGGTGACAGGATTTGCCCCTCGAAATGTGATTGTATAGCCCTACTGCCAAAAGGACAATCTGTGATGGTGGACTGTGCTCCACTGTTAAATGCCATGTGTGCCCTGCAACATACTAAAATGGTGTTTGATTAGTAGGCCCTACATGACGATAGGATGAGCCTTTTTTGTGAGGTCAAAAATCCATTTTCGCAGGTGTGACGCAGTTTATATAGCCCAATACAGCATTTTAGGCTGTCAAAAATGGCGGCTGCCTGACCTACTCCAATGGAAATTAGGAACCGCCCGTGACCTCTGGCAGAAGTCTTCATGGCAGTTGCAACTGTGGTGGACACATTCATAGGCTAACGTTGTTGCCAGTGGCGGTTGCAGCCCAATGGCTGTGTCCGCCAGTGGTGATGACCGCGTGCGTCCACCAGGTTCTGCAGAATCACTCACTTGACTCCTGACACTGCTGCCAGCAAGATCTCCACGACCTAAGCTGCTGTGTACCGTGTCTGGGAGCAATCATTTCGCGTATCGACAGCTCTTTGGCTCACCAGAGGAGCGGGTAAGTCCTGCAAGTGCACAATTTTCTCTGTACTTCACCATCCTTTCCCTCCCCGCAGGCTAGAATGCGCCGATGTGTGCCAGTTTGACTACTCGTGTGCCTGTTGTTGCAGTCTGTGTGGCATCAATATGGTGTAGAATGTGTAGGTGTTGGTGGCCAGTGCCATATGTTGAGTTTACTCACATTGTGTTGTGGGAGGTTTTTGGGGTCCTAGATCATCCTTGTTTTGGATGCACATAACTAGGTAAGGAGACATTACTACCATCCACTGACATCTCTTCCTCATGATTGTTATAAATGTCAGACATGTATGTGCATGACAGCATGAGCTGATTATGCATGTTGTATGAGTCATTTGAGAGTCATGTGAGCAATGTTTATAGTGTCACAGATCTTTCAAACCACATCTGCCCTTGCTAAACTGTTGTGTGGAAGGCATATCATGAGTCACTCTGCCCTTAAGATTGCCACACCCACCACATGCCAAATTGTTGTTGGCTACATGATGTACTGTCATGCATGGACGTGATGGGACTGGAGTGTCATGTAGGTTCTGTCAGCTGAGCCTGCAGACACCAGGGCCTGTCACGTGTGTCTCCCTTAATGGGACCTAGTCTAGGCTGTGGGAGAGTCAGTGTGGCTATGGAACTGTGGCACTGTGCCCACTCGCTGTACCTCAGCAGATCCTGGCTTGTGATCAGTATGAGCCACTGGTGGCAACACCTACCCTGAAAACCTCAGTCCTTTGACTTGATTAGGAATGTGTACAGAAGTAAATCATTAATCTAGTCCATATATGCACTTAGCAGTATTGTCAGTGTGTGTCTTACACTCATGACAGGTACTTTACTCCCACATCTCTGTTGTCACCTTCCCACAGTTCATATTTGTCCTTTTCAGGCATACAGCATAACTGACAGTCCCACAGTGGAGACAGTGTGTTGATTCCTGGGAGGCCATGATATGTGAGCCAGTAGCTTGGTCACTTAGCAGAAGCTGTAAAATGTGTGCTGTTGTTTGTTGAATGCTATCTCTGTAGGATGGACACATATGTCCAAAGGAGTGTTCTGTGGTACAGGTGCATACCACAGAATCCCACACACTGAAGTTGCATGAGTCTGCATTTGTTAGTCTACATGTCCACGCATGGACAGGGAAGAACACATTTTTAACCCACCATGTCAGCTCCTACATTGTTATATATGTGTAATGTTGGAGTTTGAACTGCAGGGACTGTATGCAATGAGTCATTCTCACAGAGTGTGAATTTGTTGGTCCATTCATGCCTAAGGAGTTTACCCTTCAGAAGCCACATTGGCATATAGGGGGTCATTCTGACCTCGGCGGTAAAAGCCGCTTACCGCCGGTCAGAAGACCGCCACAATACCGCCGCGGCCGCGGTCAGCCGCCACGGTCATTCTGACCCACAACTGCCAAACCTCCAAAAATCCGACCTCCATTGCAGTCCGCCACATCAGCGGCCAGCGATAAACTGGAGATGACCAAACCTCCACCGCCACGCCAACAGAAATACGCCCATGCCATTACGATCCACAAATCCACGTGGCGGTCTTTCAAACGCGGTAGTCTATTGGCGGTACACACCGCCGCGGTCAAAATACACACACCTTAACAAAACACTACCACATTGGACAATTTGAAATACACACACCTGAAACACATACAAACAACACTCCCACACATCCAATACAATATAAAACACACACCCACATCACCCACAAACCCCTACTACCAAAAATCAGAGACGAAGGAGAGAGAGACACATCAGAGAATAGAGAGCCAGACACAGAGAGGCACACTACAACATCACACACACCACATAGTAGCACAAAGCACCACACACCAACACACTCATCACCACATACACCACCCCACACCTCATCCACACCACCCCATGGCACCACAAAGACACCCACGCTTTACGGACCAAGAACTCAGGGTGATGGTGGAGGAAATCCTAAGAGTGGAACCCCAGCTCTTCGGCTCACAGGTGCAGCACACCACCACAGCAAGGAAGGCGGAGCTATGGCAGCGGATCGTGGACAGGGTCAACGCGGTGGGACAGCATCCCAGAAATAGGGACGACATCCGCAAACGATGGAACGACCTACGGGGGAAGGTGCGCTCGATGGTGTCGCGACACAACATCGCGGTGCAGAAGACCGGCGGAGGACCCCCACCCACCCCACCAGAATTCACAGCATGGGAGCAAGAAGTATTAAACATCCTGCATCCTGAGGGCCTCGCTGGAGTACCCGGAGGAATGGACTCTGGTAAGTCCTATCTCATATACTTCATCCCCCCCACCCCACCAGCATGGCAACCCACACCCCCACCCTCACCCCCAACCCACCATCACACATCATCCCTGAGAATGTTTCCCTAGCACAACCCACCCAACCCCTCACCAACCCTTGCATGCCACCACAAACATTGGACACCCATTACCTAAGCATGACCACTGCACATACCCATCCCCCCCACAAACCACCCTCACAACACCACCCACAAGGGAATGCCTGCACTGGGGACAAGGGCACCCATAAATCGCACGCTTTTTCACACACAGAAACAATAACCATACTCTCTCACCCCATGCAGGACCCGAACGCCAACACACCGGTCAGGAGGGTCCTCAAATGTCCATCCCACCCCCGGAACAGGCCCCCAGTGAGGACAGCAGCTCTGTCGACCTGGAACCTGATGACCAGCCCGGACCATCGGGGACCTCTGGGCAGTGGGTTCCCCAAACACAGACACAGGCCACAGCAGACCCAAACCCCCCTGGGAACAACAGCACAGCTCCCACCCAGCGGGCCCATGCCTCTGTCTCTAGGACAGGTCAAGCAGCGGTGTGTCTGCCACTACAGGGCACCCAGGCTAACCCAACACCCCAACAACAACAGGGACCTGGGGGCAGTGGGAGTGGGCACACGGTCCAGGGGACAGAGGCCCAGGCAAACAGGGCAACTCGGAGGGCTGCCGTGCGACAGGGGGGGGAAGAGAGGCCCAGGGAACCCACTCTCCAAGAGGCCCTCACTACCATCATGGGAGCATACCACCACTCCCAAGAGACGATGGCGACAGTACTGGCCAGGTTCACCGAGATACAGGCACAGCAGGAAGAACGCTACATGGGGTTCAGCAACCAACTCACCACCATCGCTACCGCCATGGGGAGCATGGTCCAGGCCCTCAACAGGATAGAAGACACGTTGCGGGACCATGTGGCACCACACAGGGCCACTGTCACTAGCCAGGAACAGCCTACCACCTCCGCCGGCACTAGTGGACAGGAGGCCCACACACAATGACAGGCCACAAGAACCCCACCTCCTGCTGAAGAACAACCACCCCGCAAGAGGAGCCTAAGACCCAAAAAAAAACCTGAGTAGCATGCCAAGACCACCGCCAGCATGAGATACCCCCAGAAGTCATCCCACTGTCCCACATTGCCACCCTGTCCAAACTCAAACAGCCCCTGCTCCATCCTTCCACAGGCATATGGACAATAGACCTGTCAGACTGAGAACTGGACTCTGCCATGGACATCACTCCACCCCCACCCATCACCGTCTTCATATAATGTACCATTATCTAAGCACACAAAATAAAACAATTATTGCACAGAAAACCGTTTGGAGTCATGCTGTATTCTCAAAAAATCGTACAACACATAACAGTTCACAATATGTGATGTCAGTTAGTGATGACAACATACCAATGTCAATACGCTGTAGTACATAGCCAAACCAAGCAGAAGTCGGGCTATGAGTCATTAAGCACTGAGAAGGGAAGGGAAAAAGAATATGTTATTTAAAAGAGCTGGGGGGAAATACATAAAGTTGAGATGCATGAGGCTCTAAGTAACTGGGAAATGGCGTGGCTGAACCTTACCTGTGTGCTACTGAAAATACTGTTGTATGACAGCTTCCCTGTTGTCTGTTTCCTCACCGTCGTCTTCCTCCTCTTCACTCTCCACAGGCTCCACGGCTTCTACGACACCACCATCTGGACCATCCTCCTGCAGGAAAGGCACCTGGCGTCGCAAAGCCAGGTTGTGAAGCATACAGCAGGCCACGATGATGTGGCACACCTTCTTTGGTGAGTACATTAGGGATCCACCTGTCATATGCAGGCACCTAAACCTGGCCTTCAGGAGGCCGAAGGTCCTTTCAATGACCCTCCTAGTATGGCCATGGGCCTCATTGTACCGTTCCTCTGCCCTGGTCCTGGGATTCCTCACTGGGGTCAATAGCCACGGCAGGTTGGGGTAACCAGAGTCACCGATTAGCCACACACGCTGTCTCTGTAGCTGTTCCATCACATAGGGGACGCTGCTATTACGCATAACATACGCGTCATGCACTGACCCAGGGAACTTGGCATTTACATGGGAGATGTACTGGTCTGCCAAACAGACAACCTGCACATTCATAGAATGGTAATTTTTCCTATTTCTGTACACCTGTTCATCGTCATTTTGGGGTACTAATGCCACATGGGTCCCATCAATGGCACCAATGATGTTGGGGATATGTCCAAGGGCATAGAAATCACCCTTCACTGTGGCCAAATCAGCCTCTTCTGGGAATATGATGTAGCTCCTCATGAGTTTCATCAGGGCAGACAACACTCTGGACAGAATCTTTGAAAACATAGGCTGAGACATTCCAGATGACATGGCCACTGTTGTCTGGAATGAGCCACTTGCAAAGAAATGGAGGACTGATAGAACCTGCACTAGAGGGGGAATTCCTGTGGGTTGGCGGATGGGTGACATCAGGTCTGGCTCCAGCTGGGCACAAAGTTCATGTATAGTGGCTCGGTCAAGTCGGTATCGGAGTATTATATGGCGTTCTTCCATTGTCGACAGGTCAAACAGCGGCCGGTACACGGGAGGATTCCTCCTTCTCCTCGCAAGTCCCTGCGGACGGTGCCTAGGAAGGACAACATGGAGCACTGAGTCAATCAACTCACAGGTACGTACAACACAGCTTGCACAGTACACGAAAATGTTTTGACTGCTATGTTTGTATGTGTGCAAATGCAAGGCCTAGGCCTGTGTGACGCAGTAGAATTTAAGCCATGTGGGCCCTTGAAATGGCGGCTGCCTGACCTCTAAACTGGGACAATGGGATGTGAGGTCAATGCGCTGGCGTGGCACACCGTGGCGGTAGGCGGTCGAAGACCGCTGTACGAAGTCGCATTGGTTAACATTGAACCCTATGGGATTCAGGAGCCAATGACGATGTGCGCCGGCGGTCGCGGTAAGCACCGCCGCGGTACGCACCGCCGCGGGCGTGACCGCCATTTTCTATCTGCCTAATCACTCGAGACCTGATCATCCACAGGAGAGGACCTATACTGCAAGTGCTGCTGTGAACTCGGTCTGGAAGTGACAATGGCTGCTGCGACTGGGGAAAGGGCCCCTGCCTTCACGTCTGAAGAGTTGGAGAAACTCGTGGACGGGGTCCTCCCCCAGTATGCGCTACTCTACGGTCCTCCAGACCAACAGGTGAGTACACTGAGTGCACATTGAATGGGTAATGCCTGTGTGGAGTGGGGTGGCTGTCAGTTGGTGGGGTGGGGAGAAAATGAGGAATGCAACGCACGAATGATGAGAGTATGGGCCACATGGCAAGGGTGGGGAGGGGGGGCATGTACTCCAAACATGCAGAAATGTGACGTTTTATCTTTCCCACCCTGTACATGTCAAACAGGTGAGCGCCCATCAGAAAATCGATATTTGGCGTGCCATTGCCAAGGAAGTCCGGGCCCTGGGGGTCTACACCAGACGGGGCACCCACTGTCGGAAGAGGTGGGAGGACATCCGCCGCGGAACCCGAAAGACCGCCGAATCACTGCTGGGGATGGCCTCCCGACCTAGGAGGGGTGCCAGTCGTACCCTGACCCCCCTGATGTCCCGGATCCTGGCGGTGGCCTACCCTGATTTGGATGGGCGCTTGAGGACATCACAGCAGACACAAGGGGGTGAGTATCAGCACATTCTCCTATCTATACGCGCAGTGGAGGCGTCTGGGTGGGGGAGGAGGGCTGTGGGTGACAGTAGGCCAGGGTGCTTTCTGTAGTGTAGTCCCCTCCCTTAGACATGGCCCTGTGCCCCCGCCCACCACCTCTGTAGGGTGCCAAGTGCAGCTATCCATGGTCCAACCTCACCCATGAGCGCGTCTGTTGTCCCTAGACCTGTTGGCCTAGTCAGAAGTACAGAGTAGTGTACCCCAAGTTCGCGGCTTAGTGCATGAGGCACCTGTGTCTGTCCTCTCCGCCAAGGCTATTGACAAGGCATGCACTCAACTTTGTTTTCTTTCTCCCCCCACCCTTATTCTTTGTTTCTTGTGCATTAGCATCATCAGGCGGAGGAGAATTGGCGTCGGAGCACGAGGGAGCTGCAGGTCACCAGGCCCCGGTGGGCACTGACACAGACACCGAGGGCACCAGTGATCCGGAGGGCGAGGGGAGCACCACAACGGGGGCCGGTGGAGACACCAGCGACACGGACACGTCCTCGTTTGGGAGCTCCCTAGCGTGGGCGGCAACATCTGTGCCCCCAGCAACAACAGGTACAGACGCCACCCAGCGCACCAGCACCGCCCTCCCAGCAGCCCCTCAGACTTCGCTCCGTGCCCGTTCGCCCAGGAAGGCACGCGTCTCCTTTGCCCCAGGCACCTCAGCCCCTGCCTCTGTTACCCCTGCTGCCCTAAGTGCGGAGCTCATTGACCTCGTGAGGACGCTCATTGTTGGGCAGTCTACCCTTTTGAATGCCATCCAGGGGGTGCAAAGGGAGGTGCAACAGAGCAATGCCTACCTGGAGGGCATTCATTCGGGTCAGGCTGCCCATCAACGAGCTTTCACTTCTCTGGCCTCAGCACTGATGGCAGCCATTGTCCCTGTCTCCAGTCTCCCTCTTCTAACTGCCTCCAGCCTTTCTCTGTCTCCTGTTCCTCAGCCTATCCCATCCACACCATCTGACCAGCCTGCACACACCTCAACACCCAAGGCCAGCTCATCCAAACATAAGCACCACAGAACACACAAGCATTCACCCAAGCAACACCCAGTTGCAGACATACCAACAGTCACTACCACCTCTGTGTCCCCCTCCTCCTCGTCTCCCTCCTCCCTCCCTGTGACGTCTACACTCACACCTGCATGCACACCAACATCAGCCAGTTCTTCCATCACCAGCACACCCTCCACTACAGTCCTCACACGTGCAGTCACCACCCCCACTGCCATGTACACGTCCCCTGTGTCCTCTCCCACTGTGTCTGTCACCCCCTCTTCCAAGACACATAAACGCAGGCAGACACCCAAACAACAGCCAACCACCTCACGACAGCCTACGTCTCAGTCACCTGCACCCAAGGACAGCACACCTGACTCTCCTACAACCACATCCTCCTCCTCCACTTCTATCTCCACTACTCCTACCCTTTACCCTGGTCCAAAGAAATATTACCTCTCAAATGTTGACCTCTTTCCCTCCCCTGACCCACCCCCTCCATCTGGGAAAAGTCCCAAAGGCACCTCAGCCACCACCAGCCCAGCTTCCAAGGTACAAGTGGTGCATGGAATATGGAGTCCACCCTTTGGCGGCAGTGACACTTCACTGAGCAGCAAGGGGACTGGCAGCCCCCCCCCCCCAGGCAAGAGGACCCGGAAAGTGAAGGGCCGCCGTGAGCGGACTGAGACGGCTGCCCCCAAGGAGGTGACTCAGGCCACTTCACCTGCCACAACAGCCAGGGGAGGCAAGGGCCCGAGAGCCCCATCTAAGGAGCGGAAGGGCAGCAGGGCGGAGAGGCCAGCCAGCAGGAGCGCGGAGCAGGAGGGCCCCACACGCCCCATCCCGCCTGCAAGGGACGACACCAAAGGGCCCAGGACTCCGTCTCCGAAGGGGCCTGACACTGCACGTTCGGAGGGCGAGTGAGCAGGTTGTCCAGGCCAGGTCTGACTCCCTGCACTGACTGGAAGAGCACCGCTGAAGAGGGCCCCGCCGTGAAGACAAGCACCGCTGAACAGGACCCGCCGTGCAGAAGAGCACCGCTGAAGAGGGCCCCGCCGTGAAGACAAGCACCGCTGAACAGGGCCCCGCCGTGCAGAAGAGCACCGCTGAAGAGGGCCCCGCCGTGAAGACAAGCACCGCTGAACAGTGCCCCGCCGTGCAGAAGAGCACCGCTGAAGAGGGCCCCGCCGTGAAGACAAGCACCGCTGAACAGGGCCCCGCCGTGCAGAAGAGCACCGCTGAAGAGGGCCCCGCCGTGAAGACAAGCACCGCTGAACAGGGCCCCGCCGTGAAGACAAGCACCGCTGAACAGGGCCCCGCCGTGCAGAAGAGCACCGCTGAAGAGGGCCCTGCCGTGAAGACAAGCACTGCTGAACAGGGCCCCGCCGTGAAGACAAGCACCGCTGAACAGGGCCCCGCCGTGCAGAAGAGCACCGCTGAACAGGGCCCCGCCGTCTCAAGCACCGCTCCGCTGGGCCCTTCATCACAAGCACCGCTCCGCTGGGCCCTTCCTGTCAAGCACCGCTCCGCTGGGCCCCGCCGTCTCAAGTACCACTCCGCTGGGCCCGCCGTCTCAAGCACCGCTCCGCTGGGCCCCGCCGTCTCAAGCACCGCTTCGCTGGGCCCTTCCTGTCAAGCACCGCTCCGCTGGGCCCTTCATCACAAGCACCGCTCCGCTGGGCCCTTCCTGTCAAGCACCGCTCCGCTGGGCCCTTCATCACAAGCACCGCTCCGCTGGGCCCTTCCTGTCAAGCACCGCTCCGCTGGGCCCTTCCTGTCAAGCACCGCTCCGCTGGGCCCTTCCTGTCAAGCACCGCTCCGCTGGGCCCTTCATCACAAGCACCGCTCCGCTGGGCCCTTCCTGTCAAGCTCCGCTCCGCTGGGCCCTTCCTGTCAAGCACCGCTCCGCTGGGCCCTTCCTGTCAAGCACCGCTCCGCTGGGCCCTTCCTGTCAAGCACCGCTCCGCTGGGCCCTTCCTGTCAAGCACCGCTCCGCTGGGCCCTTCATCACAAGCACCGCTCCGCTGGGCCCTTCCTGTCAAGCACCGCTCCGCTGGGCCCCGCCGTCTCAAGCACCGCTCCGCTGGGCCCCGCCGTCTCAAGCACCGCTCCGCTGGGCCCTTCCTGTCAAGCACCGCTCCGCTGGGCCCTTCCTGTCAGGCACTGTTCAGGGTTCACTGTGCCCACCATGCATCCTCCTTGTCCAGTGGGGACATTTATCCACCTGATGGACTGTGGCTTTGCACTCCCCAGGATGGCACAGTGGGCAATCCACCCACTGTAGAGACTTTGCGAGACTGTGGCTTTGCACTCCCCAGGATGGCACAGTGGGCAACCCACCCACTGGAGAGACTTTGCGAGACTGTGGCTTGGCACTCCCCTGGATGGCACAGTGGGCAACCCACCCACTGGAGAGACTTGAGAGACTGTGGCTTTGCACTCCCCAGGATGGCACAGTGGGCATGGTGGGCCCTTCGTGGATCTGGCGTCGTGGACTCATGTGGCTGTGGTGCCCCCCCCTTCCCTTCCCCCTGAGGTGCCTGTAGTTTTGTCACCAGATGCCCCTGCAGTGTTCTCTCCAAAGGACTCAGGTCTCCTGTGTGGGCTTTGCCCTTGTTTCGCTACACTTTGGCCCACGGACATGATGGATTCGTAAGATGTGCAGGACTACTTGCTTCAGTTATCCACTGCTGTGTAAATAATTTGTTTATCAGAAGAAAGTTTTGATGGTTGAAAAATAATTTTCTGAGACTATTTTGTTCATAAATATTTATTCTCAATTTGGTTATGTGATTGTATTTTTTACGGGTGTTTGGGTGGTGTCACTGTGACTTGTTGCTCTGCATTGGTGTGTACATCTTGGGGGGATGGTGGGGGTCGCATATGTGTGTGCCCGTAACCTTTCCTCCTCCACCCCTCCCGTGTGTCGTAGGTGCAGTACTCTACGTTGACGTCTGCGGCGGAGTTCGTACTCGTGGTAGATGAGCAGGTAGACGAGAGCAGGTATGATGTTCAATTCGGGTTCCATGCTGTCCTCCGTCCTCGTGGAGTGCGTAGAGGTGAGCGTTTTCCCGTTCGTAGTCTGTTTCCGCCGTGTTTTTATCGGCGGTGCTCCCGCCCCGGAAAAGGTGGCGGATTGGTGAGTTGTGATAGGGTGGGCGGTACATTGTCTGCCGCCTGCCTGTTAGCGGTGACCGCCGTGCTGTTTGTTTGTCCCGCCGTGGCGGTCGGAGTGTTAAAGTGGCGGTCTCTGTTGGCGGTTCCCGCCAGGGTCAGAATTCCATTTTTCGGACCGCCAGCCTGTTGGCGGGTTGGCCGCCGCTTTATCACCGACCGCCAGGGTCAGAATCACCCCCATAGTGTTTCATTGTGGCTCACATGACACAACAGGTTGCTAAAGCGTGGGCTACCTGATGTCTGTAAGCTTGTTTAGTCATTGTAGGCCATGAGCAGGGTAGTGGGTTAGCCTGCAGAAGGAAATATATATATCTGCAGTCATGCCCCTGTACTTATTTGCTTGTGTGTGTCACACTTGGGGAGTACTGACAAATAGAAAAGTCTTAGATTGGTGTTACTGACATGTATGTGACTCAACCATTTGTGATGAAACTTGTGAAAATAATCTCTTGATTTGTCTTTTGCATCCATGCAGAGCAACGCCCATCAAAAGAAGGCACTATGGAGAGAAATTGCCCGGAAGGTGTCGGCCCTGGGGATCCACAGCCGGCAGAGCTTTCTACTGCAGGAAAAGGTGGGGGGAACTGAGATGCTGGGTCCGGAAAATTGCATAGGTCCAGCTGGGGCTGTCCTCCCAACGTGGGCGGGGTGCCCGTTGGACAATGAGCTTGATTGGCATTTGAGGACAGCACAGCAGCCACAAGGGGGTGAGTACAGTGCACATTCTTGCGTGTTATATTGCCAAGTGAATGTGTTAGGTTCTGACAGCTCCATCTGACAATTAGGGATGAGCCATGTGTGACACAGTAGATGTGTGATTGTTTGTGTAGACATTTCATGTGTTGTATATTGATGTGCCTTGCCTATGGGCCTAGGGACCTAGAACACAACTGTGTCCATTCCACAGACCACTTGCTCTCCTGGGACAACAAATGACTGCGTACATTGATCAGTCAAGTACTGTTTGTTGTTGTAGAGTTTAAATTGTATGCAGCAGACCACTACTCCTCAAAAGTTGCAAGCCAAAGGTAAGTAAGTGATGGATCCCTGTCCTCAGCCATGTGTCCGGGTAAATGAGTATATATATACATCTGCCACCCAGAGGCTAGTTGCATTCTGCATATGACAGGTGCCTCACTGTAGTCTGTAATGTGAAGGTGGGCATCATACTTGTGACAGAGCCTACATTGCACTTTGGGTGCAGTTGCAGATCAGTATTTTCCCTTGGCTAAATGGGGAATGCCCACTGACATGATTTATGTTTCATCGCTGTTGCCAACATTCCTTGTGCCTACATGTCAGCTTGTGTCCCTTTCTCATGAGCAAAACATTTGTAAGCTGCTGTTTCATGCATGGTCTACCTGTGTTGATGGGATGATTTCTGTATTCCCTCACATATATGTGCATGTCAAACTGTGTGTTGTATAAGCCATTTACAATGGGCATACATGTCATGTTGTGCCACATACAGGAGTGTGCCACCATTGTATATTGGCTGACATATTCCCTCATGTGTCATATCATGTCATTTGGCATGTACAACTGCAGTAGCAATGAGGGGCATGACAGGCCTAGAGTTTTGTGCCACAATGTGCATTTTTATGCCATTGATGTGGCAACATTTAGCAAAGTGGACTGAACGTGTGTAATGAGTAAGGTTTGTGACCTGATAGTTGACATGCATCATGGAGTGACTTGCAGTTATGTTGAAGTCACATGTTGTTGGGTACACACACTCATGCACAGAAAGACATCTGGGTGTGCATGGCCATAATGGAGATAGTGAGTTAGCTTCCAATTGGGCATCATGTTGAGGGTCTTTAACAGGTACTTGCGAATCTCTGGGCCTCTCCAGCATCCAAGGGATTATTGGTGTCTACTGATGCACAGAGTATGTCACTGTAAGGGGTGCCAGACATTAGTGGTAATTACCCTGGGGCTTGTATGGGTCATTTAGGTGGAGTTTTTTGGTGGGACCTACTTAACATAATGGCAATGTTTGCAAATCAGAGTTGTTGTTTAAGTGTGATCATGGACATGTGATGACCCTATTTCCTATTGTGTTTGCAGCACCAGCAAGCAAAGGAGACAGGTCACGTAGAGTGGGGAAGCTTCTGGCCATGGGGCCAAGGGTCAAGATACCTTGGACACAGAGGGACCCAGTGGTCTGGAGGGCGAGGGAAGTGCCATAGGGGAGACCAGAACATCCTCTTCATTATCGGATTCTACCTCCAGTGGAGACTCCCTACTGGTAGCAGCCCCCTGGCTGAGGGACGTAACCAACCCTGTCTGATGCCTGTGTGGTGAGGACACAGAAGACCTCCTGCATGTCCTCTACTCATGGAACCATCTTGCACTAGAACGAAAAGCCCTACTAAAGAATACATTTAACGAAAAAGGCATACAGAAACAAACAGTGATGGCGTGCTTTGCACCTGGGGACCTGCAGTTGAACTGTGCTTTGGTGAAGTTTCTATTGCAGGTGACGCAAAAGTAAGATTTAATAAATCAGCACCATCCCCCTTGTGATTCAAAGGAGGATAGTTCACAGTTCAACGCCTGACAATGGACTTTAATGGCATTAAGCAAAGCTTTACTCACACTGAAGCAAACAAAATCTTAAGTAGCAATATTTTACCATGTTTTAAAACGAGCTCCCATGGAGCGCATATTGAAATGACTGGACAATGCGCATAATCATTTGATGTTGATTAGGTAACATCACAAATGTATTTTTTTAAAGTGTTTGCTTCTTTTCACCTTTGTTATGGTTTTAAGTAACTAAACAAAAAATATTTCTATTACTATTACTATTACTGGTGGCAGACCCATCTGGGCATTCCCCTGGACCATCTTTGTCCACCACCCCCGTTCTATCACTGACCTCTCTGTTGCTCCCCACCCAGATGGCCGTGCCTGCTCATCCAAGAGGGTGGGCGTCTCGTTTGCCACAGGCACCTCGCCCCCAGTCCCTGTTACACCTCCTGCCCTCAATGAGGAGGCTATTGACCTCCTGAGAAGTATGTCTGTGGGTTAGACATCCATTGTGAATACCATCCACGGATTGGCAACCCAACTCCAGCAGACAAATGCATTCCTGGAAGGCATTCATGGTGCATTGTCTGACCTACAGAGATTTTTTCAGGCTCTGCCCTCAATGCTCACAGCAGCCAGTCACCCCTCATCTTCCGCCCTCCTCCACCTCCACCTCCCTCTTCCCAATCCAAATCCCCCTTCCTCTGCCTACCCAAAGCACACAGACCGATCCGCATGCACTCACCTCAGCACACAAGAGCAGCACACACAGACACATGCACCACAAAACATACTGGCACACAAGTAAACGGACAACCACAGACACAACATAAGTCACCACTTCCCTAGATGCCCCCATCAACCCAAGCGTAACACACATCTGGCATACCCACAGGCACCACCAAACCACCACCATACCCAGCATGCCTGCAGACACCACACCAATAGACACACAAACATCCACCATACCTGCAGGCAGCAGCCCAACAGACATAAACATCCACCACACCCGCAGACACCACCCCAGCAGACACATCCACCACTCCATCCATTAGCATCTCCACCTCCCAGCCCCCCAAGACACACAAACGCATTCACCCATGCAACAAACACCACCCACACACAGGCATGCCTCCCACATGTACGCACCCACAGCATCCACACCAACACAGCAGACACTTTCTCCCTCGACTTCCGAATCGCCACCCCCTTCTGCTGATGGTCCCCGTGCCCCTAAGAACTTTCTTTTATTTGACCTTGACTTTTCCCCTGTTCCCTCCACCCCACCTCACAGTCCCAAACTCAAAAGGTCCCGACCCACCTCCCAACCCCTCCCTTCCACCTCCAAGTCCTCCTCTGTTAGACCTGCCCCCCATCAAGCACCCATACCCCTCCCCCAAGAAGCCTACCCCTCTCAAAAAGCAGTCCACCTTTCCCAAACCCAAGACCAAATCCACCCCTCCCAAATCTGAATCTCACACCCACAAATATGATCCCTGAGGTGCCTGCCTGTGCACTTGATGCCCCTTCCTGTGGAGTTTCACTGGCAGTTTGGAGTCAAGTGAGAGCACATCGATGTGCATTGCCAATTGACTATGGACTGGTGTAGGAAGATGGCTCTGTATATACTATTTCAAAGTAAGAAATAGTGTGAACAGAGTCCAAGGGTTCCCCTTAGAGGTAAGATAGTGGCAAAAAGAGATAATTCTAATGCTCTATTTTGTGGTAGTGTGGTCAAGCAGTAGGCTTATCAGAGGGTAGTGTTAAGCATTTGTTGTACACACACAGGCAATAAATGAGGAACACACACTCAAAGACAATTCCAGGCCAATAGGTTTTTATATCGAAAAATATTTTTTCTTAGTTTATTTTAAGACCCACAGGTTCAAGATTTACAAACAATACTTTAAATGAAAGGTATTTCACTCATGTATCTTAGGAACTTTGAATTATCACAATAGCATGTACAGTTTTGGCAAAAATGGCCATAAGCTATTTCGAAAGTGGACACTGCAAATATCAACAGTTCCTGGGGGAGGTAAGTAAATGTTAAGTTCACATGTAAGTAAAACACTTACAGGGTTCAAAGTTGGGTCCAAGGTAGCCCACCGTTGGGGGTTCAAGGCAACTCCAAAGTTACCACACCAGCAGCTCAGGGCCGGTCAGGTGCAGAGGTCAAAGTTGTGCCCAAAACACATAGGCTTCTATGGAAATAGGGGTGCCCCGGTTCCAGTCTGCCAGCAGGTAAGTACCCATGACTTCGGATGGCAGACCAGGGGGTTTTGTAGGGCACCGGGGGGGACACAAGCAGGCACAGAAAGTACACCCTCAGCGGCACAGGGGCGGCCGGGTGCAGAGTGCAAACAGGCGTTGGGTTTTCAATAGAAGTCAATGGGGAGACCCGGGGGTCTCTTCAACGATGCAGGCAGGCACAGGGGGGGGGGTCCTCGGGGTAGCCAATGTGGTTTCCAGGTCTCAGGTTTCTTGAAGCAGGCAGTCGCGTCAGGGGGAGCCTCTGGATTTCCTCTGCAGACGTCGCTGTGGGGGCCCAGGGAGGTCAACTCTGGCTACTCATGGGCTCTCAGTCTGCGGAAAGTCCTCCCTGTAGAGTTCGTTTTCTGCAGGTCAAGCAGGGGGCGTCGGGTGCAGAGTGGAAATTCTTACGCTTCCGGCGGGAAACATGTGGTCTTTAAAAGTTGCTTCTTTGTTGCAAAGTTGCAGTTTTGTTGAACAGGGCCGCTGTTCTCGGGAGCTTCTTGGTCCTTTTAGATGCAGGGCAGTCCTCTGAGGCTTCAGAAGTCGCTGGTCCCTGTTGGATGCATCGCTGTTGCAGTTTTTCTTGTAGTGGGGAGACAGGCCGGTATGGCTGGAGCCAAAGCAGTAGTCATCTCCGTCTTCTCTGCAGGGCTTCAGGTCAGCAGTCCTTCTTCGTCTTCAGGTTTCAGGAATCTATCTTTCTTGGTTCTGTGGGCCCCTAAATACTCAATTTAGGGGTGTGTTTAGGTCTGGGAGGTTAGTAGCCAATGGCTACTAGCCCTGAGGGTGGCTACACCCTCTTTGTGCCTCCTCCCGGTGGGGAGGGAGTCACATCCCTAATCCTATTGGGGGAATCCTCCATCTGCAAGATGGAGGATTTCTAAAAGTCAGAGTCATCTCAGCTCAGGACACCTTAGTGGCTGTCCTGATTGGGGAGTGATTCCTCCTTGTTTTTCTCATTATCTCCTCCAGCCTTGCCGCCAAAAGTGGGGGCAGTGGCCAGAGGGGCGGGCATCTCCACTAGCTGGGATGCCCTGTGGTGCTGTAACAAAGGGGGTGAGCCTTTGAGGCTCACCGCCTGGTGTTACAGTTCCTGCAGGGGGAGGTGAGAAGCACCTCCACCCAGTACAGACTTTGTTCCTGGCCACAGAGTGACAAAGGCACTCTCCCCATGTGGCCAGCAACATGTCTGGTGTGTGGCAGGCTGGCAAAACTAGTCAGCCCACACTGGAAGTCGGGTATGTTTTCAGGGGGCATCTCTAAGATGCCCTCTGGGTGTATTTTTACAATAAAGTGTACACTGGCATCAGTGTGCATTTACTGTGCTGAGAAGTTTGATACCAAACTTCACAGTTTTCAGTGCAGCCATTATGGTGCTGTGGAGTTCATGTTTGACAGACTCCCAGACCATATACTCTTATGGCTACCCTGCACTTACAATGTCTAAGGTTTTGCTTAGACACTGTAGGGGCATAGTGCTCATGCACCTATGCCCTCACCTGTGGTATAGTGCACCCTGCCTTAGGGCTGTAAGGCCTGCTAGAAGGGTGACTTACCTATGCCACAGGCAGTGTGAGGTTGGCATGGCACCCTGAGGGGAGTGCCATGTCGACTTAGTCATTTTTTCCCCACCAGCACACACAAGCTGGCAAGCAGTGTGTCTGTGCTGACTGAGGGGTCCCTAGGGTGGCATAAGACATGCTGCAGCACTTAGAGACCTTCCCTGGCATCAGGGCCCTTCGTACCAGGGGTACCAATTACAAGGGACTTACCTGGGTGCCAGGGTTGTGCCAATTGTGGAGACAAAGGTACAGTTTAGGGAAAGCACACTGGTGCTGGGCCCTGGTTAGCAGGGTCCCAGCACACTTTCAAATCATAACTTGGCATCAGCAAAGGCAAAAAGTCAGGGGGTAACCATGCCAAGGAGGCATTTCCTTACAACTGGCCAATGCCCTTGGCATTTTAGCTTTAACGTTAATAAACCTAAATAGTTATTGTTTTATGTATACATTTGTCCTGTAATTCCTTTTCTGCCTCAGTGTTGTTCCAAAGTAAGTGTTTTCTGCCTACAGATGTGTGTGTATTTCAGTCTGCTTGCTGATCCATTTGCTGTTGTTTGCAGTATCTAACTTTGTGGGCAGTGCTGGTGTCCCCCAAGAGAAGGGTATATGTTGACTGTATGGATATGTGGTGTAAATGCAATGGCAGTGTCATGGCATTGTGTACTGTTTGTTATGGTAAGTATTTCATCTTGTTTTGTCCAATGTGAACATGTATGGTGTTAGACTTGTCCCCCTGATATGGATTATGGATTCATCTAACGTGTAGTACCTTGAGTTTTGCTTGTGCAGACATTTGTGCTGTCTTCCTTTGCTTTTGACTGTGCATGTGTCCATTCACCTGGGCGTACATTGCAGCTAGTTCATGCAGATGTTTGTCCCATGCAGTTGGAGTGGTATGTGCTTTGTTGACATGCACTTCCACACTGTGCAGATAGGCATGTCACTTGGGTCTAGTATTGTTTGTCCTTGAGATACCTGTAAGACCAGTACCTTTGCAAATGTTGCTTTAGGGGAGTCAGAGGCTGGCCCTCCATGTAGTGTGCAAAACTAGGCCCACTGTGCAGGGGGTCCAGGCAACCACACGTTGGTTTCTAGAGGTAAAAATTAGACCACCTAATGCTTCAATTTTTAAGGTAGCTGGTCGAGCAGTTAGGCTAATCCAGGAGATGTGCTAAGTATTTGCTGTACTCACAAATCCAATCATGCACCACACACTCAATGAATAACTCGAGACCAGATTTTATAAAAATACTTCAGACTTTCATAGAAACTTTAAGACCACGATCTTTAGAATACGTTAAGTACTTTTTGAGAAATTACTTTTTAAAGTTTTGATAAAGTTAGTCTTTCTGTGCGCAATCACTCACTATTAAAATCAATAGGCAGACTCTTTTAAAAATGCATTAAAAATTGTACAGTTGAGTTACAAGTCTCTTCTTTTGCAAGATGGTCACAGCAGTCAATGGATACCTTTTGCCAGCTGGAGAGCCTTGAGCGGCTCCCAGCAGGAGCAGTGTTGAAAAGTCTCTTGGCACAGGCTCAGGGCCTCCTGGAGGGGCCACTTGGAAAAAGAGCTTGTTTGCAGAATTAAAGATGGTGCCTTGGGGTCCCCTTGGGCTGTTGAGGTCAAAAGGGGTTTGGGACCAGTGGAGCACAGCTGATTTCTCATTGCAGGGTGGCCCGATGCAGGGAGAGTTGGAGATTCAGGAGCTGTGTGCAACGGAGTCCTTTGGAGCTGGAGGTGAGTCTCTTTGAGGGTTGCTTACAGGACAACGTGGGCACTCTGGTGGGAGGTCCGGGTGTTCCTGAAGTCTCTTGAATGGGGTTTCCTCCTGATCCTTTTTCTGCTCTGAGGGAGCTGTTTTTCTGGTTGTTGGACGTCAGCTGAACAGTACACATTTGTAGGTCACGTCTGGGCGGTCAACAGTGTGTTGTTGAGTCTGGCTGCAACTTCTGGTTACAGAGATATCAGCTGATCGGTGAAGTGACCCTCACCAATTAGTTGGTTCTTGCTTGGCTTTTGAGTGGTGCCTCCACTCAGAAGGGATATGTGGGGTGATCCTTGAAGCTTGGAGGTCCCCTGGGTTTCATGGAGTCAGTCCATTGCCAGCTCCTCTGCAGTGGCGATTTTTGGGTCCTGGGTGCAGCAGGCAGGGTTTGGCGCATTTTCTTGTGCAGCAGGTCCACAGTTCTCTTGCTTTGGATGTTCTTTGGTGCTGGTCTTCTTTTTCTTTTCCAATCTGATTTCTTGGTCTATGGGAGCCCACTAAATACTGAATTTAGTGGGCGTTTTAGGGGGAACCTGGTAGTGTCCATGGGACACTTACCCTTGGGTTGCTACATTCACTACAGTGACCACTTCCTCTGGGAAGGGTCACTTCCCTAAACCTTATTGGCTATTTTCCTGCCATCCAACATGGAGGAAAATGAAATGAAGGGTCCGCTTCACCTGCATGCGCCTAGGGGTGGTGCATGCTTAGTAAAGCCACTCTTCCTACCCTTTTTGTGGTGTGACGCCTTTGCTCCCTCCAAAAGTGGGGGTTTGCAAAGGAGGAGGCCATTTGCTGCTAGCAGCAGGCCTGGGGATTGAGTCTCAAGGGCGGTAGCCATTTGAAGCTCACTGCCAGGGCAGTGCACATTCCTGTGGGAGAGGGCATTAGCTCCTCCACCCAGGAAGGGCATTGTTTTAAAACCAGAGAGACGGGGCTCTCCTCCAGGTTTGTATATTGGCTGTCTGGATGTGGCAGGCTTGCTAGAACCAGTCAGTAGCCATGCCAGGATAGTTAGTTTTTGCAGGGGACACCTCTAAGGTGTCCCCTGGGTACATTTTATAATAAATCCAGGATTGGTACCAGTTTGGATTTATCATTTTGTTTGATACCAAACAACCCAGGGTTCAGAGTAGCCATTATTTAGCTGGGAAACTTGTATTGACCAGTGTCCATCACATATATTAAAATGGCTGCTCACTATGTCCCAGTTTTGGCAAGGACACAGTGGGGGCATATTGCTCATGCAATTATGCCCTCACATATAGTATGGTACACCCTTGGTACACCCTGCCTTAGGGCTGGAAGGCCTGCTAGAGGGGTGACTTACCCATAACATAGGCAGTGTAGGGTGGACAGTACACACAGGGAGTGTGCCATGTCAAGTTTGTCTGTTTAGGTTCGCCCCAGTACCCTCAGCCTGCTATGGCAGTGCTGGGTGCATCTGTATGCATGGCCCTAGAGGGTGGCACAATCAGTGCTGCTGCCCTCCAGGGTTTACCCATAGTATCCCATGCCCTGGGTACCTAAGTACCTTTTACTAGGGACTTATAGTGGTAGCTAAAGGTGTATCCAATTACTTTTACAATGTTTTAGGGAAAGAGCACTGGCACTGGGAACCTGGTTAGCAGGATCCCAGAGCACTTCAGTTCAAGTTGCGTTCAGAAACCAGGCAAAAAGTGTGTGTGGGGGGAGGGGTACTGCAACAAGGTGCCAGTTTCTCAAAAGGGGCATGTGCAAAGCGATGTATCCAAGTGCATCCTCCTTCCCTGAGTGTTCCAGATGGCCCCAGCCCTATTGTGCAAGTATAGTTTGCATAGTGAGCTTTGTATGTGTGAGTCTCTGTCTATTGTGCATCACTTTGACCTTCCATTGTGTTGCAATGTGGGTGATGTGTGTGTGTCCATTGCAGGGCTGTTTGATGGTAGTGGTGTTTGTGTTCTATGCCACATCCATACATATGTGTGTTGAATGTGATGACGGTCCATAGCATGTGAGGAATGTGAGTGTATGAGTTGTATTTGTAGATGTGATGTTGGTGTTTTGGTGTTGTGTGAAACAATATAGTGTACGCTTCACTGTCCCTGTGCCTGAGATGAGCAAATGTGTGACATGCCCAAAGGGGGCATATTGTGACTATGATTGTGTCCTTCTTTATGTCTGATTCCAACTGTGTACACAATGACGTGTACTTGGTGCCCGTAGCGTGACCCCCATATGATGTGGATGACAGCGTGACAATCTGTTGTGAAGGTTAATGGCACAGGTAGATGTGTGTACTTACAGTTGGTTGCGTTCATGGTGGCATGGATTTTGGGCTTCGCCAATGTGGATTTTGGGCTTCTTCGATGACCAGCAGCAGGACATGTGTGATGGACTCCGTTGTAGCACCGGTGTGAGGCTGCCTGCAGGTGAGTGTTTTTCCTTATGGTCCCTGTTTCTACCTTCTGAGATGTGGTGGTTGGACTGCCACGGTCACATTGTTGGTGTGCAACCTCATAATGTGTCCGGCGGAAACAAGGTTTCATCGGTCTATTTGTGAAGCCTCATGACCGTGGCGGTCTGTGGTGCGTGCGGTACTGGTGGGACTGCAGCAGTCTTTGCTCCATAGACCAGCATGATTTGTAATACGGCGTTTCGACCACCAACATCGCCATGACAGTCCACACATTGCTAAACTCGTAATGAAGCCCAAAATCTTCTACAATATCTGAGCTGAAGAAAAGCTCAATGCAAGTTAGTTAAGTCCCCTGATGATATTTACATGATTGTTTACCTCTAAGAGGTTTCTCAGTCGCTCCAACTCCTTTATTCTTTCTTTTCCTTTTTTCTTTTTATTAATGTTGAAGACTTGTATCCTCTGAAATGCTGTAATGCAGTGGCATGATGGCCACCTCCTGGAGTAATGCAAAGTGGCCTTGTGTTAAAATGTATGTTGAGGTATTTACATTGTCTTTTTTGGGGGTCCTCTCTGTACATATGCCCATGATTCTTTAGCAGTGAGTCTTCAGATTCTTAGGGCCAAAGGCCATGGTGAGGGTTTTGGTAAAAATAGTTTCCAAATTTAACTGCTCCATAAATTACATAAAGGATCCAAGTAACCTCCTTCAACAATTGGGGGTTTTGGACATGATACTGCGTCATCTGCATATAAAAACATAGGCTTGTTGTTAACCACTTGCATTTCCTCCCCAGCTTCCAACAAGGCGGCCTCATGGCCATTGAAATACAGTAGGAACAAGATTGGGGCAAAAACACAACGTTGTCAGACCCCACGCTAAACCATAGAAGTTTGTGTTTTCCCTATTGTTGCCAAAATGCACACATTCTGAGAGGTCGAAATGCATGCATGTAGAACGTTCACCAGATGTTCAGCTACCCCAAGATCACACAGGGTCTTCCACAGTTTCGATCTATTGACACTATTGAAAGCTGATGAGAAATCCATAAATGCCATCTAGAATAACAACGTTTGACCACCATGGAATTAGATATGAGGAGATGTAGGTTCAGTTCACTGCTCAATAATCCCTATGCTCGTCCTAAAACCATACTGTACTCTGGAGATTACTCTGGATCAGTTTGGAGATTAAATTATGCTCTGAGGGCCACAACAATAGCCTCTTAAGAACGACCCTGCCCACATGTTTACAGTTCAGCCCAATCAGAATATTGGGCGGTATAAGAAGGGGTCACTACGATTGCCTTGTTGTAAAAACCAGTATAATTATCACAGTATACTAAACTTGCAGAAGTATTGTTGAGCAGGTTACATTTATAACATTTTTCAGCAATGAGGCCAAAAGCCCTCGATTTTCTTTATTCAGGTCTAGGGATACCCCTGTCTGGATCCGGGACCTTGTTGCTAGGGCTGTTGTGAATTTCAGCTACCAACTCATGCAGTTCGATTACTATGTTAAGGAGATATAAAGGCGAGACCTCCTTGAAAATATTTTTAACATTGCATGCAAGGAGGTAATTCTTTATAGACTCTTCTCTGCACAACGCTACTTCCTACCTATTTCTTGGAACTCGTTTTAAAGCAAATCGAAGATTAATATAACCCAATTTACAAGCTTTATCGAGTAATCCTAGCGAGTGTTTTGCTGACTGTCTAAATGGTTTCAACAATAACTTCCTTGTACAGAGCCCCAGGGTTACATAAACTTCAATATTTTTGGATGGCATATTAGACTCCGATAAACAGAGGCCCACGAAACCCATATTGTCTTTGATAAGTCTACACAGAAGTTCCCAGAGATCCAGCTTTTTGCACACTAACCTTTGCTGGTTGTCTTTTGAAATAATCACTGTGGCACCTCCGGCTCATAGTTATTGAAGCCTACTGGCTCCAGGGTGTGTTGCAAGTGTCACCTCACGAGGATTAAGGCCACTAATATATATGGGTTAATTGAAGACTATGATACAATATTTCTTATTGACTTGAGGTAAATAGATAATTGATTGTCCTACAGCAGCCCTGACCAATAAATGTTGGGATTGATGGTTTAAGAGGGCTGTAGAATCAATAATGTTACATAGATCATATGACAATAAGAACATGTACCCCTAGTTGCCCCTGTTATCCCTGTCAGATGTTTCAACCACAAAATCTCCCAAATAAAAATTGTTGGAAGTGGTTAATAGTCTTCTACGCCCCTATTTTACATTATAGATCCCACATCCCTGAGCAGTACATTATACTGCAAGCACGCAGTAAAGTGCCTATTGCTCAACTCCCCAATATCATCACATACTACATTCAAAATTCGGTTGTCCCTGGTGCCAGAAGGCAACTGGACTGCAGAATTACTAAAGCAAATGAAGCCATAACAAAATACCTCTTATAGTACTTAGGTCTGTTGCAGCAATACTATGTCAAACTGACTATTATATGACCAGCTTTTCCCATTTAGTCTCAAACACACCCCAGCTATGTTCCAGTAGATTAGTTTAAAATCAGAAACTCTAGGTAGTAACGTACTGTATAGCTACAATGCTGCCACAGCCATTAATTTACAAGATTTGGAAGATTGAGGTAATTTACTATAGGGTAATACAGCACACAGGACACATCGATCAGAAGTGTGTATCTCAGTTGCTTTTATCGCCAGGGCTAAGGGGACAGTTGAAGTGCTTATGTGAAAGGAAATAGAGAGGGCATGGGATACAGAATTCAGATAGCTTTAACAATAACCCAAATGCAGAAATTTGATGGGGGACACAGACAAACAGCCATAATGGGGAGAACCAAGAAGTCGACCAGATAATTTAAGCCTTTTAAAATGAACTGTCACACAGTCCTCTTCAGAGTCCTTGGGTATCAGACCAATCCTTGATACTGTCCGCACAATTAAAATGCCACTGTAGTTCAATTTATTATACTTATACTTCTCTATGCTTATATTTATACCCTAGCAATTGAAAGCTTTATTTTTTAGTTGATCAGTAGATTTCGTTGTCAACTAGGCGAAATGGGTTACATCTACCAGAACGATAACATGGGGCACACAGCTGGGGCCAGGTAAATGGTGGATGTGACCTTTTCCTGAGTTAGTACAGTCTCTGTACCTGGCTCTGCAGGAAAAACATATTCACTCTCCCGAGGGATGAAGAACCCCCAAAACCAAATGCAGCCTATGGTGCTTTTCCTAGTGATCCCAGCAGAAAAAAGCACAGCGCTTCTACTTGCTCAGTTGACCCCCAAGGTCACCCTCCATCTGATGCAAAGTCCTTACCCTCTGATTTTGCGTCAGATGGAGGGTGACCTTGGGGGCCAAGTGCCGCATCTAGGGCCAGATGTAGGAAAATGCCAATTTGCGACTTACAAATTGCGAGTCCCTGCGACTCGCAATTTGCAACTCGCAAATTGGTATGCAGAACGGTGTCTCAGACACCGTCTGCGAGTCGCTATGGGGTCGCAATGACCCACCTCATTAATATTAATGAGGTGGGTCGCAAATTGCGGCTCCATAGCGAGTCTAGGCACTCGCAAACATGGAGGCCTGCTGTCGTCAGCAGACCTCCATGTTCGTGACTGCTTTATCAATAAAGCAGTTTTTTTTTTTTTAAGTGTAGCCCGTTTTCCTTAAAGGAAAACGAGCTGCACTTAAAAAAAAAAAAAATGAAACCTTTAGTTTCGGTATTTTTTCAGGGCAGGTAGTGGTCCCTTGGACCACTACCTGCCCTGAAAAAAATGTTTTGGGTCCATTCGCAAAGGGGAAGGGGTCCCATGGGGACCCCTTCCAATTTGCGAGTGGGTTACCATCCACTTGAAGTGGATGGTAACTGCGATACCATTTGCGACCGCATATGCGGTCGCAAATGGTATTGCATGCCACTCCGAATCGCAAATAGGAAGGGAACACCCCTTCCTATTTGCGATTCTGAAATGCATATTGCGAGTCGGTCCCGACTCGCAATATGCATTTCTGCATAGGAAAATGCAATTAGCGAGTCGCAAACGGCAAGTTTTGCCGTTTGCGACTCGCTAATCATTTCCTACATCTGGCCCCTAGTACCATATCCCCTATACCTATCAAGAGATGCTTTCAAATCGGGGGTTCTTGTTGCACTTGGTCTTCATCCTGGGTCTTTCCATTACGGATTTTATATTGTTTTTTTCAGTCGCTTTGCTGCTAGCCCTGGGATGGACACAGGTGAACCGAGGGTTGACTAAGGCCTTTCAAACATCAGCAATATGATGGACTTCTCAGCTAAGTTACTGGGGTTGCGGTGAGCTTGGGCTTCCACTGTGGATACATCATGCAAAGTGGGGGCTGCACTGGAGAAGGAACAATGTCTTTCCGCGATTTTCGTTTTTTTTAAATCACAGCCACTGCACGATTAAAAAAACCCTCAATAGTTGTATGCCTTATTTTGGTGGGCCAGTCTCAAGGTATTTTACGCTTACCCATTTTCCTGGATTAAAAAAATTGGTAAAAGGGGATAGCCCACCCTAATCTTAATTGGCCCCAGGTGGACACGGATGGGCCTGCTCTTGGCTTCGACCAGACCAGGGCGGGCCCTGTGTGTCTCCCCCACATCTGCTGTCAGACACAAAGACAAACTAAACAGTGCTGCAAACAGGGCACCACATCCTCCTCCTTGCACAGGATTATGGATGATGTAGAGCAATGGTTCCCAACCTGTGGTCCGGGGAACCCTGGGGGTCCACAAAGCCTGCGACTGTTTAGAAAATTAAATAGGATTAACAGATTAGGTCCCCAGCTTTCAGTACTGACTCAGTGGGGGTGGGGGCAGATTCCAGTAATGATTCAGTGGGGGTCCCCGGGATCCAGTAAGGATAATGTGGGGGTCCACAGAAGTCAAAAGGTTGGGGACCACTACTTTGTAGAGGTCAGGCCCTACAGAGTTTATGTTGTCTTTCCTCAACTTCATTTTCTTTTGATATTGCCCCCAGTGCATGATCCAAAATTCCCTCAATAGTTGTATTCCTTACCTTGGAGGGTTGACATCCAGGCAGTTTATGCTTGTCCATTTTCCAGGATAAAATAAATTGGACGAAAGGGGTACCCCAACCCAGTCGTGTCCTGCGACGGACAAGTGCAGACAGGCCTGATCTTGGCCTGGGCCATGCCCGGGTGCTCTCTCCTCGTATTCAGCACGTCAGACATGAAGACCCACTAAATATTGCTGCAAACAGGGCCTCTTCTCCACATCCTCCTCCACCTTGGACAGAATTATGAGTGATTTAGTGTTCAGGCCTCACAGAGTTTGATGCACTTCCCAGGCTGAGGGACAAGAATGACGCTCTAATTGATTCTTCCGCCTCAACCTTGCACAAACGTATGGGCAATGTAGTGTTCAGGGCTACAGAGTCTGATGCGCTCCCCATGCTGCTGGACATGAAGATGCACTGACAAGCGCAGCAAACAGTGAGGTTGCAATCCACCATGATTATATCATGCAAAGTGGGAGTATGGGATGAACGAAGGATTGTAGAACATGCTTCGCTGAAGAGGGAAAGTCATCTTTTCGCAATTTAATTTTCTTTTGATACTGCTCCCCCACAGCTTGATTAAAAAATCCCTGTATCGTTATATGCTTTACCTCGAGGGCCAACCTCCAGGAAGTTTATCTTTGCCCATTTTTCCGGATAAAATAATTGGGCAAAATGGGTGGCCCAGCCGCGTTCGGCCATAGACGGTCGAAGGCGGGCCCGCTGTTTGCCTCGGCCATGCCCAAGCATCCCCTGCATGTGTACCGCACTGTGGAGCATGAAGACCCTTTAAACAGCATTGCAACCAGAGCCCCAGGGTCAGAAATATGGGCATTTTAATGTTCAGTCCCCAGAGAGTCTGATGCACTTCCCATGCTGTGGGCACGAAGACGCGCTAATAAACACTGCAGACAGAGCCTCATTTCCTCATCTTCCTTGCACAGAATTATGGGCGATACAACATTCATTTGCTACAGAAACTGATGCACTGTCTTTTACTCTGAATCCATTTTGCTCTCAGTTCCTTCATTTGTGTTTTTTACAGCAGTTTCTTACTCGGATGTCCTCAGAAAATTCCCTTGGAACAAAAGAAACAACCTGAAGATTCATAGCCTAATAGAATTAGAAAAAGGCCTTGTTATACCTGGCATCATTGGCGTGGTCTCCCCTGTCTTTTTTGCCTCTGCTTTCCATGCTTTGACTTTTTTTTGCTGTTTTTGCCACTCTAGGCACTTTACCACTGCTGACCAGTGCTAAAGTGCAAGTGCTCCCTGTGTAATTGTCTTTCCATGATTGACATATTTGATTTACTAGTAAGTCCCTAGCAAATGCACTGGAGGTGCCCAAGATTGTGCCACCCACATGAGTAGCCCGGTAAACATAGCTCAGACCTGCCACTGCAGTGTCTGTGTGTGCAGTTTTAAACTGCCAATTCGACCTGGCCAATGTACCCACGTGCCAGGCCCAAATCTTCCTTTTTTTATACATGTAAGGCACCCCTAGGTTAGCCCCATGGGCTGGGTGCAATGTATGTTAAAGGTGGGACATGTAATGATGTGTTTTACATGTCCTAACAGTGAAATACTGCCAATTTTGTTTTTCACTGTTGCAAGGCCTATCTCGCTCATAGATTAACAAGGGGGCTACCTTTAAATATCTTTTGAGGGTAGTTTCCCCTCGAGAGCAGATGGATATGTGAAGTTTGGGGTCCCTGAAATCACAATTTAAAAATACACCTTTAGGTAAAGTTGGTTTTAAATTGTCTGTTCGAAAATGCCATTTTTAGAAAGTGGGCATTTTCTTGCTTAAACCATTCTGTGACTCTGCCTGCTTGTGTATTTCCTGTCTGGGTTAGACTGACAGTTGGGGTGTTTGTGAATCTCCACTAGACAGTGGCACATAGGGAGCTGGGGTGTAGCCTGCATATCCTGATGAGTCATCTGGGCTAGAGCGGAGGGAGGAGTGATCACTTAGACCTGAATGGGATGTGCCTGCCCTCACACAATGCAGTCCCAACACCCTAGTGTGTGTCTGGAGCCAGGCCTGGGCAAGGCAGGATCTTGTGAACAACAGAGACTTTCCTTTGAAGTTTGCCTGCTTCAAAGGCAGGAAGGGGTATAAGTAGTGGACCCAAACCCCAGATTTTTATATTTGCTTCTGGAATCAAGAGGAACCTCTGCCCAGGAGAAGAGCTGAGGAGAAGTGCTGCCCCAGCCTGTGACTGTGCTTTGTTGAGCTGTCCTGCAGTTGATGCTTCTGCCTGAAAAAGGGGACAAAGACTGGAATTTGTGGTATATTCCTGCTTGAAAAGAATCTCCAAGGGCTTGGACTAAGCTTGCCTTCTGTTCCCGAAGTCTCAGGGCCATCAAAGACTTCCTCCATCAGCACCTGGACTCTGTGCTGAGACTCCTGCCCTGCCAAGTAGTGCCCTATCCAGTACCTGGGCCCTTGAAAGGTGAAGCTGGTAGAACAGGGACTGAAATCCATGCACAGGGAGCCGTGCAGGAAAAATGTTGACGCACCACCTGCAAAGCGACTGAAAAATGACGCACCACCCACCTCTCAGCTGGGAAATTGACGCATTTCCTGCATCACGGCTGGAGAAATGATGCAACACCCGCTTGCGGCTGTGAAAAAGTTGCAAACCCCCACACAGCATGGTTTTCCATATCCGTGCGGTGAGATTTCTCATTCATCGCTGCTGGGCGCCAAAGACATCGTGAACCTGCACAGATCTGAGGTGCCCCATTTGAAAATCGATGCATCGCTCTCTTGCGGGAGAGAAAAACGGCGCATCGCCTACCCGACCGGAGAAGAAACGACACATGGCCTCACTTGCGAGTAAGGATGCATCGCTGACTTTTCCGACGGACGCTCGCCCATGCAGCTTTATTTTTTACGCAAACCAGGTACTTTGTGTAACAATAACATTTCCATTGTTTTCTATGGAGTAAGACTATTATTTTAAAAATTCATATCTTGACTTGTGAATGTTGGATCTTTGTCGTTTTTGTCTTGTTTAATTTAGATAAATATTGTCTATTTTTGTAAGCTGGTGTGGTGCCCATTTTGGGGTGTTTTCACTGTCTTGCTGTGTGTGTTGGTACAAATACTTTACACATTGCCTCTGAGATAAGCCTGACTGCTTGTGCCAAGCTAACAAGGGGGCGAGAAGGGGTCATCCTAGGTGTGTATCTCCCTTACCCTGACTAGAGTGAGGATCCCTGCTTGGACAGAGTACATACTGACTCCCAACCAGAGACCTCATTTCTAACAGGCCTGTAATATATTGTTGTTTTTTGGAAGGCTTCTATCCTATGGAGATTTCATTTTAATCTGTAGTTTCAATTCATGAATGTATCTCTATAATGTTTATTAGTTTTCACAAGGAGTAGTGAATAGTTGATGGTAATGTTTAGGTCAATAAATGATATGTGTGTGATAGAATAGCATAAATGAAAACATTTCCTTTTTATATAGGGGACACAAAAGGCCTGATTTACAAAGGTAAAGTTAGACCAAAAGTCTAACTATACTATCTTTCCGTATTCACAAAGGGACTTATGAGTAGTATTGTGACGCCTGTTGAGGTTCCGCACTCTCTGCCCCGAGTGCGGTGATTCCACACCAAGTGCAGACATTTTGCACTCGGCACGGAATGTCCATGTTCGGGCAGACCACAGCACAGTGAAATAACAGGGCAAACATTGATCTATGCCCCAACATATTTACCTAAATTCACACATCATGCGATATACGACATTGAGTTGTGCAATCAGTATAGTACAAAATGCCTCTCTTAAAATTGAAAACAGCTATATGGAGGCTACCTCTGCCCACTACCTTGGTAGCGTGGCACGAGTAGTCAGACCTATCCCAGAGGCAATGTGTAAAGCGTTTGCACAACACACACAACACACGTGACTCACTATCCCCACCACAAAGGAAACGTAACACCAAGTTACATAAAAATAAAGGCCCTGATTCTGACCTTGGCGGACGGCGGAGGCCGTCCGCCAAGGTACCGCCGCCAAATGACCGCACCGCGGTCAGAAGACCGCGGCAGCCATTCAGACATTTCCTCTGGGCCGGCGGGCGCTCTCCAAAAGAGCGCCCGCCGGCCCAGAGGAAATGCCCCTGCAACGAGGACGCCGGCTCAGAATTGAGCCGGCGTAGTTGCAGGGGTGCGACGGGTGCAGTTGCACCCGTCGCGTATTTCAGTGTCTGCAAAGCAGATACTGAAATACTTTGCGGGGCCCTCTTACGGGGGCCCCTGCAGTGCCCATGCCATTGGCATGGGCACTGCAGGGGCCCCCAGGGGCCCCGCGGCACCCCCTACCGCCATCCTGTTCATGGCGGGTTTCCCGCCTTGAACAGGATGGCGGTAGGGGGTGTCAGAATCCCCATGGCGGCGGAGCGCGCTCCGCCGCCATGGAGGATTCCCCCGAGCAGCGGAAAGTCGGCGGGAGACCGCCGACTTTCCGCTTCTGACCGCGGCTGAACCGCCGCGGTCAGAATGCTCGTGGGAGCACCGCCAGCCTGTTGGCGGTGCTCCCGTGGTCGGTGCCCTGGCGGCCACCGGCCGCCAGGGTCAGAATGACCCCCAAAATGTATTGTACACAACATAATTATTAGACCAAAAACAACATGCCAGTAATACCCTGCTACTCAAGCACTTGTCAGAACATTACACAATAATTACTCGGCTGAACCAGCAGTAGTCACACATAACACACAAGTTACTTATTATTCTGCAACATAAGCAGTAGTCAGGAATCACATTACTAAATAAATGCACTTTGTCATAGAAATATAAATGCCCATATCAGAAACATTATGAAACATATGGCAAGTCATGAAAACATACCAGCATGGAATGCCCATAAAAGGAACATCAACAAACATATATGGCACATCATCAGAGAACTAGGAAAACATAATTATCCACCATGTCCATACCAGGAACATTATAAATCATATGTCCTTTAAAAAGTACCTGTCTTTGTGAAGGTGAAAGAGAATGAAGGGGGCCCCCCGGCGCTCCTCTGTGCCAAACAGGGGCCTCATGGTAATTTTGGAGGGAGGGGGCGGCACGCACCCACTCCTGTTGTTATAACAGGCCCCTCCTTGGGCCCACGATCTCTGGTCCCCCTGGGCTGCAACTGGCCCTCCAGAGGGGGACCAAAGCCAGCAACAAATATTGGGGCCCAAATCAGGACAGGCTTCACCCGATTCACATGGGGGCCCGACCGGGGAGACCTTACGGTATGGGTGGCCTCCGGCGAGGCTTCTGCCCCACCCGCGGTCTCAAAAGATAAATCAGGGCTTCCGGTGGGGGAGCCTCCGATGAGGCTTCATTCCCCCCGCCCGTCCTCAGAGCAACAAAGGGGGCCCAGTGGGGCGGGGAGCCTCCGATGAGGCTTCCTTCCCCGCCTGGCTTCACACAACAGGCTGCGGCCCGCCCGGGCTGTAGCAGAGGGTAGTGTCTGCTTGTGCTCCGGGGGTGTTACTTGGAGCGAGCGTACTTTGTTACTTGCTCCACCCCGGGGGCACGGTAGGAGCACGCTCGCTCCTTTCCTTACTTCCAGTGGTACCGCGGGGGTCCCAGGGGCAGCGTGACTCTGACACACGCTTACAGCCAAAGCCGGGTCACAACGGTGAATCTTTTTTCTCTGCGACACGCTTTTCCAAGCGCAGTGGACAACTTAATGAGCCTGGGTCACGGTGGTGATTCCTGGCTGCAGAACAACGCGCTTCTCAAAGCACCAGGGGCATAAAGAAAAGCACTATCCAGGCACTATTCCCATTGAAAGAAAAACACTCTTCGTGCACTTAAACAGTGGAATCTCACAGGTTGCAGAGGTCAGGGGCCACAGCACCCAGCCTCTAGGGGACAACAGTACAGGGTGGCAGAGCCCAGCAGCAGGCCAGTATAAATTGAATGCAAGCAGTTGACCGTTCCTTCACAGGACCAAGCAGGTCACAGGTCAGCACAGCAGCAGCAGTCCATGGCTGTTCTGGTGAGTCCCTCCAGCAGCATTCTGTGTCTAGTTCCAAAATGTCACCAAATTGTGGGGAAAAATCCTCTGTACTTATACTCAGTTCTACAGTGTGTTAACAAAGAGAGGGAGGAGGTTCCAACTGGTTCAGGTAGTGCTTCCTCTCTCCTCCAGCACAGGCTCCAAACATCAGTTGGGGGTAAACAACCCTTTTGTGTTAGGCCAGGGCACAGCTTTTACAAATGCATGTGTGCCCTGCCTCTCCCTTCTCTCAGCCTAGGAAGAATACTCAGTATGCAGATGCACCTCTGTGACACCTCCCTGTGTACAGGCTGACTGAAAAGTATGCACAAAGCTCAACTGTCACTCTGCCCAGACGTGGTTTGGAGTCAAGCTGCAAAACACCAGAGTCATAAGCACAAAGAAATGCTAATTTTCTAGAAGTGCATTCTTTAATTGTAATAAAAAATCCACTTATACCAGTAAGCAGTATTTCTCACTACCATTACAACCCTACCAAACATGCCTACGCTACCCCTCATAAATCAGACAGTACCCCTAAACATAAGGCAGAGCATTTCCAATGCAGTCCTATGAGAAGGCAGCACTCACATCAGTGAGAAACCAAATAAATGTTTGACATTAACAGGACAGGCTACGCTACTAGGCACATGTCCTTCCTTCTACATACGTAGCACCCTGCCCATAGGACTAGCTAGGGCCTACCTTACGGGCGACTTACGTGTAGTAAAAAGGGAGTTCTGGGCCTGGCAAGTAGCTTTAGATGCCAGGTCCCTGTGGCAGAAAACTGTGCATGCAGGCCCTTCGCTAGCAGGCTTGAGACAGGTTTGAAAGGCTACTTCAGTGGGTGCACAAGCAGCGCTGCAGGTCCAGTAGGCCTTGGGTATAGAGATACCACTGTACAAGGGACTTACAGGTAACTTAAATATGCCAATTAGGTATAAGCCAATCATACCAACTTTAGACGGGAGAGCACCTCCACTTTAGTATTGATCAGCAGTGATAAAGTGCTCAGAGTCCTAGAGCCAACAGTGAGAGGACAGAAAAAATAGGAGGAAGGAGGCAAAAAGTCAGGGGATGAACCTGCCATAAGGGCCAGGTCCAACAGAGGCACTGGGTTAACACATATGTGCATGCGTAGGACATGTGCATGAAGGTAACAGTATAGTATGACAACATGTTACTAAACATTGGATTACACAGTGAGTGAGGGGAACCCGTCACTGGGAGGTGAAAAAAAACTACACACACACACATACGCACATGCATGCACACACACACACACACACACACACCACCCCTTTTCATTGGTGTTTACCATCTCCCCATCCAGCTCCACCAGAATGTCATTAGCCCAGTCAGCCAATAACAACCTGGCTGCATACATAAAATATGAGCAGACACAAACAAACCCTTTCAGATCTTCCAGTATGTCGCTGAATGTGTTTTTTTTTTGCCAGGTGTAATGAGACATAATGCTTTGAGGAGGAGGAAAACTGAGAGGATCTTCAGACAAAAGATCAACCTCGGATACCCAGCCAAGTTGTTAACCCCCAGATTCAGTTTTCACCCTGATGTCATCTTGGACATGGTTTGTGAGTGGGGGCAGGATCTGGACTCTGAGGCATGCTGCTCTCACACCATTCCAGCCTATGTCAAGATCCTAACAGCTCTAAGTTTCTTTGCTACTAGGTCATTCCAGAGGGTGTCCAGTGACATGTGGGCATTTCTCAGGCAAACCACTCCCAATGCTTGAGTCAGGTTCTGTGCTGCATAAATAGGAGAGTACATCTCTATATAGGTATGCCACATGCACTGGCAGGAAGGCAAAGGTTTGCTAGGGATTTCGGTTTTCCCTCTTTCCACATGTGGTAGGTGCAATTGATTGCACTCTGTGGCACTTCAGCCACTCACCACAATGCACACATGTTCTGCAACATATCCTGCTGGCACTCTGTCAACATGCAGGGTATATCTGACGCCAATAGCTGCTTTACTGTGTATGCAGTGTTCTTAGGCAGTACACATGACAGCTACATATTCCGCAGGTCATCTCTTGGCTGACGGCTAGCAGCCGGAGAATTTGGCAATATGTGGCTTCTGGTTAAGTAGTCAAGCACCACACATTTCTGATATGTGTAAATGTTGTTTGAATATACACAACCATTACAAATGAATAATTTTCATGACTCATACATGGCCCCAACAGACACTGCATGTATAATTTAATAAATTATGAACTCTACAGATGCAAGTGTTACATGTGGCAATTATTGCCTCATTTTCTTTTTCAGGTGATGTTGCATGTGCACTCTCTCCTCATCTCCTCACACCAACAGACGTGCAATCACTGTACCGCAGCGTAGGTATAATAGGGCATGCACTCGTACACAAGCTATCATAGGGTGCACTTTCGGTCTCCTAAAGTCACGATTCAGATGTCTTGACCATACAGGGGGATGCTGCTTTACTCCCTTGTAGTTGTGTGCAAGATACTAGTAACCTGTTGTGTTTTGCACATCATTACAGCACGTCAAGGCTTACACAAACCTCTGAACCCTCACCAAGGTCTGAATCCAAGGAACCGGAGCATTGTCTCAAATAGAAGGCAGGGAATTTAAGTTGCATGACCAACTGGTTGACATTTTTTTCTCTTGAACCACCAATTATGTTACAGCCTTTATGTGGCTTCATAGTCTGTTGTCAATGATTGGTGGAAATTTACCACTCTGTCCATAAATTCCATCCTGAGACTACTTTGTAAGCCATACATAATGTATGTAAACAACTGTTGCCAAGAGTCAAAACATAGGCCATGCAACACATTTCTTGCAAATGGTAGTAATTAGTGTGGGCACAATCCCAAAGGACTTCTTTGCCTTAGGGGAGTAAATGTCACTGCATGTGGAAGATCTCCCCAGACAGTGGACAGTTGAAAGTTTGTCTGCACCAAGTCTCACAATCAGTTATGTCCATGCATAGAGTCAATGACAACTAGCATTGTGTACAAGACAGAAAGCTACAGGTATATGAAACAGATGAGATAAAAAATAGGTGTCATTATTTTAATTTTGGGATACAGATACTACAAACAATCAAGCCTTACCCATGGTATATATGTGACTTACTGTGTGGCACACTGTTCTTTGTACAGTGCCCCTTACTAACTTATGTTACATGAGGGTGACATGAAGTGATGAGCACTTAATGGTCCACTCAATGTACATTTTAGGGACAACTAATAATCAAAATGTAACAAAATACATACTGTTAATTACATTTTGAACTTAACTTCAGTAATGGAGACACAGTAGCCATGGTGCTGACCTAGTGCTGCTACTCACCAGGTAGCTATACGTCTGTCATACATACACTTTGGTGCAAGTGTAACTGTGTATTACTTGGATTGTCTCTGCTTAGAAAGGGACTCCTTCATGTGTCCAACAAAAAAGCAGAGGGTTGTTTTGAATTGTGTGTATGATGCTGAAAGCATCACACCTACTAATAAAGTCTAATGTGCGAAGATCACGCTCCACACGCTGGGTGAAGGTCCTGCATGCGAGGTGGAGGTTCAGCACTCAGGCAGATGTCCCACACTTGGGGAGGAGACTCCTCAATCGGGCTGGAAACCAATGAAAGTGCACAGGAAGTGACATACAAGAAATGACATAAAGGAAGTTGAAGACAGCCATTTTGGGTTGATTCTGTGCCATTCTCACCTCAGAGCAACATCCTGTGCCTTCCTGCTGCTCTGCACGTCTATCCTGCTACTAACATCGCCAAAGTTCTTGATGACAAGGCATCCCCTTCAGTGAGTCTGAATATAATGTTCTTACTGAGGGAGTGTCTGAGTACCCTCAGCTTTATGGGGGCTCACACAGCCCGTTGAGTAATGCAGTGTGTATGCAAATCTGGTTTGATATTGTTGCGCGCTGCAATGCAGTGGGTGTGTACCAGAGGCAGGGCAACGCTGGGCCCGCATCAAGACCCAGGACATCATGGGCTTGTCCTCCAAGTCTCATTCACAATGGCCCTGCATGAGCCCACTGTACAGGAGGGTCCTGAAGATAGAATGGTGGACCCTCTGCTTAGCTGGAGGACTTTGAGCAGCAGAGAGCTGGTAAGCGCCTGACCTGCATTGTGTGTTGTGAAGTATGATGTGAGTGGTGGGAGAGATGTACCATCATGTGTTGTTTGTCATCTTTCAATTTATCCGAATAATGACTGCAAAAATGATAAGGTATATGAATCAGTGGAGCTATTGGAATGCTGTTTTCTGAAGGAATTCTGGGACTTGTAGTCTCCAGACCACTAATGGGTAGATTTTCATTACAATTGGACTTTGAAGAAAAATGCACATGCATAATCATGACTAGTGAACTAAGGACCTTATAACTTTTGTATGCTATGGTGAATGAGTGGATTTGTCAATATCCATTGTTGGTATGTTAGAATTTGTGTGTTATATGTCGTATCTTGCATATTTTATGTGTGTGTTGTACAATAAAGGCTGACATTATGACACTTGTCAAGCTCAAAATGACACACACACATACAATGTGTGTTCTAAATGCACACTTATTCTCAACAGTGGCATGTATGGCATTTCCAATTTATATGTAGCTGTTCTGAGTAAGCAGATATGACTTGTAGTGTACAGCACAAACAAAGCAGACTTGTAAAGCAATATACAGCTCTTGCCATGTACAGTGCCTGGGGTTTCAAGAAATATTTTTTACAAATCTAAGCACGTCTTTGCAAAGGTTACCTCCAAGGCCTTGTTTGCAAAGTGTACCACAAATTTACCATGTATGGTGTGGTTCGCTATGCTACACAACAGATGACAGTTGATGGTATGTGTAAGACTGTTGAGACTGCACATTTGGAGCTGAGAACTCCACATATAAAAGGATAAACCTGGATCCACTTTTAGGTGTGGAGATCTCCATCCTGACTGTGTACTATCTCCACTTGTAAAATAACATTGGGAGATTACTATGTAACTGTATTAGAAACCTCACATTGCAATACAGCTGAAGGCGAGATCAGTAGATACTGAAGATTATACTGACCTACATTGAGAATTTATTTGTTGAATTAATTTCTTGAAATTGAAGTGACATCAAACCTACCTGTGGATTCAAATCACAAATTGTTGGTTAGTGAGATCAAAGAACTACAATGTCAGCACTTGCTTTAGGTTGTCTCTACCTTTATTGCAAATTGTACACCACCTACATAATTGTTTGGTTTCATTTTCAGTGGACCGAGTTGGCTGAGAACCATCTGGACAGGGCCAGGGGCAAATCAGGACATCCTTAGCTCGTCGGTGGGCACGTCCTCTGGATACCACCAACGAGGAGGAGGGAGACCAAGCATCAATCCGGGTAGTGCGCCCACACAGACAGAGAAATTGCCATCCATATCAACAGCCCGGTGGAGGTTGAGGAGACTGAAGTGGGGGACATTGAGAGGGAGACCACTAGCCAAGAGGATGATGAATGTGGGGCTTCCTCTGGCCCACAAGTACTAGAGATGGAGATGGTGTCCTCTGAATAGGCCCCAACAGTATCAAGGCCTGCAAACAGACCCTCTCTAACTCTTGAACCCCATTCCATTTGGGCCTCTAGCTGCTACCCTACCACTACTCACTCTTAAAGTGCCTGCTAAGAAGAGCTGAGGGAGACATCTGCCCCCTACACCCCACACCTGTCATGCTGGACACAAACTCCTCCTTTTGGCTGCACCTCAGGGGTTATGGTGGCAGATGATGATGTCCAGACTCTGTTCTCGTGGGGCTTACAAAAGGTCAGAGATGAGCTCCATTTTTTCAGATAGTCACAGTCCATAGATTTGGAAAACATTAATGTATCCATCACTTTCTTTGGGTGCAGCTATATAGTCTGTGTTGTCCCAAAGACCCACCCAGATCACTGTTGTGTCTTCCCTCTCTGTTTCCCCTTCTACCCCTTGAGTAATTACGCTCCCATGGGGTGTCTGGTCTGGCATTGGCCAGGCACAGTTAGTCCACAGGTGCAAATGATCTGGATATTGTCATAAAAAAGGACAGTGAGGATAGCCAGTACTGTGCCCCTCCCAAGCCTAGACACTTAGGGAAACTACATGTGGTTTGGGGAGGGGAGAGACATTATTTTTTCCATTAAACATATACTCTTCTGTTAGGTCAATGTTTTGACTGTGGACTTCATTTTATTGAACCTTTGTACATAGACTGGTTCCCCTGACACATGTAGGTGATTGTATATTTATTATGTTGCCCATCTCCCCCCAAGTTCCCTTTCCCATTCTGCTTGAAGAATGTATTTGTTTTCATTCTCCATTTCCATCGGACAGTATTTAAAAAAAATATTTTTGAAGGATTAATTTTGCCACTAAGATTTTGATCACAATAATAATTGTTCCAAACCATCTCTCTGTATTGTGTTTTCCATTACATATGTTGGATTCAAATTAGTGGTCTTCATCAGTAGGTGTTTTGTATGCTTTCAACACAATACCTTGTAACACAGATGGTCCTACAAATCAACATAAAGTATTCACACAACTTTAAAGTCACATATATGTTGTACAACCAGAGTAACCACTTGAACATAATCAAATATTATTCAACTCAGGATAGAAGTATTGATTTGTTTAAAATATTAGGATTTTTACATATCTTTTGGTTTTTTTATATACTTACAGTGGTCACAGGGGATCTCTCTTGTGATTTCGCAAATGTGGTGGTGAGGTTCTCTGTGAGTCAGTGTGCATTCTAGGTTGCCTCCGAAGGGTGGGTGGGTGTCATCTGTCTCTGCAGGTGGGCTAGTTTGCCAAGTTGAAGAGAGTGGGGCCTATTGGTGGGGGGTGCCTGTACAGATTGGGACATTCCTCTGCTAGTAGGGGGTACCTGTATGGGGGACCCATACAGGTGTGAGGGTGCCTGTTCAGGGGTGTGTGCCTGTACAGTGGTAGGTGGTGTCTGTAGAAGTAAGGGGGTGCCTGTACCGAGGGATGCCTGTTTGGAGGGGGCATACCTGTGCACGTGGTGGACGTTCCTTTGCAGGTGGGGGGTGCCTGTAGAGGTTGACTTACAGGTGGCTGACTGGGGTGGCGTGCAGGGTGGTGTATTGGGTCCCCTCCATGTGTTGACCATGAAGGAAGGCTTGAAATATTTTCAGCATGCCCTCCATCATCTTCATGGCCAAGGTATGGTGTTTTGGACTCTCTTCCCTATTGTTATTGGGACTTGGTGCATCCTTGAAATGTCTTGGGAACATTTCACAATACAGACCAAGACACAGGTCTGCCTGTCAGTTATCTGAGGGATTTCTTGTAGTGAGTCTGAAATGTGAGACAGGGTAGCCCCTATTGGTTCACATCAGATTGTTGTTGGAAAAAATCTTCCTCCCACTGGCCAACATAAGCATCTGCAATCTCCCTCTGTATGGGATGCCATCTGATATGACCGTCAGGTCCACCGGTGCGGGGAGGAGTGGCACGTTGGAGATGTGGGGAGGAGATCCATGCCTAGAGGATACATGCTCTTCACCAGGGGTGTTATATTCTTCAGATGCTTGAGAGTAGGCCTGGAATGCATTGCCATGGGAGGAGTGTGTATGAAAACCAACACATCGACCTCTGATATGGTGGCTGTGAGGAGGTGATGGTTGTGTTGGGGAAGGTGAACTCTATGGGTGGTTTGATGACTGCTTGAAACAGGCAATCCTCAGAAGGAAAGTGGGAAGTTTAATATTTGCCGAACCTCATTTTGCCTTCAATCTTTTGGCCAGAGAGTCAGCAGTGTGCTTCCCCTCATCCATGTCCTCCTTTGCAACCAGCACCTGCTCATCTTCATCCTCCTTATCCTCGTCTTGTTGAGCAGTGCTGGCCACTGACATTGTTGCTTGGAGGAGGTTAGAGTTCTCTCCTCGGATTACCCCCGGCCCTCCACTGGTGGATGGTCCAGCTTCATGAAGCGACTCACTGTCCCCATCACCTGAAGGACAGAGTTGCAACATATAAAGTATTTGCCATAATTTATCATGTACTACAACACAACAGTTTGAACAATTCTCCCTTGTATTTATTTGAAGTTCCACATGTGATCTGATTTAAGTAAATCTGCATGTGAGAGCTCAAACTGTAGCAGAGAGGTGTTCAGTGAAGATGTGCAATGCAAAATCATACTCACCAGCTACATCCACAGATCTGTGTGGTATTGATATATCCTGTGATTTCAGCTGCTGAACCTGGATCCTTGATTGTATGGCATAATACGATCCTCTATCCAGCAGCTTCAGAAGGAAGTGACACCTTAATTAATTTTCAGCATGAGTAATAAGTGAACATGCAAATTTAACACAGACATCACGTATTGCTTTGGGAACATATCATACATCAACATTAGAGGCTTTGAAAAAGTGGCCTACAAAATTACCTTCACAATGAATTAGTAATTGTGAAGTGTATGGGGGATAATAGTTTACAACCACATATGGCACTCTTACCTGCCAGACGGATGCTAGTGGGTGTGACTGCTGCAGCCAAAAAGTCTCTTAAAACCTGGATGAGGTACTTTGCTGACTGAGGTACTCCTGTCAGCAGCTGTAATGAAACAAACATATCCATATCACAATGCAAAGGATGATGTGTATTATTTTACATTTATGTGTCATTAGAATACACTTTCAACAGTTAGTGTTGCTTCTTTTTAGATGAGACAATATAAGCAATTAGGTTCATACTTTATTATGTCAATTTAAATGTTGGGCCATGCTTTCATTATCGAACATTGTATGAAGTAGTATTGTCCTCTGAACCATATCTGAGCATATGGAGATGGGTGACAACAGGGATATTTGACACACATTACATACTGCTAACATGTCACCCAATACATTAGACTATGAGCGTTATATACATTTATACGGAAATTACCTTACCATAGTCTACCATCCTCCCAGTGTGTTGTGGCTGATCATTGTCACATTGGTATGTGGAGCAGAGATCACTGTAGCATGTGCTGCCCTGACCAACGTCACAGGGCCTTGAAAAGATATGAGTATTATTTCATTATCTGAAAAACAACAGATACTTGTTAGGATCACACAAGAGAAAAATTATGAAGTTTAAGAAACATAGCAATAGGTCGGCTGATCTGCCCCATGATGTTGCCTTCCTCCAAGTGCAGGAACCTCTGCTCCAGTGGGTGGATTTACTCTGGCTGTATATCGAAACTAAATGAAGACCTCAAAAGACAAATACTGCAAATGATGACTGTGTACAACATTTACCATAGTTACTTAATTTCATTTTCAATGCAAATATGATGTTTACAAATTCATACACAAGTAAATGTGCCAGTTACAAAACGTAATTTAAATCACCAGCAGAGATGGTCTACTGTTTCTGAAAAAGAAATTGGAAGTTACAATGTATAGTACATAGGATTCTGGGACTTGTAGTGTGATAGACAAAATGAAACACGTGAGAGTAGAATTCACCATGAATATTGGCACAAACTTGAAGTGACTTCCATAGTCACATTTGCACTTAATTTTAAACATTTTTCAAACAAAGTCATTGGGCCCAATTCACAAACAGTATCCATAGTCATGGTGGAATTGTTGCAGTTCAGTTTCTCATTACAAAGATTCTTCCACAAGTGCAGAGGCTCTTTGTGAATTGGGACCATTGTTTAACCATCACATCTTACCTGACACCACAGTAAGGTCTTTAGTCACAGGCAGCCCATGCACCAAGTGGGGGTGTATGGTAGAGAGCATGCCCTTCTCAAGTAGTGTGAGATAGAGACGGGTTCTAGTGTGTCCACCAGGGAGAGCTCTCGACACCTCTATCCTGGTGAACTTCTCCTTCACCCTTCTCCTCTTATCCTGCCACTTCTTTGTGATGTCAGTGATGGTCCGGACATCCTCTTCCAATGCACTGACTGTATTCGCCAACTGCTGCCCTAGAGCTGCCTTCTGTGTTTTACTGGTGAGGCAAGGAGGTAGACCACAAAGGTTTTGTAGTTCTTCACTACATATTTGATTATCACTTGGGTATTCTCCTCTGTGAAGATGTTCTTCCTCCTCACATTCAACATGCTGATACTTGAGAGGTGGGCAAGACAAAGCATGGCACAGAGCAGCCAGGTCAAGAATGTGTTTGGAAAAAAACAGAACCTTGGATGTGTGCTGCTTTTATGTGGTTTTCAGTTCATGGGTTATAGGTGGCATTAATTGTCCTCAGGTATGTAATAACACTTTCCCCGCCCCAAATGCAGAGCTTCCATTCCTAGTGCGTAGGTTACGCCCTGAGATTGCAACCTCTGCGGGCATTAAGATACTACTCATAAATCCCTTTGTGATTACCAAAAACTAGTAAAGTTAGACTTTTGTTCTGAGTTAGACTTTTGGTCTAACTTTACCTTTGTGAATCAGGCCCCACATTTTCTAAAGAAAAAATGAAGAAATTTTTAGGTTTCAGCATCATAAAACCCTTTCAACTTTTATGTAGTTAAATGGGAAGATGATAATCTTTTGGTTTTGGTTTGTCTACCTGGTTAGATGTTCCACAATGCTGGCACTTATGGGTGAATGATGGTAACCACATATACTGCAGAGTTTAAATTCATCAGCCTGTGTGGTGAGAGCTGAGAAAGATGAAGTTGGGTGCATTTGTGATTTCCTGTAGGATAAACCATGTTAAAAGCTAAAGCATGTCTGTATCATTTTGGCATGTTTAAATGGAGAACTTTTTTTTTTGTGGTGGGAACAATGTTATGATTTGCTTGTAGAATGCGCTGGGAATATTGTTAAATTGAGAAAGTACAGTGTGGGCAGAAATTATTGTGATTTGCTTTTGACATGAAATTAGTAGATCCTGTGATTACCGAAGAAAAGCAATCCTTGCTCTGTGGTAGAGACAAGTGTTATCAAAGGGAACCAAAAGCCAAATTAGTGGACTGAAAAGGTATGTTTTGAGATGTTTATGAAACCTCAGCATCTCAGAAGTGGCAGGCAGAGGTAAAGACAGAGCCCTGCAGGCTTTGGCCTTAATCACAGACACAGGCCCTCATTATGACCCTGGTGGTAAATCCCACTTACCGCCACACTGACGGCCGGCAACTTACCACAGCGGCGGCAGATATCCGTTCACCATATTATGACACACACACACCAACCCGACAGAATTCAGCCACAGACACAAATCCGCCAGCCCAATGGTCAGTGATAAAGTGGCGGTATCAAAACCCACACCGTTACGCCAACAGAACAACGCCCACTTCATTATGACCCACAAATCACCACGGCGGACATTCAACGGCGGTAAACCATTGGCGGTACATACCGCGTGCACATAATGGACCCACATACAAAACAACTCCACATTGGACAATTCAAACAACACACACCTGACACCCATACACACACCACACCCACACCACTATAAAACACACACCCACATTACCCACAACCCCTTACGAATACAAATCATTGGCACAAGACTGACACCAAGACCACCGACACAACTACAAACACACACCACATACACCCATACATCCCCCACGCACCCCACTTCACATACCTCAACACATTACCCAACACACCCTCACCAACACACATCACATAACCCATGGCACCACAAAGGCACCCCCCCTTCACTGAGGAGGAGTTAAGGGTCATGGTGGAGGAAATCATCAGGGTAGAGCCACAGCAATTTGGAGCACAGGTGCAGCAGATATCAATAGCCAGGAAGATGGAGCTATGGTGGAAAATCATGGACAGGGTCAATGCCGTGGGACAGCACCCCAGAACAAGGGTTAATGGTGTTCTCCTGTCTGTGTTGCCTCTGCAGGTCAGCGCCCATCAAAAGAAGGGTATATGGCATGCCATCGCCAAGGAGGTGCCGACCCTGGGGGTCTGTGGCAGGGGAAGCACCCACTGTCGGAAGCGGTTCGAGAACCTGAGACGCTGGGCACGGAAGACCGCGGAGGCCAAGCTGAGGATGGCCTCCCAACGAGGAAGGGGTGCCCATCGAACCCTGACCCCCTTGATGTACAGTCTCCCGAGTCGCTCGATTGGGTGGTTTGCCCACTGATTGGGCCTGGGGAGTGCAAAGCCAGTCTATCTAGTAGATGCTTTTCTCCACTAGTTCCGGAGGGGGCTTTGTGCCCAGTGTGCTTCATACTGCCAAGGATTGGGTGAGTGGATGTATCCCTTCACTGGTTCTGGAGGGGGCATGGTGCCGAGAGTGCTTCATCCTGCCAAGGACTGAGGTTGTGGATGCTGTTCTCCACTGGTTCTGGAGGGGGCTTTGTGCCCAGAGTGCTTCATCCTGCCAAGGACTGGGGTAGTGGATGCTGTTCTCCACTGGTTCTGGAGGGGGCTTGGTGCCCAGAGTGCTTCATTCTGCCAAGGAATGGGGTAGTGGATGCTGTTCTCCACTGGTTCTGGAGGGGGCATGGTGGGCAGAATGTTGCAAGTGGAGTGTGTCAAGACCGCGGAGGCCCAGCTGGGGATGGCCTCCTGATGGGGGAGGGGTGCCAGTTGGTAGCCTGACCCATCTAATGGCCTGCATACTGGCGGTGGCCTATCCAGAGCTGGATGGGCGCTTGAGGGCATCACAGCAGCCACAAGGGGGTGAGTACCGTGGCCATCATTGAGGAAACGGCTGGAGGGGTGGTATCCGGGTGGTGTGTGCTTGCCAGTGGGTGCCCCTAGCCAGGCCAGACAAAGCAGTATAGGTCCTCTGGTGGCTAAGGGTCTGATGGGGAAATACTGCCTACCTAGCTTGTTAGCATCCACTACTGGTCAGGGCTGCATGGGTCCCAGGTGTGCTACAGTTGGTGGTGTGTGCTCCTCCTCATGCCTTGGTGGCTAGCAATATCATTGGTAGTGCAATGCATGGTGCGTAGGCCTGTACCCTATGTGTGAGGGTGCTGTGTACACCAACAGTGGTGATGGTGCAGTCATTGACCTTTGTCTCTCTCCACCCTTACTTGTTTTGTCATCCTGTCCTTATGTGCATTAGCATCATCTGGCGGAGGAGCAGAGGCACCAGCGACGGAGGGAGCTGCATCCCACAGGACCCTGGAGGCAGAGTCCACCGACGCTGAGGGCACCAGTGGGACGGAGGGCGAGGGGAGCACCAAGGCAGAGACTAGAGGGGACAATACAGACTCTATTACCTCCTCCGATGGGAACTCCCTGGTGGTGGTGGACACCTCTGTGACCACCCCAGCTACAGGTAGATTCGCCACCCTCGTACCAATACCCCCCTCCCAGCAGCCCCTCAGCGAGTTGCCCGTGCCCGCTCACCCAGGAGAGTGGGCAGCTCCTTCGCCACAGGCACCTCAGGCCCTGCCCCAGTGAGCCCTGCTGCCCTGAGTGAGGAGGCTATTGACCTCCTGAGATCCATCTCGGTAGGGCAATCAGCCATTGTGAATGCCATCCTGGGGCTGACAGCCCAGATGCAGCACTCAAATGCATTCCTGAAGGGCATTCACAGTGGACTGGCGGCCCAACAGAGATAGATACAGGCTCTGGCCTCCTCTCTAATGGGAGGCATTCGCCCTGTTTCAGCCGTCCCCCCTCCAACTACCACTTCCCAGTCCTATTATCCTCAACCCCAACCCATCCCAAACACACAGACAGACGAACATGCACACAGGACAACACCCAAGAGTGTCACAGGCAAACACAAGCACCACACTTCATCCCACAGACACAATTCAGTCCATTCAGTCCATTCAATCCATTCAATTGAAGACACAACAACATCCACTGTTTCTACTGTCTCCCCCTACTCCTCCTCCTCCTCCACCTCCCACCCAGTTACATCCACACTAACACCTGCATGCACTACATCACCATCCACTACCAGCATCATCACACACTAAGCAGAACAGACACCTCACTAGCAGACACCTGCACAATGTCCATGCACACGTCCCCTGTGTCCTATCCCACTGTGTCTGTCCCCCCACTCCTAAAGTACACAAACGCAAGCACTCAGACACCCAACAGCCATCCACCTCACAACAGCATACAACCCATGCACCTTCACCCAAATCCAGCAGACAAACACCTCCAACAACCACTCTCTTATCCTCTACTCCCATTACTTCTCCCTCTTCCCACCCCAATACCCCTAAAAAGCTTTTCCTTTCCACCACTGACCTCTTCCCTACCCCTCCTGCCCCCTGTCCTGCACGTATGGCCAGGGTATCAAGAACCCAGCCAAGCACCTCAGCCACACAGTCCACGGGCCCAGTGGCATCAGCACCTACTCGTGGTGGAAAGGATTCCAGGCCACAAATGCTGATGGGGAAGGAGCCTGCACCAGCCAGCAAAAAGGGGAAGGAGCCTGCACTAGCCAGCAAAAAGGGGAAGGAGCCTGCACCAGCCAGCAAAAAGGGGAAGGAGCCTGTACCAACCAGCAAGAAAGGGAAGGAGCCTGCACCAGGCAGCAAGAAGGGGAAGGATTCTGCACCAGCAGCTGTCACAGAGCCCCCACCCCCAGTAATGGTTGTGCAGCCATCAGTGAGCGCAGGGGCTGAGCAGGTGCCTCCCACTATCACCACCACAGTGCAGCCGTCACTGCCGGCAGACGCCATATGATCCAGCCTCCATGGACTGCTGTGCGGCCTGCCACCACCAGAACCAGTGGGCAAGTCACCCACTTGAGAGACAGTGGCCTTGCACTCCCCAGGACCAAGCACATGGCATGTTGCCCCCTCCAGAACCAGTGGGCAAGTCACCCTCTTGAGAGACTGCGGCCTTCAACTCCCCACGACCCTCTCCAGAACCAGTGGGCAAGTCACCCACTTGAGATTCTGGCCTGGCACTCCTCAGGACCAAGCACAGGGCCTGTTGCCCCCTCCAGAACCAGTGGTCTTGTTTCCGCATCCGGCTGAGGTGGCGCCCCCTGAGGTGCCTGCTTTTACCAACTGATGTCTCAGCAGTGTTCTCTCCGTATTGGTGCAGGGATCGAGTGGGGCCTTGGACTTTGCCCTGTGGCCATGTGGCCCCTGTGTACTGTGGACTGAGCAGTTCCCCTTTTTTTGTACATTTGTACATATCTGTTGCATTGCCACATTGACTTATTATTTTTGATGTCGATCTTATTATAATCACTTTTGTCAATTCCTATTGTGCTTGCATTATTCAGCCGATTTACGGGGATAAATTGTGCAGCTTGTTGTGTGTATGGGGTGTGTGTGGTGCGTGTGTGTGTCACTCTCGTTTTCCTCCCCCTCTCCCTTGTGTGCTAGGTGGCTGTGGTCACCATCGTCGTCTTCGCTGGCGTTGGTGTTCGTGGTGGAGCATAATGTAGAAGATCATCGGAAAGACTTGCAGTTCTGGTTCCATGGTGGCGTAGTTCTTCCCTGTGTCTGCAATGGTGAGTCCTTTCACTTCTGTGATGTGTTTCCGCCAGGCTTTTGACGGCGTTGGTACTGCACCGGAAAAGGTGGCGGTTTGGCATGTCATAATATGGTGGGCAGAACTTTGTCTTCCGTCTGGCTGTAGGCAGCTGCCGCCGTGGTGCCAGTTGTTTCCGCCCTGGAGGTCGGTGTGGTACATTGGCTGTGTTTCGGAGATATCACCGCCATGGTCATAATTTGGCGGTAGTTACCACCAGCCTGTTTTACCGCCACTTTATCACCGACCGCCAGGGTCGTAATGAGGGCCACAGTGTGTTCACCCTAAAGTGCTCTATGGAATCCTGAAATTGACCAAATTGGCATCCTTAGATTAAGGCTATCGAGCAGTGTCATAATGAGTGAAGTGTTTCTACAAGTGAAATAGAGTCAATCCATATCAAACCTTATGAAACAGGCATAAGGACTCTGAAGAGACGTCTTGATGTTGGACAGCCATTGTGGAGACTGAAGGTGAGTGGCGTTGTAAGAGGAGGGGCTTATCCCCTATGGGGCTATCCACACTGTTTGTTGGTAGCCCAGAAACACACAATACCTAGAGCCAAACTGCTGCTTAGAATGACTTTCATTGTTTCAACCATGTATCAATTCATAAGGCAAAATCTAACAAATACAAAAATAGGAATGAAGGAAATCTCTGCATCAAAAAACCCTTTCGAATTTTATGTGGTTAAATGGGAAGATGATAATCTTTTGGTTTTGGTTTGTCTACCTGGTTAGAAGTTCCAAAATGCTGTCACTTATGGGTGAATGATGGTAACCACAAATACTGTAGAGTTTAAATTTATCAGCATGTGTGGTGAGGGCTCAGAAAGATGAAGATGGGTGCATTTGTGATTTCCTGTAGGATAAACCATGTTAAAAACTAACGCATCTATGTATCCTTTTGGCATGTTTAAAAGATTAACTTTTTTTGTGGTGGGAACAATGTTATGATTTGCTTGTAGAATGCTCTGGGAATATTGTTAAATTGAGAAAGTACAGTGTGGGCAGAAATGTTTGTGATTTCCTTTTGACATGGAATTAGTAGATCCTGTGATTACCAAAGAATAGCAATCCTGGCTCTGTGGTAGAGAGAAGTGTTATCGAAGGGAACCAAAAGCCAACTCAGAGAACTGACAATGTATGTTTTGAGATGTTTATAAAGCCTCAGCATCTCAGAAGTGGCAGGCAGAAGTAAAAACAGAGACCTGCAGGATTTGGCCTTAATCACAGACACAGTGTGATCACCCAAGATTGCTCTTTGGAATCCTGAAATTGACCAAATTGGCATCCTTAGATTAAGGCCATCTAGCAGGGTCATAATGAGTGAAGTGTTTCTACAAGTGAAATAGAGTCAATCCCTATCAGAAACCCAGCCCAGAAAGACACAGGGGGTCATTCTGACCCTGGCGGCCGGTGACCGCCAGGGTCACCGACCACGGGAGCACCGCCAACAGGCTGGCGGTGCTCCCAAGGGCATTCTGACCGCGGCGGTTCAGCCGCGGCCAGAAAGGGTAAACCGGCGGTCTCCCGCCGGTTTACCACTGCCCTACAGAATCCTCCATGGCGGCGGAGCGCGCTCCGCCGCCATGGGGATTCTGACACCCCCTACCGCCATCCTGTTCCTGGCGGGAGACAAGATGGCAGTAGGGGGTGCCGCGGGGCCCCTGGGGGCCCCTGCAGTGCCCATGCCCATGGCATGGGCACTGCAGGGGCCCCCGTAAGAGGGCCCCACAAAGTATTTCAGTGTCTGGCATGCAGACACTGAAATACGCGACGGGTGCCACTGCACCCGTCGCACCCCTGCAACTCCGCTGGCTCCATTCGAAGCCGGCATCCTCGTTGCAGGGGCATTTCCGCTGGGCCGGCGGGCGCTCTTTTGGAGAGCGCCCGCCGGCCCAGCGGAAATGTAAGAATGGCCGCCGCGGTCTTTTGACCGCGGTGCGGTCATTTGTCGGCGGGACTATGGCGGGCGGCCTCCGCCGCCCGCCATAGTCAGAATCAGGGCCACAGTATCTAGAGTCAAACTGCTGCTTGTAATGACTTTCATTGTTTCAACCATGCACAAATTCATAAGGCAAAATCTAGCAAATACAAAAATAGGTAGGAAGGAAATCTCTGCAGTTTTTACATGCCCAAGAATCTTAGTTTAGGAATATGCGTAATTACAACTACTCTGAATTTGAGGTTACCTATTATATGAGGTAGTTCTGGGAGTGTTTTCCAAAATGTGTTCTTCACACTTACTCCCATTTGGAAGGCAGAAATGTGGAGAAATTCAAGAGATAACAAATTCCATACTTTTCTGTATTCTCATACTTCTTTAATAAAACTGTTTGAGCAGGGCTGTTGCACAAACAGAACACAGCCAAAAATACACCATAGCAATGTCAAAAACATTCACTTGAATTACATCATGCCTTGGGGTGGCTGGAGCTGCTGTATAGAGACTTGGGTTGGAAGAACTATGAACTCCAGACATTTTGAAAAGTAGACACCTGTGGGAGTCTATGGTCATGTGGCTTGCATGGATTCCACTATTTTTATCATCCTGCTGTCCTGCCTATGTGAAACTTTGGCTAAAATCACTGAATGTGCTCATATGTTTGTCAGACTAAGTTACAGAATTAGCAGGGAGTGACAAAAGTCCTATCACCTAGGGTTTCCGTATGTCTCACGATAAAAAAAGCTATACCCTGCTTGTGTGGATGAGCGAATCACCCACAACAGGAAAATTTTGAAAATGCAAGTCAAACATCACGTTTTTTTCCTTTGGATTTAATTAATTGAGGGAATTTGTGTACCTGCAGTATTTGGGCCCAAGGTCAGCTGGCACCGAAGGAAATCTACCAATCCCAGGCTTACTGGAAAACAAAGCCCCCCGAAAAGTCAAGAGTGGTATGTCTTGCATGGATCCCAGCATTCATTCTTAACAAGAATGGCCTCCAAACATCAAAACTATAGATAAAACACCCAGTTCTCTTTCACTTTGAATGGGAGAAGGCTGTAAATTTGAATGACACAGCACCAGTGGAACCCTATCAACCCTGGACATTTCTGGAAAGAAGAGACCCAGAAAAATCATGGGTTTTTTTTTTTTTTTTTTAGGTGGGGAAGTGGGAGAAGTTGCAGTACATTTTCTTTTTTTAGTCCATTTAAATTATTAAAAGGAGATACTCATAAATCAGCATCACAGTACATTTTGCAAATGTCAAGCAAAACAACTAAAGTATGATAATTATTGGCAATATGGATGACATGTTAGAGAGAAGAGAATATACGGGATGATTGTGTAATCTAGATGAATAATTAGCATCAGAAATTGTATGTAACATCATGTAAGTGTTAAGAAGAGGAAAGGATTTTCGTAATAATTAAAACTAGGAAAAGCAGAATATAAAAAGGGAAAGGAAAGATAGAGAAGGAATATCTGGTTAATCCTCTAACACTTTGGCATAGACCCTTTTTAGAAACAACCACTATCATCTATCATCACTGTAGTGGTTGAGCCGTGACTCCTACCTGTGTCAACAAAGTGTAGAAACAGGTTGTGTGGGGGGCATGATCAATGTTTGTATTTATGTTTTGTAAACAGTTTTTATTGAATCCATCCAGGCCGAGAGCTTTTCCTAGTTTTAACCCAAATATAGCTTTAAAAATATTGCCCCTCATTCCAACCCTGGCGGTAATAGACCGCCAGGGTGGCTGTCCACGGAAGCCCCGCCAACAGGCTGGAGGTGCTTCATGTGGAATTCCGACCGCGGCTGTAAAGCCGCGGTCGCCCAGCCGGGTCCGGCGGTTTCCCGCCAGATTAGCCCCAGCTGGGAGAATCCTCCATGGCAGCGCTGCAAGCAGCGCCACCATGGGGATTCCGACCCCCTTCCCGCCAGCCTGTTTCTGGCGGTTTTCACCGCCAGGAACAGGATGGCAGGAACGGGTGTCGTGGGGCCCCTGGGGGCCCCAGCATGATTTTCACTGTCTGCATAGCAGACAGTGAAAATCGCGACGGGTGCAACTGCACCCGTCGCACCCCTGCAACACCGCCGGCTCCATTCGGAGCCGGCTTCTGTGTTATAGGGCCTTTCCCGCTGGGCCGGCGGGCGCTCCCTTTGCGGGCGCCCGCCGGACCAGCGGGAAAGTTAGAATGGCCTCCGTGGTCTTCTGACCGCGGAGCGGCAAATTGGTGGGGTAAGTTTGGTGGGCGGCTACCGCCGCCCGCCAAACTTGTAATGACCACCATTGTCTTGCTCCCTAGGTCTATTGATAGACTCTCTGGATTTAGAAACTAGTTTCACCAAAGATAATTTGTTTAGGAATTGTTCTCCTAGATTTATATCCATTTGTGATTTAGGTGTGGATAGAGTTTCATAGAATTCTTGGCATGATGTTAAAGTATCTCTTGTAGGAGTGACAATCAATCCTATTATGTTCTTGATATTGGTATTGTGGATGCATTATTTTCAAATTTTAAGTAGCTAGCGAGGTAGCAACCTGCTCTGTTCATTTTGATCATTTTTTCAGCCTTTTTTCCTCCTCAACCCATTTGTGAGCTTTAGGGCTTCATATTTTATTGTATTTTATTGTGTTTTATGGCGGTTCTGAAGATGGGCCTGTGATCTGTTGGACCTGAATTTTACCTGTGATAGATGATCAAGAGTCCCATCTAATGGGAGGTTGAAATCACCACCCATTATTATACTGATGTGGTGCAGGAGATCTGTGATGGGTCTATTGAGAGAGACCAGCAATCAGGGTCATAATTTTTTGGGGGTGTAGATATTAATTCTGTTTCTCTCATAGGGGATTTCCATTATAGTCATAAGCACTGAATAATCCTGCCCATGTGCGGGGACCACAGAGCAGTTTTTCACAGTACATGTTCTTAAGTGTAGATGTTTGCCTTTCTTTGGATAGCCTGCAGTCACTTGAGAAAGAAAGCATATTATGCAGCCTATAGGAACAGGCTACAATGGCCCAATTCTTTAGCCTGTATTTAAAAATGTATATTTATATATACATTTCATTGTTTCTGTAAAACATCTTATATGTCTTTCATAAACACTTTTTTGGAAGAGTAGAGAGATGAAGTAAAGCAGGGCAGTGTAGCCCCATAAGATGTCAATATATGGGTTAAAATAGAGACTGTGCCTTTAAGAAGCCAGTAACCACTAGTATCCCATCATGCTGAGCAGGTGGCAGTTGCTTTAGTTCTTTTTGAGGCAATGCGTGATGATATATTAGTTCTGTGGGTACTTCTGTCAACTCCACCGGGAAGGAGGGAGGGTTGCTTATGACTATGGTGGAAATTCTCCTACAAGAGAACTGGAGTTACAGGTAAGATACTATTCCTCTTTTAGAGCATTTTTATTTATAGTCATAAGCACTGAATAGAGTAGCAGGCCCATCTCAACTTAAAGCGGTGGAGGAGACAGAAAGAGTGCTAAGGTAGTCATTTTAAGCAAATAGGTTTCTGAGGGAGGACTGTCCAACTTGAGCGTCCGCTCTAGTACCAGAGTCCGGGCAGTAATGCTTGGTAAATGTATGGACAAATCTCCATGTGGCTACTTTGCAAATATCTGGTATAGGAATATTCCTTAAAAAGGTAGCTGTGTCCCCTTTGCCTCTAGTGGAGTGGGCGTAGGTGTAGCTGATAGTGTCTTGTTAGCTATCCGAAAGTACAAAAGGATGCAGGAAACTATCCATCCGGAGATGGATTGTTTGGAAGTGGCAAGACCCTACAGACCGGACCATAGCTGATAAACAACTGGTTCAACGTGCTGATGTCTTGTGTCTTGTCGAGATAGAATTTCAAAACTCTTCTCACATCCAGGGAATGAAGAGTTCTTTCAGCTGAAGTAGAGGGATTCTGAACGAATGTAGGTAAAGTTATGGTCTGGTTAACATGGAAGTCCAAAATAACCTTAGGGAGGAATTCTCATAGCCACTTTGCCAGAGTGGAAGACTGTGTAAGGTTCTTAAGAACAAAGTGCTTGGATCTCGCTAACCCTGCGAGCTGATGTTATTGCTACATAGAAAGCTGTCATCCAAGAAAGGTGTTGCAGGGAGGCTTTGTGGATAGGCTCAAAGGGATCCTGCATAAGTAGAGAGTAAACAAAATTAAGCTCCCAGGGTGGTGAAGGACACCTAGTTGGCGGTAAAAATCTTCTTCAACCCTTCTAGAAAATCCTCAATGACAGGAATTTAAAAAAAAGAAGTTTGTGAAGGACATTTTCTGTAGGCAATAAGGGCTGCCAGGTAAACCTTTTTTAAAAGAAAAGTACAAGCCAGATTTTTCCAGATAAATAATTAAGTTTGGAAGAATGACATGTTCCTGCGAGATGTAGGGTCCACGTTCTTAGAGGAACACCAAATGCAAAATCTTTTCCACTTGAAACCATATGCAGAACATGTTGAAGGTACGTGGGAGGGGCTATTCAGTGCTTATAACTGCAATGGAGATTCCCCTACAAGAGAACTGAAGTTACAGGTATGACACTATTCCTTCTTCTTTTTTAGGCAAAAAATTACCTGTCTATCTGATTTGTCCTGTTGGTGTAAGGTGGCTGTGGTGTTAGGATTTTTTTCAAAATCAACGTCACATTTTTCTTGTGATGTGCAGGTGAACTAAGACAGCCACTGATCTATTGGTATCTGAGTTTTGAGGAGTCACATCAACCTAATTTTGTCTTTTGTAATACTATGATGTTGCCCTTTAGTTTATGGCAAGAATCAGCTAACATTTTCTTTTTGGCAGGCTGATTAAGACCCTTGGAGTCAGATGTATGAAAAAAGCCTTTTGCGATTCGGAAATAGCGATTTTTAAGAAATCGCTATTTCTGATTCGGAAAATGCAATGTATCATATTTGCGATTCGGTAATAGCTTTTTGCATTTCCCAAATTGCAAATTCCTAACTGGAATTCGCAATTTGGGAAATGCAAACTCCAGGGTGCTGGGGGCCTAAGGCCCCCTGTTCTGCACCCCAAAACAATTTTGGAAGACATGTAAGGTGCACACATGCCAAAAGGGCATGTGTGCGTTACATGTCAATTTTAAAAATGCATTTTTAATGCATTTTTAAAATTTGCACATGGTTACCACCAAGGTCAACTTGGTGGTAATAGCAATTCCTTAATGCCCAATTCGCATTAAGGAATTGCTTCATACATGTGCTTAAGGAATCGCAAATAAGGATTCCTTATTTGCGATGCTGCATTTAGAGAATCGCAAATTGCGATTCTCTAAATGGGGTCGCAATTTTAAGGAATCGCTATTTTAGCGATTCCTTTAAATTGCGTTCAGAATGCCTTTCATACATTCTGAAAGGCCTTTTGCATTCGCAAACAGGCATTCGCACCGTTTGCGAATGCAAAAAGGCTTCATACATCTGGCCGTTGATGTTGAGGCAGAGTATCTTTAATGGTTGAGAAATATTAGCACACGTCTTCATCAATGATAGACTAGTATGGTAGGCTGTCTAAGGTGTCTCATGAGGACCAAAAGTAAGGTAGTGATATGGACTAAGTGTGTGCTTAGAAGGTACCAATAGAACAGAATACATTGGTGTGTAAACCAGTTATGCCATTTTAAGGTATCCTTAAGCAAGTAAGCATGAAATGGTCCTAACCAGACTATGGGTGCTAGAGGTAGGGAGAAAAAGAAAGACATGGAGGAAACAGAAAAAAAAAGGAATAAATAAAATAAGTTATAAACTCAGCCACCCCACCCAATTAGAACTCTAGAATGTACTACCCTACCCATCGCTACAAGTTAATAAGAACAAGATTGCCAAAAAATGGTCTTGGGAACAGATGGCGACTGTGATTAAAAAAGCACCTGTAAGCAAAAACAACAGCAATCACTAATCAATACTTTTTCTTAACTGTGAAACATACACTGTTAAGTAAGGAAGCTTCAATATGACAAGCTGTAAATCAGTACAAAGAAAATAATATGGTGACAGTGGTCTCTTGTGGTATACATTATAAAAACATGTAGATCAAAAGAGGTGTTAAGTAGCAAGTGAAATATATGATCCGTCATAGCATAAAATTGTTTTTCAAACTGTAAGCTTCAGTGTTTTGAGAGCAATGAAGAAACAAATCTAATAAGTGCAATTTCTGATGGATACATCTACCTGTGGATTCCTCACATTTGAATACCCCTCATGCACCAGTTTTTTCTCTCTAGCTCTTACCTCGATGAGGATGTCACAATGGAATGGCACCGCATGCGGCTCGGTCTGAAATCATCGGGGCCATAAGTTCTCGCTGGCGTGCTGATGTCAGTTCTCTTTTTTCCACGCCTTCAACCCGTAACGGTTGTGTCTGACCTCTCTGTGTGGTTACACTGTTTCAAGGGAATTTTGTTTCTGTGTCTCATTAGGTGACAATGTCCCTGCCTAAGATGTCAGGCTTCAAACCTTGTCTGGAGTGCAGAGGCCAGATCTGGGTATGGACCCGCACGAAGATGGTCTTTGGTGCCTTATTTCCGATCACGACGTCGGGGTCTGCACTTCATGTCAGAGCACAAATCCCAAGGCTGTGAAGGAGAGCGAGGCAAAATTGTTCTTGGCTAAAGCTAAGAAGGACAAGCGAGGTTGTCATAGAACCTGGCCTAAAGAGGAATTGTCGTCTCATCGATCCTCAAAGTCTCACAAGAAGAGACAACGTCATAGTTCACAGCGTCAGTCATCTCGAGAAGCTAGAACTTGGCCTCTGTCTCCTGCTCTGAAGTCCCGGTGCTGATTGACTTGGGAAGAGAATCCTCAGCCTCTGTCTCCTCCTCCTCCGGAGTCGCCTGAAGTTTACCCGGCACCGTCATTGGTAGAGATCTCAGCATCACCTGCAACTTTGATAGTGCAGTTTTCTCCTGTTATACCCCCTGATCAGGAGACTGAATCCCAGGCAGTGTTGCATTCGACCTCCGCAGCAGGAGCAAGAATATCCTGCTTTTCCAAATCCAGGGACAGACCCAAAAAACTTTCTACATGCTATGTATAGCATTTTCAACAGGACAGTGACCCCCCTGGTGCACCAGCTGCCCCTATGGTCCATTATCTTTCTCCCTGGGAGGTATCCAGGTGCTTTATAGGCAGGCTCCATTCCTGCCTTTTATCCCAATGGCTCAGAATCCCTGGCCTTTAACACTAAGGAAGAGGACACCTTCGGCGACCAAAGTTTGGCAGGGTTTATAGGCACCGGTACCGATATCGGAGAGATTACGTCCAATGCCGCATCACTCCTGCTCGACCGGTTTCAGGGTCTTAGTTACCAGCGCCGACACCATCTCACCGGTGCTGCAACAGACTTCTCAATGCCGATATATTCCCGTCCAACGCTGTTGCTGGAGTCAAGGTTTAGACCATGAAGGGACGCCTTGAGGCTCCTGGAGGAACAACAATATTTAGAGGAGCAATAAGACCCTGAATTAGAAGAGGGTGAGATTCCAGTACCATCTCAGGAATTCAAAGGCATTAATGTGGCAAGTGGTCTGGACACTTCCCCAGGATGGGAGTTATTATTACTAGGGGGTATACCTCCGCAGGGGGCATAACTTTATTAACCATGGGTTAATAAGAAAGGCAGCGGAGCTGTGGTACTTGCCTCTTCCCACAACTGAAGTCTAATATACTGACAGAGGTTATTCATTCCTCTTCATCGGAGCCTCTGTTACCTTTTAATGAATCTCTGACTAAACCAGTGTTGGATGTGTGGCAGAAGCTGGTATCAACTCCAGCAGTGTCAAGGTCAATTGCTAGGAGGTATAGGACAGTGCCAAGGGATCCTGGGTATTTGAGTCGGCATTCAACAACGGAAGGCTTGGTGGTCAAAGCTTCTTGTTCTTCTAAATTTGACCCTGGTTCCTTTCCAACAACTCCGGTGGATAGAGAATCTAAACGGATGGAACAATTGGCGAAGAAGATATTTTGTTATGGTAGCATGGCATTCACATCTATGAATGCTACTTGTCTTCTGGGCAGATATATACATGTTTTAATGGGTTTGGCCAGGGACGTAATTCCCAAGCATCCACAGGATGTTCCAAACCATCTTACAGAGCTTTTAAATGACTGCAATGCTCCAACAAAACAGGTGATTCAATCAGGCCTGGATACACTGGATTCAGTGGCTAGGGCCATGGTCACTTTAGTTGCCAATAAACAACACTCCTGGTTGAGGGGCTCGGGTTTCACCCCAGATGTACAATCCACACTCATGGATTTGCTTTTCAGCAGATACAGGCTGTTTGGGGTCAAGGCACACTCGGGCTTAGAACAATTCAAGGAGTGCAAAGCAATGGCAAAATCACGACGTACAAACTGCTATGTTGGTTCATGGGGTTTGGCAGGTGCTCCTCCTTTCGAGGGAGGCAGCATTTTCAACAACAGCCGGCCAGCCCCTTCTACAATTCCTATAGAGGTGTGGTAGAGTTAAACAACGAGGTGCAGTCCACCAGCCTTCTTCCTCCTCCTCTTCTACCTCCTCTGCTAATCTTTCAGGGAAGCAGCCCTAGTTCCCCCATCTTAAGCAAGAAAACCTTAAGGGAGGGAGATTGATTTATTTCCTACAAGAATGGAAGTCTATAACACCGGACAGTTGGGTGTTAGACATTGTAGAAAATGGATATGCCTTTCCCTTCCGAGAGTTTTCCCCTCCCTTTCCTCACCAGCAAAGTTTTTGTTAGTAAGAATATCTACTGCTACTACAGCAGGGGGTGCAAAATCTGCTTTTAAGAAGAGTTGGTTCTGGAGCAGGAAAGGGGTCACGGATGTTTCAAGCTTTTTCCTGATCCCCTAAAAGAATGGCCGTTTACATCTGATCCTAGACCTGAGGGTTTTGAATTGGTTCCTCAAACATGAACATTTTTAAATGCTGATCCTAGCACAGATGCTTCTTGCACTGGACAAAGAAGAGTGGATGGTTTCCACAGACATGCATGATGTATATTTTCATATACCCATTCTGCAGCTGCACAGGAAGTATCTCCGGTTCACAGTAGGGTTGCAACATTTCCAGTTTGCAGTCCTTCCATATGGTCTTACTTCTTCACCTTGAGCCTTCAGGAAGGTGATGGCAGTGGTTGCTGCACATCTCAGGCGGTGGGGAATTCCAGTATCCATTACCTGGATGATTGGGCGCTTAAAGCCAAGTCTCCGGAGTTGGTGCAGCATCATTTGCATTTGACAGTTCAGCTGTTGTTCAATCTGGGCTTTTCCTTCAACATACCCAAATCTCACCTTGAGCCCTCTCAGAACGCACTATTCATAGGGGCAGTACTGCACCTGAATCATACCTACCCTCCTCCTCAGAGGATTCACGACATTCAAGCTATGATTCTGATGTTTCCGAATGAAGCGTTTGGTCCAGTCCTGAAGGTCTGACGTCTGCTCGGTCTGTTTGCTTCCTGCGTTCTGTTGGTCATTCATGCATGCTGGCAAAAGAGTGCTCTCCAGTGGTGCCACCGCAAGCAGTGGTTTCAACACAACGAAGATCTCAAGGAGTCAGTAAGGTTCTCCAGGAGCACTGCAGCGTATCTTAAACGGTGGGGCTGTGGAAAGCAACCTGACACAAGGGAGACTGTTTTGCCCAGCAACTCTGGTGACTACAGTCATAACAGATGCTTCCACCACTCTATGGTGGGGAGCACATCTGGGGGATCTGGAGATCAAGGGTTTTTGGTCTCAATCTGTTGAAATTACCACCGATACTTCTGGCTCTCAAGGCCTTCCTCCCTTCGCAGTCAGTTAATACAAGTCTTGACAGACAACACTACCACGATGTGGTACATCAACAAACAGGGTGGAGTAGGGTGGTATCTTCTCTGCAGAGAGGCTCTATTACTCTGGTCCTGGGCTCAGGACCACCGGATTTGCATAGTAGCAAACCATTTGGCTGGAGTTTTCAACGTACATGCGGACAGTCTCAGCCGGCACTTTTCAGCTGACCACACGTGGCGACTCCTTCCGGAGGTGGTTCTTCACATCTGCCAGTTATGGGGAACGGGAAACATCCTGAACAACTAGGTCTAAACCACTACTTGCCTGAACCACTACCGCTAAACAACTAAAAAGTCTCTACGACTAAGTACTGAACAACTACTCTCTAAACAACAATTGTGCCTGAATAACAATTGTCTGAACAACTAATTTCTATATATATATATATATATATATATATATATATATATATATATATTAGTTGTTCAGGCAATTGTTATTCAGGCACAATTGTTGTTTAGACAGTAGTTGTTCAGTACTTAGTCGTAGAGACTTTTTAGTTGTTTATCGGTAGTGGTTTAGGCTATAGTTGTTTAGGACCTAGTTGTTCTGTCACATATTCATGGGGAACACCTCAGATAGACCTGTTTGCCTCTCTCAAGAGCCTGCACTTCCCATTGTTCTGCAGCCTCCGGTATCCAATGAAGGGAGCTCTGTGGGATGTGTTTCAGTTGGACTGGAGCAGCCAGTTGCTTTACACATTTCCTCACATACACTTGAGGCCTCTGGTTCTAAGGAAGATTTGACAAGACCGGGTCCAAGTCATTTTAATGGCCCCAGATTAGCCAAGAAGAGTGTGGTACACAGACCTCCTTCAGCTCTCAGTGTGCCCCCCGTTCCATCTCCCTCACAGGGCAGACCTTCTCTCGCTGTTGCAGGGGCAGATTATACACCCCCACCTCCAGAGCCTGCACCTACATGTCAGGAGATTGAACGCAGCAACCTGAATTCCTTTTCTCTTCCTATTGATGTGGTGGATGTTATTCTCTAGGCCAGGCGACACTCCACGAAAACTGTCTATACTGGTAGATGTGCCAAGTTTGTCAAATGGTGTGAATAACGACATGTTGTCCCTTAAAAGGCCCACTTGTCCAATGTTTTGGAATGTGCTCCTTCTTTAGCAGAACAAGGTTGTGCAGTTGCAATAATGAAGGGCTATTTGTCTGCATTGTCGGGATTTATTTGTTTGCCTGATTAACCCTCATTGTTTAAGTCCCCTATCGTTTTACGGTTTCTTAAGGGATTGACTAATATGTAGCCCCCTACTCCGTTCATCATGCCTCAGTGGGATTTAAATTTGGTTTTAACGTACCTGAGGGGTATACAGTTTGAGGCCTGAGTTGCCTGTTGAGGCTCCTTACGTAAAAATTTTTATTTTTATTAGCGATCACGTCGGCTAGACGTGCTAGTGAGCCTCAAGCTCTGAGTGTTAAACCCCTGTTTACCACTTTTCATGCCAACAAGGAGGTTCTGAGTACCAAGGTAGCTTTCCTGCCACAGGTAGTGACTCTTTTTCATTTAGGTCAGTCCATCACCCTTACGATCTTTTAGCCTCCTCCCCAACCCTTTAAGAGGAAGCCTGCATCGTCTGGCTCCAAGTGGGGCATAGAGCTTCTTCATGGACAGGACGAGCAAATTTACAACTGATGATTAGTTGTTTATCGGCTGCGTAGGCAAGATAAATGGGCAAAGCCATCTACAAAAGAACACTGTCAAGGTGGGTCATCCTTTGCATAAAAATATGTTATGCTTTGGCCAAGCAAGAACAGCCTGATTGTATAAGAGTTCATTCGACCAGAGCTAAGTCTGCTACATCAGCCTTGGCTAGAGGTGTTCCTGTTGTTGATATTTGTAAGGAGACGATTTGGGCTTCCCTCCACACTTTCGTGTCACTTTGCCCGTTCTGTTTTGCATGGTTTCTTGGTATAGGCTGACAGGCACCCACCTCTGAGTGCGGGACTGCTTTGGGACTCTATTCAAAAGGTGCGGAACTCACAACTAGATGTATCCATCAGAAGAACAAGTTACTTAACTTCGGTAATGCTTTTTCTGGTGGCTACAGTATTTACCTGTGGATTCCTCACTGACACACCCACACCCACCTCCCCCTTGCCTGTTTGGATATACCAAGAAGGAAATTGTTTGTAGATATTGTATATTTTTAAAATTGTATATACAGAATGTTTGCTTATACATAAATCCATATACATTTTTGAGTTTGGTTTGCACCTATTGTGCTTGCGATGTTGGTGTTCACCCGTTCGCCTCAAAGATACATAAAAAAGTGGGTAAAACTGACGTCATCAAGCCCAAGAGGACTTCTTATGGCTCAGACGGAGTTGCATGTGGAGCTGTTCCATTGTGTCGTGCTCGTCGACATGGAGAGCTAGAGAGAAAACCTTTCCGTCTAACGCTGGCGCACTAGGGTATTCAGAAGGTGAGTAATCCACAAGCAGATACTGTATCCACCAGAAAAAGCATTACCAAAGGTAAGGAACTTGTTCTACTAGGCGCTCACAGCCCTAATTGAAGACAGGGCATTCAAAAGCTATTAAAATAATAGTAAGAACCAAACTCACATACTGTCTTACCTAATGGTCCATATCAGAGTGCTTAATGTCTTAGAGAAATTTGTGAAGGTCAGCAGTATCCGACAAAAGTCTGGATTTGTCAATGGAGATAATTTGGATAGTGTTGAATAGAGAGAGAGATCAGAGTTTATGCCTGGTAGCTAAAAAGCCTTTCTGCTGAGGATGGTATATTTTGCATAATCTTGAGTGATATCAATTTAAACTTCTTCCCACGTTTTATATTGACATTTTTTTCATGTTTCTGGATCTCCTCAGTATTCAGATATCTCAAGGGTTTGAAGATCATGATCCTTTGTTGTTTTTGTTACTTCTGGGTGAATCTGCTGGAGATTTTTCTGAGTGAATCCTCTGTTCCTGCTCAATTTCAAATTCTTTAAGGTACGGGGAATCCATGAATCGAGAAATTCTACACAAGAGTTAGCTGCATCTTCAAGTCCTTCCAGCATGGCGAACAATCTTTGGTTTCCTATTCAGTTGCAGTTTTCCAGGTCCATAAATTCAGTGGGAGAAAAGTGTGTTTGGACCACATAGAGTTGTTGAGTTTGCCTGATTTCTTCCTGCCATCCTCTAGACAACGTGAAAGGGATTCAGCTTCAGTAATCCTGCTGACTAAGTCCTTTAAGTCATTCCTTAAGCCTTGGATATCTGTTTGCATAATATTGTGTTTGTTTTTATGCTTTGCATCAGATTGTGCAAAGCTGTGAGTCATTGTAGAATGAGTTCCATGTTTCTAGATTGGTCAGCTTTCGATTTTGAAGGAGACTGGCAGTGGTGGCATGGATTTGGGTTCTTCTGGTTTGTTTTATTTCCTTAATGTCTTTCATGTCTTTTTGTCTGCATTCAGACATGGTTGTAGATGGATTGAGTCAACCAGAGTAAAGACACTCAAGCTGAGGAAGGTGTATGGTGGTAGTTTAAAAGAGCCTCAAACTTTACTTCATAAAGGCATCTGTGAAAGAGGTTGACATTTGTAATAGAAATTACAGATGTTCATTGAGAGTATGGAAGTGAAATATGGTTGCCCCACAGTTGAGTTGTAATGTATTATGCCCAACTACAGAAGAGTGAGTTTCAGTTATATGAGATATGGTAGCGACAGAAGTCAAATTAGTAAGTATTCAAACCACCTCTTAGTTGTTGCTATTGTCAGCAGATGAAGTATCAGGCAGGAGTTTTGGTTATAAGTGTAGCTAAATCACTGTCAGGGGCCATTTTGTCTTCAAACATGCTGCTTGACCTTCCCCTATAAAACTCTAGAGAACGATGTTTAATGAGATAGAATAGTATGGGTATAGTTAGGGTAAGGTATATAGGGCCTGATTTCGATTTTGACTGTATTACCGCCAATCCACTGCGGGGGAGACCAAATCATATACTAAGTGGAATGTGAAAGTCAGACTCCACCCAAGGAAGTAGAATCTGTAGAGGGGAACTGGAGGAACTAGGTATCCAAAAGGTAGGTACCTGGGTGCCCCTCAGCAACCTGGAAAGAAGGGGTAAGTACCTGGTTTTCCCAAAAGCCCACAGGTAAGCTTTGGAAAAGGAATGTGCAAGGCCCAATTAAGACTGGAAGAAACCAAAGGTGGATCCTGACAGGAGAGGGCCTGCAAATGAAGGGGACCAATTCCAGTTTGAGTTGGATTGTCCGGTGGGGCAGGAGCCACTATCCACCCTTCTGGAGATGCAGGAGCAGGTCGACAGTGAAGACAATCTGCTATGCAGCACAGGAGCAGAAGAAGAGTTCCATGAGTGATGCAGCTGATGTCCCACATTGGAAGAAGAGTTGCAGTCGGTCAATGGTGTGGAAAAACCACCAACAAGCCTTGGCAAAGGCATGAATTGCAGAAGAAGAGTTGCAGAGCTGCCGGGGACCAGGACGGTCCAGGGGGACTCAACCCATGGAGGGGAGTCCCAGGTGACCCTCAGCAGTGAGGAGTGTTGGAAGTCGAGGATGCAGTCCCCCACAGGCAACTCACAGTCAGCAGTCACAGGAGTCACAGTGAGGCCCACTCAAAACACCTGGAGAGGAGTCCCACATCACTGGAGCAGCAGGCAGGAGACTGTGCTTTGCAGGGAAGAGAGGCTGGAGGCCGGGGCAACAAGGAGCTTGAAGATCCCTTGGAAGAAGTGCCAACAAGCGTTGGTAGCTGCAAGAGTTGCGGTGCACAGGGGTACTGTCCTGCAAGGAGAGGCAAGGGCTTACCGTGTCCCAAGTTGGACAGGTGGTAGAGAGGATGGAGGGGACCACTCCAGACCACCACCTGTGTTGCACGATCCACGCACTTTTGCAGGAGAGAAGATCCATGCAGCCAGACGTCGTTGCAGTAGGTGCCTGTGGATGCAGGGGAGTGACTCCTTCACTCCAAGGGAGATTCCTTCTTGCTTCTTGTGCAGGCAGAAGACTTGTCGCCCTCAGACGACGCACCACCAAGGAAATGTTGCAGTAGCTGGAAGGAGTGGGAGAAACAATGTTGCAAAGCAGAGTCGTCGCTGGAGTTGCAGAATGTCGGTTCCTGGTGGGTCCAGTTGGAGTCCCAGTGGCCAGAAGATTAAGTAAACGGTGCAGAGGAGTTCTGCTGGAATCTTTCATGTCGAATCTGAGGACCCACCCAAGAGAGAGATCCTAAATAGCACCTGAAAGGGGGATTTGTCATCTAGCCAGGTGAGCATTTATCAGGACGGGGCTCTGAAGTCACCTGCGTGTCATGGCTACCCAGATGCTGCCAGAGGTCCCTGCCAACCTTGGATTCAAGGTGACAGGACCCAGGGCCCCCCCGGAGGAGCCCTGGGCACCTCCTCAGTTATACTGATGGACAGGGGAGTGGTCACTCCCCTTTCCATTGTCCAGATTCGCGCCAGAGCAGGGACTGGAGGTCCCTGAACTGGTGTAGACTGGTTTATGTACGGAAGACAGCAAATGTGCCCTTCAAAGCATAACTGTGGCTTGGGGAGAATACCCCTCACAAGCCATGTAACACCTATTTCCAAAAGGAGAGGGGGTTACCCCCTCTCCGAAAGGAAATCCTTTGTTCTACCTTCCTGGGCTTGAGCTGTTCAAGCAGCAGGAGGGCAGAAACCTGTCTGAGGGGTGGCAGCAGCTTGGGCTGCCCAGAAACCCCCAGAAGGCTGGTAGGAGCAATGCTGGGGGACCTCTAAGGAGCCCCCAGAGTGCATGGAATCATACTTCCAATACTGGCAACAGTATTGAGGTATGATTCCGACTTGCTTGATACCAAACATACCTAGGTTTGGAGTTACCATTATGTAGCTGGACATAGATAGTGACCTATGTCCAATACACGCATAAAATGGCATCCCTGCACTATCGAAGTCCAGGAAAATTGAACTGGAGTTTGTGGGGGCACCTCTGCTAGTGCAGGGGTGCCCTCACACACAGGTACTTGCACCCTGCCCTCTGGGCTAGGAGGGCCTGCCATAGGGGTGACTTAAAGTGACCTGTAGTGAAAAAGGTTGCATACACCCTTTCCCACAGGCTGCAATGGCAGGCCTGTAGAACACTTCTATGGGCTCCCCATAGGCGGTATAATGCATGCTGCACCCGATGGGGATCCTCTGGTACCCCAGTGCCCTGGGTACCATATTCTAGGGACTTACATGGGGCCCCAGTAAGCCATATGTGGGGTGACAATGGTACAGGTAACCAAGATGGATGGGAGAGAGCATAATCACTGGGGTCATGGTTAGCAGGATCCCAGTGAACACCTGTCAAACACACTGACAAACAGGCAAAAAGTGCAGGTAACCATGGTAAAAAGAGGCTACTTTCCTACACCAAACATTTCTGGTTTGTTTTTAACCAGCGAATTGTGCCAAAATCAGAGAATGCATGGCAGTGCCCATGTTTCTTCCTGACCTTCACGTCGACTGATTCAATGGTCCGCTGTTTCTATAAGAGATTACATGTGGAAAGCGATCACATTGCCAACCGGATTACCAACTCAGCTGAGTGCTGTTAAGATTTGCTTTGCTCGTTTCCAACTGTTGCCTTTAATTGGCAAAGGAGCGCTCGATCTCTGGGAGAGAGTGCTTCAGGTGGCCATTTTGTTCCAGTGCTGGTCACGCCCCGTCCAGAAAATGTTCTTACCCAGAATGCCATATAAATATCATAATTGCCTACCAAAATAATTTCAGACTTTCTATGTAGAATGGCTTCACTATTGAGGCGAGAGCTGAGTTGAAAGCGATGAAGCTTTCACAGTGATAATTGTGGTGTTAAGGACTGATGGAGAGACGGGAAGCACTGAAGGAGTATAGGATGGGGAGCAGAAGGTGGGAATGAATGAGAATGAGGGAAGCCACGCACATGCCGTAAAGCGGGAGAGAGGAAATATTGCTTGTTTTTAAGTTTTAAAAAGATGTGTGTTTATGGCCAGTATAGAAAGTTCAGCAGCGTAATAGAAGGATTAACACAATAAAAAGTCAAAACTACTGTTTGCCTCTAACCAATTAGAAGCTATGTAGTTGTTCATGTAGTTAAGGATAGAGGGGCTATTCACAAAGGAAAGCTTGTACATGATTAAGTCTACATGTCTACGTTTATTGTTGTATTAAATTTACTACTTTGAGCGATTTACCTTTTTACAAGTGTAAAAAGTGTGCTACAAAGTGTACACTTTCATGTCTGCAGCCCCTGAAACCAAGGACTGATGCCCAAGTCTACCATTAGTGATTTTAACTTTTCACACTAAGCGGAGATTGTCACTGAACCAAGAGCTCCCTATACTAATGTATAGGAAAAACTTGAAAAGCTTATTAGAGTTAAAAAAATACAGGGAGTGCAGAATTATTAGGCAAGTTGTATTTTTGAGGATTAATTTTATTATTGAACAACCACCATGTTCTCAATGAACCCAAAAAACTCATTAATATCAAAGCTGAATATTTTTGGAAGTAGTTTTTAGTTTGTTTTTAGTTTTAGCTATGTTAGGGGGATATCTGTGTGTGCAGGTGACTATTACTGTGCATAATTATTAGGCAACTTAACAAAAAACAAATATATACCCATTTCAATTATTTATTATTACCAGTGAAACCAATATAACATCTTAACATTCACAAATATACATTTCTGACATTCAAAAACAAAACAAAAACAAATCAGTGACCAATATAGCCACCTTTCTTTGCAAGGACACTCAAAAGCCTGCCATCCATGGATTCTGTCAGTGTTTTGATCTGTTCACCATCAACATTGCGTGCAGCAGCAACCACAGCCTCCCAGACACTGTTCAGAGAGGTGTACTGTTTTCCCTCCTTGTAAATCTCACATTTGATGATGGACCACAGGTTCTCAATGGGGTTCAGATCAGGTGAACAAGGAGGCCATGTCATTAGATTTCCTTCTTTTATACCCTTTCTTGCCAGCCACGCTGTGGAGTACTTGGACGCGTGTGATGGAGCATTGTTCTGCATGAAAATCATGTTTTTCTTGAAGGATGCAGACTTCTTCCTGTACCACTGCTTGAAGAAGGTGTCTACCAGGAACTGGCAGTAGGACTGGGAGTTGAGCTTGACTCCATCCTCAACCCGAAAAGGCCCCACAAGCTCATCTTTGATGATACCAGCCCAAACCAGTACTCCACCTCCACCTTGCTGGCGTCTGAGTCGGACTGGAGCTCTCTGCCCTTTACCAATCCAGCCACGGGCCCATCCATCTGGCCCATCAAGACTCACTCTCATTTCATCAGTCCATAAAACCTTAGAAAAATCAGTCTTGAGATATTTCTTGGCCCAGTCTTGACGTTTCAGCTTGTGTGTCTTGTTCAGTGGTGGTCGTCTTTCAGCCTTTCTTACCTTGGCCATGTCTCTGAGTATTGCACACCTTGTGCTTTTGGGCACTCCAGTGATGTTGCAGCTCTGAAATATGGCCAAACTGGTGGCAAGTGGCATCGTGGCAGCTGCACGCTTGACTTTTCTCAGTTCATGGGCAGTTATTTTGCGCCTTGGTTTTTCCACACGCTTCTTGCGACCCTGTTGACTATTTTGAATGCAACGCTTGATTGTTCGATGATCACGCTTCAGAAGCTTTGCAATTTTAAGAGTGCTGCATCCCTCTGCAAGATATCTCACTATTTTTGACTTTTCTGAGCCTGTCAAGTCCTTCTTTTGACCCATTTTGCCAAAGGAAAGGAAGTTGCCTAATAATTATGCACACCTGATATAGGGTGTTGATGTCATTAGACCACACCCCTTCTCATTACAGAGATGCACATCACCTAATATGCTTAATTGGTAGTAGGCTTTCGAGCCTATACAGCTTGGAGTAAGACAACATGCATATAGAGGATGATGTGGTCAAAATACTGATTTGCCTAATAATTCTGCACTCCCTGTATATAATAAAAATACATTTAAGAAAAATATTAATGTAATTCATTTTAGATATTTATTTTAACTGTAGAACAAAATTAAACATTCTACAGCACTATTAACTTAATTTTCTAATACATTTGAGTGATATTTAGATAAAGTAACGCAAAAAGGAAAACCCACAAACATATTTCTGTAAATCCACAAAGAAAAGCCTGCAAATGCAGTACTTCATGTGATGAAGTATCTTACAAAACATATCGCCCTGCAAGCCCCTAACAGCAGAGGTATATAGATTTATAAAACATGTACAAAAGGGGGGACCTCTGATTTAGAGTATGTTTCACTTTTAGGATTAGTGCCCATTAACAGCTAGATCGCTTAGCATTTCTATGTCTTGTATCTTACTGGGAGCCAGTGCCAGTGGGGCATGGTACCTGGCAGCACAACTCAACACCGTCTGACGTTCGGTATTTAACAGTTCTAAGCATATATCCCAACAGTGCAGTTGGCCCAAATAGCAGGCATGAAATAGTTGGTTGAAGTTCAGCAAATGTCACTGTCTCCCCACCATATGCTGCATCCTTCTACCAGGTCTTAGTTTTAAGTGTGGGCCTTTCATCCTTGCATGCATCATGGTATGATTGTCTAATAGGCACTCGGTCATCTTATAGATTTAGTGTAGATAATAATCTAATAGTTTAGTGTAGCCTAGCCAGTGCTTTAAATGGAAAAAAATAAGTGCAGGTACTCACCAAAAAGAGTGGTGGACTGGGGTGGAGTTTGGGGTGGGCATAAGGGTGGTGCTAAGGGCGGGGCAAGGGGCGGGGCTAGGTTTTGGGGCACTCTAAGCTTTGTATGCCAGAAATCTGCATGCACTGTAAGAATGAACGATGTATCTGTCCATGAGTTATTACACTAATGGCCATTTATATAGTACTTATATAAGAAGTGGTGATTATTAACCAAAGTAATCCTTCTTTAGCAATCTTAGAATAACAATGTATTGAGGAAAAAACAGCAACATTCCCAATGTATGCCTTGCTGTTTTCATGTATTTCCTTGATGCAGGTTCATGAATCATTAAGCTATATCCCAAGGATTTTAACGACAGGTAACACAAGGATCTCTGCAGCAAAAACAATAACCAACTGAGCTACCTACATAAACAAATCTGTGATCTGCATGTTTCATTCTGCGCATTATGGCAGACACGTTGATCCAGCCTTCCAGGGGGGCCTCTGATAGAGCCAGCTCGGTTCTGGAGAGAGTCTCGTCCTGATGACCTTGACTAATTCTTAAACAGACTGTTTTAAATAGTGTTTTCCTTTAATATATTTTTAATGTAGGTGGTGTTTGCATTTTACAGGCAAATGTTGTGTTTATGTTTAATGCAACCTCCATAAAAAAGTTTATTGTTTTTCCAAACAGTACCTCACACATGAGGAAAGGGATGGTGTCACAGAGATTATTTATAGTAATAGTGAGCTGATGCTGTGTTACAAACTTAAAATCAGGTCACTTTCCCAGAATATTAGATGTAAACACATTTAGAATTTCGCCGAGTGTGTCTGTGCACTGACAGTGCACTGGCCAAAGAGGGCACAAAAGAACTGAAACTGGATCATAAATTCAAAGCTGTTCCAAACGGGAACCCTAAATACGCTTGGCCAAGGGCCACAAAACCTCAGGATGTCCCTGACTTACACATCCATTTCATACTCTGAATCACCTTCAGTTTCACACAAACACAAGTTCCACGTGTCATTCTCACAGGCATAACTGTGCTTGCAAACTTGCACATTTTGGCTTTTAATTTCCATCTCTCACGCTTTCTGCTTTCTCCCATTGTGAAGCATTTTTGTTTTTTTCTTCCTCTGCCTTTCCCATAGGTCTCTTTTTCTCGCAGTAAATTCTTGAGGCAGAAAAATAAGTTGCGGCCCTCAAAAATAAGTGCTGGTGCCCCGCACCCGAGAAGAAACCACCGGCTCAAATTAAGCACTGCTCCCATGTTGTCTTTTTACACATACACTGCCAGACAGTGGCAGCTCTCAAAAATGTTGTAGATCCTGCACCAGAAGCAGTGCCCTGAAGGATTCAGTATTCACCGTAAAAAAATACCAAAAAAATGGTCATTGTTGATCTTTGTTCTATGCATGTGTGTGGACTCCCACAAAATATGTGAGCAGGGGCTGGTAGTCCCAAGTGGCCTCCTATGTAACATTTTAAATCCATCCCCGATTTTTACAATACATGCTTTATTGCTGAGATTTTTTAAATCTCTTGCGTAGAATGAAAAAAAGAACTACAAATCCCAGAATGCACAGGTTTGGCCTCAAAAATTCAAAAATGTATGAAAATGTCACATCTTCCATGTAACAATTGGTTTGGATCTGGTTTTCTATCTAAAGCAAGAGGTTGCCACTTGCAGAACGCTAAAAAAAAATCATTTATTTTGCCTCTAATGTAGTTTTTCTTTCAGGTTAATCAGGTTAAGATGGTGGAGAGGGCAGGGATTTTCTTTCACGCAAACGCCTTCACTTTAAAAACGCTGATGGGTGAAAATGTGCAGGCATTTTAAACAACGGGCTTACTAATCAAGCTGCACTGCCCTGAACAATGCTTGCCACACCCCTGCCCGTTAGGTTTCACAATCACCTTTTAAGCTGAAGATAGCTCCCTGCAGCCACACCCTTCCCCTCCCATTGTAACTTCCAATGCAGCTCAGATAGCTCAACGAGGCCTACAAACAAGAGCCGCTGCTCTGGCGCTCTTACAGCAACTCATCCCCGGCTTCCACTCTCCGAGAGCCATTTGAAACTGAAACTGCTGCAGAGGCAGGAATTTATGAGCAGCACCACTTGCGTAAATTCCAGGACCCCCGTGAGTACTGGTACTCTCCTTCTCAGAGGAAAAGTTCCGGTACTCAAGGGGAGAATACCGGCCCATTTAAAGCACTGAGCCTAGCAATAGCTGTTTAGGAGTGCATGTAAATTGTAACCAATTGATTTCCCTCTGGTATTCATGCTGACCAGTAGGCTTTGGTATGGAGGCAATCCCAAGGTAGGTGACAAAATAAAACATGATCTGTACCCCATTTAGTACATTTTGAGTCTCTAGTGGAATCTGTTTTGTACAGCAAAAACATAGTACAATATAAATGATTTGAAAAGTTTAAATGTAGTAGATTATGGGGGTCATTCCGACCTTGGCGGGCGGCTACCGCTGCCTGCCAGACGGAAACCGCCATGCGGCCGCCAATGCGGCCGCACTCACGCGGCCCCCATTCCGACATTCCTGCTGGGCCGGCGGGCGCAAACCAAGTTTGCGCCCGCGGCCCAGTGTGAATGAGGCCGCAACATAGGAGCCGGCTCCGAATGGCGGAGTTGCGGGCGTGCGACGGGTGCAGTTGCTATGCAGACAGTGAAAAGCTGGCCGGGGCCCTGTTAGGGGGCCCCAGGACAACCCTTACCGCCAGCCTCTTCCTGGCGGTGAAAACCGCCAGAAACAGGCTGGCGGTAAGGGGGTCATACTCCCCAGGGCAGCGCTGCTTGCAGCGCTGCCCTGGCGGATTATCACCGCCGGGGCAGAAATGGCGGAAAACAGCCGGCCCCGGCGGTGCGACCGCGGCTCTACCGCCACGGTCGGAATAGGGAAGGAAGCACCGCCAGCCTGTTGGTGGTGCTTTCAGTCATTATAGCCCTGGCGGTCTCGGACCGCCAGGGTCAGAATGACCCCCTATGTCTCTAATTAATGAAAACTGTTTTGTCTGTAAACAACAATATTTCCATGTGTTGGTATCAAGTGTCTGCCTAGTATTTTCCTTCTAGTGTGAGCATGTTGTGCATCGGGCTGGAGGTGGACAGTCTATGTACATATGTACATCTTTCAGTAGCACCTAGCGGCACACTTTTGGTTCTTTTTCTGAATGGTTATGCAAGAAACGACTGCCAGAAATCCGTGACATTCTGTGACTCATTTTGACACGTTATATGCCAGATTGCTCTAAACCACGTTAAAATGCCACCCTAGCTTTGTTTGTAATTCATTAATTTTGTCTGCTATCCATTAGAATGCATTCTTTGAACTTGAAAGCCCTTGAAAGATTCAGTTTTTATTGTTCTTGTTAAACTTTCTTCTTTTTAATTTTGGTGGTACAGAGAAAATGACTTGTGAAAGCTTGTGAATTGCCATGTCCAACTGTATGCTACAAATGCGTTCATCATCATCAATACAAGCCTTACACTGAAGTCAAAACAAAGTTGGTAGGAAGGCTTCCCCTACCCAGTCCATACTGGATGATTTATAAGAACCTAACATCAACAAGGTATAACCAGATTAGGCTAGAATAACTAGTGAGACATGGAGGCATAGACAACTGAGTCTTACTGATTCATTTCAGGAACAGTTACAGTCGTATGGCTCCTTTATACATGGAATAGATGTAATGCCCTAAGGTGTGGGTGGCACGACATAAGTGGAAGACCTCTGGATAGAAACTGCACCAGGGGGTCCCATATATACTCAAAACCCCTTCTCTAGTCCATCAATTTGCCCGCCAACCGCTCCATGGAGAGGAACTGCCACAGCCTGGCATGCCATAGTGCTATGAGGTGGGGTTCTGATTTCTTCCAAAAGGATGCCAAGGTCATCTTGGCGGCTCCCAGCACTAGCCACATGATGGAGCGGTCTCCCACTGTTTGGTGCTTCAGGGCTGGGTCAAGTATACCTAGTAGTGAGTGGGCTGGAGTGTTGGGGATAGGGTAACCCAGGATCTCCTTGACTTGTGACAAGATTTCATCCCAGTAGGAACGGATAGTTGGGCAGTCCCACCAGATATGCCGAAAGTCTCCCAACAAGCCGCAGCCTCTCCAGCACCTGTCTGGCGTATGATGGAAATTTCTTTTTACGTTTTTCTGGCTTCTGGTTCCAGTTATAGAGTAACTTATATATGTGCTTCTCTTACTCCCATGGAGGGGTTACATTTGGTGATATCTCTGAAAAGTACGTTCCACTGTTTGTATTCTATTGTTGAGTCCAGGACCTGCTCCCATAATGTGATATGTGGAATGTAAATACAATGCCCAGATATCAGTAGCTTATACAGAGAGAAGATACTTCCCGCGTCACCACTCCTTGTCGTATAAACTGTTCAATCGGGAGCAGATCCCTGGTGGCCGCTGAGCGTATATGAGGTTGTGTGACCCAGTGCTTTAATTGAGTGTAATAGAAGTGTCCTGCTGGGGGCAATTGAAAGTCCCTGCAGCAGCTTTCAAATGTAGGAATGTTGTCCCCGTGATACAAGTCTGAGATCTGCAGACACCATCCCTCCTGCCTCCTATCAAATGGCCCTGGTGTCAACGCCGGGAGGGGAAAGTCGTCACCCCATAGGCTTTCGTTACTGTGTCCCAAACTTTGAGTGTGGTGAACGTGGGAGTGCACAGATAGGCGTTTCTTGGCCATTACTAGGTTTCTGAAGTATGTCCCATATGGTCCGTCCTGCCACTGCACAGTCCATATTGAGCCATAGTTTATCCGATGCCCAAAGGGACAATTCGGCAATGATGCGAAGTGAAGTCGCTTTGTAGTAGAGCCGAAGGTCCAGGAGTGCCAAGCCTCCAGACTACGGCATTGTGAGTAATTTGTTAGATAGTCTGGCCCTGCTTCCCTGCCATATGAATTGTGTAATCATTGTATGGGCTTCCGTAAAGAAGTCGTTGTGAACATTGATAGGTAAGCCTTGGAACAGATATAATAAATTGGGACGCACCATCATCTTGATTATGTTGATACATCCCATCCAGGTGAGGAAAGCGGTGACCATCGCTTAAAGTCCATTTGCAGGCTTCTAAGAAATGGGGGGAGTTTGCTTTAAAAAGATCGGTAACTTTAGGAGTAAGTTTAATGCCTAGTGATTTCCTTCTTACCCCACAGAAAGGGTGTTTCGGAAGCTATCTCTCCCATCTTGGTTGGGGGTACCGTCAAATTGAGCATGCATGATTTCCCCATAATAACCTTGAATCCTGCTACTCGCTCTTACACTGTGAGCTCCTCCTGAATCGCAGGCAGAGTCGCTCAGGGTCGGTGAGAAAGAGTAGAATGTCATCCAGGAACAGTGAGATTTTGTGGCTGTCAGGACCGAACCGAATGCCCTGGATTCTCGGCTGTGCCCAGATTCTGGCCACCAAGGGTTCAACACTGAGCACAAAGAGCAGGGGGGAGAGGGACAGCCCTGCCTTGTTCCCCCTTTCACATCAAAGAATGCTGATGCCACCCCAATTACCATAATTCGTGAGCGAGGGCAAGTATAGTTGCTCATTATCTTGGCTATAAATTGGTCACTAAATCTGAATCTCCTTAAGGTAGCCACAAGGAAAGACCACTCTACACAATCAAAAGCCTTTTTGGCATCAAGTGGCAGCAATATAGCAGGTTTTTCTTAGTTACTTTTTCCATCAGGTGGACTACTTGTCGCAGATTGTCATGTATTTGGTGACTTTTAATGAATCCCGATTGATCCAGGTAAATCAGATCAGGCATCACCTCTTCTAACATTTTGGCCAGAACTTTAGAGTACAGCTTTGCGTCTAGATTTAGGAGGGCAATAGGTTGATAGGATGCACAAGATTGAGGGTCGCTTCCAGTTTCAGAATTAGGTATAATTAGGGTTTTGCCCACAGTGGGGGACATGGCATGTACTGTTCTAATCTGGTTGAAAAGCTCAGTGAAGTGCGGCATCAGGTCCGGGCCAAAGGTTCTGTAGAATTGGGCGTTAAACCCATCCGGACCCAGTGATTTGTGTAGAGGGAGAAAGTCAATGGCTGTCTGTACCTCCTCCCATGTAAACGGGGCTATTAAGCTGTCATTGGCTTCTTGAGGAATCTGTGGGAGGTTTTAATGCTTTAGGGAGGCATCTTGTGCAAGGGCTTCGGGTTGTTCCAACATGTATAGTTGGGGTGTAAAAGTCCTGAAATGCTCAGGCCTTATCTTCCTCTGCTTGGTGTACGTCAGACTCATCCGGTATTTGGGCTATATATTCTCTTGTGTGTCTGGTGCTTAATTGTCATGCTAGCATTGGGCCTATTTTGTTCCCCTTTTCATAGGAGGATTTCTTGAAGCGTAGCAATGAGATTTCTGCCCTATTTGTCTATATGGATTGCAGTTTGCCTTTTAACAAAGTCACCTTCTTCTGCAAGAGCCAGTTAAGGGAGAGTTTATGGGCCTATTCTGCTACCTTCAATTCTTTTTCCAAATCTTGTCGTTCCATGGCCTTTAATTGGTGTAGAGAGGTTGCTAAAGATATGCATTTGCCCCATATAACCGCAATGAATGCATCCCAGGTTCTGAAGTGTGAAGTGTCAGTTGGGTTGTTATGCTGAAAGTAGTCCCTGATTGCTTTCTGTAGTTCGTCTCGAAATAAGCGGTCTCGAGTTCGGATATTAGGGAAATACCATCTAATGAATTTTGCACGTGTCATGGGCCAATCAATTCCAATTCCCAGCGGGGCATGATTGGAGATGATAATTAGGTGAATAGTCGCCGATCTGAGTGACTGTTGTAGGGGTTGGGTCATGAATACATAAACGATCCTCAAATACGATGTATCAGAGTGTGAGAAGGCAGTGTAGTCTTTTACTATGGGGTTAAGCATTCGCCATGCTTCAAAAAGGCACAGCCTGTTAAGGGCTGCCCTGACAGATTTCGCAAAGGTGCTTGCTTGAGCTGTTTAGGGGTGAGTTGTGTTCCGGGTGCTGTCCCATATCAAATTGAAATTGCCTAACAGGAGAATGTCTCCCTCTGCGTACCCCTCCAACATAGATGAAAAGAGCAGGAGGACTTGAGTTTGTTCACTGTTGGGTGCATACAAAGTGGCTACCATGTACACTTTCCTTCTGATACTACCCTTGGCTATTAAGTATCTACCCTCCTTATCCTGTTTCGTGCCCTGCAGCTGGAAGTGGGTGGAATTGTAGAACATCAAGGCTAGCCCGCTTTTGTTTGTGGTTGATGAGGCCGTGTATACATGTGAATAGTGTTTGTGGTGCAACCGGTATCCATCTCTCCTCCTAAGATGAGTTTCCTGCAGGGCTATTATATCAAAATGGTAGTCCCCAAAGTATTTCCAAAGTTGTGACCTGTTTTTGCGGGAGTTCAATCTCTTAACATTCCACAGTAAAATTTCAAACATCTTGCTTCTCTAACAGCTTGTGCTAATGTTAGCTTTGCCCCTCTCAGTGGGTAATCGGTAATCCACCCCCCCCTTTACCCCCTTCTTCATTCTCCGCCTGTGGTTCCACAGTCTTGTCTATGTCTGCTTATGCTAGAAATGGGAAACAAATGACCAAAAAAACATAAAAGCAACATAATAACTGTTAACAAGCAAACATGTTGTTGCTTCATATCATACTATCTTGAGGTCATCATGGTGGGGAGTGGATAGACATCCACTCTAGTCCCTCACAGCGACTGCATATTAAAACGTTATGAGTGTCAACAGTCATCTTATTAATATCTTGTTGCTCTTGGAGTCTGACTATAATAGAAGCCAGTGGGGTCTCCCAGGCCTCTCTTTGCCTTCGTTGATGTTCTTCCCTAAGTCTCCAACCCTGCATTGGGATAGATCGGTGGCTCTCAATTGGCCAGTCAGGAGACTGGATATGTCTCCTGCATCCCGCTCCCATTAATCACACTGGCTGCGGGTCCCTCATTCCTGTGGCTCCTTTACCCCTTTTTCTGTTGCTTTCAAGAATCTGTAGAGGCTGATGTCTCCCTCCTCTCTTTGGTGCTCCTCTCCTGCAAATCCAGTAGGGCCGATGCCTCCTCGAGGTCTGTGAAGTGGTGCTATTTATTGTTGAGCTCAAAGGTTATGCCAAAGGGGTAGGTCCATCTGTACCTGACATTTCTAGTCCTCAAGGCATCTGTGACAGGGCGGAATGGCAGTCTGCGGGCAGGGACTACATCTTGGTATAATGAGCATTCCATGCCCGGGAAGGAGGCAGTGTCTTGCTGTCTCGCCCTCTGGAGGATAAGCTCCTTCACCTTAAAGGAGCCTACCTTCTCCAGGATGTCTCTGGGTCTCCCCACGGACACCTACCAAATGCACTTGCTCCAGTTGGACCTCTGGGTTGGACTTGCTCCAGTTGGACCTCTGGGAAGGAAGCAAGATCTTTGCCTTCGCTTCCTTCTTTCAGAACCCTTACTCGGATATTGTCCCTATGTGAGCGGTTTTCCAAATCCTCACACTTGAGGAGCGTTAGGTGAAGTTGTGTCTTTAGCTGGGTGATAATGCCTTCTATAGGAGCTATTTGTTGTCATATTTCCTGGACCTTCGCTTTGAGGTCCAAAGAGGGGCTCCCTACTGAGTCCACATCGGACTGGAGAGAGGCCAGACTGCTGTTACTTTCCAGCTTGAATGATTTAGGCGTGGCCTTGATATCTGACGTCAGTTCTTCGTGAAGTTCCGTTTTAAAGTCACGCAATGATGCCAGGAGATCTTCTTTTGTCAGCACCATGTTCTCCGACTGTAAACACGTGGATCCGTCCAACCTAGGCTCGCCAGGTCCAAAGTAGTTAGGGACCCTATTGGACTGCGGCTTCCTTCGTGACATAAATGCTACTCCCAGTTCAGGGTGGTGATTGTGCGCTTTCCTGTGAGTGCGATACAATCACCCGCCTCCTCCAGTTACACTTGGTAGTGGCAGTTGCTCCTGCACCATAAATCAAGGCGCTCCCGCCTGTTTGCCTCCTTTATATCAGATACACCCAGTTGGGCCCGGATCGCTGTGCACTGTAGGAGCTTAACAGTCCCCATGGGCAGCAGTGGGAGCACCCCAGTCACATGTCTTGCATCTCTGTGCCCCTGCCGTGTGGCTTATATTGCTCGTCTGGTATAGTGGGAGGTTATGCTGTGCAGCGCTGGGCTTTGGCCTGCCACCAAAGCATCATCTTGTTTCATCCCTTTCTCTGCCTGGGGGGTGCCATGTTAAGATCAGGCGACCTAGGTATTAGGCCTCCGTCCACTTTCCCGGGGTTGCCACTAAACTTTGAGCTGCATCTCTTACCGCCCAGGTCGGGCAGGCCACCTTCCTTCCCCACAGTGCTCTCTTGGTATTATTCTGGCAGCAGCTCTTCGCCCGCACTCTTCACCTGCAACGAGCACTAGGCCTGTCCCAGTCCACCTTGGTTGACCGCCCCGTCAACGCTTCCCTTTAGGTGCTTCTGCTCCCCGCTCATAGCCCTTGCCTGCTTGTGGATTTAGTTAGCCTCCCCCAGCGCCGTACCTGCCACCATCGCATCGAGCTGCTCTGGTCATAGGGGGATCGGGCTCAGCGCTTCGTGCCCGCCGCCATGTTGCTTCTTTGCACTCCAGCGTTGGGGGCTCAGATTGTGTGCCTGTTACAGTGGCGCCTCGTTCAATATTTTAAATAACAGCAAGGAGAAAAGGAAACTTATATGCAAGGCGACTCAGGCGAGCACTCCAGTGGAAGCAATATAGGGGGATTTGAAACGTAACAGTGGTGTTAAGCAGTGGCGTTATTAAGCCCCTGAGGTGCGGGGAGGAGAGAGCTCCAGCAGGCCCCTGACTTGGTCCGAGGTGGAGGGGGCCCCATCAAGGTACTTTGCAGGAGGACCTCCTCAAGTTTCGTTATGCTACTGGTGTTAAGGACTGAAGGGGAGGGGGTAAGTGTACTGAAGGAGTACAGCTGAACAGAGTAGGCTGGATTTGACAGTTTAAAAAAGCAAGTGAAACCACAGCACATGACGAGTAGGAAGAGGGAGCTTGAAATGCATGCCCTCACAATGAGTGCTGGATACCAAACAATAGAGTCCCCTCTAATACGCAGTATTACACTGAACCTGAAATACTCCTGGGCGGGACAGACACAATAATTGGGAGTAAAGCCATAGAACTGAAAAGAGATAACCCAGATAGACAACGAAGCCATCCACTCATTAACAATAGGCTGGCCCAAAGTACATATGGAAACAATAGATCTGGCCAAAAGATGCTAAAACTGTTTGTAGCTGGCCCTAAAAAGTGCTTCAACTTTTCAAGCTTGACTTATGAAGCTGGTACTGCTTTGTGAATATTAACGAAATATTGAAACCCTTTTTTAGTACCAGAATATGTTAATATTCAAAAAAGAAATACAAAATTACATTTCTATGAGGATTCAATAAAAATATTTATCGGTCCATGCTTTGTTTTTACTTTAGGAAACAAAGAACGTGATAAAGTTAAAGGTATGTTTTGCCACACTTCCTTACGTTTTACATTTGCAAATAAAGCTATGTCTGAACCAGTTTTTTTTTGTTTGTTTTTTGTTTTGTTGTTTTCTAGGCTCCAGTTCCTGGTCTCCAGACTGGGCGTTTGAAGCTGTTTGCACAAGGAATTGTCATATTGCTTTAGGTCTTCATCTCACATTTGTTGTGTTAACGTTTGTTGTAGATATTATTCTCCAAAAAGTTGTGTAAGTAATGTTATAATGTAAATAAATAATACGGTCCTTTTTGTGAATGAATCCTCATATCTGTTTTGAGGACGAATGCTTACAAAACGTAAAACTTTTAGTTCATTGATGAATGAAACCTTTGTAAAAACGTTAAAGCCATTGTTAATACATATAACATGTTACGTTTTATTTAATAAAACCTTCATGAATTGTGTGTTGTAAACTCATATTATTTTTTTTTCTTTTAGGCTTGTTTTTTTATTATTATTTGTCTAACCACTTTAAGCAGTTAATTACTCGGATATGTTCTTATCCTTTTCACGAAATGTGCAGTGACTCAGAAAGTCAGATTCTGAAATAAAAAATCGTACAACGGTTAATCCAAATATTTTGTAACATTTTCACAGCCCATTAATTAGTCCTCAACCAATGTAAAAGGAACCACAGTGGCTACTTGGGAGCCAATGGAGGAAAGAGAATTAGAGCAGAGGCACGTGGCAGAAAGTTAACATCGGCTAAAAGGTGGAGACAGCATCCATCATCCCAGTGTGCCCTCCCTGATAATTTGATCCATCCCTTAACTTGGATAGCCTGACTCTCCTCTTGGCGCCAAATATGCAAAGAAAGAAACATATGGGAAACCGTTCATGTCAAAATTTCAGCTCCCCATATAGGACACCTCTTGAAATACACGGCGTGTTACAAAATGAATCTGACACATGACAGAATAAATGTGCTACGTGTCAATATAAATATGATACCATGCAGATTGAATCTGACTTGAATCAAAACAAATATGAGACCTGGCTGAGTGAATATGCTATTTAGTGATTAAAATGAATAACTTACACTCCAAATTAAATAAGAGATATACTGAAATATATATCAATCATATAGAAATAAATATGGCCCACGCTGTAAACAATAAAGCAATCACTGAAATGAACAGAAAATTCATCAAAAAGAATGGGACATTTCTTGAAATGACTGACATATGCCAAGAGGAATATGACATACATTGGAATGAATATGACAGATTGAAATGAATATAAGGTACTGAAATGAAAATGTATTATTCTGAAAAGAATATAATGTGCAATGAAAATTCAATTTTTCAAAGTGAACATGGTTTGCATTGAAAGAAATATGATACACATTGATATGATTATGATATGTGTTGTAATGGGTATGATTCATGTTAAATTTAATATGATGTGTTAATATGAATGAGACATCCATTAAAAGGAATATGACATTTGCTAAGATGAATATGACATGCATTTAAATGAATATGAGCCCCTTCAAAATTAACTCAACATGCCCTAAACTTAATATGACCAATGCTGAAATAAAAATGAAACTTGTCAAAATGAATATGTCATGCTTCGAAATTAATATGATACACATCAAAATGGATATTACATACATTGAAATGAATACGACCTATGTTGAAATGGATATGGCCCATGTTAAAAATATGATGTTAGGTGCTAAGGGGAATATGAAATCAATTAAAATTAATATGACGTTCATTGAAAGCAATATGACACAAGTTAAGATGAATATGAACCACTTTTACATGAATATGACATCTGGTGAAGTTAATATGACTCCTATCAAAATGAATATGACATTCATTAAAATGAATGTGACACATTTTGAAATGAATATGAAACTATGTAAGATAAATGTAGCATGCTTTGTAATGAATAAAGCACACATCAAAATGAACACAAGCCATGTTTAAATGATTATTACCTCGTTTAAATGACTATGGCTTGCTTTGAACTGATGTTGATTTGCTTTAAAATTAATGTTATATATTAAAATTACATATTCTGAAAGGATATGATATGAACACAATTTGAATTAACTAAAATTAATATTTTTTTTGACTATGTGCTGCATTTAGCTTTTGCCAGCTTTAGGACTCTGAGCACTTTACCACTGCTGACCAGTGCTGAAGTGCAAGTGCTCTCTATCTAAATTGTATTGATGATTGGTTTATCCACGACTGGCATATTTGTTTTACCGGTAAGTCCCTACTATAGTGCAACATGTGTGCCCAGGGCCTGTGAATCAAATGCTACTAGTGGGCCTGCAGCACTGATTGTGCCACCCACATGAGCAGACCTGCTACTGCAGTGGCTGTGTGGGCAGTTTTAAACTGCCATTCCAACCTGGCAAGTGCACCCACTTGCCAGGACCAAACCTTCCCTTTTACTACATGTAAGGCACCCCTAAGGTAGGCCCAAGGCAGCCCCATGGGCAAGGTGCAGTGTATTTAAAAGGTAGGGCATGTACTGGTGTGTTTTACATGTCCTGATAGGGAAATACTCCTAACTTTGGTTTTCACTATTGCAAGGCCAGGGTAACATTGAAATATCTTTTAAGTGTAATGTCCCATTGGGAGCAGATAGAGATTTGGAGTTTGGGGTCTCTGAACTCACAATTCAAAAATACATCTTTTGGTGAAGTTGGCTTTTAAATTGTGAGTTTGAAAATGCCAGATTTATAAAGTGGGTGTTTTATTGCTTAACCATTCTGTGTCTCTGCCTAGCTGTGGAATACACATCTGGGTCAGGATGACAGTTGGGCTGTTTGTGAGTTCACTCTAAACAGCCACATAAAGGGATCTGAGGTGTGCCATGCATAGCCTGATGGATCTTCCTGAGCTACAGTGGTGGGTGGAGCTGACACTTGCAATTGAATAGTCTGTGCCTGTCCTTATAGAAAGCAGTCTCCACCCCCCTGAAGTATGTCTGGGGCCAGGGCAGGAATATCAGGGTCTTGTACACCAGAAAGACGTCTCTTTTAAGTTTTCCTACTTCAAGGCAGAAATGGGTATAAGTACTGGACCTTTGATCCCACACATTTATGCTGCTTGCTGCTTCTGTCCTGGGAGTGAAATAACTGGACTTTGCTTTCTACATCCTGCTTCCAAAGGTTCCCTAAGGGCTTGGACTGAATTTGCTACCTGTTAAGAAGTCTCAGGGACATCAAAGACTTCATCTGCAAGCACCTAGGCTCTCTTGCTGAGAGTCCTGACTTGCCAAGTGGTGCCAAATCCAGTTCATTGGCCCTTGGGAGTGAGTTCTGGTGCATGCAAGAAGAAACCATGTAAATCGACTCCAGAGTGACTTTGGAATAGGTGCCACTGTCTGACTCTGGGCAGCTGTCTAGACCCGAGCTGTGGTCTCCACTGAGTACAATGACCATGACCGATGCAGCAGGCCCGACACCGCCACAGTGCCTGCAAAGTCCCATCACAGTGTGAGTCCTGAATGCAGTCTCACTGACGCTTGTGACACCCAACTCTGACTCCACTGCAGCACCTGTGGCCCGATGGTGTCATCGAGACACCGTGAAGTCAAAGCCTTGTGTCTTGACCTGCTGGATTCATCGACCCTACCTTGTCAAAAGGAACTAATGCTGCTCCACCGATGCTGCATCACCTTCTCTGCAACCATAAGGAACCAATGCCTCACCTCTCCTGCCTAGCAGAAAGGAACCAATGCCTCCCTTCCCAGTAGCAGTAAGGAACTGACACCACACTGACTTAAGTGACGCCTCACTTCCCAGACTCCCTGCAAAGTTTTAGTTTCCTCATTTTCCAAGGTACTGTACCTTGGGTCCATGCGACTCCGTGACCCGCCCACACTCCCACTCGAGTGTCGTCGAACTGTTAAGAATGACTCCGCCAAGATGTCGTGATAGCCCCAGTTGGAGCTATTGTGTTTCTAAGTGCTATACTTATATTTAGGGCCTGATTACGAGTTTGGTGGTCGGACCATCAGACTGCCATGTTGGGGGTCCCAAAAAGACTGCAGAGCTGGCGGTCCCCAGACCACCATATTATGATTCATACAGGCAGGACCATCATCCATCAAGCAAAAAAGGCAGACTGCCAAGCAAAAACGGCAGACCGCCAGAGGCGCAGCGGCTTGGATTTAGGCAGTCTGACCTCCAGTGCCATCAGCACCGTGGCTAAACACCAAGTCTACTACAAACACACAGTTGCTGTGGCGGTCAACCACTGCGGTCTGCGTTCAGCAAAGTAACAGACAAGTACACACTGGATAAATTCAAAACAACACAACTGACACACATCGGCCAAGTGGACACACTTGCAAAGGACACTATAAAACACACCCCTTCACTGACCACAATCCTTTGCACTGCAGCACAGCAAGACAGACCACACATCATTTTGTCAATTTATTGTCATTGGTCAGCCCTTTTTTCCGCCATCCCATTTTACACCTTTCACACACGTCATCTATTTTTTTTTCCCCATATTTGCCTGTCTTGTTTAGTTAGTCACTGTCACCCACCTTAAACTTCCAGGCATGTCATGGGTCAAAAACCCATGATTTTCAGAGGATGAGTTGAGAGTCATGGTGGATCATTAGAGTAGAGCCACAGTTGTTTTGAGCCTAAGTCCAGCACACTCCTCTCAGTAGGGAAATTCAAATGTGGGATAAGATAGTCGACAGAGTGATTGATGTAGACACCATCCTACACACAAAGGAGGACATTAGGAAGAGGTGGAACAACATCAGGGACAAGGTCCTTTCCCTGGTCACAGGCAGCAGATGGAAGCCAGGAAGACTGGCAGTGGCCCTTACAGTGCCCTGTTAAGACTCTTTCCCTGGGAGGAGAAGGCCTTGGCCATCCTGCATCCTCAGGGCTTGACAGGAAACTGGGGGAGTGGAGTCTGGCAAGTCACAATACAAATAATGTCACAAAACTGCAATGTCATGCACGCTCACAGCTGAGCTGTTGCCACTGTATCGTTCATGTACCTCAACAAAATTCAATACCCAGAGTATCTGAGTTGTAACACTGTCAATCTGTATAACTGGATCCAATATCACATCTACCAAGGTCCATCACATGCCATATGTCAGAATGTTGTCTGGAAATCTCACAATAACAAAAACACATTCCAGGTTTCATGGTATGTCCCAAATGAAAACTTGTGCTCAAACCTAAATTCAGCCTGCATACAGATATGTAATACCAAACATTTGTCAAGTGTTGGAGAGTAGAGAGAGTGGCCTGACTGTAACTCCCTGTAAACAGTGTTCCAGTAACTCTAAACACCAGCCCAGTGGTCACTTGTCCAAATACCCTTGTTTGTGAACTCTCAATTGAAGTGTACTCACCTGGGAGGATCCAATTTGTCAAGTGTGTATAGTAGAGGGAGGGATTGGACTTCAACTCCCAGGAGGCATTGTTTCAGTAACTCCAAACACCAGCCCAATGGTCACTTGCCAAAGTCCCCTGTTTGTGAACTCTCAATTGAAGTGTACTCCCCCTGGGAGGATACCATTTGTTTAGTGTGTGTAGTGTAGACAGTGATCTGACTGCAAAGCACAATAGGCCCTGTTCCAGTAACTCCAAACACCAGCACGGTGGTCACTTGTCCAAAAACGCTAGTTTTTGAACTCTCAATTAATGTGTGCTCACATGGGAGGATAACATTTGCCAAGTGACAAGGGAGGGGGAGTGACCAGGCTGCAAATACCAGGAGGCACTGTTTCAGTAACTTCAAATACCAACCAGTGGTTACTTGTCCAACTACCCCTGTCTGTGAACTCTTAATTGAAGTGTACTCACCTGGAAGGATACCATTTGTCAAGTGTGTGTAGTAGAGGGAGTGGCCTGACTGCAACTCCCAGGATGCTCTGTTTCAGTAACAAGAGTGATCTGACTTCAAGGCACAATAGGCCCGGTTCCAGTAACTCCAAACACCAGCCAGCCCAGTGGTCACTTGTCCAAATGCACTCGTACTTTCCCAGCACCATACCCCAGCTGATGTCAAAACTGCAACAAGAGAAGGCCTGACTGGTTGCTAAGTCACATCTGTATTGATTGTGTGTGAGTAATGTCAGGTGTTACAATCATGAAGTGAGTGACTCATTGTTGCACTTATGTCCCGTACCTTAACAGGAGACTTAGCATATCCAAATCGTCCTTGGTTATTGATGCCGAATGAGTCTGCACTTGGTAGGCCACACGTCCATACATGCACAGGGAAGACACTTTCCGTACCCACCAAACCAGCCCTTTCATTGTCACTCAAGTGCATGGATGAAGTCTGTACTATGGTAGTTGCCAGTAGGGACTGTATGCATTGAGCCAATTTTGCAGAGTGTAAATGTGTTTGTCAGGTCAGGCCTAAGGAGTTTACACCGCACATCACAGTACATGTTGCTGGAGCATGGGCTAACTGATGTCAGTAGGCCTGCTTAGTCATTGTAGGCATTGAGCAGGGTAGTGGGTTAGTGTGCAGATGAATCCACAAGTCTGTAGTAATGTCCCTGTACTTATTGGCATGTGTACTTCACACTTGTGGTATGTTGACAAATTGCCCATTTTATGCTTGGTGTTTCTAATATGTGTGTGACACAACCATTTAGGCAAAAACTTGTGTTTGTAATCGCTTGATTTATCTCTTGCATCTATACAGGTAAACACCCATCAGTAGAAGGAAATTTGGAGAGTCATCACCCAGAAGGTGCAGACCCTGAGGGTCCATAGCGGGCGGAGAGCCCACTGTTGCAAGAGGTGGGAGGACCTGATACGCTGGGCCCGGAAGATCGCGGAGGTCCAGCCTGGGCTGTCCTCCCACTGTGGGCGGGGCGCACATTGGAGCATGACCACATTGGAGCATGACCCCCCTAAGGGCCTGCATTCTGGCAGTGGCGTACCCAGACCTTGATGGGTGTTTGAGGGGAGCACAGCAGCCACAGGGGGTGAGTACAGGGTATATTCGTGCCTGTCACATAGCCAAGTTGATGTGTTAAGTTCTGACATCTCCTGCTGATGACTGAGGATGGGCCATGTATGACACACAAGATGAGTATCTGTTTGTGTAGATATGTAATTTGGTGCATACTGATGTGCCTTGCCTATTAGCCCAGGGACCTGGGACACAACTGAGTACAATCCACAAAACAATTGCTCTCCAGGGACAATACAAGGCTGTGTACAGTGATCAATAAAGTAAGGTTTGTTGTTGTAGTGGGTCTAAATTATATGCAACAGATCACTGCTCCTCAGTGTTACAGCCCAAAGAAACATAAGTGGTGAATCACTGTCCTCAGCCATGTGCCTGGCCAAGTGAGTAAATTAGCGTCTGCTCCCCAGATACCACTTGTTTTCAGTATGTGACGAGTGCTGGTGCCTCACTACTGTCTGTCATGTGTAGGTGGCCATCATACATGTGATAGGGCATACATTGTTATTTGGGTGTAGCTACAGATCAAAACTTTCCTTTGGTAAGTGGGGAATGTCCACTGACATGATTTATGGCCTATCACTGTTGCCAAAATCCCTTGTGCCAACATGTTAGCATGTGTCCCATTCACCTTTGATACAATGTGTACACTGCTGTTTCATACATCATTTACCTGTGTTCAGGGGATGATTTCGACATTCCCTCACATATATTTGCATGCCAAACCTGTCTTTGGAATTGGATATATGCAATGGGGCTACATCTCGTGTGGTGCCACAGATAGGAGTGTGTCACGATTGATTGTTGGCTTACACATACTCTCACCCCTCATTGCAGGTCATTTGGCTGCAGTAGCAATGAGGGACATGACAGGTAGGACTAGAGTTTTTACACACAATGTCCATTTTCATGCCATTGATGTGGCATCATGTGGCAAAGTGCACTGCACATTTAAAATGGGGAAGATTTGTTCCCTGATTGTTGGCATGCATCATGGAGTGACTTGCAGTTATGTTGGAATCACATGTGGTTGTACAACCCACATGTGGGTACAACCGTTCATTCACAGACATCTGGGTTTGCAGGACCAAAATGGAGACAGTGGTATAACTCCCTATTGGGCAACATGTAGAGGGCCTTCTACAAGTACTTGCAAATCCCTGGGCCTCTACAACATACAAAGGATTAATGGCATCTACTGATGCAATCAGAATATGTCATAGTAAGGGGTGCCAAGTAGTAGTCTAGATTTCCATGGGGCTACCGGATTCTTTGTGTTGTGGATTTTAGAGACATATCTCCCTGACAATTTGCACATTTTGTTTACAGTATATATTTCCATGCCAAATAAGTAGTTATCTGAGCAACATTAGTACTACCTCCATGACTCCATTAGGACAATGTACACATGGAGAAGTGTGAATTGTTGATATGTTTCCAGTTTGACATGAGCATATCCTTGTCACCTCCTTCTGGATACTGTGCTGCTGTCAGCAACATGGCAAGATTTTGGAGCATCATTTCTTATTGTTGTGTTATTGTGTATGTGACAAACTGATGTCTGCATGACCTTGAGTGGGATCTTTTGGAATGAACTTGGCATTGGCCTACTATTGTATGACAACAGGTAACAGGTATGCTCCACAAGGCAAAGCATTGACTGTGATATGGTCTCCTACTTGTTCAGTGGTTACTGAGATTGCACAACTTCACCCATGCAATTGGAGTTGTCTGAGATCCTGTTTTTCCTGTGGGAAACTGTTGACAGTTCATATTGCATGCATGCATATGATATGGCATATTTAGGAGCCACCTTGATGTAGTTTGTTGCCGGGGCCTACTTGACATCATGGTAATGTTTGCTAGTCACAGTGTTGTTCAAGTGTGATCAGTAACAATGGCCACTTCCTAGTGGTGGGGAACCCATCAGGACCTGCTCCTGTACCATCCTTGCCACCACCCCCAGTAGTTCTATCCACCCTCCATGTTCCTTCCCACCCAGTTGGCCATGCCCACTCACCCAAAAGGGTTGACATCTCCTTTGCCCCGCCACCGCAGCACCAGCCCCTGTTACCCCTGCCGCCCTGAATGAGAATATTATTGACCTCCTGCAGAATATCCCTATCGAGCAGATTGCCATTGTGAATGCCATCCATGGGTTGGCAAGCCAACTTCAGCAGACAGATGCTTTCTAGAAGGCATTCATAGTGACATGTCTGGCCTACAGAGATCTTTTCAGGCTTTGGCCTCCTCGCTGATGACAGTCATCCACCCCCCAATCCTCCCTCCTACCACCTCTCTCTTCCCAATCCAAATTACCTATTCCCCTACAGATCCACCAACCCGCCATCACTCAGCACCTCCACCTGCCAGCCCCCCTAAGACACACAAATGCCTACACCCACACACAAAATAGACACCACCCAAACACAGGCATACCTCACACATGCACACACCCAAGGCATCTACATCCACACACAAGCCCTACACTCCAGCAACCTCCAAATCCCTTGCCCCTTCTGATGACCCTACCTGTTTTCCCAAGGAGAGTATTATTTTCAACTTTGCCCTTTCCCCTGTTACCTCCAAACCCAGTCCCAAACCCAAAAGGCCTCCACCTACAGCCCAACCCATCCCTTCGACATCCAGGTCCTCTCCTATCACACCTGTTCCCCTGCAAGCACCCACACCCATCCGCCCACAAGAAGATGCCCACCCCTCTGAAGAAAAAGCCCACCCTCCCAAACCCACCCATCCCTAATCTGACCACACCACACAGAAGGATGAGCTCTGAGGTGCCTGCCTGCCACTTGATACCCCTTCCTGTGGAGGGTCCCTGGCAGTGATTGGAGTCTTGGTTGGGCACAGTAATGTGCATGGATTCATATAGAGTAGCCAATGGCCTTTGCTTTTCAGCATTTGAATTGAATAAACCCAAGCTGTTATTTTATTGGGTTCACATTTGCCCTGCCATTACTTTTCTACCTTTATGTTGTTCCTGAATCACTTTTGCTGTATGCCTACAGTAGTGTGTGTTTCATCTTGACTGCTGATCCAGTTGCTGTTGTTTGCAATATCTGACTTAGTGGGCAGTGCTGGTCACCTAAGACAAGGGTAGATATTCAGTGTATGGATATATGGTTATTGATCCAGTTGGGGTGTCAATGCATTGTGTTATGTTTGCTAGGGTAAGTATTTAATCTGGTGTTGGCCAATGTCAGCATGTATGGTATTAAATGTGTCCCCCTGATATGGACTGTACTTTCATCTCATGTGTGGGAGATAGAGTTTTGTTTGTCCACACATGGAGGGTGTTCAATTGTGATAGCTTCCTTTGCACTTGACTGACCCTATGTCCATTTTGATGTTTGTACCTTACAGCTACTTCATCAAGATGTATGGCCCATGCTGTTGCTGTTGTGAGTGCTTTCTTGAGTTGCACTTACACATTTGACAGATAGGCATGTCCCTTTGTGCAAATATTGTTTTTCCCTGAGATACATGAAGGGCCAGTTCCCGTGCAAATGCAGTTTTAGGGGCATGTGCACAGCAAAATGTGTCCCAGAGCAGTCTCCTTCCATGAATGCCCCTGATGCTGCCATCCCCATTCTGCAGGTATTGTTTGCATTGTGAGCTTTGAATATTTGTTTCACAAACTATTGTGCATCCCATTGACCTTCCATTGTGTTGCAATGTGGGTGCTGTGTCGGTCCATCGATGAGCAGCACCTGCTGCAAGAGGTGTGTGATGGGCTCCATGGCGGCACAGGCTGTGTAACACGGCATGTAGGTGAGTTGCTGCCTTTATTCTCTCTGTTTCCACCTCCTGGGATGTGGTGGTTGGACTGCTATGTAACGTTGGTGGTAGGCAATATCATAATGTTTCCAACAGAGGCACTGGCTCCATCAGCTTGTTTGGCCAGCCTCACCATTGCGGTGGTCTGCGCTGCCTGGTGCTGCCGGTGGGATATCGGCGCTCTTTCCTCTATGGGACTGCCAGCATCATAATATGGTGGTCCAACAGCCAAGCAGATGGCGGTCGGACCGCCAAATTTGTAATGAAGCCCTTAATCTTTGAAAATTTGTATCTTTGCTTGTGTATGTTGGATTTATTGTCGTTTTGGTCTTGTTTCATTCAGATAAATATTGGCTATTTTTCTAAGCTGGTGTGGAGTACTTTTGTGGTATTTTCACTGTGTTACTGTGTGTGCGTGTAAAAATACTTTACACATTGTCTCTGAGATAAGCCTGACTGCTCATGCCAAGCTACCAAGGCTGTGAGCAGGGGTTATCTTAGCTGTGTGAATCCCTTAGCCTGACTAGAGTGAGGGTCCCTACTTGCACAGGGTGCAAACCACTACCAACTAGAGACCCCATTTCTAACACTTCCCTTTACCTCTACGCACACATTAAAAAGTGTGGTATTTAGAAAAATACTTACCTATGTGATAAAGTACTGTGTGCCAAATGTGGAAATAGTTACCTGCATTGTAAATGGATGCATGTAATGGATGCGTGGTAAAAGCTGGTTCCTTGTTTTATATACTGTTAAATGTCTGGTATATTCATTTCAGCTAATTCATTTTAGTACATACCATACCCTTTGAGAATATGTAATATTACATGTAGTATGTAATATTAATTTTAAAGCAAATCAACATAAGGTCAGTGCAAGCCATATTCATTTAAACAGCAGTCATATTAATTTAAGCATGGCTTCTGTTCATTTCAATATATGCTTAATTCAGTTCAAAGCATGCTACATTTATCTCACAGTTTCATATTTGTTTCAAAAAGTGTCATAATCATGTTACAAAATATCATATTAATTTTGATGTGGGCAATATTAATTTCACCAGGTGTCATATTCATTTCAAAGTGGCTCATATTCATCTTAACATTGGTCATATTCCTTTCAATGAATGCCATTCATTTTAATGGATGTCATTTTCATCTTAACACCTGTCATAATAATTTCAACATGAGTCATATCCATTTTAACATAGGTCATATTCATTTCAATATATGCAATATTTATTTTGCTGTGTATCATATCAATTTCAAAGCATAACATATTCATTTTGACAAGTTTCATTTTAACTTCAGCATTGGTCATATTCAGTTTGAGACATGTTGGCTTCATTTCAGTGAAGCTCATATTCGTTTCAATGCATGTCATATTTATCTTAGCATGTGTCATATTCCTTTCAGTGGATGCTTTATTCATATTAACACATCTTAATTTTAACATGAATCATATCCTTTGCAATATATATCATAATCATGTCAATGTATATCATATTACTTTCAATGCAAGCCATATTCATTGTGATCAATGTCATGATCATTTTAACATTACTCGTTTTCATTTGAAAATATATCAAATTCATTTCAATGAAGGCCATACTCATGTCATATTCATTTTAACATGTGTTATATTCCTTTCAATCAATGTTTTTCTTTTTCAATGAACGTCATATCCATATTAACACATGTCATATTAATGTTAAGCTGCGACTTATCAATTTTAACATATATCATATTCATCTGAATATGTGTCATATTAATTTCAAGGCGTGCCATAATCATTTTAACAACTGTCATGAGTATTGCATCTTTGGTTATACTCATTTGAAGGCATGTCAGCTTCAATTCAATGGGGTTACATTCATTTCAACACAAGCCACATTCATTTTCAATCATCTCATGTTCATTGCTATCTGGGTAATATTCACTTCAACACAATTCAAATTCATTGCAACATGTTTAATGTTCATTTCAGTATACGTTATAGTATTTTCAGTGTGCATTACTTTCTTTTCAAAATATAAAATATTCATTTCCAGACCTTATATTAATTTCAATCTGTCATATTCATTTCAATGTATGTCATATTCCTCTTGGCGTATGTCAATCATTTCAATGAATGTACCATTCTTTTTTATAAATATTGTATTCGTTTCAGTGATTTTTTATTGTTTACAGTGAGAGCCATATTAATTTGAGTATGACTGATATATATCTCAGTAGATTTCTTATTCAATTTGGTGTGTGTGTTATTCATATTAATCACCAAGTGGCATATTCACTCTGCCAGGTTTCATATTTGTTTTGGTTCAATTCAGATTCACTCTGCCATGTATCATAATTATTTTGACACATAGTACATTCATTCTGGTGTGTGTCATTTATTTTTTTGCAGCACACTATGCATTTCAGAAGGTGTCCTATATGGGCAGCTGTAATTTTGACTTAAACGGTTTCCCATAGAAACAGAAACGTTTGCAGCAGCTACAGAAAAGAAATGACCTGAAAAGTCCCCTCACTGTTTGTCTGGTGACACCCTGATAAACCTGTGATAGGCCATCTTTAACTGCATTTTTCTGTCGCAGGCTATGGTAATATATTTTTAATTTCAATCCACCTTGCAGCATTTAGTATAGAAATGCACCATATAATACAAATCCAAACTAGAAACCCTGTTCTAAGTACAGAGAAAAACGAAAAGGACGGTGGCTGTCAGGTCAAAAGTTCATAACTGCATGCAGATAACACAGTAACTTTAAGAGAACCATCAGCTTCCATTACTCAGCAGACACTGTACTGGCAGATTATCTCACAAACGCAGTTCTTTTTTCTAGCTCTTGCTGACTGGACATCAGAGTACTTCATGGTTACAAACATATCTTTTTTCTGAGTTGTTTTTCTTCAAAAAAATATTTTTTTAAACATTGTTTGACTTTTTCTGAAGAAACCTAACATCATCCTTGCTTTTTAACACATCAGGAGAATGTTTCTTCAAAAATGGCTTTGCTGTGTGTGTAGTGACCCTCCTGTAAGGGGAAGAAGGTTGCTTCTGGCATACATGCCCTAGGTATGGTCTGCCTACCTCCATCTCATTCTGTCAAAAAATATCCTTTCTGTCAAAAAAATAGCAAAAAGAGTGCTCAAGGACGGAGAGAGGATTCGCCTGAGAGGAAAGCTAGAGAAAGTCAGTGCTGGAGAAGAGAGAAAAAAGCAGAAAAGAAAAGATGGGGCTCCCTCAAGTGCATCAGCAGTCAATGAAAAGGACACCCTCAGAGGGCGATACAGGGATAAAAGAAACATAAAAGGCGACATCATCATCAGTCCAAACACTCCTGTCACTTAGGCAAGCATTGGTTGACGTCGAGACCATCAGCACTTAAGTATTTATTGTCAAAAGTCTCAATGGTAACACCAACACTTCTTGTACCACCTATAGTTTTCTGGTACCTTTGCTGTCAACACCATCAATGTCAAAATCACCACATTCAGTGTCAATGCCCGTGGGTTACCAAGGTATAGTACTGATACATATCAGACCAGAGTCAATACACTCAACATCACTAACTCCCAGAGCCAATGGTTAAACGCTGAAGCATTCTTCGGCACCATCGAAGCTGAAACAACACCATATCTCAGCTCTGTGAATGTCTCTACCACTCCAGTTAACTCTGGACATTAAGAGACACTTAACGTTGAGACATTGAATTGCGACAATCCACTCAGTGTCTTCAGGACATTCTGATAAAGCTGATCCTATGGAAAATTAGCAATTCAAAGGAGACCAGGGCTCTAGCAGAAGATCTTTTACAGGTTCCCCTTCAATCTTGCAGCACTCTCTGAACTGCCAGTTCCTCATAGTGTTCACACGTTTGGCTCCCATATCTCCACAAAGACTTCTCTATTAGACACAAACACCCCTACTTCTCCTCTAACTTCTCTTATCGCTTATTCAGTAGATGATGTCTTGACCTTTCAAAGATGTTCTTGTCAGAAGTGCAACTAAACTGATCATCCAGATAGACGTTTTGAATACTAGAGTCTCCCTCATTATTAAGAGGGCTTTATTCACAAAAACGTGTTTTTCCTTTGGCCCTGGGATTTACAGAACTGGCAGAGAAAAGAAATATCTGACACCAGCACCTTGAAATCTACAACAGTCTACAATCCCAAGGCATTTTGAAAAATATAAAGCTGCCGAACAAGATCCGGGGTTCCTCAAACAAGAACCAAGCTTGATTCTGTTATTGTTCCTACAGTCAGGAAAAATACGCTTTGGCTCCAGAAACTTCAGTATCTCAAGCGAAAGATAGCAAGAGGATGGATGCAGTAGACAGAAACATTTGTGGATTTTCTGCTACTGCCCTAAAGATAGGAAGTGATTCCGCACTTCTAGGGAGATTTCATAGGGCATTATGGGAATCTTTGTAATTTTGCAAATGACTTGCCACAACAAAGGAGACAGAGTTTTATGGAAATACTAAACAGAACTTGTTTCGAACCAAGTTATAAGTTCCACAACCAATGCTGCGGATCTTGCAGCAACAAATTCTTGCCATGGCATTTCCATTAGCTATGTTTCATGGCTTTGCCTGATTCCCTAAAAGCCTGATGCTCAACAAAAAAATAATTAACCTCATTTTTTCAGGCTACATCTTCTTTGGTCCTCTAGTAGATGAGTAAATTGAAAAAATGAAAAAAGAATAGGATAGTCTCAAAGCTGTAGGTCTAAAGGAAAAGAAGCAAATAAGAATAAGGACATTAACCTCAACTGCAACAACCCTAGTATATACGGACAACATATTGAGGCAGGCAACAATAGCGTCTGCAATGTTACAAAGATTCTGCTTCAGCAAACTCATGCTTACAGAACAACAGGCAATGAGCCCAACACTCCATCTGCTCTATTTATCACTTCAGTGGAAGGGAGTGCAACACAACATCTAGAAAAGTGGAGAAAAATCATAATGGACAAATTGGTTTCCAAATTGCTCAGAGTTTACACAATCCAGTTAAAATCTTCTCTGCCCTTTAGTTCCCCAAAAAGAGCTCCAGAAAACCAACAACTCTAGCTTAAAACGGAGATATCACTTCCCCAAACACATGCAACAGAAGTGATGCCTAAATCAGAAAAAGAAAATTGTATCTATTCAAGTTATTTTTTGGTAACCTTGAAGGCCCCAAACAAGAATTTCACCCACTATTTGATAGCAGACAAGCCAACAAGTCATCAAGTGTCAACATTCAGTATGTCAGCTCTGCATCAAATTTATGCACAGCTCATAAGTAGTTACTGGATATGCTCTGTGGATCTAGGGGATGCTTATTTTCACATTTCAGTTGCAAAGAAACATAGGAAATTCCTCGGATTTCTTGCTGATAAAGTCTACTACCAATACAAAATTCTGCCTCTTGGGCTCAAACTGCTCAAAGAACCTTTTCAAATGCATGTCGTTGTGGCGGCTTTTTTTCTCTTCTACCCCTATCTAGATGACTGATTTATAAAGGCTTCTACACCATTCTAAGCACAAAAGGACTTTGACTACACTATAAAATTATTAGGTCGCTTAGGGCGGAAGGTGAACCTGGAAAAATCTATCAGATCTCCTTTTCAAATACTAACTTGTCTGGAAACATCTCTCAACACTGTCGTAGGAGAAGTGTCTCCTTCGGAGGAGAGAGTGTCTTCCCGTTTTCAAAAATGCCCCCTATGTGGCTGTCACGGCTGGGTAGAGCAGCTATGTTTAAAATAACATTGCTCCCCAAGTTTGTCTGTGCTCTACAAACCACACCCTGTATAGTGCCAGATGATCTTTTTTCAGAGTACTGATAGAGAGCAACAACAGCTCTTATGGAACACTGGTGCCTCAAGAGTACCTCTGACGAAATCGATGCACGGGGTCTATGATGGAGACATCACCATCCCAGATGTAAGGAAATACTTATGCAACCCCCGCTAGTGGTAATGAATGCTTTGGCATATGCCCTGAAGGATGAGCCATCACTCAGGCATGATCAACACTGGATGGGGCCAAGAGTACCCTTTGGTTGTAAGCTGATACTTAATAGGGGTCAATACATTAAGGAAAGTCTAGTGTGACATCCTTAAAGGCATTAAGTACTGCCAGGGAGGAGTATGCAATGCTGGAGGCGGAGGTTTTCTGATATTTACGTCTCAGACACGCTACATGTGGGTATTCCACAAGGCACGGGGGTGAAGGATATTAACCCTGTACAGGACAGAATTTTGACAGAGACTCTAGTAAGGAAGACTGTCTCCCTTATCTACAAGAATAAATATTAATTTACTGGAAATGCCGGAAGGACTAAGGCAGAAATGGGAGTAAGTCTTGGAGGGTCTATTTGGTGAAGAATGGAGTGAGACCTTCCAGTGGCCGAGAGATGCTGCCATTAGAGCTGGAGGCCGGTTAGTACAATTAAGTATACTCCAGGGAGTGTACTACACCAGGAAAATGATCATGACAATTGGGTAAGCTGACAGTAGTTAATGTCTCAGAGGATGTGGCCAGGTAGGCATGTTCATTCATACCATCTTAGAATGCCCTAAAATTAGGAATTGCTGGGAGAAGTTGGTGGACTGCATGACATATTTTGGGCCCTCTGAGCATTCCCACCAGCTCTACCAACAAACAGAGTTCTAGTACAAAAGAAAATACTCAATCACGTACTTTTTGAACAAACAAGAGGGAGTAAGGTCGAGAACCCTGTCGCTAGAGGCTCAAGTGATTTGGCATTGATTATTGCCAAGAAACCCAGCAGTCCAAGTAGTACATCGCAGGGTCTCCAAAAGCACCAGGTGGACCTCCTCAGCAAACATTTTAATGAAAAATTGATTGATTGATTTCAAGACTGAGGTTCCTCCATAATAGACCTGTGCTCAAACAACCAAAATACAAACTGCGTGTTTAGAGATCCAGAATGTGGCATCCTCATTCAAAGGGCAATGCACTTTTGATGCACTGGTCAAACAGATTTCTTTACATTTTCTCTCAAGTACCAAGCACACCAAGAATGATTATCATCAAGTTCAAAGGGTCAACCTCAACCATGATCCTGATACCTCAACAGGTCCTTCATCTATTGATCAAAACCCACAGGAAACTACTGTGCAACCACAACCTTCTTTCCAGGAAGGGAGGCAACATTTTCCATTCCAACGTACAATCCATGAGTTTGCCAGCATGGCTCTTGAGATGGTACTGTATGAACATTTAAATTTACCACCAGACTGTATGAAAATACTCAAGGAAGCTAAGAGGCTATCCACCAGGAGTTCTTATCTGTTCATATGGAAATGATTTGTACTTTGATGACTCAACAAAAATCATGACCCTTTATCCTGCCATGAAAATGTTATCCTTCCTTATTTATTGTACCTAGCAAACTCAAAACTTCAGTTTTCTTTAAGTGCACCTAGTAGCTATGAAAACGTATTGCAAAGTTCCAAACCAAAGATCTTTCTTCGTAATCCCATTTATCAAATGCTTCTTAGAAGGACTAAAGATCTCTCCCCCAATCAGAAGGCCTTCTCTCCCACGGGAGCTGAATTTAATTCTCTCTATACTTATGGTTCCTCATTTTTTTAGCCTATCTATAAAGCCACATTGCATCATCTTTCATGGAAATATGCTTTTTAAGTTGCACTCACATGCATTCAGGGAAGTACATGCCTTATCAGCTATAGAGCCTTATTTGATCTTTCACTACAAAAGGTAGTTTTAAGAACAACCGTTCTTTCTGCCCAAAGTTGTGTCAGATATAAATCAAACAGTTTTACTTCCTTTATTTTTGACCAAATCCTTCCTCTCCAATAGAGAGAGCTCTATTAATTGGAATTAAGAAGTTTTATTTAGACAAGACTAAGGCCCTCATTCTGACCCTGGCGGTCGGCGGAGAGACGGCGGTCGGACCGCGAACAGACCGGCGGTATTAAAAATGGCATTCTGACCGCGGCGGTCCCCGCCGCGACCGACCGCCACTTCTCCACTCCGACCGCCACGGCGGTCATGACCGCCGGGCTGGAGTTTGCGCACTCCGGCCCGGCGGTCGTCCCAAGACCGCCAAGGGTATTATGACCCTGCCTACCGCCGCGGTTTCTTGCGGGCGGGAACCGCCGTGCGAACCATGGCGGTAAGCACTATCGGGGCCAGGGAATTCCTTCCCTGGCACTGATAGGGGTCTCCCCCACCCCCCACTACCCACCCGAGTCCTCCCCCCACACCCTCCACCCCCCTGCCACCCCCCAGAGGTGGTACGAACCCCCTCCCCACCCCCAGCCCGACATGCACATACATGCACCCCGACATGCACACACCCCCAACATGCACATATACACACCCCCTACACACACATACACAACGGGGACACATACCCGCACACATACATGCAGACATGCGCACCTGCCGAACAGCACACATTACCCATAGACACAGCAGCACCCCCCGCCCGCATACACGCACTCACACACCCCCTCTACACACTCACACGCACACCCCCATGCACGCCCACATCACACAACACCCCCCCACCCCCTCCCCTCACGGACGATCAACTTACCTTGTGCGTTGGTCCTCCGGGAGGCGACGGGAGCCATGGGGAGGTGACCGCCAACAGAAGACCGCCAACAGAAGACCGCCACACAGAAATGTGGGTCGTAATTCTGTGGGCGGTGTTCTGCTGGCGTGGCGGTGGAGGTTGACCAGTCTCCACTTTCCCGCCGACCGCCAGTGTGGCTGCTGGCGGTTTTCCGGCGGAACGCTCCCAGCGGTCAGAATGCGCACAGCGGCATACCGCCGCGATCGGCGGTCTTCACCGCGGCGGTAACTCGGCGGTCTTGCGAAAAGACCGCCAGGGTCAGAATGAGGGCCTAAATCCTTTAGGAAGACAAGACACCTTTTTGTAAATCACGGTCCTCTCAGAACAGGATTACAATATACAGTCCATTTCTTGTTGGTTTGTGTCCTCTATTACATGTTGCTACCAGTTTACAAATAAGCCTTTCCCTGGCAAACCCAAAGCTTGTTCAACTAGGGAAAAAGACCATCGGCTGCTTGGGTCAGAAATGTACCCCTTTCAGAAATATATAAGGCTGCAACTAGGAAATAGGTTCATACTTTTACTAGACATTATAGTCTGGGTGAATTAGCCGAGCCAAATTTAATTTTTTTCGCATGCCTTACTCTTATATAATTTTATTTATTACATTGACAACCTCAAAGTGGGGATGTGCTTGCTACTATATTCTATGTTTATGATTATCAGTGAGAATCCTACAGTGCAGCAGGAAATATTACTTGTAATCTTAGTTCTATATCATATATATTCTCACTAAAGTCATAAACAACATTCCCTCCTCCCCGCTTGTCAATGTGATACAGTTGTATCCAAATATTTCCTTTTGGGGCATCATAATTTCCGGTTCAAAAAGAACTGAGGCTGATAAGCAAACTGACAATAGAGTGCATGCTGGATAATGGAAGCTGGTGACTCTCTTAAAGTTACAGTGTATGCTGTGTGCAGCTATGCGCCTTTGACCTGACAGGCGCTTTTCTCTTAATTGTCCTCTGCAGTTAGAGCAGGGTTTTAGGTTGTACTTTTATTATATGCCACATTTCTACGCTAAATGCTGCAGTGTGGTGTAAATATATCATTATATTGCTATAGTTCTCTAAACAAAAAATACTGTTGAAGCTGGCCTGGAACAGACTTATAGAGGTGTCCCCAGATTGTTCAATACTGAGGTAGTTACCTCCAACATCAGAAGAATATATATGAAGGAAGTTGTAGAGGGTCCCCACATGTAGGCAGGACTACACCACATTTGAGATTTCAGTGAGAACACTGCCAGTAAGAATACTAATGTAGAACTAGGATTACAAGTGAGTAACATTTCCTTCCTTATCATTGGATTTCCCATGCTGCACCCTTTCAGACTGGAAATTCTCCATAAGTATCACCTCCCAGCATAACAGGAACTCATTTAAAATTGCAGAATGTTATGTCATTGTATACACCTCTGCTTTGGGCAAGCTCTATCACCACAGACATTCTACATTTATCTTTATAAGGATTCTTTTGGAATAGCTCTGACGTGTAGACTACCAATTAGATATGCAATGTGTTATGTTTAATCCATGGTATCTCCATGGTGATCGCTTTGGTGATAGAATCCTCGTTCTCGGGATTCTATGGTGAACGGTTGGGAACTGGGAGGAAAGACGACATCGAAGGAGGTTGGAGCTGGTTGTTGTGGGTGGATGCTGAATAAAGGAGATTTAAATAAGGAGAGACTTTGGGGGTCATTCTGACCCTGGCGGTAATTACCGCCATGGCGGAGGTTGGCGGTAGCACCGCCAACAGGCTGGCGGTGCTCCGCCGGGCATTCTGACCGCGGCGGTACAGCCGCGGCCAGAAGCGGAAAGCCGGCGGTGTACCGGCGACTTTCCGCTGCCCATGGGAATCCGCCATGGCGGCGCAGCTTGCTGCACCACCATGGGGATTCTGACAGCCCATACCGCCATCCTGTTCCTGGCGGTTCGCCCGCCATGAACACAATGGCGGTATGGGGTGTCGTGGGGCCCCTGGGGGCCCCTGCAGTGCCCATGCCAATGGCATGGGCACTGCAGGGGCCCCCGTAAGAGGGCCCCACAAAGAATTTCAGTGTCTGCTTTGCAGACACTGAAATTCGCGACGGGTGCAACTGCACCCGTCGCACCTTCCCACTCCGCCGGCTCCATTCTGAGCCGGCTTCCTCGTGGGAAGGGTGTTTCCCGCTGGGCTGGCGGGCTGACTTTCGGCGGTCGCCCACCAGCCCAGTGGGAAAGCCAGAATGACCGCTGCGGTCTTTTGACCGCGGAGCGGTGTTTCGGCGGGAACCGCTTGGCGGGCGGCGACCGCCGTCCGCCGCAGTCAGAATCACCCCCTTTGTGTCAAGTGGCGACGAGTTTTACTGCATCCACCCTTCATCGGACCTACGCAACATTTTGGCTGTCTGTAATGTATTTGTTCATGTACATTTCCAGTGTGTGGAACAACAGCTGATTTTAAAGCTGACCCGGAGCAATGCGCTTTTGTATTACACGCATTTTCATTGAAAACAACGTTTATTAATGCGCGCGTCTTTAACAAAAGCGCGGCTGAGCAATCACACCTGTTTTATCTATTTATATGACGTGAGCATGGCTACTCTTTCCGCGGCGCTCACACTTCATCCCTTCGTGCACAGAGCGCCGCTCTGTCCCAGGGCTGTTATAACAGTCAGCTGTTTGCAGCAGTATGTAGCGGCATGAGCCGATCTAAGTGTCAGTATCCAGCGCGTCAGTATCCAGCATCAGCTGCTTGCTGCAGTGTGTAGCGCTACAACGGTGAGCGCGACCGATACATCCAGCTCCTCCGACGGCGCTCACACCTCACCTCTTGGCTGTACTCTTATTAGTCTTCAAAAAGACTCGGCAAGGGTTTTCCAGCCCTGTATCATCATCTGCGCATAGAAAGTTGAACACTGAGCCTGCAGGAAGATAATATCAGCGTAATGATTACGTTCAACAACATAAACTTACTGTATTCTGGTGAACCTTGCCCCACTGTCTTTGAATAAACGTGGATTCCTTTTTTTTTTTTTTCCTTTTAGCAAGAAGTTCCTCATCACAGGAAGTGAATATAAACTAGTGTGCTAACCCAGAGAATTCTGGCACATTCAGGAAGTGCAACAGTTTTATTTACAATTTCAATATTTTTCAACAACAATGACTCAACAACCTCTTCTCAGTTTATCTCAGCCTCCACAATTTCTATCTGAATGGGGTGAGCCAATTCTACCATGGAAGAAATGGATAAATGTATTTGATTCATACTTAATTGGTATTGGTGGAGAAAAATTTTCCCCTGCGAGAAAACAAGGCATTTTATTACATAATCTAGGAATTGAAGGACGGTATATTTATGACAGCCTTGATTTAATAACTATTGGGACAGCCGAGGGTGAACCTAGAGATATCTACGAGATGTCACTCATGATGTTAAAAAAACACTTTGGTGGTCGCATAAATGTTGTCATGGAAAGACACAAGTTTTTCATGAGAGCATAAGCTAAAGATGAAAGAGTTGGCAATTACATTGCTTCACTCAAGACACTGGCTCAAACATGTGACTTTGCTGAACTTACAGACTCTCTAATACGTGACCAACTTGTGCGTTGTACCAACAACTTTAGAGTCCAGAAAAAGCTGCTGGCAAACAACCCAACCTTGCAGGAGGCGCAGATTATTGCTGAAAGTATGGAACATGCCATTTTATGGGCCAAGGAGATGAAAGGTGCAGGTCCCAGTCATGGCATCCATACTGAATCTACATTTCCAGTTTCTTCCTGTGATTGCGTTCAGGAATGTGACTTTGTCCAGAAAGTGTCCAGTAAAGCAAAAATTAACAATGATACTCTGGAGAAGAGCAATGTCAGATGTTATAAGTGTGGAAATGTTGGTCATTTGGCTAACAACCCAAAATGTTTTGCTAGGAATGTAAATTGCAGGAATTGTGGAAAAAGGGTGCATTTAGCGAAAGTTTGTAAAAGCTCGAAAGTTAACATGGTCAATGAGTCAGCAAGCACACATCAGATGATTTTGCAGGTTGATTACACAAATCAACAGTGCAGTGGAAATAAATTAGTCATGCCAAAGTGTGATATTGGTATTGATGGGAAAACTGTCCCAGTTCTTGCTGATTCTGGATCCCCTTTTACACTAATTGGAGACAAGAATTCGGAAAGGATCTTTGCAGGTGAAAGAATTGAACTAATTCCACCTGATATAGACCCTATTGGATATGGTGGACAGAAGATTGACCTTATTGGATATTCTGTGATGACAATAGAATTTAAAGGACGTGAAACAGTAGGGAAAGTTTATGTAGCAAAACAGGGTAATAATCTGTTGGGGTGGCGTCATCAAAGAGATTTAGGTATTGTTCTGAACCCGAATACTCCTGACCAGGTTCTTTCTGTTTCCAATTTGGGTGATGATGAGGAAATTGTAAACAATTTTCCAGAGGTCTTTAGTGATGGACTTGGACTACTGAAACATTTTAAACATAAAATTATTTTAAAGTCCAATGCTAGACCAGTTGTGTACAAAGTGAGAAAGGTACCTCATTTGATGTTGCAGCCCTTACAAGATGAACTTGACAGATTACTGGGTTTAGGTGTTATAGAGGAGATTGAAGCCTCAGAGTGGTTAGCACCCACAGTTTTGGTTCCCAAAGATAATGGAAAACAAATCAGATTATGTGTTGACCTTAGAGGTCTCAATCAGTGCATTTGGGTAGACCGCCAGCCGTTGCCTAATATCAATGAGACTTTGACCATGTTAACTGGGGCAAATGTTTTCAGTGTTTTAGATCTCTCAGCAGCGTACCATCAGATCCTGCTCGATGAAGATTCAAAACACCTTACCTCTTTTGTCACTCCTTTGGGGGCATTCAGATATGTTAGAATGCCTTTCGGGTTGGCGTCTGCTGCCGCTTGTTTTCAGAGAGTGATGAAAGAAGTACTCAAGGGTCTTAGTTCTGTTCTGTTTTTTCAGGACGATATTCTTGTTTATGGCAAAAACACTGATAAGCATGATTCCATTTTAAAAGCTGTACTTGTGAGATTGAGAGAGAATGGTTTGACTGTGAAGAAAGAGAAATGTAAATTTAGAGTTGGAAGTGTTTCGTTTCTTGGTCATACCATCTCTGGAGATGGTATCAAACCAAAATTAGAGTTGGCAAAATCAATTATGTCTGTACCAATGCCTATAGACAAAGATCAAGTACGATCGTTTTTGGGCCTGGCAGAATACTTTTCTAAATTTATCAAGAATTTTGCTAGCATTGTCCTACCATTAAGAATGATTTTGAAGAAGGGTGTGAAGTATGATTGGACCCCACAATGTGAGGAGGCATGTAATGCAGTAAAAAATGACATAGGGAAGGTGCCCACCTTAGGCCATTTTGATGTAAAGCATAAAACATTCATATCCACTGACACTAGTATGAAAGGTCTTGGTGCGGTTCTTTCACAGCATGTGGTTGGAGAAGAAAGAGTGGTGGCTTTTGCATCACGTTCCCTTAGAAGTCAAGAAGAACGGTATTCAGTAATTGAGCGTGAAGCATTAGCCTGTACCTGGGCCATAAACTATTTCAAATATTATTTATGGGGTTTACCGTTTGTGCTCAGGAGTGATCATAAACCTTTGAGAGTACGACACCACGTATTAAGCGTTGGGTAGAAAGTTTGTTAGATTTTAATTATCTTATGGAATATTTTCCTGGCAAGAAGAATATTCCTGCAGATTTCTTGTCTAGATCATCAGTGGTTGATTGTAGTTTTGATGGGCAAATTCCTGTGCTGTGGATTAAGGAATCTGCTCTAGACAAGGTGGAATGGGATAGAGAATGTAGTAAAGACCCGGTTTTAAAGTTGGTTATGGACTATGTGGTTCAGGGTTGGCCATGCTTGCGTGAGTGTCATGAAGATACCAAAGCCTTTTGGAACGTTAGGGATGAGTTGAGTATCATCAATGGCAATTTGTTCAGAAATAATAGGTTGGTTCCTCCTTTCAGTTTACGTGAGAAACTGATTAACTTAGGCCATGAAGGACATCTAGGTAGAAATCTTACAAAATCTAGCATTAGAGAGTGCTATTGGTGGCCGGGTCTGGATAAACAGGTAGAAGCTCTTGTTAAGGACTGTTTACAATGTGCTGGAAATGATAAATCCAGAATAGTTCGGACTGCTCCTTTATCTCCAGTTTCTATTTGCAATGAACCTTGGGTCAAATTGGGTCTGGATTTGGTAGGACCCTTTGGAATGTTACCATACAATGAAAGATTTGTGATGATTCTTGTCGATTATACTTCCAAATGGGTCACTGCTAGCTGTGTACACTCTGTTACCACCAGAACTGTGATAGATTTTTTGACTGATGTATTTGCTTGTGAAGGAATTCCCAGAGTGATAGTGACTGATAATGGGGTTCAGTTCACTTCCTCAGAGATGCAGGATTTCCTTAGGAATCTGGCAATTTCTCATTATCACACTGCACTCTATGCTCCCCAAGCTAATTGGTTAGTTGAGAAAATGAATCAGTTGGTGAAGGCAAGTGCTCAAGTAGCCCTAGAGAACAAATGGCCATTAAAGACTGTTTTGAGGGAGATGTTGTGGGCTCACAGGAATGCACCCAACATTGTTACCGGTATGTCTCCATTTCGTATTTTGAAGGGCAGATTAGCAGGCTCGAAGTTGAATCCTTCATGGTTGCATTCTAAAACTCAATTTAGAGTAAAGTTTTGTGACACAGAGAATATTCAAGCCAGAATAATTGCGAACCAGACAAAGTATAAGAAACGATTTGATGAGAGGCGTTGTGTGCGACAAAAGAGTTGGTGTGTAGGTGATCTGGTGTTTATTAAGAAACCTGTTTGGTGTCCTAAAGGAGAATCTAAATATGTTGGACCGAGGAAGGTTGTAGAAGTGAAGAAGAATGTTGTTGTCCTGGAAGGTGGTGAGGTTTGGAGCATGTCTCGACTAGCTAAGTGTACCAAGTTATCAGATGAACATGATACTGTTTTGCCTGATGTGGATGTGAATGTGGGAGTAAGAAGGAGTGGAAGGAACTGCACATATCCTAGACATCTTAGGGATTTTGTAAGTTGAATGATACTCAAGCTATGCATTAAATACTTGTGTTAAGAACTGTAATGCACATTTTGTAATGTTTTTGCAACTTGTTAATTTCTCTGCAAATCTTATGTTATGTTCTTGTTATGTAAATGTATATAGTTATTAGGGGGGGGAATTCAAATTTCGTGTTATTTAAAGAGGGAGATGTGTTATGTTTAATCCATGGTATCTCCATGGTGATCGCTTTGGTGATAGAATCCTCGTTCTCGGGATTCTATGGTGAACGGTTGGGAACTGGGAGGAAAGACGACATCGAAGGAGGTTGGAGCTGGTTGTTGTGGGTGGATGCTGAATAAAGGAGATTTAAATAAGGAGAGACTTCGTGTCACAATTACACTGGCATATTTTAAAATGACAAAAGAAGCTTAAATAAATAGATTTGTTTAAGAGTGATACTCTGATCTCCTTCCTCTTTGTTGGTTTAAAGAGGGGTTTGCTTTTTAGGCTCACTTCTGTGTAGGTGGACCAGAAATATGTTAACACATCTAAAATGCCGTTTTTATTGCAAAAAGATATTAGAACTGGTTTAGCACAAGTCAGTTTTTGTAAGGCGCAGTAACTCGAAATGTGTAGGAGCATGCAAAAAGATTCTAACTTTTCTATCAGTATGGTAGGAGGGCAAAAACATGTTTCTATAAATTTCACCTTTCTGCTTATCATGATACAGCTAGAATAATAGAGCACAAGAAAGAAAGCTGCATATTATTAAACTGCTGCATTAATTAAGCTCCATGACTTGACCTGCCTTTCTCAGGCTATTGGCTCTGTCAGCAGGCATTGCGACTTCAGAACGCAACCGTAATAATCATTACAATTGAGTTCTGATAAAATTTCTTTATAATAGGTGACTGAATGTGTCACAAGTCACCAGTTATAAAAAAAGTTAGAGACAGGCTTTTTTACAAGGACTGCAGAATCTCATGTATTATATATAGATCTATAGATACAACACACACACACGTTTGCTTAAAAGGTTTAAATCATGCTTTGTATATGCACATCTGCACATGCATATTTAGATATCAATACACACAAACATGCACTCAGATTTAAACATCTTAATCAAACAGCACTACTTTGCAATGAAAAGTTGCAGCACATGGTAATGTGTGTGACAAGGTGCAGTGTTTGCTTTTTCTGTGTCATCTCCTGGTACCTTCAGCAGCTGTGGTTGTGGGGCACAAGGGAGGGCAGAAAAGACCCTGGAGAAAATCAGTACAACCTTGGGGCCTGGGGGGGTTCAGGGTGAGTAGCCGGGTGAAGAAGGGCAATCAGAGTTTGAGTCGAGGTTTCCAGGATTTACGCCATATATAAATTACGATACAATATACAATACAATATAGCTATTGAGCCAGCAATACTGGAGGAGCCAGCCTCTACCTAATGGAGGGAGAGCATAGTGCTGGAGGAAGCTCTAGAACTACTAATCCAGAGGCATAACTATCAGTGGTGCAGCCACTGCAGTGGCACCACAGCTCAAGGGTGAGAGGGCAGTGCACAGTACATTGCACCAGCTGTAGTTCATTTCAAGAACTATCCTTTTAATCTGAATCTTATTGTTCATTGCTGATGCTCCTGCTTGGCTCTGTTGAGCCTTTCTGGGAGGTGAAGGGAGGGTGAATCAAAGAAAGGTATAGAGAGCGAGACAGATGTGTCCAGCTACAACAGAAAAAAGCAGAAAGTAGAGCAGAAGTGGGAAGGCATTCAAAGTCTGTACACATGGGGCTATGCATGAAAAAGACAGAAAGATGATTTATTTAATAGAGAAAAGAATGAGAAACTGATGTATAAAGGGTGATAGAGGAAGTAAAAAGAAATCTGTGGGGGGAAACAAAAGGAACACAGCAAGAAAGTATAAGGAGATCCCTGCAGAAAGAAAGAGGTCACTAGGTGCTATATGGTCAAGGACAGCTGGAAAGGTGATAAAGAAGAAAAGGTGAGGATAAAAGGAGGGAACAATTGGAGATGATGAAAAATGAACAAGGGGCTACTGGTGAGATAGTACAAAGGAAGGGCAGAGACAGCAAGAGAAATAGGATAATTGAGATTGGAAAAGCATATAGGAAAGATAGAGACAGGAGGGGGGGAGAAAAAGTAGAAGGTATGAATGACAGTTAATGGAATGAAAGGGAAAGCCTGTGAGAACAATGGATAAAACATAGGATGATTAGAAATAATGGAAAGATAGAAATCGGAACTGAGAGGGAGGAAAGAGATGTCCAAGTGTTGTAGTTGGATTCTTGCTCTAGGCAAGACTGCTGGTTTAAGGATGACAGTACTTATATTTGTAGGCGACTATGCCAATCCTACAACAAAACACAACTGTCGTCCTAACCCTTCTGGCTCACAAGCAGCACCTCACCTAAACCCCAAATGGTTAAAGGTGATTTGTGGCAGCCTTTACGCATGGATTCAAAAGCGTGATATCTCAGGTAGCGTTGTGGTTAAACGGAGATTAACCCTTTCTCACATTAACAACATGTTCAATCACACACAGGCAATGAAGAAGATGCAGTAAAGTTTCAATAATATTTTTTTAATCAAAACTGCAATCTGTGATAAGGTGGATGCGGTGCAATGATTAAGATAATGAACAATGCAAGGAACAGAATTGTAAAGACAAGAGTCAATAACACCTTCACCATCTTGCAATATTACTCGATATCATGAAGTGTGTGATATGTCCTAATACCCTAGTCTGTAGGCCTAACCTCTAACTCAGAAGAAAGCTAGATATGTTAAACCTCAATATGCCAATACCATGTCCATGAGAAGAGCCCCCAACCCTTGTTACCTTGGAATGAGGTCTCTAACTCAGACTCCACAGGAATACGAAGACTGTGTCAGTGTCATGGCGACGTGCTGCAGTGATAGAAGGGATTGCATCTGGTTGGAATACATCTACCTATTTGATAAAGTGAAGTGTATATATACAGATCTGCCTGGCCCCCTGACGTGGGTTAGTTCCCAAACAATAGATAACAAGCCGTGCTTGGGACGGTAATTAGTATAAACAATTCCCGCATATGCGTGAAGAGGGAAAGTACCTAACTCGGACACCTTCAGTTTGTTTGTATTTGTCACTTGATCTTGACGTCTTAGTGCGGTGGCACTGATAAGGAAAATCAAGACATGGGCCTAAGTCAAAACAAGGCAGCCGTATTAAAAGAAATAGTTAAATAAATGCGCTAAAACAGAGCAGGCTAAGTAGGGTAAAAGTCACTAAGTGACAGGGGCACGAGTCTGCAAGCCAACGGCTAAGCTAACTCCTGTATCCCTCGTAAAACAAACTAGGATTCACCACACCCTCCCCATTGCCGTAACAAGTATGACGCGACATATCCTGTCGCCACCGAGGGCGAAATAAATCCCAAATGCTAAAATGCTATGTACTAAAAGCTAAAAGCATAAAAACAAGCTAAAAATCTTTTTATTTAAAAATGTGTAAAAAACAATAGCTAAAAAAGATATCAAGAGATATAGGGGGTCATTCTAACCCTGGCGGTCAGCGACCGCCAGGGCTAAAATGACGGAAGCACTGCCAACAGGCTGGCGGTGCTTCCCTGCCCATTCCGACAGCTGCGGTCGGAAACCCGCGGTCGGTTTCCCGCCGGATTAACCCCGGTTGGGCGAATCCTCCATGGCGCGCTGCAAGCAGCGCCGCCATGGGGATTCCGACCCCCTTCCCGCCAGCCTGTTTCTGGTGGTTTTTACCGCCAGGAACAGGATGGCGGGAACGGGTGTCGTGGGGGCCCCTGCACTGCCCATGCCACTGGCATGGGCAGTGCAGGGGCCCCCTAACAGGACCCCAGCATGATTTTCACTGTCTGCATAGCAGACAGTGAAAATCGCGACGGGTGCAACTGCACCCGTCGCACACCTGCAACACCGCCGGCTCCATTCGGAGCCGGCTTCAGTGTTGCAGGCCCTTTCCCGCTGGGCCGGCGGGCGCTCCCTTGGCGGGCGCCCGCCGGCCCAGCGGGAAAGTCAGAATGGCCTCCGGAGCGGCCAATTGGCGGTTCCCGCTTGGCAGGCACCGCCCGCCAATGTAGGAATGACCCCATAATGTTAACGGGATCGTGGCCTGAGGTCGATGGAGCAACACGCTTGAAGCGGAGCTCCCGGCGGTCGTCGACATGCCCACAATATCCTGTCTCACCGGCTGATCTAAGTGGGGGCCTGGGGGCTCTAAACATTGACTACAGCCCGGAGTGCCAAAACGCTCCCTTTTTCGGATGCCGGGACACCCAGGCTCCGTGTTTTGGAGCAATCGGGAGAATCACATGAAGCTCAACATAGCGTCCGGGAGCGAAAGCCGGGCAGACCAGCAATGGTGGCGCAGGACCGCGGCTGGATGCCCTGGGGGGCGCTAAGGAGGTGAGCATATTGACGGGGGAGAACCCCTCCTGCACTCCCCCCTGAAGGAGGGGAGGGTGCTCCCCTGATGACCGGAGCTCTTGGGACGCGGCTGCCGAGAGGGGCTGAGGTGTCGGGGAGTGGAACAAAAAGAGAGACGAGGACCGCACCTGGGGCCCGATTACAACAAAGATGCTGGCGAGGCCTGCTCCTTCCCCCCCCCCCCTCAGAACATGTAAAAAACGTGAGAGGAGGGGGGCCCAGGCTGAATTAACCTGCTGTGGGATCGGAGACTTTCTCGGACATCTACCGGGTGGCCAGAACTAAAGGGCCCATGTAGAAGTGGTGATGTGGGATCTACCTGGACCCAGGAGACACGGATGGTGGAGGAATGCAGAGTGAGCGCCAGTTCTGAGATTAATCTACCTCCTGCATTCCTAAAAGACAGGCCCTCGAGAATAGAGGGAGAACAGCACCAATACCATGGGCAAGCCCAAAAGAAAAGAAGGCCCTGAAAAAGAAGATGCCGTGATGGACCCACTGAAGGGAAGCCACATCGACCCAGGGACCAGAGGAGGCAAGCTCACCCCTCAGACTACCCTGAACACTATATTGCAAGCGATACAGGTGTCCTGAGAGGCCGTAAAGCAAAAAATGTACACTTTGACGGTTGACCGAATTCTGCTCAGGGATGACCATCGTAGGCTCACAGATAGGGTGGTCTCCACCTAGAAAACGCTGGAACAATTGGCCCTGACCAGCCAGACTTTGACGAAGGGCCTGGCTGCACTCACTTCCCGAGTTAAGACATTGAAAGCAAGGTTGGAGGACGTCGAAAATAGAGCACACTGAAAAAACATACGACTGGTGGGCCTACCGGAGAAGACAGAACAGGGAGCAGCGAGCATGGAAGAATTTCTGAAACCGTAACTGAGGGAGACAGTGGCCCCTGAGGGACTGTCACCTCTCTTCGCGGTTGAAAGGGCCCACCGAGTGCTGGCGATGCCGCCACCGCCTGGGGCGCGGCCGCGTCCTGTGGTGGCCAAGCTTCTCCATTTCAAAGATAGAGATCACATCTTGACCCAGGCGAGGATGAAAGGGGAAATCAACATGGGAGACCAGTGAATAATGATTTTCCCGGAGTTCACGTAAGAGACGCAAAAGCAAAGAGCTTCCTTTAATGACGCCAAAAAGAAACTTCGGGAGAAGGGAATCCAATACGCCATGCTCTTTCTGGCGAAACTCTGAATCACAGCGAAGAACAAAGTCCACCTATTTGTCACTCCGCAACAGGCGTGGGAATGGTTGGAGTCTAATGTCCTGCTTGACACAGAAACTCTGAAGAGAACGTCCCCAATGCACAAAAGGCAGCGTGGACAACAAAGTGAGCGGCGACCTGCCACGGCGCCTCAGCGCCCCCAGGCACTTCAAGAGATGCAGGATTCAGTAGATGTGGCAGCAGCATTGAACAAGGAGGACCGAGACTCGCCCCACCCTTCTGAGCCGTCTTTGGATCGGGAATCCAACAATGGCAGTGCCTCTATATCATCGCTGGTGGCCTCTGACATAATGCCAAAGACAACTCCGGGTACCTCGGATGAAATATTATGAACTTATACACCATAGCAAATGGTGGTTAGATGGCTCACCTGTGAGGAGGAAGGGAGAAAACCCGCCTGACTATGATAGGAGGAGAGGATTGAGCTACGATACACGGGTCGGGACCCGAGTGTGGCCTATAACGGGCCATAACTAGTTGGTTGGGGCGCCCCCCAACCTGCCGATGCCCTGCGGGTCCTCCTGCCGGGACATTTTGAAGCCGGCGGCGGCATGGCCTGTGGCTCAGGTTTAGTTAAAACTGCATTGGCCTTCGATGGCCTGACCGGGAAGCTGGCTCCTGGTCACCGATACCTCGCCCCTGAGCAATTGACAGTTAGTGATAGTGGAACTAGTTACAGTTTAGACAGGGATAGTTTTAGATGCCGGTCCTGGGGAGTGGGAGTTACGGGGTTGGGGTCAAGATTTAATGTTATTCAGTTTTGCCACTCCTCACAGTATGGTATATATCCGACTATCAACCACCTTAGGCGCACTCCACACAGTCAACCTCAATAAAAGACAAGAGATTAATCATTGCCACACTTCACACCTATACAAGCTATGGATCCCCCCTGACTTGCAAATTACTTACCTGGAATGTAAGAGGGCTGAACAGTGTGGCCAAACAGTACAAAATCCATAGTCAGCTTAAACAACGAGGGGTTCACATAGCCATACTACAGGAGACACACCTAATAGAGCAAGAAGTCAGGGCCCTCACCAAGAGATGGAGAGGCCAAATATATGCAACAACCTATTCCGCTTTTGCCAGGCTAGTACTAATATCGGTCCGCCCTGGGTTCCCATTCCAAAAAACACATGAGATTATAGACAAGGTAGGACATTATGCCTTGGTGTCTGGAAGATTGGAGGGCAGGGACATAGTAATTGGAGGAGTCTATGCACCAAATCAAGAACAGGGTTCCTTCTTTTCAGAGCTTCCCTGCACCATGGGGCCTCATCTCACTCAGGCAGCTATCATAGGCATGGTATTTTAATTCCATCGCAGACCCTGAGTTGGACAGATCACATCCCCCCCTGCATCGCTCCCAAATCCATAGAACGGCCAAAGCGTTCTCCACCTGGCAGCGACATTGGGGCTTTACCCACATTTGGAGACATCCTAACCCTACAGACCAGGATTATTTCTTTTATTCCCCAATGCATGATCTCCATGTCCGATTGGACATGTTTTTGGCATCCCCAGAGGTAAACAGTGTAGTGGAGGCGGCAGAATATCTGTGCCGCACGGTCTCAGACCATAACCCCCTCTTACTTATGCTAGCATGGCACAGAGAGCAACCATGCATACCTAGCTGGCGCTTTAGAGCAGTCACTGAAGATTGCGCCTTTCGACACACGAGCGCGACTGCAATACGCGAATACTTCAAACATAATACCAGGACCGCCTCAACTCGCGCTATATAGTGGGAGTCTTTCAAGACAGTAATTAGAGGTAAATGTATAGCAGCGGTAGTGGGAGTTCGAAAAACATTAGAACAAGACATCCAGAAACAAGAGAGGGACCTCAGAGATATTGAATGTAGAAGATCGACCACCCCAGACCTGTCCCCCCTTCTCATAGAAGCCGGAGAAAAGGTTGCAATAGCCACTGAAAAATTGAGATGCTTTGACTATACCCAGTACAGGGCCAGACAACACGCGGATGGTGACAAGGCGGGTCGCTGTTGGCCTGGTTGGCAGGACCACCGCAACTCCAATCAATAATAATGGAAACGTAGGACTCCGTCGGAAGGAGACTATATAGGCAGAGAGATATCAATGATCATTTTGCCCAGTACTACTCCCAGTTGTATGCTTTGTCCCAGGAGACTTTAAACCCGGAGCAACTACAAGTATTGGATGATTTACAGCTCCCACGGCTGGGGGAAACAGACCGACGAGCACTAGATGGCCCAGTAACCCCTGCGGACATCAAGGGGGCAGTGGGATCCATGGCTAGGGAGAGGGTGCCTGGGGCAGATGGGCTCCCTGTAGAGTTCTATGATGCATATCTGAACATATTGGCCCCGCCCCTCTGCGCACTCTATTCGGAGGCGATAGGAAGGAGCACGCTGCCCCGTCTACAAATGAGGCCATAGTGGTGCTCCTCTTGAAACCAGGCAGGCCAGCGGTGGATGTGGGCTCTTATCGCCCCTTATCCATGCTCAATATGGATTATAAAATACCTAGCAGGATATTAGCGACTAGACTTCTGCCTCATCTTACTACTCTAATTCACACAGAATAGTCTGGGTTTATCCCCCAGCATAATCATCCTCTGAATATCAGAAGACTGCTATCGTTAATACACTCTAACTCCCCAGAACTGCGCAATGCAGCAATATTAGCGGTGGATATTGAAAAGGCCTTCGATAGCCTCCGGTGGGACTTCTTAGAGCAGGTGATGATGCGAATGGGGTTGGGGCAAGGTTTTATCTGCTGGATCAATATGTTATACTCAAACCCTATGGCACGTGTACTCACGGTTGTAATAGTGTCTGATGTGTATCCAATTGGCAGAGGCACTAGACAGGGTTGTCCTTTGTCATCCTTACCGTTCGCTATAGCCGTGGAGCCGCTGGCACAAGCCGCGAGAACAGGCAACTGCTTTACAGGACTTAGGACTGAAGCGCAGGAGCAGCACATTGTGATTTATGCAGAAGATATGCTGCTTTTTTTGGCCGATCTAGAAAGGGACCTACCGGGAGCAATGGCATGGAGACATTCGGAGACTTCTCGGGATTACAAATCAATTGGAGGAAATCTCACATCTTTCCATTACGGGAAGGTGCCCCGATAGTGGGAAACACGCGGGGTCTTGCGTGGTCCGCCCCCTCCGTTTCATTACCTTGAGATACAAATTTATCACAAACACGAAGATCTACTGGAGGGTAATACAGTATACATAGAGCGGTTCGGAAGTTGTGTTCTGATATTATATTCTGGAAAACATTGCCGCTTCGGTAGCAGAAAGGGTGGTGCTGATAAAAACGGTGGCATTACCCAGTCTGATGTATTACTTCTCAACCCTGCCATTGATTATCCCTAAGTCAGTATTTAAAGAAATCAATTCCACTATAACCAGTTTTATTTGGGGAACAGGCAGGCGCAGGCTGGCATTGAGCACGCTCGAGACTAACTGCAGAGGGAGGTATGGGGGCTTCTGATGTGGAAATGTATTACCTGGCCTGTCAATTGCAATGGCTAGCGAAGACACTATACATAGAACAAGAAAGAGACGAGCTGAGTCGTCGCACGGACCCCACACAACCTACCCTTCTGGGTATGTTGTTGGCTCCCAGGGGGTGATGGGAGCCGTGCCCCCTCGCCTTAAATAAACTGCGTGTGTGCTGGGGGTGTAGCTTACAGCGCATGCGTTCTACACGACCATATGCACCGGGAGTGCCAGTGAGCAGTCTGACTGGACTGCCGGGGGGGCGAACCCTGACAGGGATCTCACAGCTAGTTACACATAATATTGTTACACTGGGAGACCTGTTCCAGAACGGAGAACTACTGACCTTTACTGCTCTGAGAGAGTTACATGATGTTCCCTCTGGGTTGTTCCTTCTACATGGATCCATAGTTGAAATCATACAACAACACTGGAAGCTGGGAGCACATGAACCTCGTACTCATGCTGGTTGCCAAGCCATTTGCACATACGAGGGGGGAGAAAAGTGGTATCAGCTTTCTACAGGTCACTACATAATGACACAATTCTTCCACTAGAGACGGGCTTGGGAGGCTGATACTGGGACATCCATAGATGAGCAGAGATGGGCCCGAATAACGAAGGATATATACACTGTATCAAGAAACACCCATTTCAAACTCATTAATCTCTATATCTATCATAGGGCTTATTTGATCCCCCCAAAAAATAGCAAAAATGTTTGCAACAGGGTGCGATAATTGCCACGTTGCACGGAACCGGAGGCAGGTCTAATTCACATGTTGTGGAGCTGCACAAAACTTGAACTGTATTGGAAAGATATATTTAGTAGCATCACTGCAGTTACGGATAGACGACTTTCACTGTATCCCATGGTGGCACTGCTGGGGGACTTCCCTAGACCCAATGCAAAACAAAATACTAGCAGATATATAGACTTAGTATTGATGTTAGCCAGAATAGAGATTATGAGGCATTGGAAGGACCCGGGAGGCCCCCGCCTACAAAACTGGAAGTCCGAATTAATACAATGGGCAGATGCATAAAGGAAAACATTATATCAGGAGGCATCCAGAGGTTGTAGATCCAGAGACTCAGCACTGCAACGGGACATATTGCTTGATTGCCTTAAGAACCCAAACGATCCAGAGTCAGATCAGTCGCAATCTGCGGCTGGAACGGATGTAGACGATGACCACAACTGACTCCCTCAAAGAGATCAATTTCACTTTAAGCTGTATAATGAAAGAGACTAAGGTGGTCATTACAACCCTGGCGGACGGTGCTAAAGCGTCGGTAAGACCGCCAACAGGCCGGCGGGAAAAATTTGCAATTACGACCGTGGCGGAAACTGCCAACAAAGACAGCCACTTTAACACTCCGACCGCCACGGCGGTACTAACAAACAGCTTGGCGGTCACCGCCAACAGACAGGCGGAGGACAATGTACCGCCCATAGTATCACAACAGGCCAATCCGCCACCTTTTCCGGGGCAGATTCACCATGGATAAAAACATAGCGGAAACAGGAATACCGAAGGAAAAACGCTCACCTCTACACACCCCACGAGGAACGAGGACACCATGGATCTGGAACTCCAAATTCTACCTGCAATAGTCTTCCTACTCCTATACCAGGACCACGAACACCGGCGGCGAAGACCACACAGTGGAGGGGGGGAGGGAAGAAACAGGGACATACACACGCAACACCCCCACCCTCACCCACTACAACACACACACTAATGCATATCAATACATCACAGTTACACCCTCCAAACCCCACGGAAGAATGCAAAGACAATAGAAAATGAGCGTAACCATTGTAATATATTAAAAGCAAGTAGGCAGAAATATATATATACACCATGTACAAAATATATACCAAGCACAGTAGTCCAGGTAGTGCTCTAATAAAGTCAGTGGAACACTGGGACCACACGGTATGGGCGAGGCCCACACAAGATCCCCGGCCATGACGGAGAGAACACTGCAGGGGCATCAGAGAGCAATTAAACAGGCACCTCAGGGGGAGGGAAAGGGGGGGCACCTCAGCCGGTTGGGTGCACAACGCCAAATCCACGAGGAGGCCACATGCCCACTGTTGCATCCTTGGGAGTGCAAAGCCACAGTCTCTCAAGTCTCTACAGTGGGTGGTTTGCCCACTGTTCAATCCTGGGGAGTGCAAAGCCAGTCTCTCAAGTCTCTACAGTGGGTGGTTTGCCCACTGTTCAATCCTGGGGAGTGCAAAGCCACAGTCTCTCAAATCTCTACAGTGGGTGGGTTGCCCACTGTTCAATCCTGGGGAGTGCAAAGCCACAGTCTCTCAAGTCTCTACAGTGAGTGGGTTGCCCACTGTTCAATCCTGGGGAGTGCAAAGCCACAGTCTCTCAAGTCTCTACAGTGGGTGGTTTGCCCACTGTTCAATCCTGGGGAGTGCAAAGCCACAGTCTCTCAAATCTCTACAGTGGGTGGGTTGCCCACTGTTCAATCCTAGGGAGTGCAAAGCAGTCTCTCAAGTGGATGACAGTCTCCACTGGTTCTGGAGGGGGCATGGTGCCCAGAGTGCTTCATCCTGCTAAGGACAGAGGTAGTGGATGACTTTCTCCACTGGTTCTGGAGGGGGCTTTGTGGCCAGAGTGCTTCATCCTGCTGAGGACAGAGGTAGTGGATGGCAATATCCACTGGTTCTGGAGGGGGCTCTGTGCCCAGAGTGCTTCATCCTGCTAAGGACAGAGGTAGTGGATGTGATACTCCACTGGTTCTGGAGGGGGCTTTGTGCCCAGAGGGCTTCATTTTGCTAAGGACAGAGGTAGTGGATGACAGTCTCCACTGGTTCTGGAGGGGGCATGGTGCCCAGAGTGCTTCATCCTGCTAAGGACAGAGGTAGTGGATGGCAAAATCCACTGGTTCTAGAGGGGGATCTGTGCCCAGAGTGCTTCATCCTGCTAATGACAGAGGTAGTGGATGACTTTCTCCACTGGTTCTGGAGGGGGCTTTGTGCCCAGAGTGCTTCATCCTGCTGAGGACAGAGGTAGTGGATGGCAATATCCACTGGTTCTGGAGAGGGCTCTGTGCCCAGAGTGCTTCATCCTGCTAAGGACAGAGGTAGTGGATGTGATACTCCACTGGTTCTGCAGGGGGCTTTGTGCCCAGAGGGCTTCATTCTGCTAAGAACAGAGGTAGTGGATGACAGTCTCCACTGGTTCTGGAGGGGGCATGGTGCCTAGAGTGCTTCATCCTGCTAAGGACAGAGGTAGTGGATGGCAATATCCACTGGTTCTAGAGGGGGATCTGTGCCCAGAGTGGTTCATCCTGCTAAGGACAGAGGTAGTGGATGTGATACTCCACTGGTTCTAGAGGGGTCTTTGTGCCCAGAGTGCTTCATCCTGCTAAGGACAGAGGTAGTGGATGACAGTCTTGACTGGTTCTGGAGGGGGCTTTGTGCCCAGAGTGCTTCATCCTGCTAAGGACAGAGGTAGTGGATGACAGTCTCCACTAGTTCTGGAGGGGGCTTTGTGCCCAGAGTGCATCATTCACCCCGTGACGGACTCAGTTGCGTCAGCGCCCTTGCGACTCACGGGCCAGCGGTGCTTGAGACGGCGGTGCCCTGTTCAGCGGTGCTTGAGATGGCGGTGCCCTGTTCAGCGGTGCTTGAGACGGCGGTGCCCTGTTCAGCGGTGCTTGAGACGGCGGTGCCCTGTTCAGCGGTGCGTGAGACGCCGGTGCCCTGTGCAGCGGTGCTTGAGACGGCCGTGCCCTGTGAAGTGGTGCTTGAGACGGCTGTGCCCTGTGCAGCGGTGCTTGAAGTGGCGGTCTCCATTGCAGGGTATCAGCTGCTGCCGGTCCTTCATGGCCCAGCGGGGCTTGTGCTGGCGGTCCTTCATGATCCAGCGGGGCTTGTGCTGGCGGTCCTTCATGGCCCAGCGGGGCTTGTGCTGGCGGTCCTTCATGGCCCAGCGGGGCTTTTGCTGGCGGCCCTTCATGGCCCAGCGGGGCTTTTGCTGGCGGTCCTTCATGGCCCAGCGGGGCTTTTACTGCTGGTCCTTCATGGCCCAGCGGGGCTTGTGCTGGCGGTCCATCATGGCCCAGCGGGGCTTTTGCTGGCGGTCCTTCATGGCCCAGAGGGGCTTTTGCTGGCGGTCCTTCATGGCCCAGCGGGGCTTGTGCTGGGGGTGGCCTCCTGGGCAGCTGGGCCTATGCTGGTGGTGGCCTCCTGGGCAGGTGGGCTGGTGCTGGCGGTCCTGTCCTGGGCAGGTGGGCTGGTGCTGGCGGTCCTGTCCTGGGCAGCTGGGCTGGTGCTGGCAGTCCTGTCCTGGGCAGCTGGGCTGGTGCTGGCGGTACTGTCCTGGGCAGGTGGGCTGGTGCTGGCGGTCCTGTCCTGGGCAGGTGGACTGGTGCTGGCGGTCCTGTCCTGGGTAGGTGGGCTGGTGCTTGCAGTCCTGTCCTGGGCAGCTGGGCTGGTGCTGGTGGGCCTGTTCTGGGCAGGTGGGCTGGTGCTGGAGGTGGCCTCCTGGGCAGCGGGGATGATGGCGGTCTTCTCCACCGTGCTGCTCTTCCCAGACTTGCTGGGCTTCTTGTGGCCCTTCCCTACCTTGGAAGGTGTCACAGCTGACTCCACACTCCCACCGGGACCCCTGGGAGCGGCTTTTGTGGCTGGAGTCTTCCCCCTCTCCCGCCGGGCACTGGCCAACTTCTGATGCTTCACAGGTGGGGGACTGTCTGTGCTGTGGCTCCGTGCCACACTGGCTGCCCTGGTGGCCGGTGCACTCCAGATTCCGGTGACCACAGGCACCACTGGTTCCGGAGATGTTGTGGATGAGGTGCTGATTCGGGACCTATGAGAAAGAAGAAGTGGTGAGTTGTGTGGGAAAGAAGTCAAGGTTGGACAGGAAAAGTTTTTTTGACACACTGGGACGGGTAGCTGGAGGGGGTTTGGGAGTGGAGGAAGAGGTTGTGGTTGTAGGAGGTGTTCGTTTGCTGACTTTGGGTGAAGGTGCATGCGGTGGAGGCTGTCGTGAGGTGGATGGCTGTTGGGTGGGTGTGTGCCTGTGTTTGTGTATCTTCGGAGGGGGCGTCACAGACACACTGGGAGAGGACACAGGGGACGTGTGAATGGTAGTGGGGATGGTGACTGCACGTGAGCGGGGTGTGGTGGTGGGTGTGCTGGAGAGGGACGTAGTGGCTGTAGAGGTAGTGCATGCAGGTGTGAGTGTAGACGAGACAGGGAGGGAAGAGGGAGACGAGGAGGAGGGGGACACAGTGGAGGCAGTGGATGTTGGTGTGTCTGCATGTGTGTGATGCTTGCATGAGTGCCTGTGGGATGTGTAGTGAGCTTCCCTTGTGTGTTGACGTGTGTGCATGCTGGCCTGTAGGTGTGCTTGGGATAGGCTGAGGTACAGGGGATTGGGTCGGGGAGGAGGAAGTTGGAGGGGGGAGGCTAATCACAGGGACAATGGCTGCCCTCAGTGCTGAGGCCAGAGTCTAAAAAGCTCGCTGAAGGGCCACCTGACCAGAATGAATGCCCTCCAGGAATGCATTTGTTTGTTGCAACTGTCTTTCTACACCCTGGATGGCATTCAAAATGGTAGACTGCCCAACAGTGAGGGACCTGAGGAGGTCATTGGCCTCCTCACTGACGGCAGCAGGGGTGACTGGGGCAGGGCCTGAGGTGCCTGGGGCGAAGGTGATGCCCACTCTCCTGGGTGAGTGGGCATGGAGCGAAGGCTAAGGGGCTGCTGGGAGTGCGGTGCTGGAAGGGGTGGTGGCGGCTGTACCTGTAGATGGTGGTGGCACAGATGTTGCCGCCACCACAAGGGAGCTCCCATCAGAGGACGAGTCCGTGTCACTGGTCTCAGCTCCTGTCCCCACCGTGGAGCTCCCCTTGCACTCCGTCCCACTTGTGAAGTCCGAGTCCATAGTGTGGCCCTCCATGGCCATGTGGGATGCAGCCCCCTGGTGCTCAGGTGCCACTGCTCCTCTGCCTGATGATGCTAATGCACACAAGAACAGGGAGACCACCAAAAGGGGGGGGAACAGAAGAAAGGCATTTTGAGTGCATGCATTACCGCTACCGTTGGCGGACACGACAGACACACAAGCCCCCTGCACTACGTCGCGGTGTTGGGCTCCACTGTTCAATTCCTGGGAAATGGCCTACAAGGCTATGGACGACATCTGCACACATTTATGACACAGGGGCATGACTATGTGTACTTGGCACTCTACAGAGGTGGGGTGGGGTGCCACATGGCCTGCCTTACGGAGGGACCTTGCCTACGGAATTCGCCCTGGCCTAGGGAAACCCACAGACCACTTCCCCCACCCAGACCCCTCCACTGCATGCAAAGTCAGCAGAATGAGAGTGCACTCACCCCCTTGTTGCTGCTGTGATGCCCTCAAGCGCCCATTCACCTCCGGGTAGGCCACTGCCAGGATCCTGAACATCAGGGGGGTCATGGTGCGACAGGCACCCCTCCCACATTGGGAGGCCATCCCCAGCTGAGCCTCCGCCGTCTTCTTGCTCCAGCGGCGAATGTCCTCCCATCTTTTCCGGCAGTGGGTGCTCCGTTTGTGGTAGACCCCCAGGGACCGGAGGTCCTTGGCGATGGCACGCCAAATATGTTTTTTCTGGTGAGCGCTGACCTACATGAAATGTACAGAGGGACGAGTAAATTATTACCAACTGCACCATCAAAGTGATTGGCCCCCATCCCTACTCTTGCCATGTGGCACATGGATTCACCGTTGTTTCATGCACGCCGCACTCTCCCCCCTTCCTTCTTACATCCTGCCCTCTCCACACAGGCATAGCCCATACATCATGTTCCCTGTGTACTTACCTGTTTGTCTGGAGGACCGTAGAGTAGGTTGTACTGGGGGAGGACCACATCCACAAGTTTCTCCAACTCCTCCGATGTGAAGGCAGGGGCCCTTTCCCCAGACACTCGAGCCATTGTCTCTTCCAGACCAAGGTCACAGCAGCACTTGCAGTGTAGGTCCTCTCCTGTCGAAGATCTGGTATCGAGTGATTGAAGAGATAGAAAATGGCGGTCACGTCTGCGGCGGTGCGTACCCTCACCACCGGCGTACATCGTAATTGGCTCCTGGGACCCATATGGTCCAATGTTAACCAATGCAGCATTGCGCCGCTGTCTTCGACCGCCTACTGCGACGGTGTACAACGCCAGCGCGGTTACCTCACATCCCATCATCCCACTTTACAGGTCAGGCAGCCGCCATTTCAGGGGCCCACATGGCTTCATTTTCAACTGCGTCACACATACCTAGGCCTAGACTCAACACACTTATAGGCCACTTTTTGTGTATGAATAGTGTTCTGTGTAAACTGTGGGTACATACCTCTGAGTAGTTTGACTCTGTGCTCGCTGTTGTCCTTCATAGGCACCGTCCGCTGGGACATGTGAGGAGATGGCGGCATCCTCCGGTGTACCGACCGTTGGTGGACCTGTCGACAATGGAGGAAAGACATGTGATTATCACATACAGGCTTGACCGTGCCACAATCCAGGAACTGTGTACCCAGTTGGAGCCAGACCTGATGTCAGCAATCCGCCATCCCACAGGAATCCCCCCTCAAGTGCAGGTGCTGTCAGTGCTCCATTTCCTTGCAAGTGGGTCATTTCAAACAACAGTGGCCATAGCATCAAGGATGTCCCAGCCTATGATTTCCAACGTGTTGTCCAGAGTGGTGTCTGCCCTTCTGAAACACATGCGGAGCTACATCGTTTTCCCTCAGGTGGAGGATTTGTCTACAGTGAAAGGTGATTTCTATGCCCTGGGACATATCCCCAATATCATAGGTGCCATTGATGGGACCCATGTGGCTTTGGTTGCCCCCACAGAAGTGAACAGGTGTACAGAAACCGGAAGAGTTATCATTCAATGAATGTACAGATGGTATGTATGGCAGACCAGTACATCTCCCATGTTAATGCCATGTTCCCTGGCTCAGTGCATGACGCCTACATCCTGCGGAATAGCAGCATCCCTTATGTGATGGGTCAACTCCAGAGGCACCGTGTACGGCTATTAGGTGAGCACCTGGAAGCAAGACAGTGGGAATGGTTGTCTGGGTCTGGGGATATCCCTACAGTTTAGTGCGTGTCTAACAGTTGTCCCTTGCCATTTGCAGGTGACTCTGGTTACCCCAACCTGCCATGGCTACTGACCCCAGTGAGGAATCCCAGGACAAGGGCAGAGGAATGCTACAATGAGGCCCATGGGCGAACTAGGAGGGTGATCAAGCGGACTTTCGGCCTCCTGAAGGCCAGGGTCTGGTGCCTCCATATGACAGGTGGATCCCTATTCTACTCACCAAAGAAGGTGTGCCAGATCATTGTGGCCTGGTGTATGCTTTACAACTTGACTTTGCGACGACAGGTGCCTTTTCTGCAGGAGGATGGTCCAGATGGTGGTGTTGTGGCAGCTGTGGAGCCTGTGGACAGTGAAGACGCGGAAGCAGAGGAAGAAGACATGAACAACAGGGACTCAGTGATCCAGCAATATTTCCAGTGAGACACAGGTAAGAGTACAGACCTGCCTACTACATGTACTTATACACTACTGCCTCTCTACTGTCTGTCGTTTTCACCCAGTGTATGGTCACTGAGTTGTTACTTTCCCTTACGATTTCACAAATGTGGGTCCCACTGTGTGACATCTGCTTAGATTCCTCATGGACTAGAGCTGTGTGACATAGGTATGTTGACATTACAATTGAAAGAACATTTTGTTACTGTAATTGCTAATACACTATTTCGAAATCACAGACAGACTCCAGATTGTTTTGTGCTTTAAGTGTGTTTATTTAAGTGCTCAATATTGGAGTAGGTAGTAAAATGGTGAGGGGTGATGGCGGAGGAATGTCCATGGCAGAGTCAAGTCTATTAGTCTCACAGGTGCATTGCCCATATGGGCATAGGAAGTGGAGCTGGGGCAGTTTAAGGATGGACAGGGTGACAAAGTGGGACAGTAGGATGACAATCAGGGTGGTCTCATTTCTTGGCGGGGTCTTGGCATCGTGCTCTGTCTTGTTCCTGGATCTCAGGGACCATTTGCGGGGTGGTTCTCCCTCTGCAGGGGGTGGGGTGTTGGTGTGGTGGTCCTGTGGCGGGGCGTCCTGTCCACTAGCGCCGGCGGAGGTGGTGGGAAGTTTATCGTCCATGCTAGTGTCAGGGGCCCCTTGTAGTGTCACAGTGTCCCTCCTGGTGTTGAGAACTTCCTTCAGCACCACTACTAAGGTGACCAGGGTGGAGCTGATGGTTCTGAGTTCCTCCCTGAAGCCCATATGCTGTTCCTCCTGCAGGTGCTGGGTCTCCTGAAACTTGGCCAGTACTGTTGCCATCGTCTCCTGGGAGTGGTGGTAGGCTCCCATGATGGAGGAGAGGGCCTTGTGGAGAGTGGGTTCCCTTGGCCTGTCCACCCCCTGTTGCACAGCAGCCCTCCCAGTTCCCCTGTGTTCCTGGGCCTCCGTCCCCTGGACCGTGTGCCCACTGCTACTGCCCCCAGGTCCCTGTTGTTGTTGGGGTGGTGGGTTAGCCTGGGTTCCCTGTAGTGGTGGACACACAGCTGATTGACATGTCCTGGGGACGGAGGTATGGGCCCGCTGGGTGGGTTCTGTGCTGGTGTTTCCAGAGGGGGGAAGCTCTGTAGTGGCCTGTGACTGTGTGATGGGAACCGACTGTCCCGAGGTCTCCGATGGGCCGGGCTGGTCATCTAGATCCAGTTGGACAGAGCTGCTGTCATCACTGTGGGCCTCTTCTGTTGGTGGTGTGGACATGTGTGGACCCTCCTGTCCGGTGACATTGGGTAGGGGTCCTGCAGGGGTATAAAAGGATGTTTATTACATCTGTGTGTGGCATGGTGTGCAATGGGTGGGTGACCGTGTTCCCCAGTGCTAGCATTCCTGTGTGGGACCTTGTGTGATGATGGTTTAGGGGGGTGTATGGGTGTGTGCAGTGGGCATGCTTTCGTGATGGGTGTCCATGCTTTGTTGTTGCATGCAGGGCTTGGTGTTGGGATGGGTGGTTTGTGATGTTGGGACATATGTGAGGAGTTGCAGTGCTGGGGGTGAGGGTGAGGGTGGGGGTATGTGCTGGCATGCAGGTAGGGTGGGGGATGTAATAGTTAAGATTTGTCTTACCAGAGTCCATTCCTCCACCTACTCCTGCGAGGCCCTCAGGATGCAGAATCGCCAAGACCTGCTCCTCCCATGTTGTTAGTTGTGGGGGAGGAGGTGGGGGTCCGCCGCCAGTCCGCTGACCCGCCAAGTGGTGTCTTAAGACCACGGAACACACCTTCCCCCGTAGGTCGTTCCACTGCTTCCTGATGTCCTCCCAATTTCTTGGGTGCTGTCCCACTGCGTTGACCCTGTCCACTATTCTTCGCCATAGCTCCATCTTCCTTGCAATTGAGGTGTGCTGCACCTGTGATCCGAATAGCTGTGGCTCTACCCGGATAATTTCCTCCACCATGACCCTGAGCTCCTCCTCCGAGAACCTGGGGTGTCTTTGCCGTGCCATGGGGTGGTGTAGGTGATGTGTGGGGTGGAGTGTGGGGTGATAAGTGTGCTGATATGTGTTGGGGTGTTGTGTGAGGTGTGTGGAAGTTATGTGGGTGATGGTGTTGTGTGCCCGTGGATGCTGTTGCTCTTGCTGGTGCTGTCTCTCTCTGACTTTTGTGATTTGTTGTCTTAAGGGTTTGTGGGTGATGTGGGTGTGTGTTTTATATTATATTGGGTGTGTGGGAGTGGTGTGTGTATGTGTATCAGGTGTGTGTATTTCGATTTGTCCAATGTGGCTGTGTTTTGTAAATGTGTGTTTATTTTGAGCGCGACGGTGTGTACTGCCAATGGAATACCGCAGTTGAAAGACCGCCGCGTGGATTCGTGGGTCGTGATAGTGTGGGCGTATCTCAGTTGGCGTGACGGTGTCGGTTTTGTTTTCGCTAGTTTATCACTGACCTTTGGTGTGGCGGACTTGTGTGGGTGTCTAGATTTTGGCAGATTCAGAACTGTGGGTCATAATAGCTGTGGCGGAATTCTGCGGCCGCAGCAGTGTGTTGGCGGTCTTCTGCACAGTGGTAAGCGGCTTTTACCGCCAATGTTGAAATGAGGGCCTAACTTATGGAGGAACGCCAGATGATCCGGTGTTTTTTTTTTGTGCTCCTCATGAGGAGTGGACATGGGAGGAGGGTTAGGAGTAAAGGGCAGTTCAACCCTACGGTTAAATATACTTGTACCTGACTATTGCGAAATTAATAAAATATATTTTTTTTTAAAAGAGATATTGGGCCTGATTACAACTTTGGAGGAGGGTGTTAATCCGTCCCAAATGTGACGGATATACCACCCGCAGTATTACGAGTCCATTATATCCTATGGAACTCGTAATATGGTGGGAAGGATATCCGTCATATTTGGGACGGATTAACACCCTCCTCCAAAGTTGTAATCAGGCCCATAATGTCGACCATGACAAGCAAGGCAGGCCAAAGTAAGAACAATAGAGCTATACTTTAAATTTAAATTGAAGCCAATCATCAAATTATTTACAATAGTCATGCTCTAGAAGAGCATCCCGGGAGTCACTAAATGGAAAGGACCCCAAGAAAGAGGCCACATCATCAGATGTTAAATCGATCACAGGATAGGCAGATGGGTCCACAGAGCAGTTGTGCGTAGAAGTCTCTTATGCATGGTGCACCCACAGTAGTGCCATCCTCCATAGTGTAGCGGGCCAACTCGGTGAGCATGGAAGGCTCATAGGAGGCCTCGTGAATCAGCCTTAGTCTCAAGGAGCACGATTGCGAATGAACCCTCATCGGGGACATCAGCAGTTCTTGGTCAACAGGCACCGACGTAACAGCAGGGCACACTGTCGGCAAGTATTCGAAGAGACACAATATGCAGTGAAAGACTGGTTGCACGCACCATCAGAGTGGTCGAAATGTCAATGACCAATCACGCTCCAATTCCATCAGCAAGGAAGCATCGAAGATCTGAACCATGCGTTCATGGCACAGTTGAGCTGGTGGCAGCGGATCCCTTGCTGTGTTTAACTGAAAAGACACAACCACTGCAAATCAGAAGAAATAGCAGCAGTATCCCGCCAATCAATGTCAAAATAAGTGGAAAGCTGCCCAACACACTTGAAAAGAGTGAATGGATGGCCGATGGGATGACTACGGAGATAGTCTGGAATATGGACAAAAATCCAGGCCCAACAGCCTTAACCCTTCTGTGCCCAGGACGTAATGGTTACGTCCTGAGGCACAGTGCTCCTGTGCCCAGGACTTAACCATTACGTCCTGGGCACAGAGCCCAGAGGGAGCGCTAGCGCTCCCTCTGTGGGGTTCCCCCCACCTCCCCAAGGCAGGGATGGAAGGAGAAGCCCTTCCCCTTCCAGCCCGACCCCCCCAACCCCCCCTGTGACGTTGCGAGCTGATTGTCACAGGGCCTCCTCCCATCACGCTGGAAGCTCAGCTTCCAGCGCGATCGAAAGAGAAATGCAAAGCATTTCTCTTCCGATCACGTGGGGGAGGCCCAGAGAGGCTTCAAAGGGAAGGAAAGGAATTTCCTCCCCATTGAAGTCTCTCTGAGCGTTTCAAAAACGCCCACTAGACACCAGGGATTTATTTTGAAAAATGAAACTGGCATGAGGGAGCGACCCCTTGGGCAAGGGTCGCTCCCTGGGAGGCATTTTTTTTTAAGGCCTTTTCTGCCCCCCCCGGGGGCAGATCGGCCTATTAGTAGGCCGATCTGCCCCCAGGGGGGGCATAAACCTCTAGGCACCAGGGATAATTTTTTTGTTTTTGTTTTGTTTTTGTTTTCTTTTTTATTTTACAGGTGGGGAGCGACCCCTTAGGCAAAGGTTGCTCCCATAGGAGGCAAAATATATTTAGGCCATTTCTGCTCCCCTTGGGGGCAGATTGGCCTATTTTTATGAGGCCAATCTCCCCACAAGGGGGACAGAAACCACTAGACACCAGGGAGTATATTTTTCTCGTAAATTTCACGTAAGGGGAGCGACCCATAGGCAAAGGTCTTTCCCCTAGGGGGCAAATTTATTTTAGGCCATTTCTGCCCCCTTGGGGGGCAGATCAGCCTATTTTAATTAGGCTGATCTGCCCCCAAGGGGGGCAGAAACCACTAGGCACCAGGGATTTTTTGTTGTTGTTGTTGTTTTACAGAAGGGGAGCGACCTCGTAGGCAAGGGTTGCTCCCCAGGGGGGGTGGAGGGGCAAATTTATTTTAGGCCATTTCTGCCCCGCCTGGGGGCAGATCGGCCTATTGTTATTAGGCCGATCTTCCCCCAGGGGGGCAGAAACCTCTAGGCACCAGAGCTAAAAAAAAAATTTTTTTTTTTTTTGTTTGTTTGTTTTTTTAGAGATGGGGAGCAACCCATTAGGCAAGGGTCGCTCCCCTGGGGGGCAAATTGTATTTAGACCATTTCTGCCCCCCTTGGTGGCAAATCGGCCAATTTTAGGTCAATCTGCCCCCAAGGGGGGCAGAAACAACTAGGCACCGGGGATCTTTTTTTTTGCACCAATGTCACGCAGGGGCGACCCCGTAGGAAAGGGTCACTCCCCGGGGGGTTGGGGGGGGGAATTTGTTTTAGGCCATTTCTGCCCCCCCGGGGCCGGCTGAGCTAAAGGCCAAAATCCACAGGTAGGCACTTGGCAAAAAACACCTCTGTTTTCTGTGAAACAATGTGATGTGTCCACGTTGTGTTTTGGGCTATTTCCTTTTTATCAGGAGACTTGGGGGAATGCTGGGTGGAAGGAAATTTGTGGCTCCTCTCAGATTCCAGAACTTTCTGTCACCGAAATGAGAGGAAAAGGTGTTTTTTTGGCCAAATTTTGAGATTTGCAAAGAATTCTGGGTAACATAACCTGGTCATAGCTCCACAAGTCACCCCATCTTGGATTCCCCTAGGTGTCTAGTTTTAAAAAATGCACTGGTTTGCTAGGTTTCCCCAGGTGCCGGCTGAGCTAGAGGCCAAAATCCACAGGTAGTCACTGTTTTCTGTGAAAAAAATGTGATGTGTCCACATTGTGTTTTGGGCCATTTCCTTTCGTGGGCGCTAGGCCTACCCACACAAGTGAGGTACCGTTTTTATCGGGAGACTTGAGGGAACGCTGGTTGGAAGGAAATTTGTGGCTCCTCTCAGATTCCAAAACTTTCTGTCACCGAAATGAGAGGAAAAAGTTTTTTTGGGTCAAATTTTGAGGTTTGCAAAGGATTCTGGGTAACAGAACCTGGTCAGATCCCCACAAGTCACCCCATCTTGGATTCCCCTAGGTGTCTAGTTTTAAAAAATGCACTGGTTTGCTAGGTTTCCCCAGGTGCCGGTTGAGCTAGAGGCCAAAATCCACCGGTAGGCACTTTGTAAAAAACACCTCTGTTTTCTGTGAAAAAATTTGATGTGTCCACGTTGTGTTTTGGGCCATTTCCTTTTGTGGGCGCTAGGCCTACCCACACAAGTGAGGTACCATTTTTATTGGGAGACTTGGGGGAACACAGAATAGCAAAACAAGTGTTATTGCCCCTTGTCTTTCTCTACATTTTTTCCTTCCAAATGTAAGGCAGTGTGTAAAAAAGACATCTATTTGAGAAATGCCCTGTTATTCACATGCTAGTATGAGCACCCCGGAATTCAGAGATGTGCAAATAACCACTGCTTCTCAACACCTTATCTTGTGGCCATTTTGGAAATACAAAGGTTTTCTTGATACCTATTTTTCACTTTTTATATTTCAGCAAATTAATTGCTGTGTACCCGGTATAGAATAAAAACCCATTGCAAGGTGCAGCTCATTTATTGGCTCTGGGTACCTAGAGTTCTTGATGAACCTACAAGCCCTATATATCCCCACAACCGGAAGTATCCAGCTGACGTAACAGTATATTGCTTTAAAAAATCTGACATCGCAGGAAAACGTTACAGAGTATAACGTGGAGAAAAATAGCTGTTTGTTTCACCTCAATTTCAAAATTTGTTTTTTTCAGCTGTTATTTTCTGTAGGAAACACTTGTAGGATCTACACAAATTACCCCTTGCTGAATTCAGAATTTTGTCTACCTTTCAGAAATGTTTAGCTTTCTGGTATCCAGCATTGGTTTCTCACCCATTTTGGTCATTAACTGGAAGGAGGCTGAAAGCACACAAAATAGTAAAAATGGGTTATGTCCCAGTAAAATGTCAAAATTGTATTGAAAAATTGGGATTTCCAATTCAAGTCTGCCTGTTCCTGAAAGCTGGGAAGATGGTGATCTTGCCACCACAAACTGTTTGTTGGTGCCATTTTCTGGGGAAAAACCACGAGCTTCCTTCTGCAGCACGTTTTTCCAATTTATTTGAAAAAAACAAAATTTTCACTGTATTTTGGCTAATTTCTTGGTCTCCTTCAGGGGAACCCACAAAGTCTGGGTACCTCTAGAATCCCTAGGATGTTGAAAAAAAAGGACGCAAATATGGCGTGGGTAGCTTATGTGAAGAAAACGTTATCAGGACCTAAGCGCGAACTGTCCAAATAGCCAAAAAAAGGCCCGGCACAGGAGGGGGAAAAGGCCTGTCAGCGAAGGGGTTAAAGAAATGTACATTCCAAACTGTGCTCGAGGCATTAAAAATTCTGGAAATCAATTCTCCAAAGTGCTTGGGGAAGTTGGTATTTATTAGGGATTGTATCTCGGCTGATGATCTTGCAATCTGCAAAGCATACGTCTCTCTGGCTGATGTCAAAGCGACCTGTTTTTGAAACAGTAGCGCCTTTAGTCTGCTCAGATTGTCATAATTTACATTAATAGTACCAGTGTGAGGCCACATGTCTGACACCTTTATCTCTCGTGTGGGGGGGGAATAACACATGTCCACAACACGTAACAACCTTAGAGACTGAAATTGCATAGGCAATTCCTGGTCGCATACCGCAACAACTTTGGTCGCTCAGCACCACATAACTTCCATTCAAAAGTACACGAAATGCCGGTTGAATCAAAGGGACAGGAGTACCCTTCAGAAAACAAGTCAAGTTTGCAACCCCCGCATTGCAAAGGCCGTGAAGGGACATCTGTTTGCAAATCATGGAATGACTAACAGTAGTCTCAAATTCGCTTCCGCTAAGGAAGCCCTCTATTTCCCTGTTCACACATTTGTAATCAAAGGGCAACTCCCACTTTTCCTTAATATAGCTATCACCCAGTCGCTCATACGTGCCCACGGCAAGATGTTTTATGCATTTCGAAAAGCGAAAAGTAGAAATGGGCAGATTAATGATGCCATGTAGGAGCCATACTGTTGAAGGACTCCCTGCAACTGTAAAAGGCAGCTTTTCTAACTTCTCTACATGGAGCATGGTGAATCTTGCTTCCCTTTTAGCCATTGTCTGCTGTTCCTTGGATAAATTAAAAGCAGTGAACAGTTCACTACTGTTGATATACCTCCATGGAATTCGGCCATTTTTTAATTTCTGTAACGTCCAACCTAACTGCACGATGGAACGCAGCTGACTTTGCCCATGGTATAAACGGGACATGTCTGTCTGAATGATATCTATTGCAGATGACACTATATCAGTGAATAAATTCTGGGGGACAATGTATTCATGCTGTTATCAACAACAGCTAAAGCCTTTTCTAAGTTTTCCTTATCTATTTACCTTAAACGTGCAGCAGCTTCTATCTGAGAAAGCTTCCAGATCTCGTTGTGCAGAGCATATATGAATCTTTTAGAGCGTGGCTTCCTAGGACCTAGCAAAAAGTCCTGCAAGTCTACATCTTCAGAAAGAGTGTTAAGATGTTCTTTAACTGCGGCTAATGTGTTAGACTGTACCCATTGTTGGCACAACTTACCCACACTATGGCCCTCATTACAACCCTGGCGCCAACAGGCCGGCGGTAAAAAAATGGGTTTACGACCACATCGGAAACCGCCAACACAGACAGCCACTTTAACACTCAGACCGCCACGGCGGTAGCAACAAACACCACAATGGTAACTGCCAACAGACAGGCAGAAGACAATGTACCGCCCACCCTATCACAACCCACCAATCCGCCAGCTTTTCCGGGGTGGTACCAACGCCATCAAAAGCACAGCAGAAACAGTACACAGAGGGGGAACCACTCACCTTTCGACACTCAACGAAGAACCAGGACACCATGGAGCCCGAACTACAGGTCCTAATACACCAGGAATATCAAAGAAGGCGCTGGTGACGACCACGGTGAGTACTGCACCTAGCACACAGGTGAGGGGGGGAGGACAAAGAGAGTGACACACACACGCAACACCCCCACCCCCACCCTCACCCACAACACCATACACACAAAAACATGCATCAACATTACATTTACACACCGTAGCCCCCCTGAAAAACGCAAGGACAAAAGGAATTGAGTGCAAATAGTGATATTTAGAAATATGAAGATACAGTTAACGATTGTAAACAAGAGTATATACACAAATATTTACAATATTTATAGAAGGCCGTATACTGTCCTTTGCAAATGTCTGTGGCCCGGTGGGCAAACAAACATGGGCGAAGCCCACACTTGACTCCTGCCTCAAAACGGAGAGAACACTGCAGAGGCATCAGGTCGAAAACACACAGGCACCTCAGGGGGAAGAGGAGGGGGGGCACCTCAGCCGGAAGATGGTACTACGCCACTGCTTCTGGAGGAGGCAACATGCCCACTGCTTGGTCCTGGGGAGTGCAAAGCCACAGTCTCTCAAGTGTGTGGTCTGCCCACTGCATGCTCCTGGGGAGTGCAAAGCTACAGTCTCTCAAGTGGGTGCTCTGCCCACTGCTTGGTCCTGGGGAGTGCAAAGCCACTGTCTCTCAAGTCTCTCAAGTGGGTGCTCTGCCTACTGCTTGGTCCTGGGGAGTGCAAAGCCACAGTCTATCAAGTCTCTCAAATGGGTGGTTTGCCCACTGCTTGCTCCTGCGGAGTGCAAAGCCGCAGTCTCTCAAGTGGGTGAAATTTCTCCACTGGTCCTGTAGGGGGCCTTGTGCCCAGTCTGCTTCATCCTGCCAAGGAAAGTGATACTGGATGCATATCTCCACTGGTTCTGGAGGGGGCCTTGTGCCCAGTGATGCTGCACCTTGGGTGTGGCAGTTCCCATTCCCTCACCTGGGTGTCTGAGGCACAAGATGTGCAGGGAACAGGTAGGATGATACTCCATGGAGGCAGACTCCATCCTGCGGTACTTAAGGCTGCAAACTGCTGGTAGTGCTGGTGCTTCAAGTGGTGGGTGGAGGGTCCAGGCCACCTCCTGCATCCCCGGACGGCTGCCCACTGGGGATGCTGCCGATGACAGATGTAGTGGCACCGGCTGTGTTTGTGGCAGAGATGCTGGCGGTGCTGGCCGTGCTGCAGGTGCTGGTAGTAGTGGAGGGAGACATCAGGCCGTCTCCTGCAGCCTCGGACGGCTGCCCACTGGGGATGATGCTGCTGACTGTTGTGGCAGCGCTGGTGCAGGTGGGGGGGCAGATGACAGTACCTGCAGCGATGTTTTCCACAGTACAGGTTGCTGGGCTGTCAGTACTGATGGTGGGCACCAGTCCCTCACCTGGGGGCTCCGAGGCCTGAAGTGCCTTGCCTTGGGTTTTCTTGCCCTTCCCCACCTTGGCAGATGCTGCTGGGACCTTGGCACTGGCAGATGCAGTTGTGGAGGAGGCCTTGCTGGGTGGGTCGTGCTTCTTTTTGGCCGTGGTGCATGCTGGCACCTTCTTCACCTTGGCAGGTGGCGGAATGTGTTGGTCCTTTGCAGGGGTCGGTGGCACACTGGTACCACAGCAGACGCCGACTTGGTGGCTGAGGTGCTGGTCTGGGATCGTGACACCCTGGCCCGACGGGAAGGTCGGGGGGGGAGACATAGGGAAGAGGTCAAAGTTTGCAAGGACACGTTTTTTAGACACACTGGGATGGGAAGATGGAGAGGGTTTGGGAGTGGAGGAAGTGGGAGTGGTTGTAGGAGGTGTCTTTCTGCTGAGTTTGGGTGAAGGTGCATGGGCTGGATGCAGTTGTGAGGTGGATAGCTGTTGGGTAGTTGGGTGCTTGCGTTTGTGTACTTTGGGAGGAGGAGTCACAGACACACTGGGAGAGGACCCAGGATGTGTGCATGTTTGTGGGGGTGGTGACTGCTCGTGAGGGGTGTGTTGTGATGGGCGTGCGGGTGATGGACGTAGTGGATAAGGATGTGGTGCATGTAGGTGTGAGTGGAGACAATACTGTGAGGGGGTGGACGTGGAGGAGGGGGGACACAGTGGAGGCAGTGGATGCTGGTGTTTCTGCATGGGGATTGTGCTTGTGTGAGTGCCTGTGTGATGAAGTGTGGTGCTTGTGTTTGCCTGAGCCACTTCTGTGTGTTGATTTGGGTGATTGTTGGTCTGAAGGTGTGCTTGGGATAGGCTGGGGTTGAGGGGATTGGGACTGGGTAGAGGAAGTTGGAGGGGGACGCTAGACACAGGGACAATGGCTGCCGTCAGTGCTGAGGCCAGATCCTGAAATGCTCTCTGTTGGGCTGCCACGCCAGAATGAATGCCCTCCAGGTATGCATTTGTTTGTTGCAAATGCCTCTCGACACCCTGGATGGCATTCAGAATGGTTGACTGCCCAACAGTTAGGGATCTCAGGAGGTCAATAGCCTCCTCACTGAGGGCAGCAGGGCTGACTGGGGCAGGGCCTGAGGTGCCTGGGGCAAAGGAGATGCCCACCCTCCTGGGTGAGAGGGCACAGGAAACAAGCTGAGGGGCTGCTGGGAGGGTGGTGCTGGTAGGGAGGGTGGCGGCTGTACCTGTTGTTGGGGTGGGCACAGAGGTGTCTGCCACCACCAGGGAGCTTCCATCGGAGGAGAATTCGCTGTCACTGGTCTCCCCTCCTGTCCGCGTCGTAGTGCTCCCCTCGCCCTCCGTCCCACTGGTGCCTTTACCCTTGGTGGATTCGGCCTCATGGGCCATGTGGGATGCAGCTCCTTCCATCGCCGGTGCCTCTGCTCCTCCGCCAGATTATGCTAATGTACACAAGGACAGGGTGACAAAACAAAAATGTGGGAAGAGACAGAGAATACACTTGGTCAATGCCAGCAAGAACACTACCGTTGGCGTACACAACACACAGGGAGCTGCCCTATGCACTAGGCCATGGCCAACCAGTCACTAAGGTAGTCACAAGCCCATGGGGTACAATGCCTAACACCAGCATCTGCACACCTGACACCCACAGGACCCTGCCCAGTAGTATATGCCCACTTGCACCATTGGGTTTGGAGTGTTTCAGAGCCTGCACACAAGGGACCTACCCTGCCATGATCGCCCTGGACTAGGGGCACCCACATCCCTCATCCCCAACCAGCTAGCTCCTAAAGCCCGCAAAGTCAAGATTCAGAATCTGTCCTCACCCCCTTTTGGCTGCTGTGATGCCCTCAAGCGCCCATCCAACTCCATACAGGCCACCGCCAGGATGCGGAACATCTGGGGGGTCATAGTGCGACGGGCACCCCTTCCATGTTGGGAGGCCAGCCCCAGCTGGTCCTCTGCCCTTTTCTTGGTCCAGCGGCGCAGTTCCTCCCATCTCTTGCGGCAGTGGGTGCGCCGCCTGTGATAGACCCCCAGGGTCCACATCTCCTTGGCGATGGCACGCCAAATACTCTTTTCCTGGTGTGCACTGACCTAGAGGGAAAAGACCAGTACATCTCCCATGTGAATGCCAAATATCCTGGCTCTGTGCATGACACCTATATCTTGAGGAATGGAGGCATCCCTTATGTGATGGGCCAACTTCAGAGGCACCGGGTGTGGCTATTAGGTGAGCCCAAGGTCCCCTCCCACTAAAAGTAGGTGTGTGGGTATGGGGTTGTCCCTAAGGGTTAGTGTGTGTCTAACAGTTGTCCCTCGATATTTACAGGTGGCTCTGGTTACCCTAACCTCTCATGGCTACTGACCCCAGTGAGGAATCCCAGGACAAGGGCAGAGGAATGTTACAATGAGGCACATGGGTGTACAAGGAGGATTATTGAGAGAACCTTCGGCCTCCTGAAGGCCAGGTTCTGGTGCCTCCATCTGACAGGTGGATCCCTGTACTACTCACCGAAGGTGTGCCAGATCATCGTGGCATGCTGTATGTTGTACAACCTGGCCGTGCGACGTCAGGTGCTTTTTCTGCAGGAGGATGAGCCTGGAGATGGTCTTGTGGCAGCAGTGGAGCCTGTGGACAGTGAGGAAGGGGAGGCAGATGAAGAAGATGTGGACAACAAAACAAACATTATACAGCAGTACTTCCAGTGACACACAGGTATGAGACTGTAACTCAGCTTTACTTTTCAGTAATCTTTTGGACATTGAACATGGCAACCTCTTACCCTCTATCTATGGACACTGACTGTACCCTTTGGATTCTCTATTCTCAGATCTGTGTGCCCCATTCTGGCTCCTGCTATATGTACTGCTGCCCACCAAAGGTCATCCTGTAGTATATTTCACTGAACATATACGTTGCAATGCTTTGATAATGTTGTACTAATACATTTTTCGATTCATGACACTGACTCCAGAATGGTATTTGTTTCAAGGATGTTTATGTTTGTGCCAATAAATATGGGGGTATGTGCAAGGGGCTGGGATGATGGTAGAGGAATGTTCAGTTAGAGTCCAGTCTATTGGTATCACAGGTGCATTGTCCAAGGGGACATAGTAAGTGGAGCAATGGCAGTTCAAGGTGGACAGGGTGACATAGTATGACAGAAGGGTGACAATCAGGAGGGTCTTATTTCCTGGCGGCGGTCTTGACAATGTTCTCTGTCTTCTGCCTGGATCCCAGGGACGGTTTGCGGGGTGATTCTCCTTCTGCGGGGGGGTCGGTGATGGTGGTCTGTTGGTCATGTGGCGGGGCCTCCTGTCCAATAGCGCCGGCAGAGGTGGAAGGCTGTTCCTCGGTTTGGCTAGTCTCAGGTGCCCGTTGTTGTGCCCCTGCCTCCCTCATGGTCTTGCCCATATCAGCCAGCACCCCTGCAATGGTGATCAGCATGGTGTATATTTTTGTTAGGTCCTCCTTGATCCTCAGGTACTGTCCCTCCTGAGCCTCTGGGTCTCCTGTAACTTGGCCAGTACCTTGCAAATGGTCTCCTGTGAATGGTGGTACGCTCCCATGATGTTTGAGAGTGCCGGTTCCCTGGGCCTGCCCTCCCCCTGTCGCACAGCAGTCCTCCCAGCTTCCCTGTTGTCCTGTGCCTCTGTCCCCTGAACTGTGTGCCCACTGCCACTGACCCCAAGTCCCTGATCGTCCTGTGTTTGTGGGGTTGCCTGGGGTCCCTGTAGTGGTGGACACACTGCTGATTGACTTGTCCTGGGGACGGTGGCATTGGCCCGCTGGGTGGGTGCTGTGATGGGGTTTCCTGAGGGGGAGGCTCAGTGGTGGTTTGGGACTGTGGCAGGGTAACCGACTGTCCGGAGGTCCCTGATGGGCCAGGTTGGTCATCGTGATCCAGACGTGCAGAGCTGCTGTCATCACTGTAGGCTTCTTCTGGGGGGGGGGGCTGGTTGTGGTTGGCACCTCCTCTCCGGTGACGTTGGGGAGGGGTCCTGTTGGGAGGAAAATGCATTGTCAGTGTATCTGCCTTTGCCATCTTGTGCATGGCTGTGTTTCCCTCTATGAATGTGATTTCCCTGTCGGCTTGGCCTGTTGTGAGCGGTGATTTTGTGGGGTGGGTGAGTCTCTATTGGCCATGCTGGGGTGATGGGTGCCCATGCAGGTCTCTGATGGGTGTCCATGCTTTGGGGGTGTATGCTGGGCTGGGTATTGGGATGGGTGGGTTGTGTTAGTGGGGTATATGTGAGTTGGTGGAGTGATGGGGTGGAGGTACGAGTTTGTGATGGCATGCAGGTTGGGGGTGATAGTAGTAAAGCTTTGACTTACCAGAGTCCAGTCCTCCTGCTACTCCTGAAAGGCCCTCAGGATGCATGATCGCCAAGGCTTGCTCCTTCCATTTTGTTAGTTGTGGGGGAGGAGTTGGGGGTCGACCCCCAGTCTTCTGTACAGCAATCTGGTGTCCTGAAACCATGGAACGCACTTTCCCCCGTAGGTCGTTCCACCTCTTCCTAATGTCATCCCTTGTTCTTGGATGCTGTCCCACGGCTTTGACCCTGTCCACGATTCTCCTCTATAGCTCCATCTTCCTTGCAATGGATGTCTGCTGCACCTGTGATCCGAATAGCTGTGGCTCTACCCAGATGATTTCCTCCACCATGACCCTTAGTTCCTCCTCTGAAAACCTGGGGTGTGTTGGGGTGCCATAGATGTGGTGTGAGTGATATGTGTGAGGATGTGTGGGGTGAGGTGTGGGGTGCTGTGTTGTGCTGTGAGGTGCATGGATGGTGTATGGGTGATGGTGTTCTGTGGCTCAGATTGAGTGGGTACTCCTGGCTTGTGTCTCTCTCTGTTCTCAATCTTTTTTTCTCATAAAGGGTTGTTGGTAATGTGGGTGTGTGTTTTATATTGGATTGGGTGTGTGTATGTGTGTCAGGTGTGTGTAGTTTGAATTGTCCAATGTGGTGTAGTTTTGTAAGTGTGTGTGAATTTTGAGCGCGGTGGTGTGTACCGCCAATGGTTTAAACCGGTTGAAAGACTGCCGCGTTGATTCATGGGTCGTGATACTGTGGGCCTATTCCTGTTGGCGTAACGGTGTGGGTTTTGCTATCGCCAGTTTATCACTGACCTTTGGTGAGGCGGACTTGTGTGGTTGTCTGTATACTGGCTGATTTCTATGTGTGGGTCATAATATCCGTGGCGGATTACCGCCGTCAGCACGGCGGTAAGCAGTGTTTACCGCCAGGGTTGTAATGAGGGCCTATATGTTGTAACTATACCTGTGTGTTGACCTGAGATAAAGCGAGGGGGTCTGGCCGACTTATCTTGAAACCCTTTGAGGAATTCAAAAAACGTGCCTGACATCCATTGGTGTCAATTGGCCAGATTAACCACCCACCGCGACTGGAAAGTGAAGAATTATAAGTACCATCCTGAACCTTTGCATCTAGCTCTTCGTCGGTGACATTCAGGAAGGATTGCCAATCAATAAACTTTGCAGGTGTGGGGATACTGGGCGTGTTAATTTCTTTACTTTTTGCTAACCCCAGCAGGATGTCTGTTCAATGGTGTCATTTAAAAAGATAATTTGGACAGGAATCAGGCATGCTCTAAACAAAGCTTCCCTACCCTGTATCTGCCAATCTTGTGTTCCACATACACTTTTTAAATCAACAGTGTTCATCCAGTATTCGTAACCTTCAAGTGTAAGACGGGAAACAAAGTATGTTGAATAAATCAGTTAACAAACTTTTCCTACTCTTCGAAGGAGGCAATTTGAAATAATATGCAGCTGAATTTTTGGCATCATTTTTCTAAATAGTGTTTTGGGCTCCCCACTGGTTGTGTAGAACAGTGTTCCCACTGTGTGAAGTTAAATACTGGTCTGTGGCTAGTAGCACGGTGCAGGTAGTAATGTCTCCAGTTGTTATAACAGAACATTTCCCCATAATTTATTGTATTTCTATATACATCATCACTTTCAAACACTGAATAGTCCTTCATTTTAGTTAACATAGAACCAACTGTCTGGACATCCCAATCATCAGATACAACACCAGGTGTAATGACATCTGTCATAGAAATTTTAAACACATATGGAATTTGAATGACCTCAGTAGGCCCGTATATATCAAATGGAACATTGTCCTACACAATACCATCAGGAATTGGTACAACTGAAATGTTCACAAGGGACATGTCTCTTCAGACCTTATGTGAGGAATGATATGGAGTCAAGACTTCATCCACAAGCTGAACCGAGGAGCGGTAAGGAAGGTTATGACCATTTATGAGTAAAAAGAAAACAGTCACAAACCCAGTCCATGGGATCAACGACAAAAATGTCAAACAGAGCCAAAAATTGTTCAATTGGCGGATAAAATAGTTATTTTCAAGCCATTGGTATAGCTTACGTGTCTTTGATTCATTTTCACTTGCTGGAGTAGATGAGTCTGAAGAAAAGTCATCAATATCAATGAAATAACCAGAGGCAGTCTCTGCAAAAACTGGAACAAGTGCATTACTTATCGATTGATCAGCCTCTAAGGCTGGCACTGGGGTAACGACAATAGTGTGTTTCCCTTGGGCAAGTGGCCTCTACTTAATGACAGCCATTTGAACTGCTGTTAGATTTTTTTAGCGTTGTTCTGCATTAGAGTATAAATGGGATTTCTGATGGATACAACTACCTGTGGATTCCTCACCTAATGATTCCTCACCTAATGAATTCTCCCCATGCGTAGCATTCAATGGAAACTTCTCTCTAGCTCTGCACGTCGGCGAGGACTTCACAATTGCCTGACTCCACGCGGCTCCGCCTGACGTCATCGTGGCAATAAGAGGTCCTCGCCGGCATGCTGACGTCAGTTCCCTTTTTTCCGTGCCTTTGATAACGGTTACTTTTCTAGCTACCTGTATCGTTCGCTCTTCGGAAGCAATACTTTGTGTTTTTTGCGACACGTCGGCTCCGAAGAAGTCAGGTTTTAAACCCTGCAGAGAATGCGGAGGTCGGATGTCGGTAACTGACCCCCACAACGACTGTCTTTGGTGCCTGAGTTCGGACCATGACGTCCAGGAATGTGGTTCATGCCAAAAGATGAACCCGAAGGCCTTGAAGGAGCATGAGGCTAAGTTGTTTTTAGCGAAGCAGAAGAAAGAGAGAAAACAGCACCATGGATCATCGTCGGGGAAGTCGAGTCACAAGAAGCGGTGTAATCGTGACTCCAGGTGTGGGTCCAGAAGCCGGTCGGAGTCGAGGTCTCCGTCGACTTGACGCCGTAAGTCTTGGGAAGTCAGCCCGACGGTGTCTCCACAACCAGTCACTCCGCAGACGTCCCCGACACCGTCGGTCTTTGAGGTTGTGGAGCCTCAAAGTCAACAGGCTTCTCCTGCACATCCAGGCATGCAGGAGTCAAGTCCGGTGCAGGCTCCTCAGGACTATCCTACGTTTCTGGCTCCGGATCCGGCGGCATTTCTAAATGACATGTTTGCCATATTCCAGAACATGGCTCCAGGAGGTGGTGCGCCGGCTGGCCCCACTGGTCCCCTGGCACTCAACCTAGGCGTTCCGGCTCCGTACAGGCCGACGCCGTTTATGCCGTTCTGTCTGGCTGGAGACTCTAACCAGGCGCCGGTGCCGGCGGCGCAGCCATCGACGTCGAGAGAGAGACCTTCGACGCCGTTATCTGTTGAGATGGAGCCTCGAAGCCGGATGGCGTCGACGGGTGCAGGGCCTTTATCCATGGCGCCGATGGATCCATCTACGGCGTCGGGAGGATCCGGATATCCTGTAATGACGCCTTCTCTGCGCCATTCACCAACGTCGTTGCACTCAACGTCGACGCCGGGGTTGGAGGCCAAATTGAGATCCAGAAGGAAGGCCCTCAGGTTGCTGGAGGAGAGGGAGTACCAGCAGCAGATCCTTGAGGAAGGGGAGATTGCTGATCCCCAGAGTGAGTTTCCAGGATTGGATACAGCCAGTGGACTTGATACTTCCCCGGAATGGGATCTGGCCTCACCAGGGGAGTAAACAGAGGAGGCAGCCACCTTTCACTCCGTCATCAGGAAGGCTGCGAATTTCCTGGAACTTCCCTTGCCTACGGCGCAGGTTAAAACCAACCTGCTGACAGAAGTACTTCACCCAGCCACAGCCATTGCGGATCCTCTTTTGCCATTCTCATGGAGCCAAAAGAAGAGGTGTGGAAGAGGCCTGTCACCTCGTCTGCTGTGAGCAGGTGGGTGGCCAGTCGATATAGGTCTGCACCTGGAGACCCCGAATTTTTGTCTAAGCATCCGTCTCCAGAGAGTCTAGTCGTACAGGCATCCTGTTCCTCGCGGTCTGCTCCTGGTTCTTTTCCGGGAGTTCCATCTGACCGAGGTCCAAGCGAATGGAACAGTCGGCCAAGACAGTTTTCTCATCGTGTAGCATGGCGTTGAAATCTGCTAATGCTACCTGCATCCTTGGCAGGTACATACACACAATAATGGATGCAGCGAAGACAGTATTATCAGACATGCCCCAGGACTTGCATGGCCTACTTTCAGATGCCCAGGCAGCGGCTACGCAAGTCATTCAGTCAAGGCTGGATACCACGGACTCTGTTGCAAGAGCCATGGGGACCTCTGTTGCCACCAGGCGCCATGCTTGGTTGCTCACATCTGGATTTTCTTCAGACGTTCAGGCCACGCTATTGGACTTGCCTTTTGATGGGGCTAAATTGTTTAGATCTAAAGCGGACTATGCGCTAGAGCGCTTTAAGGAGTGTAGGGCCACTGCTAAGTCCTTGGGCCTGCAGGCTGCTTCGACCCCATTTAGATCTTTTAGGCATCTGCAAGTTTTTGGACGAGGGACTTCCTTTTGTGGGAGATCGCAGCAGCTAGTGCAGCAATCTTCCAGTCTCCCTTATCGATCATTTAGGGGGCGGGGTAGGGTCCGCACTAGAGGGGCCACCCTGCAGCAGCACCCTTCCTCTTCCTCTTCCTCAGGAGGGATGCAACAAGGAAAGCAGCCCTAGTCCTCTCGCCATCGCGCCCCATACCTCTCCGGTAGGGGGGAGGCTATCTCTTTTTCTTCCCATGTGGGAGTCCATAACATTCGATTCCTGGGTCATCAGCGTAGTGAGAAAAGGCTATGCCCTTCCCTTTCGGGAAATTTCCCTCCCCGTCCTACCTTTTGTTCAGAAGATCATCTCCTGTTGCTAGAACAGGAGGTTCTGCCCCTATTGTCGAAAGTTGCAGTGGAGTTGGTTCCCGAGCAGGAGAGGGGTCAGGGATGTTTTTCAAGGTACTTTCTGATCCCCAAAAAGGATGGTCGTCTGCGGTCTATCTTGGACCTGAGGATTTTGAATTGGTTCCTCAAGCAGGAGAAATTCAAAATGCTGACTCTAGCACAGGTACTTATGGCATTGAACAAGGAGGATTGGATGGTGTCGGTCGACTTGCAGGATGCTTATTTCCATATTCCCATTCTCAAGTCACACAGACAGTATCTCTGGTTTGTGGTGGGGTCGCAACATTACCAGTTTGCGGTCCTTACTTTTGGTCTTACTTCCGCACCTCGGGTCTTCACAAAGGTGATGGCGGTTGTTTCAGCAGACCTCAGAAGGAAAGGGATAGCGGCATTCCCTTACCTGGATGATTGGTTGATCAAAGCCAAGGCTCTGGGGCTTGTGTTGCATCATCTGTAGCTGGCAACCCAGTTGTTGTTCAGTCTGGGCTTTTCAATAAATGTGCCCAAGTCTCACCTAGAGCCCCCTCAACGCCTCCTGTTCATAGGGGCAGTACTGGACACTACATTGAATCAGGCCTTTCCTCCGCCACAACGGATCCAGGACATTCAGGTGTTGATTCCAATGTTTCAGGAAGGAGCGGTTGTTCCAGCCCTCAAGGTCCTTCGTTTGCTCGGTTTGTTCACCTCTTGCATTCTGTTGGTCACTCATGCACGCTGGCACATGAGGGCTCTTCAGTGGTGCCTCCGCAGGCAGTGGTTTCAACACAAAGGGGATCTCAAGTCGATAAAGATCTCCAGGGACACTGCGGCGGATCTCCAATGGTGGGCTGCGGACGGCAACCTGTCTCAAGGAAAGCCGTTTTCACTGCCTCCTCCGGTGACCACGGTGATAACGGATGCCTCCACTTTCGGGTGGGGAGCGCATCTGGGGGACCTGGAGATCAAGGGTCGTTGGTCTCCAGTGGAGCAGATGTTTCATATCAATCTGCTGGAATTGTGGGCGATTCGTTTGGCCCTCAAGGCCTTCCTCCCTTCCCTTCGCGGTCAGTCGGTTCAAGTTCTAACGTCAACACGACCGCAATGTGGTATATCAACAAGCAGGGAGGAGTAGGGTCGTACCTTCTCTGCACAGAGGCTCTACGGCTCTGGTCCTGGGCTCGGGACCATCAGCTTTGCGTAATAGCAAACCATCTGGCCGGGGTTCAAAACGTGCATGCGGACAGTCTCAGTCGGCTCTTCTCAGACGATCACGAGTGGCGTCTTCATCCGGATCTGGTTCTTTACATCTTTCGGATGTGGGGGTTTCCCCGGATAAACCTTTTTGCCACTTGGGAGAACGCGCACTGCCCGTCGTTCTGCAGCCTTCCGTATCCGATGCAAGGAGCGTTGAGGGACGCGTTTCAGATGTCCTGGTGCGGCCTGTTAATTTATGCGTTTCCCCCCATACCCTTGATTCCTCGGGTTCTGAGGAAGATTCGCCAAAACCGGGCCCAAGTCATTCTAATAGCTCCGGATTGGCCACGAAGGGTGTGGTACGCAGACATACTCCAACTCTTGCTATGCCCTCCGCTCCGTCTCCCTTTCAGGACAGACCTCCTCTCGCAGTCGCAGGGGTGGGTTCTACACCCCCACCTCCAGAGCCTGCACCTTCATGCCTGGTGATTGAACGGGGCAACCTGAGTGCTTTTTCTCTCCCGCCAGAGGTGGTGGACTTTCTTTTATTGGCCAGGCGACAATCCACCAAATCTGTCTATGCGAGCAGGTGGGCTAAATTCGTTCATTGGTGTGGAGAGCAACAAATTAATCCCTTAAGTGCCCATCTATCAGATATATTGCTGTTTGCTTTGTCGTTGGTGCGGCGAGGTTGCGCTTTGGCCACTGTCAAAGGCTATCTTTCGGCCCTGTCAGCCTTCTTATGTCTTACTGATCAACCCTCTCTGTTCAAATCCCCTTTGGTATTAAGGTTTTTGAAGGGGCTTACCAATACGTTTCCTCCCACTCCGTTTATCATGGCCCAGTGGGACTTAACTCTAGTGTTAACTTTTTTGATGGGCTCTCCCTTTGAGCCACTTCTTTCTTGCCCTTTAAGGTATTTGTTTTTAAAATCTGTGTTTCTAATAGCCATCACGTCGGCTAGACGTGTAAGTGAGCTTCATGCACTTTCTGTTCATGCACCTTTTACAACTTTTTATAAAGACAAAGTGGTTTAGAGGACCAGGGCCGCTTTCCTCCCCAAGGTAGCATCTCCGTTTCACTTAGGACAATCCATCACTCTCTCGACATTCTACCTTCCTCCGCATCCATCTAAGGAGGAGGAACGACTCCATCGTCTGGACCCCAGGAGGGCTCTAAGTTTTTACATTGACAGGAGGAGAGAGTTCCGCTTGGATGACCAACTCTTTATTGGATACGTGGGGAAGAGGAAGCGGAAGGCCGTCCACAAATGAATGCTATCCAGGTGGGTCGTTCTTTGTATTAAGATATGTTATTCATTGGCGAAGATGGATCCTCCTGGGGGATCAGGGCCCATTCCACCAGGGCCAAGTCGACCTCATCTGCCCTGACCAGATGTGTTCCAGTGGCGGACATTTGTAAGGCCGCGACTTGGTCTTCCCTCCACACCTTTGTAAAGCATTATTGCCTGGATTTGGAGGTGAGGAGGGATGGCCATTTTGCGTGGTCTGTGCTGCAGGAGTTCTTGGTGTAACCAGACGGACACCCTCCTCCGAGGTGGTACTGCTTTGGTACTCTATTCATTAGGTGAGGAATCCAGAGGTAGTTGTATCCATCAGAAGAGCAAGCTACTTACCTTTTTCTGGTGGATACACTAACTACCTCTCACCTCCCCGTTGTCTGTCTGGTCATACCGAGATCTCCTTGGGTGTGCATTTGTATGTTTTATTTATGTATATTTATTTATATATATCCACTCCAAAAGAAATTCAAACTCTGGCACTCCATGCAAATTACTGGCCTTTGTTTATTCCAAAAATTCCATTGAACAAAACATAGGGCGACGCGTTTCAACCATCACGGTCTTCTTCCTTGGCCCTTTTTACAAACATACAACAAAAGATGTGGCCCCTCCTACTTCCTATATATCCACTAATCCATAGACATAGATTTTTTTTTTTTTTGTATAAATAACAGAATTCCTGATTATAATATTGTATTTGTAAATGTCTATTTCACATAACCTACCCTGTTAGAATAATACTGATATGTAATAAACAGTATTGCAAATAATTGGATGAGCCACTCTATAAACCAAAAAATCTTCAAATTAGAATTAATTTAGGCCTTTTAAAATAAAGAATAACCTAATCTGAAACTGTTACAATTTTCACCTGCCTTTGTACCATCTGACTAACCAATATGTATAAAAAGTTATTCATCCTTGTTCAATCCCCAAGGATGGCGGCTATTCAGCTGAATAATGTATTCTGACTCCAATCTCCTTAATTGTTTTTCTCTGTCCCCTCCTCTCGGAGTACCCAGGACCCTGTCAATACCAAAGAATTTCATCTTCTCTTTTTTGCCCTCATGTTTCAGATTACAGTGTCGCGCTACTGGATAAGTAGCATCCTTATTCAATATTGCTCTCCAGTGCTCAAGGATACGTTTTTTCAGAGGAAAGATTGTACTTCCAACATACTGCAATCCACATGGACATTCTATTACATAAATAGCGAAATCTGAGTTGCAATTTATATATTTCTTTATATTTGCTCGCCTACACGTAGGTAGCTCATATTGCTTACGGTTTGAACTATATCTGCACGCTTTGCACTTGGCACATTTGTAGAAACCTTGATATTTATCTAAGAAAGTTCCTTTTGTCTTCCTTGTGTAACTATGAACAAGAATATCTCTCAGAGCGCTGCTTCTTTTATAAGTTATCATTGGAGTACGACTCACTGGCTGACCAATTATTCTGTCAGCCTTAATGAGGTGCCAATATTTCATAAGGATCTTTTTAACTTCTGAAGAATATGCATTAAATACTGTCACAAATCTCGGGGTATTGAACCTTTTCCTCTCTTTCTAGGAACCAATAATTCAGCCCTTTGAACTTCTTCTGTCTTACGGCATGCATTCTTCACTATTTTATGTGGATATCCCCTGACTCTAAATCTCTGTGTCATTATCAATTGTTCTCTCTCAAACCTTTGTGGGGTACTACAATTTCTCTGAGCTCTTAACAATTCCCCATAGGGTATACTCCATTTGACATTGGGTGGGTGGTGACTTGAGGCGTGTAGAATACTATTCCCAGATGTACTCTTTCTGAACAGTTTAGTATGAAGCGTACCTTTTTCTACACTGACCTCTACATCTAAAAATTCCATCACCTGTTTGTGTGTTTTGTACGAAAAATGCTAATTCAGATCCCTATTTGGTAACAAATTCAGGAAATCATATAATGTTGATTCTGGACCTTTCCATATCATAAATATATCATCAATATATTGTGTCCAAAAAATGATATGTTGGAACCATTTCACATTTTCATCTGATATCACCAATTGCTTTTCACACCACCCCATAAATAGACAGGCATAACTGGGAGCAAAGCAACTTCCCATCGCAGTCCAAGTTGTTTGTCTATACCATTGATCCTCATACATAAAGAAATTGTTTTCCAGACAAAATCTTAACATATTCAGAAGCAGTTCAGAGTGCTCCAAAAGTCTGATCGGTTTATCCCTAAAAAAGTGTCGACACTCCTGTATTCCCTTCTCATGTGGGATACAGGTATATAACGATACTACATCTATAGTTACCATGATATAATTAGTTTGCCAAGGAATGTCCTGTATTTTTGTTAGAAATATATATATGTATATATAGTTGCATTTCTGTTTATTTGCAAGTTCTTAAATTTGTTCATAACGGTGTAGAACTTTTAAGAAGGGGCATTGGTATTGTTTCTGTTATTGGCGATTACCTTTTCCATAAAGGTTTATTGGATATGGTCATGTAGTGTTTGGATTATCAATGTTTATCTATTCGTCTCAAAGGCACGTCAAAAATGGTGTAAACTGACGTCAGCATGCCAGCGAGGACCTCTTATTGCCACGATGACGCCAGGCGGAGCCGCGTGGAGTCAGGCAATTGTGACGTCCTCGCCGACGTGCAGAGCTAGAGAAAAGTTTCCGTCGAATGCTACGCATGGGGAGAATTCATTAGGTGAGGAATCATTAGGTGAGGAATCCACAGGTAGCTAGTGTATCCACCAGAAAAAGCGTTACCGAAGGTAAGTAACTTGCTCTTATACGCTATGGGCACAGTGTCGCCCTTGTTAAAAGTGACATAAGTAAACCCAATGGCACCAGCAATTATTCTGCTGACCAAATTTGTTTTGTTATCACGTGTGTGTAAGTGTTCTGCTTCTAGCATGTCCTGTTGTAATTCCCTAAGTATGCGTGTGTGTTCAGCTGACCAGTGTTTGCTAGAAAGATCTGGGCGTATTAAGTCATAAAGAGGCTTGATACGTTGTGCACAGTCAGGAATGTATGTTCTGCCAAAATTGAAAAAGCCAAGTAGCGACTGTAGCTTCTTGAGCGTGTTAGGTGTGTGCAGCTGTGCACATTTCTCTAGGAAGTGCAGGCAAGGCACTTCCCCTCGTTTGATAGCTCATATCCCAGGAACAATACTCTGAGAAAGGCTATCTTACTTTTCTTAAAGTTAAATTTGTAACTGAGGTCTGAAAATCCTAAAATGATGCGATCGACCCTGATAAGATGAATGGTGAGGTTGTCATCTGTGAGATAGATGTGATCCACATAGGATAGTGCCTCAGGATCAAGAACATGTAGTATTGACGTTACACGGGCTGAGAACAGTCCTTGACTGTTCTTATAGCCTTGGGGCAAACAGCAAAAGTGTTTCTGTGAGCCAAATGAGAATGCACTCAGGTCCCTACTTTCTTGTGCTAAGTTTTGGCAGAAAAACCTGTTGGAAATATCCAACGCTGTTTTGTACTTTTTGCTCACTATATTGTTAATAAGTGCTGTACTATGTGAATTTTGTATAGCGTATGTGCCTGTATGACTGTTTAAGTGTCTGTAATCTAAGACTATTCTGTAGGAATGGTCAGGTTTTGCAACTGGGAATAACAGGTTATTCATTGTAGAGGTACAGGGCTCAATTACTCCCTGGTACTCTAGCTGAGTGAGGATCTCTCTCACTGGAGCTTTTGCTTTATGTTTAACAGGATATTGTGGCTGAGGTTGGGGTGTGGACCTGATAGGTATTATATGACAAAGAGACTCCTTGTCCCAAACTACATGATTGCGGTATGGTGCAGGAGCCTGCACTAAAGCCCAATCAATAGCGTAGGCTTGTTTTACCGCCTCTGGAACAAGATCAGAGAAAGAAGGCAAAATGACATCTTCCCCATGTGGGAGCTTATAGGCGTGCTCAGGTGGCTAATCTGTTTCGGTCAATGTGATATCACAATTAAGTTCATCCCAGAATATCACTTGAATAGTGCGTTCTATGTCTCCCTCAATTTGAACTTTTAAATCCTATACCCTATCGTGTGGGAGGACGCGCCCGTCCGCTATTTCAAATGTAATGAAATCGCTAGATGCTGTTGCATCCAGATGATCTTTCAGACTCTGGCGACATATTGTGACCTCTGCTCCGCTGTCTAACAGTGTCACTGCCCACGTCTTGTTCTTCAGCAGTGCTCTCAAGTGTACTGGCATTTTTAATTGACAGCGCTGCCACCTTTTTCTTTTTAAACTGTGGCTTTTGTTGTGGGGACTTATCTTCTTTTTTGTCCAAAGACTGCGGCGAGTCTTTCCTTTGTTTCACGTACTCAGGACGTCGATCAGGACGGCCCCCTCTCTTGCTACCTCTATCGGGTGCGTCCTGAAAGGAACGAGAGGGACGTGAATCAGTGTATCTGTCAGGAGATTTTATACTACCTATTTCTGAGAGTGTATCTCCTTTCGGAGGTCTCCGGATGTGGAGAATCTGCTCTCTTATTTCGTCTATCATTAAATTGTTTTTGTTTATCCCAGCGCTTCTTCATGGTACTTTGTATTTCAAGCTTTTTTAGTTTGGCTCCCAAACTATCCCGTCCTATACTAGTATAGGTGTCGGAAATAACTCTTGGTAACTCTCTCTCTTGATCCAAATGTGGAATCTCTTGGAGACGCTGGCGTATAACCGGTGCTACTGCTTCCCCTTTAATATTAATCAGTATTATTGAGGAGACCGCGTCGAAGTTACACAATAGTTTCATCCCCAAATCTAGGGCTGGTGCAGCCCCGTGTTCATTCTGTATTTGATTTAACACTTCTGGTAAATTAGCAAGTGTCATGGTACCATGTGTGGTAGTGTATATTGCAGCGAAGACTGTACCCCATGTGGCACAGTCATCCTCTGAGGGGACCATCCCGAAAGGCAATCATATAGTGAGAATTCTATTTTTCTCCTGTGGTCCCGTATGGGGAAACACAGCTTCCAGCTGATTTGTTTTCTGGGCTATCCAGAATGGTATCTTCTCCCGTTCCGTGGGTACTTTACCCTTAATGATTTGTACTGTTTGTGGATTAATCCCAGTGGCCATTTGGTATCCAGCAGGTGCTGGTGGTGCTGGGCGCACTGGTGTTGTATTCAATGTTCGCATTTACGAACTAAACTAGTCAACTGTATATAGTTACTAATTCAAGATATAATTCGTGCAGGCCTGCTGCCTGCATGTTTTGTATACCTAGGTGAGCAAACATAGGCCACGTTGGTCCATCATTACCTAAAGGACCTAATCTCATGCGTTGTATTACATGTGGTAGGGCGCCTTCGAACCAGTTCTGATGCTCTTGGTAAGTGAGCAGTATTTGATGATACTGGTATGCTTGGAATCATGGAGGTACGTTTGCAATTCTATATGTGTGGAATGTGACTGATCTGCAGGAAAGGTGACCCAGGAGTAGAATGTTTCTGTTTGGTAAGCTTCATTAGCTTCTACTATGAATGTAACAGCCCCGCCCTCTTCTGTTAAGCCATGCGCTACTAGGTTTAAAGTTAATGCTTGTCTAGCATTCTCAGGAATGTCTATGGCGTTAGCCATTTTGTAAAATGAGTGAAGAGATGGAACACCAAGTGGGGAGTAAATTCCTCTTATGAGTTTGAGCTCGAACAACCTACAGCCTAATTAGGCAATCCCTGTTCAGCTGAGGAGGATCTTCCCCAAGGCTATGGACGTCTCCGTTTAGTGGTACTTAGGGTATCTTCAGTATGTGAGACCATGATAAGCGTAGTATCCATAAATTAGTGCCTAAACACCATCGTTGGTGGCGCCATGTTGTAGGTGGACTCTTGCTCTAGGCAAGACTGCTGATTTAAGGATGACAGTACTTACGTTTGTAGGCGACTATGCCAATCCTATAACAAAACGCAACTGTCGTCCCAACCCTTCTGGCTCACAAGCAGCACCTCACCTAAACCCCAAACAGTTAAAGGTGATTTGTGGCAGCCTTTACGCATGGACTCAAAAGCATGACATCTCAGGGAGCGTCGTGGTTAAACGGATATTACCCCTTTCTCACATTAACAACATGTCTCAATCACACACAGGCAATGAAGAAGATGCAATAAAGTTTCAATAATATTTATTTCATCAAAACTGCAATCTGCAATAAGTTGCATGGGCTGCAATGATTACAATAATGAACAATGCAAGGAACAGAATTGTAAAGACAAGAGTCATTAACACCATCTTGCAATATTACTCGATATCATGAAGTGTGTGATATGTCCTAATACCCTAGTCTGTAGGCCTAACCTCTAACCCAGAAGAGAGCTAGGTATGATAAACCTCAATCTGCCAATACCATGTCCATGAGAAGAGCAGCCAACCCTTGTTACCTTGGAATGAGGTCTCTAACTCAGACTCCGCAGGAACACGAAGACTGAGTCAGTATCATGGTGACGTGCCACAGCAATAGCAGTGATGTCATCTGGTCGGAATCCCTCTGCCTATCTGATAAAGTGAGGAGTATATATACAGATCTGCCTGAACCCCTGACTTGGGTTAGTTCCCAAACAATAGATAACAAGGCGTGCTTGGGATAGTAATTCGTATAAACAATTCCCTCGAAAGCGTGAAGAGGGAAAGTACCTAACGCGGACACCTTCAGTTTGTATTTGTCGCCTGATCTTGACGCCTTAGCGTGGTGGCACTGATAAGGAAAATCAAAACATGGGCCTAAGTAAAAAAAAGGCAGCCATATTATAAGAAATCATTAAATAAATGTGCTAAAACAGAGCAGGCTAAGTAGGGTAAAAGTCACTAGGTAACAGGGGCACGAGTCTGCAAGCCAACGGCTAAGCTAATTCCTGTATCCCTATTGAAACAAACTAGGATTTACCACACAAGAGGGAGCAATAGAAAGGGGAACTTTGAGTGTACAGAGAGAAATGAAGTGCATAAATGGGGGGGGGCAAAGACAAAAATATAAAACATAAGATGGGAGAGGACAGAGAAGGTAAAAACTATATTGAATGAGAGAATGGAATAATGAGAAGGGACTAGAAAGGAAAGGAGAAAATATATGAAGGACACTGTTTCCGCCCACTGGCCCTGAGGAATGTTCATAATTGGGACAGCGGAATCCTCAACAGGCTGGTGGTCTGTGTTCAGACCACCAGCGTGAACACGCAAGGGATTCCCGCCGTGTTCATAATGAGGGCCATAATATTTGGAGTTGAGGTAGAAAGTGTGATGAAAAAAGGTGCGAAGAACATTGTGATGATGGGAAACAGAGTGGAAGCACTGAAGGAGGAGAGAACGTGAAAGGAAGGATGGAGATGAGGAGTACAGATAGGAAGTGACAGACTTGTAAGTACAGATGTGCATTGGTGCTCAGAAAAGGATGATAAATGAGTAAATTGGGATAAAGGCCACTGTGTTGGAGATATTCAAATAATTAAAAAAATATGAATACTACTAAATGCTTACAAAGTAGATTTTGCCATGTCACCACAACCCCCATAACTGATTTTCAGGAGCCTATCCTCTAAGCATCTATTTACATATTGCTGTTGAAGTTAGTGAGAATAGGTGTGTACTGCCAGTGATGTGTTTTACTCCGAACAGAATTGTTTACCCCCCTTTCCCGATTTAAGGATATAAATAAGGAAGTAATACAAAACACTAGAAATGTAATAGATAAAAGTGATGTGGTCTAATTCTTGCCCCTGACATCACAGTTACTAGCTGTGCAGTCTGCTCCTCCTGTCTCTCTCTAAAGAGGAGGATCATGGTAGTTCAAGAACAGTTGTTAACAATGGCTTCTCTTTAACCCCACCATTTCCCACTCAGTACAGACTGGGTATGTCATCCATGCTGGCTGGGCCCACTTCAGTCAGTGACTAGAATAGACGTACACTTGTTTCTGGAAACTAAAAAACAACAGGCTCCACACAAAGGAAGTTTTTCTCTAAAAGTGGTAGTTAATGTTGATTTCTTCCTGCCTGGCATTGCGGACCCTGAAAGGCATCTGCATTCCGAAACTCACCTAAAATAGGGCAGACCTCCCCGTCGTACAGGTAACAGGGACCCTACCAGCCATGAAAGACTGCCGACACATTAGGGCTCAGTGCTTAGTACCCATTAACTCCGCCACCAACAGTTACTGGTAGCACTTGTACTAGTAACTCCTGGATATGGAATCACCAGAATTACCAGTTGCTAAACCTGAGAACTTAGAATATGGCTTTAAATGGAAAGGAGAACTGCCAGTCTCCTAGCATGGGAGTTCCACAAACTTGTGGTAGGCTACCTTGTTCTGCCAAAACGTAAAAGACATGCTTAATCTTCACCTTTTGGTGGCTAGATTTAATTTATATCTGCACATCCCTTACAAACGTACTCCTTTACGTAAGCTTCATTTAAGGGGACATACACTCAGCGCCAAAGTTCAATCTTCTTTATAAAAAAATATTATAACCAAAATATGAACACAGTTCGGTTTTCAGTGAGTAGACTATGCTCATACAACAAGTATAACTTTTTTCTCTATGACAATAACTGTTTCCGGAAACTCCTGCTGATGTCATGTGGATGCAGGCTTCCACAGGGTGGTTGGCGACTGCGAGGATATGAGCATTGTGGGGGACCCCACACCATTCCTTTCAGCCCCTCCCCTAACCCAAAGGTTTTGTTACTCAATTGTACAGTCTCTGTGAAGTGCCTCAGCGTGTTTCTATTTCTGTCTCCCCTGCATTCCTTGCACTTTCTAGATCAGCTGAAAGGTCCGGCTAGTAGGTGTCATCTGCCCTTTATGGCAGATTGTGGTTTACAGCAGGTGCATCTCGCTGGTCTTTGTCTGGTCACTTTGTTTCATGTACAGAGATTCCATGAGGCAAGTAGGGAAAGTAGAACTTTAGTGGAAATAGATAGGTGCTATCCCCTTTTAACAAACCTCCACTTAGACCACAAAATAGCCACGTCTTTGGCCGTGAGGGGTAACGACCTTCCAGCATTTGGGAGAGAAGGGGCAGGCAGGTGAAGTGAAGGGGTCCTCCTGCACACGTGCCAGTCTTGGTATTCCTCGCCCCCTACGCACAAGGAGGACATTGACATCAGACTGGTGGGTGTAGCTGCTCGCAGTAGCGATGCCAGTGTTTCAGTTAGGACGCTGACTCCTGTGGCTCAGGGTGGGATCGGCAGACCACCATTCACATGAAGGGAAATAAGGGTAGTAAGGGTAAGAGACGATCTCGCGACTACGGGAAGCTCACCGCTACTCCATTTTTTGGTTATGATCACAGGCGTATCAGGGCCTCTTACTCCTGCATTATCACACTAGCTCTCTACCTTACGCTTCTGCAGCTGCCAGACGCAGCATTACTACTGACAGTGTTACCATTACACTAAGCCCACTCTACTGATTACTGAGTTTCTTTGCTACATAGCATCACCACTTACCCACATCGGCTACCTACCACAGCCTTGATGAAGTCACCTGTGTGACGAAACACGTGTTGGCTGTATCTCCATGATGACTCAATGGTCTCTAGCAACTGTAAATAAAGATACTATCTGCAAACAGGATCCGTGACTCATTCCAACTTCATACTTCTTCCAACGTGCATCACGACATCAGGAATACCTATCCTTGCTTTACTGTTGGACATTACATTCTGTGTGCTGTGGCCTTCTTGTCCCACATTCACATGAAGGGCTGAGGGTGGTATTGGCTAGATTGAACAAAGTGGAGTGGGTGGCAACTACCATAGTGCTGGCTTCTACTGTTTGGATTCCTAATTGGATAATGGAAGCTTAGGGGTGTGATTGGGGGAGTCCAGTAGGTGCTCCTTCTAGGTTAAACAGCATTTGAGGGAGGATTAGTTGTGAGGAAGTGCACGTGCTGTTGTCTGTTTATTCATATAGAGGGATCACAAGGAGAGACACTTTGCTAGATCCAGATGTGCTGTAAGTGTTTTGTAAGGAAATGCCTCCTTGGCATGGTTACCCCCTGACTTTTTGCCTTTGCTGATGCCAAGTTATGATTTGAAAGTGTGCTGAGGCCTGCTAAACAGGCCCCTGCACCAGTGTTCTTTCCCTAAACTGTACCTTTGTCTCCACAATTAGCACAACCCTGGCACCCAGGTAAATCCGTTGTCACTGGTACCCCTGGTACCAAGGGCCCTGATGCCAGGGAAGGTCTCTAAGGGCTGCAGCATGTCTTATGCCACCCTGGGGACCCCTCACTTAGCACATACACACTGCTTGCCAGCTTGTGTGTGGTGGTGGGGAGAAAATGACTAAGTCAACATGGCACTCCCCTCAGAGCGCCATGCCAACCTCACACTGCCTATGGCATAAATAAGTCACCCTTCTAGCAAGCCTTACAGCCCTAAGGCAGGGTGCACTATACCACAGGTGAGGGCATAGGTGCATGAGTACTATGCCCCTACAGTGTCTAAGCAAAACCTTAGACATTGTAAGTGCAGGGTAGCCATAAGAGTATATGGTCTGTGAGTCTGTCAAACACGAACTCCACAGCACCATAATGGCTACACTGAAAACTGGGAAGTTTGGTATCAAACTTCTCAGCACAATAAATGCACACTAATGCCAGTGTGCACTTTATTGTAAAAATACACCCAGAGGGCATCTTAGAGATGCCCCCTGAAAACATACCCGACTTCCAGTGTGGGCTGACTAGTTTTGCCAGCCTGCCACACACCAAACTTGTTGCTGGCCACATGGGGAGAGTGCCTTTGTCACTCTGTGGCCAGGAACAAAGCCTGTACTGGGTGGAGGTGCTTCTCACCTCCCCGTGCAGGAACTGTAACACCTGGCGGTGAGCCTCAAAGGCTCACCCCTTTGTTACAGCGCCACAGGGCATCCCAGCTAGTGGAGATGCCTGCCCCTCTGGCCACTGCCCCCACTTTTGGTGGCAAGGCTGGAGGAGATAATGAGAAAAACAAGGAGGAGTCACTCCCCAGTCAGGACAGCCCCTATGGTGTCCTGAGCTGAGGTGACTCTGACTTTTAGAAATCCTCCATCTTGCAGATGGAGGATTCCCCCAATAGAATTAGGGATGTGCCCCCCTCCCCACAGGGAGGAGGCACAAAGAGGGTGTAGCCACCCTCAGGGCTAGTAGCCATTGGCTACTAACCTCCCAGACCTAAAACACCCCCCTAAATTGAGTATTTAGGGGCTCCCAGAACCGAGGAAGATAGATTCCTGCAACCTGAAGACAAAGAAGGACTGCTGACCTGAAGCCCTGCAGAGAAGACGGAGACACCAACTGCTTTGGCCCCAGCCCTACCGGCCTGTCTCCCCACTTCGAGAAAAACTGCAACCGCGACGCATCCCCCAGGGTCCAGCGACCTCTGAAGCCTCAGAGGACTACCCTGCATCTAAAAGGACCAAGAAGCTCCAGAGAACAGCGGCCCTGTTCAACAAACCTGCAACTTTGCAACAAAGAAGCAACTTTTAAAGACCACACGTTTCCCGCCGGAAGCGTGAGACTTTCCACTCTGCACGCGACCGACGCCCCCGGCTCGACCCGCGGAAAACCAACACTACAGGGAGGACTCCCCGGCCACTGCGAGCCCGTGAGTAGCCAGAGTTGACCCCCCTGAGCCCCCACAGCGACGTCTGCAGGGGAAATCCAGAGGCTCCCCCTGACCGCGACTGCCTGCTTCAAGGAACCCGAAGCCTGGAAACCACACTGCACCCGCAGCCCCCAGGACCTGAAGGAACCGAACTCCAGTGCAGGAGCAACCCCCAGGCGACCCTCTGCCTAGCCCAGGTGGTGGCTACCCCGAGGAGCCCCCCCTGTGCCTGCCTGAATCATTGAAGAGAACCCCGGGTCTCCCCATTGATCTCCATTGAAAACCCGACGCCTGTTTGCACTCTGCACCCGGCCGTCCCTGTGCCGCTGAGGGTGTACTTTCTGTGCCTGCTTATGTCCCCCCCGGTGCCCTACAAAACACCCCTGGTCTTCCCTCCGAAGTCGCAGGTACTTACCTGCTGGCAGACTGGAACCGGGGCACCCCTATTTCCATTGAAGCCTATGTGTTTTGGGCACCACTTTGACCTCTGTACCTGACCGGCCCTGAGCTGCTGGTGTGGTAACTTTGGGGTTGCCTTGAACCCCCAACGGTGGGCTACCTTGGACCCAACTTTGAACCCTGTAAGTGTTTTACTTACATGTAAACTTAACAATTACTTACCTCCCTCAGGAACTGTTGATTTTTACAGTGTCCACTTTTGAAATAGCTTATTGCCATGTTTGCCAAAACTGTACATGATATTGTGATAATTCAAAGTTCCTAAGATACCTGAGCAAAATACCTTTCATTTAAAGTATTGTTTGTAAATCATGAACCTGTGGTTCTTAAAATAAACTAAGAAAATATTTTTTTCTATATAAAAACCTATTGGCCTGGAATTGTCTTTGAGTGTCTGTTCCTCATTTATTGCCTGTGTGTGTACAACAAATGCTTAACACTACCCTCTGATAAGCCTACTACTCGACCACACTACCACAAAATAGAGCATTAGAATTATCTCTTTTTGCCACTATCTTACCTCTAACGGGAAACCTTGGACTCTCTGCACACTATTTCTTACTTTGAAATAGTATACACAGAGCCAACTTCCTACATGTTTCATATCCTTTTGTTGTCTGCAGTGGTGTACCTGTTTCTCTCAGTGTCTTACTCTTTGCCCTTTCCAGGCCTGCGTAAACACTGCCTTCGTTCCATAACTACACACCTTGCCATTTTTGTACTCTGACTGGATCCAGTGGGCAGGAAAGGTTGCTCTACCCAAGGTCACGGTCACCGCCCTGACTGTCAGTAGTCAGCGCTGCACCCCGAATCTTGACAGTCTGCCACCAATACATCTTCGTCACAATTATAATTTTCTCCTTTCACTTCACAGTATATCGTTGTCGTTGCACCATAAAATAAAAAAGTTTTCATGTGAAGACTACTTGATCTGCTCAGTTCTCTAGAGTCACCTGTCACAGATGGAACGTGAAGTCTCAGTCTCTTCAAAGAGAGTAATTAAAAAGTAAAGAATGAAACGTGCAGCTGGCGCTGTCACTTCATGGACATCTTTTGTCTGAATTTTTGATCCATGATTGTTTTGTTTAAAGACAACTTTTCAACGTAAACTAGTCTCTTAGGGCCAGATGTAGCAAAGGGTTTGCGCCTCGCAAACGGCGAAAAACGCTATGCAGAAATGCATTTTGCGAGTCGGATCCGACTCGCAAAATGCATTTCCGACTCGCAAATAGGAAGGGGTGCTCCCTTCCTATTTGCGACTCGCAATGCAATACAATTTCGCAAATGAAATCGCAGTTACCATTCACTTGAAGTGGATGGTAACCCAGTCGCAAACAGGAAGGGGTCCCCATGGGACCCCTTCCCCTTTGTGAATGGAAAAAAACTGAAACTAAAGGTTTCGTTTTTTTTTTCCAAGTGCAGTTGTTTTCCTTTAAGGAAAACGGGCTGCAGATGGAAAAAAAAAAACTGCTTTATTAAAAAGCAGTCACGGACATGGTGGTCTGCTGACTCCAGCAGGCCACCATCCCCGTGAGTGCCCATACTCGCAATGGGGTCGCAAACTGCGACCCACCTCATTAATATTAATGAGGTGGGTCTTTGCGACCCCATTGCGAGTTGCAGAAGGTGTCTGAGACACCTTTCTGCATAGCAAATTGCGACTTGCAATTTGCGAGTCGTGCGGACTCGCAAATTGCAAGTCGCAATTTGCTATTTTGCTACATCTGGCCCTTACAATCTTAAATAAAGACTGCCTGAGTGTACTTTAACAAGGCCTCCTTCCGCCTTCCTGGTTTAATGCTGGTCTGGCTTAACACTGTTCTTTGTGTGGCTATATATTTTCACAGTGATTCTGCACCATGTTCTTAAGTCGCTCTTACATACGTGGGTTTGTAACAGAAGGTTACCTACGTGGCAAGTTTCCAAGGTCTGTGCATGAATAGCTGCTCCAGTCTAGGTTTTTTTCTTTTGTTCTTTTCATTTTGGCACTTAAAGCGCTGGTTTCATAATGAGATTTGAAAATAAAACACCAAGTTTCAGAATTCAGAGAAAAACCTGAGCTGGTCAGGTACTGACTGAGAAGCTTGTCATGGCTGACAAGGTAAAGGTTTGTTTTAGACTACCAAATATGTATTACATGCATCCATCAGAAGAGCACTCCCCGACTCTAAGCATTTACGCCTTCTGTGTAAGGATGACCCCTCCACTTTCCCTTACTGTGTTAGCCTGATGTCAAAAATGAACATGTAGTTATGGGTTAATTCTGTAACGCTACTTTTTAAACCGGCGTTCTTTGATTGCATTAAATGATATAATTGCATTGCCATTTACTGTAAAGTGCATTGTAATCATCAGTGTCTGAATGCATGGAATGTGTAGGGTAACAAATTGAATGGGCATGTTTGCAGTCACAGCATGTGCCCACTTATATGTGCAGTCCGCCATTGTGTTAATTTAGTTACTACTTGCAGATTAATCATTGCTGCAACAGCCTCCCAGTACTATGCTGAATTCAGTGTCTGTTGTGTCACGTTGTCAGACTCATGTTTGCCTTTTTGATTGTCATTTTTCAGAGTAAACATAGTTCATCAGTATTGGGGTATCTTTAATAGATTCACATGCTTGAAACATTCCCCGTTGTCGAAGTGGAAGTCCCACAGTACATAAAAAGCAGTAACTCAAATGTTTTAGAAAGCAGTAATTCAAACTTTTACTTTGAAGTTAATGCAAAATACATTGACTGGAAAAGCTTATCAATAAAATCCAGCCATTCAGGCAACAGCACCCTTTAGAACCCTTACCAGAGAGGCTCAAGTCTCTCAGATTTCCTACCACACGTGATGTGAAGCAAGTCTCCCTCAGCTCTGCTCAATTTATAGTTTTTCTGACAGGAATTCTTCAGAAAACTATTGTTTTGCCTCTTGCACTGCGACTTCTAACATCATGTCTACAGCCAAGAAATGATTATTTTGACCCTGCAGCACCTATAAGAAGCTAAGGCTCCACTGTGAAGATCATCACAAGTACTGCATATATTGTCTTTACCGAGACCACAAGGTGAAAGATTGTTAAGATTTGCCGACTCTTCCCTCATAAAACCCTAAGAGATTGAGAAGCTACTCTTCTGCTTTGGCTACAAAAACATAAGGCCAAGGAGTACCCTTTCGCTGATGACAATAATGATACTTAAACAGAAATCTGTGCCACCTAAAAAGAGAAAGAGATCTGTGGAGAGTTACATTCCAAAACGAAGTAAGGCAGCCAAAAAAACATTCAGTGGGGGAAAAAAACAGAGGGACGTCCATCAATCTCGAATAAAGAGATTTCAACTGGGAAAGGTCATTCTGAAAGTTCCACAACAGCTGCCAGCACTATCCAGGTAAAAACAAAGCGCCCAGATCTCTGCCATCACCAAGAACACCAAAGATTTCACTCTCGTCAACAAAAGCCTCGTCGACGACAGCCTTGGTCACAACTGCTACCCAAGCGATGTTAACTGCACCGCTTTCTCCCTTGATAATAACATTGTCACTGTTATCATCGACAACAATAACATCTATTAACATAAAGTGTAAGCCCCCTTTACTGTCATCGACACCCCAGGTGCAGAAAGCGTTGATGAAGACATCTAAGTTGGACCCATCGGGAAAAAAAAAGTTCTGCTCCTCGTCGACAGACCCATCAACGTCAACAAGGATGCCAACGATATCAGCAAAATTTAAACCATTGACGTTAATACTGTCGACTGCAGCATTGACGACGACCACACCAACAGCTTCCATACCATCAAGGACAGCACCGTCAACGAATCAGTTACATCCTGCAGATACATTGTTGATGGCAGCACAGTCGACAACAATAGTATCAATGTCTTGAACAAGACCTTATTTGGACTCGCACCAACCATCTTTCCTACCTGTAACACTAACACCGTTAAGACGCAAGTCCACACAAAAGATACTGTTACCATCCCATACCTGACCCAGTAAGGTATTTCTTGCCCCCCCAGATAACCTCCTCAATGATGAGGAGGAGGAAGAGGAGGAGGAACATTCAGGTGATGGACTTTTTGGAGTGGCTTGTAGCCCTCTGAATTTATGAATTAAATGCCAAGAAGTGGATGAAGAGGACCAACAGTATGAACATTCATACGTCCATGAACCGTTTGTATACCAGCATGAGACAGGTTCACAACAACAACAACAAGAACCCACAGTACAAATGGCAGTGTCACTGGTCACCAATTTACAGCATGTGCTGCAGGACTACTATACTAGATTCCCACCATCAGGATCTGCACCTCCACTGCCACATACAATGCTCCAGTGACCACCGATTCTAGGGCCTTCTCCCAGAAATCATTCTTTGGATTTACAAGTACCCGCAACACCGTTGCCACCTCTGTCTACACCTCCAATAAATGATCCACCTTCCTCGGATGAGGACCAAGAAGACGGTGAGATTCAGGGCACTGCCTCACATCCAAATGAGTGGGACAACTACCAAATAGAAACACCATCGCCTTTGACTCCACCACCGGTAGATTTTCCACCGCAGGGCATTGTAGGGTTCCATAGTGTTATGGAACAAGCTGCCAATAGATTTCAGCATCCCACTGTCACAAAGCAATCAAATTGCTTTCTTTACCACTTTAAGGAGAATTTCAGAAAGTCAGTTCATGCTATCCGATTGTTTATTTTTTGGGAAGAGGGCCTTAAAGTTATGTAGACTCCATCCTCAATACCAGTGGTACTTCCCAGATTGGAGAAAAAGTACAGAGCGCCTGAGAACTCCGCAGCTGTCTAGTTGGTCAACCCAACCGTGACTCAGTGATAACTCAGACAGCCCAAGCAGGTTCAGAAACCTATCTTCTCCACTTTTCGCACCCCCAGATAAGGAAGGGAGACGCCAGTACACTATATGAAAGAAATTCTCAATGATGGCAGCTATAACTGTCAGAGCAGCGAATTCATTGGCGATCCTAGGGTGATACGACTGCCAAATGTGGTCAGACATTTCCCAATACATTCATCTCCTTTCCAAAGATGCTAAATCTGAAGTGCAGAAGTTCTACAATAGGGAGAAAAGATTTCCACTGAGATCCTAGACTGTGCCATAGATGTCTCATTCACAGGCTTTCGACAGCTAGCTGGAGCACCAGGACTAGGATGCCAGGGATGGCTGAAAGCCACTGCCTTCCACCCGGAAGTTCAAATGAAGGTACTACACATGCCATATGATGGGAAAGACAGACATGAGGCAGCCAAATATTTAGGTACCCTCCAATACAGAAGGCAGCCCTTTCAAGGCGCCATGGGTCGAGAAGTTTACTCCTATAGAGGTGGTTTCCACCAGTACAGACAATACCAACCTTATCAGAGCCAATATCGTCCAACCATCACTCAATAACGACAACAGCCCTATAGGCAACCACCATTGGCAGCCTACAGACACCCGCTAGAGGAAAGTCTTCCTGTAGAGGCAGAGAGGCTTCAAAAAAACACTGCCCCCACCAATTGCTGGCCACCACCCCCTAGTACACTACTCAGATAGGGGGCAGAATTTTTCATTACTTCCACTAGTGGTCCCAGATCACATCAGACCAGTAGGTCCTCAACATTAGCACCAGGGGACATAACCTTGGCATTCCAAAAAGCCCCTCCGAATATACCACCACAAGGACCTCCATCTGCCCACTTGAAACAGCTCCTATTACAGATTACCACAATGATATGCAAGGGAGCCATAGAAATTGTACCGAAGTCTCAGAGGGGAACCAGTTTCTATTCTTGCTTCTTATTTATTCGGAAAAAGACAGGAAATTGGTGCCCCATCTTAGAGTTTCCACAACTGAACACGTTCCTGAAAAAACAACATTTCGTATGGTCACTCTTCAGGACCATATGTTACAAGATGTTACACTTGCGAATCAAGGGGATCATATGACAGCCTTGTATCTCCAAGATGCCTGTTTTCATATCCCAATCTACCCCAATCATAGGAAGGTCTTACACTTCAAGGTAGCCAGCACTCACTACCAATTCAAGGTATTACTGCTCGGTCTGAGGTCAGCTCCTCGAGTGTTCACCAAGGTCTTAGCTCCTGTAGCAGCATATCGCAGACAAAGAGGAGTTCAAGTTTTTTCATGCTTGGATGATCGGCTTATAAAGGCGAACACAGCATGCCAAGCATCCAGGGATAGAGCAGCATGCCTGTTTCTTTTCCTCACCTTATGCCTCTCAGACAACTACCAAACGTCACACCTTACTCCTACAGCCAACATCATCTTTCTAGGAGCTGTACTGAACACAGAACAAGCAAAATCCTTTGCTTCCCAAGAGGGACAGGGAAAGATCCACAACTTAGCTCTACCCCTTGCCAAAAGAGGGTCCACCTCTGTTTGAATCTACAAGTCTTTCCTAGGGATGCTTTCCTCTTGCATTCCCTAAATAACAATTTGCCGTCTCCACATGAGATCACTTCAGGAAGAGTTGGACAGTCAGTGGATCCAAATCAACGGATCTTTCGACGATAATGCTCAGATAACCTCCTCCAATGAGGCAGGCCCGGAAATGGTGGTCGAAGATATCCCACATCTCAAAAGGTCTCTCTTTCCTGAATCAGATTCCTGAGTATGTCATTACCACAGACAGGTCCCTTGAGGGCTGGGGCACTCATCACCAAGACCTGACAGTGAGAGGAAAATGGACAACCCAAGAAGCAATGCTCCATATCAAACTTACTAGTGTTGAAAACCACCTTTGTGGCTCTCAAATCCTTTCTAACCAAAATTAAGGATTCATTGGTTCTCATCCGAACCAAAAATACCACAAGCATGCACTACCTCAACAAGCAAAGCGGGACATGCTCACAAGTGCTATCTCTCCAGGCACAAGAGAAATGGATCTGGACCCTTCAACACCACATAATTCTCAGGGCGGAGCACATACCAGGAGTCTCCAACACCCTTGCAGACTCACTAAGCAGGACCACAAAAACCTGCCATGAGTGGGAGCTCAACCAGATGACTCTCAATCATCTTTTCCATCGCTGGGGCAAGCGCAGCTTAGACCTCTTTGCGACGAGAGAGAACAGCAAATGCCAGTACTAAGCAAGTTGGTAACCGCAGAGAGGGTCGTGTGGGAATGCATTTTTGATCAGATAATCAGGAATTTATGCTTATGCTTTTTCCTCGATTCCACTGATCCCAAGAGTTCTAAAAAAAGATGAAGTGGGAACCTTGTAGACTGCTACTCATAGTTCCCAAGTGGCCACGCCAGTTTTGGTGTAAGGAGTTCCCTTGGAACATCCTTATATTCCGCTGGAACCAATCCCGACCCTGTTAACGGTGAACCAAGGCCAGGTCCATCATCCCAACCTGACTTCTCTTCAGTTGTCGGCCTGGCTCCTGAGTTCCATGAATTCGATGACCTAAAAATTCTGGCTGATTGTTAAGAGGCACTCGCTAATGCTAGAGCCCAGACTACAGATAAAACATACAAACTTAAATGGAAGAGATTGTGTATCTGGTGTAGGGATTCTGAAGTCCGCCTTTTCTCATCTGCTCCAGAACAAATACTTCTGTATCTTCTTTTAGCAAGATCTGGTCTATCACACTAATCAATCAAAGTGCACCTGGCAGCCATTTTTAGATTTTGTTGTATCAGTAATTCTCCATCTTTACAGTCCTCCAGAATAATAAAACACTTCCTTAAAGGACTATTTTGGTTGTTTCCTCCAGTAAAAATCCCTCCTCCTCCTTGGCATCTCAATGTTGTACTATCGCAAATGATGTGACACCCATTTGAGCCAATTCAGAAGGCAGAGTTGAAATACATTTCCTGGAAGCCAGTGGGTCTTCTAGCTTACTTCAACAAAGCGGGTCAGTGACATCCAGGCAATTGCAATCAAACAACCTTTTCTCCAGTTCAAGACTGACAGTTTCACCCTCAGGACTAATCCTAAATTTATTCCTAAGGTCCCATTGGACCTTCATTTACATGAACCAGTCATAATGAAAGCTTTTCTCCCAAATCCTCAAACTCCCTAGATATCAAACGATGTCTCAAATTCTACATACAGAGAACTGACAGCTTCCGCAACTCAGATCAGTTGTTTGTGGGCTACAGGGACTTCGAAAAGGGATTTCCTGTTACTAAACACAATAGCAAGGTGGATTGCTTCTACCATACAATTTTGTCAACAAGCAGGAAAACCATTGACAAACAAAGTCAAGGCCCACTCCACCAGAGCTGTTTCCACCTCCACAGCTTTTCTTGAAGGTGTGCCTATACAGCTGATATGTAGAGCTGCAACTTGGTCTAGCAGGCACACTTGCACTTAGCACTACTGACTCAATACCGCAGAGAAAATGGATGCTTCAGTAGGACAAGCAGTTCTGCGGAATCTGTTTGGATGATGTGAGCCACCTATTTTTTCCCACCATCTATTATTTAATTTGCATGCCATTCGTTTTATACTATAATGTTTACTACTAACTATTCTGATTCAAGCATGTGAATCTATGAAAGATACCCCAGTACTGGAGAAGAAATAAGTTACTTACGTATAACTGTGGTTCTTCAGTATTGGTAGCTTTCATAGATTCACATGCAACCCACCTTTCTCCCCATAGAGGCTCACCTTATGCCTTAGTGTTTTCTATATCACTTGTGCTAAAACATCTGCGAGACTGCGGCCTCTGTGGTGAGATCTCTAAATGGTGCTGTTGCCTGATTGGCTGGACTATGGGTCATTTCTAATAACACAAATAAGCTATTCAAGTTAATGTCTTTTGCATTAACTTCAATGTACATTTTTGAATTACTGCTTTCTATGTACCGTGGGACTCCCACTTCGATGACGGGGAATGATTCAAGCATGTGAATCTATGAAAGATACCAATACTAGAGAAACACAGTTACAAGTAAGTAACTTATTTTCTTAGTCATCAGTCTTTAAGACCGCCATATGCTTAAGAGAAGATTTCCTTATTTTGTAATTTAAAAATAGAAATTTATTTTGTAAAGAAGAGTTAAGGTCAGATGTGTTTACCTAGTCCATTTAAGTCTATATGACTTGGTACAAATGCTGGGTCTGCCTCACTGTTAACGTTCAGAGATTGTTCTAAAGGTGAAATAAATAATTAAAGAAAGTGCCTCCACCCAAGTTGGAACACTTTATCTGAATGATGGGATGGCTTTAAGGGTAAGTTATCATGGTAAGGATACGTACAGGCTTAACAAGTTGTTAGGTACATGAAAGATATATTTTAATAAGCATTTAAATGATGTGATTAGCTGGATTCACTTTTTGTCTGCGGGTCCTACAGTTTGACAGAATGCTTGGTGACAGGCAGCCAGAGACTGAAGAGGCAAACATGGCCTGTGCCATAAGAGGTCGACCCCCTTCTGGCAGTAGGCACCTGCATTAGAAGTAACGTCAGGTAGCTCATGGACAGACCTAAACTTGACCTTTTCAGGAGTCTATTATTTTAGTCGCAACTAGTTTGTCATAATAGTATAAATTGAACTAATTTCATTAGTAGGATATAGTAACCGTTAGCAAGCCTGCCACTGTTATGCACAATGAACATTGTAGTTTTTGATCAGATGTGCTGAGCACCATCCTTTAAGGGTAGCAAGATCACTGACTGCGCAGTAGACGCGTATGCCACTCTGCCACTACACTGGATCCCCTTAATAAAGTGGTGGCCAGAGTTTTTAAATCCAGCCCCATAATCATTCCTCATTTGATCTGTTTGAAACGCCTACCTTCTCCATTCGCGGAATCCTGGACAATGTTTAATTTAAATTTAAAACTGCCACTTGAAATTGTGCATTTTGGGTTGAAATATAACAATATTAACAAAAATACTTGTGCAACAATAAGTAATTGACCGTACTTTGGGTTCAGCCACATGTGAGTATGATCCAGCTCTAGGAAGTTGGTATTTAAGTCCGAAGACTCCTGCTGTAACACCAAACCTGCACCTTTCAAGGAACTAAGTGAAGGTGACTAGAATAGATGTACACTTATTTCTGGAAACTAAAAAACAACAGGCTCCACAAAAAGGAGTTTTTTCTCTAAAAGCGGTAGTTAATGGTGATTTTTCCTGCCTGGCATTGCTGACCCTGAAAGGCATCTGCATTCCGAAACTCACCTAAAATAGGGCAAACCTCCCTGACATACAGGTAGCGGGGACCCTGTGGTGGATAGATTACACCTATGAAAGACTGCTGGCACATTAGGGCTCAGTTCTTATTACCCATTAACTCTGCTACTAACAGTTACTGGTAGCACTTGTACTAGTAACTCCTGGATATGGAATCACCACAATTACCAGTTGCTAAACCTGAGAACTTAGAATATGGCTTTAAATGGAAATGGGAACTGCCAGTCTCCTAAAATGGGAGCTCCACAGATTTATGGTAGGCTACCTTGCTCTGCCAAAACGTAAATGACCTGCTTAATCTTCACCTTCTCGTGGCTAGATTTAATTTGTATCTGCACATCCCTTACAAACATACTCCTTTACGTAAGCTTCATTTAAGACACTCAGCACCAAAGTTAAATTTTGCTTATAAAATTTTTTTTATAATAAAAATAAAAACACAGTTCGGTTTTTAGTGTGTAGACTATGCTCATACAACACGTATAACTTTTTTCTCTATGACAATAACAGTTTCTGAAAACTCCTGCTGATGTCATGTGAATGCAGGCTTCCACAGCATAGTTGGCGACTGCGAGGATATGAGCATTGTGGAGGACCCCACACCATTCCTTTCAGTCCCTCCGCAACCCAAAGATTTTGTTACTCAATTGTACAGTCTCTGTGAAGTGCCTCAGCGTGTTTCTATTTCTGTCTCCCCTGCATTCCTTGCACTTTCCAGGTCAGCTGAAAGGTCCGGCTAGTAGGTGTCATCTGACCTTTATGGCAGATTGTGGCTTACAGCAGGTGCATCTCGCTGGTCATTGTCTGGTCACTTTGTTTCATGTACAGAGATTCCATGAGGCAAGTAGGGAAAGTAGAACTTTAGTGGAAATAGATAGGCGCTGTCCCCTTTTAACAAACCTCCACTTAGACCACAAAATATCCAGCTGTTTGGGCGTGAGGGGCAATGACCTACCAGCATTTGAGAGAGAAGGGGCAGGCAGGTGAAGTGACGGGTCCTCACGTACCGGTCTTGGTATTCCTCACCCCCTAGGCACAAGGAGGACATTGACATCAGACTGGTGGGTGTAGCTGCTCACATTAGCGATGGCAGTGTTTCAGCTGGGGTGCTGACTCCTGTGGCACAGGGTGGGATCGGCAGACCGCCATTCACATGAAGGGTGGTATTGGCTAGTGTGAACAAAGTGGAGTGGGTGGCAACTACCATAGCACTGGCTTCTGCTGTTTGGTATCCTAATTGTATAATGGAAGCTGAGGGGAGGAGTCGAGTAGGCGCTCTTTCGGGGTTAAACAACAGTTGAGGGAGGATTAGTTGTGAGGAAGCGCATGTGCTGTTGTCTGTTCATTACTATAGAGGGATCCCAAGCAGACACTTTGCTAGATCCAGATTTGCTGTGTTTCATATCCTTTTGTTTTCTGCAGTGGTGTACCTGTTTTCCTCAGTGTCTTACTCTTTGCCCTTTCCAGGCCTGCGTAAACACTGCCTTCCTTCCATAACTACACACCTTGCCATTTTTTAACTCTGACTGGATCCAGTGAGCAGGAAAGGTTTCTCTACCCACGGTCACCGCCCTGACTGTCAGTAGTCAGCGCTGCACCCCGAATCTCGACAGTCCGCCACCAATACATCTTCGTCACAATTATAATTTTCCCCTTTCACTTCACATTATATCGTTGTCGTTGCACCATAAAATAAACAAGCATTGGCATAGCCAATAGGTTCCGCCTTTGGATGTGATTGCATTTTTTTTTATTATTGTTGTGTATTAGTATGATATATTCTATTCTAATGTTATTTATGCATGTATATGTTTAAGCTTTGTTGGTGTGTAGCGCAGTGTGTATCTTTATCCTAAAATATAGTATGGTTCACAGGCTGTAAACAACCTCTGTAGGTGAGTAAAAGATGGAAAGGAGGCTGAAGCCAGTGTGCCAACCGCAGTGAGTGAGAAGCAGCATATATAAAACTGCATGTTTTAAGCTTAGAAGCTTTAACCTCAAAACATCAGACACTCACCATAAGAAAGTGGGCCACATAAAAATGTGAACAATTTTACAGACAAAATATATCCTATAACGCAAACCAAATGACCCTCACTGAAGCATTGTAGAAACACGATTGGCTCTAAAAACACCACATACATCACAAATAAAATTAAGATAAAATCCCTGCGTTTGTTAAAATGTAACTGCAAAAAAGGAGATTGTAGAGCTATAATCTTTGTGACACAAAGGTGATTAGAAGTTACTGCTAAACAGACGGAAGGGTAAAATACAGTACACTGCATTACTACATAGAACTGAGAAAATATTATAATTGTACGAAATATAAGCTTTGAAAATAAACATAATTTGTAACCAAGACGAAAAAAGAAGCAGCAATAACAAGGAACCCGACAATAAAAAACAGCGAGCAGCACTAGGAACAATTATTAAACCGCATGCATCCACTATCCTTCAAATACATTTAATTTCTTCATTAAAAATGCATGTGTAATATAGTGCTTAATTTGTGCTTGTTGTTTCCAGTGCGGAGCACCCGCTCTTATTTTTGAGGGCGGCACTTATTTTTCTGCCTCAAGCATTTTCTGCGAGCAAAAGACACATATGGGGAAGACAGAGGAAGAGAGAAACGAAAAAGCGTCACAGAGGTAGAAATCAGAAAGCTGCAAGAGTGAGCTGAAGGGGCAGGGAGTGGCTTTATATGGATTAAAGAGGCCCGAGATGGCTTTAGGATTACGCTGCCTCAGTATTCCGTGTTCGCACATTTAATTGCAGCAGCTGCATTTTTAAGACCAGGGCTTTGGGCACTGGCACCTTTTTATTTTCAAATTAAGCACCGTGTGTATGGATTTAACTAATATTTTGTTATCCGCTTTAATCCAAAAATATGTATGTTTAAGAATTAAATAAATATTAGCCATTCGGCAATGTAAATATAAACCCTTCTGCCACAACTCGCACATGTAAAATAATGTGTCCAGAAACATAAAATCGCTTTTCCTTGAAAAGCACAATTTGTATTGATGTTAGTTGTGAACATATAATTGTTTTCTTAAAATAAATTGCATTTGCCAACTATTTATCGCCCAAAAAAGCACTTCAGCAAGTGAAACAGCTGGGCCTTCTTATATTTGCAACATTGTATTAAAATAAAATGGCCAGCTAAGTATATGCAAAATGTTCCGTGGGGACAGTTGATATGTAAAGTCAGTTTGAAATTAAAAGTTAAATAAAAATTTGCTGCGAGTGTTTTCAAAGCACTACAGTGTGATTCCTAGGCTTTAGGCAACCTTTAGCACTTTAAAAGAAATGCACTTTTGTAAATACCTTTTGTAACAACCCGGCACCAGGATGGAAACACAAATGGCCAATAAAAGAAGAATCCTTGCAGTATTGTTGTGAAAGCGGAATGCTTCATGACTTAAAAGAAAAACATTAACATACCCATAAAGATTGCTATCACGCTTACAAGCAACATTTCTGTTGTTTGTAAACCTAAAACATGAACGCAAGCTCTGTATAAACTTTAAGAAAACGTATCCTCACAGCACACTATGAGCCAAAAGTTCTCCCAAAAATCTATAGGTATGCTAAAAGGCTAAAAAGTAACCAAGCCCTAGAAATGTGTTACAAAACGAACTAGCAGCTCCAGAAAAAAACAAAGTAAAAATGGAAACCATAATGAATGAAAACCAGTAAATATAAAACAACATTGTGTTACGTTTGTAAGCTTTATATTAAAATACACTATAATCCATGGCCTTTCAACAACCTACGTCTGTAAAATCCAAATAGGCGGTGCACCGCCACCACAAACACGTTGTAGAAAGTGAAACAAAAAATCCAGTGCTCCAGTGGTGAAGATGTGAAATCATTCTTTTTAATTCTTTGCAAGTCCAATACTTAGTAATCTTGCAGTTCCGTAAATACAGCAAATGGTACAATGAGTAGACAGCCAACGCGTTTTGCCCACTCGAGGGGCTTCTTCAGGGCTGTAATGTGACAAGACATGGAACAACTGTATAAAGCTCACAATCAAAAAAGAACCAACTTACATAAAAATAAATTAAATGTAAATAAAAATATAATTACATAAAGATGCGTACCAACACGATATAGAACACTGTGTAAAACAGAGCTAAAGGGGTGTGAAAATACACACGCATTGAAAATAATGTGATGTCAAAATGACGTGTCATGTGAAACCTGAAGTGGATATGCAAAACCACCACCAAGCAGAAACAGAGACAGTAAACTTATAGAAAAAGTATATCGATACCAGAAAGGAACGCAGAAAATCCACCGGTGCGTATCTCTGTATAGGGCTGACTAAACAAAGGGAGGAAATGATATATTGGATAAAAGGATCCAATGAAGGAAAGGAAAAGAGACCATCTAGGCAAGATTACACATTGGTGTAAGATAAAGATCAAAAATGTCAAAACAAATTGTGTAAAGAAAAGTGCATATGCAGATGAGCGTACCACACTGGAGTCCAATCAGTCTCAATAGTAAAATTAGTGGCAACTAGTTCTATGCCTGACGGAAAGAAAAAAAGGGGCAACATGAGTCAAGTCAAAAATATGGTATAAAAGAACCATAAATCAAATGGGAAAGAGCAAGGTTTTTCTAAATGTAACAGTAAAAATGTATAGCCAATGAAAGGCTTCTTAATTATCATGGCAAAAAGAAGTTGACGAGAGAATGACTGAAAGTGAGCTCATACAATGCCCAATATACGATATCAATTGTAAGAAGAAAAGGGTAAATGTCCCAAACATGTATAAATGGTTGACGGGCAACGAGGTCCCTCTGGAAACCATGAGTAAAAATAATAGAGGCATTCACAACAGAAAAAACGCCATGTCCGTGTAGGAAAGTACCATCTTGCCTGGCATGTTACCCCCATATTTCACTGTATATATGTTGTTTTAGTCTATGTGTCACTGGGACCCTGCCAGGCAGGGCCCCAGTGCTCATAAGTATGTGCCCTGTATGTCTTCCCTGTGTGATGCCTAACTGTCTCACTGAGGCTCTGCTGACCAGAACCTCAGTGGTTATGCTCTCTCTGCTTTCCAAATTTGTCACTAACAGGCTAGTGACTAAATTCACCAATTCACATTGGCATACTGGTACACCCATATAATTCCCTTGTATATGGTACTGAAGTACCCAGGGTATTGGGGTTCCAGTAGATCCCTATGGGCTGCAGCATTTCTTTTGCCACCCATAGGGAGCTCTGACAATTCTTACACAGGCCTGCCATTGCAGCCTGCGTGAAATAACATCCACGTTATTTCACAGCCATTCACCACTGCACTTAATTAACTTATAAGTCACCTATATGTCTAACCTTCACCTGGAGAAGGTTAGGTGCAAAGTTACTTAGTGTGTGGGCCCCCTGACACTAGCCAAGGTGCCCCCACATTGTTCAAGGCAAATTCCCCGGACTTTGTGAGTGCGGGGACACCATTACAGGCATGCACTGTACATAGGTCACTACCTATGTACAGCGTCACCATGGTAACTCCAAACATGGCCATGTAACATGTCTAAGATCATGGAATTGTCACCCCAATGCCATTATGGCATTGGGGGGACAATTCCATGATCCCCCGGGTCTCTAGCACAGAACCTGGGTACTGCCAAACTGCCTTTCCGGGGTCTCCACTGCAGCTGCTGCTGCTGTCAACCCCTCAGATCGGTTTCTGCCCTCCTGGGGTCCAGGCAGCCCTGGCCTAGGAAGGCAGAACAGAGGATTTCCTCTGAGAGAGGGTGTAACACCCTCTCCCTTTGGAAATAGGTGTGAAGGCTGGGGAGGACTAGCCTCCCCCAGCCTCTGGAAATGCTTTGATGGGCACAGATGGTGCCGATCTCTGCATAAGCCAGTCTACACCTGTTCAGGGATCCCACAGCCCTGCTCTGGCGCGAAACTGGACAAAGGAGAGGGGAGTGACCACTCCCCTGACCTGCACCTCCCAGGGGAGGTGCCCAGAGCTCCTCCAGTGTGTCCCAGACCTCTGCCATCTTAGAAACAGCGGTGCTGGGGGCACACTGGACTGCTCTGAGTGGCCGGTGCCAGTAGGTGACGTCAGAGGCTCCTTCTGATAGGCTGTTACCTCTCTTGGTAGCCAGTCCTCCTTCCTAGGTAGCCAAACCTCCTTTTCTGGCTATTTAGGGTCTCTGCTTTGGGGAATTCTTTAGATAACTAATGCAAGAGCTCATCAGAGTTCCTCTGCATCTCCCTCTTCACCTTCTAGCAAAGGATCGACCGCTGACTGCTCAGGACGCCTGCAAACCTGCAACAAAGTAGCAAGACGACTACTAGCAACCTTGTATCGTTTCATCCTGCCGGCTTTCGCAACTGTTTCCAGGTGGTGCATGCTCTGGGGGAAGCCTGCCTCCTCTCTGCACCAGGAGCTCTGAAGAAATCTCCAGCGGGTCGACAGAATCTTCCCCCTGCAACCGCAGGCACCGAAAGACTGCATCACTGGTTCTCTGCGTCCCCTCTCAGCACAACGAGCGTGGTCCCTGGAACTCAGCAACTCTGTCCAAGTGACTCCCACAGTCCAGTGACTCTTCATTCCATGTTTGGTGGAGGTAAGTCCTTGCCTCCCCATGCTAGACTGCATTGCTGGGTACCGCATGATTTGCAGCTGCTCCGGCTCCTGTGCACTCTTCCAGGATTTCCTTTGTGCACAGCCAAGCCTGGGTCCCCGACACTCTAACCTGCAGTGCAAAACCTTCTGAGTTGTCCTCCGGCGTCGTGGGACTCCCTTTTGTGACTTCGCATGGACTCTGTTTCACTCTTCTTCCAAGTGCCTGTTCAGGTACTTCTGCAGGTGCTGCCTGCTTCTGTGAGAGCTCCCTGAGTTGCTGGGCGCCCCCTCTGTCTCCTCCTCCAAGTGGCAACATCCTGGTCCCTCCTGGGCCACAGCAGCACCCAAAAACCTCTACTGCGTCCCTTGCAGCTAGTAAGGCTTGTTTGTGGTCTTTCTGCGTGGGAACACCTCTACAAGCTTCATCGCGATGTGGGACATCCATCCTCCAAAGGGGAAGTTCCTAGTCCTCTTCTTTCTTGCAGAAGTCCAAGCTTCTTCCAACCGGTGGCAGCATCCTTGCATCCTCAGCTGGCATTTCCTGGGCTCCTGCCCACTCTCGACACTGTCGCGACTATTGGACTTGGTCCCCTTGTCTTACAGGTACTCAGGTCCGGAAATCCACTGTTGTTGCATTGCTGGTGTTTGTTCTTCCTGCAGAATCCCACTATCACGACTTGTGTGTCTTTGGGGGTAGTAGGTGCACTTTACACCTACCATTTAGGGTCTTGGGGTGGGCTATTTTTCTAACCCTCACTGTTTTCTTACAGTCCCAGTGACCCTCTACAAGCTCACTTAGGTTTGGGGTCCATTCATGGTTTGCATTCCACTTTTGGAGTATATGGTTTGTGTTGCCCCTATACCTATGTGCTCCTATTGCAATCTACTGTAATTTTACACTGTTTGCATTACTTTTCTTGCTATTACTTACCTACGTTTGGTTTGTGCACATATATCTTGTGTATATAACTTATCCTCATACTGAGGGTACTCACTGATATACTTTTGGCATATTGTCATAAAAATAAAGTACCTTTATTTTTAGTAATTCTGTGTATTGTGTTTTCTTATGATATTGTGCATATGACACCAGTGGTATAGTAGGAGCTTTACATGTCTCCTAGTTCAGCCTAAGCTGCATTGCCATAGCTACCTTCTATCAGCCTATGCTGCTAGAAACACCTCTTCTACACTAATGAGGGATAACTGGACCTGGCACAAGGTGTAAGTACTTCTGGTACCCCCTACAAGCCAGGCCAGCCTCCTACAGTCCGCATCATAGTCAAAATATAAAATAAGGAAAAAAAGACTATCTTACCAGATAGATTGGCGATCATTGGATTCACGTCCAAAATCAAGAAAGTAACCCGGTCCGATCGACCGTAGGAGTGGATACGGGGCCCGCGGAATTATTACGCCGGTCCCAAAGACCAAGAGTATCAAACGGAAACCTCCGTAGAAGTTAACTTAAAAGGACTACACAGAACCCGGATATCCGGGCGGTGTGAGCAAAAACTGAAAATAGAAAATGGACAACAGCAGCCATCTTGGTGCTGTTGTTATTCTCCATGGAACGGAAGATAAGTAGAAAAGGGCTCCAGTAAACGGTGTTCCAAAATGGGAAAAAAACAGTAAAAAAGAAACACAAAGGAAACGAAACGGTAACACCAGGCAACCATAGCGAATTGGTGCAAAACAGGACTTACTGGATTCCATATTTGTACAATGAAAAGTAAATCAAACAAACAAAAAGGGTGATTGAAAATGAAGAGTAGAGAAGTAAGAAAATTAAAAAAGATAATGGGCCAGATGTATGAAACTTTTTTGCACTCGCAAACGGTGCAAATCGCAAAATTCGGCCGTTTGCGAGTGCAAAAACGTGGTCTGCGATGCATGAAAGACATTCGCAGACCAAAAATAAGAAATCGCTAAAATTGCAATTTTTTGCGTTGTGACCTGGTTTTGCGAGTCGCATTTTGCGATTCGGTATTTCCAGTAGGAAATTGTGAGTCGCAAAATCCAAGTCGCAAATAGATGCATCAAAAAATCGCAAATTGCTCTTTTTCGCAGAATGGCATTTTGCACATGCAAAATACCACTAAGTGAAACCAGTGGTAACCAGGTGCAACCTATATAAAGAGACCCAGAATGCCTCAGACTCTTTTCCACAATAGCCGCACTCTACGTCATGGCGAAGAGAATGAGGATCTTGGCAGGTTTGAATAGAGGGAGGAGGAGACAGGAGCGCATTTTCAGAGTGCGCACTACACTTTTTAACCTGACAGAGGAGGAAATATATGAAAGGTATAGGTTGAACTCAGCCATGATACTTGATCTGATAGCTGAGCTACAACCCATACTGCAGCGCAAAACACTAAGGACTCACAGCGTACCCACCCATGTGCAGGTATTATGCTCCCTCCACCTACTCGCCTCAGGGAGCTATCAAGGGGTCATAGCAGCAGCTGGAGGGGTCTCACAGAGTACCCTCTCTAGATTTTTCAATGCATTTATCAACGCCATGATGAGCAAACTACAGCAGTACATCAGATTCCCCCACACCGGACAGGATATACAGCAGACAAAAAATTATTTTTACCAGATAGCACAGCTCCCCCACGTCCTAGGTGCCATAGATGGGACACATGTTGCAATCTGTCCACCATCAGCCACAGAGTATGTGTACCGCAACCGTAAATACCAACATTCAATGAATATACAGGTGATTTGCAATGCTTCCTACATCATAACTGATCTTGTGGCCAGGTACCCAGGGAGCACACATGATTCGTACATCTTTCGCCATAGCGGCATTCACACAAGACTGCTAGCTGGGGAGTTTGGATAAGGATATCTACTAGGTATTGTCCCTCTATACAATGGCGCATTGATGGCGTGCTGATGTCAGATGGCTCAGTTACTCATCATACCCTCTGTCCCTTCCAGGAGACAGTGCCTACGCAGTGCGCACCTACATGATGATGCCCTACCTCAATCCTGCAACACCTGCTGAACGGAGATACAATGCAGCACACAGGGCGACCCGCAACGTGGTGGAGCGCACCTTTGGACTGCTGAAGAGTCACTTCCGGTGCCTCCACAAAAGTGGAGGGGCACTACAGTACAGCCCAGAGACCACATGTAGAATAGTGGCTACTTGTGCAATCTTGCACAATATAGCTACCACCAGGGGCATACCTTTAGAAATATGTGTATCTGAATCTGATGAGGATGATGATCCCATACCACCCCTACAGCCAGCAGACTGGACCAGTGCAGCAGAGGGAAGGCAAAGGCGTGCTGACATCACACAGAACCATTTCAGATGTAAGTATGAATAACACAAATGCACTGACAACTGTAGCTGTAGTGAATTACATTTATTACCTTAATGTCAGGTAATGTTCGTTCAACGAATAGCAAAAGAAATGAGGTAAAAAACTAGAGACAATAGAAGTTCAGAGTAATGCACTATTATGTCATGGTAAAGACATTACCCCTCTGGCCGCTACAGTTATTTTTTGCGGCCACGCACACCACTCGGGTACCCAGTTACCTCACTGGCACCTCGATTGTCCACCTCAGTGGTAGTGCGGTGCCTGGCACTGCGCCGTCTGGTGTCCATTGCGGGTACAGCTAGACTGCTGAGGCTGGAAGTGTCCTCTATATCCCCCAGTGCAAGCTCACTAGGTGTGGCTGACCTCTGTCCGATGATGTTATCGATCACATTAGTGATTTGTACCAGTCCGTTAGCCACATTCCCTGCTGCTGTGTGCTGCCTCCACCTGTGCAGCCACTGGACGATGTGCAATCAGTGAGGTTGCAGTAGCCACCCTGTTGACAAAGCGACAGAAGCCCCCGAACATGTTCATGAATCTGCGCTCCTGTCTGCGGTGGCTCACCCTCTCATGGCGCAGCTCCTGGCATAGTTCACGCACAGCACAAGTGAGCTCTCTTGTGTCCTGTGATGTCTGCACCTGTCCCTCATGCAGCAGTTCTATATTGGCATTCAGGCACTCAAGCTGGCGATGCAGGCCCCCCATGTTGGTTTTATGTTGCTGCATATTTTTTTGTAAACCAAGGATCTTTTTGTTTTGTAGGCGCTGCTGCTGCAACATAGCAGCTTCCAGCCCACCAAAGAAGGAGGGACCCTCACCTGCCTCCTTCTGCTGTGCACTGGCATTTGTCGCCATCCTGCGGGGTGCTGTGGTCTGCTGACAACTGGCCTCCTGCATCTGGGTGCGTCTGTCAGTTGGAGATGGTGTAATTGGCCCTTCCTGCTGCTCATCTGAGTCTTGACAGCTCTGGCAGTGCCCTGGGCCTGCGTCGGACTGGCGCAATGGTGAGAGACCCGTTTGTGTTAGAATCAGAGGCTGGATGGGTGTCAGTCTCGTCTACGCTGGCTGATGCTGTGGCTGCTGGGCCTGGCCCACGTGCAACGACAGTATGCAGCATGTCAGTTATGTTTGTTGGAAGTAAGGGCACACAATGGTAATAAAGGTACAGGTACTTCTCTTCACTGTGTTGTGAGTGTTGTGTTCCTCTGGGTGTTGCTCTACTTCATTACATTATACGTGCTACTTTCAGCTCTGGGTTGTGGACTGCCACTCCCATAATGCAGTGTTGTGCTGCTTCTAAGATGTGGAATGGACTACTTCGCACAATGTTTTACATTACTTGCTAATTCCTAAGGAGCTTTTGTGCATACACATATGGGGTTACAATTCAATATTGCACTTACCTTGTCTGGTACTTGGTGTGCCGGAGGTGTCTGTCTCTATGACCCCAGTCACAGCTTCGGGGAGGAGTGTCGACTCCACCAGGTCCTCTAATTGGGTGGATGGTGCCTCTGTGGGTGGACCGCCTCCTGTGCCCCTGGCCTAATGCAGTCTTCTTGCCACCCTCTCTTTCGCATGGGACCGCAGGTCATACCACCTCTTCTTAATCTCGTCGACCGAGCGCTGTGCCACTCCAATTGCACAGATTTTGGTTTGAATATCTGCCCAGAGTCTCCTTTTCTCACTCTCCGGCACCTGGAGTGAGCTTTTACCAAAAAGGCGGTCATGGCTCCTGACCACCTCCTCTGTCAGCACCTCAAGCTCTTGCTTGCTGAATTTGAGCTTCCTCTTTCTCTCTCCCTTCTCTTTTCCTTGGGCTGAGGTGTCCATCCTTGCTCAGGTGTGCTGCCTCCTTCAGAGTGTTGCTCAGTGTGGCTGCGCTGCTTTCTCTGGATGCTGGTTTGGGTGTGGCACCTGAAACTGCCTGGGATGACTCACTTCCTGCTTGTGATGTCATCAGGCTCCTCTAGGAGTGCTTTCTCAAAATTTCTCGCAATTTCCGATTTTCAATTACAGAATCGAAATTTGCGAAAATGCAAATTGTGATTCGGTAAATGGGCCTCGTTAACCACAAATAGAGATCCCAGGTCTCAAAGTACATATATCTAACAAACCAATGATCACTTATCGCAGAGGGTTGACCCTAAGGGACCATCTATGCCCCAGTTATATTTCTGTCCCTAGTCCCACCACTTGCCTTTCCACCAAACCGAGGGCATTTTATACTTGTCATGATTGTAATACTTGTATTTTTGGTCTTGACAAAACCAAATAATTTTGTTACAATAGTACGAGGACATTTACTATCAAACACTTTATCAATTGTAATACTAAATGTGTTGTTTACTTTCTGGGATGTGTATGCAATTTAATCTATGTGGGCAGTACGAAACGCTCCCTGAAACTTAGGATACAGGAACACTTACGTGCTATTAAAAACCTTGACTCCGATTATCCATTAACCCCTTAGCTGCTGGGCCTTTTCCCCCCCAGTGCTGAGCCCTTTTTTGGCTATTTGGGGTAGTTCGCGCTTAGGGCTTCATAACTTTTTGTCCACATAAGCTAACCACGCCAAATATGGTCCTTTTTTTCCAACATCCTAGGGATTCTAATGGTACCCAGAGTTTGTGGTTTACCCTGGAGGAGACCAAGAAAATAGCCAAAATACAGTGAAAATTTAGTTTTTTCCAAAAAAATGGGAAAAAAGGGCCGCCGAAGAAGGCTTGTGGTTTTTTCCCTGAAAATGCCATCAACAAAGGGTTTCTGGTGCTGAAATCACTATCTTCCCACCTTTCAGGAACGGGCAGACTTGAATCAGAAAACCACATTTTCCAACACAAATTTGGCATTTTACTGGGACATACCCCATTTTTACTATTTTTGGTGCTTTCAACCTCCTTCCAGTTAGTGACAGGAATGGGTGTGAAACCAATGCTGGATCCCGGAAAGCTAAACATTTCTAAAAACTAGACAAAATTCTGAATTCAGCAAGGGGTCATTTGTGTAGATCCTACAAGGTTTTCCTACAGAAAATAACAGCTGAAATAAAAAAATATTGAAATTGAGCTGAAAACAACAGCCATTTTTCTTTATGTTTTACTCTGTAACTTTTTCCTGCGATGTCAGATTTCTGAAAGCAATATACCGTTTTGTCTGCTGGACTCTTCTGGTTGCGGGGATATAAAGGGCTTATAGGTTCATCAAGAACCCTAGGTACCCAGAGCCAATAAATGAGGTGCACCCTGCAGTTGGTTTTCATTCTATACTGGGTATACAGCAATTCATTTGCTGAAATATGAGGAGTGAAAAAGAGGTATCAAGAAAACTTTTGCATTTCCAAAATGGGATCAAGATAAGGTTTTGAGGAGCAGTGGTTATTTGCACATCTTTGAATTCCGAGGTGCCCATACTAGCATGTGAATTGCAGGGCATTTCTCAAATAGACGTCTTTTTTACACACTCTCTTATATTTGGAAGGAAAAAATGTAGAGAAAGATAAGGGGCAATAACACTTGTTTTGCTATTCTATGTTCCCCCAAGTCTCCCGATAAAAATGATACCTCACTTGTGTGGGTAGGCCTAGCGCCCGCGACAGGAAATGCCCCAAAACACAACGTGGACACATCACAGAAAACAGAGCTGTTTTTTGCAAAGTGCCTACCTGTAGATTTTGGCCTCTAGCTCAGCCGGCACCTAGGGAAACCTACCAAACCTGTACATTTTTGAAAACTAGAGACCTAGGGGAATCCAAGATGGGGTGACTCGCGGGGCTCTGACCAGGTTCTGTTACCCAGAATCCTTTGCAAACCTCAAAAAGTGGCTAAAAAAACAAGTTTTCCTCACATTTCGGTGACAGAAAGTTCTGGAATCGGAGAGGAGCCTCAAATTTCCTTCCACCCAGCGTCCCCCCAAGTCTCCCGATAAAAATGATACCTCACTTGTGTGGGTAGGCCTAGCGCCCGCGACAGGAAATGCCCCAAAACACAACGTGGACACATCACAGAAAACAGAGCTGTTTTTTGCAAAGTGCCTACCTGTAGATTTTGGCCTCTAGCTCAGCCAGCACCTAGGGAAACCTACCAAACCTGTACATTTTTGAAAACTAGAGACCTAGGGGAATCCAAGATGGGGTGACTCGCGGGGCTCTGACCAGGTTCTGTTACCCAGAATCCTTTGCAAACCTCAAAAAGTGGCTAAAAAAACAAGTTTTCCTCACATTTCGGTGACAGAAAGTTCTGGAATCTGAGAGGAGCCTCAAATTTCCTTCCACCCAGCGTCCCCCCAAGTCTCCCGATAAAAATGATACCTCACTTGTGTGGGTAGGCCTAGCGCCCGCGACAGGAAATGCCCCAAAACACAACGTGGACACATCACAGAAAACAGAGCTGTTTTTTGCAAAGTGCCTACCTGTAGATTTTGGCCTCTAGCTCAGCCGGCACCTAGGGAAACCTACCAAACCTGTACATTTTTGAAAACTAGAGACCTAGGGGAATCCAAGATGGGGTGACTCGCGGGGCTCTGACCAGGTTCTGTTACCCAGAATCCTTTGCAAACCTCAAAAAGTGGCTAAAAAAACAAGTTTTCCTCACATTTCGGTGACAGAAAGTTCTGGAATCGGAGAGGAGCCTCAAATTTCCTTCCACCCAGCGTCCCCCCAAGTCTCCCGATAAAAATGATACCTCACTTGTGTGGGTAGGCCTAGCGCCCGCGACAGGAAATGCCCCAAAACACAATGTGGACACATCACAGAAAACAGAGCTGTTTTTTGCAAAGTGCCTACCTGTAGATTTTGGCCTCTAGCTCAGCCGGCACCTAGGGAAACCTACCAAACCTGTACATTTTTTAAAACTAGAGACCTAGGGGAATCCAGGATGGGGTGACTCGCGGGGCTCTGACCAGGTTCTGTTATCCAGAATCCTTTGCAAACCTCAAAAAGTGGCTAAAAAAACAAGTTTTCCTCACATTTCGGTGACAGAAAGTTCTGGAATCTGAGAGGAGCCTCAAATTTCCTTCCACCCAGCGTCCCCCCAAGTCTCCCGATAAAAATGATACCTCACTTGTGTGGTTAGGCCTGGTGCCTGCGACAGGAATAGATCACACAACGGTCAATGTTGGTCCTTACGTGAGGCAGCTGTTGACCCTGGGGTGATCCATCCCTGACACAGACACTAGGTGTAGGCACTCAAGTGGGGTAGTGTTTTTATCAGGACAGGTGAGGAGTCACTGGGTGGTAGGAATATTGTGGATCCCAGCATATTCCTGTAGTTTGTGTGACAGAAATGCGAGAAAAATTGAGTTTTTTTTCAACATTTCAGCTTTGCAGGGTATTCTGGGTAAGAAAACTTTGGGGAAGCCACACAAGTCACACCTCTGTGGACTCCCCCGAATGTCTAGTTTCCAGAAATGTTTGGGTTTAGTGTGTTTCTCTATATGGCCGCCGAATCCAGGACCAAAGACACAGGTGCCTGCCTTACAAAACCAGTTTGTTTTGCCATGGATAATTTTGATGTCTCCACAATATGATTTGGGTGGTGGAATTTGGGGCTGAACTAAATTGGGGAGCTCCCAAGAGAGCACTCTCTCTCTGCTTGCCGCCGCATTCACCTGCTCTCTGGGTTGGCCTAACCCACTATTACCCAGTTGCACAAACAGCTTGCGAAGGGACAGCAGGACTGTCCTCATCACCTCCCTCATAATGTACTGGAAGAGGAGTTATCGAATGGGACTCCTCTGACTGAAAAATCACTCCCAGAGTCTGCGCCATTGTCCTATCCCTCAGATGCTGTCTCAGTATCTGATGTCTCAGTCTCTGATCCTATGTCAGAGCGGTCCTCTATAACCCGAGTGCAGGCAGCAGTCATCCATCAAGATGCCATCTCTGCTATTGGCCAAACTGTTGCTTTAAAACACTAGCCTACGTAGACAGTCACAAAATCGATGGTGTGTGAGATACGTGCAACAGTAGAGGCCACCTTACCTGCGCTTCTTCCCTCAATCAGCACGTACTTTCAAGACACTCAAAAAACACCTTGTCACATACCATTCGTCACAGTCTTTAGCACCTCCTGCGCCCAGTCCAACAATCATTATTGGTGCTCCCACTCCCTCCTCCTCGGATTCCCTCATTACCACCCAGCAAAAGTGCCCTTCATCTCTCCATAGACTTTGCTAATGTACTCAGCTATTTACATAAAATACAGATTTGCTCTTTGCAGTAGGCATATAAACCTTCTGCGCTTCTTTATGGCACTAAAACTGCCACTAGACAAGTCGGACCCTTTTCCCCCCAGGGAAACCACACACATATTGACAAAAGTGATATATATATGACAGCCAATCACCTGAAACTCAACTCAAGCAAAACCGAAATAATCCTCTTTGGCACACACAAAAACACCTGGGACCCCTCATGGTGGCCCACCACGCTAGGCCCTGCACCCACCCCCGCCAACCAAGCACGCAACCTCAGCATCATCCTAGACTCCTCCCTCTCGATGACCCAACAAATCAACGCTCTCACCTCCTCATGCTTCAACACACTCCGTATACTGAAAAACATTCAAATGGATCCCCACAGAGACCAGAAAAACTGTCATTCACGCACACATCAGCAGCAGGCTTGATTACGGAAACGCCCTCTACGCCGGCACCACTCTAAAACTCAAGCGCAAACTACACCCATCTAGAACTCAGCAGCAAGACTCATCCTCGACCTCCGCCGACACGAACACATCTCTCCACACCTCAAATCCCTCCACTGGCTCCCCATTGACAAAAGGATCACCTTCAAGATCCTCATCCTCGCACACAAATCACTCCACAACACAGGCCCTGCCTACCTCAACGAGAGTCACCTTCCACACCCCCACACGAAACGTCCGCTCAGCTGACCTCTCTCTCGCCTCTGTCCCCCGCATCAAACACACCACCACCGGGGGTAGATCCTTCTCCTACCTTGCACCCAAAACCTGGAACGCCCTCACAACCCACCTTCGCAAGACCCAAAACCTACTTCTTTTCAGGAAGGGCCTCAAAACCTGGCTTTTCGAACAGTGAACCTCCGAGCCCCTTTCCCTCCCCCCGCCCCCCCCCAAGCGCCTTGAGACCCTCACAGGTGAGTAGCACACTTTATAAATCTCTTTGGTATATATAGATCTACCTCTATATATATATATATATATCTATGTACATAGATATATCTATAGATATATCCATGTACATAGATATATCTATCTACATAGATATATAAATATAGATCTATATATAGATCTATTTTTTTTAGTTGTTGTATGGTTTCCTTGGGGGCCAAAATGGCCCCCAGGGAAACCCTACAACATCTAAAAAAAAAATTGCCCCCACAGGGGGTCACCCTGCCCACGGGCGACCCCCTGTAATTTTATTTATTTTTTATTTTGATTTTTTTGAAAAAAAACAATCCCCTGGGGGGGGGGGGGCGCGATCGCCCCCCGCCCCCCCCCCCAGGGGGCACCTACCTTTTTTTTTTAAATTAATTATGCCCATTTTCCGAGGGGGCCGCCCCCCCAAAGTGAAATCCCTGGCGTCTAGCACAGCTGCGACCGGGGGCCAGGAAACACTTTCAGGAAGGCCTCGTAAGAAAGGGGAGACACTCCCCTTTCTTACGAGGCCTTCCCGAACGTGGGAAAGGCTGTTTTCCCCATCAAAGCAGGAAGCGGCCGCAAGGCTGATTCCTGCTTTGATGGGGAAAACACCTTTGCAACGTCAGCGCGCCGCTGACAAAGGGGCGGGTGGGGGGGCGGGGGGAGACACGGAAGCTTCCGTGTCTCCCGGGGGGGGTTTAAAAAAATAAATAAATCCTCGGGTGCGACGCACCCGAGGATTTATTGATACCCTTCCTGGTGTCGGCCACTGGTCGTGACCCGCACCAGGGAGGGAGAGGTTAACAACACATGTAGCATCTATTCACCCTAATGATCCACGGATTTGGTTTCATGGAATTGATCATGTTCCGATTCATCCTAGGGGTGGCAATAGGGAACTGACATTACGCCAAAGGGAGGCAGCCTGGATCTGCTGCCTACGAGCGGTCGAATTGGGCCACAATTCTGACCATGAACTTCATTATTTCTTATAGTGCAATAACTGTGTTTGGAATAATATGACGTTCACACAAGGACTACGAATGTGTTACTAGTTTTTGGTGCATTGTTTTTGGATATAGCTATCACTATTTCTCATTGTTTTGTTTTATGTTGTATCATGCTCTACGTCTTGGGGCTGCTGAAATACTTACCTTCAGTATGTGAACATTGACCTGTTCCAATTTTGTGTAATCATGTTTTCTGTATGGTTAGATTGTACAATACTAGGACCAATATTAATATTCCGATTTGTTAATATTTACATTCTTATATTGTATACATTTTCTTGACTAACATTGTGGACTTTCATGGTCAGACTGTATAATACTAGGACCAATACTAATATTCTGATTGATTGGTTATTAGTTATACTTCTGCATTGTATACATCTTCTTGCTAAATATTGTGGACTCTTATGCATATTATCTTTTTTGATTTACTTACTTCTCTACTCTTCATTTTCAATCACCCTTTTTGTTTGTTTGATTTACTTTTCATTGTACAAATATGGAATCCAGTCAGTCCTGTTTTGCACCAGTTCGCTATGGCTGCCTGGTGTTACCGTTTCGTTTCCTTTGTGTTTCTTTTTTACAGTTTTTTTCCCGTTTTGGAACACCGTTTACTGGAGCCCTTTTCTACTTATCTTCCGTTCCATGGAGAATAACAACAGCACCAAGATGGCTGCTGTTGTCCATTTTCTATTTTCAGTTTTTGCTCACACCGCCCGGATATCTGGGTTCTGTGTAGTCCTTTTACGTTAACTTCTACTGAGGTTTCCGTTTCATACTCTTGGTCTTTGGGACCGGCGTTATAATTCCGCGGGGTCCCGTATCCACTCCTACGGTCGATCGGACTGGGTTACTTTCTTGATTTTGGACGCAAATCCAATGATCACCAATCTATCTGGTAAGATAGTCTTTTTTTCCTTATTTTATATTTTGACTATGACGGGGACATGGCGTTTTTTCTGTTGTGAACGCCTCTATTATTTTTACTCATGGTTTCCCGAGGGACCTCGTTGCCCGTCAACCATCTATACATGTTTGGGACATTTACCCTTTTCTTCTTACAAATGATATCGTATATTGGGCATTGTATGAGCTCACTTTCAGTCCTTCTCTCGTCAACTTCTTTTTTCCATGATAATTAAGAAGCCTTTCATTGGCTATACATTTTTACTGTTACATTTAGAAAAACCTTGCTCTTTCCCATTTGATTTATGGTTCTTTTATACCATATTTTTGACTTGACTCATGTCGCCCCTTTTTTTCTTTCCGTCAGGCATAGAACTAGTTGCCACTAATTTGACTATTGAGACTGATTGGACTCCAGTGTGGTACGCTCATCTACACATGCACTTTTCTTTACACAATTTGTTTTGACGTTTTTTATCTTTAACTTACACCAATGTGTATTCTTGCCTATATGGTCTCTTTTCCTTTCCTTCATTGGATCATTTTATCCAATATATAATTTCCTCACTTTGTTCAGTCAGCCCTACACAGGGATACGCACCAGTGGATTTTCTGCATTCCTTTCTGGTATCGATATACTTTTTCTATAAGTTTACTGTCTCTGTTTCCGCTTGGTGGTGGTTTTGCATATCCAATTCAGGTTTCACATGACACATGTCATTTTGACATCACATTATTTTCAATGCGTGTGTATTTTCACGCCCCTTTAGCTCTGTTTTACACGGTGTTCTATATCGTGTTGGTACGCATCTTTATGTAATTATATTTTCATTTACATTTCATTTATTTTTATGCAAGTTGGTTCTTTTTTGATTGTGAGCTTTATACATTTGTTCCATGTCTTGTCACATTACAGCCCTGAAGAAGCCCCTTGAGTGGGCGAAACGCGTTGGCTGTCTACTCATTGTACCATTTGCTGTATTTACGGAACTGCAAGATTACTAAGTATTGGACTTGCAAAGAATTAAAAAGAAAGATTTCACATCTTCACCACTGGAGCACTGGATTTTTTGTTTCACTTTCTACAACGTGTTTGTGGTGGCGGTGCTCCGCCTATTTGAATTTCATGTATTGGATCTAGCTTAGCCCCTTTTTTGGCTCTCTATGCAGCAGGAGCCTTGGTGGAGTTGCACGCCTGAAGATACTAGAACCAAATATTTCTTGAACACTCAGTTTTGTGAATTACTAGACACTCATAGGGATTAGTGCGTTCTCTGCGAGCGTGCTGCATTTTGTTTTTCTTGTTTTTAACCTCCGTATGTAAGTGAAAGATGGAAAAGAGTGCTGAAGCCAGCGTGCAAAAGCAGTGAGTGGAAAGCATAAATATAAAACATAACGTGCTTTGCTGAAAAGCTTTATCCTAAAAAACATTATCATTCACAGGCAAAGGGGGCTGAAGCCAGCAAAATGTCCAGCTAAGTATATACTAAGGCCCTCATTCCGACATTGGCCGGCGGCGGTCGCCGCCGGCCTGTCGGGGGCCGCCAGGATACCGTTCCGCGGTCGAAAGACCGCGGCGGTGATTCTGACTTTCCCGCTGGGCTGGCGGGCGGCCGCCTTCAGGCCGCCCGCCAGCCCAGCGGGAAAGAGGCTTCCACGATGAAGCCGGCTCGGAATCGAGCCGGCGGAGTGGAAGCTGTGCGACGGGTGCAGTTGCACCCGTCACGTATTTCACTGTCTGCGAAGCAGACAGTGAAATACATTTAGGGGCCCTCTTACGGGGGCCCCTGCAGTGCCCATGCCAGTGGCATGGGCACTGCAGGGGCCCCCAGGGGCCCCGCGACCCCCCCTACCGCCATCCGGTTCCTGGCGGGAGAACCGCCGGGAACTGGATGGCGGTAGGGGGGGTCGGAATCCCCTCGGCGGCGCAGCTAGCTGCGCCGCCTTGGAGGATTCCAATGGGCGGCGGTACACTGGCGGGAGACCGCCAGTGTTGCCGGTCCGACCGCGGCTTTACCGCCGCGGTCGGAATGCCCATTGGAGCACCGCCGGCCTGTCGGCGGTGCTCCCGCGGTCCTCCACCCTGGCGGTTTGAAACCGCCAGGGTCGGAATGAGGGCCTAAATGTTCTACCGGTTACAGTTCATACGCAAAGTCTGTTTGAAATGAAAAGTTAAGAAAACATATTTGCAAATGTTTTCAAAGCACTACAGTGTGATTTCTAGGCTTTAGGCAACCTTTAGCCCTTTAAAACAAATGCACAGAATCACACCTTTGTAACATCCCCGCGCCAGGATGAAGACACAAATGGCCAATAAAGGAAGAATCCTTGCAGTTTTGTTGTGAAAGTGGGGTGCTTCATGACTTAAAAGAAAACATGTCTTGCATTTAGCACTGATTGGAAAAAGACAGCGCTGGTCAGCTCGTTTCACATTCCTGGTCATAAATCATACATTGTGGCCTCGGTTCTTAAACAAACAGCCTGCCTCGCCCCGATCCTCTGCTTTTTGCATCCTGCTGAAAATAGCAAGTCTTTCTAAGGAGGAGGAGGGGAAGCCGTGGTCTTTGGGTCACAGAGTGAGCAAAATAAACAAGAATCATGAGAGGCTCACATGCAGATTTCTACAGCACTCAGTTCTGCTGCTTTCCAGGCTGCACTGAGCTACAAAAGAAGACAACATTTCAACTTGTTCGCTCGAGTTAGAGCTATTATCATTTTCTTGATACACAAACTAAAAATAAAAAGTAAAACAGTTGACATAAGCAGCCGGTTCAAAGCGCCGCCGTGAGCTCCCAGAGACAGACAAAAGGAACAAGCATTTGCAATGCAAGAACAGAAAATGCGTGAGGGAGAGTAAGGAATGGAATAAACAAAGTCACACATGACAGCAGATGAAAATATGTAATAGACCAGAGCCCTGTTAACAGAATCAGACTGGAGTTACTGAATCATCCAGTGATCTGGTCAAATGCTATTAGCCTTTGAAAAAAGTAATCCCCAAACACATGCCACATAGGCACAAGTGGAAGGGTACAAGTACTAGGGCCATGCTCCAGGGGAGTCTACAACTGTGGAAAAGGTGGGACAAAGAGCAAGGATTGACCACTAGCAAGCAAGGATTTTTTAAGGACACTGAAACAAACCAGTGAAAAAGCAGAGACCCCACAAAGAAGTATAGCAGTATATACTAAAGTATATACAAGAGGTCTTGAATGCTCAACATAAAAAGACTTCAAGTGAAGATTGCGCTTGACTACTCGAGCTGCTCTGTTCTCTCGAGTCACCTGTCACAGATGGAACGTGAAGTCTCAGTCTCAGCCTCTTCAAAGAGAGTAATTAAAAAAATAAAAAAAGAAACTTTCACCTGACGCTGTCAGTTCATGGACATCTTTTGTCTGAATTCTTGATCCATGATTATTTCGTTTAAAGACAACTTTTCAACGTAAACTAGTCTCTTACTATCTTAAAGACTGCCTGAGAGTACGATTACTGTGAAAATGTGCCCTTTAACAAGACCTCCTTCCGCCTTCCTGGTTTAATGGTGGTCTGGCTTAACACTGTTTTTTGCGTGCCTATATATTTTCACAATAATTCTGCACCACGTTCTTAAGTCGCTCTTGCAAATGTGGGTTTGTAAAAGAAGGGTGCCTAAGTGGCAAGTTTCCAAGGTCTGTGCATGAATAGCTACTCCAGTCTAGGTTTTTTTCTTTTGCTCTTTTCATTCTGGCACTTAAAGCGCTGGTTTCATAATGGGATTTAAAAATAAAACACCAAGTTTCAGAATGCAGAGGAAAACCTGAGCTGGTCAGGTACTGACTGAGAAGCTTGGCATGGCTGACTAAGTAAAGGTTTGTTTGTTTTAGACTACCACACGTGTACTACATGCATCCATCAGAAAAGCACTCCCTGACACTGAGCATTTACGCCTTCTTTTTAAGGATGACCCCTCCACTTTCACTTACTGTGTTAGCGTGATGTCAAAAATGAACATGTAGTTATGGGTTAATTCTGTAATGCTACTTTTTAAATCGGCGTACTATTTTTGTACTACATGATATACTAGCATTGTCATTTACTGTAAAGTGCATTGTAATCATCAGTGTCTGAATGCATGGAATGTGCATGGTAACATGTAAGTGGGCATGTTTACAGTCACAGCAGATGCCCACTTATACGTGCAGTCCGCCATTGTGTTAATTAGTTACTGCTTGCAGATGAATCATTGCTACAACAGCCTCCCAGTACTATGCTGCATTCAGTGTGTGTTGTGTGTCATTGTCAGACTCATGTTTGCCTTTTTGAGTGTCATTTTTCAGAGTAAACATAGTTCTCCTGTATTGGGGTATCTTTCATTGATTCACATGCATGAATCATTGTCGAAGTGGGAGTCCCACAGTACATAGAAAGCAGTAATTCAAAATTTTTAGAAAGCAGTAATTCATAATTTTACTTTGAAGTTAATGCAAAAGACATTCACTTGAATAGCTTATCAGTGTTATTATAAAAATGACCCAAAGTCCAGCCAATCAGGTGACAGCACCCTTGAGAACCCTTTCCAGAGAGGCTCAAGTCTCTCAGATTTTCTACCACATGTGATGTGATGCAATGAAAGTCTCCCTCAGCTCTGCTCAATTTAGAGTTTTTCTGACAGGAATTCTTCAGAAAACTATTGTTTTGCCTCTTGGACTGCGACTTCTAACATCATGTCTACAGCCAAGAAAGGATTATTTTGACCCTGCAGCACCTGTGGGAAGCTAAGGCTCCACTGTGAAGATCCTCACAAGGACTGCATATATTGTCTTTACCCAGGCCACAAGGTGAAAGATTGTAAGATTTGTCGAATCTTCCCTCATAAAACCCCGAGAGATTGAGAGGCTAGGCTTCTGCTATAAAAACTTAAGGCCAAGGAGTACCTTCTCGCTGATGACAACACTGATACTTAAACAGAAATGTGTGCCATTTAAACAGAAAGAGATCTGTGGAGAGTTACATTCCAAAACGAAGTAAGGCAGGCAAAAAAACATTCAGTGGGGGGAAAAAACAGAGGAATGTCCATCAACCTCGAATAAAGAGATTTCAACTGGGAAAGGTAATTCTGTAAGTTCCACACCAGCTGCCAGCACTACCCAGGTAAAAAAAAACATCCAGATCTCTGTCACTGCCAAGAACACCAAAGATTTCACTCTCGCCAACAAAAGCCTTGTCGACGACAGCCTTGGTCACAACTGCTACCAAAGCGATGTTAACTGCACCGCTTTCACCCTTGATAATAACACTGTCACCGTTATCATCGACAACAATAACATCTATCAACATAAAGTGTAAGCCTCCTTTACTGTCATCGACACCCCAGGTGCAGAAAGCGTTAACGAAGACATCTACGTTGGACCCATCTAAAAAAAAAGTTCTGCTCCTCGTCGACAGACCCATCAACGTCAACAAGGAAGTCAACGATATCAGCTAAATTTAAACCATTGACGTTAATACTGTCGACTGCAGCATTGACGACGACCACACCAACAGCTTTCATACCATCAACAACAGCACCGTCAACGAATCAGTTACATCCTGCAGATACATTGTTGATGGCAGCACCGTTGACAACAATAGTATCAATGCCCTCAACAAGACCTGATTTGGACTCGCAACAACCATCTTTCCTACCTGTAACACTAACACTGTTAAGACGCAAGTCCACACAAAAGACACTGTTACCATCACATACCTGACCCAGTAAGGTCTTGCCCGCCCCCTCCCAGATAACCTCCTTGATGATGATAAGGAGGAATAAGAGGAGGAACATTCAGGTGTTGGGCTTTTTGGAGTGGCTCGTTGCCCTTCGAATTTATGAATTAAATGCCAAGAAGAGGATGAAGAGGACCAACAGTATGAACATTCATACGTCCATGAACTCTTTGTATACCAGCATGAGACAGGTTCACAACCACAACAAGAAGAACCCACAGTACAAATGCCAGTGTCACTGGTCACCAATTTACTGCATGTGCTGCAGGACTACTATACTAGATTTCCACCATCAGGATCTGTAACTCCACTGCCATGATTCTAGGGCCTTCTCCCAGAAATCAGTCTTCAGATTTACCAGTATCCGCAACACCGTTGCCACTCTGTCTACACCTCCAATAAATGATCCACCTTCCTCGGATGAGGACCAAGAAGCGGGTGAGATTCAGGACACCGCCTCACTTACCAGTGACGGGGACGACCAACAAATAGAAATACCATCCCCTTCTACTCCACCACTGGTAGATTCTCCACCGAAGGGCATAGTAGGGTTCTATATTATTATTGAACAAGCTGCCAAAAGTTTTCAGCTTCCAATTGTCACAAAGCAATCAGATTGCTTTCTTTACGACTTTAAGGAGAGTTTCAAAAAGTCAGTTCATGCTATCCGATAGTGGATTTTATTTGGGAAGAGGGCCTTAAGGGTATGTAGACTCCATCCTCAATACCAGTGGTACTTCCCAGATTGGACAAAAAGTACAGAGTGCCTGAGAACTCCACAGCTGTCTAGTTGGTCAACCCAAACCTGACTCAGTGATAACTCAGGCAGCTCAAGCAGGTTCAGAAAACCATCTTCTCCACTTTTCGCACCCCCAGATAAGAAAGGGAGACACCAGGACACTATAGGAAAGAAATTCTCAACGATGGCGGCTATAACTGTCAGAGCAGCGAATTCATTGGCGATCCTAGGGTGATACGACTGACAAATGTGGTCGGACATTTCCCAATACATTCATCTCCTTTCCAAAAAAGCTAAATCTGAAGTGTGGCAGATTCTACAATAGGGAGAAAAGATTTCCGCTGAGATCCTAGACTGTGCCATAGATGTCTCATCCACAAGCTTTCGACAGCTTGCTGGAGCAGCAGTACTAAGTCGCCAGGGATGGCTGAAAGCCACTTCCTTCCACCTGGAAGTTCAAATGAAGGTACTAGACATGCCATACAATGGGGAATTGCTGTTTGGTACCTATGTTGATGAGGCGCTACAATCTATAAAGGAAACATGAGACAGCTAATTATTTAGGTACCCTCCAATACAGAAGGCAGCCCTTTCAAGGAGCTGGGGTCGAGGAGTTTACTCCTGTAGAGGTGGTTTCCACCAGTACAGACAATACCAACCTTATCAGAGCCAATATCGTCCAACCATCACTCAATAACGACAACAGCCCTATAGGCAACCACCATTGACAGCCTACAGACACCCTGCCAGAGGAAAGTCTTCCTGTAGAGGCAGAGACGCTTCCAAAAACCACTGCCCCCGACCAAGTGCTGGCCACTACCCCTACTACACTACTCAGATAGGGGGTAGGATTTCCAATTACTTCCACTAGTGGCCCCAGATCACATCAGACCAGTAGGTCCTCGACATTATCACCAGGGGTCACAACCCTGGCATTCCAACAAGCCCCTCTGAATATACCACCATGAGGACCTCCACCTGCGCACTTGAAAGAGCTCCTATTACAGATTACCACAATGATATGTAAGGGAGCCATAGAAATCGTCCAGAAGTCTCAGAGTGGAACCAGCTTCTATTCTCGCTTCTTACTTATTCGGAAAAAGACAGGAAACTGGCGCCCATCTTAGAGTTTCGACAACTGAACACATTCCTGAAAAAACAACCATTTCATATGGTCACTCTTCAGGATGTGTTACAGTTGCTGAATCAAGGGGATCATATGACGGCCTTGTATCTCCAAGACGCCTGTTTTCATATCCCAATGTACCCCAAACACAGGAAGTTCTTATGCTTCAAGGTAGCCAGCATTCACTACCAATTCAAGGTATGACCATTCGGTCTGAGGTCAGCTCCTCGTGTGTTCACCAAAGTCTTGGCTCCTGTAGCAGCATATCTCAGACAAAGAGGAGTTCAAGTTTTTCCATGCTTGGATGATTGGCTCATAAAGGCGATCACAGCATGCCAAGCATCCAGGGGCAGAGCAGCATGTCTGTCTCTTTTTCTCACCTTATGCCACTCAGTCAACTACCAAAAGTGACACCTCACTCCTATAACAAACATCATCTTTCTAGGAGCTGTACTGGACACAGAAGAAGCAAAATCCTTCGCTTCCCACGAGGGATAGGAAAAGATCCACAACTTAGCTCTACGCCTCGCCAAAAGAAGGTCCACTTCTGTCTGAATCTACAAGTCTTTCCTAGGGATGCTTTCCTCTTGCTTTCCACATATACCAATCTGCGGTCTCCACATCAGATCCCTTCAGGAAGAGTTGGACAGTGAATGGGTCCAAATCAACGGATCTTTTGATGATAATGCTCAGATAACCCCCCAATGAGGCAGACCAGGATATGGTGGTCGAAGACATCCCACATCTCAGAAGGTCACTCTTTCCTGAATCAGATTTCTGAGTATGTCATTACCACAGATGCACCCCTTGAGAGCTGGGACACTCATCTCCAAGACCTGACAGTGAGAGGAAAATGGACAACCCAAGAAGGAATGCTCCATATCAAACTTACTAGAGTTAAAAGTCACCTTACTGACTCTCAAATTCTTTCTAACCAAAATCATGGATTCATCGGGTCTTATCTGATCCAACAATACCACAAGCATGCACTACCTCAACAAGCAATGCGGGACACGCTCACCAGTGCGATCTCTCCAGGCACAAGAGATATGGATCTGGACCCTTCAACACCACAGAAAGAATGGATGCTTCAGTAGGACAAGCAGTTCTGCGGAATCTGTTTGGATAAGGTGAACCACTCATTTTTTGCCACCGTCCACTATTTAATTTGCATGGCATTTGTTTTATACTATAATGTTTACTGCTAACTATTCTGATTCAAGCATGTGAATCTATGAAAGATATCCCAATACTAGAGAAGAAATGTTACTTTCCTGTAACTGTGGTTCTCCAGTATTTCTTTCATAGATTCACATGCAACCCACCTTTCTCCCCATAGAGGCTCACCTTATGCCTTGGTTTTCTGCATCACTTGTGCTACAAAATCTGAGAGACTGAGGCCCCTGTGGTGAGGGCTCTAAAGGGTGCTGTTGACTGATTGGCTGGACTATGGGTCATTTCTAATAACACAAATAAGCTATTCAAGTGAATGTCTTAACTTCAATGTAAAATTTTGAATTACTGCTTTCTATGTAACGTGGGACTCCCACTTCGATGACGGGGAATGATTCAAGCATGTGAATCTATGAAAGATACCAATACTGGAGAAACACAGTTACAAGTAAGTAACTTATTTTCTTAGTCATCAGTCTTTAAGACCGCCATATGCCTAAGAGAAGATTTCTTTATTTTGTAATTTAAAAATAGAAATGTATTTTGTAAAGAAGGGTTAAGGTCAGATGTGTTTACCTAGTCCATTTAAGTCTATATGACTTGGTACAAATGGTGGTTCTGCCTCACCGTAACGTTCAGAGATTGTTCTAAAGGTGAAATAAATAATGAAAGAAAGTGCCTCCACCCAAGTTGGAACATTTGATCTGAATGATGGGATGGTTTAAGGGTAAGTTATCATGGTAAGGATTTGCACAGGCTTAACAAGTTGTCAGGTACATGAAACATATATTTTAATATGCATTTAAATGACGTGAATAGCTGGATTCTCTTTTTGTCTGCGGGTCCTACAGTTTGACAGAATGCTTGGTAACAGGCAGTCAGAGACTGAAAGGGCACACATGGCCTGTGCCACCATAGGCAGACCCTCTTCTGGCAATAGGCACCTGCATTAGAAGTCACGTCCAGTCGCTCATAGACAGACCTAATCTTGAAATGTTCAGGATTTTGTTATTTTTGTCACAACTAGTTTATCATACTAGTATAAACTGAACTAATTTCATTAGTAGTATATAGTGACCGTTAGCATGCCTGCCACTGTTATGCACAATGAACATTGCAGTTTTTGATCAGATGTGCTGAGCACCATCCTTTATGGGTAGCAATATCACTGACAGAGCAGTAGACGCGTACGCCACTCTGGCACTACACTGGAGCCCCTTAATAAAGTGGTGGCCAGAGTTTTTCAATCAATCACCATAATCATTCCTCATTTGATCTATTTAAAAACGGCTGTCTCCTCCATTCGTGGAATCCTGGACAATATTTAATTTTAACGTAAGACTGCCACTTGAAATTGTGCATTTTGGGTTGTAATATAACAATATTAACAAAAGTAATAGTGCAAGAATAAAGACGTTTCTGTTCTTGAGGTTCAGCCACATGTGAGTAAGATCCAGCTCTAGGAAGTTGGTATTTAAGTCTGAAGACTTTTGCTGTAATACCAAACCCGCACCTTTCCAATGAACTAGGTTAAGGTCATGAGAGAATTTGAGCCTGGCACAATAGACGTTACTCCATTTTACCTATTCCAAACTTCTCATTCCTGGTCGAACTGCATATTTTCCAGAAAGCACATCTGCAGTCCTTGGTGGCTAACTAAAAACACAGCAGGTCACCGCTGCTGAATGTTAGCAACCCAACCAGTCTCTGACACGCCCTGTGGAGTTAGAAAATCATTTTATTTATGAATTTCTTTCTTGTCATTTCTAAAAATACAGGGGGTCATTATGACCCTGGCGGTGAGTGTTAATGTAGCAGTAGTACCGCCAACATATGCAGCCAACCCGCCACTTCTCCACTCATACCGCCATGGCAGTATCAGCCGCCAGGCCGGAGATTTCAATCTCCAGCCGGCATAGTACCCCCGGTGGCATTTTGAGCCTACCTACCACCATGGTTTCCGTGGCATTAGTAACGCCACGAAAACCATGGCAGTAAGCCCTACCGGTGATAGGGTGTTCTTTCCCTGTCACCGGTAGGCGGCTCTCCCCCAACACTCACCAGACGCCCCCTTCCATTCAAACTCCCCCCACCCGCTCCGGTCCTCACACTCCTCCCATCACCCCCCGTACATGCACACACCCGCAGACACGCACCATGCATACACCCAATCACTCACCGTGACATACACGCATTCATACATGCATACTTATAGACATTCCTACACACAATCACACTGACATGCAGACACACACTCACTTCACCATTCTTACACGCATTAACTCACACACATACACCCTAGCAAACAACACAACACACACAGATGCATTCATGCGAACATCCAGACACACACACATACACAACACCCCCCACCATCCTCCCTTGTCAGAAGCCCTAGTTACCGTGTTCGAGGAGGTCTTCAAGCGGGGAACTGGAAGTCGGACTGCTACCGCCAGCAGCGCCAGCCAGCAGAACACCGCCTGGCCGTATCACAGGTCATGAAATGTCTAGCGGCGTAGTACTGGTGTGGTGTGCCGGTGGTAGCAGCGCCAGCTTACCACTGTCCACCAGTATGATCACTGCCAGATTTCCGCCCTTGTTGTGGCGGAAGTCCGGCAGTGATCATAATATGGCGGACGGATGGTAGACGCGGTGACGGTATTTTGGCGGCCGTCATCGCAGCGGTAGGTGGTTTTTACCGCCAATGACATAATGAGGGCCACAGAGTCAGTTTAGGGCTGGCTTGCCCTGTCACGTACCGAGTTGTATGACCAGCTAAAAAAAGGCATGAACTATGCCCACCACCATCAAGAATTACAGGCAACAAGACAGCAAAGACAGACAAACACACACCAGTCACACACCAGTCAGACGCAGTATTATCTCAGTTCTTCCCCACATGGGTGTCGACGTCTCAGCTCAGCCCTGTATTGAAGGTGAAATTTAGAAAAACAAAGGTAAACGTAAAATTGAGACTCATAACTTGGTAGGCAAGGGTAACTTCTTTTAACCATGTGTGCACAGAACCTCGACAGTTAGGGTGTAGAAAGGCAGTGAATAACCATTTAAATAGATAGGGAAGGAGGCAATTCGGAACTATTTAATAGCTTCACATGCTGTTGGTATGTTCTGGCACTGGGAGCAGACACAGTGACACATGACCTTATTGTACACCCCTTGTAGTCCCGTAAGTGCTATCACTTTCAGGAATGAGGCTCTTGTCATGGGTGAGAAATGCCTCCAGCATTTCTACCCAGATCCCCTCAATAGACTGCCTCTGCATCCTGTGCCTCTACTCATTCAGCAGAGCTGTATCGTCTTACATGGCCCATAGCTCTGAAGAGAAGCGTCAACAAATGTGTGGTGAACCCTCTTGTGACCTTCAATGGAGTGCGACTTCCCTTTTTGCCAGGACAATGGCGAGGCCAAGAAATTTGTCATCCACTTTTTGCTGCCTGTTTTGTGGGTATATGACCCGAATACAGATAGCCAAAGAGCCTACATCCCTCTTACCCAACAAACATATGTCCATAGACCATGCATTCCTCCTACCCAGCATATGCTCCTCTTCAGTGATCACTGCCCCCAGAATCGCCGAATCTTAGGGCACTCCCATAACGTGTAAAAACCCAGCATCTATCAAGGCACATCTAGGACACTGCATGTGGCCCATCTGCTACATGACATTTATTCTGTGGGGGCGGAGGGTGGTAAGATAGGTGGAATGGATGTTACTAAATTGTGTATATTTAAAGCAAGTATTACCGAGACCTTGTGTGCTTGTTCCATTGCCAGCTTTTACTCCCCATCCCGAAGCTTCCTACTCAGTGTAGCTTCCCACCACTTATGTCTACGTGGCAGGTCATTTGTGACCATTTAGAGTGCTGATTTGTATGACCATGATACCAACTTGCATCCTTGCCCAATGGTTTGAAGGACCTGCAGTAGCTCATGAGTCCAGGGCTCCATCAGTTGCTCAGCCCATAATCTCCGCAAGGCTGTGCCCACAGCCCCATATGTGAGGAACTGGGGGGCAGGGAGACCATTCTCCTCCATCAAGGAGTCCAGTGTACGGAAAGTACTCTTCGTGTAGCGACCAGTTAGAAAATCATAACATATCCAAGCAGAACTCTGTCGCTGCCTGTTCTTGCTATCTTTTATCCTACTACTAGATCATGAACACAGCACAGTTGTTTGAAAACTGCCCTCCGCCACTGTTTGTGGCATGCTTCCTCATTGGGCATCTGCTAACACATTCCTATGTGTACCCACGTTGGAATGGAGCAGTAGGGGCGGGGAACACAAAACAATACACAACAAACCAAAAACAAATGGGGATCTAGATTCACATTAAAACTATCTTGTGTGTCCAATCCTCTTGGTTACTAAGGGACCCCATGGAGCCCATGGATAGGGTTAAATATAGATATATGGTGGTGATATTTAGGGCACAATCACCCATTACCCCAGCCTCTGTTCTCCAGTCAACACGTTTTGGCCGTTTCCACTGCCCATAAGGGTCAGTCGGACTTCATCAGGACCTTTCGATCCTCCTTTCCTTTTTTATTCCCTACCTGTCATTAATCAGGACTTCTATCGATATGCATATCCAGGTACATTTGACCCTCTTTTGTGTACACTCTCTGGATTATCTACAACGAAAAGGGTAGAGAAGCAAACATGACACACATACAGTCATTTTTCTTGGATGAGAGTTCCTCAGATCCATTTCCTCTTTCTCCGATCAGTCATACATATTTATAGGCCAATGCGTATATTGGCCCCCCGTGACTCAGTGTTGTCTCCTTCACACATTAAAAAATATATTGTTGTGAGACATCCCATCACCCTGCATTGATTCCAACCAAGCTGTAAATCTCATATCTCGCACTGAGATTTCATTAAATCGCTCTTAAACTGGAGCCCAGTGGGAGCACCTCCCTGTTGTCAAACACTAAGTAAAACAAATAGTATGTTCAGATACGGAGCTCTCAGTGTAGCAGAATATGTTAAAATAGCGTTCCTTCACAGTCTGTAATCACGTGTTCTCACCCCTTTTATCAGGGGTTCTATAGTCATCGCACGGTCAAAGGTGTGCGTTTTATTAAGTTCGGCGGTGCTCCTAATCATCCCCATTTCCTCTCTCTCATTGAAACGCTCAACCCGTTTACTTCTGACCTCGCCAAGGGACCAGTGCCTCCTCTCAAGCCATCTCCGGCTCCGTGTAGGACTCCGGGCAGAGCCCTACCTTCAGCTGATATTTTTCCTGTTCCTGATCACGTCATTCCGTTTACGTGATCTGTGTCGTACAACTTGATTCCCTCATCCTTCACACAATGTCCCCGTTTGGTGGCCATCTTGGACGTATATTCCCAAATTGTATTTCATCCACATCGGGCGGCCATCTTTGGTATACGCTTTAAACTCTACATATGTAGCAGGGAAGTAAACCACTTGCGAACCTCGCAAGTAATAAATTGTAATTCTCAAATTAACTACTTCACTTTGCTTCCCCAGGTCACCTACTTTAACGATACTAATTAGTATGTGTCCAAACTGCAGATAGTAAATTATTTGCACACCTATGAAGTTTTATACTTTATTAGATGCTGAATAACTTCTCCATTTCACATCTCTAAGTCAACTACTAACTAGTGTACCCCTAATCTGGGTGAGACTTGGGTGGAGGGGGTGGAGGCAAAACTGGGTGGGATAGATGGGGAGGGGATAGATAGTATCAATCACTGGACAACCTCTCAGTTTTATTGCATACTCTACGCCACATACAGCTATATATATATACATATATATATATATATATATATATATATATATATATATATATATATATATATATACACACACACACATTATATATATATATATATATATATATATATATATATATATATATATATATATTTATAATAATTTTGGCTCCCCATTCTCCAAACTCCTACTCATATCATGTTAGGCCCTTCATTGACAATTCAGTTGATGCCAAGGTACATTTAGTCCCTGTACCTGGCTACGAATTCGATAAATCCACTGTTGTTCACGTCTGAATAGAAATTCATTTATGCCTGTCACGTGTCGCAAGAGTGGGTTTGCTTCCCACCTTACTGCCGGGCAGAGAACGTGTGTAACAATAAGCTAAGAGTGAATACTCCCGGAGTGGGGATGAATTTCAAAACTAATAACACAAAAAGCCTCAAACTGAATAAAAAATAAAAGTACAAACCTCTCTGCCAAGATAAACTGCCGATGCAAAAGATATTAAACCAACCATTAATCATTACCAAATTTAGATCTCTAGTCAATAGTAATAAACTGGATGAACGAGCCAAACACTTCTTACTAGCAAGGCAAGGAGACAAGAGGCCCCAATAAGCACCTGAATCCGAAAAACCCATGTTCCTATACTCTGAAGCAGTTATTCTTGTATTAAAATCACCCAGAAGCAATAAAATAGATTTTGGGTACTTAGCTAATAAACCTAAAATAGTCTTTTGAAGCATAAGCAAAAGTGGAAAACACAGCAGTAGGGCCTAAACAAATATTATAATATACAAATTCATGAGATAAATTATCACTCCCCTTGTAGGAACAGTAAACAACCCACTAATTAAACAAGTAGTGCTTGTAAATGCATAATTGTATCCTTCCCCTCTGCCCATGCCCTCTTCTCAACCCCCATCCCCTCTACCCCCTTCACATTCATCTTGGGAATGCTTCTAAATATAGTTGTGCTTGCTCACGTATTCAAATTTGCGGTCTGGTCGTACACCACACCACTTTCAAACTTCATCAGCCACCACTGGTTATTACCCACAACTTTTCAGCGGCAGAGGGGAAACTGATTTGCGGTATAAAAGGCTCTATGGGTACCTTATTATGAGCTTACAATCCACAGAAATCAAAGTAAACAAGAATGAGATCAACCGAAAAAACAACGCAGTCAACCAAGGCTGACGTAGTGCTCTAGCTATCTTATCTGACATGAATCCACAGTACACTACACCTGAACTATTAGACAGTCACGTGATATTGCTCCTGGTATAATGCACTTTTTCACAGACACCACACAAAAAAGGACATTTTGAACTGCCAACAGGTGATGTAGAGGTAGTAAACAAGGAGACACATAGGTGTCTATGCAAGCAGGACACTAATAAGCCCTCGTGAGCAGTCTCTGGACCTGGTGCAGATGCCTAATGACAGATAGTTCCACATAAATACCCTGTTTATCTGACAGTGGGGGTCATTTATCGCTTCAAAATGGGAAAGAAGAATTGGAAAGGCAAGAATAATGATGTTTGTCAGCCTTCTCAAACCTGATGTAATTGCAGGAAACTGGAGCAAAGGAAGTTTAACAAAAAAGAGACAGGTTAAGGGCACAGAGAAGCAAAGGGCAGCATTGATCAAATCAACCCCAGTTCTCAGCATCCATGTAGCAATGAAAATTCCACCCATGCCAACTGAAGCGAGGCTGACCTAGATGGGCCCACAAATGTCATGAGAAGGAACTGTTAAAATCCAAGGCATGGTGTGGTAGCCATAAGAGTGGAAGGTCAGAGAAGATGTTATGCCAACACCCTATCCTACTGAAATAACTGCCTTTAGTACGCTAGGTGAAAAAAGCACTAACTCAATATATATTCTTGAGGCATTAGTAAACATGATTGCAGAGGTAAGGTAATGCTCATCTAGCCAAGCTAGAGGCCAGGTTTCCATCACAAGTCCAAAACCGTGCACCAATGATACATAATTACACATAAAAAAGACAATAGCTACCACAAACAACAAAATGATCCAGTATGGGACGATCCTCCAGTAAACAGGCGATGGGGCTAAACAATTCCAGAGGCACCCAATAAAGGGAAACAAATGCTGTTTTTGCAAAGGCTGTCCCACAAAGACAAATGAAATCAACAAACTAGAAAATCTGACAAAATAAAATGGTATGTGTAGGAAAGTCCCTCTTTCACACTCCTCCTACATAAGTCTTGGATGCGTACCACAGCTACGACTAGAGAGCCCTGGCTACCTAGACACTAAAACACTATCTAATAAGGGTTGCCTGGACCCAGCATAAGGTGCAATACCATAGGTGTTCACCACACACTGGACCAGCCTCCTACATTGGTATGATACAGCTATAATGTCAAGTTGCAACAGATTGGAAGCAACAGAAAACAGACTTTGCTATATCCCTAATAAGTTTGTGCCCCAATTCAGAGCAGTATGCAATGAAATAAAATCAGTAGGTAGGAAAAGAAGATGAGTATTGATAGAAATGTTACTGCTAGAAGAATAGAAATGAAAGAAATACCGATATTGTTGAGCAAAACGTATGACTAAACTGGCTCTCTAGACAGTTTGGACTCTCACCATAATGACAACTAACTTGAAACTGTTGACGTGGAAAAAAACACCTGAATAGGACCAAGAAGCACAATGTTTTATCAGCAGCACCACCTCAAGCTCCTTCTGTCAGCAAGAAAAATGAAAACAACAAAGCAACAAAAAGCTCAGATTCACGGTGCTTGTATAGAGGTGTTCCTATTGGATAACAGCATATATAATAAGGCAAACAAGGCCCACACCACCTCAAACCAAAGAAAAGGTGAAAGGTGAAATCGGAAAACCTCCTTAACAATGCATCCTTAAGGACGCAGACATTTCCCATGCAAGCATAACCACGCTTGCCTGAACAACGCATGTTTTTTTCTGTGCCTTAACCACGCATGTGCTGAAGAACGCATATGCATGGTTAAGGCACAGAAGAAACCATGCGTTGTTCGGGAATGGACATGGAGGATGTAGTGAGGTAAGTGGGCCAGGGGTGAGGGGTGGATTAAGGGATTGGCGTGGGTGTGGCATCGGGTGGGTTATTAAGAGTGGGAGTGGGGGTATTTTTTTAAGGGATTAGGGTGGGGGGGTCGGGCTATTTTTTTCTTAGGGGCAGGGTGGGGGTTTTAGGTATTTTATTTAGGGCATAGGGTGGGTGGGAGGGGGTCGGTGTAACTTAGTTTTTAGGGGTAGAGTGGGGAGTCAGGATAGTTTTTTTTTTAGGGATTAGTGTGGGTGGGAGAGTCGGGTGGTTTACTTATTAGGGGGAATGTTTTAGGGCTCAGGGCTTGTGGGTGTGTTTGGGTAGTTTCGTTTTCAGGGGTGGAGTCAGGCAGCTTTTTTTTAGGGCTCATTTGAGTAATTTACTTTTTAGGGGTGGGGTAGCTTTTTCTTAGGGCTCAGGGTAGGTGGGGGTGTTGGGGTAGTTTAGTTTTATCGGGCAGGGGTGGTGGGACAGGGTAGTTTTTTTTTAGGGTTCAGGGTGGGTGGGGAGTCCGGGTAACTTGTTTTTAGCCGTGGGGGTGGAGGGGTTGGGTGATAGTATTTTTTTTTTAGGGCTCAATGTGGGTGGGGAGGTTGGGGTAGCTTAGGTATCAGGGGTAGGGGTAGTTTTGGGCCTCCGGGCAGGTGGAACGAAATACGTTGTAAAGGCATGCGTGGTAAAAGCATGTGTGGAAATGACACGTTGTGGTTCCGTCCACGCTGTTAAGGTATGTGTTGTTACGGCATGCGAGGTTCCATCATACAACTGGTGAAATCTGTCAAGCTTTGGGGCTGGTTTAAGGAGCCGAGAGTCGCAATCCAGGGATGAATATAAGGTCCACAAAGCACTAAGGAGAAAGTGGCGTAAAATGAAAAACACAAACATCCTTACAGAGCATCAATACTGCTGGTCACAATGGTTTCTCGTCACAAAATGCAGAGATAAACCATCATGGCAATCTTTAGAGGCATTAGCAATAATAATTAGCAAACAGCAGCATTACAGGAAATTAGTGTTAGACCTGGCATCTGTGGCATGGTTTTCCCCCTAACTTTTTGCCTTCAGACCTTCCATTTTTGCTGGCCTTAGGACTCTGTACGCTTTACCACTGCTAACCAGTGCTTGTGGTCTCTCCTTAAAACATTAGATTGGCTTATACCCAATTATCACATTTAATTTACTTGTAAGTCTCTAGTAAAGTGGCACTATCTGTGCCAGGGCCTGTAAATTAAATTCTACTAGTGGGTCTGCAGCACTGATTGTGCCACCCACTTAAACACGTCTCCGTCCTTTTTGCCAGGCCCAAACTTTCATTTTAATACCTATGTCACCCCTAGGGTAGACCCTGGGCAGCCCAGAGAGCAGGTTGCAATGTATCTAAAAAGTAGAAAATGTACTTTTTAATTTTACATGCTGTGGTAGTGAAAAACTCTTAAATTCGTTTTTCACTACTGCAAGATCTACCGCTCCCATAGGATAACACTGGAGCTACCTTATTACATTTTATAAGTGTCTGTTCCAAATGGGTACAGGTGATCAGTTCATATTTGAAGTCTCTTGAATTGTAATGAAAAACCCTAGCTTATGGTGAAGTCGGATTTGAAAATGGCACTTTTAGAAAGTTGCCATTTTTTTGTCTTAGCCATTTGATACCCACAGCCTGTCTCTGAGTCACATGACTGAGTGTAGTTGTCAGTTGGGCTTTGTGTATTCCTCCTAAACAGTCACATAAAATGGGGAGCTTAGGTGAGACTGGATGGACCATCACTAGCAGGATGGGAAGCAGGAGCTGGGTCCAGCTCCACTTACACTTGAATAGGTTGTGTCCTGTCTCCACACAAAGGGCTGTATATCCTCTGTCAATAGTCTGGAGCCAGGGCTAGCAAGGCAGGGCAGCTGTTCACTTCAAACACATTTCCTAGAAGCTTCTCCTCACTTCAAAGGTGCAACAGGGAACAAATATTGGACATCAGACACCGACTCTTCAGTACACTTCTGTACCTGTGGATATTCTGCCTGGAAGAAAGATTGTTGTGCTGCTGAAAGGACTGCCACTCTGCTGGACTGCTGCTCTGAAGGACTGCTGCCATGCTGTGCTCACCTGCTCTTTGCAACCCTTTTGCCTGGGTGAGAAGGACTGGACCTCCATCTCTGAACCCAGAACCCCATCTGTGAGTTCTCCCTCCCTAGTTTCACGAATCCATTCCTGGGCCCTTGGAAGTGGGTTTGAAGATATTTCTGCCAAGCCTAGCTGTGGTCCTCAATGTAACTGACGCAATGCCCCTCAAAGTCTCACCGCACAGTGCATTGCTGCCAACTCATCTGAACCAACGCAAAATCCTGCCAAGCTTTGCTGCAGAGCTCCCTGGAAATGACACAAAACAAAGTCAAGCCCTGCAAAGCCTCGCCGCACAGCCTCCTCGAAACCAATGCTGGACGCTGTGAAATTTTTCAAAGCAATACAGTGCAAACACTGCACCAAAATTTATGGTACTATGTTCAGTGAACGTAGGTGGGTACCTGTAGCCGGCCCGCACTCTATCATGGTCGGCCTCAGCTTGTGCCTTTGTCCAGGTCTGGTGCGCCCAGATAACCACAGTTGCCGCTTTGTGCTTTTTTGCACTATTTTCATTAAAATCTTTAAAATTGCAATGTTGTGTTGGTCTTGTTCTATTTATTAAGAATGACTCTATTTTCTAAATTGGTGTAGGATCGTTTTTGTATGGTGTTTTTCATTTTATTACTCTTTGAAGTGTTCCACAAATACTTTACAACTTGCTTCTATGGCGGGGATCTTCAAACTGGGGGCGGGCCCCCCTTGGGAGGCCTCAAGTAATCCCAGGAGGGGGCACCAGGCTCTGGCCAAAAGAAATATTACACAGATAACAGTGTTTTGTTTTAAGCAGAAACATGTTATTACATTTTTTTTAAGTAACAGTACTTAACTGCAATGTTTAAATATGTTTAGACATATTTAAACATCGCCATCTTTATAAAATATTTGTGAAAAATTCTGAGGGGGGCCCACTGATTTTTATTTTTCAACTGGGGGCGCGGCATTAAAAAGTTTGGAGATCACTGCTCTATGGTAAGCCTGACTGCTCTCTGCCAGTCTACCAGAGGATTGAGCACAGGTTAACCGCTTAGCTGCTGACCCTTCCTCCCCTCCCAGTGCTGAGCCCTTTTTTGGCTATTTTAGAAAGTTCGTGCTTAAGGTTCCATAACTTTTTTCCCCATAAAGTATACATGCCAAATTTGCATCCTTTTTTCCAACTTCTTGGGAATTCTAAAAATACCCAGGGTTTGTGCATACCCCTGAAGGGGACCGAGAAAAATGGGCTAAATATAGCAACATTTTGAGAAACTTAAGAAACAGTGCTCCAGATAAAAGTGTCTCTTTTTCCCAGCTTCCAGGAACATGCAGAGCTGAATCAAAAAACCTAATTTTGTACCACAGTTTGGCATTTTTCTAAGAGTTAGCCTATTGCTCTATGTTTTGTGCTTTCAACCTACTTCCAGTTTGTGGTGGAAACCAGTGTGAAACCCATGGGTGATCTAGAAAAGCTATAGATTTTTTTAAAGTGGCCAAAATTCCAAATTCAGCAAGGGGTCATATGTGTAGATCTTTCAAAGTTTTCTCAAGGAAAAAACATGGTGAAATAAAGAAATATTGAAAATAAGTAGGAAAAATGCCATTTGTGACAACATTTTCATCTGTAACTTTTTGTCGCAATAGCCGATTTACAGAACCAGTATTTCTGAAATGGGACATGATATGGAGTTTAGGAGAAGTGGTTATTTGTACAACTCTGAAATTGTGGGTACCCATACTACTGTACTGTATGATTTAGGGGGTATTTTTCAAAATGTCATGTTTCTCATACATTGGCTTACTTCGAAAGGCACAAATGTAGCAAAATCCAGTTGTTAATAACAAATGTTCTACTATTGTGTGTTCCCACAAGTCTTCTGATAAAAATGGTTCCTCACTTGTGAGAGTAGATTTGGTGCCTGCGACACGAAACAGCCCAAAATGCAACAAGGGCGCATCACATTTTTTTCACTGAACTGTACCTTTTTTCCAATGTGGGTAGCTCTGGGATTTGTATCCTAGCTTAGCCGGCACCTAGAGAAACCTAGTCAACCTGTACATTTTTAAAAACTAAACACCTCAGGGGATCAAGGGTGGGCTGATGTCTGGATCCCACCATGTGTTTGTTTTTTTACCAAGAATCCCTAACACCCCTCTAACTTTGACTAAAAAAACTAATTTTCCTTACATTTCTGTGAGGGAAAGTTTTGGAATCTGTGCATTCCCCCAAGTCTCCTGATGGCCTAGTGCACGTGACAGGAAACATACTAAAATGCAACATGGATGCATCGCATTTTTCCACCAAAGTCAGACTCTTTGTTTCCTGAACATTTTTGAAAACCAGACACTGGGAGGTATCGAGGGTGGGCTAAGTTGTGTGGATCTCTCTACATTTTATACCCGGAATCCCTTGCAAACCTCAAACTTTGGCTAAAAACATTTTAATTTCTGTGATGGAAATTTCTGGAATCTGCAGGGAGCCACAAACCCGGCATTCTCCGAAGACTCCTGATAAAAATTGTACCTCACTTGTGTGAGTAGGCCTAGTGGTGGCAACAGGAAATGGCCCAAAATGCAACATGAACTCATCACATCTTTCCACCGAAAACTGGCCCTTTTTTCCCCAATGTGGGTAGCTCTAGATTTTGGACCCTAGCTCAGCCGGCACAGAGTAAAACCTAGCCAACCAGTACATTTTTGAAAACTAGATACTTAGAAATATACATGGTGGGCTGACTTGCGTGGGTCTCGTCACTATTTTGTTTTACCCAGAGTCCCTTGCAGACCTCAAACTTTAACTAAAAGCATTTTCCTCACATTTCTGTGATGGAAAGTTCTGTAATCTGCAGGGAGTTACAGACTTCCATTCACCCAGCATTCCCCCAAATCTCCCGATAAAAGTGGTACTGCACTTGTGTGGGTAGGCCTAGTGCCTGAGACAGAAACAGATCAAACCAAGGTCAGTGGGAGTCCCCTGGTGAGGGCTCTCATTCAGAGATGTTTTAAGGCATGGGCAAAGTAGGCTGTGGCCCAGGGCCTCATCCTCCCCCTGATAGAGCCAGTTCTGTTCAGAAAATAGTTTTTGCCCAAATGACCTTGAATAATTCTTCAAAATATTATTTTAATTACAGCTTTTCATTAACTGATCTTCCATATGAGTGATCTGAGGGACTCTATTACAGACATTTTGCAGAGAAATGTTGTTTGTTGATCCATGGAGCAGCATCCATAAGAAAAGTCTCTTTTAGAACAAAACAGGACCTCACATAGGAAACATAGGAGGGTGTCACATATTATTTGCAATATTAGTGAGCTGCTGCTGTGTTACAATACTGAAAACACACGTAAATTCCCGTAAATATGAGATGTAAGCACATTTACAATTTGGACCAGTGTACCTGTGCACCTGTCTAGTTTTCAAAAATGTCTGTGTCTCATAGGTTTTCATAGGTTGTGCCACAGCACAGCCCCAAATATGGCACCTACCCCTATCTCTTATCTTTCATCATAGTGATTTAGGGCCTTTTGTGTCCGTTTCTCTTGGTCCATCTACACAAGTGGGGTACCATTCAAATCAGGAGATGTGTGGAAATCCATGGTGGTAAGATTCCATGTCTTTTCATCATAGAAATGTAATGAAAATGCATGTTTCTTACCAAAGTTCGATGTTTGCAAGGGCTTCTGAGTTTGTCTAGGCACCAGCTGAGCCAGGGCCCAAAATCCACAGCTACCCATAATGAGAAAAAAAAATGTTCTCAGTAAGAGTCATTGTACTGCCACAGATATAAATCTGGTACTAATTTTTTTAAGTTAATCCACCACTTACACTGGTTGTTTTTAGCACTTTTGCATGCCATTTATGCGTCTCATGCAAGACTTTTATACAGCTGTCCACAGGCCTATACCAACTGATCAGTGTACTTACATCAGCATACCATTGCATATGAGGGCCCATCACATTCATACACCACAGGATGGAATCAGTTTAACTACATTTTACCACCTGTCAAGTAACTGCCTCCTTCTTTCTGAACATTACCGAAGTCATGCCTAGTTTAACATTACTATTGGCTCCCATAACAGCCACATGAGGCTCAGGAAGACATGTCTTATGTGCATCTTTAGCGCACTCACTGAGGAAAATCTAACTTCTTCCATTTGTGGATGCAGGTTTAGGGTGTCGCAGAGGTGTCATTACTCAAACTGAGTGACCCTATCTACCTTTGAAACTAAGTCAAACATGCTGAGGAATACTGCCAAAGCTCTCTAACCTCAGGTACCAGGCCTTTTCCCCCTCAGGTGCCAAGCCTTTTTTTGGCTATTTGGGACAGTTCACGCTTAGGACCTCATAACTTTTTGTCCACATATGCTACCCACGCCAGATTTGCTTTCTGTTTTTCCAACATCCTCGGGATTCTAAGTATCCAGACTTTGTGGGTTCCCCTGTGGGTTCCCCTGAAGGAGACCGAGAAATTAGCCATAATACAGCGAATCTTTCATTTTTTTTCAAAAAATGGGAAAAAAGGCTGCAGAAGAAGGCTTGTGGTTTTTTCCCAGAAAATATCATCAACAAAGGGTTGGCGGTGCTAAAATCACCAGCTTCCCATCTTTCAGGAACAGGCAGACTTGAATCAGAAAACCCAATTTTTCAACACAATTTTGGCATTTTACTGGGACATACCCCATTTTTACTATTTTTTGTGCTTTCAGCCTCCTTCCAGTTAGCAACAGAAATGGGTGTGAAACCAATGCTGAATCCCAGAAATCTACACATTTTGGTAAAGAAGACAACATTCAGCAAGGGGTAATTTGTGTAGGTCCTACAAGGTTTCCCTACCGAAAATAACAGCCAAATTAAAAAATATTGAAATTGAGGTGAAAAAAAACAGCCATTTTTTTCAACGTTTTACTCTATAACTTTTTCCTGCAATGTCAGATTTTTTAAAGCAATATACCGTTAAGTCTGCTGGAATCTTCTGGTTGCGAAGATATATAGGGCTTGTAGGTTCATCAAGAACCCTAGGTACCCAGAGCCAATAAATGAGCTGCACCTTCCAATGGGTTTTCATTCGTTACCGGGTATACAGCAATTCAGTTGCTGAAATATAAAGAGTGAAGAATAGGTATCAAGAAAACCTTTGTATTTCCAAAATTGGCACAAGATAAGGTGTTGAGAAGCAGTGGTTATTTGCACATCTCTGAATTCCAGGGTGCCCATAGTAGTATGTGAATTACAGGGCATTTCTCAAATAGACATCTTTTTTACACACTGTCTTACATTTGGAAGGAAAAAATGTAGAGAAAGACAAGGGGCAATAACACTTGTTTTGCTATTCTATGTTCCCCTAAGTCTCCCGATACAAATGGTACCTCACTTGCATGGGTAGGCCTAATGCTCGCAACAGGAAATGCAATATGGACACATCACATTTTTACATTGAAATCTGTTTTTTGCAAAGTGCCTAGCTGTGGATCTTGTCCTCTAGCTCAGCCCACACCTAGGGAAAGCTACCAAACCTGTGCATTTTTTTAAAACTAGACACCTAGAGGAATCTAAGATGGAGTGACTTGTGGGGCTCTCACCAGGTTCTGTTACCCAAAATCCTTTTCAAACCTCACAATTCGGCCAAAAAAACACTTTTTCCTCACATTTCGGTGACAGAAAGTTCTGGAATCTGAGAGGAGGCACAAATTTACTTCCACCCAGCGTTCCCCTAAGTCTCCCGATAAAAATGGTACCTCACTTGTGTGGGTATGCCTAGTGCCCGCGAAAGGAAATGCCCCAAAACACTGTGTGGACACATCAAAATGATCAAATACTAAATTTCCCGTTTTTACTGGGGGGAGGCGGGGGGGGGGGGGGACCTTCGTTTTTGGTCCTGGGCTCAGCAGCCATATAGGGAAACCTAACAAACCCAAACATTTCTGAAAACTAGACACATGTGGAAATCCAGGGAGTAGTGACTTCTGTGGATCCCCCAATGTTTTCTTACTCAGAATACTCAACAAACCTCAAATTTAGCTAAAAAATCGAAGTTTTCCCAAATTTCTATCTGGGATCACCACACCGGGACTAATTTCCTACCACCCAACGTTCCCCTCAGTCTCCCGGTAAAAATGATACCCCACTTGTGTAGGTGGGCCAAGTGCCTGTCACAGAGAAGAGCCAAAAACATGTCGAAATTGAGGAGGAACCAAAGCGGGTTTGGAAAAAAAACTTTTTTAGGCTGGCAAGTGGGGCAGAATTTTTATCGGTATAGATGAGACAATGCTGGGTGGTAGGAATTTTGTGGATTCCTGCAGATTCCGGAAGGTTCCATCACAAAAATGTGGAAATAATGTGTGATTTCCAGCAAAATTGGAGATTGGCAGGGCATTGTGGGTAAGAAAATGGTGCGGAGTGCACGTGAAGCAGACCACCCTGGACTCACCCAGATGTTTAGTTTTCAGATGTGTCTAGGTCTTGTGGATTTTTCTACAAGGCAGCGTCCCAAAGTCCAAAAAAGTGCAGCCTTCACCATTCCAAGTGGGACAATTTTGAGAGTTAACCAAGCTTTCATGACCCAAATGTAAAACCAAAACCCAAAATAATTAAATTTCCTCTTGTTTGCCATGGGATAAGATGTTTTAGTGTGCGGTGGGAGAGCTGAAAGACTGTAGCCCCCTTCAGTTGAGGTGGGGGTATAACCATGCCCATACTGGTTGGTAGCCACCACCACACTTTTTTTTTTTTTTTTTAATTCCCTGGCATCTAGTAGACTTTCTGCCCCCCCCCCCCGGATGTGGAACGGGGGTAATTGCCCCATCTGCCCACTAGTGGGCAGAACAACTTTGGCCACATTTATTTGGGGTGGGGGTATGGCCATACCCCCACCCTCTTATTTTAAAGCAAAAATCTACCCTGGTCTCTGGGGTCCCTTGGGGGCAGATGGGCCTTCCAAAAATATGCCGATCTGCCCCCAAGGGGGTAGATATGGCCAAAAGTGGTGTGCCCCCATGGGGAATGACCCTTGCTTAAGGGGCTGCTCCCCCCAACAAAACACACACATACACACACACACACAACAATCCCTGGTGCCTAGGTGGTTTCTGCCCCCCCCTAATAGAAATAGGGGCAGAAATGGCCTAGAAACAATTCCCCCATCCCTCCATTCCCTACCCCCCATGGGGGGAGCGACTCTTCTCTAAGCGGTCGCTCCCCTTATCAATATAAATAAAAATAAGAAAATCCCTGGTGTCTAGTGGCTTATCGGCCTAATTAATATAGGCCCGGGGGGCAGAAAAGACCTAGCAAAAAAACTGCCCCCCTGGGAGCGTCCCTTGCCTAAGTGGTCGCTCCCCTTATCAATATGCAAAAAAAAAATAATCCCTGGTGTCTAGTGGCTTCTGCACCCCCCTCCCCCCAACAGGGGCAGATGGGCCTAATTATTATAGGCCGATCTGCCCCAAGGGGGGGCAGAAATGGCCTTAAATAAAATGCTCCCCTTGGGGAGCGCCCCTTGCCCAAGGGGCCACTCCCCTTTTGACAATTTCAGGGGGAAAAAATTCCCTGGTGTCTAGTGGCTTCCTGCAGCACGATCTCTATGTGATCGTGCTGCAGAAATGCACAGAGAGACATGAAAAGGGAAGGAAAAGCCTTTCCTTCCCTTTTCATGCCTCTCCTACTCCCCTGCCCCCCGTACAGAGGAGAAACGAATCAGTTTCTCCTCGGGTCACGCTGGAAGCATTGCTTCCAGCGAGACGGGAGTTGACCTCTGATGAGGTCAGTGTGCATTGGCTCGCTGACGTCATCAGGTGTCACTGGGGGATAATGGGGAGTCGGGGTGGAAGGGGAAGCAATTCCTTTTCCATCCCTGCCCTGGGAGGATGGGAGGGAGTCCCTCGGGGGAGCGCCAGCTCTTCCCCGAGGGCCTATACCAGGACGTGATGGTTACATCCATGGTGCTTCAGCACCTCGCCACCGGATTTAACCATTACGTCCATGGCAGGGAAGGGGAAAAAGAGAACATCATAAACTAGGAAGAACTGTAGTTTTTTTTTAACACAGGGTAGTCCATGAGAATGTATTATATGTCCCATCCACTGTTATGTGCAGTGCTATAACTGTAATGCACTTATTATACAGCAAACTGAACAACTATTAAGTTCTGACGGAGTATGCACATGGCAAGCAGGTCAAGCATTTACCCATAGGTGACGTAGCCTTTTGGTAACAGGACGAGTACATGCCAATGGATTAGAATCTGAAGGTGAGGATGAAGTCATGGCATGTGTATCTCTACTTCCTTTGCTATCTGCCTTCTACCTATATAATATACCTGTGAAAGCACACCTACCGTAAGATTTTCTTAACCGTACATGTCTTTTCCTTATCAGAGTCCTGACTAATCCTGTATAATTGACAAGTGAACCTATACTAATGCTTTTAGTCCCTAGGTACTTGAAGCTCAAGAAAGCGTGTCTTTCATGCGCTATCAGTGCACTTACAGTGCTAAATCCAACTCCTTCCAGTTTGTGGATGCAAGTTGGGGGTGTCTGAGTATGCCTTCCAAAGCCTCATTCCTCTAACTGAGCGAGCATATCTACTGTTGAGGCTGAGGCAAACATGCTGGGAAATACTGTCTAAGGGACTGAATTAGAATTTAGCAGAGTAGGTTACTCCATCACAAACATGACCAATATCCCGTCTGCCGTATTACAAGCTCATTATAGCCTGTAGAGATCGTATTATGGCATACAGGATATCCGTAACGTTTGTGACAGAGTAATAAGCCTACCAAACTCTAAATCAGGCCCTAAATTCCCTAAAGTAATAAGCCAAACAAATGTCCTATGGGACTCATTCATCAACACTTCTACTTTTGCTATGCAGGTATGAAAATTCACTTACTATCTTGTATCATACCCAATGTTATTGAAAAAGGGTACAGGACACAATAGCTTGTATGATGATTGCTTTCACATCTAATACTAAATTGTGATGTCACGGATGGGTGGGGGTAGTAGGGGACGTGGAAGTGATTCTGCGTCCCTGCCCGTTTTTCTTTTTTTCTTTTTTTTAAAAGGAGTACCGCAGTGCTAACACTGTAGGATTCTTTTAAGCCCTACCTGATGGCCAGTGGCCAACAGACACACTGGGGAGGGTGTACGTGTGTTGACCATTGACCGACACAGACACTAAAGGGGTTAATTTAGGGTTGGTTAGTGCCTCACTCTGACAAAGATTGTGGTTGCTGCTTGACCAGGGTTCACCCCTCCAGTCAACCAGTAACCTAGTATCTCACAATGAGAATTTTGCAAGATTAAACTGGGTGTTAGGCTTGCCATTCACGAAGGAGGAGTTTATGCTGATGAGATCTGCATACTGATGGTGAACCCTAGAACTCCAAGGGAAGACAAACACTGACCAGACAATGTTCTCTGTAAGTAGAAAGAGGTAAAACAGTGCAAATAAAAAAACCTCAGACAAAACAACAAAGTGTAAGGATGCAAAGCTGAATGATGAATTTGCCTGAAGTAGCATGAGCAGAAGCCAATTCAACTGCATAGCGTTTCCGGCAGTAATAAACTGTTAACAGGATGCTTTGAACGATCACGCTAACTCATGATCTGGGAGTGACCCTACTGTCCTAGAAGTGTTCAACTGCTGGATCCTGTTTTGCAGCCTAGCCTACCTCTTTACTGTCACCTCTGAGTTCTACATAACCTCCACGATTTTCCTGTCTATATGAAACAGCGGAATGCATTTCATTTTGTGTCACGTATAAGTAGCTGTCCTGACATGAATGCAAGTTTAGTTTCCTGCCACACCTGTCTTGTCTGAATCCTGACAATCAAGGTCAAGGTATCTACTGCACGTCAAAATGTGACCCTTCATCTAACAATCTAAGTAGGCACACATGGTTTTGTTTAGAGTAGGATGAGATATGTTCACTGGTCTGTAGTGTACACTTCTAGCCCAAGCAGCAGAGAACACCTTAGCTGAATACTCTAATAGCAAAATATTACCTGCATAGAAGGAGGCAGTTTAATCTTGCTTACAGTTCAGAACACCATACAGACATCTTAAGCCACGCAGAAGCAGTAGGAAGCAGGAGGCTCTCAGACTAATAACACAAAAAGTAGAAACAATGGCCTGGCGGTCAGACAAAGCTGTCATCACCCAAAAATGGCATGACCCACAGAACAAACTCACATATCTGCTTTTGTGGAAACAACAGGCATTATCATTTGGTATATAACCATACTCCCCCAGAAATGTGGTGCTGTGGACCAGGCAGATATCCTGCCTCATTCAAAATTGCTATATTGACTCACCGGCAGTACTCTGTATTTACAAAGCAATGCAGTAAGGCCAATGTGTCATTTTTAGTAGACCTGTGTTGAAAAATATCTACGCATGAACCTGCTGTGTGATGCACAATTTAATATATGCAAGGTAAGTGTTCCTGTGTAAATACTAACGTAAGACTGACGCAGTGATATTTACAAGTTTTTTGAAAAAGTGACACATCGATGGCAGGCAGAAAGGGAAGTGTGTCAAAATTCCTGCGCATCTGTAACCCAGGCATTAGAAAAGCATTAGCTCAGGTACATAAACAGAATACACACAAAGCATTTTGGCAAGCTCAACTATGCCAAGGAGGTGCTAATGCTTCAGCTGGGAGTAGTGAGTAGACCCCTGCCCCCACTACCAGCCCCCCAAAAAAAAGCATGACCACCCCCATCCCCACCATCACATTGGCATTGCAGGAGAAGGGAGCATGCCAAATGCCAGAGATTTACTCTCATTGACCTCAGGGAGGATGAGGTTACCACCTATTACAGACTCAGGAGGAAGTCCATCATACGTCTGCTGAACCAGATTGCACCAAGGCTGCAGCCAGCAGCTGACAGGTTCACCAACATCCTTCCGCATGTCAAGTTGATGGCAGTCCTTCACATGCTAGCATCTGGTTCAATCCAGACCCCAGCAGTCAGAGTGACAGGAATATTATAGTCATCTGTCTCTGCATTCCTACCCACTGTCATGGATGTCATCATCAGCATCACAAACTCCAGTACCTCATCTTCCCCAGGACACCATAACAACAGCTGGACACTAAGCAAGGCTTTAATGCCATTGCTGGCTTTCCACATGTCCTGAGGGCAATGGACTGTACACATGTGCAACTGATTCCCGTGCTGCAACTTCACATCTGTACAGGAACCGGAAGCACACATACTGAGTCAGTGTGCAAGCCATCATGGACCATCGGGGGTCTTCACAAATGTGCGGGCAAGATACCCAGGGAGTGCACATAAAGTATGCATCTTCAGGTACTCCATCATAAATGACCGTCCAGTATGGGAATGGCCTACTTTTTGGTAAGTAAAACTGATGTACATTACAGATCAACTAATAGTAACAAATGTATGGCATAATATCCATCTCTGTGTGTGGTCACAATCATAGGGACATGTGTCAAACGGGTGGGCCGCATACATGCACCATGCATCATGGTACACGTGGAATACATACCCACAAATCACTCAAAGCCACTTTATGTGCTTAGAAATAGCGTAAAGGCACAGAGCAATGCAACACAGCACACAATGCAGTGTACCATCACTTTGTGCAAGGGAGGGCTTACATGACTGGTCTGGGGGTGTCTCAATGCAACTCATGGTTCATGAGGCATGTCTTGCATCTCACATCCTGTTTACTTTGGGTTGTGACAAGTTAATTGAGTCCCTCAGGTGATTTGTAACAAGGAAAGTGAACTGACATGAGCCAAGTCCCTAACACTTCCTATGTGTGCTGCAGCCAGTGGCAAACACACATAGATGGTCATGGCTCTGAGGGTACATCATGTGCAGTAAGCTGCGCCCCCTCACCCTCCGTACAAACACAAATCTGCACACAATGCAGGACCTCAGTATGGTTAAGTGTTCCAGCGCTGCAAGAGCATTGTTTTTTTGCATGAAAGGACACGTTCCTGTCAAAATAAAATCCCCTGAAGCATATTCCTCTTGTTTGAGCTGCACAATGCAGCACACATGGAAAGATGAAATACGTGAGAAAAAAAGAACACCTAATTCATTGTCACGGCTGCTCTTGTGAGTTTGAGGGTTTTAGTACTACCCCAGGTTTATGTGGATAAGTAAATCTGGGCTGGGTAAGAATACATGTGTTTTGTGTGTGAACACCCACTGCAAACCCCATGGAACACCACCCTGGTGCAGAGTAAGCCTATGCAGCAATTTCAAATCCATTTCCTCACTCCATATATATGAGCCCATACAAATCCAAGCAAGAGGTTTTGCATGGCTCATAGATATCTTTGATAGGTTTGTGCTGCTGCACAACTAAAAAGTATGATACTATGGTGGGGCATGTCTCTCTGAAACATACCCTGTTGTGTGCCAATGTAGGAGGAGAGGTCAAGGATGTGATGTATGGTCAAAATGCTGGCTATTACTGCTCTTTCTCTATAGAGCAGTGCAAAGCAGACAGATGACGTGCAGCATTACACTGAGTCACCCATAAATCAGGTTAGGTGTGTTATGTGCACATAATGGGATCAATGCAATGCAATGCAGACTATGATGCGCACACTAATCTGTCAAAGGTCCTCCAGTGTACAGCAATGTATCATTTCACTCTGTGTGGAAAGATGGAACAACATCAACTGCACTGTATAATGAACCAACTATTAAGTAATTCGGCTTGACAGACAAGCCAAGTTTGACTAACAAGGCAAACCCTGAGAAAAGTCTTAAGTGAGTATGCCCTCAATGGCGGACATACTCTTTGTATCAATCTCAGGACAACAAGCTCAGTGGTGCGATAAAAACTACTATGAAAAACCCAAGTGTGTTGCACATGGCAGTATAATGTGTGTTTACTAAAGGTTGATGAGCAACACAGGAAGAACTTTAAAAAAAACACATGTGGCATGCCATGTCTGATTCAAGTGAACATTTCAATTCTGGATTACAGTGTGATACCAACATGACAATACACACGTCTTGGAAATAATGTTAGTCTATGTACACACAGATACATAGGCATTAAGCCGCATTGATGGATGTAACTAATGTGATGGTTCACCTGTTCTATGTAGTAGGTTGGCCAAATTGTAAAACATGAATATATCAATGTGGAACTCACAAAGTCAAACACAATGTTGCAAACAATGTCACACATCAGTATACATTAAAATCAAACATGGACAATCCACCACAGTGTCATCAGGATGCCAACATCTACATTCATCTGTCACAGCATGTTTGAAAACAATCAAGCTATTGAGGTACACAATCTCCTACAAGTTAAAGACATACACACATATGTGTTAAATCATAGTATTGTGTCTACCTATGTACTAAGCATCTTCTTGTAACAACAGCACTGTGTCTCAAATGAAGATGGCCCACATTGCAGTACACAAATGGAAATCAGAGTGCACAATGACAGCTCCTCAAAAAACTAAAGTTTAAGCCTGACAACAAACAGCATAACAATACATGTGTGAACTGCACCACATGTATGCTCATCAATCACATGGACACGTAAGGGTATAATGAAATGGCTGTGTTAAACCCATGCAGACCAAACCCATAATATGTGGTTTACCATGGACCTTTGTATGTGTGAGTGTAATAAATGCTGGCAATGTCACTACCTATCCAGTGAGGAGCAGCAATACCAAATATCTGTTCACAAATATGTTACTTCACACCTGTAGTAAGTGCACATAACATAGAGTGGTAATTCACATCTCCAAATAGCCAGCACAGAAAACTACTGGGTTACCATGAAAGTCAGGATGTAGATATGTACAGTCTATGAAACCATGCCCATCATTTTCTATCATAAAGAGAACTTGAAGTTACATGTATAAACCTGTGGCCAACAACAAAAGTATCACATATTGTTAAGCACTGCACGCATTGTGTATATTTGAGTACACATAACACACATGGACAGGAACATAGCTGAACAGAGATCAAAATCATTGACACTTATCCTGTCTTTTCCACTTCCAGCTGACCAAGAATATGGTCTCCAGCCATGGGTCATGACCCCTATCTCACATTCACAGACTGATCCGGAGAGAAACTACAACAATGCTCTCATCAAGGCACACTACAGAGTGGAGCGGACCTTTGGCATTTTTAAGTCCCTCTTTAGGTGTCTGGACATGTCCGAGGAGAAGACTGCTCTAAGATAATACTTGTCTCTGCCATCCTACACAATATATGTGTCAGGATAAATGTCCCATGGGACAGGGAACATCGAGATCAGGATCCAGTGGAGGATGAGAGTGGTGTTGAAATCAAAAATACAGTTGCTGCATAACGGCGACACACACACATTGTGCAACATTTCCTTACATGATCTACATGTACTGAAAGGGACCATGTCCACACATAATTACATGTTTTAACATGCAAATAAATGTTTGAAACCTCTACTAGACACAGGAAACATCAACGCAACCACATATTTTTTACTAGAAGTAGGCCTCTAAATATTACAATCGTGTCATCAGACCTGTTGATCAGTATGGGGCCATGCCTCACATCTATCAATTGCACATATACAGAAACGTCATGTGAAGCAGTGCAATGCATTTAAGGGACAGACCAGGTATGCAACATTACTAAATCTAAATTGATGATTATTTTCCCCTTGACCTTGAGCAGTGCAGAGCTGCACAACTAGCAGTCTTGCTGTGTTGTGCAGCAGCAAAGTGTACAACAGATAGCACTTGGTGAAGTGTTGAACACAACCCAACAACTACCATCCCAAAGAACAACTTCACTGTATAGCATGTCCCATCAATAAGTGAGTTTGCAGAATCACAGCATCTTGCTGAAACTTGCTCATACCATCAATGATAATGAGTAACTGTTGTGTTGGACTAAGGCCTAGTGTCATGCAAATATGTCAAAGCTGTCACTTGTACTAAAAGCAGACAAGTGTGTTTCCACAAAAGACAACACAAGTAATCATTCATGTAACATTGTATAGTAGATATGGAACCATCTGAACACTGAAAGAGTATTGAGATATCAATAGTGAATTCACCCTTAGATCGAAAGGCAGACACAACTTTATGTATAAAAAAAAGAATAGAGAACTCTGGGTAGTTCCCAAGTTTAGGTGGAGAGCAGCTCTAGTAAGGAGCACCCTGCAACACCAGCAATACTCTGGATTAGCTTACCTCAAATGTCTGTTTATCTAGCAAAGTTTTTAAGCATAGGGTCAGCACAATGATATCCACACCGAGCTAGATAATGACAAAGTCTTTTGCCATTTGCACAGCAAAATCTTTAAGCATAGGTTTGACACAGTGTCAACCTTGCCAAGCTGTAAAATGGCAAAAGCCATTTACCACTCCAGGCACAGTATTATAGCTTTGGACTGGTAAAATACTGTCCAAGCCAACCTGTAACGAGTAAAAGCAACCCCTGACACGTGTTTCGCTCTCATTAGAGCTCATCAGAGAGGTTTAGCTTTGTCCAGACACAAGGGAGCCCCCAGTATAAGTCAAAACAAATCCCTTTCAGTGTTAGGGTGACGCATAAATTATGCAAAAAAAGAATAGAGAACTCTGGGTAGTTCCCAAGTTTAGGTAGAGAGCAGCTCTAGTAAGGAGCACCCAGCAATACCAGCAACACTCTAGATTAGCTCACCTCAAATGTCTGTTTATATGGCAAAGTTTTTAAGCATAGGATCAGCACAGTGCTATCCACGCCAAGCTAGATAATGACAAAGTCCTTTGCCATTTGTACAGCAAAGTCTTTAAGCATAGGTTTGACACAGTGTCAACCTTGCCGAGCTGTGAAATGACAAAACCCATTTACCACTCCAGGCACAGTATTACAGCTAAACTTGGGAACTACCCAGAGTTCTCTATTCTTTTTTTGCATAATTTATGCGTCACTCTAACCCTGAAAGGGATTTGCTTTGACTTATACTGGGGGCTCCCTTGTGTCTGGTACAGGTAACAAATCACATAAGGATAGCCCAAAGGGGAGAACAGGATGACTCTATAAGAAGTCCCAACTACGGTCCACCCGTAGATTGCAAACACTTAATTCTGGAACCACAATATCAATCTAGGGGCCCATATGATATTTTAAATCGGGGAAACATACTAAAACCTTTACAAGTTATTCTGGCCCTAAAAGATATAAAGTCTACTGATATTGTTTCTATAGATTTCGTACCAGGGGTTAAAAGCAATGAAGGGAAATTTAACAAATCAACCCTGGTAACTTGGAGGACATCACAAGTGGTTTGAAGAGTTGTAAAAGAAAAAAGTTCCTTCTTAAAATGGGGAATTATATTTAGTATACCCCAACAAATAGGTTATACTGACCCTCTAGAGGCCCAAAATAATATGCCCAATTTAAATAAATCAAAAGACTTAAATAAACCTTTTTCATTCCTTAGATCTGCAATTGGGAACCAATGTACTGATGATCACTACATGGGGCACAAAGCATCCAATAGTCACACTTCACAGCAGCTAGAGCTAGGGTGGCTGTCGGAAGCACTTCACCAAGAAAATCGTCAATGACTTCCAAATAGCCGGGCACACTCTGGGTTGGGAACTCCCTATGATAAACCCTCCCAAGTCTACTCTTGGAATATAAACAGAATTATATCAAACATCCAGCACAAAGATCTGACTAGTCTATTAAAAACATTTCAAATTATCTTCTTATGGTAGACTTGGGCTACCAACCCATTTACAATTGATGGATTTATTGGCTTTTTCTCCCCAGCAATAAGGGAAAAAAGGTTTGGCCACCCAAGGGGGCGGATTAGCAATCTTTATTTCAGCAGGTCTAAATATACCATGCACATTGGTAAATGAGGAAAATTAAGAGTTTCTGCTAGTGAAGTTAGATAGATGGAATAAAGAGCATTCCAGCCCACTTTTGGTAATTAATGTCTATATCCATCCAGATGCATGCTTCCGGAATCACATATCCTCCAAATTGATGGACACAATATTAACTGGCTGTCAGGATCTAGGATCCCCGGAGTTTTTAGTAGTTGGGGACTTCAATATGAAATTATTAAATCCTTTTGAAATGGATGCTCAGACCATCTTGCGAAACCGGCTTTGGGCAGTCCCGCAGCAGTCCCTGGGGTCACTAGAGCAAGGTAAACCTGACACTAAGGCGCTTTACTTAGTAAAAGATCTTGAGGCCCTCAGGCTCAGACTCCTAATTGGGAGGTTTCCACAAGATACTCCGCCGGCGACTACTTGCTATGTCACTGGAACTCAAGCAACAATCAATTACACTGCAGCCTCTTTATCCCTACTTACTCTAATTACTAAGTACCATATTATAAAGTCAGATAAAAGTGACCTTGGTCAACAATGTCTGGAGATTGGCTGTGGCTTTCCTTTATTTAAACCTGCCCCAACTGCACCAAGGGATGTCACTACAATGAACTATAAGAAACTTCCATGGAATGAAAAATCAATGTAGTCCATTGGAGAACAGTCAACTGTGATATTCGACCAGTGCCATAATGTTATATCCTGTGACCCAACAACCATCTGGTCGACATTCCTGGACAGAATTGCAGTTGATCTCCTCATAGACAGACCACAAAAGAACTATGAAAAACAGGGGCGAGCTTAAACAAAAAAGAATATAATACTTTCAGCTCATACGACCAAACGAAACAGACTCTTAAGGCTATATAAGAAAAACCCAACTGTCTGTTATATTAAGGCTGATCTAAAAAATTTTAATAATATCTATCAGAAACAAATATGGGATTATAAATTACAGAGTAGTCATGACTTTTGGGCAAAGGCTTTATTTTTTAGTAAAAAATCAAATGCACAGGGATTCTGGAAAATGGTTAATGAACTGAATAAAGCCCCAATGACCTTGACTAGCTCCAATATTTTGGAATCCTCGTGGTCTGATTACCTAACTCACCATTTTGGTGAAAATAAGAAAGACACTAAAAATTCAGACGAGATCATAAATGAGATAAGCCAAGAAGGAGTTATATCAGAGCCCCCAACTGTCCAAAAGGAATCCGCAAATGTAACCTTATCGATGTAAAAAAGTTGTGAATTTGATAAAGAACAGCAGAAGCGCGGTGGCCCCAGGTTCAAATGGGATCCCAAATGCTTTATTTAAAATTTAAATGAACCCGACCTTTTGGGGTAAAAATCTGGTCTCGATTTACAACCACTGCACAGAATTAGGATGTATTCCAAAATCTTGGAGGGGGGCTATAATCCATCCAATATTTAAAGGAGGCAGTAAATTTCATCCTGAGAACTACCGATTGATTACCTTAATGGATGTAGAGGCTAAATACTATGCTGGGCTATTACTGGATAATCTTCGCAGCTGGGCAACCGAGAACAATAATACTCCCCCTAATCAGGCAGGCTTTGCAAAGGGCCCCGGAATGGCTACAAACATCTTAACTCTTTCCATTATCATTGACAAATGCAAACAAAAAAATCAACCTTTGTATTTGTGTTTTGTAGACTTCAAATCAGCTTTTAATTTGGTACAGTGGAGTCTTCTATGGGAAAAACTAGCTGCCAGGGACATACCAGAGAAATTGTTAAAGGCTATTCAGCAGTTATATACGGTTACATGGATCAGAGTAAAGATAGGGGACGGATCTTTCCTTTGAAGAAAAATTTAGACAAAAGAAGGTCTGGGACAGGGTTGAGTGCTGCCACCGTATCTTTTTAATCTCTTTATATCAGATTTGACCATTAAGCTTAATAAGGTGAACGCCCACTCCCCTAAGGTTGGTGACATGCTTATTTCCAATCTGTTATACGCTGATGATGTAGTACTTCTGAGTCAAACTAAAGTAGGACTACGACGTCTCATCGTCAACTTAATCGAATATGCTGAGCAGAATGGAATGGAAAAAAAAAAAGTGATGGAAATTAGTAAAAAAAAACTCTGGAGATAAAAAATGGCACACACAAAGGGGAGTTTTAGAACAAGTTAATCACTATAAATACCTGGGCGTACTATTTGATAAACCAGGTACCTTTCTCCCTCAAAAGCAGGATTTGTATTGAAAAGGAAATGTTCTACTGCTTGCATTTCGCACTCTGAAAAAGTTGCTTAGTGGCCCTAGCTACCGTCCCTTGCTACAAGTTGTTGCAGCTAAACTAAATTCGACAATAGGGTACGGTAGTGAAGCCCTGCGTGGGCAAGATGCTGCCATCCTAAAAAGAATAATTGGAAAAGTATTTTAGGTCTCTATTCCAGCTACCAGGGTATACTTCCCAACCTCAAATTAGACTGGAGTGTAGTTACTTAAACCAAAATATATCAAGGAAATGCAACTACATTAAAACCTGGAAATACCTACAGTTAACAAGGGGAAATCATCTCTGCCAGGAACTTCAGAAGGAGATCAGTTTGAATCCTACAGCCAACTACAGACAGTATTAAGATCAGGCATTATAAGATTTGAAAGTACGGGAACTATGGGATTCAAACCGCTACTATTCTGCTTTTAAAAACATCATAAACCGAATAGCGAAGAAGAGATCAGTACTTATGGATAAGGACCTGTTAGCAGCCATGTCGCACTCTTGGATGTTAATAAATGAGTACAAACTAGTGAAATATCAGCCATATCTGGAGGCTGGTTGATCAAAAGCTGGCGAGGATCTTTTTTATCAAACACCGATTTGGCCTTATTCCTGGTGGTGCCCATCTAGCCCCATGGGAACGTACTGCAACAATTCACCAGTGTACGCTCTGTGGCTGTGGACTGGAAGACATTACTCATCTGATCTGCATCTGTAATAGCCTACTGAATGAGCGTAAGACTCTATTAAAAGCAGCATTCAATCAGAGGCGAATACGGTCTTGCAGAGAAGTGGTGATTGCCTGCTTTAAACCTTCTGGCTATACCCTGAATGCCAGACTTACACATTTTTTATGTTTGACATCTAAAAAACTATTACAAGTTCATCAATTAGTATAAACATAATATATGTTTCTGCTGGCTTAAAAGACCCCCATACAGTATCCTTGAAAGTATTTTAGCTCGCCTGAGAATAAATGTAATTGTAAATAAATTTATAACTTATTTGAAAGAAAAATTATTAGAACTTTTTAAGATACCTCTATAACATACTTGGAATCGCATGCATAACATGAGGGGAGTGGGAAATTGATGCACTTTATAGCAAAACTTATGCGGCCATGACTATAACATACTCAGTTCTATTTAGGAGGTATTGTGCTAGTAAAAACAATTAACAATAGTAATATTTTATGAAATGTATAATTAGAAGAAAAGCATGGTTAGATATATTGAACTTGTATGTTACAAATCTAAGGAGAACTTTTAGACTAGAATGGAAGGTTCTTGCTTTTTTGTCTGCATGGGGTGAGTAGTATCTTTAAAAAATGTATGATGTATTGGTTTTTATTAACTATGCATTTAAATAAACCTGACTTGACTTGACACTAACGTTGACAGGAGTTAGATACAGATTATGTATGAGTGGCAGCATTTTATTGATTGAATATCAGAAGTACAATGGAATATTGCAATATGTTGTACTGCAGGGGTGACTGATGGATAACTCACCTATTCTCTAGGTCTGTTGCTGTGTTGCACAATAACCCCAGAACTACATTGTAGTTCATTATATATGTAGTCTGTAGTCATGACAACACCATGTGTGGCACACATGGACCTGGCCAATAATTTCATAACTAAAATATAGCAGCTTGTAACTGTCTTCACATGCAGAGATTATGGGCCTGATTCTAACTTTGGAGGACGGTGTTAAACCGTCCCAAAAGTGGCGGATATACCACCTACCGTATTACGAGTTCCATAGGATATAATGGACTCGTAATACGGTAGGTGGTATATCCGCCACTTTTGGGACGGTTTAACACCGTCCTCCAAAGTTAGAATCAGGCCCTATGTGTGCTGCTACAGTGTGTTCTGCAAGAAACCATCTGCCACAGTCAAAAGTGTGTGCAGTACCAAATAGTGTTCAATGGCTGAGTGTGTGTCATGCACCTCATGATGTATGTTGTGGGCTTGCCTTGGTCATTCACAGCATAGCTCACATGTTGTCCTGTGAGTGTAAACAGAGGGGCATCTAATGTGCATTGGCACACTGTGCAGCCAAGATAGTTTTTCTATGCTACATCAATGTTTGCTAGCACGTAGCAAGATAAGGATGGTATATTAGTTAACACAAATAAATGTTGACTCTTGAGCTGTACCCGTGCTGGACTGACTACCTGGAGAGTGATATATTTTCTACTCACTGTACTTTTCCCTGAATTTCTCTCCTCATTAGGTCAGGGACCCTGGGATTTTTGTGTTTTGCACCTGACCATATTGTCAGTCATGATGTCCGCATCATGAATGCAATGACTTGCACATATGCTGACTTTTAACATAGACATGCAACACATCCCAAGTATTCAAGCACGTCATGTAAGAAAATATAAGCCAGAAAAGTGACTCTTGGGAGTGTTTACATGCATTGCACAATACAGTAAGCTGTATCACACGCAGTAGGCTTGTTGTGTTGATTAAAACACACCCATTGCCCATTTGTGTGACGCATTGCACCCGGAGCGTCAGACGGAAGACATGCATCGATGGCAATGCATAAAAAAACAGTGCATTGACATGTGTTGTGCGTTAATCATGCAGTGACTATTTCTACCCCGATGTGTCAGAAAAAACAATGCAATAGTATAAAATGGGTAGGACACACCCAGGAAGTGATGCAATGGCTTTGCCATGCTGCAAACTAGGAAGTGCGCAGTTACCTTCACTTTCATTTATAGTCTTTTCGTCTGTGCTGGCTGTTGGAGGTGTTTGGTGGTCTCCCTTGTTCTGGTGTGCAAATTGTGGTCTTGTCGGTGCCTGTGCTGTCCCTATTATGTGTACAAATTGTTCATTGTGTATTGTATTTTTCCTTTGTATTGTTTTTGTGACTGTATTTTTGGGTGTAAGTAGATTTAAGGGTTTTGTTGTGTTAGGGGTGGGGGCAAGTGTTTTTGTTTAGTTACAGTTAAGGGTCGGGCTGTAGGCAGGGAGATGTCCGGGAAGGGAGGAGCCATGAACATGTCCCATAGAGAGTTTAAGGGCCTGATATGTCTGCTGGTCCACTGCGTACCCAATATGATTGCTACAGGGGGTCAGTCAAGGGTACCTTACCAAAGAACGTAAGGAGCGGTGGGAGAAAGTTAGGCAGCTCATGAGTGAAGCATACAGTCCACTAACTAAAGCACAGTTGGGCAGATGTGGTGAGCCGGTTGGCTGAGGTGCTTAATCATCTTGGAATGGAAGTCAGTGACCCTGTTGGTAAGTACATATTTTCCATAAGCTTGCAGCTGTTTGTCCATTGCAAAATTCTGGTATTGATTTGTTGTCTTGAAGTGTCTGATATTTTAAGGGTTGGTATGTCATAATACAGGCTAGCTCTGTAAAATGCAGAAACCATTCCCCAGGGGTGTGGTCTCATTGGGCTAACCACGGGCCCGACAGACCATGCAGTATCGGGGGTGGGCGAGAGTCTCCTTGGGCCCTCTTTAGCACTGTGCATGGAGTGTTGTCCCCTAGCCTGCCAGCTCATGACTAGCTCCAAAACGTGGGGGCCACCTGCCATGTATGTTGCAAGGGGGCGCACTCAGATTTCATCATGCCACATGCTGCAGCGGGTGTTTGGTTTTCACAAAATAAATATAAATACATGTATTTGGATACATGCCCACAATTCACAAATGAGCCTGTACAGGGCAGGAATGCTTAATGTTTACATACCCTACACTTGGAACATGTAAGAAGCCAAGTAAAGAAGAAAAACAAGTCTATTGGAGGTCTAACATGTCTTGCATTGCTCAGAACAAGTATAGAGTTGAGCGTGCCCGAGTAAATTAATACCTTGCAGAGTGTAGTCTGACAATTTTGACTGTACATATAGCAATCAATACCATGCGCCGTTGCACCATGTAGCAAGGAGGGATGGTTTTGCACATAATCTGCACTCTGTGCACCAGAGACATGCTTTGTATGATAGTATCCTTAAACACAGCAACATGGCATACATCTGTTCTTAATTAGCCACATGCTACCTGTCCATTCTGCAGACGATACCAGACATTTGTGAAGCCAAAGTACAGTGCTTCATATATTCACAGCGTAAATGTTCAGTATTCACAGAACAGTGTACCATTTTTTGTCTTGTTGGTAGACCTGCACCATATACATGTGCTGATGTGGGACCATTCTGAGATTCTGATGCTACCAGTGAAAGTCACCTGAATGTTTTTTCCGCTCTGTAGGGATTGTGTGTTATCTATGCTGTTAGTAACATTGAGATGTGTAAGGGGTATCATCATTCACCCGTAAATAATTTTTCTGACATGTGAAATCTCCAATGAAGTAACCCAAAGTGACAAGTGCAATGTATATTAACAAATGTCAGTGTGGATGTTTTTGCAACGGATGCAGACCCACATGATACATGGCTCATTATCTGCTGTGTTAATGTTTGACCAGCTACGATTTGGATGCCTATGGCACACGTACTATCACAAGCCCCAATATCTACAAATGGTCATGAGTTCTAATGTCTTGCAGCCATACCATGGCCCGAAATATAAAAATATTTCAGAATAATATGTGACTGAAAAGTTGTATGTGATTGAGTGAGATTTCCAAGACACAGTGGTGGTCATTACAACCCTGGTGGTCGGTGTTAAAATGGCGGTAAGACCGCCAACAGGCCGGCGATAAAAGAAAATGGAATTACGACTGTGGCGGAAACCGCCAACATAGACAGCCACTTTAACATTCCGACCGCCACAGCGGTACAAACAGCTTGGCGGTCACAGCCAACAGACAGGCGGAGGACAATGTACCGCCCACAGTATCACAACCTACCAATCCGCCACCTTTTCCGGGGCGGATTCACCGTGAACAAAAACACGGCGGAAACTGGACTTCGAAGGGAAAACGCTCACCTCTACACACCCCAGGAGGAACCAGGACGCCATGGAACCAGAGCTTCACATTTTTCCAGCCTTTATGTTCTTGCTCCTCTACCAGGAGCCCGAACGCCGGTGGCGAAGACCACGGTAAGTACTGCACCTACGACACAGGGGAGGGGAAGGGAAAAAACAGGGACACACGCACGCAACACGCAACACCCCCACCCCCACCCACGACAACACACACATTAATACAGCATGATACATTACAGTTACACCCCCCCAACCCCCCAGAAGTGCAAAGACATAAGAAAATGAGTGTAACCAATGTAATCTATTAAAATCCAGTACGCAAAAATATATTTACACTATAAACAAATATATACACCAAGAATAGAAGTCCAGGTATTGCACCATTTAAGTCCGTGGAACACTGGGCCCACACTGCATGGGCGAGGCCAACACAAGATACCCGAGCATGACGGAGAGAACACTGCAGGGGCATCAGATAGAAATAAAATAGGCCCCCCAGGGGGAAGGGGGAGGGGGGCACCTCAGCCGGTTGAGTGCACAACGCCAAATCCACGAGGGGGCCACATGCCCAATGTTCAATCCTGGGGAGTGCAAAGCCACAGTCTCACAAGTCTCTACAGTGGGTGGTTTGCCCACTGTACAATCCTGGGGAGAACAAAGCCACAGTCTCACAAGTCTCTACAGTGGTTGGTTTGCCCACTGTACAATCCTGGGGAGTGCAAAGCCAGTCTCACAAGTCTCTACAGTGGGTGGTTTGCCCACTGTACTATCCTGGGGAGTGCAAAGCCACAGTCTCTCAAGTGGATAACAGTCTCCACTGGTATTGAAGGAGGCTTGGTGCCCAGAGTGCTTCATCCTGCCAAGGACAGAGGTAGTGGATGCCTTTCTACACTGGTTCTGGAGGGGGCTTGGTGCCCAAAGTGCTTCATCCTGCCAAGGACAGAGGTAGTGGATGTAAATCTCCACTGGTTCTGGAGGGGGCTTGGTGCCCAGAGTGCTTCATCCTGCTCGTGGCGGACTCAGTATCGTCAGTGCTCTTGGCGCTCATGGGCCAGCGGTGCTGGTGGCGGCAGTGTCCTGTTCAGCGGTGCTTGTGGCGGCAAGTGTCCTTGGCTGCGGTGCTTGTGGCGGCGGTATCCTGTTCAGCGGTGCCTGTTGCGGCGGTGTCCTTGGCAGTGGTGCTGGTGGCGGCAGATGTCCTTGGCAGCGGTGCATGTGGCTGCGGTGTCCTGTTCAGCGGTGCTTGTTGTGGCAGTGTCCTTGGCAGCGGTGCTGGTGGCGGCAGGTTCCTTGCCAGCGGTGCTTGTGGCGGCGGTGTCCTGTTCACCGGTGCTTGTTGCGGCGCTCTTGGCGCTCATGGGCCAGCGGTGCTGGTGGCGGCGGTGTCCTGTTCAGTGGTGCTTGTGGCGGCAAGTGTCCTTGGATGCGGTGCTTGTGGCGGCGGTATCCTGTTCAGCGGTGCCTGTTGCGGCGGTGTCCTTGGCAGCGGTGCTTGTGGCGGCGGTGTTCTTGGCAGCGACTCAGCTGCTGGCCATCCTGCCTGGCCAGTGGGGCTGGTGCTGGTGGTCCTGTCTGGGCCTGCGGGGCTGCTGCTGGCGGTCCTGTCTGGGCCAGTGGGGCTGGTGCTGGAGGTCCTGTCTGGGCCAGCGGGGCTGCTGCTGGCGGTCCTGTCTGGGCCAGCGGGGCTGCTGCTGGCGGTCCTGTCTGGGCCAGCGGGGCTGCTGCTGGCGGTCGCCTCCTGGCTAGCGGGGCTGGTGCTGGCGGTCCTGTCTGGGCCAGCGGGGCTGGTGCTGGCCGGATCCTGGGCAGCGGGGCTGATGGCGGTCTTCTCCGCTGTGCTGCTCTTCCCAGACTTGCCGGGTTTCTTGTGCCCCTTCCCCACCTTGGAAGGTGTCGCAGCTGACTCCACACTCCCACCTGTACCCCTGGGAGCGGCTTTGGTGGCTGGTGTCTTCCCCCTCTCCCGCCGGGCACTGGCCAAATTTTGATGCTTGACAGGTGGGGGACTGTCCGTGCTGTGGCTCCTTGCCACACTGGCTGCCCTGCTGCCTGGTGCACTCCAGAATCCGGTGACTATTGGCACCACTGGATCCACCGCTGTTGTGGCTGAGGTGCTAGGTTGTGACCTGGAGAGTCGGGCCCTAGGAGACTGACGGGGTGGGGGAGGTGAGGGAAAGAGGTCAAGGGTGGCCAGGAAAAGTTTCTTAGGAACACTGGGACGGGTAGCTGGAGGGGGTTTGGGAGTGGAGGAAGAGGTTGTGGTTGTAGGAGGTGTCTGTTTGGTGACTTTGGGTGAAGGTGCTTGCGCTGGAGACTGTCGTGAGGTGGATGTCTGTTGGGTGGGTGTGTGGCTGCGTTTGTGTACCTTGGGAGGTGGCGTCACAGACACACTGGGAGAGGACACAGGGGATGTGTGAATGGTAGTGGGGGTGGTGAGTGCACGTGAGCGGGTGTGGTGGTGGGTGTGCTGGTGATGGAAGTAGTAGCTGTAGATGCAGTGCATGCAGGTGTGAGTGGAGACGAGACTGGGAGGGATTAGGGAGATGAGAAGGAGAGGGACACAGTGGAGGCAGTGGATGTTGCAATGTCTGCATGTGTGTGATGCTTGCGTGAGTGCCTGTGGGATGTGTGATGCTTATATTTGCCTGAGCTTCTTTTGTGTGTTGAAGTGTGTACATGCTGGTCTGATGGTATGCTTGGGGTAGGCTGAGGTACAGGGGATTGGGTCGGGGTGGAGGAAGTTGGAGGGGGGAGGCTAGAGACAGGGACAATGGCTGCCATCAGTGCTGATCCCAGAGTCTGAAAAGCTCGCTGAAGGGCTGCCTGACCAGAATGAATGCCCTCCAGGATTGGATTGGTTTGTTGCAACTGCCTCTCTACACCCTGGATGGCATTCAAAATGGTAGACTGCCCAACAGTGAGGGACCTGAGGAGGTCAATGGCCTCCTCACTGAGGGCAGCAGGTGTGACTGGGGCAGGGGCTGAGGTGCCTAGGGCAAAGGAGATGCCCACCCTCCTTGGTGAGCAGGCACGGCGCAAAGGGGCTGCTGGGAGGGCGGTGCTGGAGGGGGGTGGCGGCTGTACCTGTAGATGCGGAGGGCGCAGATGGGGCCGCCACCACAAGGGAGCTCCCATCAGAGGATGAGTCCGTATCACTGGTGTCAGCTCCAGTCCCCGCCGTGGAGCTCCCCTCGCCCTCCGTCCCTCTGTTGGCTTCAGACTCCGTTGTCTCGCCCTCAAGGGCCATGTGGGATGCAGCTCCCTCCTGCTCCGGTGCCACTGCTCCTCCTCCTGATGATGCTAATGCACACAAGAATAGGGAGACCACAAAAAGGGGGGGGAGACAGAAGAAAGACATGTACAGTGCATGCATTACCGCTGCCATTGGCGGACACGACAGACACAGAAGCCCCCTGCACTACGCCGCGCACTTGGGGTCCACTCTACAATCCCTGGGACATGGCCTACGAGGCTATGGCCGATATCTGCACACATGGAGGTCACAGGAGCCTGACTAGGTGTAGTTTGCACTGTACCCAGGTGGGGTGGGGTGCCACAGGGTCTGCCTGAAAAAGGGGACTTAACTAGCACACTCGCCCTGGCCTAGGGAAACACACAGCCCACCTCCCCCACCCAGACACCTCCACTGCGCGCTGAATCAGCAGAATGAGTGTGTACTCATCCCCTTGTTGCTGCTGTGATGCCCTCAAGCGCCTATCCAAATCCGGGTAAGCCACCGCCAGGATCCTGAACATCAGGGGGGTCATGGTGCGACGGGCACCCCTCCCACTTTGGGAGGCCATCCCCAGCTGGGCCTCTGCTGTCTTCTTGCTCCAGCGGCGAATGTCCTCCCATCTCTTACGGCAGTGGGTGCTCAGTCTGTGATAGACCCCCAGGGTCCGGACGTCCTTGGCGATGGCACACCAAATATCCTTCTTCTGGTGGGCGCTGACCTACATGAATTGTAGAAAAGTTATTACCAACTGCACCGTCATAGTCATTGGCCCGCATCCCTATCCTTGCCATGTGGCACATGCACTCTCCGTCGTTTCATGCATGCGTCATTCTCCCCACCCCTATCTTTCATCCGCACCACTCCACACAGGCATTGCCCGTACAGCATGCTCCCATTGTACTTACCTGTTTGTCTGGAGGACCGTAGAGAAGAGTGTACTGGGGGAGGACCCCATCCACGAGTTTCTCCAACTCCTCCGTGCTGAAGGCAGGGGCCCTTTCCCCAGACGCACAAGCCATTGTCTCTTCCAGACTGAGGTCACAGCAGCACTTGCAGTGTAGGTCCTCTCCTGTCGAAGATCAGGTATTGAGTGATTGAAGTGATAGAAAATGGCGGTCACGTCCGTGGCGGTGCGTACCGTCACCGTCGGCGTACATCGTCATTGGCTCCTGGGACCCATAGGGTCCAATGTTAACCAATGCAGAATTGCGCCGCGGTCTTCGACCGCCTACCGCGACGGTGTACAACGCCAGCACAGTTACCTCACATCCCATTGTCCCACTTTACAGGTCAGGCAGCTGCCATTTCAGGGGCCCACATGGCTTTATTTTAACTGCGTCACACACACCTAGGCCTTGCCTCAACACTCATACAGGCAATATTCGGGTTATAAATGGTTTTCTGAGTAAGCTGTGTTTACGTACCTCTGAGTTGGTTGACTCTGTGTTCGCTGTTGTCCTTCATAGGCACCGTCCGCTGGGACATGTGAGGAGATGGCGGCATCCTCCGGTGTACAGACCGCTGGTGGACCTGTCGACAATGGAGGAAAGACATGTGATCATCACCTACAGGCTTGATCGTGCCACAATCCTGGAACTGTGTGCACAGTTGGAGCCAGACCTGATGTCAGCTATCCGCCATCCCACAGGAATCCCCCCTCAAGTGCAGGTGCTATCAGTACTCCATTTCCTTGCAAGTGGGTCTTTTCAAACTAGAGTGGCCATAGCATCAGGGATGTCCCAGCCTATGTTTTCCAACATGTTGTCCAGAGTGTTGTCTGCCCTGCTGAAACACATGCGGAGCTACATCGTTTTCCCTCAGGTGGAGGATTTGCCTACAGCGAAAGGTGACTTCTATGCCCGGGGACATATCCCCAACATCATAGGTGCCATTGATGGGACCCATGTGGCCTTGGTCCCCCCACGCAGGAGTGAACAGGTGTACAGAAACCAGAGGAGTTATCATTCGATGAATGTGCAGATGGTGTGTTTGGCCGACCAGTCCATCTCCCATGTTAATGCCAAATTCCCTGGCTCAGTGCATGACGCTTACATCCTGCGGAATAGCAGCATCTCTTATGTGATGGGTCAACTCCAGAGGCACCGTGTGTGGCTATTAGGTGAGCACCTGGAAGCAAGTCAGTGGGAATAGTTGTCTGGGTCTGGGGATATCCCTACAGGTTAGTGTGTGTCTAACAGTTGTCCCCCGCCACTTTCAGGTGACTCTGGTTACCCCAACCTGTCATGGCTACTGATCCCAGTGAGGAATCCCAGGACAAGGGCAGAGGAACGCTACAATGAGGCCCATGGGCGAACTAGGAGGGTTATAGAGCGGACCTTCGGCCTCCTGAAGGCCAGGTTCCGGTGCCTACATATGACAGGTGGTTTCCTGTTCTACTCACCAAAGAAGGTGTGCCAGATCATCGTGGCCTGCTGTATGCTTCACAACTTAGCTTTGCGACAACAGGTGCCTTTTCTGCAGGAGGATGGTCCAGCTGTGGAGCCTGTGAACAGTGAAGACGAAGAAGCAGAAGAAGAGGACATCGACAACAGGAACTCTGTGATCCTGCAATATTTCCAGTGAGACACAGGTAAGAAGACAAACCTGCCATCACCCCTCACCATGTTACAGCACCCTCCTATTGGAGGGTGCTGTAACATGGTGAGGGCTGATGGTGGAGGAATGTCCATGGCAGAGTCCAGTCTATAAGTCTCACAGGTGCATTGCCCAAAGGGGCATAGGAAGTGGAGCTGGGGCAGTTTGAGGATGGACAGGGTGACAAGGTGGGACAAAAGGATGACATTCAGGGCGGTCTCATTTCTTGGCGGGGGTCTTGGCATCGTTCTCTGTCTTTGTCCTGGATCTCAGGGACCGTTTGCAGGGTGGTTCTCTAGCTGGTGTGGTGGTCCTGTGGCGGTGCCTCCTGTCCACTAGCGCCGGCGGAGGTAGTGGGCAGTTCATCGTCCAGGCTAGTGTCAGGGGCCCCTTGTTATGCCACAGTGTCCCTCCTGGTGTTGAGGACTTCCTTCAGCACCCCTGCGATGGTGCCCAGGGTGGAATTGATGGATCTGAGTTCCTCCCTGAAGCCCAAATACTGTTCCCCCTGCAGCCGCTGGGTCTCCTGAAACTTGGCCAGTACTGTTGCCATCGTCTCCTGGGAATGGTGGTACGCTCCCATGATGTCGGAGAAGGCCTCGTGGAGAGTGGGTTCCCTGGGCCTGTCCTCCCCCTGTCGCACAGCAGCCCTCCCAGTTCCCCTGTTTCCCTGGGCCTCTGTCCCCTGAACGGTGTGCCCACTGCCACTGCCCCCAGGTCCCTGTTGTTGTTGGGGTGGTGGGTTAGTCTGGGTTCCCTGTAGTGGTGGACACACTGCTGATTGACGTGTCCTGGGGACAGAGGTACGGGCCCGCTGGGTGGGTGCTGTGCTGGTGTTTCCAGAGGGGGCGAGCTCTGCGGTGGCCTGTGCCATTGTGAGGGGAACCGACTGCCCCGAGGTCCCAGATGGGCCGGGCTGGTCGTCTAGATCCAGTTGGACAGAGTTGCTGTCATCACTGTGGGCCTCTTCTGTTGGTGGTGTGGGGATGTCTGGACCCTCCTGTGCGGTGACATTGGGTAGGGGTCCTGCAGAGGTGTAAAAGCATGATTATTGCATCTGTATGTGCCATGGTGTGCAATGGGTGGGTGACCGTGTACCCCAGTGCTTGCATTCCTGTGTGGGACCTTGTGTGAAGATGGTTTAGGGGGGTGTATGGGTATGTGCAGTGGCCATGCAATGGTGATGGGTGTCCATGCTTTGGTGTTCCATGCAGGGTTTGGTGATGGGATGTGTGGTTTGTGATATTGGGACATTTGTGAGGAGAAGGATTGATGGGGGTGAGGGCGAGGGTGGGGGTATGTGATGGCATGCAGGTAGGGTGGGGGATATAGTTGTTAAGGTTTGACTTACCAGAGTCCATTCCTCCAGCTACTCTTTCGAGGCCCTCAGTATGCAGAATCGCCAAGACTTGCTCCTCCCATGTTGTTAGTTGTGGGAGAGGATGTGGGGGTCCGCCACCAGTCCTCTGTACCGCAAGGTGGTGTCTGGATACCACGGAACGCACCTTCCCCCGTAGGTAGTTCTACCTCTTCCTGATTTCATCCCTATTTCTTGGGTGCTGTCCCACTGCGTTGACCCTGTCCACTATTCTGCACCATAGCTCCATCTTCCTAGCTATGGAGGTGTGCTGCACCTTTGATCCGAATAGCTGTGGCTCTACCCGGATGATTTCCTCCACCTCTGCTGTGCCATGGAGTGGTGGGGGTGATGTATGGGGTGGTGTGTGTTGTGATATGTGGGGTGATATTTAGTGGTGTGTTGTGTGGGGTGCGTGGATGTTATGTGGGTGATGGTGTTGTGTGCCTGTGGATGCTTGTTTGTAGAATGTAGTCTCTCTCTCTGGCCTTCTTTTGGGATTTTGGTCGTAGGGGTTTGTGGGTGATGTGGGTGTGGGTTTTATATTGTATTGGGTGTGTGGGAGTGGTGTGTGTATGTGTATCAGGTGTGTGTATTTCGATTTGTCCAATGTGGTAGTGTTTTGTAAGAGTGTGTGTATTTTGAGTGCAGCGGTGTGTACCGCCAATGGAATACCGCAGTTGAAAGACCGCTGCATGGATTTGTGGGTTGTGATAGTGTGGGCGTATTCCTGTTGGCTTGACGGTGGAGGTTTTGTTTTCGCCAGTTTATCACTGACCTTTGGTGTGGCGGACTTGTGTGGGTGTCTCAATTTTGGCGGATTCCGAGCTGTGGGTCATAATGGCCGTGGCAGATTTCCGCAGCGGTGTGTTGGCGGTCTTCTGCACGGCGGTAAGCGGCTTTTACCGCCAATGTTGTAATGACCCACAGTATGCTTCCTTGAGTCCAAATTTGAGTATTGAACAAGTTAGGTTGCAGTGTAACACATATCCCAAATAACATTACCAATAGTCAGCATTACATGTTGATGGGATCCTACACACAGTGAACAACTTTTCTATTATAATAGTTCTGCTATTGTGGGTTCACAGCATACTGTGCCCATACATGCAGAAGATGTATCTCATTGCTACCACTATTGCTACTGTGTGAAAGATTAAAGACATGATGAGACACTCATGCTAATCAAATAATTAAAAGATTTGGGATACACACATGTACCAGTAGCTAGGCGTGTAGCCACATTTAGGAATCAGATAAACTTGTGTGACCATGTGAGCAGGCTAGGCATCACAAAACAACATTCCTTCTTAGGATAGATACTGCATATGTAGTTGTGAGGGGGCTAAGTCAAACTTAGGCCCTCATTATAAGTTTGGCGAGTGTTCTGACACCACCGTGAGTCTCTCGGTCTTAAGACTGCCAGACTCATAATGAAGGCCTTAGTCATTTATTAGACCTGTCACAGAAGACAAATGGCATATCCAGTGTGCTGCTGTGAGGGTGTAAGTACATTGTCCTAAGTAATTTGCTTCTTTGTTTCACCACTGAGGCCACATTTATCACAATGTTTCACAAATGTAATCCTGCCTCATGGGTACCTGAGCATCCCTCAGAGTACTGTATATCATTGAAATGTGAGATGGGGTGATAGGTGTGCACTTTCCAAAATTCCATGGTGGTTATGATGATGTAGGAGAAAAACACTATTTGACTATAGTTTTGGACGGTTCATCTTCAGTCGGCCTTTCTGATGCACATTGCTGGTGTACTTGTCCACATGGCAAGTTGTAGACATTTGGGCTGGCAGGTCCTGACAGGATGTAACGAATACTACCTCAGTGCAGACAGAATAGGTAGGGGCACATGTCATTACCCCACACATGGAAATGCAGTTAAATACCTCACTCATTGACTCATATACCCAATGCTCTTTATTAAACACATTATCACACCTTTCTAGTGAGTTTTTCAAAAAAGATGCCATGTGGAAAAATCCACATTCATGTCTGCACTGTTTTGGCAGCATACAGACTTATGGACCTGGCCCTTTTTGCAGGGCTAGAGTGTGGACTGAGGAGCTGACACTTACCCCTGAAAGGGCTGTGCCTGTCCTCACACAAGGCACTCTCCAATCCCCTGGTGTGTGTCTGGGGCCATGCCTGGGCAAGGACGGATCTTGTAAACAACAGAGACTTTCCGTTGAAGTTTGCCTACTTCAAAGGCTGAAATATGCATAAGTAGTGGACCCAAAACCCCAGACCTTCAAATTACTTCTAGATCAAGAGGAACCTCTGCCAAGGAGAAGAGCTGAAGAGCTGGAGGAGGAGCACTGCCTCTTTGCCTGCGAGTGTGCTTTGCTGGGTTGGCCTGCAGTTGCTGCTTCTGCCTTTGCGAGGACAAAGACTGGACTTTGCTGTGTTTTCCTGCTTGTGAAGTGTCTCTAAGGGCTTGAACTGAGCTTGCCCCCTTTTTCTGAAGTCTCAAGGTCATCCAAGGCTTCCTCTGCCAGCACCTGGACTTTCTTGCCTTTGAGATAAGCCTGACTGCTTGTGCCAAGCTACCAAGGGGGTGAGCGGGGATTGTCTTAGGAGGATAACTCCCTCACCCCGACTAGAGTGAGGGTCCCTTCTTGGACAGAGTGCAAACTGACTGCCAACTAGAGACTCCATTTCTAACATAGACCATTACACAGTTCGCCTACTGGTGGTGTGACCCTAAAAAAACAGTCACCCTTTAACCATAGTGGAAAATTACCTGCATGATACAGCAGGATATACTTATACATATGAGATCTATATAATGCATGCACACACTCATTCCATGAATATAGTTTTAACTAATGTGTATCAAATAAAAAATCCTTTCTGATGTGTGGACAGACACTATGAAATGTTAAGGTCTCCATGGTATTGATAAAAAAGTTTTACATGACCTATGTTTCCAGGAGTTTGGTATTTTCATGAGTCAATACTAGAGAAGTGTCCAACAGCTCTGTTTAATGGGTGATAGCAAGCCACCCTCCATCTATTTTTTAACTACCTGTCACAGAGTCAATCAAAGCAGCAATGTGTGTGTCCTTATGTATTTGCCATATGAGTACCAATGCTGAGGCACAATACCTGTACTTGCTTGACATTACTTATTTGCCATAGGTTATAAACAATAGAATATTCCCCGCTGCATGCTGCCTAACAAACATCATGGGGTTCTAGGTTCTAGGTGGACCATGTGTTCAATTCCATGTGTTTACTACATCATAATTCCAAATCAGTATCAGTATGAATAAGGTCATAAGTTTATTTGTGTGAACCCTGCCTTTTCATATCCATACAATGCCATCACCAGAGTACGTTTGCATTGTTACATTAGGCGAAGTATATGTTTCTAATGAAGGATGATCATTTTTTGCTCACCAAATGTTGTTTTGGCCAGTTATGCCACATATGATGTTTAAAAAAAGTAAAAGTAAGCCAAATACTAATGACAACATTTACAAGTTCAGCTTTGTCTGATACATATTTCCTTCCTCCCCACCAGACAATAAGACTGCCGAACAGGAAAAGGCACACATTATCAGATTGGAGCACAAACGCCACAGTAGGCATGTTGCCAAAGCATGCAAGTGGATGAGACAGATATATGAGGAGGTGAAGGGGGCCGGGACCTGGAAGTCCAGAAGGCAGGGGCAACGAGGTCTGGCAAAGGGAACATCTATCCAGGATGTTGCCGTGGCCCATGGTGGTGGGCCCGTGGCAGTTGCAGGAACATCATTAGTGCCGCCGGCCCAAGCACCTCAGCCCGTGACCACAACTCTAGCAGTGAGATCAGATTTTGAAGCACAGGCACTGAAAGATCTTGCAGATGTCAAACAAAGAATAGCTGCAGTTGAGGCTGAACCTTCTACAATGCAGGTCATGATGACAACATTGCAGCAGTCACTGGACTGTATTAGTGCCCAAAAGTAGGACCATCGAGCATTTATCTTCCCTCTGTTTTTATTAAGTAGTTTGTATAGTATAGTAATTTAGGATAGGTTAGGATAGGTTTTAGCATAGGGATAAATTAGGCTAGCATTAGTTAATTTTAGAAGTTATTAGTGAGTTGTTTTTAGGTGGGGATATGAATGGGTAGCTTTTTAGTGGGTGGTGGTGGATGTTCAGTGTATTTTATTACAAAACAAATATATATATATATATATGTATATATATATATATATATATATATATACGTAAAATTGAGAAATACAAAAACATTTTGTTTTAGGATTCTATGTATAGATAGTTTGTGTATAGGTGTAGTTTATGTTTATATTGTGAGACTCTATTAAGGGAGTGGAAGGTTGATGTCAGTAGCTTAAAATATAGTAAAGTTAATGTAGTGTAGGTAGTTATCATAGGTTAGTTTAGACATAGTTTAGATAGTGTAAGTTAGTTTTATATGTTACTATTTTATTATACTTACACCAAACAATATTTTTAACTTTCACGACTGCTTAATAATTTAATGTGCAGGACTTGTCATATATGCTTAGTTTTTTGTAAAGCACAAGCTGTTGAATTTCCCTACAGTGTTTGTATATCTGTGTAACTTTGAGAGATGCCTATTGACAAAAGTCAGTCAGTTTTGTAAGAGAGTCACTTAAGGGGTCTTCAACCATGTTGGTGTCCTGTAAGTGGCCATCTTTGTGTGAATGGACACACAGTCCAACACAGATAGTCATCTTCTGTTGCACTGTGTGTGTTAGTTATGCAACATGAATTGTAGGGATGAATATGTCAATCTATAGTGACAAATCAAGCATGTGCTGGTTCACACACTGATGCCAGCCACTTACATATTCATCCTTGCACCATTTTACCTATTCTACTTGGCATGTGTAGTATTTGTAATGGGACTATGACACACAATTCCCTTTAGGTAGTAGGTAGTGTTTTTGGGTCTCTGATGCCACCATGGTCTACTTAGTCCAAATAACAACAAACATACAACACACAGGTTAAAGACAGTGCATTTATTACAGGTGTGTAACTAGGAATAATCACAGTGGCAGTTCTGGCAGCAACAATGCCAACATTGATTGCGAGCTAAAGGATGTAAAGACAGAGTACTTGGTGGCTACATACCATTTAACATGTGGAAGAGAGGAGTATTCCAGTGAGAAAGCAATACAAATTGCCATTAGTGAAGGGAGGCCTCATTGACAGTCCACAAATGGATAGAGTAACAGGTGGGCAAACACAAAGGAGACAGTACCAGATGGCTAGGGTGATGGCCCCTTGGTCAATACAGGTCCAATGGGAACCTGGCCAAGGGCCAATGACAAATGATACTAGGATGTTCTATGTTGGAAATGTGTAAAGTCCACATTCTCCTCCTCTGATGTGTGTTGTGCCTCCCCTGAGGGTGGTGATGTCTGCGCATGCGGCATCTCAGATACACACACATCATGGACTGAAGATATGGCGTCCCGGTCCCCAGCAGCATTTGCCTGTGCCAACACGAAAGGCAGCTGACCACTGAGAAAGGCCTGCGGACTTGTCAGCATGGCAATAACGTTGTGGTGAAAGGCACCCAGTGTTGCAATATAGGAGTCCTGCTTCCACTCCATGGATTTCAGAATGGTGCATATAACCCCCAGCTGAGTGTCATCCTCAGTGGTATCACATTGGCAGGGCTGTTGTTCTTGCCTCTGCCTCATGACACCAGCATTGTCAGCCAGGGACTGTCCCAATCTCTGGAGTGGAGGGTAGGTTGCCTCAGAAGTATCCTTACTGGGTCTGAGGCACATATGGACTCCCTCTAGGGTGCCTGTGAGGGTGTCCATCCCCGCCCGCTCTTCATCTACCAGCCGATACTGGACTCCTACCACCTGTTGTTGGAATACAACTTAGGGGTCCTCGGAGTCCATGGCTGGGTTTGGGCTGCCAGATGGAAGGTTCTGTTGTAGGCAGTTCTTCTGGAGACCCATCGATGCTGCCAGACCCTCCCGCAACCAGCGAAGGTGAAACAACGTAGTCCAATATTTGCTGAAAGGTGTCCTCGTCCATGGGGGCAGTATGTCATTACCAGCAGGTTGGTCATCCAGGACAGGCGGCTGATCATTTTGACTAGTTTCTCCTTCTGCAATAATGGAGATGTGTCAATGGTGAACTATGCTAGATGTTTACATGAGTAATGTGGCTGACATACAGTATGTATCCACATTCACTTTCATTACAACATTGATGTGCAGTACCTATGTGACTTGTATGTATTGAGGCCATGTGACACAGTAGTTGCCTTTCAGATGACAGTCTGTGCATTGTTTAAACACCACTGTGTGACAAGGGTCATTGTGTCATGTCAAACATTGCAGCACAGTTACACTGCTTGCTGGTCTGCCCTTCCAGTGGAGGTATGGTCCACATCTGCCATGGAGATTAGCTCTATTTTTCAGCATTGTGTATGTGTTTTCAAGTATTGGCAGCACTACTGCGCACATTGTGCCAAGTCCCTAGGATGCCATGCATTCAGTCTTGCCACTGCTCAGGCCACAGCTCCTGTGAAGGTTATGTGGGTTTGGTAATGTGGTTATTTTGAACCTGCAGTCTGTCTTACACACAGTACATCACAGTAGTCTGTCTTGTGTACTGTCTTGCAGGCACATTATAGATTTATGTGGGCAAGGGCTCATTTTGGTCATGCATCAGCACTACTCTACACACCTAGTAACCTTGCTGCACTGCGGGAATGCGTAAGGGCTTGTAGTTACCCTGGTTGTGCTATCTAGGTTTGGTTCAGGGATTTTATTACACATACAGGTGGCTCCATACATGAATACAGTGGCCAGTTTGTGCCAACTATGAGGGGATAGGCCCTGTCCAAATAGGTAGTTGGCAAGCATGTTGCTTACCTCATGTCATCATTGTTAGGGTTGGTTATCAGCAGAGTCTCACCCATCTTTTGACCCTGCCCCACTCACTTTTACATAAACATGACTCCTGGCAATCATCATTTGAAACCAGGGGATTCAATTACTGTCACATACTGATGCCACCCAAATCATACATTGGCTCTCATGTGACAGCATGCCCTACAATATGTCACCACTTCCAATTGCCCAACACGGGCTGCCTGTATTTGGGAGCTATTTGTCAAGCTGTACCCCTACATGCTAATAGCGGTGATAATCATTGAAATCTACCAACCCTGGTTTGCCACTCAACAAGAGTCATACTTCTCAGCCTCCAACCATCACTGAATGATTCACATCGTTGTGGTAACCTAGCACATTCTTTCACTTTCAAATTCCCAGTTTGACATCTTCTTTATTTGACATGTAGCTTGGTAATGGATTTGTACTTCTGTCTCCCTCCTGACATGTGCTACGTCTTCACTCAGGTCTACATCACATGTATGTTTTAGTACACCTATGCCCTCTTCTATGACATGCCTTCGCAGCTACAACATAAGTGTAACACTATCAGATATAGCAGTGCATGTGTCTTGCTCAGGCTACCTTGCAGTACACACATCACTTCTCACTTCCTTGCTATGCAATGTGTCCCCATTTAGACAGTGCCAGTTCAATGTGCATAGCCACAACTACATTGCACTGCACTACCAGGTGCTCACTGCGATCACACACAATTTATTGATTGAACAAACACACATGTTCCACTGATGTGTGTCACTTGCATCCCTACCCCCTTAAGATTATTCAAAATAACAGAAGTTAGGGTGATGTCTGCCATGGCAGGCTACACCTGTGTGCTTTCACCCCGCATATCATGACAGCTGTGTTTAACGTAGTTTCATGCTAGTGACTCTATGCGTGGCTCTTCACATGTTCCTGTGTGAAGGAAGTTCATATGCCCAACTCCTGACCCTCCTCTCAGGTGAGGAGTTTATCCTGTGACAACCCCATTCCATTCCTTTGCTTAGCAGTCCAGATGTGTCTACATGGGCCCAAGACATACACACTAGCCTCATGGTGCAAGGGGGCATGCATTATCAAAGTCAAGGTAAGCAGGGTTCCGGTGTCTTCGTCATGTTGTGGTGTTCCAGTCCAGATGTTTCACTTGGTGTTGTGGGACTTATAGGCCCTGCCACTAATGTTATACATTGCCCAACAAGCCCAAGTACACAAAGGTGAAGCAGGACTGGCACTGTTCATCACACATGGACAGAATAAACTTGACAGAGCTGGACTGGTCTATGCTACATGTGACTGGTCATTTTGACTTACATTTCTATGATATATGACTGGACATGTGGCTGTTCCATCCCTTTCCCTTACGCTCAGCACAGTGGAGCATAGGGACATAGCATGTTACAATTCAAAGCATTGCATTTTTATTGCTATTGCCCCTTGTTGGCACTCACCCTGTAGGTCTTGATGGTCCTCATAGGCTCCACTGTCGGGTCCTTCATTCCTGCAACCAACTCCACTAGGATGACTACTGCCACCTGCTCCTCCAAGGACGTCAGCTCCTCCGGGACCTCAGGTCCTCCTGCTCCGGTTTGCATGGCTGACGTCAGGTTTCTGGACAGTTTCTCCTTGGTCTTGTGCTTGTAATCCTGCCAGCACTTCTTGCACTCTGGAACTGTCCTTTTAACTTGCCCTACACTGTAACCTATCCACTATGGACTGAAAAATTGCCACTTTCTTCCCTAATGGCAATTTTAAGGTGACAAAGGATTGATGTTCATACTTTGTCACCTCTGCAATGAGTATTTGATTTTCCTCCTCACTAAAATTACTATTTCCCTTCCCCTAGGATTTCTGTTAGACATCCTGGCTGGTGTATGCTGCAGGGGTTGTTGGGGTTGTTGTCCTGTCTGCTGCTGCTTGCTCCATAGCTCCCTTTAGCTGTATGTTGGAATTGTTTTGTGTCACTTTTTTATGCAATTCTGTTGCATTACACACTCAAAAGTGATGCTAGGCTGATTTGCATTGCTCTACGTGCCGCCAAGCAGTCAAGTATCACTTTTGCTGCCCATGCATCAGTTTCCGTTACGACAGCCCTTCCACGGATGCATCATTTCTTTTATCTCAGCTGGGGACCTTACGCCATGGTGCACTGTATCGTAAATACGCTGCATCCAGGGCATCAAGAACTGATGTAGCGAAAGACAGGTTTTTCTGACGCATCGCTGCCTTGGCGCAGAGATGCGTCAATTCTTGTAAATATCCCCCTTGGTTCACAGGTTATTGGAAATTCTATGGACACTTAACACTTGGGAAGCCTACTACCAGAAAATTGGCCACTATGAGCGCAACAGATCGCTAAAATAGTTGTCCATGTTATAAACTTGTAAATACAGGATGGCATAAGGGGGAAACCACAGACAAGGTTTCTCATTGTATGTACCAATGCATGCACTTGCTGCATGTGATGCTTGTAGTAACATCAGAAAAATCACATTTCAAAACTGGTCCACCAAACTACAAAGCAGGCCCGCAAACAGCCGAAAAACTCGCCCATATACTCATCCTGGAGTTAAGCCCTTTAGGCACTGTCAGATTACCCTGTAGGGCAGTCTGATCCTGATTATTAAAGACGGCACAGACACAAGAAACCAAGGGGCAATATAGATAGACTGCAGTACAAAGGTCTGTAGAAGCACTGCGATGAAAGGAGTTGAAATAGGTCCAACTCTGTTAATCAATATAACCCACCTGGAAAAAACAAGACTCAAAATTGCTATTGTTTAAGTAAACTGTTCTACACTGGTCACTTTCCATAACCTCCTGAATGACATCACTGAAAATGTATTAGCCACTTGTGCCAAGAATGTTGAGTTAATAACATGTGAAGGTCTAAACTCTAAGATCTAAGAATTGCAAAGCCGGAACTTGGCAGCAAGTATTTCTTAAGGACAATACCAGCACAAGGTATTTTGTGACAGAAATTGACTTCAGCTGCTACTAATCAGTTAAGAGAAAGATCTAAGAAGTAGTAAAAAGTAGTTAAGGCGACTTCGAAATACTTATAATATGATGATCAGATCAAAGAGGAGTGATTACGAGCAAAAACGATGAGACACATTAGAGATTGTTGCCCAGGGAAACCATCACTGTAATTCTGGAAATTTGTTGTCAGGAGTATGAGCAGCAAAGGTCAAGCACAGCATCCAAAATCTCAAAAATCACCATGGGCCATCTTCATTGTCACTGAAGGGTTGGATGCCTAATCAGGGTAGCTCAGAACATAGGAAAAGAGCAGTTACTGAGGTCTCTGGGTCAAGAGCCTAGGAATTATTTACAAAAGTGTATATTAATTATACAATCAGACAGCTAACTAAATATAAAGTACCTGCTCCGAACAATGTACCCCTGATGTTTTTCATCATTTAGTCAAGTAGAGACTTTCTATATCAAAAACAAATCTTTTAAGTTTTTGCATCCTTTGTATCCTTTCTTTTCTTGTCACCTAAAACAGTACTGTTGTGTCTGATAACAGAAGTCAGATCATGCACTGTCAGTCTAATTGATATTGAATGTAAAACTTCTTTCAGATTGCATTAATGTAACTACTTCAGTGGATAGCAGTCAAAGCAATTCTGTTCCCTATGGGAGCCTTTTTGCCTTGACTATCTGCAGCTGAACATAATTTTTCTGTACTTCACATACTTTACTGGTTCTCAACCTGTGGTCTTTGGACCCCTGGAGGTACGCAAAGCTTCCTCAGGGGTCCGCTACTGCTTAGAAATGTTAATAATATTAACAGATTAATAAACTGTTGTTAGACCTGACATCCTTGGCGTGGTATCCCCTAACTTTTTGCCTTTTCTTCCCAGGTTGTTGGTGTGTGCTGGACTCTGTTTTTGCTGTTTGTGTTACTCTGGGCACTTTACCACTGCTGACCAGTGCTAAAGTGCAACTGCTCCCTATGTGAAATTGTATGTGTAATTGGCTTTTCCACGACTGGCACATTTGATTTACTAGTAAGTCCCTAGTAAACTGCACTAGTGGTGCCCAGGGCCTGTAAATCAAATGCCACTAGTGGGCCTGCAGCACTGATTGTGCCACCCTTATGAGTAACCCTATAAACATGGCTCAGACCTGCCACTGCAGTGTCTGTGTGTGCAGTTTTAAACTGCCAATTCGACTTGGCAAGTGTACTCACTTGACAGGTCCAAACCTTCCTTTTTTATACATGTAAGGCACCCCTAAGGTAGGTCTAGGTAGCCCCATGGGCATGGTGCAATGTATGTTAAAGGACATGTGTGTTTTTACATGTCCTAACAGTGAAATACTGCCAAATGTGTTTTTCACTGTTGCAAGGCCTATCTCTTTCATAGGTTAACATGGGTACTGCCTTTAAATATTCTTAAAGTACAGCTTCCCTTTGAGTGTGGATAGAGATTTGGAGTTTGGGGTCTCTGAACTCACAATTTAAAAATACATCTTTTAGTGAAGTTGGTTTTTATATTGTTAGTTTGAAAATATCACTTTAGGAAAGTAGGCATGTTCTTGCTTAAACCTTTCTGTGACTCTGCCCGTTTGTGGATTCCCTGCCTGGGTCAGACTGACAGTTGGGCTGTTGGAGAATCTCCTCTAGACATTGACACAATGGAATCTGGGGTGTAGCCTGCATATCCTGATAAGCCATCTTATCTTGGCTAAAGTGGAGGGAGGAGTGGTCACTTACCCATGAATGGGCTGTGCCTGCACTCACACAATGTAGTCTCCAACCCCCCGGTGTGTGTCTGGGGCCTGGCCTAGGCAGGGTAGGATCTTGTAAACAATAGAGACTTTTCTTTTAAGTTTAAGTTGGGCAAAGTCAAAGGCAGAAAGGGGTATAAGTATTGGACCCAAAACCCCAGACTTTAGATTTCTTCAAAATTTGCTTCTGGAACCAAGAGGAACCTCTGATAAGGAGAAGAGCTGAGGAAAAGTGCTTCCCCTGCCTGTGACTGTGCTTTGTTGAGCTGTCCTGCAGCTGTTGCTTCTACTTGTGAAAGGGGACAAAGACTGGACTTTTCCTGCATGTGAAGAATCTCCAAGGGCTTCGAGTGAGCTTGCCCCCTGTTCTGAAGTCTCAGGGCCATCAAAGACTTCCTCTGCCAGCACCTGGACTCTCTGCTGCGACTCCTACCTTGCCAAGTGGTGCCTCATCCAGTACCTGGGCCCTTGAATGGAGAAGCTGGTGGAAAAACCAAGAAAAACCAAGTGAACCAACTTCGGCCGACTCCAGACTGACGCCGCTACGAATCCCTTTACACCACCTGCAAACGAAGCCGTGGTCCTTGCTGGAGTGTGATTACCCTGAAGTCCTGATGCCACTGCAGCCTCGCTGAAGTCTGCTACTCCATGGAAGTCGCTGCACCATATCGTAACCGCAGGACATCAAATCCGCCGGAAGTGCGTGGATCCAACGTTTCGGACCGACGCCACCTCACCTCCACTGCTCTGCAGCAAGAACCCAACTCCTCATCATTACTCCTTTGCTCCACAGCACCGGAACCGATGCTGCCTCGGATCCAGCAATACCGCGATCCCCAACTTCGTGCACTGACTTGTTTCCTCATTTTCAGGAGGTACAGTACCTGGGGGTCCATGTGACTCCGTGACCGAAGCCATTAGCGTCAGATTGTTGGGAATTACTCTGTTACGATGCCGTGATATCACCTCATCGAAGCATTTGTTTCATAGTGCTATTTTTGTGTTTCAGCTTTAAAAATTCATAACTTTGCTTGCGTATGTTGGACTTTTGTTGTTTTGATCTTATTTTGCTCAGATGAATATTGGCTATTTTTCTAACCTGTAAGTGAGTAATTTTGTAGTGTTTTTACTATATTAATTTGTATTTTGGTACACACACTTTACATATTGCTTCTGGGTTAAGCCTTTCTGCTTGTGCCAAGCTACCAAAGGGGTGAGCAGAGGTTAACCGGGTGTGTTTCTCCTTTGCCCTAACAAGAGTAAGGGTCCTTGCTTGGGCAGGGGGTAACCTGACTGCCAACCAAAGATCTCATTTCTAACAAGTGTATATAACTAAAGTGGATAAATATACAATTTAAACTTTTACTGTAAGTGTCGGGGAATTTGAACTTGGAGTTCAAAAAAATTAATTAGTTTCCTCAAATCGATTCGTGGGAGCATATAGAATATAGTATGGACAATGTGTGGCTTCAATTGAATTTAGAAAAGCTCTAACCTTCTTATTAAAATTAAAATGTTTTATTTTTGTATTTATATTTGTTTGCAAATTAAATAAAATATGTTATAATTAGTGTATATGTGCGATGAATGCTTGTTTCTGTATTTTGTGTGCATTGTTTTGCAGTTCAAGTCATCAGCAATGTTTACCCCAGGGACCCTAGCTTCCAGTAATGTCTCAGTGGGGGGGGGGGTCCCTGAATTCCAATAATGATTCACTGGGGGGCCCTGGTTTCCACTAATGATAAAATGGGGGTCCAAAGAAGTCAAAAGGTTAAGAACCACTGACATTCATATATGATGCATAATCAGTGCAGTTGAATTGGCGATCCTCCCCACCTCCCTGATCTCTCAAGCCCAATCTCGTCATTCATAATGCCTTCCCAGCCCGCAACTATTTTAATAATTTCACTTTGTCATGGTTAATCTTCCCCCACCTCCAACCCTGGACTTTCCCTCCCCCCTTCTTTTCACTTTCCATTATTTATCAGTACATTCCCCTCTGATTCCTTGTGGACACTGTTAATGGGGGTTTCCTATGCATCCCCGTGAGCATTTACCAATTCCTTAGCATGCGTAGAATACACCAGACCATGGCTCCACGCCACACAGACTCAGATGTTACTGCTACTCAATTACTCACAGCTTTCGACAAGTCAGATTTTCTCCTATAAGCCCAAACTCACCACACGGTCTGAACGAACCATATGAGTATTCCTTGCTTTTCCCACATTTCCTTTGCTTATACCCTCCTATCTTATACTTGTTTCTTGTGATTCCGATTCTCCTGCATTGACAGCGATATATGTCTCCCAGATGCTAACGATATTCCTGCTTTTATTAATGTAATGACTAAGGTCTTTTCCATTTTTTTTCTATATGAAAAAACCCAATAAAAATCATTAAAGAAAATCAGTGTGGCTCAAAATAACCTCTTTACCCACGCAACAGCATCTTCAATATTACCTGGGAGCAGGGGCAAAGTCATATGAATGATGTCCCCATAGGGTAACATCACTTAAGTGCAAAATGAGCATCAGCAAGATTCACATTATAGAATGCTCCAAGCAAATATTTGTGGTCCCTTCTGCAATATCAAAGTGCCCTGGGGCACTTTGTTTAATATGGCCCCAGGAGCCATACCACAATTATATGGCATATTGTGCAGGTCTATGCTGGCTATGTGCGCCTAGCGCAAACCAGAAGCTATGCCATATTACAAAAATTAAAGTGAGCTGTCTCCGGGCAGGTTTGCCTGCACTGGGTGATTGTGGTACTGAAAGGTGGACCAGGAATGTTAAACCACTTTACGCGTTTATAGCGTAAAGATAATGGCTGTTTTTGCAAGATGAACAAGAAGTCCCCTCTGAGGGGGTGCAGTTATGAGCTGCCTCTTGGGGTGTGTTCTGAGGCCCCAGAGATCTCCATAACCCCCTGAATAGCGAAGCCTTTGGGAATTGCATTGACTTTGTGCCACAATCAGTGTGCTTCCAGGCAGGTTGTTTGCCCCTGCTCCCTAATATGTTACTGATGCAGGGGCAAAAGCTTTGCATCATTTGCAGCGGAGCATGCACCGATAAAAATGAGGGAATGCACCCGTGGGTTCATACTAGCACATTCCGTATTATATAGGGAGTTCCACAACCATCTGTGGCCTATCCTGTAATAACAAAATGACTCAAGCGTCACGAAAAACTGCACAAACATCTGTTGTCCCCCTTGTGCACTTTGTGTAGTATGGTGCCACTAGATCCAGCTCCATTTTCTGGGGAAGGTCAGAGGGAGTCATCGAAGGTGCCATATTACACTATTGATAGGGGTGATGAACTGTGTTGCAGCACCTAGATATTGAATATCCAAGGAAGATCTGAAGAACATTATTCAAGTCCTGCTTGTAACTTGAGACTCAGACTTTCTTTTACAGATTTCCCTAGAGTAATTGGTCTTAAAAACGTTCTCAGAAAGGTAACATCTCGTAACAGAAGCACTACTTTTTAAAATGAAGGCCCTCCATCCGGAAGTGCTAAAGGACAGGAATGAATAGGAAGAGGCAGAAGAGGATGTACGCCAATTCCATCGCAGTTCTTGTTAAAATGTGGTAAATGTACCTGCTAGCCATAAAGACAGCTGCCTAACATAAGTCGGTAGGTAAAACAAATATGTCGGGAGACAGTTTCCTTATATGCCTCCTTGGCCACCCTAAATAAACAGTTTCCTTAGCGACATTCTGAAACTCACTCTTGCCTTGTTCATTACCTCCTGACAATGTGATCAAATTGTCACAGTAAGAGCAATAACATTTCAAATCCCTATGGGAGCTAATGAAAGTAGAACAACGTTCTCTAATGTTTTGCCAGCTCGCCTGAATCGCTTTCACACATTTTGGAAAGTAAAGCTTTCAAGGGAAAGGAGAAAAAGTAAAGGGGGAGAAAATGATAGCTGGTCTCGCAAGTTGAGAGTTCGAGCTTTTCGAAACAATATTATTTAGCAACATTAACAATCCCACACTCTCGGCTACAACTTCTTTGATAAGTTATGTATGTGGAAAATGACATACTATAGCAAAAGCCTGATTATTTATTTATTATTACAACATAATGGGGGTCATTATGACCCTGGCGGAAGGCGGAGAATCGGCGGTAAGACCGCCAATAGGCTGGCGGTCTTTTTTTTTGTATTATGACCATGGCGGTTACCGCCATGGTCATCCGCCGGTTCTCCGTTCTGCCCGCCAGGGTGGAGATGACCGCTGGGCTGGAGACCTGGTTCTCCAGCCCGGTGCCCGGCACTATACCGCCGGCGGTATTTTGACCCGGCTTACCGCCGTGGATTTCCTGCGGTTGGAACCGCCATGAAATCCATGGCGGTAAGCACTATCAGTGCCAGGGAATTCCTTCCCTGGCACTGATAGGGGTCACCCCCACCCCCCACACCCAACCCGACTACCTCCCTTACACCCCCCACCACCCCTGCAACCCCCCAAAGGTGGCAGGGCCCCCTCCCCACCCCGACCCCCAACATCACAGAAACTCACACACACACAACACGCACGCAGGCACCACCAACACACACACGCACACACACTGACATACATGCCTACATTCACACACAGAGTCAGACACGCACACCCACATACAAACATACACGCACACATCCATACAGACATACCCACAGACATACACGCACTCATTCCCAAAACACGCAACACCCCCGCAAGCATACACGCACTCACATACCCCCTCTACATACACAGACGCACACCCCCATGCACCCACACAACACCCACCAACCCCCTCCCCTAATGGACGATCGACTTACCTGTTCCGTCGATCCTCCGGGAGGGGACGGGAGCCTTGGGGGCAGCTCTGCCGCCACCACACCATCAACAGAACACCGCCACGGCGAATCACAGGAAGTGATTCGCTGGCCGGTGTTCTGTTGGCGTGGCGGTGGAGGTGGAGCAACCTCCACTTCCCCACCTCCCACCAGTATGGCTGTTGGCGGCTCTCCGTCCGTGAAAGGACGGAGAGCTGCCAACGGTTATAATAGGCCGAGCGGCAAACCGCCACCACTGGCGGTCTTCCGCACGGCGGTCCTGTAAAAAGACCGCTGAGGTTGTAATGACCACCAATGTGTTTTCATTGTAGTTCTATTAACTCCACTAACAGGCGCTATCTTTATCAGGTTTTTACTGCACATGACGTTTTAGAGAGTCCTCCATCAGAACTCATTTCTATTCAACATGTTAAATATAAAAAAGGGATTCAAGCTGCCTTGGCTGCAGAAGGTGTTGCGTAGAAATGGGCGGTGCAGTACACTCATGGAAGCAATAGAATGTTCTGTTTGCAATGGAGTCAAAAAAGAAAATGAAAGCGGTAGGGTCAAAAGAATATCTCTGGGTCTCGAGAATGATCCTCGCCTAGAAAAACTAGAGTTCCTGCTGCACCCTTCTCCACCATGCTCACTCTCTCATGCTCACTATCCTGAGCCTTCCATCTCGGGCCTTTCCTGCTTGAGGAACACACCGACCATCCGTTACAAAGATTAAGGAACCTGAATATTTCTGGACCCTGGGAGATCCACAAGATTAGTAAGAGTAGAAATCTGCTCAGGAATACTGTCTTGCGGGTGTTCATTTTCACGTTTTTAATGTCAGACTTCAAAAGTGTAGATTCCAGAATATTGATCATAACTATATCATGGAGATAAGTATAAACATATTTTTTTAACTTCAGTGATATTTTTGCAGGACAACATTAGGTATTGTGATATTGTCAATCAGAAAGAATCATACGAAAATAAGTGTACAATCCATAGGATTAGAATGTCACGCCTTAAGAGTTTGCTATTCGTATGGCTCGTGTGCATGGCTCAATACCAAGCTTCATTCAAATTAAATTGATCATCTGCCAGAGGAGGAAACAAATAATCAGAACAGTCCTTTTCCCAGAAAAAAATAATCAACAGTTGTTCTTTTCCCGTTCAGATTTAAGCTCTGAATACTCTTCCTGAATTTATAAGGATAATATGCAGTAACCTACAAGCACGTCTTCGCTGTGGAATGGTACATTCAGGCATACATGCATACATACATACATACATACATGCAGGCATACATGTTGGCTGTGGCTTGATAGGAGCACACGTTCGAACCTCATGCACAACTCTCAGTATTCCACATAAACCCACATTGCCTAGCATGCACAACAAAGTGAGTAGCCCCCTTTTTTGGCACCTCGCAACTAGTGGGAAGCACTATACAAACGTTTACAGTAAAATCGAATAAATAACAGAAACTAGCATGCCTGGGTGCATAAGTGTAACTTCAGAACTGCATGTTTTAAACCTGAGAATGTTAGGCCTTTTCACAGATGTAGTGCAAGCAATGCTTAATTTGTGACTGAAATAGTGCCACTGCCAAGAGCGCATGGAATTCTCAGTATATTCCTAAATCCGATTTATTCATCTTTAATTCACTAACAGACACCCCATTCACCTTTATCTTAATTGCAGATAGATTAATGAATCAATGAATTGACACTTATAAAGCTCAAACGTACACCAATTACAGGTATCATACAACGACATGCACAATTCCAGACCCTCACATCATACTACAGCTGGGACGACAGAGATAGGAAGCATTCAAACAAAGACTATACAAGGGGCCCTGACCAAGGGGATGCAACAAGACTCACAAACCGTACACCTGCTCTCATAAAGCCCCCCACTTAAACATCTTTAGGAAACAACCAGGTTTTTAAATTCTTCCTAAAACTGAACAGGTTTTTCTTGACTCTAAGCTCGATCGCTAAGTCGTTCCAAAGCTGGGCGGCTTTGACCCTAAAGGACCTCCTCCCTGCTCTACTTTTCTTCACTTTTGGAATCTCAATCCTCGTGGCAGTGGAAGACCTACACGGTCTCCTGGGGCAATAAAAGGTGAACATCTTTTGTAGGAGGACTGAGTCTATTCCATTTACAGCTTTATGTACTATACAAAGGGCCTTGAACTTCATCCGGTGCCTCAAAGGCAGCCAACCCAGTGCCCTCATTGCTGCTGATGCAGAATCCCTTCTAGTTAAATCCAAGGCCATCCTAGCGCAAGTTTTTGTATTCTGAATAATCTGTTGAGAAGATCGTCCGGTACTGCCAACATCAGAGCATTGCAATGATCAAGTCTGCTCAGAATAATACTTTGCACTGTTAAGCTGAACGCTGACAATGGTAAAAACGAGACACTTTTCCTGAGAATTCTCAGGAGGCCAAAACATATATCCACAGTCTTATTGATATGCTTTTCTAACAACAGTCTGTCATCCAATTGAACACCCAGATTCCACACTGACCGTTCAGGCTGAAAACTCGCAGAGATTGGCCCTGGTCAGAAATTTTCCAGCAGTTATCTAGGGACCCTGGCACTACAGCAGCTCAGAAACGCAGTTTTTTCTTCGTTGAATTTTAAGTGGGTAATTTTATACCACTTCGTCATTTCGACTACACAGGCGCAGTGGCGCCCCGTCCTTTAGGGCAGAGGGGCCACGCCCCCCCACCTTTTGCCCCCCATGAAGAGTGTCTGTTAGGCTGAACAAAGGTCAGCCTGACAAACACTCTTCATGTTCAGGTCAGGCAGCCAGGAGCAGACATGTGTGATTTGCGCAGACTCCTGGCTGCCTGAGCTGAACTTTGCTGGGCTGAAGAGATCACAGCTCCTATGGGCGTGACCTCCTCGGCTCAGCGAAGGTGCCTCGAGGCCCTCCCCTGGGTGACGACGAAAGCGTCACCAATTGACACTCGCCCTAGGCGCTTCAGGTTTAAGCCCTGAAGTGTCCAGGGCGAGTGTCAATCAGTGACACTTCGTCATAGAGTGGGGTGGGGTCAGCAGTCTCACTGACCCCATCCCACTCTGTGACGAGGCTGGTACTGCTGCCTTCCCTCATTGGCTGACCTAAGGTCAGCCAATGAGGGAAGGCAGCAGTCCCAACCCTCCTGGGACCTGGAGGCCGAAGGTAAGTGTGTGTGTGTGTATGTGTGTGATGTTTCAAATTGAATGTTTGGTGCGTGCGTGCATGTTTGAATGGTATGAATGTTGTTAATGGATGTGCCTGCGTGCGTGTGCGAAATAATGAGTGTGTGTGATGTTTCAAATTGAATGTTTGGTGCGTGCGTGCATGTTTGAATGGTATGAGTGTTGTTAATGGATGTGCGTGCGTGCGTGTCTGTGTGTGAAAGAATGAGTGAGTGTGTGTGTGTGTCCCGCCCGCCCCCCTCCCTCCTAAAGCTGCCGGCCGCCACTGCACAGGAGTGAATTTGCTCTAACGACTCAGGGTTATTTTTCACATAGGAAACAAGGGCTGGTTCCCAAAAAAACGTGCTGGTGTTCGCACCGGCAACCACTGTCTCAAATTAAACACTGAGTATAAGACATTGTTGTGCTTGCTGATGTGTACCATCGTCTGAGTGGCCAAATAAGCTGTTCATGTGCATGTTTGGTAGATTGTGGATTTGTAACGTGAACAGTGTGGAAATTATTGCATTTTGTGTGAGGTTCAAGGGGTTGCTCCAATCATGCTGTGGTGGGCTTGTAGCTGCACATAAATGTGAAGTACAGCAAAGAGGTGTAGGTAAAGAGAGTTGAGTTTGCCAATACATACTGTCTTTACCTTTTCTTACTTGTGCCTCAGTAGGGTGTGTATTAAGGGACAGACAAGTGTCACTCTAGTTAGGGATTTCTGTGGCTCAAGGACAATTAGTTTATCCTAGTGACAAGTATTACAGCTGGCCTTGAATGCATAATAATTGCTTCTGTTATGAGTTGACGAATTGGCAAGTATCACTTCCTGAAGGCTGAACTTGCACAGGCTAGCATTTAGTATTTCTGCATAACTTAGCAACTTACTCAGTATTGTATCAGGGGTTGGTTCGTGCAAATTGTCAGCGTTACAGTAATTGGAACCTCTAGCCAACCTCTGTCCCTGCTCTTTAAGCCTGGGCTCTGGACTACACCAGTGTTTAAAGGCATGATTTATAAATTGGCAGATCGCATAAACTCTGTCAGAGGGATAGAATAAATTACTCAGTCACCTTGACGGAGTCCCCATCAGCCAAATTATGAAATGTCCGTCAGCTCAGAGGACATTTCAAGCACTGACAGGAACCGCCATCAGTAGTTCTTGTCAATGCATTATAATTTTGCCATATTGTTCCGTCAACATGACAGAGCCCCTTAGCAATTTACAAATTTTTTTCATTTTCAAAAGATAATCCCAAAGCAGGATATTGTTTTTGAAAATAAAAAAAACAATGTCCCCATTACCATGGGAGCTTCCTCTCTTTATCCCTATGTTTTTCCTGGCAGTGACAGGCACTGAAAAACAGCTGTATGTCCACTTATCTAAATTAGGTGGGTGGACATACAGCCAAATCTCCAATGGCTCTTACGCAGTCAGGGAATCAGAGAAGTTTGACTGTCTCCACCATCACAAAACTATGGCCTGCTGGCATTTAAATCGGTGTGTGGACCAGAGTCTTGGTATGGAGATGTAGGAAGCTGCCTCTGTATATACTATATCAAAGTGAGGTATAGTGTGCACAGAGTCCAGGGGTTCCCCAGAGGCTTAACAGAGGCTAAAGTAGACTAATGCTCTCTTTGTGGTAGTGTGGTCGAGCAGTTAGGCTTATCAGAGGGTAGTGCAAAGCACTTGTTGTACACACACAGACAATAGAAGAAGCACACACTCAATGACTTAACTCACGACCAATGGTTTTTATATTGCAAAAATATATTTTCTTAGTTTATGTTTAGAACCACAAGATTCAAGTTGCAGGTAAATACCTTAAAAGTTTCGTATTTCACACAGGGTTCAACAGTACTTAGTTTGAAATGGGTAAGTAATACAGTTTTTGAATTATTGGCAAAAAGCTATTTTAAAAAAGGACACTGCAATTTTCAAACACTTCCTGGAGGGAAGAAAAGTTAGATCTGTTTACAGGTAAGTACAACACTTACTGTCCCAGTCTCCGAGTTTTAGGAAGTCCAATGGTCGCGGTTCAAGTTAACCCCAAACAGCCACCACCAGAAACACGGGGCCCGTCGGGTGAAGAGGTCAAAGTTGAGAAAAATGAACGTGGACTCCCATGGAAACAGGGGGTACTTGGAATCCGGTCAGCGAGCAGATAAGTAGCCGCGACTCAGAGGGCAGACCAGGGGGATTAGAGGAGCAATGGAGGTGCCACAAGTAGGCACAAACGCACACCCTCGGCGGCATAGGGGTGGCCAGGTGCAGGGTGCAACCAGGAAGTTGGGTTTTCAATTCTGGTCTATGAGGAGACCCCGGGGGTCACTCAGAGGCTGCAGGCGAGGTCCCGGGGGGTGTCTCGGGCACATCACTGGTCGGACAGGGAGGAGGGACTCCTGTTGAACAATGAGGCACCCGGGGTCGGTTTCTCTAAGGCGTGGTGGCTGCGGGTGCAGTGTGTTCTCCAGGCGTCGCATATCTTCGTTCAGAGCTCATGGTCAGGTGGTCCTCGGGATTCCCTCTGTAGGCGTCATCTTGGAGGGGTGGAGAGGTCAACCCAGGGTTGGCACTTGCTTGGAATCATGTGGGGACCCTCTCTTGCTGGGTGGACCACCTGGACACGGGTTGTGATTGTCGGGTGCACAGGGGTCAAGACTCACGCATCTGGAGTGAGGTGGGAGTCCTAAGCTGTAAGTGTCTTCAAACAGAGCTGCTGTCCTCGGGAGTTGTTGGTCCTTTTGGGTGCAGGGCAGCCCTCTGGAGTTGGCAGAGGTTGGGGGGCCCGCTGGCCGCGTCGCTGGTCATTTTGCAGGTTCTTTGAAGCAGGAGACAGGCTGGTAGGGTTGGGACCAAAGCAGTTGTCATTTTCCTTCTTCTCTGCTGGGGGTTTCAGTCCCTCTTCTTCTTGTAGGTCGCCAGGAACCTGGTGAGCTGGGTTCAGGGAGTCCCTTAAATCCTAGATTTAGGGGCGTTTCAGGGGTCAGAGGGCAGTACCCAATGCCTACTGTCCCTGAGGGTGGCTACACCCTCGTTGTGCCCACTGCCCTTTTGTAGAGGGGGGCACATTCCTATCCCTATTGGTCCCTGTCCTCCAAACCAAGATGGAGGATTCTGCAGGGAGGTGATCACCTCAGCTCTGGACACCATAGGGGTGGTCCTGGCTGGGGTGGTCACTCCTCCCAGTTTTCCCTAATTTTCCCACCGGACTTGCCGCCAAAAGTGGGGCTTTGTCCGAGAAGGGGGGGGGGGGTGGCATCTCCACTAGCTGGAGTGCCCTGGGGTACTGTAACCTGAGGCTTGAGCCTTTGAGGCTCACCGCCAGGTGTTACATTTCCTGCAGGGGGAGGTGTGAAGCACCTCCACACAGGACAGGCTTTGTTTCTGACCACAGAGTGCACAAAGGCACTCACTCCATGTGGTCAGAAACTTGTCTGAAAGTGGCAGGCTGGCACAGACCAGTCAGTCCTACACTAGCAGTTGGGCTAACATACAGGGGGGCATCTCTAAGATGCCCTCTTTGTGCATTTTTCAATAAATCCAACACTGGCATCAGTGAGGGTTTATTGTGCTGAGAAGTTTGATACCAAACTTCCCAATATTCAGTGAAGCCATTGTGGTGCCATGGAGTACGTAATGACAAACTCCCAGACCATATACTCAATATGGCTACTCTGCACTTACAATGTCTAAGAATGGACTTAGACACTGTAAGAGCATATTGCTCATGTAGCTGTGCCCTCAAGTGTGGTATACTGCATCCTGCCTTAGGGCTGTAAGGCCTGATAGAGGGGTGACTTACCTATGCCACAGGCAATGGTATGTGGGCATGGCACCCTGAGAAGGATGCCATGTCGACTTGATCTTGTCCTCCCCACCAGCACACACAAGCTGCAAGGCAGTGTGCATGTGCTGAGTGAGGGGTCCCCTAGGGTGGGATAATACATGCTGCAGCCCTTAGAGACCTTCCCTGGCCACAGGGCCCTTGGTACCATGGATAGCTTTTACAAGGGACTTAACTCTGTGCCAGGGCTATGCCAACTGTGGAAACAAAGGTACAGTTTTAGGGAAAGAAGACTGATACTTGGGCCTGGTTAGCAGGGTCCCAGCACACTTTCAAACAAATTTGGCATCAACACTAGGCAAAAGATGGTGTGGGGGGGGTAACCCTGCCAACAGTGGCACTTTCCTACATAAGTGAACTCTGGGGCCATTGTTACAGAGTTCTCTCTCAGCCAAGATTTAAATCAGTCCAAAAGTCTCACACTTTCTTGTCGTTCTGGTTGGTAGCCAATATTTGGGGCTTGCAAGTCAATGTAAAGAGGTGGGGTACTGTGGCAATAGCCAAAGAGCTGTCAGGTTACTTAGTTCTATGCTAAAGTACCTCAATCCAAACCACAATTTGTGCTTTGCGTTTTCCAGCTTGCAGCCCAGTTTATTCCACTTTAAGACCACAACTACACGACCCACGTCCGAAATAAAAAGCTTGACTGAATGAGCTGCTCACACTTGGACATGGAACATTGAATGTTCCATATCCACACTGAAAGCACTGTCAGGTAACCTTTGATGAAAAATGCAGGATATGCTTTGTACTCGTGCTGCATGAAACATGGCTGATAATTAAATGCAGTTGCAGATTCACAGGGTCGGTGGACTCTGAGATGGTCACAGGATAAGAGGCACTGTCTTCCCTTGCAGCCCTTGGCTCAGTGATTTACGTCAGGTGCAGAGGGATGACAGCTAGTGACACCACCAAATCGGGGCACTGCAATAGCATTACACACACCAGCATCACATCGAAATGGGTTGTAAGTCTGTGGAAGCGTCTTCTAGTGCCTGGGGTCACAGCGGTGCCAGGCCAATTACCATGGTGTGTATCATCTGAGTCACCCCTGCAGGCCTCCTACTGGCAAAGGAATCTTTATTCTAAACAATGCCACTCAAGAAGAGCAACTGCTTTGGTCAGCTAGGCAATAGTATGGTTTGTCATTTCTCGATCTAACATAGCAGTATTAACTACCTCTCTGCAATGCTAATGTTCTCCTTAGGCTTATTGGTTTGATGCTTTTATCTTAAAGGTGAGACAGACAAGGATTCTATATCTAGTTCTTCGCTTCCTCTAGAAAGGTGTTCACAACAAGTAAAAGCGTGACAATGGATATGCTGCTGGGGCCAGCTTATATCCAATCATATGGCTCATGGTCCAACTTCACCAAGTGACTAAAATCCAAAGTTAGGGGGACCCAATCAGCTCAATGAGTATTTTAATTTCAGTATGTCACAGCTCTGAGGGAACCAGTTTGTGGAGAAACTATTACTCTCAATTTGTGAATTGCTTTTAAACAGCTCTCCAGAAACACAGTACAGGATGAGAGCGATCGGAGGTTGGTCCTACGTATTTGGAGTATGACCCTGCCTTTGGACTATTCCGTATTCCCAATTTTACTCCTCTCAGGCCACAGGAATTTATTTGGGGCGAGACCATTTGTAAAATAACATCCTTCCTGCTTTCTTTTGGATCAGAGTCCATGCTAGACAGTTACACTGGTCTTCATAAGATATGCTAGACAATTACACTGGTCTTCACAAGATATTATAGAACATGTGTCTCCAACTAATAGCTTGTGAGCTACTGGTAGCTCTCCAGCTACCAGTAAAGTAGGTCGCTGGTGTGCAAACTATTCTACTTTATTAGAAGCTCTTCCTTGGTTGAATTAATATGTATGCCAAAATAAAGTGTGTAGAGTATTTGTGAAGCAAACATGAGTATTTTTGGAACTCGTAAAAAAACAACAGAATTTCCAAAATATATTTGAAGCTTATGTTTGAGTCATAAATAATGTGACTTTGGGGGGTCGCCATATTAGTAAAATAAGGTTCCCGCTGTGGCTGTGATCACCCTTGTAGATCCATTTCAAATTGATAAAGCCTTTTTTATTTACCTGTTGGCAGCCCTGCCTGCACTGAGATGATCACTGCCAGCAATCTTGCATATGGTGGCTACTAATGTAATCCTGTCTGATGTGGGAGGGAGGTATCAGAGGAACAGTAGGATCAACGTCAACATGGATGCACTGCCTCTTATGCATAGAAGCATTCTCGTGCACAGGTCGCACAAAAAAATGGGAAAGAAAGAATCCCAGGCACAACATGATACAGGGATTTACCAGAGTGAGAAAGTGCATGGACTCTCTACAGGGGTTCATGTAAGAAAATCCTGTACCCCACTACTATAATTGTCACTACCAACAGTTAGTAGTGTCAGTGACTGGCCATGGTGGAGGCGAAACAACCCGAGAGAGTCTAGCAGTCTCCTGATGAGCAACATGCTTAAATCATTAGAGCCTTTGACAGGAGACTTGTGATAGGGCTATCCTACACAAAAAGTCATACAGGGTCTGCCAGAAAAATAAAATGTGGAGATGGTTGTCACCTGGGCACTGCACCAGGGACTTTCAGCTCCACAACAGGTCTTTACCATTCTCTGGATTTAAAGGTTGTCTTGGATGATCCTTATCAGAGAGCCACTTCCAAGCCTTATTCTTGTAGACTAAGAAAGGAGCACAAAATGCAAACAATTTTTAAGGAAGACACAGCCAGGAATGGGGCCAGTGCGAATAGGAGTGTCCTTCGTTCCAATGTGTAAGGTTTAATTTGACAGACCAACAGTCTAGTATGCCTGGCTACAAACAGTGAGTGTTGTGTTGGAGTGACATTGTCATGCATGGTTTGGTGCAAAATATATCTTAAAGTGAATTTCTGGATTTGAGTCTGTGGAGCAGCTAGCGAGGGTGTCTGAGATACAGTAAGTTGACATAATGTGGGTGTATCAGGAACAAGATGACAGTGGTATTCTAAAACACAGGCAAGGTGGAAAGATGCAGTGTAAAGAGTGCATACAGTAGAAGGCACAATTGGTCGCCTAATCTTCAGGTGGTACCAGAGAGAATTTGGAGTCCATGATTGCATCCAGGTCCCTAGTGTTTGTCAAAAGTGTAGATGGAAGTGACTGAGGCAAGATGGCACTCGGGTGATATTCTGTCCCACTTCCATGGGTGAGAATCTCCACACTTGAGGAGTTTATTTCGAGTGGTTAAGAAGCCTTCAGTGGTCCACAACCTGAAAGCTTTGGCCTAAAGCATAAAGTCCAGATCTTAGAGTACTAGGGCCAAATCTAGAGTGTTGCAGGTGGCCCACCCATTCGCCAAAGCTATGACTTCTAGTCTGCTGTTACAGTTGGTAAAGGTTCTTGCCGGACAGGCAGGGAACACAAAAAACAATAACCTTGATATGCAGGCAGGTATTCTGCACATATGTGGAAGTCATTGTGCATTTTCCCCTTCTCTTCTTTATATAGTGGTCCTCAATAAGGAAAATGAGTGACTGCTCCCCTGTAAATACCATTATGATGACCTGATTGTAGAGTGCTCAGTGGACTGTAAGTTTTCAGATGGCTATGCTCAGGATCTACTGTTGGAAATCCTGCACTCTGCACTAAACTTGAGGAGTGATTTATAGTTTGGGGGGCTGCGGTAAGTCATTCAGGATGGCTGATTACTTTACTCACGCCATAGTGAGGTTCCTCCACCCTCCAAATGTACAGTTGTCCGTCAGCCCTGCAGACAGCTATAAACATTGCTAGAAACTGCAGTCACAGCAGTTCCTGTCAGTGTATTACAAGTTCGAAGGACAGTACCATCAAAACAACAGTACTCTCCCTCAATCTTTTAGTATTTTTTTTTTTTTTTTTTAAATACAAAATCCAAAAGGGATATTTTGTTGTTCAAAAAACTAAAACGAATGACTCCCTACTATGTGAGCATTCTCGAGTGGTTCGGGTGAGTTTTAAATGTTTTTTCTGTCCCTTACAGCCACGTTTTCCATGGCCATTTGACTGCCCTCAAGTTTGGGTCGGCGGTTGAATGGCCAAACCTTTGAAGGCCCTTAGTCCATTTGGCTGTCAGAGGAGTATGTTAGCGATAGAGACTCAGTAGTCTCCATTGCTGATGTACTCAAGGGTTGCCCGCCAGTAAATCAGTTTGGCGGCGAGGCCTTTAAGATGGAGTACCCTCTCTGTCAAACTCTAAATCGGCCCCTAAATCAAGTGGATGAATGGTGAGTTTGGCTAGGAGTGGTTCAGAAATAAATCTTGCAAAATATACAGATTCTTTCCATAGCTTAGGAGGATCCAGAATTATGGATAGTTCTGAAGTTATCCATAGTGCTAACATATTTTAACATGAGAGTCACACGATAAGCCCTTGTGGCATCTTGCAGAGATACAGATTCTTATATGGGCATACACGTATGGATAATCCAAAGGTCGAAATGGCCCTGCACACACCCTCCTAATGCCAGTTATCCCTCTGTCATACTAGTTGCAGTATGTGGCAATGGGAAGTGGGGAGTATGAATCCGAAAGTAAATCAAAACAAAAACCACAAGAAGTAAAATACGTTCTATCTCATTTACTGAAAGACCCTCGAGTCTTAAAAAATTATATCAAACTTGAAACATATTATGATTTCCATCAGTATTATTGTTCTAACATGATCAGTGGATATTCTGATCAATGAGAATATTGCAAGAACAGCATAATGTACATGTGAATCAAAAGAAAATAAATGCTTCTAATTACAATATATTCTTACAAGTGGTATATCAAATGTTTACACCTATATGCACAGCAACTCAGTCCTGCATGTGTCACAAGTGCCCCTGCAACAGTCAACACATGTATTGGGGTTCTTCTACCGGTTCTTCTACCGCTTCTTCAGGGCTGCAGAAAATAGTCATTAATTTGTCCTTACTGAGAGCTAAGTCTCACTTGCCACGTCCTGCCCCGGGGCTTGGGACTCCGAGATGGGTCACTTCAGCAAAAACGACTGAGAAGCTGATTGTTCTCCAACTTTCTGCTCTTGAGAACTAATGGGGGACTGTATGGAGGCACTCTGCCTAGGCCTTCTCACCGAAGGTGCTTCTCCATATTCCGAACTCCAGTGGTGACATATGCAGCAATACCAGGAACTTGTCGGGCAGGCTCTGGTTGTTCAGTTGTTCCTCCTCTGACCACCAAGCGAGAACCTGTCTGAGAGCAAGGTGGGCCTCTGGTTCAACTCAGTCCTGCATGTGTCACAAGTGCCCCTGCAACAGTCAACACATGTATTGGGGTTCTTCTACCGGTTCTTCTACCGCTTCTTCAGGGCTGCAGAAAATAGTCATTAATTTGTCCTTACTGAGAGCTAAGTCTCACTTGCCACGTCCTGCCCCGGGGCTTGGGACTCCGAGATGGGTCACTTCAGCAAAAACGACTGAGAAGCTGATTGTTCTCCAACTGTCTGCTCTTGAGAACTAATGGGGGACTGTATGGAGGCACTCTGCCTAGGCCTTCTCACCGAAGGTGCTTCTCCATATTCCGAACTCCAGTGGTGACATATGCAGCAATACCAGGAACTTGTCGGGCAGGCTCTGGTTGTTCAGTTGTTCCTCCTCTGACCACCAAGCGAGAACCTGTCTGAGAGCAAGGTGGGCCTCTGGTTCACCCCTACTGGATGATTCCCTGGAAGTTAATGCTAGTTTTTATGTTGGGGCTGTATAATGGGAGGGGGGTCCTTTTGAGGGGTCGAAGTTGATGGTAGGTATGTTGATGTAATGGTGTTGATGGTTGTGGTTGTGTTTGATCACCTGCAGTGCCACAAGGATGACATATGTATATTACAGGAGCTTCACCTCACTGCAAATATATCCAAGTGTGCCTGCGAGAGGGGTGGCTGGGCGAGTGCCATGTTGCTTACTATTCAAATTATGCCGGAGAGCTGGCTTTTCTAATGCATGGGGGTCTCCCCTGGTGCGTTCACAGAGTTATTTGTGATCCACAGGGTCGTTATGTTCTGATCTCTGGCATAATGCAGGGCATCCCTTTCTGATTTCAGTCGATATATGGCCCTAATGTTGATGAGCCCTGCTTCTTTACTGAGGTTTGAGGGCGGGTGGGTGCTGTAGCCCCTGAGCTATTCCATGGGGAGGATACCTCAACGTGGTGCTGGACCCCAGAGCTGACTGTGCTGGCATGTCCAAATGCCCGCATCCTAATGCAGCTGCACAGTTGCATCTCATAATGGCTGACAATCATCTAACTTGTGGCACTCTAGACATACTGAATGTCTTGGAGGGCACATGTATATCCACACTGCATTCCACATGCTCCCAGACACACTATTGGCTGGCGATGAGCGGCATAGATGCTTGGACCTCTAGGGTTGAACATTTGCCAAGAACACTGTCAGACCATGCCCCCGCATTGCTGGAGATGAATCCACCAGCCTGGGCTCTGGGCACATCTCTGTGGCAGTTTCCAAATGGGGCTTTGAGGGATCAGGTTTTTCGGGAAAAAGTCAGAAGTGCCATTGAAAACTATTTTGAGCACAATGAACACGCGCTATCCTCGTAATTTATCTTGTGGGGAGTCTGGAAGGTGGTGATAAGAGGGGCGTGTATAGCAAAGCAGACGTGGTGTTGTGGCCGCTGCGTGGCGAGCTTGCACGTTTGGAGGGAGAAGTCCGCACTTTGGAACTCCAATATTTCAAGAACGGCACCCCATCCGCAGTAAGCTGCTGGAGTATGAGGAGGTGGCACAGCCAAAGGTTCATTATCTAGGAGCTGAGGCCTGCGCTCGGTGATATGGAGAAGGTGACATAGCCGGTAGGACTCTGGCCCATCTATTGCGTAAGCCCTGGGCTAGTGATTATATAGCAGAACTGCAGGGCAATTTATCCGGGGAGCATGTCTGGGAGGAAGCTGTGCAGAGGGACCTCACTCCCTATCTTGATTATGTGCAATTTCTTTGCCTTGAAGAAGGACCTAAGCACTCCTTGGATGAGCTCTTTACCCCAATGCTTTTGCAAGCATGGAATCATACAACCAATGCTTGCAAAAACATTGGGGTATGATTCCAGAATGTTTGATACTAAACATGCCTATGTTGGAGTTACCAATATGTAGCTGGACATAGGCACTGACCTATGTCCAGTACATGCGTAAAATGGCATCCCCGCACTCACAAAGTCCGGGGAAAATGGGCCTGGAGTTCATGGGGGCACCTCTGCTAGTGCAGGGGTGCCCTCACACACAGGTACTTTGCATCCTGCCCTCTGGGCTAGAAGGCCTGCCATAGGGGTGACTTATAAGTGACCCAGTGCAGTGAAAGGATGCTTGCAGCTTTTCACACAGGCTGCAATGGCAGACCTGCAGAACCCTTTTCTTGGGCTCCCTATGGGTGGCAAAATATATGTTGCAGCCTATAAGGATCCCCTGGAACCCCAGTGCCCTTGGTACCTAGGTACCATATACTAGGGACTTATAATGGGGCACAGTGTGCCAATTGTGGATGAAATACAGTGATAACAGTTACCAACCACTACATTTAAGGAAGAGAGCATAACTACTGGGGTCTTGGTTAGGAGGATCCCAGTAGACACAGTCAAACACACTGACAAACAGGCCAAAAGTGGGGGTAACCAAGCTAGAAAGAATGCTACTTTCCTACAGGTGGTGGTCCAAGTTATCCACACTGTACCAGGAGACAAGGTCCCTGGGCTGGACAGCCTCACCGCAGCTTTCTGTAAAGAATATGTGCAGCTTCTGGCCCTGTGTCTATTACCAATGTACAAGGAGTCTCTTTCGGTTGATGCCCTCCCCCCTCACAGTAAGTGAGGCACTGATCCCCACAATAGTTAAACTGAGTAAAAAAAAACAATGGTGCAAGTCATACTGGCCCCAATCCATGATTAATGTGGGCAATAAAATCCTTGCTAAGTTTATAGCTGCGTGTCTGATCCTGCTCTTGCTGGTTATTGTGAGACCTGATCAATTGGGTTTGTGCCTGGAAGGTTGACATCTCATAATCTGTGCACTTTCTTTGCCCTTGTCCACACAATTGAACCACTCGTACAGGCTGCTGCAGTGTTTCTGGACGCCACAAACATGTTTGAGCTGCTTGCATGGCCATATCTCTTTGTATTGCTATTCTGCCTTGGTATGAGCTCCAGGTTCACCAGGTTGATTGGTTATATGGCCAGCCTCCTGCACACCTGAGAATTTACATGATAATGACTCCTCCATTCCCAATATTGTAGGGTACCCATCAAGAATGCCCACTGTCACCACTACTGTTTGCCATTACAGTGGAACCGCTGGCAGCGCAACTGCGCCAGCATCACTCCCACCGGAGGCTAGCATTTATACCATGTGGGATTACTGTGTCTATTTATGCTGACAATGTGACCCTTTATGTAAGAGACCAGTGGAAGCATATGATCATCACTAGCAAGTGGTCCAAGTCAATACTATTCCCCTTGACAGATGCCACTGAGGAATTAATTTGGGAGGTCCCTCTCCAGTGGGTGAGAGAACCGGTGAGATACTTGGGCATTTGGATAAGTAGGAACCTAGATTACTTATGGAGGGCCAACTATGGGTGCCTGATGATATGGCTGGAGGAACATGTGGAGTGCTCGCTATGGCTTCCATTGTCGTTAAGTAGGAGGTTAGTAATCGCAAAGCTGGTGGTGCTTCCTAAATTTCTGTTTCTCAAACTGCCACTGCCGCTGCCACACTGTCCTGTCCGGCTGTGACTTTGATCGTAATTAGTCAGTCTTGCATGGGCAGATAGTTATCCCGGAATAGCATATGAGATATTACCACTCCCATTTGAGCAAACTGGGCTGGGAGCCCCAGACATAGACTTGTACTATGACTGCGCCCAGGAGCAGTTTGCTCATTATTGTCTCTACTCAACGCAGTTTATGGTGCATACAGCACCAGAGCATGACAATGTGTTCCCATGCCGCCACCAGATGGTCTTATATTTTACCACTAGGTGCCCACGAGCACGGATAGACACCCTAGCCTACACAGTGTGGGCGTGAACGTACTTCGACAGAGAGCTCACCTGAGCTCCCTCCATGCTTCTTTATTGCTGCTTACTGGCCACCCTGCCTTGTCGATCACTCAAGATACTGGTATTTGCACACAGTTGTGTGGCCTACAGCTGAAGACCAGTGGTGCTGTCTACCTGGAGGGTACATTGGTCACACAGCAGCAGGCCCTGTAGGGCCCAGCTGTAACTATATTGGGCACGCTGACATACTACCCATTGCGAGCCGCAGTCTGTGCCATTCATGATTCTTTTCCTGCGGCCCCCTTTCCATTTAGATCCTTAAACTGATCCTCACATCATCATTCACAAAGGTCCTCACCGAGCAAGTTGGTTACATGGCTTTATGCCGGGATGCAGTACACGGCGCTGGTTCACATGTCCTGTGGCTATCGGGAGTAAGAAGTGAACCTGGCGACCCCTCTCACTGATGAACAGTGGAAGTACTGTTGTACACAGTCTCAGGCTCTATTTCTCAACTATAGATTACCCCTAGTGCAGTTTAAATACCTGCACAGACTAGACCACACCCAAGAGAGGTTACATAAAATGGGCCTGCTTGCAGGTGCGCGCTGTGTGCATTGCTTGGTGCCCAGCTGATTTCATTCAGTTTGCATGGGATTGCCCTAGAGTGCAGAGACTGTAGATAGCCGTCTTCGTTACTGTTGGAGACATCACAGGGGAAATGATTGAGTGCTTGCCTCGTGTTGCATTGTTAAGCTACGTAAAAGATGTTCCCGCAGATGTGCGAACGTTACTGGTCCTGCTTTTGTTGGCAAAGTGTTGGGTGACAATGCACTGGGGTCAGGGGACGATGCTTATTGCCAGAAGCAGCTGACGACCTACTGATGCCTCTGAGATCCCGCCCAAGAGACTTCTGGGAGCCCTTGGAAATATACATGGGCACCTAGCCTGGGGAGGGTGATGAGGCTGCTGCTGTGGAACAAGGGGAGAGTGAAGCCAGCTTGAGACCTATATGATTCTGTTATAAAAATGGGAATTCTGTCACCAGTCATGATGTGGATAGTGGAATTCCTTTGCTGGAGTCAGATTTCACTGAGCCGAGTGGCTCCATCCCCGCTCTCCTTCCTTTCCCCAACCTCCACTTCCTAGCTCTGTTAGAGATTGGTGCACCAAAGTCTCCAACAGAGCTCTACTGACCTGCTGTGCCATGCATGCCGTCACACTCTGTACCCTTCTGTATCTGTCTCTGAAAACTTTAAAAAACAGATTAGAAAAAGAAAGGATTCATACTGCTGTCAGAGAGGGTCTTTAATCCAACAGATGGAGGGCTCAGAGTCTAGGTGGCCAAAAGCATAGATATTTTGTGCGTGACATATAGTCTATAAGGGGCTGCCGGTGTCAGGTGAATTTCTTTTCATTAACCATCAGTTTGTATGACATCTACTCCATAGCCATGATATGCCATGGCCGAGTAAAACAGGCCAGTATTAAAGGGGCACGGCAGACTTAGTTTTCCAGGTCAGGGCTTTGAGTTGCTTCGCTGCCCCAGTCGTGTGGAGGACAAGATACCAGTCCACGTGTGGCACTGCCTCAAGTGTAACGGGTCTGACCCCTAGGATATTTGTGCAGTAATCTGCTGGAATGGAAAAACCCGGTGTGTTCTTGATATATCAAGATTTCTTTTCAGAATTTAGTGAGGAAGGGACATGACCACCAGATGTGCTGAATGACCCCTACCTGCAACAGGTAGCGGAGGTGGCAGGGAACTTGGTGTGCAAGCATTTAGGCATATAGTACCATTGCAGCATTAGTTTATATGCCGACTTTTGTTGGTAAATGCTCCTGTCAGTCTTGGGGATCTCACACCAGAGTAGCTCCCATTGTTTCTGGGAGATGTCGAGGATACTATCCAGTTCCCATTTAGTTTGATAGGGGTGGCGAGGAAGGAGGCGGAACTGTTGTAGAATGCTGTAAGTTTTGAAAAAAACTCCAGTGGATCCCTCAAATCTGTGCACTAGGGTTTCGAATGGGGTGACAGCGCAGGTGGAACCTTCTACAGAAGGGAATAGGGCCCAGTGATGAAGCTGAAAATATTGATGGCGGTATTTATCAGGAAAAGCGAAATCAAGTTTACACTGCTTGAAGGGCTTGATGGTTGACCCTGGAAATAGATCTTGTAGGGTCCTACATTCACATTTTTCCCAATCTGGGAAGGAGCTAGGGGCGAGGGCTGCTGTAAAGTCTGGATTACGGGCTGTCGGGTGTGCAAGGAGGGACAGAAGGTGAGCCCTCTCCCAAATGCCAATCTGTTCCAAATCTCAAGGACTGTGTGAGTCGGGGTGGCCAGATAAGCATTCTGGGGCAGTAGCGAGACCAGATACCATAGCAACCTGCAGGCCACAGCCCGGCTTCTCACTTTCCCTGACCACTGACTCGGAGATAAAGCGCAGATGCTTAATAATAGTTCAAAAGATAAGGACATGCGAAGCCCCCACGGTTTTGAGGCAGCATCATTAGATTGTTCGAGATGCAGGGTTGTTTTCCCTTCCAGAGGAAGAATCGTATGTCCTGCTGCATGAACCTGGGAATGGGCATAGGAAGGTACTGAAATAGGTACAACAAGCTGGGAGGGCATTCATCTTTACCATGTTTATACACCCCAACCAGGAAATTTTGAGAGGCTTCCATCTTCGCAGGTCCTCTAGTGTGGCCCAGTGAAGCGCCGTCCAATTGGCTTAAGACCTAGTCTGCATAGAGGGAGGAATGGTAGGGCAAAGTATTGTAGGGATCTCAAAGCCCATTGGAAGCTAACAATCTCTGCTAAGCACCGGATGTGTAGCAGTAATATTGTCAGGTTAACTATATGTGATTTAGGGCCTGATTTAGGTATTTGGAGATGAGTTACTCTGTCACAGTGGTGATGGACATCCCATCTGCCGAAATCTAAATTTATATCCAATGGGATTTAGATTTCGGGGGATGGGATATCTGTCACCGTTGTGACAGCGTAACTTGACCGGCAATATCTACATCAGGCCTTTAGTCATGTTAATCATGTAGCACAACACTGCTTCAAAGACATGGTAGAGAAGTCTCTGGCTCTGTTAGTGCCAGAAACATATCATCAGTAAATAGAAGGGCCTTCTGTTGTCGACCTCCGAATGGAATGCTGACTTTAGGTTGGTCTTGGCGATTTTGTGGAGAATGGCCCAGAGGAATGCTCAACTGACTGTCAAATTCCTTTTCCAGATCGAGAGAAGGCACGCTGGGATGTCATGAGCCCGAACGTTCTCAACCAGATGGGCAAGATGCTTGATGTTATTAGCACCACGTCGTGGTTTAATGAAACCGACCTGGTCAGGGTCAATCAGCCCCAGCAAGAGTGACTCCAGGCGAGAGGCCAGCAATTTAGTATAGAATTCGGCATCAGTATTGAGTAGGGTGAATGGCCAATAAGAGGTGCAGATAGTACGGTCTTTGCCCAGCTTTGGGATGAGCTCTATTTCAGCAACCGACATGAGGTCTGTAGAATGCATAAAAGAGTTAAATAATTCAAACATGTGGTGCTTCAGTTGGTGGTAAGTTGTCAAGGCCCGGAGTCTTTCCCACCATGAGTCCTTATAGAGACAGCTCAGTTCAGTAAAAGGACCTTCCAGTTCCTGTGCAATTCAAGGATCCAAAGAGGCCAGGGACATTCAGGGAGGTAAGCGTTGATGCCAGTCTGATGGTGCCCATCTCTGGAATAAAGAGACTTGTAGTAGGTCCAAAAGTTCTCCTGCTTGTCATATTCCCGAACTGCCAGTGGGAGGGCACCATCGATAAATTACAGTTATAGGGGTGGGCATGTTGTAACTGTAATCTGTAGGCCAATAGGGTACCCATCTTGTTGCCCCTCCACTATTAAGTCCCTTCCTGCAAAGCCTAATTAGCTCTTGAGGACCCAGTGTAAGAACGCATCTTGCGTGTGGTTTGGGGCATACAGGTGAGTCGTGTTTGATCGCCCCTTTTGAATCATTAGGGTTAGGACCCACCCTCCTGGGTCCCTTGGTGTTTTCAGTAATTTGAAATAGAAACCTTTCTTAAAGAAAAAGGCTAGTCCCGGTGTTTTGGAATCAGCATATGCCCAGTTTTGGCAGGGATAATGAGGGTGGGCCAAACGGTGACAGTCTCCCTTAAGCAGGTGGGTTTCTTGTAAGAAAACTATGTCAGTATCCCTGTAGGAAAGTGCCTCATTTGACATGGTGCCCCTACTTTTTTGCCTGGTTCCTGGTGTAATTTCGACTGAAAGTGCACTTGGTCCCTGCTAGACAGGTACCCAATGCCAGATCTCTTTCCCTAAAACTGCTGAAACTCCACAGTTGTTTTCCCAATTGGCAAACCTTTAGATTACCACTTTAAGTCCTTAGTAAATAGTAGCCCTGGTACCTAGGACATGGGATACTAAAGGAAGGCCCCTGAGGGCTGCAGCACAGACTGTGCCACCCTCAGGGGCCCTCTCACCTAAGTGCACCCAGTGCTGCCTCTGCAGACGGCGCGTCCAAGTGTAGACCCAAAATTAAAACATGACATGGCACACAGCCTGTGTAATATAGGTAAGTCACCCCTCCGGCAGGACTTCCAGCCCTAAAGGCAGGGTACATTATATTACATGTGAGGGCATACCTGCATGAGCAGATATGCCCCTGCTACGATCCTCAGACATAGTAAGTGAACAGTGAAGTAATTTTAAATGTATGTGCTGGACACTGGTCATTACGAGTTCCCCAGCTACATGACAGCGCCACTGAAGAGAGGGATGTTTGGTAACAAACATCTCATATTAATAAACCCTCACTGAATCCAGTGATGGATTTATTAATACCTGTACTCAGAGGGCAGCTTAGAGGTGCCCCCTGCTAAACCTACCAACTCCTACTGTGGGCACTGACTGGTCAGAACCTTAGACAAAGTTTTGGTCCCCTGAGGTGAGGGCCAGTGCTCTCGAGGGCTCAGAACCAACCTCTGCTTTGGGCAGAGGTGTGACCTCCTCTCCCAAAGGTCTTGTGGCTTGTGAAATGTGACCCAGGCCTCTCCAAATGGTGAAGGAGGCTGACCCCCAGTTCCTGACCCCCGTTTTGGCAGCAGGACAGGCTGGAAGATTAGGTAAATTAGGAGGAGTGCCCATTCCATGACAGTCCCACCCCTATGGTGGACGAGCTGACGTGGACACATTACTTTTAAAGTTCCTTCATCTTGTGTGGAAGGAATTAGACCAATAGGGTTAGGGCTATGCCACTTCCCAAAGGAATTGGTCATAGAAGGGGCGCAGTCACACTAAAGGTAAGTGGCCCATTTGCTACCACCTGGCTCTCCCTGTAACGCCCCTAAATTCAGTATTTAGGTGGCACCCCTGAACCCTAGAATCAGATTCCTGTAACCTAAGAAGAACTGGACCCTTTGCCAGCAGAGAAGACTGAAGACATAAACTGACTTGGCCCCAGCCCTACTGGCCTGTCTGCAGCCTTCAAAATAAATCTGCACCCAGAAGACGACCATCTTGCAGCCCAGCAACCTCCAAAGCCTTTGGACGACTGCCTGCTTTTGAGAAAGACCAAGAACTTGAGTGCCCAGTGGACCTGTCTAGAAGAAACCATCTTTAAAGAAAAGGAGCCTGCCTGTGGAACCGCAATACTCAGAAACCAGGGGTGACCACTGCACCCGACGTCCCTGGCCCAACTCCAAGTGGCCCACCTGTCCTGTGAAGGTCCCCGGGCACTTCCGACCATGGGTCCACTGTGGGTTGACCTCTGCTGGACTCCCCAGTGACACCTGCAATCTGAATCTGAGGGATCCCCCAACCGGAACCTGCCTGGTGACCTGAACCCGATACCTAAAGACACCCCTGCACTTGGTCCTTGGGGAACTGAACTGTCAATGTCCCTATGACCCCTGGTATCTCAACATACCTGGGCTGCTGTGGGTTGATCCTTTCCGGCCTCCTGGCCAGAGTCTGCAGCCTCCTTTATAGATGCGATCTCCGCCATGGAGATACATAGGGCACCCAAGGGTGTGTTGGCACTCTACAACCGGCCGTCACTGAGCCGCTGAGGGTGTACATTTGGTGCTACCCTGTGGCTCCCCTTATACTTACCTCAACACCAGGAGATCAGCTTCTAGCCTTGCTTTGCTCGCCTGTGAGCTACGGTGCAGAAGACACCCCATGTCTCCTTTGGAAAGCATTGGCCGCCTGACACCATATTGGCACTCTGCACCCGGCCACCCCTGTGCACTGAAGGTGTATGTTTGGTGCTAACTTGTGGCTGCACCGGCACTCACTGTAACCCCAGAGACTGACCTCTGTCACCGCTGGTACTTACCTGTGAGCATCACGTCAACTATCCCCCACCCCCCTCGCCTTTATCGACTAACATTGGGCACTGACCTCAACTTCAACCTCTGCACCAGACCGCCCCAGTGCCGCTGTGGGTGCACCTTGGATACCAACCTGAACCTTGCCCACTGCTAGCCTAAACCCCTTAAGACTGCAACCGTAAGTTGTGTACTTACCTGCAAAACTGTGTTTTCCTCCATAGGCTAAAATTAAAGACTCAGAAAATTGTGTCGATTTTTGAAACAGTAAAGTATATTTACTTGAAAACTGCTTACCTTATAACAAAGTTCTATGGTTCAAAGAATATATGAAGGCAGCTGTTATTTTCTAAATTGGTCTCAGATTTATTCTTTGTGTGTGTGTGCATGTGTGTGTGTGTGTGTGTGTCATTTATTGCCTCTCTGAGTACAACAAATACTTAACACGACTCCTTGATTAGCCTAGCTGCTCAACCATACTACCCTGAGTTGTAGACCTATCTATGTCTGCCTCTGCACATCTTTGGGGACTCCTTGGTCTCCCTGCACAGTGTATTTCATTTTAGTACACTATATAGGGAGCCAATGTCTTATAATCCCGCTGGACAAGATTGCGCCAGACTTGCTTCCTTTTATTTGTGGACTTGAGCCCTTTGCAATTCAGGGACAAAATGTTAATGCTGGTCAAGGGCCCCATGACCTATAGAGAATGGGCAGTGTTACTAAATGGCAGAGAGAGGCCCCCTGAGCCCCTCTCCTCAATTTGTGCTGGGTGCACAGCTAGTAGGAAGGCAAAGGAAAATTAGATTAAACCAGGGTGAAACAAGCGGACTCATGCAATGGACTTCTTCATCTAAAGACAGGCAAGAAGTGTTGTCCGTTCCTATAGAGGTGTCACCCTCTATGGATCAAGACCTAGGAAAGGTGGGGATGTGGTGACTGGGATAGCGATGCAACAGCCAAACCCATTGGGAAATGATTTAGTAGTATATGGCCGAGGCTAGTGTGAACAATGTTTCTGATAAGGAGAGAAATGTGTAAGAGAGTCCTGCTCCCTCTCCGTGGACCCTGCAAAGTAAACAGGCATCGGGTTGATAGAAAATTAGAAACCATGTGTAGAGTGCTTATTTGAACAGTAGGAGTTCGACTATAAGCAAGGAGCATCAGTGGAGGCCTGCAAGCAGTCTTGCTTCAAATTTGCAGATACAAAATAATGTTTTTTTTGGCAGCATGGAGGGCTTTTGCTTTAGAGTGGTGATCCGGTCTGCTTCCCTGAACTGGTTGCAAGGCAGGATGCCACTGGCACGGCCTCTCAGACAGAGGGGAAGAGGGTTCCCGACTTAGCTATTCAGCAGGTAGTCCCAGCAAATGTGGGCCTTAGTCAGTGATTTCACCATCCTTTGCCTGCTGTTCAATTGGAAGAGGAAACCGAAGGGGTGTGTCCATTGGTACTTAAGTCCCAGGTTACACAGTTTCTTGGTTATGGGCTTGAAATCTCTCCTCTTTTTGAGCATCACTGGGGATAGATGTTGGTAGATATATACAGTGTGGTCCAGAAGATGATGTCAGCCTTCCCTCTGGCTGCCCTTAGGATGGCTTCCTTGTCCTGGAAGACATGGACCCTGGTGAGAATGTCAAGGGCTCAACCTGAGTGGCCAGCCTGTCAGTGCTTAATTTGTGTTGGTGTTTTCCGGTGCTGAGCACCGGCACTTATTTTTGTGGGCCGGCACTTATTTTTTCTGCCTCAAGCATTTACTGTTAGCAAAACACAAATATGGGAAAGATGAAGGAAGAGAAAAACAAAAAGGCACCACAAAGGGAGAAAGCACAAAGGTGCAGGAGTGGGCTGAAGGGACAGGGAATGGATGTAAATGGATTAAAGAGTATTGCGCTGTCTCAGTGTCCTGTGCTCGCGCATTTCATTGCAGCAGCCATGTGTTTCAGACTAGAGCTTTGTGCACCAGCACGTCTTTATTTACAAATTAAGCACTGCAGCCTGTCGAAGCCAACTCAGATGTAAATCAGATCCAGACAATTCAGGATACAAACCAAATACCAGCCTGCTCTTCTGTTAGATAAAGTTTAGTAAGAAATACGTGTACACAGAGACTGAGCAGCCTAAGTCCAGATGGAACAGTCTAAAAGGGGAAGTAATACATGATCTTTTATACAATTAAACCGCAAGCACATTAATACATTTCATTGGTTCTTGATACTGACACATGATCAAATGTGCAATAGGGCACACGTGATTTATCATTTATTCTTTATAACGCTCCATATAAGGGTTAAGATCATAGACAAGGAACTTGCACAATATGCCCTATAAATCTAATAGCACGTGATACATCTATATTAAGAGAAATAGGAACAATCAGTGCATACATTAGTACTTTTGAAAGTGAGGATTGCTCAAGCTAGCATGCAGTGATGTCTCGGGATGGCTGTAACGTTAGCAAGCCTTGCAGTATAATGCATTCCAAGAGAGATAAACACATCTCAAAGGCCAAGCTAATCTAGCATTATACGGTGTTCAACAGAAGCAGGCCCAATTGTCATTGTGTATCACAGGGCCCACTAGGTCCAAGTTGACACCAAGGAGAAATGTGACATTGTGCCTTGTCCATGTTGAGCGGCTAGTCTTCTGGCCCCCCTCGAGTGGCTCGAAGCAGGTCTCTGGTAAAGGTCATGATGTCCTCCAACTCACACACCTGGGACCCATCAAATGAAAATGTTGCTCCAGCAACTGCGGTTCTCGAGGTCCGCCTGTTTGGCCTGAAATTTGATCTGTCCCCCTTTCAGAGTAACCATGTAGCACCAGAGCAACTCTTGGTCTTCCACAAGCAAGTTCATTGTGCGTTCCAGGTCATCCTCTCTCGTCTACAGAGGTGAGGTTGGTTCCTAGATACAGCTCTTAATGTCTGCTTTCAGTGAGTGAATATCCATCCGTATGTTACTCAGAAAGTTTTCAATATAGGGCCTGATTTAGAGTTTGGCGGAGGGGTTACTCCGTCACAAAGGTCACGGATAAACTGTCTACCAAAGTATAAATTCCATAGGATATAACTGTATTTATATTTCTGTGGACAGGATGTCTGTCACCGTTTAAATGGAGTAACCCCTCTGCCAAACTCTAAATTAGGCCAAAGGTCTTGCGTGATGGGGAGGGCAGCAAGGGTCCCTTGTGGCTGCATAGAGAATTTCCCCTTGCCACTCATATTTGCTTGTGAGGTTTTGGCCCAGAGGGACGTGACAGAAGTTTCCCTGGAGACCGTGCCTCTGGGCATAGCAGAGCCAGGGGGGCTCCCAAGCTAGCCGAGTCTTCCGTGTTGGGAATGTAGGGACCACCGCTAATCACTCTCCGGCTGCTGAGGAGTTGTTAAGCAGTAGCTGTTCTCCATGGACCTCAGGTGTCGGCAGGCTGCACCAACACCAGGGAGGGCAAGAGCCCAAACAACAGAGGCATAGAGGTTAGCAGTCAGTGATCCAAAGGCTCCAGCCGGGGATGTGTAGGTGAATCACTTTCAATGGGGGTCTTTTCTGGCAGAGTCTGGCTATTGTTGCATGTGACCACCCCAGGATAACCAGCCAGGGTGCAGAGCAGGGTCCCCCTGGGTCCGTTGGCACTTCTCACTTTATGGCAGTCACTATTCCTTTTGCAGGGCTCCACCTGCTTAAAAAGTAGAGGGCAACCCTTTTGCATCTCCACTGAGATCCCACCGGAGGGCCAGAAGTGTCCCCGCCTGCAGAAGTTTGCTGTTGTTATGGGGTGGGTTTCCTGGATAGAGTTACAGTATCTAGTGATGAGCCCCTCTCTAGGCCGGGTCTGGCCGCCAGTAGAGGGTCACCGTGCAAAAGAGGTAGAAACTTATTTGGGGTCCTGACTCCTCTCTGGGGTCTCCCAGCGCTGTATGCTGTGGTGTATCTAGGGGCCCCCTCCAGAATCACCGCTGCAACTGTTCACTCACAGGCCCCCTAATACCTTTATCCGAAGCAGAGGGACAGGCTGAAACGGAGTCCTGCAGATGGCAAGCTGCCTGCCAGGGGCAAGGCAGGATGGGGTCCCCGTGCGCTTCGGCTGCTGGCAGGCGCTCTTAGGGGGAAGGTCTTGGTTGTCCACTGAGCCCAGGCAAACCACAGTGTCCCAGGAATCACGCCACTCCTCCTATGGGTGTCCACCATGCTCCCCTCCTGCTGGGGGATCACCACTGGGACCAGGACTAACCACTCGATGTGGCTGGTGTGTCAGGCAGTGGAGTGCGGCATCTCTCCAGAAAATGATGGCTGCTCTTGGGCTTTTGGGCCCCAGGACAAATCCTGCTTCATGTCTCTCCCAGAGCACTTGTAACCGCCAGTGCTACCTACTCCCATGCCGGGGCCTCTCTGTTTGACATGGCTGAGGCTGCTGTGACCTGCATTAAAAAAATGCTTTAGGGCCGATGGAGAGACGGAGCTCAGCCACTGCCCGAGATTGATTGTTTTTCAAAAACAAAGTCTGTGACTTTCTTTTTAAAAAATAAACAGAAATACTGAGTGGATCAAAAACTACATGGAACACTATCTGTATTTCACTGAGCCTAAAGTGCAGCTGCTACTGTGAACATTCCATTGGGCTTAGAGATGCCTTCTACACGGGTGGGACTCTTTAAATAGGTTGGGCAGCTTCTGCCAGAGGAGCAGAGGAAATTCTTGCTCCAAGACCAATTGAAAATCTAATTGAATTTAATTATGCATGGGAACATCATTGCTGCACCTGTGGACACTGTTCTCTATTGTAGGTTGGTTCAGAAAGCTTTCTATACATTAATGTTGCTAATATGAAGCTGGTAGAAATGTAGGCCCTCAATAAAAATGTATTTCACTGTAATACATGTGAGCACAGCAAGCCAGATTCAATATCAACTTTGAGCTTTGCAAAATTTGACACACATTACTTTGATCTTACTGAGACTCAGGACCTGTTACGAGTTTGGCAGTCAGAGGACTGCCAAACACTCTGTGGCAGTCAGACCGCCACTGTTCTGGCAGTCCAACCGGCAGATTACAACCCTGGAGGTCAGACTGCCAGGGGACCACAGCCACTGCCAGGATCATGGATCCCAGTAGGGTTGCGGCGTTTGGGCTTGTAACCAGCCATGACTGCGCTGAACTCAGCACCACCTGGTTGATGACAACCCCACTTCCCGCCAGCCTTTTCATGGTGGGGACCCCACCATAAAAAGGCTGGCGGAAAGCCAGTGGCAGGGCCCACTTCATCATTCAGGGCCATTTAAAACGAGCGGGCAGTCTATAGTCTTAGCAGAGAGGGAATTTGATTGCTGTCACAGCAAAGTTCCCTCTCTGCCAAGAATTAAATCCAGCCCTCAGTTTGCAAATAAAATAAAAACCTCCAGAAAAGAATATCAGTAAGGCAAACGTATCACCAAAAGGACAGAAAATTATTATGTTATATATAATAGTATATGGCCTAAAGGGATAACAACAAAAACACAATTATAGAGAACAGGTACATACAGTTATCCAACAGCATGGGGTAAAGGTTTGAAAAGAACAATAGTGTAGTGGAATACAACTTGTGTGTATAATTAACACTTCTTGTGGTGTTTTGTAAGTCTACTCTTGTCAGATGATTAAGTATTTTCTTTGGTACCCTGAGGACTTTATCCCTCATGGTTTCATTAGTAAGACAACATGTTTATTTTGTGAATTGCTTGGGGATAATAAAATTGTCTGAGAACAGTGCTCCTACTTTTTGCAACCAGTAATTCATTTTGGAAACTTTGTTCCTAAATTAAGAAGTCAGAGGGATCACATTAAATCCTACATAATTGAAAGTCATTAGGCAGATAGCAAACAACTCCCTAAGACTGGCCACAGGGTGGTGACCTGCAAGGGACAGCAAATCACCATCCCTGTGATAGTATTTAAAAATGAATTTTGTTTTATAAAAGAACCCGAGTTTCTTAAGGGAAACTGGGCAGCTTTAAGCAGAATAAGTTTTCAATTTGGAAAAACTTGAGTGGGAGCTGGCAGTGGTCCCCTGAACCACAACTTACTCTCCCTGAAGCTGCCATGATTCCCATAGGGAAGTGTTCTAAGGGGTCCCTTTCCCCTTCGCAAATCATTTACTAAACAATTTGGGAGCCAATAGCTGATCAATGGTTTGTGATTAGTTCATAATTTGGAAGAGACGTCCCAAACATGACCCTTCCAAATTGTAAATTAGTAATAATTTCTAAACCCATTTAGCAATATACTGGGAGCTGTGATAATTTATACCTAGATTGAGTAGAAGGATCCACAGAGAGGAGAGAATACTGTTAGTGCGCACTTGACTTCATCATAGTAAGTCGTTGGAAGCTGTTTTAAGGTCAATGAATCTTTTGACTCATTGAAATTATATCTAGATTATGGTGGTCATTACAACCCTGGTCGACGGTGTTAAAGGTGCGGTAATACCGCAAACAGGCCGGCGGACAAAAAAAGGGAATAATGACCCTGGCGGAAACCGCCAACAAAGACAGCCACTTTAACACACCGCCCGCCACGGCGGTACAGACAAGCAGCGCGGCGGTTACCGCCAACAGACAGGCGGGAGACAATGTACCGCCCACACTATTACAACCCGCCAATCCGCCACCTTTTCTGGGGTGGATTCACCGTGGATAAAAACACGGCGGAAACAGCCTTTGCTATGAGAAAACGCTCACCTGAACACATCCCACGATGAACGAGGACACCATGGAGGCCGAATTACAAATCCTACCTGCCCTTGTCTTTCTGCTCCTCTACGACCAACAGCTACGTAGGCGCAGAAGACACCGGTGAGTACTGCACCTACGACACGGGGAGGCAAAAGTTAGGGGGACACCCACCAAACACCCCCACCCTCGCATATTACAACATACACACCAATGCAGTCACAAAAATCACAGTAACAACCCACAATCCCCCCGGAAGAATGAAAAGACAATGCAAAATTCGTGCAAACATTGTAATGTGGCAATATACATGTCATACAAAAATATACAGATTTATAACTCAAAATCACTCTTATTTACACATACAATCCGAGAAGTAGTGCAGATATGTACACAACAATGTCCGTGCACCAACAGTCCAAAATGCATGGGCGAGGCCCACAATAGATACCTGACCAAAATCGGAGAGAACACTGTCGGGGCATCAGATAGAAACACTACAGGCACCTCAGGGGGAAGGGAAGGGGGGGCACCTCAGCCAGATGAATGCGAACCCAGATCCACGATGAGGCTCCATGCCCATTGATGTATCCTGGGGAGTGCAAAGCCACAGTCTCACAAGTCTCTACAGTGGGTGGTTTGCCCACTGTAACATCCTGGGGAGTGCAAAGCCACAGTCTCACAAGTCTCTACAGTGGGTGGATTGCCCACTGTGCCATCCTGGGGAGTGCAAAGCCATAGTCTCACAAGTCTCTACAGTGGGTGGATTGCCCACTGTGCCATCCTGGGGAGTGCAAAGCCACAGTCTCACAAGTCTCTACAGTGGGTGGATTGCCCACTGTGCCATCCTGGGGAGTGCAAAGCCACATTCTCTCAAGTCTCTACAGTGGGTGGTTTGCCCACTGTGCCATCCTGGGGAGTGCAAAGCCACAGACTCACAAGTCTCTACACTGGGTGGATTGCCCACTGTGCCATCCTGGGGAGTGCAAAGCTACAGTCTCTCAAGTAGATGCAGTTCTCTACTGGTACTGGGTGGGACTGGTGCCCAGACTGGATGAGTCTCCCCGTGAAAGTTCATGTCCTGTCAGTGTCCCAGCTGCACATGGGATAAGGATGCCTGATGTGGCGGCCTCTTCATTCCTACACGGTGCATGCCCTGTTCAGCGGTGCTTTGCCATGGCGGTTCTGGACTGTTCAGCTGTGCTTTGCCATGGCGGTCTATGGACTGTTCAGCGGTGCTTAGCCATGGCGGTTCTGGACTGTTCAGCGGTGCTTTGCCATGGCGGTTCTGGACTGTTCAACGGTGCTTTCACATGGCGGTCTTTGCCCTGTTCAGCGGTGCTTTGCCATGGCGGTTCTGGACTGTTCAGCGGTGCTTTGCCATGGCGGTCTATGGACTGTTCAGCGGTGCTTAGCCATGGCGGTTCTGGACTGTTCAGCAGTGCTTTGCCATGGCGGTTCTGGACTGTTCAGCGGTGCTTTGCCATGGCAGTTCTGGACTGTTCAGCGGTGCTTTGCCTTGGCGGTTCTGATACGGACATTGGTGTGTGGCATGACGATCTCTACAATGGGCATTGGTGTGTGGCATGACGATCTCTACAATGGGCATTGGTGTGTGGCATGACGTTCCATCATTGCCCAGCGGGGCTGTGGCAGCCGGGCCCCTCCTGGGCTGTGACTCCGGCGGTGGTCTCCTGACCAGTAACGATACTTGGGCCCTCCTGGGCTGTGACTCTAGCGGTGGTTTCTGGACCAGTGCCGATACTTGGGCCCTCCTGGGCTATGACTCCGGCGGTGGTCTCCCGACCAGTAACGATACTTGGGCCCTCCTGGGCTGTGACTCCGGCGGTGGTTTCTGGACCAGTGACGATACTTGGGCCCTCCTGGGCTGTGACTCCGGCAGTGGTTTCTGGACCAGTAACGATACTTGGGCCCTCCTGGGCCTTGACTCCGGCGGTGGTTTCTGGACCAGTGACGATACTTGGGCCCTCCTGGGCTGTGACTCCGGCGGTGGTTTCTGGACCAGTGACGATACTTGGGCCCTCCTGGGCTGTGACTCCGGCAGTGGCGGTGGTTTCTGGATCAGTAACGATACTTGGGCCCTCCTGGCCTGTGACTCCGGCGGTGGTTTCTGGACCAGTGACGATACTTGGGCCCTCCTGGGCTGTGACTCCGGCGGTGGTTTCTGGACCAGTAACGATACTTGGGCCCTCCTGGGCTGTGACTCCGGCGGTGGTTTCTGGACCAGTGACGATACTTGGGCCCTCCTGGGCTGTGACTCCGGCGGTGGCGGTGGTCTCTGGACCAGTGACGACGGTGCTGGCGGTTGTGTCTGGACCACCGGAAATGATGGCGCACTTCTCCGCCATGACACTCACAACAGGCTGGGCAGACTTCCTCTGGACCTTCCCCACCTTTGGTGGAGTTACAGCTGACTCACCAATCACCTTCGAACCCATGTCACTTGTTGTCCCACCAGGAGTCTTAACACGGTCCCGTCGTCCACTCTCCAATTTCAGAGCCTTTACAGGGGGTGGGTTGCAAGTGCCTTGGCTCCGGGTCCTACTGCCTGCCCTGGTGGCCGGTGCACTCCACAAACCTGGAACATGCACCACTGGTACTGGAGACTTTTTGGCTGAGGCGCTACAACGGGACTGATGAATTGGAGGGGGGGGTGGGGTCAAAAAGGTCAATTTGACATAGGGACAGTTTCTGACGGACACTGGGATGGGTAGCTGGAGGGGATCTAGGAGTGGAGGAAGAGGAGGTGGTTGTAGGAGGTGTCACTTTAGGTGTTTTGGGTGCAGGTGCAGGTACTGGAGGCTGTCGTGAGGTGGATGGATGTTGGGTGAGTGATTGCCGGCATTTGTGTACTTTGGGAGGGGGCGTCACAGACACACTGGGAGAGGACATAGGGGACGTGTATATGGCAGTGGAGGTGGTGAGTGCAGATGAGCGCCTTGTGGTGCTGGGTGTCCTGGTGCGAGTCCTAGTGCCTGTAGATGTGGTGCATGCAGGTGTGTGTGTAGACGAGACTGGGAGGGAGGAGGGAGAAGAGGAGGAGGGGGACACAGTGGAGACAGTGGATGTTGCTGTGTCCGTATGTGGGTGAGGCTTGCGTGAGTGCCTGTGGTGTGTGTGGTGCCTATGTTTGCTTGAGCTGCTTGTGTGTGTTGACTTGTGTGCATGCTGGTCTGTAGGTGTGCTTGGGATGGGCTGGGGTACAGGGGATTGGGTCTGGGTGGAGGAAGTTGGAGGGGGGAGGCTGGACACAGGGACAATGGCTGCCATCAGTGCTGAGGCCAGAGATTGCAGGGTTCGCTGAAGGGCAGCCTGACCAGAATGAATGCCCTCCAGGAATGCATTACTGTGTTGCAACTCTCGTTCTACACCCTGGATGGCATTCACAATGGTAGACTGCCCAACAGTGAGTGACCTGAGGAGGTCAATGGCCTCCTCACTGAGGGCAGCAGGGGTGACTGGGGCAGGGCCTGAGGTGCCTGGGGCGAAGGTGATGCCCACCCTCCTGGGTGAGCGGGCACGGGCGAACGTTGAGGGGCTGCTGGGAGGGAGGTGCTGGTAGGGGAGGTGGCGGCTGTACCTGTTGAAGTGGGGGGCACAGATGGTGCCGCCACCACAGGGGAGCTCCCATCGGTAACCGAGTCCGTGTCGCTGGTTGGTGATCCGGTGGCCGACGTGAAGCTCCCCTCGCCCTCCGTCCCACTGGTGCATTCAGAGTCTGTGGTGTGGCCCTCCATGGCCATGTGGGATGCAGCTCCCTCGAGCTCCGGTGCCACTGTACCTCTGCCTGATGATGCTGATAACAAAAGGACAGGGAGAGCAGGAAATGGGGGGGAGACAGAAGATAGAGAGTTTTAATGCGTGGCATTCCGCTACCGTTGGCGGACAAGACAGACCCAGCAGCCCCCTGCACAACGCCGTGCTCCTGCCCTCTGCACATGCAATTTCTGGGAAATGCCCTACATGGCAATGGTGGACATCTGTGCACATGGATGCCACAGGGGCAACTATACCTCAACTTGGCACTCTGCTGAGGTGGGGTAGAGTGCCACATGGCCTACATTACGGAGGGGCCTTGCCTACCGAATTCGCCCTGGCCTAGGGACACCCACAGCCCACCTCCCGCACCCAGACCCCCCCACTGCACGCAAAGTCCGCAGAATGAGGTTGTATTCACCCCCTCTTGTCTGCTGTGATGTTCTCAAGCGCCCATCCAACTCCGGGTAGGCCACCGCCAGGATCCGGAACATCAGGGGGGTCATGGTGCGACGGGCACCCCTCCCACGTTGGGAGGCCATCCCCAGCTGAGCCTCCGCCGTCTTCTTGCTGCAGCGGCGAATGTCCTCCCATCTCTTCCGGCAGTGGGTGCCCCGTCTCTGGTGGGCCCCCAGGGTCTGGACCTCCTTGGCGATGGCACGCCAGATGTCCCTCTTCTGGTGGGCGCTGACCTACATGACATGCACAAGGGAAGAGGAACAGTCATTACCAACTGCACCGTCAATGTGAGTGGCCCCCTCCCTACTCTGGCCACGTGGCCCATTCATTTCCATGCATTAATGTTCTATGAACTCTGCCCCCTTCCCTCTTCCACCCAGCCCTCTCCACCCAGGCCTAGCCCATACAACGTGCTCCCTGTGTACTAACCTGTTGGTCTGGAGGACCGTAGAGTAGCGTGTACTGGGGGAGGACCCCATCCACAAGTTTCTCCAACTCCTGTGCAGTGAAGGCAGGGGCCCTTTCCCCAGATGCAGCAGCCAGCGTCGCTTCCAGACCAAGGTCACAGCAGCACTGGCAGTGTAGGTCCTCTCCTGTCGAAGGTCAGGTATCTAGTGATTCAACAGATAGAAAATGGTGGTAACGTCCGCGGCGGTGACGTCCGCGGCGGTGCGCATCATCACCGCCAGCGCACCTGTTCATTGGATCTTGGGACCCATAGGGTCCAATGTTAACCAATGCAGCATTGCGTCGCGGTCTACGATCGCCTACCGCGACGGTGTGCAACGCCAGCGCTGTTACCCCACAATCCCATTGTCCCAGTTTAGAGGTCAGGCAGCCGCCATTTCAGGGGCCCACATGGCTTCATTTACTACTGCGTCACACATAGCTAGGCCTACACTCAACACACATACAGGAAGGGTTTTGTGTCTGGTGTAGTCTTGTGTGTAACAGTGGGTACATACCTGGAGGAATAGTGACTGGTTCTTCGATGTTGTCCTTCGTAGGCACCGTCAGCTAGGACATATGAGAAGATGGCGGAATCCTCCGGTCTACCGACCACTGGTGGACCTGTTGACAATGGAAGAAAGACATGTCATTGTCACCTACAGGTTTGACCGTGCCACTATCCAGGAACTATGTACCCAGTTGGAGCCAGACCTGATGTCACCGATCCGCCATCCGACTGGAATCCCCCCTGACGTGCAGGTGCTGTCAGTGCTCCATTTCCTTGCAAGTGGGTCATTTCAGACAACAGTGGCCATGGCATCAGGGATGTCCCAGCCTATGTTTTCCAACGTGTTGTCCAGAGTGTTGTCTGCCCTGCTGAAACACGTAAGGAGATACATCATATTCCCTCAGGTGGAGGATTTGCCTACAGTGAAAGGTGACTTCTATACCCTTGGACATATCCCCAACGTCATAGGTGCCATTGATGGGACCCATGTAGCTCTGGTCGCCCCCGCAGGAGTGAACAGATGTACAGAACCCGTAGGAGTTATCATTCTATGAATGTCCAGATGGTCTGTTTGGCAGACCAGTACATCTCGCAGGTAAATGCTATGCTCCCTGGCTCTGTGCATGACGCCTACATCCTGCGCAATAGCAGCATCCCTGATACGATGGGTCAACTCCTGAGGCACCGTGTATGGCTATTGGGGGACTCTGGTTACCCCAACCTTTCCTGGGTATTGACCCCAGTGAGGAATCCCAGGACCAGGGCAGAGGAACGGTACAATGAGGCCCATGGGCGTACTAGGAGGGTTATCGAGCGGACCTTCGGCCTTCTTAAGGCCAGGTTCAGGTGCCTCCATATGACAGGTGGATCCCTATTCTACTCACCGAAGAAGGTGTGCGACATCATCATCGCCTGCTCCATGCTCCATAATTTGGCATTGCGACGCCAGGTGCCTTTTCTGCAGGAGGATGATCCAGATGACAGTGTTGTAGCAGCGGTGGAGCCTGTGGAGCCTGTGGACAGTTATGAGGATGAAGCTGAGGAAGAAGAAAACGACAACATGGAGTCAGTCATACAGCAATATTTCCAGTGACACACAGGTGAGAACATTTTCTGGTTTAACATTACATTAACTTTCACATGTCTACCTCTATCCTGTACCTTCATTTCACTCACTATTTGTTAATTGAGTTGTACCCTTCCATTTCAGTTTCACAAGTGTGGTAACCTACGTTGGGGCTTGTGATGTGTGACATTGGTATGTTAGCCTTACAATGGGTAACCCATTATGACACTGTAATTGATAATACAAAGTTCCAAATCATAGACTGACTCCAGTTTTTTTAGTGTTTCAAGGGTGTTTATTTAAGTGCTAAAAAATGAAGGGGGGTTGTAAAATGGGGATGGGTGATGGTGGAGGAATGTCCATGGCAGAGTCCATTCTATTAGTCTCACAGGTACACTGCACATCTGGGCATTGGAAGTGGAGCTGGGGCAGTTCCGATTTGGACAGGGTGACAAAGTGGGACAATGGAGGGACAATCAGGGTGGTCTTATTTCCTGGCGGGGGTCTTACCATCGTGCTCTGTCCTGTTCCTGGATCTCAGGGACCGCTTGCGGGGTGGTTCTCCGTCTGCAGGGGGTGGGGTGCTGGTGTGGTGGTCCTGTGGCGGGGCGTCCTGTCCACTAGCGCCGGCGGAGGTGGTGGGAAGTTCATCATCCTGGCTCGTGTCAGGGGCCCCTTGGAGTGCCACGGTGTCCCTCAAGGTCTTTTGAATGTCCGTCAGCACGCCTACGATGGTGCCCAGGGCGGAGCCGTTGGTCCTGAGCTCCTCCCTGAACCCCAAATACTGCTCCTCCTGCAGACGCAGGGTCTCCTGCAACTTGTCCAGGACCGTTGCCATCGTCTCCTGGGAGTGGTGGTAGGCTCCCATGATGGAGGAGAGGGCCTTGTGGAGAGTAGGTTCCCTTGGCCTGTCCTCCCTCTGTCACACAGCAGCCCTCCCAGTTCCCCGGTGTTCCTGTGCCTCCGTCCCCTGGACCGTGTGCCCACTACCACTGCCCACAGGTCCCTGTTGTTGTTGGGGTGGTGGGACACACCGCTGATTGACCTGTCCTGGGTAGGGAGGTTTGGGCCCGCTGGGTGGGTGCTGTGCTGGTATTACCAGAGGGTGGAAGCTCGGTGTTGGGCTGTGGCTGGGCAAGGGGAACCGACTGTCCTGAGGCCCACGATGGTCCGGGCTGGTCATCAAGATCCAGTGGGGCAGAGCTGCTGTCGTCACTGTGGGCCTCTTCTGGCGGTGGAGTGGTGTTGTCTGGACCCTCTGGTGTGGTGACGTTCCTTCGGGTTCCTGCAGGGGTATAAGAACATGATTATTGCATGTGTGTGTTTCATGGTGTGCAATGGTTGGGTGTGCGTGAACCCCAGTGCAGGCATTCATGTGTGGGGGCTTGTGTGCTGATGGTTGGGGGGTGTTCTGGGTATGTGCAGTGGGCATGCTTTAGTGATGGGTGTCCATGCTTAGTTGTGTCATGCAGGGCTTGGGGTTGGGATGGGTGGTTGGTGTCATGGGTACATTAGTGAGGATTTGGAGTGATAGGGGAGGGGGTGAGGGTCGGGGTGTGTGATAGCATGCAGGTAGGGTGGGGGATGTGATAGTTAAGATTTGACTTACCAGTGTCCGTTCCTCCAACGACTCCTCCGAGGCCCTCAGGATGCAAGATGGTCAAGACTTGCTCCTCCCATGTTGTTAGTTGTGGGGGAGGAGGTGGGGGTCCGCCGCCAGTCCGCTGCACCGTGATGTGGTGCCTGGAGACCGTGGAACGCACCTTCCCCCGTAGGTCGTTCCACCTCTTCCTGATGTCCTCCCTATTTCTTGGGTGCTGTCCCACGGCGTTCACCCTGTCCACTATTGTGTGCCATAGCTCCATCTTCCTGGCTATTGATGTGTGCTGTACCTGTGAGCCAAATAGCTGTGGCTCTACCCAGAGGATTTCCTCCACCATGACCCTGAGCTCCTCCTCGGAGAAGCGGGGGTGTCTTTGGCGTGACATGGGGTGGTGTGGGTGATGTGTGGGGTGGTGTATGTGGTGATGAGTGTGGTGAGTGTAGTAGTATGTGGTGTTTTGTGCTTGGATGTTGTGTGGGTGATGATGTTGTGTGCCTCTGTGTGATGGGGTTGTCAATAGCTGTGCTCTCTCTCTCGCCTTCTCTCAGAATTTCTGGTTGTAGGGGTTTGTGGGTGATGTGGGTGTGTATTTTATATTGTGTTGGGTGTGTGGGAGTGGTGTTTGTATGTGTATCAGGTGTGTGTATTTGTAATTGTCCAATGTGGCGGTGTTTTGGAAATGTGTGTGTATTTTGAGCGCAGCGGTGTGTACCGCCAATGGAATACCGTGGTTGAAAGACCGCCGCGTGGATTTGTGGGTCGTAATGGCATGGGCGTGTTTCTGTTGGCGTGGAGGTGGAGGATTTGTGTCCGCATGTTTATCGCTGACCTTTGGTGTGGCGGTATTGTGTGGGTGTCTGAATTTCGGCGGATTCCAAGATGTGTGTCATAATAGCTGTGGTGGTGTGCCGCGGCAGTGTATTGGCGGTCATCTGCATGGCGGTAAGCGCCTTTTACCGCCAATGTTGTAATGACCCCCTATATGTCATGTGATACAACAGTATTAAACAACAATAACATCAACAAAGAATTAGTAAATGACGCACTGTGACCCATTTGGCCACGAATAACCACACCATTTAGTATAAATTTAAAATGTTTATTTCCCTATATTAACAAAGCTAAGTTCACAAAAATTATTTTCAACACCAAATGGTACAAGTAAAGAAGCATCGCAGGCTGTCGGATTGGCCTGAAGAATCTTAGTTTAAACGAAGCGAATAAAACTGATAAACTCAATGGTTAGAACACTAATCAATAACGTTATTATTTAAGCAAGAGAGATAAGATACACTTGATTCAGAAATAAAACAATGCCAATTCATAGGTATAGAGGAAACACCTCACTAACTTCAGATTAGCATGTTGGGCTTCATGCAAAGGTTTTAGCAACATTAATTTAGAAAACATCTAGCTATGGTGCTATCAAAAATAGCAGCAGTATTAAAACAGTAGCAGCTGGTACCTGAAAAACAAAAGACAAATACAATACACAGATCACTCATAGTTACCTATCCTAATGTAATCAGAAAAATAGCATAGCTAAATCAGAGGGTCAGCAGCATCAGCATCAGGACAAGGGGTAGGAAAAGGGGTGACAGTTCAGAATTTGGACTCTAAGTTCTATGATCCATTAAGTTAGTTATCTAAGGCAGGCAGTAAAGCGCTACAGGCTCTAAGTATTTAGTACTAAAGTAAGGACCAGCATCATTGCATGGAGCGTGGTGAATAACTCAAAATAATAAAGTACCAGAATGTCAGTAGACTGACTGGCAAAACATGAAGGCCCATATTTATACTTTTTGACGCTAAACTGCGCTAACGCAGTTTAGCGTCAAAAAATTTAGCGCCGCCTAACGCCATTCTGAAGCGCCATGCGGGCGCCGTATTTATGGAATGGCGTTAGCCGGCGAAAGCAGACCGGCGCTGCCTGGTGTGCGTGGAAAAAAACCACGTAGACCAGGCAGCGCCGGCGTTGGGCAAAAATGACGTTAGGGCGTCTTAAAATGGGGCAAGTCAGGTTGAGGCAAAAAAATCGCCTCAACCCGATTTGCGCCATTTTTTTACGACGCCCAGACGCCATTTCATGACTCCTGTCTTAGTAAAGACAGGAGTCATGCCCCCTTGCCCAATGGCCATGCCCAGGGGACTTGCGTCCCCTGGGCATGGTCATTGGGCATAGTGGCATGTAGGGGGGCACAAATAAGGCCCCCCTATGCCACCCAAAAAAATTTAAAAAATATAAAAAATTATACTTACCTGAACTTACCTGAATGTCCCTGGGGTGGGTCCCTCCATCCTTGGGTGTCCTCCTGGGGTGGGCAGGGGTGGCAGGGGGGATCCCTGGGGGGCAGGGGAGGGCACCTGTGGGCTCATTTTGAGCCCACAGGCCCCTTAACGCCTACCCTGACCCAGGCGTTAAATAGTGGCGCAAATGCGGGGTTTTTTGACCCGCCAACTCCCGGGCGTGATTTTTGCCCGGGAGTATAAATACGACGCATTTGCGTCGCCGTCATTTTTTTAGACGGGAACGCCATCCTTGCATCTCATTAACGCAAGGAAGGCGTTCACGCAAAAAAATGACGCTATTTGCCAATACTTTGGCGCTAGACGCGTCTAACGCCAAAGTATAAATATGGCGTTAGTTTTGCGCCGAATTTGCGTCGAAAAAAACGACGCAAATTCGGCGCAAACGGAGTATAAATACAGGCCGAAATGTCAAAGTGACTTATTACAAGAATGGGAAGAGTGGTCTCTGGAAACCAGGAAGCAAAAAAACCCAAATGTCTGATTCTTAAACATTAAATTAAACTTGCTAAACATTTGCCATTGGCTGAAAACTTCATATAAAAAGAGAACATCCAATCATAAAACATCAACTCATCAGAAATACATTTAAAGTATCATAATATTAGTTTAAATACTTTAGATTTGCTGCTTTTCCCTTTTGTGTAAGCCCAAACGATATTGATTGTTGCATCTGAAGCACACTTCCGAATGGTTCAGTGGAGCCCTTTGTTCAGCCACTCCAGAATACCCTGCTACTGGATGATAGTTACAAAGAAGTAGAAACATGTTCAAATCAGTTCTTTCCCTCGAGAAAAACACATTCCATTAGTACAGACACAGAATAAACTCATGATTCAAACAAAAGAAGCTTCTAATTCTACGGAGATGATCTCATGCAGTTGATACTTTAGCTCAGCTTGGCAGACAGATAATTACACGCTGTGGCCTTGCTCAGCTTCAGGCCCAGTAGAGAATAAGAAATACTCATATCGAAAGAAATGCATCTCATTAATAAAAGTTTTAAACAAGTTTGAGTTTCAAACAAAGAATGTGTTATACAGCAGACATGAAATCATTCTACTAATGTTGCAGTTTTCAGTGCTTTGGCAGACGTTCAACATCAGCTGTGGCCTTGCTCAGCTAGAGACACAGCAGAAACCCAAGAAATACTCATATTATTTCAGCATTTATTTTTGCATGTTCTTAAAGAGACAGAATATTTCCCATTAAAGTGTTAGTTTTTTTAATAAACATGTGCAGGCATTTCACTTGATGGCGGCCAATCAAAAAGGCACAATTTATGTCAACATTAATTTTTAATATTTAAACATTTCCCACATTAGTACATCAGTATGATTAGGTAACAGGTAGTTATTTATGTCTCTCTGGAGGAGCTCGAAGCACCACCCCTGGGGTGGTGATGGACAGGACGCAGAACTCACGCTTAGTGGAAAGTGGAGTTGCCGGGGACCAGGAAGGGCCAGGTGTACTCTACCCAGGAGGGGGAGTCAGAAAGGGCCCTCAACTTCACAGAGAGCCCACAGAAGCCCAGGTAGCACCCACGAAAGTCATAGAAGCGGTCCATGCAGCATTAGGAAAAAGGCTCCCACGCCGCCAAAGAACCACTCAGGGAGCTGTGCGTCGCAGGATGCAGTGCTGGGGGCTGGAGTTCCTCTTTCTTTTGTCCAGTGTTGCACCAGAGCAGGGACTGGGGGTCCCTGAACCTGTGTAGACTGGTTTATGCAAGGAGGGTACCAAATGTCCTCTTCAAAGCATTGCAAGTGGCTTGGGAAGGATACCCCTCCTAAGCCTGTAACACCTATTTCTAAAGGGAGAGAGTGCAACATCCCTCTCCCAAAGGAAATCCTTTGTTCTGCCTTCCTGGGCTTGAACTTCTCAAGCAATAGGAGGGCATCTACCTGTCTGGGAGCCTGGCTGCCTGGGAACCCTCAGAAGGCTGTAATGGCAATACTGGGGGTCTTCTAAGGAGCCCCAAAGTGCATGGAATCATACAACCAATGCTTGCAAAAGCATTGGGGTATGGTTCCAACATGTTTGATACCAAACAAGCCTATGTTCAGAGTTACCATATGTAGCTGGACATAGGTATTGACCTACGTCCAGTACACGCTTAAAATGGCATCCCTGCACTCACAAAGTCCGGGAAAATGGCCCTGGAGTTTGTGAGGACACCTCTGCTATTGAAGGGGTGCCTGAACACACAGGTACTTTGCACCCTGCCCTTTGGGCTAGAAGGCCTGCCATAGGGGTGACTTGTAAGTGACCTGTGCAGTGAAAAGTGGCAGTGAAAGGGTGGTTGTACCTTTTCACGCAGGCTGCAATGGCAATAGCAGTCCTGTAGAACCCTTTGCTTGGGCTCCCTATGGGTGGCAAAATATATGCTGCAGCCCATTGGGATCCCCTGGAACCCCAGTGCCCTTGGTACCTAGGTACCATATACTAGGGACTTATAATGGGGCACAGTGTGCCAATTGTGGATGAAATACAGTGATAACAGTTGCCAACAACTAAATTTAAGGAAGAGAGCATAACTACTGGGGTCTTGGTTAGGAGGATCCCAGTAGACACAGTCAAACACACTGACAAACAGGCCAAAAGTGGGGGTAACCAAGCTAGAAAGAATGCTACTTTCCTACAGGCAGTGGTCCAAGTCATCCGCATTGTACCAGGAGACAAGGCCCCTGGGCTGGACTGCCTCACCGCAGCTTTCTGTAAAGAATATGTGCAGCTTCTGGCCCTGTGTCTATTAGCAATGTACAAGGAGTCTCTTTCGGTTGATGCCCTCCCCCCTCATAGTAAGTGAGGCACTGATCGCCACAATAGTTAAACTGAGTAAAAAACCCCAACGGTGCAAGTCATACTGGCCCCAATCCATGATTAATATGGGCAATAAAATCCTTGCTAAGTTAATAGCTGCGTGTCGGATCCCGCTCTTGCTGGTTATCGTGAGACCTGATCAATTGGGTTTCTGCCTGGAAGATTGACATCTCATAATCTATGCACTTTCTTTGCCCTTGTCCACACAATTGAACCACTCGTACAGGCTGCTGCAGTGTTTCTGGAGGCCACAAACATGTTTGAGTTGCTCTCATGGCCCTATCTCTTTGTATTGCTATTCTGCCTTGGTATTGGTTTCTTATATGGCCAGCCTGCTGCACACCTGAGAATTTACATGATAATTACTCCTCCATTCCCAATATTGTAGGGTACCCATCAAGAATGCCCACTGTCACCACTACTGTTTGCCATTACAGTGGAACCGCTGGCAGCGCAACTGCGCCAGCATCACTCCCACCGGAGGCTAGGATTTATACCATGTGGGATTACTGTGTCTATTTATGCTGACAATGTGACCCTTTATGTAAGAGACCAGTGGAAGCATATGATCATCACTAGCAAGTGGTCCAAGTCAATACTATTCCCCTTGACAGATGCCACTGAGGAATTAATTTGGGAGGTCCCTCTCCAGTGGGTGAGAGAACCGGTGAGATACTTGGGCATTTAGATAAGTAGAAACCTAGATTACTTATGGAGGGCCAACAATGGGTGCCTGATGATATGGCTGGAGGAACATGTGGAGTGCTCGCTATGGCTTCCATTGTCGTTAACTAGGAAGTTAGTAATCGCAAAGCTGGTGGTGCTTCCTAAATTTCTGTTTCTCAAACTGCCACTGCCGCTGCCACACTGTCCGGCTGTGACTTTGATCGTAATTAGTCAGTCTTGCATGGGCAGATAGTTATCCCGGAATAGCATATGAGATATTACCACTCCCATTTGAGCAAACTGGGCTGGGAGCCCCAGACATAGACTTGTACTATGACTGCGCCCAGGAGCAGTTTGCTCATTATTGTCTCTACTCAACGCAGTTTATGGTGCATACAGCACCAGAGCATGACAATGTGTTCCCATGCCGCCACCAGATGGTCTTATATTTGACCACTAGGTGCCCACGAGCACGGATAGACACCCTAGCCTACACAGTGTGGGCGTGAACGTACTTCGACACAGAACTCACCTGAGCTCCCTCCATGCTTCTTTATTGCTGCTTACTGCCCACCCTGCCTTGTCGATCACTCAAGATACTGGTATTTGCACACAGTTGTGTGGCCTACAGCTGAAGACCAGTGGTGCTGTCTACCTGGAGGGTACATTGGTCACACAGCAGCAGGCCCTGTAGGGCCCAACTGTAACTATATTGGGCACGCTGACATACTACCCATTGCGAGCCGCAGTCTGTGCCATTCATGATTCTTTTCCTGCGGCCCCCTTTCCATTTAGATCCTTAAACTGATCCTCACATCATCATTCACAAAGGTCCTCACCGCGCAAGTTGGTTACATAGCTTTATGCCGGGATGCAGTACACGGCGCTGGTTCACATGTCCTGTGGCTATCGGGAGTAAGAAGTGAACCTGGCGACCCCTCTCACTGATGAACAGTGGAAGTACTGTTGTACACAGTCTCAGGCTCTATTTCTCAACTATAGATTACCCCTAGTGCAGTTTAAATACCTGCACAGACTAGACCACACCCAAGAGAGGTTACATAAAATGGGCCTGCTTGCAGGTGCTCGCTGTGTGCATTGCTTGGTGCCCAACTGATTTCATTCAGTTTGCATGGGATTGCCCTAGAGTGCAGAGACTGTAGATAGCCGTCTTCGTTACTGTTGGAGACATCACAGGGGAAATGATTGAGTGCTTGCCTCGTGTTGCATTGTTAAGCTACGTAAAAGATGTTCCTGCAGATGTGCGAACGTTACTGGTCCTGCTTTTGCTGGCAAAGTGTTGGGTGACAATGCACTGGGGTCAGTGGACGATGCTTATTGCCAGGAGCAGCTGACGACCTACTGATGCCTCTGAGATCCCACCCAAGAGACTTCTGGGAGCCCTTGGAAATATACTTGGGCACCTAGCCTGGGGAGGGTGATGAGGCTGCTGCTGTGGAACAAGGGGAGAGTGAAGCCAGCTTGAGACCTATATGATTCTGTTATAAAAATGGGAATTCTGTCACCAGTCATGATGTGGATAGTGGAATTCCTTTGCTGGAGTCAGATTTCACTGAGCCGAGTGGCTCCATCCCCGCTTTCCTTCCTTTCCCCAACCTCCACTTCCTAGCTCTGTTAGAGATTGGTGCACCAAAGTCTCCAACAGAGCTCTACTGACCTGCTGTGCCATGTATGCCGTCACACTCTGTACCCTTCTGTATCTGTCTCTGAAAACTTAAAAAAACAGATTAGAAAAAGAAAGGATTCATACTGCTGTCAGAGAGGGTCTTTAATCCAACAGATGGAGGGCTCAGAGTCTAGGTGGCCAAAAGCATAGATATTTTGTGCGTGACATATAGGGGGTGATTCTGACCCCGGCGGTACAAGACCGCCGGGGCCAGGGTCGGCGGGAGCACCGCCGATAGGCCGGCGGTGCCCTGCAGGGCATTCTGACCGCGGCGGTTCAGCCGCGGTCAGAAGAGGCAAACCGGCGGTCTCCCGCCGGTTTACTGCTGCCCTTAGAATCCCCCATGGCGGCGCAGCTTGCTGCGCCGCCATGGGGGATTCTGACACCCCCTACCGGTTCGCCCGCCAGGAACAGGATGGCGGTAGGGGGTGCCGCGGGGCCCCTGGGGGTCCCTGCCGTGCCCATGCCAATGGCATGGGCACGGCAGGGGCCCCCGTAAGAGGGCCCCGCAAAGTATTTCAGTGTCTGCTAAGCAGACACTGAAATACGCGACGGGTGCAAACTGCACCCGTCGCATCCCTGCAACTACGCCGGCTCAATTCTGAGCCGGCGTCCTCGTTGCAGGGGCATTTCCTCTGGGCCGGCGGGCGCTCTTTTGGAGAGCGCCCGCCGGCCCAGAGGAAATGTCTAAATGGCCGCCGCTGAAAGCGGCGGTACCTTGGCGGAGGCCTCCAAAAGAGCGCCCGCCGGCCCAGAGGAAATGCCCCTGCAACGAGGACGCCGGCTCAGAATTGAGCCGGCGGAGTTGCAGGGGTGCAGTTGCACCCGTCGCATATTTCAGTGTCTGCTTAGCAGACACTGAAATACTTTGCGGGGCCCTCTTACGGGGGCCCCTGCCGTGCCCATGCCATTGGCATGGGCACGGCAGGGGCCCCCAGGGGCCCCGCGGCACCCCCTACCGCCATCCTGTTCCTGGCGGTAGGGGGTGCAAGCTGCGCCACCATGGGGGATTCTAAGGGCAGCGGTAAACCGGCGGGAGACCGCCGGTTTGCCTCTTCTGACCGCGGCTGAACCGCCGCGGTCAGAATGCCCTGCAGGGCACCGCCGGCCTGTCGGCGGTGCTCCCGCCGACCCTGGCCCCGGCGGTCTTGTACCGCCGGGGTCAGAATCACCCCCATAGTCTATAAGTGGCTGCCAGTGTCAGGTGAATTTCTTTTCATTAAACATCAGTTTGTATGACATCTACTCCATAGCCATGATATTCCATGGCCGAGTAAAACAGGCCAGTATTAAAGGGGCACGGCAGACTTCGTTTTCCAGGTCAGGGCTTTGAGTTGCTTCGCTGCCCCAGTCGTGTGGAGGACAAGATACCAGTCCACGTGTGGCACTGCCTCAAGTGTAACGGGTCTGACCCCTAGGATATTTGTGCAGTAATCTGCTGGAATGGAAAAACCCGGTGTGTTCTTGATATATCAAGATTTCTTTTCAGAATTTAGTGAGGAAGGGACAGGACCACCAGATGTGCTGAATGACCCCTACCTGCAACAGGTAGCGGAGGTGGCAGGGAACTTGGTGTGCAAGCGTTTAGGCATATAGTACCATTGCAGCATTAGTTTATATGCCGACTTTTGTTGGGAAATGCTCCTGTCAGTCTTGGGGATCTCACACCAGAGTAGCTTCCATTGTTTCTGGGAGATGCCCAGGATACTATCCAGTTCCCATTTAGTTTGATAGGGGTGGCGAGGAAGGAGGCGGAACTGTTGTAGAATGCTGTAAGTTTTGAAAATAACTCCTGTGGATCCCTCAAATCTGTGCACTAGGGTTTCGAATGGGGTGACAGCGCAGGTGGAACCTTCTACAGAAGGGAATAGGGCCCAGTGATGAAGCTGAAAATATTGATGGCGGTATTTATCAGGAAAAGCGAAATCAAGTTTACACTGCTTGAAGGGCTTGATGGTTGACCCTGGAAATAGGTCTTGTAGGGTCCTACATTCACATTTTTCCCAATCTGGGAAGGAGCTAGGGGCGAGGGCTGCTGTAAAGTCTGGATTACGGGCTGTCGGGTGTGCAAGGAGGGACAGAAGGTGAGCCCTCTCCCAAATGCCAATCTGTTCCAAATCTCAAGGACTGTGTGAGTCGGGGTGGCCAGATAAGCATTCTGGGGCAGTAGCGAGACCAGATCCCATAGCAACCTGCAGGCCACAGCCCGGCTTCTCACTTTCCCTGACCACTGACTCGGAGATAAAGCGCAGATGCTTAATAATAGTTCAAAAGATAGGGACATGCGAAGCCTCCACGGTTTTGAGGCAGCATCATTAGATTGTTCGAGATGCAGGGTTGTTTTCCCTTCAAGAGGAAGAATTGTAGGTCCTGCTGCATGAGCCTGGGAATGGGCATAGGAAGGTACTGAAATAGGTACAACAAGCTGGGAGGGCATTCATCTTTACCATGATTATACACCCCAACCAGGAAATTTTGAGAGGCTTCCATCTTCGCAAGTCCTCTAGTATGGCCCAGTGAAGCGGCGTCCAATTAGCTTAAGACCAAGTCTGCATAGAGGGAGGAATGGTAGGGCAAAGTATTGTAGGGATCTCAAAGCCCTTTGGAAGCTAACAATCTCTGCTAAGCGGCAGATGTGTAGCAGCAATATGGTCAGGTTAACTATATGTGATTTAGGGCCTGATTTAGGTATTTGTAGATGAGTTACTCCGTCACAGTGGTGATGGACATCCTTTCTGCCGAAATCTAAATCTATATCCAATGGGATTTAGATTACGGGGGATGGGATATCTGTCACGGTTGTGACGGCGTAACTTGACTGGCAATATCTACATCAGGCCTTTAGTCATGTTAATCATGTAGCACAACACTGCTTCAAAGACATGGTAGAGAAGTCTCTGGCTCTGTTAGTGCCAGAAACATATCATCAGTGAATAGAAGGGCCTTGTGTTGTCGACCTCCGAATGGAATGCTGACTTTAGGTTGGTCTTGCCGATTTTGTGGAGAATGGCCCGGAGGAATGCTCAACTGACTGTCAAATTCCTTTTCCAGATCGAGAGAAGGCACGCTGGGATGTCATGAGCCCGAACTTTCTCAACCAGATGGGCAAGATGCTTGATGTTATTAGCACCATGTCGTGGTTTAATGAAACCGACCTGGTCAGGGTCAATCAGCCCCAGCAGGAATGCCTCCAGGCGAGAGGCCAGCAATTTAGTATAGAATTTGGCATCAATTCAATATTGAGTAGGGTGATTGGCCAATAAGAGGTACAGATAGTACGGTCTTTACCCAGCTTCGGGATGAGCTCTATTTCAGCAACCGACATGAGGCCTGTAGAATGCGTAAAAGAGTTCAATAATTCAAACATGTGGTGCTTCAGTTGGGGGTAAGCTGTCAAGGCCCGGAGTCTTCCCCACCATGAGTCCTTATAGAGAGAGCTCAGTTCAGTAAAAGGACCTTCGAGTTCCTGTGCAATTCAAAGGATCCAAAGAGGCCAGGGACATTCATGGAGGTAAGAGTTGATGCCAGTCTGATGGTGCCCATCTCTGGAATAAAGAGACTTGTAGTAGGTCCAAAAGTTCTCCTGCTTGTCATATTCCCGAACTGCCAGTTGGAGGGCACCATCCATAATTTACAGTTATAGGGGTGGGCATGTTGTAACTGTAATCTGTAGGCTAATAGGGTACCCATCTTGTTGCCCCTCCACTATTAAGTCCCTTCCTGCAAAGCCTAATTAGCTCTTGAGGATCCTGTGTAAGAACGCATCTTGCGTGTGGTTTGGGGCATACAGGTGAGTCGTGTTTGATCGCCCCCTTTGAATCATTAGGATTAGGACCCACTCTCCTGGGTCCCTTGGTGTTTTCAGTAATTTGAAATAGAAACCGTTCTTAAAGAAAAAGGCTAGTCCCGGTGTTTTGGAATCAGCATATGCCCAGTTTTGGCAGGGATAATGAGGGTGGGCCAAACGGTGACAGTCTCCCCTAAGCAAGTGGGTTTCTTGTAAGAAAACTATGTCAGTATCCCTGTAGGAAAGTGCCTCATTTGACATGGTCCCCCTACTTTTTTGCCTGGTTCCTGGTGTAATTTCGACTGAAAGTGCACTCGGTCCCTGCTAGACAGGTACCCAATGCCAGATCTCTTTCCCTAAAACTGCTGAAACTTCACAGTTGTTTTCCCAATTGGCAAACTTTTAGATTGCCACTTTAAGTCCTTAGTAAATAGTAGCCCTGGTACCTAGGACATGGGATACTAAAGGAAGGCCCCTGAGAGCTGCAGCACAGACTGTGCCACCCTCAGGGGCCCTCTCACCTAAGTGCACCCAGTGCTGCCTCTGCAGACTGCGTGTCCAAGTGTAGACCCAAAATTAAATCATGACATGGCACACAGCCTGTGTAATATAGGTAAGTCACCCCTCCGGCAGGACTTCCAGCCCTAAAGGCAGGGTACATTATATTACATGTGAGGGCATACCTGCATGAGCAGATATGTCCCTGCTATGTCTTTGTCGATTCTCAAACATAGTAAGTGAACAGTGAAGTAATTTTAAATGTATGTGCTGGACACTGGTCATTACGAGTTCCCCAGCTACATGACTGCGCCACTGAAGAGAGGGATGTTTGGTAACAAACATCTCATATTAATAAACCCTCACTGAATCCAGTGATGGATTTATTAATACCTGTACTCAGAGGGCAGCTTAGAGGTGCCCCCTGCTAAACCTACCAACTCCTACTGTGGGCACTGACTGGTCAGAACCTTAGACAAAGTTCTGGTCCCGTGAGGTGAGGGCCAGTGCTCTCGAGGGCTCAGAACCAACGCCTGCTTTGGGCAGAGGTGTGACCTCCTCTCCCAAAGGTCTTGTGGCTTGTGAAATGCGACCCAGGCCTCTCCAAATGGTGAAGGAGGCTGACCCCCAGTTCCTGACCCCCGTTTTGGCAGCAGGACTGGCTGGAAGATTAGGTAAATTAGGAGGAGTGCCCATTCCATGACAGTCCCACCCCTAGGGTGGACGAGCTGACGTGGACACTACTTTTAAAGTTCCTTCATCTTGTGTGGAAGGAATTAAGCCAATAGGGTTAGGGCTATGCCACTTCCCAAAGGAAGTGGTCTTAGAAGGGGTGCAGTCACACTAAAGGTGAGTGGCCCATTTGCTACCACCTGGCTCTCCCTGTAACGCCCCTAAATTCAGTATTTAGGTGGCACCCCTGAACCCTAGAATCAGATTCCTGTAACCTAAGAAGAACTGGACCCTTTGCCAACAGAGAAGACTGAACACATAAATTGACTTGGCCCCAGCCATACTGGGCCTGTCTGCAGCCTTCAAAATAAATCTGCACCCAGAAGACGACCATCTTGCAGCCCAGCAACCTCAAAAGCCTTGGGAGGACTGCCTGCTTGTGAGAAAGACCAAGAACCCGAGTGCCCAGTGGACCTGTCTAGAAGAAACCATCTTTAAAGAAAAGGAGCCTGCCTGTGGAACCGTAATACTCATAAACCAGGGGTGACCACTACACCCGACGTCCCTGGCCCAACTCCAAGTGGCCCACTGTCCTGTGAAGGTCCCCGGGCACTTCCGACCATGGGTCCACCCTGGGTTGACCTCTGCTGGACTCCCCAGTGACGCCTGCAATCTGAATCTGCGGGATCCCCCAACCGGAGCCTGCCTGGTGAGCTGAACCCAATGCCTAAATACACCCCCGCATTTGGGCCTTGGGGAACTGAACTGACAATGTCCCTACGACCCCTGGTATCTCAACATACCTGGGCTGCTGTGGGTTGACCCTTTCCGGCCTCCTGGCCAGAGTCTGCAGCCTCCTTTATAGATGCCATCTCCGCCATAGAGTTACATAGGGCACCCAAGGGTGTGTTGGCACTCTACAACCGTCCGTCACTGAGCCGCTGAGGGCGGACGTTTGGTGCTACCCTGTGGCTCAGCCCCCTTATACTTACCTCAACACCAGGAGATCGACTTCTAGCCTTGCTTTACTCGCCTGTGAGCAACGCTGCAGAAGACACCCCATGTCTCCTTTGGAAAGCATTGGCCGCCTGACACCATATTGGCACTCTGCACCCGGCCACCCCTGTGCACTGAGGGTGTAAGTTTGGTGCTAACTTGTGGCTGCACCGGCACTCACTGTAACCCCCAGAGACTGACCTCTGTCACCGCTGGGACTTACCTGTGAGCATCACGTCAACTATCCCCCACAAATCAAATCAAATCAAATCATTAACATTTATAAAGCGCGCTACTCACCCGTGCGGGTCTCAAGGCGCTGGGGGAAAAAGGGGGGTTATCGCTGCTCGAACAGCCAGGTCTTTAGGAGTCTCCGGAAAGCGGAGTGGTCCTGGGTGGTCCTGAGGCTGGTGGGGAGGGAGTTCCAGGTCTTGGCCGCCAGGAAGGAGAAAGATCTCCCACCCGCCGTGGAGCGGCGGATGCGAGGGACAGCAGCGAGTGCGAGGCCAGAGGAGCGGAGGAGGCGGGTGGGGACATAGAAGCTGAGGCGTCTGTTGAGGTATTCCGGTCCCTTGTCGTGGAGGGCTTTGTGTGCGTGGGTGAGAAGTCGGAAGGTGATCCTTTTGCTGACTGGGAGCCAATGCAGGTGCCTCAGGTGTGCGGAGATGTGGCTGCTGCGGGGTATGTCGAGGATGAGGCGGGCCGAGGCGTTTTGAATGCGTTGCAGGCGATTTTGGAGTTTGGCTGTGGTCCCGGCGTAGATGGTGTTGCCGTAGTCCAGGCGGCTCGTGACGAGGGCGTGGGTCACGGTTTTTCTGGTGTTGGCGGGGATCCAGCGGAAGATCTTGCGGAGCATGCGGAGGGTGAGGAAGCAGGCGGAGGACACGGCCTTGACTTGCTTGGTCATGGTGAGAAGAGGGTCCAAGATGAAGCCGAGGTTGCGGGCGTGGTCTGTGGGGGTCGGTGCGGTGCCGAGGGCCGTGGGCCACCAGGAGTCGTCCCAGGCGGACGCGGTGTTGCCGAGGATGAGGACTTCTGTTTTTTCAGAGTTCAGCTTTAGGCGGCTGAGCCTCATCCAATCTGCGACGTCCTTCATACCCTCTTGTAGGTTGGTCTTGGCACTGGCGGGGTCCTTGGTGAGGGAGAGTATAAGTTGGGTGTCGTCGGCGTAGGAGGTGATGATGATGTCGTGCTTGCGTACGATGTTGGTGAGGGGGCTCATGTAGACATTGAAGAGTGTCGGGCTGAGTGATGAGCCTTGGGGTACGCCTCAGATGATCTCGGTGGGTTCTGAGCGAAACGGAGGGAGGTAAACTCTTTGGGAACGGTTTGAGAGGAAGGAGGCGATCCAGTCCAGGGCCTGGCCTTGGATTCCGGTGGAGCGGAGGCAGGTGATTAGGGTGCGGTGACAGACGGTGTCAAAGGCAGCCGAGAGGCCGAGCAGAATGAGGGCGACTGTTTCACCGTTGTCCATCAGGGTTCTGATGTCGTCAGTGACTTAGATGACGGCGGTTTCAGTGCTGTGGTTGGTTCGGAATCCGGTTTGTGAGGGGTCGAGCAGGTTGTTGTCTTCCAGGAAGGTGGTCAGTTGTTTGTTGACGGTCTTCTCTATTACTTTGGCTGGGAAAGGCAGAAGAGAGATGGGGCGGAAGTTTTTCAGGTCGCTCGGGTCAGCCGTAGGTTTCTTTAGTAGGGCGCTGACTTCGGCGTGTTTCCAGCATTCGGGGAAGGTAGCAGAAGAAAAAGAAGAGTTGATGACGGTCTGGAGGTGCGGGGCGATGATGTCGTCGACTTTGTTAAAGATGAAGTGCGGGCAGGGGTCCGAAGGGGCGCCGGAGTGGATAGCCCCACCAGCCTTTATCAACTAACATTGGGCACTGACCTCAACTTCAACCTCTGCACCAGTCCGCCCTAGTGCCGCTGTGGGTGCACCTTGGATACCAACCTGAACCTTGCCCACTACTAGCCTAAACCCCTGAAGACTGCAACCGTAAGTTGTGTACTTACTTGCAAAACTGTGTTTTCCTCCATAAGCTAAAATGAAAGACTCAGAAAATTGCACTGTGTCGATTTTTGAAACAGTAAAGTATTTTTTACTTGAAAACTGCTTACCTTATAACGAAGTTCTATGGTTCAAAGCATATATGAAGGCAGCTGTTATTTTTCTAAATTAGTCTCAGATTTATTCTTTGTGTGTGTGTGTCATTTATTGCCTCTGTGAGTACAACAAATACTTAACACGACTCCTTGATTAGCCTAGCTACTCAACCATACTACACTGAGTTGTAGACCTATCTGTGTCTGCCTCTGCACATCTTTGGGGACTCCTTGGTCTCCCTGCACAGTGTATTTCATTTTAGTACACTATATAGGGAGCCAATGTCTTATAATCCCGCTAGAGAAGTTTGCGCCAGACTTGCTTCCTTTTATTGGTGGACTTGAGCCCTTTTAAATTTAGGGACAAAATGTTAATGCTGGTCAAGGGCCCCATGACCTATAGAGAATGGGCAGTGTTACTAAATGGCAGAGAGAGGCCCCCTGAGCCCCTCTCCTCAATTTGTGCTGGGTGCACAGCTAGTAGGAAGGCAAAGGAAAATTAGATTAAACCAGGGTGAAACAAGCAGACTCATACAATGGACTTCTTCATCTAAAGACAGGCAAGAAGAGTCGTCCGTTCCTATAGAGGTGTCACCCTCTATGGATCAAGACCTAGGAAAGGTGGGGATGTAGTGACTGGGATAGCGATGCAACAGCCAGACCCATTGGGAAATGATGTAGTAGTATATGGCCGAGGCTATTGTGAACAATGTTTCTGATAAGGAGAGAAATGTGTAAGAGAGTCCTGCTCCCTCTCCATGGACCCTGCAAAGTAAACAGGCATCAGGTTGATAGAAAATTAGATCCCATGTGTAGAGTGCTTATTTGAACAGTAGGAGTCCGACTATAAGCAAGGAGCATCAGTGGAGGCCTGCAAGCAGTCTTGCTTCAAATTTGCAGATACAAAATAATGTTTTTTTTGGCATCATGGAGGGCTTTTGCTTTAGAGTGGTGATCCGGTCTGCTTCCCTGAACTGGTTGCCAGGCATGATGCCACCGGCACGGCCTCTCAGACAGAGGGGAAGAGGGTTCCCGACTTAGCTATTCAGCAGGTAGTCCCAGCAAATGTGGGCCTTAGTCAGTGATTTCACCATCCTTTGCCTGCTGTTCCATTGGAAGAGGAAACCTAAGGGGTGTGTTGATTGGTACTTAAGTCCCAGGTTACACAGTTTCTTGGTTATGGGCTTGAAATCTCTCCTCTTTTTGAGCATCATTGGGGATAGGTCTTGGTAGATCTATACAGTGTGGTCCAGAAGATGATGTCAGCCTTCCCTCTGGCTGCCCTTAGGATGGCTTCCTTGTCCTGGAAGACATGGACCCTGGTGAGAATGTCAAGGGCTCAACCTGAGTGGCCAGCCTGTCAGTGCTTAATTTGTGTTGGTGTTTTCCGGTGCTGAGCACCGGCACTTATTTTTGTTGGCCGGCACTTATTTTTTCTGCCTCAAGCATTTACTGTTAGCAAAACACAAATATGGGAAAGATGAAGGAAGAGAAAAATGAAAATGCGCCACAAAGGGAGAAAGCACAAAGGTGCAGGAGTGGGCTGCAGGGACAGGGAATGGATGTAAATGGACTAAAGAGTATTGCGCTGTCTCAGTGTCCCGTGCTCGCGCATTTCATTGCAGCAGCCGTGTGTTTCAGACTAGAGCTTTGGGCACCAGCACGTCTTTATTTACAAATTAAGCACTGCAGCCTGTCAAAGCCAACTCAGATGCAAATCAGATCCAGACAATTCAGGATACAAACCAAATACCAGCCTGCTCTTCTGTTAGATAAAGTTTAGTAAGAAATACGTGTACATGGAGACTGAGCAGCCTAAGTCCAAATGGAACAGCCTAAAAGAGGAAGTAATACATGATCTTTTATACAATTAAACCGCAAGCACATTAATACATTTCATTGGTTCTTGATACCGACACATGATCAAATTTGCAATAGAGCACACGTGATTTATCATTTATTCTTCATAACGCTCCATATAAGGGTTAAGATCATAGACAAGGAACTTGCACAATATGCCCTATAAATCTAATAGCGCATGATACATCTATATTAAGAGAAATAGGAACAATAAGTGCATACGTTAGTACTTTTGAAAGTGAGGATTGCTCAAGCTAGCATGCAGTGATGTCTCGGAATGGCTGTAACGTTAGCAAGCCTTGCAGTATAATGTGTTCCAAGAGAGATAAACACATCTCAGAGGCCTAGCTAATCTAGCATTATACGGTGTTCAACAGAAGCAGGCCCAATTGTCATTGTGTATCACTGGGCCCACTAGGTCCAAGTTGACACCAAGCAGAAATGTGACATTGTGCCTTGTCTATGTTGAGCGGCTAGTCTTCTGGCCCCCCTCGAGTGGCTCGAAGCAGGTCTCTGGCAAAGGTCATGATGTCCTCCACCTCACACACTTGGGACCCATCAAATGCAAATGTTGCTCCAGCAACTGCGGTTCTCGAGGTCCGCCTGTTTGGCCTGAAATTTGATCTGTCCCCCTTTCAGAGTAACCATGTTGCACCAGAGCAACTCTTGGTCTTCCACAAGCAAGTTCATTGTGCGTTCCAGGTCATCCTCTCTCATCTACAGAGGTGAGGTTGGTTCCTAGGTACAGCTCTTAATGTCTGCTTTCAGTGAGTGAATTTCCATCCCTATGTTACTCAGAAAGTTTGCCATATAGGGACTGATTTAGAGTTTGGCGGAGGGGTTACTCCGTCACAAAGGTCACGGATAAACTGTCTACCGAAGTATAAATTCCATAGGATATAACTGTATTTATATTTCTGTGGACAGGATGTCCGTCACCGTTTAAATGGAGTAACCCCTCTGCCAAACTCTAAATTAGGCCCATAGTCTTGCGTGATGGGGAGGGCGGCAAGGGTCCCTGGTGGCTGCGTAGAGAATTTCCCCTTGCCACTCATATCTGCTTGTGAGGTTTTGGCCTAGAGGGAGGTGACAGAAGTTTCCCTGGAGACCGTGCCTCTGGGCATAGCAGAGCGACGGGGACTCCCAAGCTAGCCGAGTCTTTCGTGTTGGGAATGTAGGGACCACCACTAATCACTCTCCGGCTGCTGAGGAGTTGTTAAGCAGTAGCTGTTCTCCATGGACCTCAGGTGTCGGCAGGCTACACCAACACAAGGGAGGGCAAGAGCCCAAGCAACAGAGGCATAGAGGTTAGCAGTCAGTGATCCAAAAGCCCCAGCAGGGGATGTGTTGGAGAATCACTTTCAATGGGGGTCTTTTCTGGCAGAGTCTGGCTATTGTTGCATGCGACCACCCCAGGATAACCAGCCAGGGTGTAGAGCAGGGTCCCCCTGAGTCTGTTGGCACTTCTCACTCTATGGCAATCACTATCCCTTCTGCAGGGCTCCACCTGCTTAAAAAGTAGAGGGCAACCCTTTTGCGTCTCCACTGAGATCCCACCGGAGGGCCAGAAGTGTCCCCGCCTGCAGAAGTTTGCTGTTGCTATTGGGTGGTTTTCCTGGATAGAGTTACAGTATCTAGTGATGAGCCCCTCTCTAGGCCGGGACTGGCCGCCAGTAGAGGGTCACCGTGCAAAAGAGGTAGAAACTTATTGGGGGTTCTGACTCCTCTCTGGGGTCCCCCAGCGCTGTATGCTGTGGTGTATCCAGGGGTCCCCTCCAGAATCACCGCTGCAACTGTTCACTCACAGGCCCCCTAATACCTTTATCCGAAGCAGAGGGTCAGGCTGAAACAGAGTGCTGCAGATGGCAAGCTGTCTGCCAGGGGCAAGGCAGGATGGGGTCCCGTGCGCTTCGGCTGTTGGCAGGCGCTCATGGGGGGAAGGTCTTGGTTGTCCACAGAGGCCAGGCAAACCACAGTGTCCCAGGAATCACGTCACTCCTCCTATAGGTGTCCACCATGCTCACCTCCTGCTGGGGGATCACCACTGGGACCAGGACTAACCACTCGATGCGGCTGGTGTGTCAGGCAGTGGAGGGCAGCATCTCTCCAGAAAATGATATCTGCTCTTGGGCTTTTGGGCCCTAGGACAAATCCTGCCTTCATGTCTCGCCCAGAGCACTTGTAAGCGCCAGTGCTTCCTACTCCCATGCCGGGCCACTCGGTTTGACATGGCTGAGGCTGCTGTGACCTGCTTTGAAAAAATGCTTTAGGGACGATGGAGGGACGGAGCTCAGTCACTGCCGGAGATTGATTGTTTTTCAAAAACAAAGTCTGTGAGTTTCTTTTTAAAAAATAAACAGAAATACTGAGTGGATCAAAAACTACATGGAACACTATCTGTATTTCACTGAGCCTAAAGTGCAGCTGCTACTGTGACCATTCCATTGGGCTTAGAGATCCCTTCTACACGGGTGGGAATTTTTAGATAGGTTGGGCAGCTTCTGCCAGAGGAGCAGAGGAAATTCTTGCTCCAAGACCAATTGAATATCTAATTGAATTTAATTATGCATTGGAACATCATTGCTGCACCTGTGGACACTGTTCTCTATTGTAGGTTGGCTCAGGAAGCTTTCTATACATTAATGTTGCTAATATGAAGTTGGTAGAAATGTAGGCCGTCAATAAAAATGTATTTCACTGTAATACATGTGAGCACAGCAAGCCAGATTCAATATCAACTTTGAGCTTTGCAAAATTTGACACACATTACTTTGATCTTACTGAGACTCAGGGCCTGTTACGAGTTTGGCAGTCAGAGGACTGCGAAACATGCTGTGGCGGTCAGACCGCCACTGTTCTGGCAGTCGAACTGGCAGATTACAACCCTGGCGGTCAGACTGCCAGGGGACCACAGCCACCGCCAGGATTATGGATCCCAGTAGGGTTGCGGCATTTGGGCTTGTAACCAGCCATGACTGCGCTGAACTCAGCACCACCTGGTTGATTACAACCCCACTTAGTGTTACTAAATGGCAGAGAGAGGCCCCCTGAGCCCCTCTCCTCAATTTGTGCTGGGTGCACAGCTAGTAGGAAGGCAAAGGCAATAACACTTGTTTTGCTATTCTATGTTCCCCCAAGTCTCCCGATAAAAATGATACCTCACTTGTGTGGGTAGGCCTAGTGCCCGCGACAGGAAATGCCCCAAAACACAACATGGACACATCCTATTTTTTTTATAGAAAACACAGCTGTTTTTTCCAAAGTGCCTACCTGTAGATTTTGGCCTCTAGCTCAGCCGGCACATAGGGAAACCTACCAAACCTGTGCATTTCTGAAAACTAGAGACCTAGGGGAATCCAAGGAGGGGTGACTTGCGGGCTCGGACCAGGTTCTGTTACCCAGAATCCTTTGCAAACCTCAAAAAGTGGCTAAAAAAACAAGTTTTCCTAACATTTCGGTGACAGAAAGTTCTGGAATCTGAGAGGAGCCTCAAATTTCCTTCCACCCAGCGTTCCCCCAAGTCTCCCAATAAAAATGATACCTCACTTGTGTGGGTAGGCCTAGCGCCCGCGACAGGAAACGCCCCAAAGCGCAACGTTGACACATCCAAATTTTTGGAAGAAAACAGAGGTGTTTTTTGCGAAGTGCCTACCTGTAGATTTTGGCCTCTAGCTCAGCCGGCACCTAGGGAAACCTACCAACCCTGTGCATTTCTGAAAACTAGAGACCTAGGGGAATCCAAGGAGGGGTGACTTGCGGGGCTCGGACCAGGTTCTGTTACCCAGAATCCTTTGCAAACCTCAAAAAGTGGCTAAAAAAACAAGTTTTCCTCACATTTCGGTGACAGAAAGTTCTGGAATCTGAGAGGAGCCACAAATTTCCTTCCACCATGCGTTCCCCCAAGTCTCCCGATAAAAATGATACCTCACTTGTGTGGGTAGGCCTAGCGCCTGCGACAGGAAACGCCCCAAAGCACAACGTGGACACATCCAAATTTTTGCAAGAAAACAGAGGTGTTTTTTTAGAAGTGCCTACCTGTAGATTTTGGCCTCTAGCTCAGCCGGCACCTAGGGAAACCTACCAAACCTGTGCATTTCTGAAAACTAGAGACCTAGGGGAATCCAAGGAGGGGTGACTTGCGGGGCTTGGACCAGGTTCTGTTACCCAGAATCCTTTGCAAACCTCAAAAAGTGGCTAAAAAAACAAGTTTTCCTAACATTTCGATGACAGAAAGTTCTGGAATCTGAGAGGAGCCTCAAATTTCCTTCCACCCAGCGTTCCCCCAAGTCTCCTGATAAAAATGATACCTCACTTGTGTGGGTAGGCCTAGCGCCCGCGAGAGGAAACGCCCCAAAGCGCAACGTGGACACATCCAAATTTTTGGAAGAAAACAGAGGTGTTTTTTGCGAAGTGCCTGCCTGTATATTTTGGCCTCTAGCGCAGCCGGCACCTAGGGAAACCTACCAAACCTGTGCATTTCTGAAAACTAGAGACCTAGGGGAATCCAAGGAGGGGTGACTTGCGGGGCTCGGACCAGGTTCTGTTACCCAGAATCCTTTGCAAACCTCAAAAAGTGGCTAAAAAAAAAGTTTTCCTCACATTTCGGTGACAGAAAGTTCTGGAATCTGAGAGGAGCCACAAATTTCCTTCCACCCGGCGTTCCCCCAAGTCTCCCGATAAAAATGATACCTCACTTGTGTGGGTAGGCCTAGTGCCCGCGACAGGAAATGCCCCAAAACACAACATGGACACATCCTATTTTTTTTATAGAAAACACAGCTGTTTTTTCCAAAGTGCCTACCTGTAGATTTTGGCCTCTAGCTCAGCCGGCACATAGGGAAACCTACCAAACCTGTGCATTTCTGAAAACTAGAGACCTAGGGGAATCCAAGGAGGGGTGACTTGCGGGGCTCGGACCAGGTTCTGTTACCCAGAATCCTTTGCAAACCTCAAAAAGTGGCTAAAACAAAAGTTTTCCTCACATTTCGGTGACAGAAAGTTCTGGAATCTGAGAGGAGCGACAAATTTCCTTCCACCCGGCGTTCCCCCAAGTCTCCCGATAAAAATGATACCTTACTTGTGTGGGTAGGCCTAGCGCCTGCGACAGGAAACGCCCCAAAGCGCAACGTGGACACATCCACATTTTTGGAAGAAAACAGAGGTGTTTTTTGAGAAGTGCCTACCTGTAGATTTTGGCCTCTAGCTCAGCCGGCACCTAGGGAAACCTACCAAACCTGTGCATTTCTGAAAACTAGAGACCTAGGGGAATCCAAGGAGGGGTGACTTGCGGGGCTCGGACCAGGTTCTGTTACCCAGAATCCTTTGCAAACCTCAAAAAGTGGCTAAAAAAACAAGTTTTCCTCACATTTCGATGACAGAAAGTTCTGGAATCTGGGAGGAGCCACAAATTTCCTTCCACCCGGCGTTCCCCCAAGTCTCCCGATAAAAATGATACCTCATTTGTGTGGGTAGGCCTAGCGCCTGCGACAGGAAACGCCCCAAAGCGCAACGTGGACACATCCACATTTTTGGAAGAAAACAGAGGTGTTTTTTGCGAAGTGCCTACCTGTAGATTTTGGCCTCTAGCTCAGCCGGCACCTAGGGAAACCTACCAAACCTGTGAATTTCTGAAAACTAGAGACCTAGGGGAATCCAAGGAGGGGTGACTTGCGGGGCTCAGACCAGGTTCTGTTACCCAGAATCCTTTGCAAACCTCAAAAAGTGGCTAAAAAAACAAGTTTTCCTCACATTTCGGTGACAGAAAGTTCTGGAATCTGAGAGGAGCCACAAATTTCCTTCCACCCAGCGTTCCCCCAAGTCTCCCAATAAAAATGATACCTCACTTGTGTGGGTAAGCCTAGCGCCCGCGACAGGAAATGCCCCAAAACACAACGTGGACACATCACATTTTTTCATAGAAAACAGTGCCTACCTGTGGATTTTGGCCTCTAGCTCAGCCGGCACCTGGGGAAACCTAGCAAACCAGCACATTTTTGAAAACTAGAAACCCAGGGGAATCCAAGATGAAGTGACTTGTGGGGCTCGGACCAGGTTCTGTTACCCAGAATCCTTTGCAAACCTCAAAATGTGGCTAAAATAACACGTTTTCCTCACATTTCGGTGACAGAAAGTTCTGGAATCTGAGAGGAGCCACAAATTTCCTTCCACCCAGCGTTCCCCCAAGTCTCCCGATAAATATGATACCTCACTTGTGTGGTTAGGCCTGGTGCCTGCAACAGGAATAGATCACACAACGGTCAATGTTGGTCCTTACGTGAGGCAGCTGTTGACCCTGGGGTGATCCATTCCTGACACAGGCACTAGGTGTGGGCACTCAAGTGGGGTAGTGTTTTTATCAGGACAGGTGAGGAGTCACTGGGTGGTAGGAATGTTGTGGACCCCAGCATATTCCCGTAGTTTGTGTGACAGAAATGCGAGAAAAATTGAGGTTTTTTTTCAACATTTCAGCTTTGCAGGGTATTCTGGGTAAGAAAACTTTGGGGAATCCACACAAGTCACACCTCTGTGGACTCCCCCGAATGTCTAGTTTCCAGAAATGTTTGGGTTTAGTGTGTTTCTCTAAATGGCCGCCGAATCCAGGACCAAAAACACAGGTGCCTGCCTTACAACACCAGTTTGTTTTGCCATAGACAATTTTGATGTCTCCACAATATGATTTGGGTGGTGGAATTTGGGGCTGAACTAAATTGGGGAGCTCCCAAGAGAGCACTCTCTCTCTGCTTGCCGCCGCATTCACCTGCTCTCTGGGTTGGCCTAACCCACTATTACCCAGTTGCACGAACAGCTTGCGAAGGGACAGCAGGACTGTCCTCATCACCTCCCTCATAATGTACTGGAAGAGGAGTTATTGAATGGGACTCCTCTGACTGAAAAATCACTCCCAGAGTCTGCGCCATTGTCCTATCCCTCAGATGCTGTCTCAGTATCTGATCCTATGTCAGAGCGGTCCTGTATAACCCGAATGCAGGCAGCAGTCATCCATCAAGATGCCATCTCTGCTATTGGCTAAACTGTTGCTCTAAAACTCTAGCCTACGTAGACAGTCACAAAATCGATGGTGTGTGTTAGATACGTGCAACAGTAGAGGCCACCTTACCTGCGCTTCTTCCCTCAATCAGCACGTACTTTCAAGACACTCAAAAAACACCTTGTCACATACCATTCGTCACAGTCTTTAGCACCTCCTGCGCCCAGTCCAACAATCACTATTGGTGCTCCCACTCCCTCCTCCTCGGATTCCCTCATTACCACCCAGCAAAAGTGCCCTTCATCTCTCCATAGACTTTACTAATGTACTCAGCTATTTACATAAAATACAGATTTGCTCTTTGCAGTAGGCATATAAACCTTCTGCGCTTCTTTATGGCACTAAAACTGCCACTAGACAAGTCGGACCCTTTTCCCCCCAGGGAAACCACACACATATTGACAAAAGTGATATATATATGACAGCCAACCACCTGAAACTCAACTCAAGCAAAACCGAAATAATCCTCTTTGGCCCACACAAAAACACCTGGGACCCCTCATGGTGGCCCACCACGCTAGGCCCTGCACCCACCCCTGCCAACCACGCACGCAACCTCAGCATCATCCTAGACTCCTCCCTCTCGATGACCCAACAAATCAACGCTCTTACCTCCTCATGCTTCAACACACTCCGTATACTGAAAAACATTCAAATGGATCCCCACAGAGACCAGAAAAACTGTCACTCACGCACTCATCAGCAGCAGGCTTGATTACGGAAACGCCCTCTACGCCGGCACCACTCTAAAACTCAAGCGCAAACTACACGCATCCAGAACTCAGCAGCACAACTCATTCTCGACCTCCGCCGACACGAACACATCTCTCCACACCTCAAATCCCTCCACTGGCTCCCCATTGACAAAAGGATCACCTTCAAGATCCTCATCCTCGCACACAAATCACTCCACAACACAGGCCCTGCCTACCTCAACGAGAGTCACCTTCCACACCCCCACACGAAACGTCCGCTCAGCTGACCTCTCTCTCGCCTCTGTCCCCCGCATCAAACACACCACAAGCGGGGGCAGATCCTTCTCCTACCTTGCACCCAAAACCTGGAACGCCCTCACAACCCACCTTCGAAAGACCCAAAACCTACTTCTTTTCAGGAAGGGCCTCAAAACCTGGCTTTTCGAACAGTGAACCTCCCAGCCCCTTTCCCTCCCCCGTAACCCCCCCCCCCCCCCAGCGCCTTGAGACCCTCACAGGTGAGTAGCGCGCTTTATAAATCTCTTTGATATAGATCTACCTCTATATATATATATATATCTATCTACATAGATATATCTATAGATATATCCATGTACCTAGATATATCTATCTACATAGATATATATAGATCTATATATACACATCTATTTTTTTTTAGTTGTTGTATGGTTTCCTTGGAGGCCAAAATGAAAAAAAAAAAAATAATCCCCGGGGGGTGCGCGATTGCGCCCCCCCCCCCCCCCTCTGGGGGCACCTACCTTTTTTTTTTTTTTTTTATTATGCCGGGGGGGGGGGGGGACGCGGCCCGTTTTCCGGGGGGGCTGCCTCCCCAAAGTGAAATCCCTGGTGTCTAGTGGTGTTGCCTGGCCCCCGATCGCAGCTGTGCGAAACAGTTTCAGAAGGCCTCGTAAGAAAGGGGAGACTCTCCCCTTTCTTACGAGGCCTTCTGAAACTGTTTCTGGCCCCCGATCGCAGCACAGCTGATGGGGAAAACACCTTTGAAACGTCAGCGCGCCGCGAGCTGTGCTGCGATCGGGGGCCAGGAAACACTTTCAGGAAGGCCTCGTAAGAAAGGGGAGACTCTCCCCTTTCTTACGAGGCCTTCCCGAACGTGGAAAAGGCCGTTTTTCCCATCAAAGCAGGAAGCGGCCGCAAGGCTGCTTCCTGCTTTGATGGGGAAAACACCTTTGAAACGTCAGCGCGCCTCGTCACAAAGGGGCGATGCACCCGAGGATTTATTAATACCCTTCCTGGTGTCGGCCACTGGTCGTGACCCGCACCAGGGAGGGTGTGTGGGCGTCGGCCAGTGGCCGACGCCCGCACCTAAAAGGTTCAAATGTTTATTTCCATATATTAACCAAGCTAAGGTCACAAAAATTATTCTCAACACCAAATGGTACAAGTAAAGAAGCATCGCAGGCTGTCGGATTGGCCTGAAGAATCTTAGTTTAGACGAAGCGAATAAAATGATAAACTCAATGGTTAAAACACTAATCAATAACGTTAATATTTAAGCAAGAGAGATAACATACACTTGATTCAGAAATAAAACAATGCCAATTCATAGGTATAGAGGAAACACCTCACTAACTTCAGATTAGCATTAGCATGTTGGGCTTCATGCAAAGGTTTTAGCAACATTAATTTAGAAAACATCTAGCTATGGTGCTATCAAAAATAGCAGCAGTATTAAAACAGTAGCAGCTGGTACCTGAAAAACAAAAGACAAATACAATACACAGATCACTCATAGTTACCTATCCTAAGGTAATCAGACAAATAGCATAGCTACATCAGAGTGTCAGCAGCATCAGCATCAGGACAGGGGGCAGGGAAGGGGGTGACAGTTCAGAATTTGGATTCTAAGTTCTATGATCCATTAAGTTAGTTATCTAAGGCAGGCAGTAAAGCACTACAGGCTCTAAGTGTTTAATACTAAAGTAGCCTCATTGCATGGAGCATGGTGAATAACTCAAAATAATAAAGTACCAGAATGTCAGTAGACTGACTGGCAAAACATGAAATGTCAAAGTGACTTATTACAAGAATGGGAAGAGTAGTCTCTGGAAACAAGGAAGCAAAAAAAAACAAATGTCTGATTCTTAAACATTAAATTAAACTTGCTAAACATTTGCCATTGGCTGAACGCTTCATATAAAAAGAGACCATCCAATCATAAAACATCAACTTATCAGAAATACATTTAAAGTATCATAATATTAGTTTAAATACTTTGGATTTGCTGTTTTTCCCTTTTGTGTAAGCCCAAACGATATTGATTGTTGAATCTGAAGCACACTTCCGAATGGTATAGTGGAGCCCTTTGTTCAGCCACTCCAGAATACACTGCTACTAGACGATAGTTACAAAGAAGTAGAAACATTTTCAAATCAGTTCTTTCCCTCGAGAGAAACACATTCCATTAGTACAGACACAGAATAAACTCATGATTCAAACAAAAGAAGCTTCTAATTCTACGGAGATGATCTCATGCAGTTGATACTTCAGCTCAGCTTGGCAGACAGATAATTACAAGCTGTGGCCTTGCTCAGCTTCAGGCCCAGCAGAGAATAAGAAATACTCATATCGAAAGAAATGCATCTCAATAATAAAGGTTTTAAACAAGTTTGAGTTTCAAACAAAGAATGTGTTGTACAGCAGACATGAAATAATTCTACTAACGTTGCAGTTTTCAGTGCTTTGGCAGACGTTCAACATCAGCTGTGGCCTTGCACAGCTAGAGACACAGCAGAAACCTTAGAAATACTCATATTATTTCAGCATTTATTTTTGCATGTTCCTAAAGAGACAGAATATTTCCCATTAAAGTGTTAGTTTTTTTAATAAACATGTGCAGACATTTCACTTGATGGCGGCCAATCAAAAAGGCACAATTTATGTCAACATTAATTTTTAATATTTAAACATTTGCCACATTAGTACATAAGTATGATTAGGTAACAGGTAGTTATTTATGTCAGAATATCTGTGCTCACAGTACCAAGTGGGGATTAAAACATTTCTGAATCATTAAATGGGTTTAGTACATTAGACAAAGTTTTTTAACAGTTTGCACACTCTCTAATTTACGCCAGCCATAGTACAAACGTTTACCGACTTCTACAGACAGCTATATACTGCCATCCCAAGGCTTGAGGCTGAATGGGCATCCCCACTTTTGGACAACATCTCTTTGCTTGCGGTGTCCCAGGCTGTAGTGCTTGAGTAAGACCAGATGATCACAGTCGAGAAGATAGTGTCAGCTATCTATGACCTACCCACAGGAAAAACATCAGACCCAGATGGCTACCCTGCAGAGTTTTATGGTGCATATAGAGATATCTTCTCTCCACATCTACTTGCACTTTATGTTGAAGCTGCTAAAGTGGGCTGCTTCCCGACTGAACTTGAAATGGCTGCTATTGTGACCATCCCCAAGCTGTGCCCTGCACCCAACACCTGCGTCGCATAAAAACCCCTTTCCTTGATCAATGGGGAAATACAATTATTCTTCAAAATACTGGCCACCTGGTTGAAGACCACCCTACCCACTGTTATTCACCCAGATCACTGTGGCTTCATGCATTGCCTTAGCATGCCACCAACTTCTGACACCCCCTAATACACTGTTACTAAATGACTTTGAAAAATCTTTTGATACTGTGTACTGGACCTTCTTGTTTCAGGTCCTTTGCGTTTCAGGTCCTAGCTTCTTTGGGTTCATCAAATTGCGGTACTCAAATACATTTGCGTGGGTGCAGAATAATGGTATGCTCCGTTTCACATTCAAGGGGAACAAGACAAGGTTGCCCCCTCTCCCTTTTCTCTTTACCCTCGTTAAGGAGTCACTGATGGGTTGGAAGTGGGAGTTGTGCTACAAAGAACTCATTGTCCTGTATGCATATGACACTCTATTATATTCATCCAATCCGTAAGTGATGAGCCTGCACTACCTACATATTCTTCAACTCTATGGAGAAGCTTCGGGCCTATGGCTCAACCACACCAAATTGGTGCTGGAACCCCTTCCTCCCTCTAAGGAATGCATTCAGTGGCAGACATTCATTCCTGTGCGACACAGAAGCTTTTGTTACCTAGGAATCCACGTCTCTCTCCTACCAAAGTTGGAATAAAGCCTGACTTAAAGAGTTGGGGGACCCTCTCTCTTAACGTAATGGGGAGAGGTGCACTGTATAAAAAGATGATTCTGTTGTGCTTTGTGTGCCTCTTCGGAGTTCTCCATGAGCAGTACTCTGTCAGTGTTTCCTGGAGATGGACTCCTTAGTGAAAAAATTTCTACAGCACAAATCCAGATCGAGAAATGCCCTAGCCAAATACCATCAGACTACATACGATAGGGGCATGGGCATGATCAATCGCTATTTGTACTATCTGGCACTTCAAGCCCTTGTCACCAACAACTGGCGCATCAGAGGCAATGTGATGGGCTTTGAGGCCATGGTAAGGATGCTTTAGAGCACCCCCATCCCCTGTGCGCTCCCAGAGATAACCAAGGTGGCCCTTCTCTGCTGGTGTGTGACTCTTCGATATACGGGCTGGGACTCCAAAATTGTGATGCAGCCCCCGTTATAGAGAGGGACTTGGTTGCAGGAAGCGGCCAATGTTGAGGTCTTTGCCCATTGAGACCTGATAGGCATCTCCCTGTTTTGAGACGCCTGGTCCAGTCAATCAATCAATCATTTGTAGAGCGTGCTACTCACCTGCTAGGGTCTCAAGGCGCTGAGAGGAGTGGGGGGAGTGCTACTGCTCGAACAGCCAGGTTTCCTGAAGATCAGCAGGTCTTGGGTCTGTCATAGGTGGATGGGGAGGGAGTTTCAGGTCTTGGTGGTGAGGCAGGAGAAAGATCTGCCGCTGGCTGTAGTTCGGTAGATTCGAGGGACAGTGACGAGAGCGAGGTTGGCGGAGCGGAGTTGACGGATTAAGGTGTGGAAGGTTAGTTGCTCGTTGAGGTAGGTAGGGCCAGTGTTGAGGAGTGTTTTGTGAGCGTGGATGAGGAGTTTAAAGGTGATCCTCTTGTTGACGGAGAGCCATTGTAGGTCTCTTAGGTCGGCTGAGATGTGGTTGTGGCGTGGGATGTCGAGGAGGAGGCGTGAGGAGGCGTTCTGTATACGTTGCAGTTTTTTCTGGAGCTTGGCTGTGTTTCCCGCGTGGAGAGCAATGCCGTACTCCAGTCTGCTGCCGACGAGGGCGTGGGTGACCGTCCTTCTGGTTTCAGTGGGGATCCATCTGAAGATCTTGTGGAGCATGCAGAAGGTGTTGAAGCAGGAAGATAAAACGGCGTTGACTTGCTGGGTCTTGGTGAGCACTGAGTCTAGGATGAAACCTAAGTTGTGTGCGTGGTTGGTGGGCATTGGTGCAATTCCTAGGGTGGCTGCCCACCAGGTGTCGTCCCATGCGGAGTGGTTGGAGCTGAGGATGAGGACCTCCGTCTTGTCTGAGTTCAGTTTTAGGCACCTCCTCTCCATCTAGTTGGCGATGGCCTTTATTCCGTCATGGAGCTTGGTTTTGGCAGTGGCCAGTGGCCACAAGTACTCCTTTCCGGAGCTTCAATTGACCTATGCACTATTATCCACACAGTTCCATAAGTATCTGCGACATGCCCTGAGGGTTAGTATCCCGCTGAACATGGAGCTCCCTGAACACAGTCCCCTGGAGGCAAAACTCCGGATGAGTGCTCTGCCTAAAGGTGAGATCTTCCAAATCTATCACTCTCCGCTCATTAGCACCCCCAGACAAATTTGCCCTGTTCAGAATGTATGGGAAGAATGGGTTAGGCCCTTGGAGGAGGATGACTGACAGGACGCTAGGATGGCCCCTTGCAATATTACCATCTCATCTAAATTAAGATTAGTACAGGTATATTACCTTCACTGCTTCTACCTCACCCGTAAATACCTAAATTGGGCTGGTCTCTTCCCCAGCTCCACATGTTTCAGATATCTCTATGCTGTGGTGGACTTCAATCACATAGTATGGACATGCTTTTTATTGTCAGACATGCCAGTTATTGGGGTGAGATTACGCTTTCGCAGGTGTTGGGGTGGAAGGTGGAAACTGTCCCTGAAGACTGCCTTACTGTGGATTTTTGAAGAGATGGGGAGGGGCAGGAGAACTGACCTAGCATTAAATGGAGTAGCCACAATGGTTGCAGAACATAGCATAGCCCGGAGATGGAAAATGCCCACATGGCTCTCACCGACACAGTGGTTCAGAGAAGTAGACTGGTGTGCTCAACACGCGAAACTGATGTATGAAGCTCAAGGTTCCCCCAAAAAACACACTAAGATATGGAGCAAGTGGTGGGATTGCTCTGGACTTGGCACCTTGCAATGATGTTGTTCACATTTGCCCAAGTGAGGACTTTGATACTGCTAATTCATGACGTGGAGCTAAAACTAAGGCATGATAATTATACTTCCTGTGGTGGATATAGGTGGCTTTTCGCTGTTTATATTTTCCTATGCAATAAATCAATATTATTGGTTATGAGAAAAATAAAGCTTTGTACATCGGGCACTTAGTGAACTATGAAACTTTATGCAACTAAAGTTCACTTGCATTGCGAGCTAATATTGTTCACAAAAAGAACACCACCAGTGAACGAAAACAAATTTCAAAGAGGTGAATTTTTTTTATAGTTAGTACTGTTTAACAATATAAGAAACCTATCAACTAAATGTAGAGGTGACAAACTGCACAAACACAATATGCTACCAATCATCCTCTGTAAAATAGACAGATGTATTAGATACTCCCTAGTATTACACTGAATGATTTATAGACCCAAGTGTAATGTAAGTGTTTCAAATAAATCATTGAAATATTTATTTGAAAAAAGCTCTAAACAATTCACTGAAACTAACAGATATGTAAGTTATGGTCAAGGTCGTAAAACCATCCTTACATTGCCATGTGGAAAACAAATTCACTGAAAAAACAGTTAAAATCATGTTATGGTTCCAAAGGTAAGTCTAAAAATTCACCCATTAAAATATGCCACACAAACCATAATATAAGCCACTGCACTGCTCAGAGCCTCACACATGATATCACCGATGACATTTTAATGTACACCATTGATGACATCATAAACAAGCGCTGACAAAGCCAATAGGTCTGGTGTTGGCAATTCTTGTTTTTTCTGTCATGTTTTTGCAAATCTTTATTGTTGTGGAAGCTGCAAGACCCCCATCAGTCTAAAAAAGGATCACTGGCTACAGACAAGAATGTTTTTTGGTCTAAAGCACATATTACCATAGTAGTTCCTGGCTATGAAGGAAACTACTTCCTGTGAGAATGTGCTCCTTTTGAAAGGGCTGCATGCTGTAGCTCACTGTGAAGTCAGCCAGTGGCTGGCCCGTTGCCCCATGGTGCATGCTGGAGTGGGTAAAGATTGATAGATAGATAGATAGATAGATAGATAGATAGATAGATAGATAGATAGATAGATAGATAGATAGATAGATAGACTTGCGTAGATCGATAGCTATGTACAGAGGTTTGCATGCTGTTTAAACAAGACATGGTGCAAGTACATACATATTAATAGCTTTGAGCCTATTTGACATGGGTAAAAGAGGAAAATGATAGATAGATAGATAGATAGATAGATAGATAGATAGTTAGACAGATAGACAAATAGATTTGTGACTATAGAGTTGCAAATATTGATTGATAACTAGATTGATTTGCAAAGATAGATAGATCGATTAATAGACAAGTAGATAGACAAAGAAACAGATGGACAGACAGCTAGGTGGACAGATTGATAGGTAGACAGATAGGTAAATAGACAGACAGACCGACTGGTAGATAAACAGGTAGATAGATAGATAGTTAGATAGGCACAAAGACAAGGTTACATAGATAGGCAAAGAGAAATAGACAGATGGGTAGATAGGTTGATGGGCTGATAGTTACAAAGACAGGTAGCTAGATAAAAAGACAAACAGGTAGGTAGACTGATAAACAGACAGATATTGTAGTGATTTCTAGTTTGTTTTAATGGGATAACCGGAGTTAGCTTAGCCTTTGGCTTGCAGACTTGTGCCCCCGTCACCTAGTGACTTTTAACCTACTTAGCTTGCTCTGTCTTACACCATTTATTTAATTAAATCTTCTAAGATGGCTGCCCTGTTTATAGTTAGGCCTTTTTGTTTAGAGTTATGTTATCAGTGTCACCATGCTAAGGCGTCAACTCATACGACAAAGACAAACAAACTGTAGGTGCTCACATTAGAAATTACCGTCCCAAGAATGCAGTGTTGTCTATTGTTTTGGAACAACTTACGTCAGGGGTCCAAGTAGATCTGTATAAATATATCACACTTTAGACAGATAATCAAATGGAATCCGACCAGATACCATCGCTGCTATCCATGCTGCATGTCGCCGTGACGCTGAACCAGACTTTGTGTTCTGCCGAAGTCGGAGCGCAAGACCTTATTCAAGGTAACCAGGGTTGGGGGCTCCTTCCAGGGACATGGCATTGGCAGATTAGGTTTAACATACCCAGCTCTCCTCTAGGTAGAAGGTTAGGCCTATTAGGATAGTGTACACGGACATATGATACACTTCATGTCTTTCTATGCTAATACAAGATGGTGGGGGCCCTCATAATCATGACTCTCGGCTTTACAATTCTATCTCTTGTACTGTGCATTATCCTAATCATTGCAGCCAATACGATTTGCTGCACTGTAATAAATAAAAACTATTGAAACATTACTGCATCTTCATTATTGCCTGTGTTTGGTTGAGACATAATATATCTGTAAGAAAGGGGTAATCTCCGTTTAACCACAACACTCCCTGAGATGTCATACTTCTGAGTCCATGCGTAAAGGCTGCCACAAATTATCTTTAACCGTTTGGGTTGTTGGTGAGGTACTGCTAGTGAGCTGGAAGGGTTGGGACTACAGTTGCAGGATAGGCATAGTCACCTGCAAACATAAGTACTGTCATCCTCGAACCAGCGGTCTTGCCCAGAGCAAGAGTACAAACTACAACATGGTGCAACCAACAATGGTGTTTAGGCACTAATTTATGGGTACCCTGATTATCACTGTCTCACAAAACGACAGGTACCCTAAGGACCATTATACGGAGACATCCGTGGTCTATGGGAAATCCTCCTCAGCTGAACAGGTAACACCTGATTAGGCTGTAGGTTGTTCGAGCTCAATCTCTTAAAAAGGACTTTACTCCCCACTTGGTGTTCCATCGCTTCACCCGTATTACAATATGGCTAACGCCATAGACATTTCTGAAAATGCTAGACAAGCCTTAACATTACATCTAGTAGCGCATGGCTTAAGAGAAGAGGGCGGGGAAGTCATTTTCATGGTAGAAGCTAATGAAGCTTACCAAACAGAAACGTTCTATGCCTGGGCCACCTTTCCTGAGGAAGACGCCAGGTCTGCCACCTTTCACACATATAGAATTGCTAATGTACCTCAACGGTACCAAGCATACCAGTATCACAAAATACCACTCACCTATCAAGAGCATCAGAACTGGTTTGAAGGCGCCCTACCACATGTTATACAACGAGTGAGATGAGGTCCTTTAGGTAATGACGAACCAACATGGCCTATGTTTGCCATACACACACCTCACCCAGATATACAGAATATGCCAGTAGCAGATCTGCCGAACTTATATAATGAAATTGTAACATTATATAAAAGGCTTGTTCAGTTCGTAATGCGGACTTTGAACACAACACCAGCGTGTCCAGCACCACCAGCACCTGCTGGATATCAATTGACTACTGGGATTAATCCACAAACAGTACAAACTAATATGGGTAAAGTACCCACAGATCGGGAGACAATTCCTTATTGGATAGCCCAGAAAACAAATCAGCTGGAAGCTGTGTTTCCCCATACGGGACCACAGGAGAAACATAGTATTCTAACAATGTGCTTACCCTTTGGGATGGTTCCCTCGGTGGATGACTGTGCCACATGGGATACAGTCTTCGCTGCAATATATACTACCACACATGGGCCCCGACACTTGCCAATTTACCGGAAGTGTTAAAACAAAATCAGAATGAGCATGGGGCAGCCCCTGCCCTAGATTTGGGGATGAAATTGATGTGTAATTTTGATGCAGTATCCTTGATTATACTCAGTAACATGAAAGGGGAAGCGGTAGCACTGGCTATATGCCAGCATCTCAGAGAAACTCCACATTTGAACAAGAGAGACAGCTACCAAACATTATTTCCAATACCTATACTAGTATAGGACGGGATGGTTTGGGAGCCAAGTCAAAGAAATTGGAAGTACACACTACCACCCCTAAGGAAGGTACTAAACAGACACAAGGGAGTTCGAAAAAGCGCTTCGAGAAGCCAAAACAATTTTAACAAAGAAAGAATAAGAGAGCAGATTTTCCACATCCAGAGAACTCCGAAAGGAGATATACTCTTAGAAATAGGGCGAATATTAGAACTCCTGACAGATATACTGATTCACGTCCCTCTTGTTCCTTTCAGGATGCTCCGGATAGGCGTATCGAGAGAGGGGACTGTCCTGACCGACATCCAGACCATGTGAAACAAAAGAAAGACTCACTACAGTCTACAGTAAAAGAAGAAGAAAAGACTTTGCAACAAAAGCCACAGTTTAAAAAGAAAAAGGTGGCAGCACTATCGCTTAAAAATGCCAATAGACTTGAGAACTTTGCTGAAGAAGAAGACGTGGGCAGTGACACTGCTAGACAGCGCAGCAGAGGTCACGATATGTCTGAGAGAACATCTGGATGCAACAGCAAATAGCAATTTTTGTTGCAGTTGAAACGGCCGACGGGCATGTACTCCCACCAAATAGACTTTATGACCTAAAGATCCAAATTGAGATGTTTGGTACCAGCTGTAGGTACCAAACATCAATACTCTGTTGCATGCGCAGCCGTGAGTGGAGTGATGAAGGATGGAATTTTCCAACCTCACAATACCTACATGCAGACCCTAGGGGACTGCACAGCTCAGTTGGCTGAACTTAAAGCCCTTATTTTAGCGCTAGAAAAAACAGAGACAGGAAGACTGACTTTGATATTCTGTGATTCATATTACTGCGGCCAGTCTTACAATGATTATCTTAATCATTGGAAACTGAACGGGAACAGAGATTCTAAAGGGAACACCATAAAACACAAGACATCGTGGGGGAGGGTGGCTGATCTTAAGGATAAGCTACTGTGTGTCGATGTAGTACATACATTGGGCCATCAGCGTGCCGGAGTACACGCTATCTGTAATACTTTGGCTGGCAAAGCAGCCAAATCTGCAGCAGCTACGGCTTCTGTGGCTGCAGTGACTCGTTCCCATACGAGATTGGATAATGAAATAATGACTGCTGTGAAAGCTTTGGCTGAGGGCAAGTCTCTTCTGAAGGGATACCCTACAAAATCTTCGTACCACATCAGTGCACAGAATGTTGCTTTTGCAACACTTCCTGGGGTTGGATATCGAGCAATCCCCAACGAAGACCAGAGATTAGATCTAGTGAAAGCAGCGCATGAGGGTGTCACTTCTGTTCATGCTGGTATTTCGGCCACAGTAACACAATTCTGGTGTCCGGGTCTATATAAACAGACAAAGCAATATGTCCTTTGTTGTGACATCTGCCAGCAAATAAAGAGCTCTAAAATCAAACGCCCACCTCAGACATCCCTTGTAGTGTCCAGTAGGCCATTACAATGTGTGTACCTGGACCACTGCAGTCCACTCCAACCGGATGGTGCATACAAATACATTTTAGTCGCTGCAGATTCTTGGTCTTGATTCCTATGGGTATGGCCGCAGCGGTCGGCAGACGCTCGAACTCATAGATTTGCTGATCTTTATCGGTATATATGCAGTTGCAGCATTCCACTCGGACCAGGGCCCTGCATTTGCCTCTAAGGCATTCAGGGACACCATGGGGACAATGGGTGTTGAACTCCATTACTCCTCACCATACATTCCCAAGGGAAATTCGGTCGTGGAGAGGCGGAACCATGATCTAAAGCAGTCCTTAAAAGCTAGAGTATTAGGTTCTGGCCGCAGCTGGCTTCATCACCTAAATGGGGTGCAGAGAGCACCGAATAATCTGCCAAGACGGTCCTTGGGGAGACGAACATCGTATGAGGTTCTATTTGGGATACCTATGTATGTCCCAGATCTTGATGGTTCTGGTATGGTAGCAGCAGAAACACCTTTTGACATAAATGAACGTCTGACTGTCTTACAGGAGCTTCAACAATTTAGAGATGAAAATTCATCCACCAGTGCTGCCACCTTAGGAATAAGGGATATTTTCAACAACTTCCACTGGCTGGATTCCTAAAGTTGGGGATCTGGTTTGTGAAAAGATTGCTGTAAAGAAGGAATTCGGTCCATCCTACAGAGCACCAGTCTCAGTCTTGGGAATACAAGGTACCAGAACTGTAATCTTGCCACCGTTGCCTGGTTCCCGAGGAAACAGATTTGTTTCAATTGACAATGTCAAACTACACTATGTGGCCGATCCTTCACAGTAGACCCAGAGGTCCCTTGGGTGGTTCCTGATTCCCTCTCACTACCCAACAGGACATTCCTCTTCAGAATAGAGTGACCAATACTACTATGGACTATGTTACAATGTCCAACAATGCTATAAGTTCCTCCTCGACCATGGGGAGGGCGGAAAATGAGCTCCTACTGGTTCCAGTCAACACATCCACGACAACATCTGGTCACGAATTGGCCATTTTATACACCAATACAACACAGACTGATGGCACGATTTACTATGAACCCCCACGAGAAGTAAACACATCTACAAGTACTGAACTTACTCCTGTTTTTTGCAGAGACAGGCTCTGACTACTTCATCGACATTGATGACTTTTCTTCAGACTCATCCACTCTTACGATTGGAAATGATTCAAAGACACACAAGCTATATCAATGGCTTAAAAAGAACTACTTGATATATCCATGGAACTATTTTTGGTTCTGCCTAACATTCATTACCTTATTCTTTGGATTGGTTTTGTGACTGTTTTTTTCTTGCTTATAAATGGTCATTACATCCCTGAACGCGCAATTGTAGCACGAATAGATGAAGTTTTAACTCCACATCATTCCTCACACAAGGTCCACAGAGACTTGTCCCCGGTGAACATTTCAGCTGTACCCATTTCTGATGGGATTGTGTGGGACAAAGTTCCTTTTGAAATATACGGACCTACTGAGGTCTTTCAAATTCCATATGTATTTAAAATATCCATGACAGCTGTTATCACACCCGGTGTTGTTTCTGATGATTGGGATGTCCAGACAGTTGATACTATGTTAACTGAAATGAAGGACTATTCAATATTTGAAAGTGATGATGTATATGTAAATACAATGAATTAGGGGTAAATGTTCTGCTACAACTATTGGGGACATTACTACCTGCACTGTGCAACTTGACATAGACCTGTATTCAATTACACACAGTGGGAACATTGTTCAACTCCACCAGTGGGGAGCCGTACTAATTATTTAGAAAAATTCACTTACTTTTCTGGGCATGATACAAGAAACTCCAAGTCATATTTTTTTAATTTCCTTGTTCAAAAATTAGGAAAATTTTGCCAGCAAATCAAAAACTGATATATTCAGATGCCTTTGTTTCTCGTCTTACCATTGAAGGTTACGATCACTGGAAGAACAATATTGATTTAAAGAGTGTATGGGGGACACAGGATTGGCAAATACAGGGTAGGGAGGCCTTGTTTAGGGCATGCCTGATTCCTGAATGAATGATTTTTTGGAATGACACTGTTCAACAGACGTCCTGCCTCAGGTTAGCAAAAATAAAAGAAATGAACACACCCATTATCCCCACACCGGCTAAATTCAATGGTTGGCAATTCTTTTTGAATAACACTGAAGAAGAGCTAGATGCAAAAGTTCAGGCTGGTACCTATAATTCTTCACTTTCCAGTCCCGGCAGGTGGTTAGTTTGGCCAGTAGACACCAATAGATGTCAGGCTGTTTTCTAAATTCCTCAGGGGGTTTTAAGATTAGCAGGCCAGATCCTCGCTTCATCTCAAGTCAACACACGGGGATTGTCACTACGTACAATGTGGGTAAACTGTGTCAACAAATGGTACAGTCTAACATGTTAGCCGCTGTTAAAGAACAACTGAACAAACGTTCTGAAAATATAGACTTGCAGGATTTCCTGTTAGGTCCTAGGAAACAGCGCTCTAAAAGATTTGTATGTGCAATGTATAATGGGAAACTTTCTCAGATAGAAGCTGCTGCACGTTTAAGGCAGATAGTTAAGGAAAACATAGAAAGAACTTTGGCGGTTGTCGATAACGGCATGAACACCCTGTCCAACAGAATTTATTTGCTCACAAATATAGTATCATCTACGATTGATATTATTCAGTCAGACATGTGCCGTTTATACCATGGACAAAGTTAGCTGCGTTCTATCATGCAGTTTGGTTGGCCGTTACAAACAGTGAAAAATGGCCATGTTCAATGGAGGTACATTAACGATAGTGAACTGTTCGCTAATCTCTCTGACAAACAACTGACAATGGCTCAAAGGGAAGCGAGTTTTACCATGCTTCATATAGAAAAGTTGCCTTTTGCGATTCCAGAGAGCCCTTCGACTGTCTGGCTTATACATGGCATTATTAATCTGCCCATGTCCACCTTTCGTCTTTGAAGTGCTTGAAACATCTTGCCATGGGCAGGTGTGAGCGTTTGTGTGATAGCTATACTAAGGAAGAGTGGGAGTTGCCTTTTGATTATAAATGTCTGAACGGCGAAACAGAGGTCTTTCTGAGCGGAAGCGACTGTGAAACTACTGTTAGTCATTCTATGATCTGCAAGCAGGTGTCCCTTCACGGCCACTGCAATGCGGGGGTCATGAACTTGGCCTGTTTTCTGAAGGGTACTCCTGTCTCTTTGATTCGACCAGCATTTCATGTACTTACCAATGGCAGTTACTTGGTACTGAGCAATCAAAACTATTGCGGTATGCGACCGGGCATTGCCTACACAATTTCATTCTTTAAAGTCGTTACTTGTTGTGGACATGTTTTATTCCCACCCACGCAAGAAATAAAGGTATCAGAAGAATGATTTACTTTGGCCTGCTGTGCTTGTCATGGTTGACTTTAAGTCTCTTTAGTATGTTTTAAATGTTAAATTTTAACTATGTTTTTAACTTTGGTTTTTATGCTTCGCTTTTAGTTCAGAGCAGCTTTTTTGGCTTTTGGATTACCTCCCCTTCGGTGGCGGCCAGTATTGGCGTCATACTTGTTACTTTGGCCTGCTGTGCTTGTCATGGTTGACTTTAAGTCTCTTTAGTATGTTTTAAACGTTCAATTTTAACTATGTTTTTAACTTTGGTTTTTATGCTTCACTTTTAGTTCAGAGCAGCTTTTTTAGCTTTTGGATTACCTCCCCCTCGGTGGCGGCCAATACTGGCGTCATACTTGTTACGACAATCGGAAGGGTGTAGTGAATTCTAGTTTGTTTTAATGGGATAACGGGAGTTAGCTTAGTCTTTGGCATTCAGACTCGTCCCCCCGGTCACCTAGTGACTTTTCACCTACTTAGCTTGCTCTGTCTTAGACCATTTTTTTAATTAAATCTTCTAAGATGGCTGCCGTATTTATAGTTAGGCCTTTTAGTTTAGAGTTATCTTATCAGTGTCACTGTGCTAAGGCGTAAACTCATGCGACAAAGACAAACAAACTGTAGGTGCTCACATTAGAAATTACCGTCCCAGCATGCAGCGTTATCTATTGTTTTGGAACAACCTACGTCAGGGGTCCAAGTAGATCTGTATAAATATATCACACTTTAGACAGATAATCAGGGGGATTCCGACCAGATACCATCGCTGCTATCGATGCTGCACGTCGCCTTGACACTGACCCGGACTACGTGTTCTGACGAAGTCTGAGCTCGAGACCTCATTCAAGGTAACCAGGGTTGAGGGCTCCTTCCAGGGACATGGCATTGGCAGATTAGGTTTAACATACTCAGCTCTCCTCTGGGTAGAAGGTTAGGCCTATTAGGATAGGGTACATGGACATATGATACACTTTATGTCTTTCTATGCTGATACAAGATGGTGGGGGGTCTTCATAATATTGGCTCTCGTCTTTACAATTCTGTCTCTTGTACTGTGCATTATCCTAATCATTACAGCCAATATGATTTACCGCATTGTATTAAATAAAAACTATTGAAACATTACTGCATCTTCGTTATTGCCTGTGTTTGGTTGAGACATAATATATCTGTGAGAAGGGGGTAATCTCTGTTTAACCACGACACTCCCTGAGTTGTCATACTTCTGAGTCCATGCATAAAGTCTGCCACAAATCACCTTTAGCTGTTTGGATTGTTGGTGAGGTACTGCTAGTGATTAATATATAGCTTGAAAACCAATACCCATCAGAATGTCTATTTAACATATGTGGTTCTGTTTTCTCAAAATCCACCAAGATGACAGCCTTTGCATGCTGTTCAAACAAGACAAGGTGCAAATACATACACATTATTAGCTTTGCGCCTATTTGAAACGGCAAAAAGAGGAAAATCATTATGCCTATTACTAGTAGGAAACAAGAGAGAGAAATAATAGCATGATAACAGAATGTGTCAAGTCCTATTGCTAATATGTGAATATCTTCCCATTGCAAGGGCTTCTAGGACAGGTGATCCTGGTGTTCTGGCACAATAGCTAAAATGTCCCCACATGGTGACAATCTCATATCATTACAGTTCGGAATTGTTTTCCTTAATTCCTGTATATAGCTTGCTAGTAAGTCTCTAAAAACTGGAGGTAACAATTTCTGTCAAGAAGATAGTGCAAAAAACAATTAGGTTAAACAGTATCAATAGGCAATGTCTGCGAAAAGGACAAGTGGGGATAACTGCCTTGTCCTAATCATTTTTCTTCAACTGTATGAAGGCCGGGACCCGGCCGAGCCTGACCTTCAATATTCACCTTATAATTTAAGAGCTTTTAATGTCTCGCAGGTATGTTTGCATCTCGCCACTATAATCTGAGTCCAATAGATGGAGCACATTATTTCTTCTGCCCACATCTTCTAAATCGCATTTTCTAGATTTTTCTTTAATTACATTTTTTTTCCCAATCATCTGCTCTACTACTCCTTATATTCGTTGTTGATTATATATCTGGCCTTTCCATAATTTTATGAAAGGTTTACAATCCATGGAGCTGGATTTTGTGACTGTAGATGACATTTAATTAAATCTCTCATTGATCTACCAGCAGAGTTGGTAAGCCTGATCCACTGATTGAGTATGTTTTGCTGATATTATTATATTAGTCAGCCCCAAATCGAGACTTACTGCTCTATTAAAGCTGCCTCTCCATAGACCTAGCCATATTTTCCAGATATTCATTTCGAGAATTGGGAGACCCGTGATACTTTTCTCTAGGAGAATTTCACAACCATACAATAGCTGCTTTGCTGTTTTCAAATGATAAGTCTCTTTAAGGACTTCTTCAGATTTATGCCCCAGTTTGGCGTCCAGTCTTTGTAATATGCCAGGCACCGCCTTGATCTTGATTCCGGTTGATTAAGATGTAATTTGAAGTTAATGCCTAGGAACCAGTACTCTTTTGCCACCTCCAATTTCATCCCATTGAGCCACCATTTCTGATATGTTTTCTGGTTAGTTTTATTAGCGAATACTATAACTTTAGTTTTAGAAACATTGCTAATCAAATTGTTTGCTGTACAGTATGTCAAAAATCCCTCTAATTGCCTATGAAGGCCTACAGGAGTAAAATCTAGTAAAACCATGCCGTCCCTCCGAAAGCAATAAAGAAATACCTTTTCCTCTTTTCCTCCTAGTTGTTAATGAGCCAACCTGTCTTAGTACTGTGGGTACATCTGCTATATATATATATATATATATATATATATATATATATATATACCTGTCTTAGTACTGTGGGTACATCTGCTATATATATATATATATATATATATATATATATATATATATAGCAGATGTACCCACAGTACTAAGACAGGTATATATATATATATATATATATATATATATATATATATATGTAGCGCAATGGAGTGGGGCTAAAATACATCCTCCCCAGTTCTATCCAGGCGGTATATTCAAATTTATACTTTTTTCTCTGAGGAGGACGCCATTAGTGGTGACTGACGCTGTTCTTTACTCTACATATGAAATGCACTCCTTTATCGTCCAGTCTCCCAGTGCATGTAGAAGGTACAGAGCGTGGATTTTGCTTGGTATATCCAACAGGGTGATCATACCGTAGCTCTTTGGTAACTCACATGCGCCTTTTGTATAACGGAACCCTTATGCTTCCTTTCCCAGACTCTGCTATTTCATGCTCACTTATTATTGCTTCAAACACAAGGTTCAGAACTTAAGCCCACCCGCTGTGGTTACGTATTTATTATGCCCACATATAGGACATCTAGGTTTTGTGCTCGCAAAGCTTTTTAAAAGTTTTAGAATTTCCTTGATTCTACTTACAGTTGGAATCAGAGGAGGCTTGCCCACACCGGTTCTGATAGGCATTTGAGAGAACTTGCTAAGCGCCTGGTTCTTATTAGCTTTTTTTTTTACTTATACAACTCTGTTATACACTTAACTAACTCTTATTCAGCCACCGGGGTTGCCATCGGTTTACTCATTGATCCTAGAATTTTACCCACAGCAACCCAGAAGCACTTTAGTGTTTCTTTGCGAACGAACGTTATAGCCTTCGTCAATGCTATTGCTTCTCAGACCAATTAATTCTTATCTCCTCTCTAAACTCCTTCCAATGTTGTCTAATTAGTGCCTCACTATTGACTGCCTACTTTAAAAGCTTCACTTATTTCCTTTTTTGGGTTACTCTTTGCCTGCTCCTTCACTGACAGTTGCTTAGCCTCGAGTCCTTTTCCATGCTTGAGATCCTTGGATGCAGTATTTATCACTGAGTGTATTAACTTTTCATATTCCTTTCGTATTGCTTTAGGAGTTTGATATTCTCTTAAAAGGCGGCAGAGCTTTTTTACGATTTGAGATTTCTTTTTTTTGTCCATATAATCCTTTGTTTGTTCTTTCATCGTATGGGAGAGTTGTTCTACCAACAATCCCTTAATTGGGTGAAACTGTACAGTGATAGCAGGAGGGGCTTATGATCACTTCCTATAGACTCTGCGATTTCCATATCTTTCACCAATATAAATCTTGGGGGAAGGGGGTGGCTCGAGAGCCCTCAGCAAGATGGCCGTACCAGAGTGCTGCTGTGCTAGCCAGGACTGATTTATCCATTCATAATCACTCAAATCGACCTCAAATTGCTCAGCAATGCCATATACTGATGAAGAGAAAGGTTATTACACCCAAGGTAAGGCTACCACCAAGTTAGTTCCAGAATACTTGCAATGTGATTGCAGTTGCATCATACTGGAGCACTGAGCTGACAGAGAGAGGGTCGCGCTGCACTTCTGGGCTGGATCCCTAACATTGTTAGTGCTGGGCACAAGAAAACAACTGGACTGTGGCTGCGCTCCTAGTTGGGGGTGGATTGTGAAAGCCAGGAGGAAAACTAGAGATACATGTGGCGTGGCCAGGGCCGGCCGCTCCCACTAGCAATCAAACTGCCGGCTTTGCAGACAGTACCAGCTTAATGCTCTAGCTTCTGGTTTCTGCTAGAGACTTCTAGCCTCAGATTTCTTACCTTAGGACTATCCCCAGATGTCAGACTGGATCGAGACATTTTTTGTGAGCAGTACCCCTACATGCCAGTGTGTTGGGTCATTTGGCTCTGCATGTGACTTCATCTGTACCAGAAGTGACATACGCGGTGCCCATATAGGCACCATCCCAGCACTCTGATGTCAGTTCTTTTCTTTCCGTGCCAGTCAGCACACATTCAGAGGAGAGCTACCCCAGTCACTTTTGGACTGACCTTTTTTCAGCCTTTCGTCGAAGAATTGTTTGAGACTTTTCCTCCTGGGTATTTCCACGAGGATGGCTGGTTTTAAGCCCATTGGCACCTGCCAACAGCAAATGACGGTGATGGACCGACACCTCATCTGCTTCTGGTGTCTTGAGTGTAACCACGACTCCAAGACATGTGTCGATTGTTAAGATATGCACCCCAAGGCCTTGAGGGGATGGTCCTTCAAACTCCTTTGCCACTCAACGTACGACGTTGCAATGGTCTTGACCCTGGTCGAGAGGAAGGTCCTGGGATCTGTTGCAGAGCCATTGATCATCCTCAGATTAAAAGTTGCCCCGGCATTTGGGTAGTCTCACAAGAAACAGAAGAATTAGAAGTCGAAAATGTCTTCGGTATCAACCTGTCCATTGAAGTCATTCAATGAGATGAGGGGGCGTCAGCACTTGAGGCCTGGCTTCAGGGTTGAGCCTGCGCCTGGTCTGTCTCCATGCATCCCCGACTTTCCAGGAGCCGGAGAGACCCCTGCCAAACTTGTGAGTTTTATGAGACCATGCACCTCATATTTGGGCAGCCCACATCCGCTGGTGTGCCCTTGGGCCCCGTGGGTTTGGGAAGGGCCCCTACTGATTTTCTACCTGCAGGTTTGCCCCCTGGTGCTAGTCAGGCTTTGGATACATGAACGGATCCGAACTGACGCCAGTTGAGCCATTCCGGCCTTCCCCACCGGGAACTCCGCCTCCATTGTTATCCCTGAGTCCGACACGAACTGCATGGGTTTCATCTGACGCTGACGCCAGTGATGACTGGAGGAGTTCCCTCCAGGCCACAACTTGGCTAGGACTTGGGGAAGACTGGGATAGGGCCCCTGGACCCCTATGAATACCAGCCCTTAGACCCCAAGGAATACACTTTGTGTGAGGATTTGGTAGAGGCCAGTGGTTTGGACACTTCCCTAGATTCTGGCTTGGTCTCTCCTCCTACCGTGGCTATGGAGGAGGGAGCCTCATTTGCTATGGAGGTGAGGAGGGCAGCCGAAGTCCAGGGCCTTCAGCTGCCTATGGCCAGGCCCGGTGGCCAATCCTCCTGCATGCACCTAAACCAAAGTTGCACACAGCCTTTTGCTGTGTGAAGTATGAGGTTGGATGAAGTGGGTGTTGTTTTTTTTTCAATTTATCTCTGTGGATCGCAAGAAAAAAATGGTCAATTTTTTACCGGGGAGGGTTCCCTAAGGAACCCTCTATGTTTTCCTGTGGGATCCGAATACCTTTATCCTGAACCCTTATGTGTTTTTGCACTCTTTTTTCCCCACCCCCTAGCCGCATTGACAAACAAAATGGCAGCACAAAATGGCAGCTGCAAATTTTCTATCAGGTTGCAGCCAGCCAGTCAGGGCCCTGCTTCAAACCGCCCCCCCCCCCTTCCTTTTCCCGCATCTGCAGGTGCACCATCGGATCTGGATCCACAAATCCTCTGCATCCCTATATAGCTATATTTTTTAACCTTAAATAACTCAGAATCTTCTGAATGGATTTACACCAAATCACAAAAAGCACCATCTGCTTTTCAAGATCTAGCTTCCTTCCAAATTTAGTATAATTATTTTCAGCAGTTCAGGCTGTAGGCATGTCTAAAGACCCAATGGGAAAATAAATGGGGCAAGTACATTTTGGGAACCCCCTTTTCTCGGACCCTGCTTGAGGGATCACCCCAAAACCTTCAAGACAGCAGCTGAACCAACTGTAGTATAAGTGTGAAAAATTTCATAAAGGTTTGTCAAGTGGCGCCAAAGGTATTGGCAAAACAGAAAACACTCTTCCTATGGCAACTAGATCCTAACTATAACTAACTACTGGCGATTGCTAATAGGTAATATATATATGCACAACAAATGGTCTAAAAAACGGAGCGCTCTTACTGCTGGTGCCAGCATAGGGTTAAGACCATGACCCTCATAAAATAATCCAACAAGAATTGCTGCACTCCCAGACGTATGGATTAGGATATTCCATTTATTCACAGAGCAATACATCAAACACCACAACACTTTTCAACATTCTGTCTTCCTCAGGTGGTTTCAGTTTGTAGGCACACATGATTCTCAGTTATCTGTCTTTTATAGTCACAGTGGCATTTTGGGAGTTATAGTTCAAAGTGCCGCTTTCAGAGTCCTTATTTTACTGTGACTAATGAGTCCCACATCAGCATTCTGCTAATTTCAAAAGCAAACAAACTATGAGGGGTCATAACAGTCTCTGTATTACTTGTGCTCAGTGCTGTTCTACTCGTACTTCTATTAATAAAGATGACTTTCACATAGAGTTGATTTCTTAGCAGAATGTGTGTTTAAACATCTTGGTGAAGCGTACTCTGCAGGCACATTGTTCGTATTAGATCTTCACAAGCCCCTTTAACCCGGTCCCTGTGACAATTACGATTGAGATTTACTGCATTGCCTCGGGCTCTTTTCCCTGAATCAATATTCAGTCAGGGCTGCATCAGTGTAGTGGCACAATAATTGCAGGACATCAACTCACCAAACCTTTTGATAAGGATGTCCCACTGATTCCCGAGAGCACGTGGCCAAAATGCTGGGAGGCAGAATCCACAATCACGGGGCTTTGGTTGCAATGTTAAAAATATATATATATATATATATATATATATATATATATATATATATATATATATATATATATATATTAATATTCAGTATGTGTCATTGCCTGTAAAAGAATTAACTTCCTCTCTTGGATCACCAAAGAGCTCTACAAAGAACTATGAGGATTATTCCGATGACTTGCTGAGATTTACTGCACTGTTCATCATGGAATCATAATTTATATTTTAATACACTGTGCTCAAATAGCTCTTAAAACAATGCCTTTAAAACTCTGTCAATATCTTTCGATTTCTCTCTGATTTCAATAACTCTCTCAAGGTATCAACAAAATGATTTTTGTTGTTTCAATGCAATGTGCTCAATACTCAGCATCGCTATCAATGTTCTTATTAGATTCATGAGCGTTCCACATGTCACAAGTCTATGATATATAAAGTCAGACGGGTTCAAAGCACCTGCTTTGGTCGTCGGTCACAGAAAAGGAATTGCAAACTAAACTCTTGGTTACTGCACCAAATATCACTTTAGCAGATTCATTCCAAATATGAGGAATAAGGTAGGGTGACCAGATTCTCAAAACAAAAAACCGGGACATGTCAGACATAGAAGTAGGACTACAGTTTGCCCCAACCATTGACATAAAAGTAGGACTACTTGGTACTTGACAGCTATCATAGACATAGAAAATGGACTACAATGACCGTCTCCGCCACAGACACATATGAAGAATTACAGACAACAAATCAGAGGACGCTAATGTGGTGTTAAGGAGGCCATTTTCCAACACCATATTTACAAAGTGGAGCAATGCTAGCATTGTGCCACTTTGTAACCCCTTGTCCCACATTATACCTACACCAGATATAATGTATGCAGGGGTAGGCGTTCCCACGCAAGGAGTCTGCAAAAAATGTTGCAGTGAAATCCACAAGATTTCACTGTGACATTTTTTCCATTATTTTTCATTTTAAAGTGACAGCCCTTAATAACCTATGGGCCTCCCTAGTGCTTTGCTGCACTAGCGCCATAATTTAAGGCGCTAGTCCAGCAAAGTGCCACAATAGCATCATAAATTATGACACTATTGTGGAAACAAGCGCCGTGGTGTGCCGTTTTGTAAATACGGAGCAACCACGGTGTTGATAGGTGGGGCACGGGCGGCGCAGGAAAAGAGGCGCATCTGGACTGATGCACCACTTTTATATAGATGTAGCCCAAAATGTAATTAAAGGTAAAACTACACATACAGGCACAAAGGACAAATTGGCAAGAATCACGCTGTTTGCACAGACCTGGGCAGTCTATGAAAACCACCTACCCAGTAGGTTGCAAACATGAAAAAGTACAGTAATGTTCTCTGTGGAAAATGCTTCACTCTCTTCAAACAAACCTGAACAGGTACACATGCGCCATTTTCACATGACGCACAGCAATAGCAGTAGGCTTTGTGCGCTAAACATTCAAACGCACCCGGTGACAGCAAAATATAATTCTGCTCAGGGCTCTGTTATTGGTATTTGTATAGCTCATAAAGATGAGGGGGTGATATTAAGTTCATATTGCTATCTCCTAAAAAGTTCAAATTATATTTCAATTAAGAAGGCAGGTACAATGTTAATTTACTTTGACACGTATTCTAATTGAGAAAGATGAGTGTAATGTGTATTAACACTTTAAAGGAAGCAAACAACCTTTTCAGGCAGTGTTATTCTGCTATACAAAATCCCTTTTGGAAAAGAGAGGGTATCTTTCCTTACTAAGAAAGCAGCAATCCCATAATTGTGGACAAAATATCAGTCTTAACATTGTTAAACAGAAGCGAACATGAAACAGCTGTTTAAGAGCAATGGAAAATGTTAAATGTGTAAAGTGTGTAAGATGTTAAACCTATCTCATGACACCTCCCTATGTTATCCTGTCTCGCGCTCTGCTCCAAACCTTCATTTTCTTCTTCCCCAAGCGTTCCTTCTCCCTGGCTGGTGCTATTAGGGCTGGTGAAGGGTCACGCAGGATGGTTCCACTCCAGGCCCCGTTGGCAGCTGCCTGATTAGCAGGGTCACGCAGGTGGCTAGCTGGTTCTTGCTCCAGGCGGTGGCCTCTGACTCCTGTGAGCAGAGCAGGGTCGTGCTTTTCCTCCGACTGCTGGCACAACAACATTGTTGGTGCTTTGTAGGAGGAGATGGGAAAACCGGAGAGAAAATATTTCTCTTTCTAGGATTTCCCTTCTCACTAAAACGCCAACCCAAGTGACATCACGTGCAACTTTACCAGCAGTGAAAAGTGAGCCTGCGCACAACTATTTTACCCCAGTGCACATGCTCAGCCCACACACTTCTGAAAAACGAGACATTCCATTCAATTAAAAGTCTTAATTGTATTAAAGACACGGAGGCGAGTATTATGCTTTCTTTTCCTGCTTTATTTTAACAGGCAAAAGTTCAATTATCTATGTAACTGGCAAAAGTGCAATTTACTATGTAACAGGGTCGATGTCATGCAAAGCGCTCAACTGCTGCCCAGCAAGATCACGCTGCGAAAAAAGAGAAATTGTTATCTAGAAACCGGAAGGAAAACGTGGAGCCTCGTATGTTTTCAGTACTTGGTCACTGCCTTCGAGCAGGGCTAAACTCCGGAAAAGGCATGACGTATGCATGCCTTTCACTAATGAAAGCAAGCAGATTTTAATAGGCAAGCCCCCAAACCAATGAAAGAGACTGACGTTACATGGGCATGGTTTGAAGCCCAAAGAGAGATTAAAACATGGGATTGAGCGCTTTGCGCTTACCCCTAAAAACAGTTCTTTCACCCCTCACACTGGAATCTGTTAGCACATTCTGCTGTGTGTTTATTACCAGGCACCCCTGAACAAAAGTGACAAGAAGAGAGGGGAGGCTTTTAAGCGACACAGTGTACATGCCCAAGGACACACTGGCTCTGCAACTGGCAAGCAGCTGTCAAATAGGCCCCTTAAGCGCTGGAGGCACCCAATGTGACAATCTTTGTTGGATCCCCCCCATGACCTCCTCCTCGGCTTCCCTCACTACCACTGATTAAAAGTGCCTCTCAGCTCTCTATGGCCCCTTACTCACATACATTTAATTTGTTTTAAAGCATTTGTAAAGACAAGCTTTACTAATCCACACGGCTATCCACATAAAATGCAGATCTGTTCTTTTCAGCAGGCATATTATGCCTCTGTGCTACTTTAAGGTGAGTCAAAACTTCCACTAGATAAAACTCTGATCTCTATCTGTCAGGATCAGTATTCACAAGAGTTATCTTGGCATTTTTTATTTCTGCCTGAAAGCTGGGCACAAGGAACCATGTATCAGGTGCTTCTAAATCGGAAGTGATAGCTAAACACAGCGACCCCCCCTCCATCGGTGTCCCCTCTCCAAGTCAGCACCCTGTGCGGCATCACTAGTCGCATTGCCATGAATCTGACACTGGCAAACATCTGCACATAAATGTTTGCATGATCAACAACTCGTTACATATTTTTCAAGCCATACAATCACCAAAATATAACAAATTCATTAAATATTCAACTTACTTTATTAGTACATCAAGGTGCAATCCGCAATCCACACTTCAGACTCAGAGGCATTTTGTGCCAGATCAAGTGTAAAAACACCACAAATCCACTGACCAGCTTTGGAGATGCACCTGTGTGCCTCTGAGTGGTACTTGACCTGAGAGGATTTTGGCAGCATTTCCAGCAACCCCAGATGAATTTTCTTTGTGCACTACTCTCTACTGATGAAGGGCTAAACCCAGAAACACGTGTCTAGAGATAAACAGCAATGTCTGCACCAACTTTGGTGAAAAACTACAGATGATTTTCATTACTCTTCCTGGGCAAGACGGGGCCTGTGTTACAAAGGGCAGCAGTGGAAGGTGTGCAATTAGTGAGTTACACAGGGCTGAACAGAATACTCACCCAGGTCTAGAGGGGATTGCTTAGTATTTATGAATGAATGTCATTACGCTGACAGGATGATGAATTAACACGGCTGGCTTTGGTTGCTAGTTTTGATGAGCAGGTTTACCTGATCCAGTCAGATCTGAGCTCTGTGGGTTGCTGCTACTTCTTATGCAGCCGCATGTTTTTCGTGGAGAGTAATCTGAAGCTTGTATTAACTACAAACTACTGCTGTGGACTACATTCAGGTGAATTTTACATAAAATGTAATTTACGGTTTCATAATAAACACAGTAGGCGTTATTATGGAAATGCAGAGTTTTATTTTTGAAAATCATATTTTAAAAATACTTGCAGAAAGGCTTGCTTGTCAAGAAACGTTTGGAAAAATGTTAGAATGAAAATACGAGTTTGGCCTTCACCACTTTTCCAAAACTAAAATGAATAGCTGTTCCAAGGATGCATAATACATGTACAAAAATCACAAATTTACATTATTTGCCGTTTCTGAGAATATCCTTAAATGTATAGCCTTCACTATTTATACTTTTGCTCTTAACCGACATATGCATGGAGGTTAAATCACATGTTGCCACTTTTTTACATCACAATATCAGAGGGCTGCTGTTCTCTATGCCTGCCTATGATTGGACGTGTGTGCTTACGATTTCAAGTGGCTTCTGAGAACTCACCCATTTAGCGAAAATTCACCTTCAAAAGAAAAGGCTCTCTTTCTCCACTATGGCCCTCTTTCAAACATTGGCGGGCGGCGGTTGCCGCCCGCCTGGCGGTAAGCGCCACATGGCCGCTCCGCGGTCGAAAGACTGCTGGGGCCATTCTGACTTTCCTGCTGGGCCGGCGGGCGCTAGCCAATATAGCGCCCGCCGGCCCAGCGGGAAAGCGGCCTGCAACACTGAAGCCGGCTCCAAATGGAGCCGGCGGTATTGCAGGTGTGCGATGGGTGCAGTTGCACCCATCACGCTTTTCACTGTCTGCTACGCAGACAGTGAAAAGCATACTGGGGCCCTGTTAGGGGGCCCCTGCACTGCCCATGCCAGCGGCCCCAGGGGCCCCAGGACACCCGTTCCCGCCAGCCTGTTCCTGGCGGTAAAAACCGCCAGAAACAGCCTGGCGGGATGGGGGTCAGAATCCCCATGGCGGCGCTGCTTGCAGCGCCGCCATGGAGGATTCGCCCAGCTGGGGGAAATCCGGCGGGAAACCGGCGGACCCGGTTTTCCGACCGCACCGCGGTCAGAATGGGCAATGAAGCACCGCCAGCCTGTTGGCGGTGCTTCAGTCATCCGTGGCCCTGGCGGTCTTGGACCACCAGGGTCAGAATGACCCCCTATAAGTGCAGCGCAGGTAAAAGTGGAAGAACCGTAAAAAAAAAAACGCTATTTTATTTACGATTTGTCTGCTGCATTTTTAGAGGATTCATTTTATTACCAAGTGAAAGCACATTTTCAAATCATGGCATAACAACGCTACAACTGAGAAACAAACTCGTATATTGTTTATCAAAGCTGTTTAAGAAATTTAATTGGGCGCTCCATATGCTATTAAGTCTGTAGTTATCTGTTTTCAAAAGCTGAAACAAGCTGAGGGCATGTGCGCCATTTTCTGTTTGCGTTTGCTGGATAGAGACAGATTCCCATAGTCAGTTTTCTCTACATCTTATTGTTTCAGAGCATGGGAAGGAGTAGCGGGGAAACATTTTCGAATATTAAACCTAACCCCTTTTAATTCATTGACTCCTGATGCACCGGATCCAGCTGACCCGTACATACATCTTGTAAAAGACAAGTCGAAAATTTGATCGGGGCCTGTTTCATTAACCGTAGTAGATGGTTAGATTAAAAAATAAGCATTTGGAATGCAAAAGTCTCATGCAGCAGTAATTGGTGAAGGGTCCTCCCTGTGATTCTGCTGTGCCTCTTAAATGGTGACATGCTGTGAATGGGCAGCGGGAGAGACCAGCTGTTTCATGTTTCTCGGGTCCATTTGCGAGACGTGTATCCAGCCGAGGATTTGTTTTTGAAATCTGGGACATGTTTTAGCTCATAAAAGCAGGAAGACATGTCCCCGGATGCCAAACAAAAATAAAGCAAGCATTTGGAATGCAAAAGTCTTGTGTTTGCTCGAGTTAGAGCTCATGGCGTTGTAAATTACTGACTGGACTTTTGACAGACTGAAAATAACAAAAATAAGAGAGTGAGAGTGCACTGGCTCTGGAAAAGCCCCCCTCTGCTGTTGGTTTATGTTTACAGAGGGAGCTGGTGGGGAGGAGTAACTGAACAAGCATCCACACTGTTGAGGTGAAACAGTCAAATGCCAATAAAAAGTCCTGTACAGAAGAGATAAACAGGACATCGCGTAATTACACAGTACTTTGTACTGCTCCCAAAGTGAAAAAAGGCAGGACAAAGAGGCAGAACTGACCACTAGCAAGCAAGGATTTTTGAAGGACACTGCAACTAACAAATGAGAACGCTGGATCTCACTTAGAAGTATACAGGAGGCTGAACGATACCTCTCGACCTAAAAAAGGGCCAAGTTTTCCATTGAAGGAGTGAGTACATAAGGCTGGGAATATGAACTATGACCTTATTTATAATCATAATGCATTTGAAGTCATCCAGTGACTAGTCTCATAGGCATAAAATTGTAACATTTTCTAATTATGCATGTGAAAGATTTAAATGTTTTTTTGGCACTACTTTTGTAGGTATAGTTGTGTAACCATTCACATACAGTGGTAGCATCCTTTGAATAGGAAGGTGTGTTTGCAACCTCTGAGACTGTGAGATTTTCAAGGGTTCTTGTACTGAAACCCCAGGGCTCATGACACATGCCACCCACTTGCGACAGGCTGACTGAGGACCATCTCTCTTTACTCCACCAGGCAGTGGCTGTTCTCTTGGCCAAGGGAGGCATAGAGAAAGTGCCAGCAGCAGAAGTAGGTCGTGGTTGCTATATCCGCTACTTTGTTGTGCCCAACAAGGACAGAGGACTTCGGCCTGGCCTAAACCTTGACACTCTCAAATTCTTCCTGAAAAAGGAGAAATTCTGAATGCTCATGCTTGCTCAAGTCTTGTATTCCCTGGACCAGGGAGACTGGATGGTAGCGTTGGACTTGCAGGATGCATACTTCCACATCCATGTCCTGCCTGGCCACAAACATGACCTGCAGTTTATGGAAGGTCGCAAGCACTTTCAGTTCACTGTGCTCCCCTTTGTCCTTACCACCACCCCAGGTGTTCACCAAGGTGACAGCGGTGGTTGCAGCTCATCTGTCAAGATCAGGGGTGCCAGGCTCCTCCAACCGCAACAACTGGTTGTTAAAGGCAGGTTTGTCCCAGGCAGCCCACTCCCACCTCCAGACCACAGCAGACCTCCTTCACTCTCTGGGGTTCACTCTAAACATCCTGAAGTCACACCCATTCTCAGATGCTTCCTTTCATCTGAGCTGTTCTGGGTACAGTGCAGTTTTGGCCTTATCCTGCTGATCGATGAGTCCAGGATATTCAGGATATGATACTGATGTTTCAGCTTCTGTCCTAGATTTCGGTGAGAGAAAGTTTGAGACTGCTGGGCCTCATGGGCTTCTGCATCCTGCTTGTGAGACATGCCAGCTGACATATGGGGGTTCTGCAGTGAGACTTGAAGTTCCAGTAGGCGCTGCATCAGGGGGTTCCCTTGGCATGATCTATGTGGGCACTGCAAAAGATCTGCAGTGATGGTTAACAAGCTGCGATTGGGTCAGCATAAGACCCTCTCCCTTCGCCAGCCAGATCTGACAATAGTGACAGATGCATCACTCATGAGCTGGGGTGGCTGTCTGTGAGAGGTAGAGATCAGAGCACTTTGGTCTCTGGTGGAATCTGGACCTCCATATCAACCTGTTGACCCGGCTGGCATTGAAAGCCTTTCTACCCTTAATCAAGGGAAGGCTAGTGCAGGTGTTCACAGACAACACCCTTGTCATGTGGTACTACAACAAACAGTGCTGGTGGGGTTGTGGACCCTTTGTTAAGAGGCCATGTGTCTCTGGACATGGCTGGGAAGTTGGGGCATTTCCCTGGTGGTTTATTACCTGGCGGGTTCTCTGAGTGTCAACGCAGACAAACTCAGCTGAAGGTGCCTAATGGATCACAAATGGCATCTCCATCTGGAGGCGGTGCAAGGTCTCTTTCAGCAATGAGGAGAACCGTGGTTAGAGCTGGTTGCCACTGCTGAGAACATGTAATGTCAACAGTTCTTTGTGCTGGAGTTTCCAAGGCAGTGCTCTCTTGGAAACACTTTTCATCTTGAGTGGAGCTCAGGCCTCTTTTTGGTCCATATCACTCCTGCCCGGAGATCTCAAGAAGATCAGGAATGACAGGGTCCAAGTCATCCTTCTAGCTCCAGACTTGGCTCAGACAGTCTAGTATCCTGAGATGTTGAGCATGCCATTGGTCCTCTGATCAGGCTGCCCTTAGGGGAGCATCTCCTGTTGCAGCAGTAGGGGAGGGTTCTCCACCCGAACCTGTCAACTCTGCACCTTCATGCATGGAGATTGCGCAGCAACAGTTGACAGCTTTCGACCTTCTGCATGCGGTCTGCAATATCCACTTGGTAGCCAGGTGTCCCTTCACCAAAACGGTATAGGCCTGCCATTATGGGAATTTTGTGAAATGTGTACAGAAAAATAGGTTGATCCCCTTTCGGCTCCCCTTTCTCAGATCCTTCTGTTTATTCTTTCTCTTGCCCAGCAGGGCTTTTCTTAGGGCAGCATAAAAGATTATCTTTCTGCCATCTTGACATTCCTTAGGCTGCCAGATGAGCCTTCTTTTTTCAAGTCCCATATCATTCATAGGTTTCTGAAAGTCTCTAACACATGTTCCCACCTTCTCCCTTCATTATGCCTCAGTGGGACCTAAATCTAATCTTAACTTTTCTAATGTGCGCTCCCTTCAAGCAGCTCCAAATCTGTCCCGTTAGGCTCCTTACTCTCAAGAAAGCCTTTCTAGTGGCAATAACATCTGGCCGGAGGGTCAGTGAGTTCCAGCCTTTGTCATCTAAACCTCCGTTCCCAGACTAGTTGTTCCTTCACACTAGAGCTTCCTTCCTACCGAAGGTGGTTACTCTGTTTCATATAGGCCAGTCCATTACCTTACCTACTTTTTGTGTGCCACTTCATCCTTCTAAGGAAGAGGAGCAAATCCATCAGCTAGACCCAAAAAGAGTGTTGTCGTTCTACCTTGACCACACTAAAGAGTTCTGGGTGGATGGCCAACTCGTCGTGGGGTATATTGAAGCCCATAAAAGGGAGCTGGTACAGAAACGTACCACCTGCCAATGGATCATGTTCTGTATCAAAATCTGCTATACATTGACCAAGAAGCAACGCCCTGAGGGCTTGCGTGCACATCACACAAGAGCTAAGGCTGCAACCACTGCATTAGCACGTAGAGTACCCGTCCTGGACATCTACCAGGCAGCAACGTGGGTGTCTCTGCACCTGCTTACCAAGCACTACTGCCTGGACAGTCTGCTCTGTCAGCAAGGGCACTTTGCCCATTCGGTCCTGCAGGAATTTTAAGTGTGAATTTGTCTTGCAGACCCACCTTCAACGTATCATTGCTTGGGGATCTATTCTAAAGTAAGGAATCTGTGGCTAGAAGTCTCTATCAGATGAACAAGCTACTTATCTGGTAGAGACTCTACATAGCCACAGATTCCATACTGACCCACCCATCCTCCCTGCTCTGCAAATGGATTATAAACTTATGGCTTTAACCCTTTCTGGACATTAGTTTTACACTCCAGTGGTCAGCATTCTTAATGGTTCCACATTTCTAGCGTAGAATATAGTAAAAAGTGCTAGCGCACGGGGGTTGCACAATGCACGTCACCTCTGGTGCAATCGACAATGCTGAGTGGAGCCAAACAACACCACCTATCAGCGCGTAGGGATACTGCTCATGAATATTTTCCGGTCTGACACTTGGGGATAACTTTAAGGTAAGAAATCTGCAACTAGATGGAGTCTTTACCAGATAAGGCGTTACCAAAGATAAGTAACTTGTTCATTTGGGATGGTCTCGGGGGAACCGCTTACTCCATAATTGGACTATGCAAATGGCGCTGGACCTGAGACAGCAGCAAGAAGATCAAGTGGTGGCTAGCACACAACCAAACTGTCTTGGGGAGTGCCTGGTGGCGTTATTGCCCATAGTGGAGGGGGGAGTAGAAATCCTAGGCAACCAGATTGAAACTGCCCTCCAGTGGCACAGTACACAGACAGCCTTTGAGAGACATTCAGTGGTGAGGCACAGGCTATGACTAAACAGAGGCCATTCTAGCAATTTGCGCCCCTAGTGAGTGCTGAGAGAACTTGAGGACCACAAATTGACACCTGGGGTGTGGGCATGTTATTGCACCAGTAGGACTCTGGCAGCGGCTAAAACTGCATAGATAGGTGCTTCACCCCCTGTTACAGAACTAAGCAGTGGTCTGAGGAAGGAGCCCCTGGCATCCTGTGTCTGCTGGTGTCTCTGTCTGCCCCAGATGTGATTACAAGATGAGCAAATCAGACCACAAGCAGGCCTGTCTTACCTTCAAGTCAATGTGAACCACAAAACCTCCATCCTGTGATCGCAATGGAGATGCTCCTGAACTTAATTTGGTGGACTATGTCTCGAATGACTTGAAGCTCAAGACTCTGCTAGTGGTCATGCAACAAAGCCTGTTTCCAATTGATGGGAAAACAGACATGTCAGCCAAATTGATAAAGAGGCCAACAGGATTGCTAAGCAGCACACAGACATCTACATTCCAGAGCCTGATAAAGAGGAACTCTAGATTGTTGTGGTTACACCCCATTGCCTCCTTCTACATGTCCACATTTCCAATTGCGCTCTGGATCCGCCTCACAATTTACAACTTTGCTCACATGCTTTGATGGGCACCGACCAAGTAGAAATCCTTTCATGAAGATGAACATCTCAAACTCCTGTTTGGCTTAGAATTCAGTGAACCCACTGTAGAAACTGGGCTTCTTTGCAGATGTCCCCCCACTTTTTGCCCCTATTTGAACTGCTAGATGCTGTTTTTCGACTCTGTCAGTGCACTGACGCCTGCTTCCCCGAAAGACAACCTGCTCAATTGTGGAATGATTAGCAGGACTTTAGCATCCCTGTAAGTCCAGAGTAAATGATACCCCTGGTAGCTAGGGCATGGGTGCTAAAGAGATTCCCTAAGGGGGGATGCATGTATTGTGCTCCTCTAAGGGACCCCCTTACAAATTGCACACAGCCTGCCACTGCAGACTGCGTGTCATCGTGCAAGCCATGAGTGAAACATGACATGGCATACTCATTGTGTGCTATGCCAAAGTCACTGCATGTATTATCTATAAGTCGCCCCTACAGCAGGCCTTAAGTGCCCTAAGGTAGAGTGCATTATAATACATGGGAAGGCATGTTTGCATGAGCAGATGTGCCCCTGTGATGTTTAGTTCTATTACTAGACATTGCAAGTGAACAGGGAAGGCATCTTAAGGTATGTACTGGGCACTGGTCATTATGAGTTACCTCTCTATATAACCTTAGAGGTGCCCCCTGAAACCTACTAGTCTTCTTGTGTGCTGCCTGTCTGGTATCAACCAACCTGTCACCACAGATGAGTTTTATGACACCCTGGAGGTGAGAGCCTACGCTCTCAGAGGCTAGAAACAATGCCTGCTACTGAGAAAGGTGTAATAACCTCCTCTAGCAGGAAGGGTAGTAAATCTGCATACCAAGGCCAGGGACTTCAAAGTCCCTGCAACTTTTGTTATGCAGCTCCAGCTTCCCCCGGGCACCAACTGTGACTGGCTGGTTGTCTGTTTTGCTGACCATTGGGTCCATCGAGAGAGCTTTTTGACAGTTTGAGTATTCAGAGTGTCCAGAAGTGCAGCCCTGTTGAACTAACCTGTCTAGAAGGTGCTGAGCCTGCCCAGGGGCTCCCTGCACCAACACCCAGAGTGCCCCAGCCAGTTGCAAGCACCTAGGTTTGTTTAGTGTGTAGCCGTGACACCAATGCTTCCAAGACTGACCTACTGATGAGGTACATTGTAGGAAGGTAGCCTCTTTCTAGCCTTGTTACCCCTACTTTTGGCCTGTTTGTTAGTATATGTCAGGGTGTTTTTACTGTCTCACTGGGATCCTGCTAGCCAGGGCCCAGTGCTAATAGTGAAAACTCTTTGTTGTCAGTATGTTTGATATGTGTCACTGGGATCCTGCTAGCCAGGACCCCAGTGCTCATAAGTTTGTTGCCTATATGTGTTCCCTGTGTGGTGCCTAACTGTATCGCTGAGGCCCTGCTAACCAGAACCTCAGTGTTTATGCTCTCTCTGCTTTTAAAATTGTCACTGCAGGCTAGTGACTAATTTTACCAATTCTCATTGGCACACTGGAACACCCTTATAATTCCCTTGTATATGGTACCTAGGTACCCAGGGTATTGGGGTTCCAGGAGATCCCTATGGGCTGCAGCATTTCTTTTGCCACCCATAGGGAGCTCAGACAATTCTTACACAGGACTGCCACTGCAGTCTGAGTGAAATAATGTCCACGTTATTTCACAGCCATTTTTCACTGCACATAAGTAACTTATAAGTCACCTATATGTCTAACCCTCACTTAGTGAAGGTTAGGTGCAAAGTTACTTAGTGTGTGGGCACCCTGGCACTAGCCCAGGTGTCCCCACATTGTTCAGGGCAAATTTCCCGGACTTTGTGAGTGCAGGGACACCATTACACGTGTGCACTACATATAGGTCAATATCTATATGTAGCGTCACAATGGTAACTCCAAACATGGCCATGTAACATGTCTAGGATCATGGAATTGTCACCCCAATACCATTCTGGTATTGGGGGGACAATTCCATGCAGCCCAGGGCTCCAGCACAGAACCCAGGTACTGCCAAACTAGCTTTCCGGGGTCTCCACTGCAGATACTGCTGCTGCCAACCCCTCAGACAGGTTTCTGCCCCCCTGGGGCATGGGCAGCCTGGTCCCAGGGAGGCAGAACAAAGGATTTCATCTGAGAGAGGGTGTTACACCCTCTCCCTTTGGAAATAGGTGTGAAGGGCTGGGGAGGAGTAGCCTCCCCCAGCCTCTGGAAATGCTTTGATGGGCACAGATGATGCCCTCTCTGCTTAAGCCAGTCTACACCGGTTCAGGGATCCCCCAGCCCGCTGCCCTGCGTGTAACTGGACAAAGGAAAGGGGAGTGACCACTTCCCTGACCAGCATATCCCAGGGGAGGTGCCCAGAGCTCCTCCAGTGTGTCCCAGACATCTACCATCTTGGATGCAGACGTGTGAGGGCACAATGGACAGCTCTGAGTGGCCAGTGCCAACAGGTGATGTCAGAGACACCTCCTGATAGGTTTTTACCTTTCTCAGTAGCCAATCCTCGTCTGTGGGCTGTTTAGGGTCTCTCCTGTGGGCATCTCACCAGATAACGAATGCAAGAGCTCACCAGAGTTCCTCTGCACTTCCCTCTTCGACTTTTGCCAAGGATCGACCGCTGACTGCTGCAGGACGCCTGCATAACCACAACAAAGTAGCCAGAAGACTACCAGCAACATTGTAGCGCCTCATCCTACCGCCTTTCTCGACTGTTTCCTGGTGGTGCATGCTCTGAGGGCTGCCTGCCTTCAACCTGTACTAGAAGCCAAGAAGAAATCTCCTGTGGGTCAACGGAATCTTCCCCCTGCTAACGCAGGCACCAAACTTCTGCATCACCGGTCCTCTGGGTCCCCTCTCATCCTGACGAGCATGGTCCCTGGAACACAGGAGCTGGGTCCAACTGTCTTCGACAGTCCAGTGGCCCTTCTGTCCAAATTTGTTGGAGGTAAGTCCTTGCCTCCCCACGCCAAACAGTAATCCTGTGTACTGCGTGAACTGCAGCTGCTCGGGCTTCTGTGCACTTTTTCAAGATTTCCTTTGTGCACAGCCTAGCCCAGGTCCCCAGCACTCCGTCCTGCATTGCCCAACTCCCTGAGTTGGACTCCGACGTTGTGGGACCCTCCTTTGTGACTCTGAATCGACTGCTGTCCTCAGATATTCTAAGTGCCTGTTCAGGTACTTCTGCGGGTGCTGCCTGCTTCTGCGGGGGCTCTCTGTGTTGCTGAGCACCCCCTCTGTCTCCTCCTCCAAGGGGCGACCTCCTGGTCTTTCCTTGGCTCCAGCAGCACTCAAAATCCTCAACCGTGACTCCTGCAGCTAGCAAGGATTGTTTGCGGTCTTTCTGCGTGGAAACAACTCTGCATCCTCCAGCACGCCGTGGGACATCTTCTGACCTATGGAGAGGTTCCTGGCACCTTCCGTTGTTGCAGAATCTTCGGCTCCTTCCACCTGGAGGCAGCCCTTTTGCACCTTCATCCGGGGTTTAGTGGGCTCCTGCCCCCGCTGGACACTTGTGTGACCCTTGGACTTGGTCCCCTTCCTTTACAGGTCCTCAGGTCCAGGAATCCGTCTTCAGTGTTTTGCAGTCAGTTTTTGTCCTTGCAGAATCCCCTATCTCGAATTTACTGTCTTTCTGGGGTAGTAGGGTAACTTACTCCTACTTTTCAGGGTCTTGGGGTGGGGTATCTAGGACACCCTTAGTGTTTTCTAGCTGTCCCAGCGACCCTCTACACACTACACTAGGCCTGGGGTCCATTCGTGGTTCGGATTCCACTTTTGGAGTATATGGTTTGTATTGCCCCTAGACCTATTTCTCCCTATTGCATTCTATTGTGATTCTACATTGTTTGCACTACTTTTATAACTGTTACCTACCTGATTTTGGTTTGTGTGCATGTAATTTGTGTAGATTACTTACCTCCCAAGGGAGTATATCCTCTGAGATACGTTTGGCATATTGCCACTAAAATAAAGTAACTTTATTTTTAGTAACTCTGAGTATTGTGTTTTCTTGTGATATAGTGCTATATAAGTGGCATAGTAGGAGCTTTGCATGACTCCTAGTTCAGCCTAAGCTGCTCTGCTATAGCTACCTCTATCAGCCTAAGCTGCTAGAACACCTCTATTCTACTAATAAGGGATAACTGGACCTGGCACAAGGTGTAAGTACCACAAGGTACCCACTATAAGCCAGGCCAGCCTCCTACAGACATCAACATCACAGAGGCCAGCACTGAGAGGGGCCCTGCTGTCTTGTCTACCTCATGCTCCATGTCGGCCCTAAGAAGTGAGAGCCTGTAACATCAGCACATGAGCTCCCCAGCCGGGGCTTATGAGAATCAATGGTGTCTCTGTCGTCCTGGCTTGAACCAAGCCATGAACCAAGCCCCTTGTGGTCACCCAGCCCCCATTTTTTCTAGGTACTGCTCCCATTGACTTTACCGCCGCTAGGAGCACCTCTGCACCCGGACACTTGGGCAGGTAACTCAAAACTGCTGGTTGGTGGTTCTAAGGACCTTGGCCCCTACTTACCATAAGTACGGAAGAACAGTCCTGAAACTCGATTGCAAGTAACCGTGTGCAGTGTTAAGAGTACTGTGTTCAATCAAGGCTCATGCCTCAAATCTGACAACTGTATTTTCTAAGCGTTGAAATATCACTAACTCGAAAATTTACTTACTTGATTTTGAAGATCTTGGTGTCTAAATGGACATAAAAATATGTGTTATTTTCCTAAATTGGTCTTGAGTTTCTTCTTGTGTGTGTGTGTTTCATTTATTGACTGTGTGTTACCCTCTGATAAGCCTAACTGCTCGCCCACACTACCACAAAGGAGATCTGTTGGAATTATGTTTGTACCCCCTGCAAAAATCTGCATAGTTTCCCATTAGATTCAGTACACTACATAGATAGCCAGCTTTCTACACCTACTCCCAGCTGCCTTTGTTAACTCAGAGGTTTACTGGCACTCACAATTCCTCTATAGAAGCTCCTCACTCATAGCAGAATAATTGGGTACCGGAAGATAACAACATTATGACTTGTTTTCTATGTGTTATCTTTTGTAATGGTTTCTGAAGGGGACTGATGGGATTCAGTGGCAATTGGGGATCGCTGGCGTGGGTGGTGGGTGAGCAAGGGATAGTGCTGAGAATATTACTATTATACCTTCTGTACATGCTATGCATAAGTTAGCTTCCGTATTACAGCCAGTATTGCTTACTATTTCACACGCCATCTTCATTCTAGCGTCTCTCTCTACCAGATTACCACAACCCTTAACTGTGTCACATGGAATATCAAGGGCTTAATAGACCCAGGAAGATGCACCAGGTCAGGGCGTACTTGGCGAGATATAATATGTATTGAAGTTGTACTACTTCAAGCAACTCAACTCGCACCCCATTCTGAGAAACAATATCAGAGAAAGTGGGCTTTACATGCCCGCTTCTCTTCTTTCTCATCCTATGCTAGAAGAGTGGCAATCCTGATAAATAAAGAGACAGAATTCCAAGAAATACTCCCCAAATCATACACTCAGGGCTGGTACCTCATAGTGTAGGGCATTTTAGGGGAACACCACCTTACACTAGTGAACGTTTACAGTCTGAACATTGATGACCCTCACTTCTTGCAAATCTTATAGGTGGCATGCTTGGTATATCCCACAGGCCTTTACTTTGGGTATGGTCTTGAACACTATTATGGACGTAGAAAAAATCAGATCACACACTGAAAGGAGACCCACATTGGCCTCATCCAATACTCTTTGCTCAATAATGACAGGTCACAAGCTCTTGGACATTTGCCACGTGCAACACCCTGAGCTGAAAGAGTGTACATTCATATCCTCTACACGTTCTGTGTGGTACAGACTGGGCTTCTGGTTGATGTGAGCTGATATTAGTACATAGACCTCAACAATACACCATCTTGCTCGAACCCTCTTAGACAACGCACTAGTGAAGCTCAAATTGAACACTGCACTGCTCCGCACACACCTGCACCAAGAGATCCCAGACTACTTTAACATGAATGAGGGCTTAGTGCCAAAGAAGGGCACATTGTAGGAGGCCTTTAAGGTGGTCATATGAGGATTCTGTATCTCAGAAAGCCATGGAGTCTGAGGTCGATCTGACACAAGCTGACAAACTGGAGCAAAACATTGGTGAGCTCAAACTGGACTGGCAGGAATCACCCGAACCAGCCACATTAACAGCAACTTAAAATGTCTGACTTCAGTTCCCTTGCAGAGTGTGAAATGAAATATAATCCAGTTGTTTTGAACATAGCTGCTTAACAGTCTACTATTCTGATCCTTAATAGGACAATCAGAGCCTGTGCTCTTACTTTTTCCTGCTTCTGATATTGTTGCAGCTTGAGTTTGCTCATTAGGAGTTAATAATTTATTCCATTATCTACTTTGACCTGGATTTCCCTTGCTGCTCAGAAGCAGGATGATTAGCTATCTCATTTACTGGGATGGTCCTGAGCCGCAGCACTCTTTTACTATTTACCGTGATTCTTCTTTTGTGGGAGGGGCTTCAAGCCACCGTCCTCAGATCATACATGTGTCCCCCAGCAATTTTAGTTATATTTGTCAAAAGTAGCAAATTGGCCTTACACATGTGTTTATAATCTTTCTTCCTTAATTGTGATACATATTGCAAAATCAATAGAATTGATTGCACAATGGTGCAAGGATGCCCGAGTTGGTGCAGGGAGCTCAAATCTGTGCAGGGTGAAACACAGGGGTGTGCCTGCTTCAACACCCTCAGCATGCTTCGAAAGATCTACAAATGGATCCCCACCGGAACCAGAAGGACGGTCACCCAAGCGCTCGTAAGCAGCAGACTGGACTACAGCAACGCCCTCTACACAGGAACCATGGCCAAGCTCCAGAAAAGACTGCAACACATACAGAAAGCCTCTGCACGCCTCATCCTGGACATCCCCCGCCACAGCCATATCACAGCCCACCTGAGAGACCTGCACTGGCTCCCGTCAACAAGAGAATCACGTTCAAGCTTCTCACGCACACTCACAAAGCACTGCACAACACCGGACCAGAATACCTCAACAGACGGCTCTCCTTCTACACCCGACACGCCAGCTTCGCTCCACTGACCGTGCCCCCTCCACCGTTTCATGCATCCACAGAACGACCGCCAGTGGCAGATCGTTCTCCCACCTCGCTGCCAAGACGGGGAACACTCTTCCTATCCATCTGCAACAGACACAGGACCTATTAACCTTCAGGAGACACCTCAAGACCTGGCTGTTTGTACAGTAGCAGCACCCCACCCCCTTCGCTCCCCTCAGTGCTTTGAGACCCTCACGGATGAGTAGTGCACTTTACAAATGATATGATTGATTGATTGATTGATTGCTGTTTTCCTGTAAATACGGCGCATCCCTGCATTTCAAAAGTGGTGCAGCTGTTTTTGCCGCTGCTCCGAGCTCCGCCACTTTTGAAAAAATCAGGGCCTCAATGTGCCACATGTCCTTCGCTACTTGCACAGGGTGGCCCAACAATGACTCTTACACACCTCCATGCACCATTTGGGAATGGGCACAAAAGTGAACATGTACAACTTATCGGGCATGTCTGTGATCATCATTTGTGCTGCTGTACAATTAGCTTCAGTTTCACAATGTAACAAGGTTGCCTGTGTTGTGGTAATGGTTGGCATTGTGCATAAAAGGACACCTTCATGCGTAAGAACAGGCACAAGTGGCATTAATCTTGCACTACAGGCACAATCTCACTAGCCCTTAATGCAACAGTACCATCATACAAATATTTGCCAATGTGGATCCAAGCTGCCCATTCCCCTTGTGCCACATTAACAAGCACACACATTGCATGCATTGAGCCACATTGTACATCCTTACACCAAAATATGCCTGTGGCATACATGCTGTATGCAAGGAAATGTCCCTAATGTAGGGAGGGGCCAACTAATGGGGCTGACAATCCATAAAGCTTGCACTGTGCCATTCAATTAGCACGTGTGGGGCCTGCTAAAGGCGGATTACAGAGTTAAGCAAGTATTGTAAGCATTGGACCACCCTGTGCTTTGCTGCACTAGTGCCATCATTCATGTTACCAATGCAGTAAAGCACCAAAATACAGGCAACACTCATTATACTATTGTGGGAATGTCCACCATGGTGAATAGGAATGTAAATGATGTGCTACTATGGTGTCAGTGGCTGGGGCAAGAGGCCTGCAAGGAATATGGTGGTGTGGGATCAATGCAAAAAATACTTTAAAAGGTTGCCCCATGTGTGATGCACAATGCAACACATAATAAATAACTAAAACCTAAGGTCTGAAACATGTCACTGAGCCACCAGTAGCAAATAAAGGATGAGCCATGTCAACAACCACTACAGTCAAAGATTTAAATTTTTACAATTTAATTGCAGAGGATGATGCCTTACCTCCTGCCGACCTGCTTGTCCTGGATTTTACAGACAACATGGATGACCAGCTGCCGACCATCAATGAAGAGACTCTCCAGGATGTCCTAGGTTTCGTCCAGACACCACCTTCAGTCGCAGGGAGGATACACATCATGGGAGGGGACTCCACACGAACCACCCAACTACCAACACACACAGCACCAACCAGTCCTGCAACAGCCCTGGATTCTGAGGACCCATACATCACCTTTCAGAGGACAGTGGTAGGCGGGAGCTGGCCAAGTAGGTGCGGGTGGGGATGGAGACCATGACAGGCAGCCTAGAGGGAGTGCAGGGGTGCCTCAAACCAAATAAGAACAACACAGCTGCCATCAGAGGCACCCTCTCCCTGCTACGTTGACTCCAGCAGTACCTGGCTGACATAGCTGCTGTCATGAGGCAGAGGTTTCAACAATTGCCCTCCCAAAGTGGCAGTATCATGATAACAGGCTTGGGCGATACAAAATGCCCTGGAGTCCAAACACGGGAAGTGCCTTCCTTTAGGGAAAACATGGCTGCCTACCAACGTGATGTAGCTGCAGTGTTGAGAAATCAGCAGTTCCTCCTTGCTGCAGTGATTCCTTATGTGTTCCCACAAATGGCAGCTGCCAGGACCTTTGATTCCACATCTGTATCCCCTGATGTGTGTTTGGTCCCCTCAACTTCAACAACAGCGCCACCTCTGACACAGGAGACACCACACACTTCAGAGGATGAAGATGTGGAAGGAAAAACATTCACACATAAAACCACCTGGTAGCACCAGTCTGTGCCACATGGACAGTATCTCCTTAGTTCTGTGCTTAAGGTCATGGCAGTGTTGTGACAGCTGTCAATGTGCCCTCTTCACTCAGCCATTGTTGACTTATCTGCTATGGACTGTCATTGTCTCAATTCCTAAGTACTACACGAGGGCCCCTGAATAACAAGGATGGCCCCTCCAGGGAAATATTGTAATATAAACACACCATGGGCCCCCCTACAGACAGCTTATTCCATGTAATATAAATGTAATGGTATGATTTAGATACAATTATGCATATCTCTCAAGCGCTATAAGCAAACATTAGCATTAACTTTATTGTGATCTCAACACATATAGAGATTCAATCATTATTTAATACTTTCACAAAATTATATAAACATGTCAGAAAAAATTAATAGAAAAAAGCTAAGAAAAAAAACCAAATAACCCTCACGGATCTGAGCAAGAAAATCCTCCAATTAGCAAACATTACCATCAAACAACCCACACATACACAAGCACTACTACTCACCCTCTAAGAAAAAACATCCATATAATGCAAAATACCAATAGTTAAACAATGCAACATTCAAATATGTTAAATTATTAATAACCTTCAGTCTGTGATTAATCCACCATAGTCAATTTCATAATCTATTATATTCAATATGTGTTGGATAGGCTCTAAGTTCGATCTAAGCCCAACATGACATGATATAATGTCTTTTTAGGTAGAATACACCAATGAAGTGTCAAATGAAATAAATATGGAGTCGGTACACCTATAAATTCGATCTACTCCCAATATGACATAATATGAAGTATTTTTGGATAGAATACGCCAATGAAATTTCAAATGAAATCAATGTGGATTGGGTACGCCAATGCGCGTTTCGGTGTCAATTCTTCCAGGGCTGTCCAATTCCAAAGATTTCCTTTAAATATAATAATGTGGGGTAGTTTGGAACTACAGGCTTCTCCACTTTAAAATGATAGAGTCTTGTACGCCCCGAATATTCGCAATGTGTCTCTGACGTATCTCAGAGAGCTGAAACTACCAGCAATATATAGCATAGTAGTTAACTACCGGATAACACTCTTCAGTTGTCCTCTTTCAGTGTGTTCTTAATGGCCATATGTGTTCCTCTATGAATAATTATGTGTATGCTGGCCCAAAAAATGGGAGATCTGCAAGATGTACTGATGGAACCCCTGTATCCCTTGGCGAACAGGCAAAAGTCTCAATTCCTACCTATTGTCAATCTGGACATCTCCTCACTAATGCACACTTCTCCTACCCATGTCTCATGACATGTCTCTTACCCTTGGACTCTGAATGTGCATCAAATGGTTGAGGATCTCTCATGGGGTCAGTGAACTTGACATTGTACTGCATTTGAAAATAAACTTGCACATTTAAATAAATCACCATAATCACATGTATCATGCACTTTTTTTCAGCGTTTAACTCATAAAAATGTCTGCAATGTGTGAAGCAATGTTAAATGAGAACAGAGCCAAATGACATGTGTGGCTTACTGTGAGACACAAATTGCGTCATTTTTTTACTCAAAAGCAGCACAAACTTGCAAAATCCAATTGTATTTTGTAAGTTTGCCCGTTTTTCCATCAAAAAGCGGAGCAAATGCGGCGCTAACAAAGTATAAATATGGGCCTAAGGCACACACTAGACTCAAACTTGATAAAGGTGACCAATAGTATTGTGGACTACAAACACCTTACTGAGCCTCACAAGCATGTATTGAACATATTTCCATTCAACTCAACATATGGCACGAATGGTTCAGATTTCAAGTGTCAGGAAATTTCCCTGACGAATGTACCAATACAACATGTGTGAGGAACTGAAGAGCATATTCAAAACTGTGACAGTCAGCTGTCAGTTTGCAAGTATCCATACCCCAAATAAGGTGGAGCAAAATGTGCAAAACATTTCTAAAAAGATTGTGACAGATCTTAGCAATGACAATTGATGTAGCTTCATTACATGTCAAATATATTGGATCCATACACAATCAGAGTGTCAGGAACTGCGCTGAAAACTTTCTTGAGTAGCTGATGTCATAGCACTGCCAATCAGACAGCTCCTTGGACACTGAGGATACAAATAGTCATACATATAAATCAATATTGAATGGAGACACTAAGGCACTCCCTCAACTTGTCCAGTTCAGACATGAGAACACCTTGACAGTCAGTCAGCATGGACACCTAACTGTCCAAAATATGACAGGATATATTGGTACCTAAAAACACAAGCTATCAAAAACCTAACCTACACTAAGCTAACCTATATTAACGTATTGTAATTTAACTCTACAGCTATCTATCCTATTCTAAACTTAACTTATACACATAACACCACTCAATAAACATTGTCCCCCAACTTCCCTTAAGAGACAATAGACGTGTAGAACAATATGAACTAAACTACACACGTACTAACTAAAACTATGTTCTAAACAAATACATATTTGTTTGTATTTTTAATTTTTTTAAAACGTTTTTGTACATATACTCCTAAACATAACCCCCCCACTTAACTACACCAAAACAAAAACAATGCCTAAATCCCCCCAAACTACACAAACTATATCCTACACCTAACCTACATTATCCTACCCAACCTATGTTTAACCCCCTAAAACCTACTAAAACGTTGAACAATGCACGCTGGGTAAGGTCCATAGAAGTGGTGAGTGGCCACACCTACAGCTTCTTGAGCTTAGTCTTTATGAACTTGAACAGTTTACAGTTTCGGGAATTGTCTGCCTCCAGTCTGGCCAACTGAGCCATCAGCTCAGCCAGGTCTTTTCCCATTTCTCTCTTAAAGCTAGTTCCAGTGGCAGATGGTGGTGGCTGTTGTGGTGCTGGTGCTGTCTGATGTGCTGCTGATGTTGAGGATCCTGGACCTGAAGGAGCACCACGGACTCTGGATGTTGAGGACACTCCTGTAGTTGAGGTATTTTTAGGATGTTTGGCTTGTCCACCATTAGGGAAGGCCTTCCTCACCCCAGATGACTTTTCCGTGCAGTATCTCCTTGCCACCATTCTTTAACCAGCCTGAACCTTGCAAATGTGGCGGAACCTTTCCACACATTTAACAAACTTCTATTTTTGCACTGGAGTCACTGTGGCAGCTAAAACATGAGGAGAACATGTCATCAGTAACTGCATTGGGTAGAGGAAGAACAAGCAAGTATAGTAAACAGCATTTTGTGATGACACATGTTGACAAGCGCAAGACCCAAGTCCATACAATTCTGCCTAGCAAGCATCTATAGTATTAGGTACATGTCACAGGGCTAATGGCTCTCCAAAGTTACACACTAGGGTCAAGATGAGAGAGGGTCTAGAGCCTCCTTCCACCACATTAGCCTCATAAGAAATATGACGCAAATAAGGCACAAAAAGGCCAAATGGTCAGCAGAATCTCAACAAGTGGTGCAATACCTGTATTGTGCCACATTGTCACCCCTTGCCCCACATCAGGTACTTTGCCATGTGTGCAGCAAATAAGTCCTGTTATATCACTTCCTGGGCGTCTGTTTCCTGATATGCGCTGTTTTTTACCATGAAGGCTTACAAGGCCTGTTGACTTGCAATTGACGTTCAGAGGCCAGGCGTCATTTCTGGAATTAGTAACGTATGTAGGACAATTGTATGCGTCAAATGTTTTGACGCGTACAAGGCATGTGTGAATTTTTGAGGGAAGCCTGAGACAGGAAGACAGTTCAGACACACATGGTGCCAGGCTTGATTTTAGTTATTTGCGCTGTATGGAGATGTTCCATATGCATCAACATTTCTTAAACATAGCATCCATGTGGGGATTTATGTAGAAAGGCTGGCAGTGCACCCACATTCACATTCCTTGTTACAAGGGCTATGCATGTATGTGTTTTGTATGGTATGGCTACATGTTTGTGCATGTGCATTTTATTGTGTACCTGTAACCTAGGAATGAGTTATCATATGTATGTATGTGTGTGTGATGCATGTGAGGACTGATACAGTATGCAAATGTGGCTGTGTATGAAGACTCTTAGCCACATCCATATTTACACGTGTACTGAGTGTACATATGGGATGCCACTCACTTTGTGGGCATACCACATTATAATGTTAAAATTCCGACTGTATGTTACTTTACTATACATAACATATGATGGGAAGGACCATGTGCAATACATGTTCTGGCATATCATACCCTTAACAAATCTTTCGCAATGGATGCTGTTGACTACGGCCGGAATAAGATCCTGTCAGCTATTCCAATGTTAGTGCACATATGTACATACTCAGGTGTTATGTAAGGAGCAGAGTTAATGATGCAGAGCAACACATGTAATGTATGGTTCCCCATGCATGCAAAATGTTGGACATGATGTGCTGACATATGTGATTGTAGCAATATATGTGACATGTATTTTGTGTGATGATTTATGTATCATGTCTGATAAGTGCTGCATGATACAGTGGAGTGTTTAGGGGTTGGACACATACCAAATCTCGAATACAGCTATCTTGTATGTAGGCCATTGTTCCAAAGATGTGTACTCATATCTGTGTAACACATGTTTCACAATGGGGGGACATTTGTACAGGTCATGATCATTTGTAAGTAATCATGTGACAGGTACACATTTAATGATGTTAATTGTAAACATTTGTCCATCTGCAAAGTGACAGCAACAAGCCTGGTCCCCCTAGCTGGGACATGTGTGTATACATTTAGGTATGTTGTGTTAACAACCTACATTTTCTAAGTTCAATTACTCAAACATTTATGTTATTGGCAGATTGATGAAATTGAATACAATCTGTACAACAGGAGTGCTCTCATGCAGTCATGGCACCCTAGTCCTCAATTAGCAATTTGAATTGTCATACAGGGCCATTGTTGCATGTATGAACACCGGAAGACTCTGGTCACCTCAGCTCAGTTCACTGTGTGCAATCAGCAGGGCCCTGACTGTGTCAAGGAGCAATGTAGCCTACTCAGGATTTTGAGGGGGCATTTGTTGGTGATCTCCCATCCTCATGATGGTTCATCTGCACTGCAATGCACAGTCCCCTGCAGACAAACACCTGCACATTTGTAATTCAATGGCCATGTATGTGTAGTTGCTTTTGAGGACTTGATGTCAGGCTTGCCCTATCATATACTGGAGAATGGCAGCTTGTTTGTGTGGGACATGTCTCATCAGTTCCCATTGTTTCACATGATTTGCCAAGAATCGGTGTAGTTATTCCTTGGATGCTTTGTCAGGTCCTTGATATATCATTTTGAACTGTGTCTTGTCTGTAGACCCAGGATACAGATACTGTCCTCCCTGGGCTTCCCTTCTTTGTGGATGATCACTATGGAAGCCTGGCACTGGTCTACAGGAGTACTCACCCCTTCTGGCTCTTCTTACACATCTGCTTCACATGTAAGGCAAGCATAGTGGCTGTCAACGTTTTTGGTTTCATTGTTACCCCATTGGGCCCTGATGCTTTAAAGGGCTGCACAACTCTGATGTCTCTTACAATTTCCTGCAGGGAACGTGCGTCTTCTAAGGCTTCCCTATCCTCTGTAGTGAGGCTTGAGTGGGGCATGTCACCCAGGAGCTTGTCTGCTTTGTTTTTTTTGTGGCAAAATACCTTGTATAGTCGATTTTCCTGCAGTAGTGGCCAGATATTTGGGCTATGGTTTGTCCACTACTAGGGAGTTCCCCTGACTCCTTCTGGATACTAGCTACCCATCTATCCTCTGCCTCATACCTGTCCAGCCAGGCCAACATTGTTCCTGTTGTGTCTCCCATTACATTGATGTTGTGCTGTGTTGCCCTATGATGCATATTTGCTGCTTCCTGGGCCACATCTCAGTTTTGATTTTGCTTAAGGGCTAGGATGTGGGTTCCCTCTGATCCCTCCTCATCAGGTACGCATGCCTCAAGGGACAAAAACTCATGTGCAAGAGCCTTCAATTTGTCACTTTTAGTTGGTTCCCTTGCGCCATCATAATGAGACCCACCCCCTTGACTACTGTCTCATAGGCCACCCACTACGTGAGTGGAGTCTCAACTGATGTGCTGTTTCCATGTAACTGATGGTCATTTGCGTCTAACATCGATTCTCAACGTTTTGGCTCTTTAGGGTACCAAGGCCTCAATATGACGCAAGTAGTGTTTGTCCTCTAGGGCCCACCCTACACCAGCCTCAGGGGAAAATAGTCAGAAATACCCCTGGATAAGTTGGTGGCATCACTGACTTTTAACAACTGGTGAGTCGGCATAAGAAAGTGATCAGTTTAGGAAAGACTCTCATGCACCCCCAAGTAACAGAATGAAGTGCTGGCTTGCTGGGTTTAGGGTACACCATAAATATGCCAGTCCCTGGGCAGTGAGGAAGTTTGCTAATGGTCGTCTGACTGAGTCCAGGGGCCTGGGGGGATGTAGGTGTATGCTGTCACTTGGTGTTCAGGTGAGGTCCCCTCACATGATCATTTCCACATCTGGAAGACTGTGTAGCAGAGTGGTCAGGGCTGATAGGACGGAGTTGTGAAGTTATGTTGTGATATCGACTGGAGGTATGTTTAACATGCCCCCCTTTCCAGGTCCCAGAGAGCACCATATAGGGACCCAGAGAATTGGGCCATATTTGCCAAATGACCAGGGGTAGCATTCGCCTCACAAAAATGACTACTCCTCTAGAGGAGGTGGTATGTCTCACATTAGCAGCCTTATCATTTTCCTAATGGTGAAGGGCATTATGCCTATTGTCTAGAAGGTGAGTGTCTTGTAGGAGAACCATCTCAGGAGAATCTGGTATGATGTACTTGGGCACCACTGTCTGTTTCACTTTGTCGGGTAGGCCATTGACGTTCCAGGATACTATCCTTAGTGTTAACGTACAAACTTTGGACATCCCATTGTATGATTAAAGGACCACACACGAGGGATGCCGTCCCTAAGCTGTTTGTGGTTCAGACTGTGAGAGAGATTATCCTGTGTGCCTCAGCTATGTTGACTGCTGGTATGTATCTTGCTTGAACATCAACTACAACAACTATCCAATTAATCCTCTGCAATCATCACTCCCCCTCCCTGCTACACTGTGCTGCAGATTCTTAACTGCCCACCTTCCCAGTTGCACATAGTGCCTGTTGGCCCAAACAAACATACTGCTAACTAGTATGCATCACTACTGCCTTCTGGCCCCCACCCAGCCCCTTGCTTGAATGTCTTTACCAAATTGGTGTCTCATATCCTCTGTCTAAATCTTGATGCCAATTTCCAATTCAGGACCATCGCAGCCTGCTCCCACCCCTCCCACAAGAAGTTTTGGGTGCATATCCAGTACCACATTTATGATCCCACAAGCCCCTCTCGTCTCCCCATGGGTCCCAAGATCCGTTTGGGTGATCTGGACAGTGCCCCAGGCTAGGTGTTATATTTTTTGACCCGCAGCTCCACTTCAAGTGTTCCACTATACTGCTATTCCATGGCACCACCCCGGAGCCTCTTAGGGCAGTTACAGTGTCTTGACCCTCCTGCCAGCTGACATTCAATCTAGCCAATCACAACCAGCTTCTGGGCTTGCTAAAAAGTGAGTTTTGCATGCTGCAACTAACGAAAGCTGTGCCAGAGTAGTTGTTGTGTACTTGTGAACCCTATCCCTCAGAGCCGTCTTCATCTAGAGGACACTGCAACGCAGCCTGTGGACCCAAAGACAGTTACTGCGGACGAAGGTAACCCAAGCTTTACCTATATGCAATGGAGAGGCAGAACGAACTGCTTGGTGACTCACGTCCTGGTATCGGATGTTTGGGCTAAGGGTGTGCTTCTGGGCTTTCATGATGCACCTGGGATGCGGTGGGCTCCCTCCACCTGTAAGATTTTTGTGAGTCCACTTGTTTGTATCTGTTTCAGGATGAGATCGTCCACAAACAGGTCCATGGCTAGACCCTTGGTATTTTGAGGTATCTCTAGTTTCCCTAGATCTTTCCAGCAAGCCCAGCCCTCCAAGTCTTCCAACTTATCTTACAACTGTTCTACTGTGGGTTCACATAAATTTTCAAACATGGCCGCATGCTCACATTTGCTTCCCACAACCTATGTAACATTTCCAGTGATTGTATTTTGGTCTTTAACATGAACAGTACTCAGGGTTCCATTGGTACCAATGGTGTGCCCCCTTTAAACAGCTGCTCTGAGCAGGTGGCAAACGTAGCAGCAACATTTGGCACAGTTGTTTTTGTTACACTCCACTGCACCATTTTGGCTACCCCTACCAGCTTTACACCACCCTTGCGTGCTTAATGCCTGTCACAGCCATTTTGTGGCAGAAGGTGTTACAAAGCGGCACAATGCCGGACTTGTGCCGCTATGAGTTTCTGCTGCTTAGATATTTGCATTGTTTGGCCACAGTATCATAATATGTTTGTCACTAATGTTGCACAAGGATGCTTTAGGCCCTCTTAAATCAGGGCCTACGTCCCTAAGTTCTTTACAACTGTTGTGATGTAGTCATGCTCTCTGAGATATGTGCAAGTTACAATTGGAACATGATGGTGTAAAAGAGTATGCCATGTACATTCTGAGTTTCTGTGATTTTATTTGATTATTTACATGGTGATTCTTGGAGTACAGCTCTGTGTGGAAAGGTTTTGCGCTATTAGCTCACTTCTGCGTACTCCAGCAGCTGTATTTTGTTGGTCCCCCTCCTCCAGTTGTACACGATTGTTGTCATCCCCCTTCTTGGGGACATCTACTTGGTCATCCTGGGGGACATGCGTGCGTACACAAATGCTGTGCAAAAAGGCACACACAAGAATGCTTTTGCAGACAAGAAGTGGTGCATATAACTGTCCACCTTCTGTAAGATGTAGGCATCTGAACCTTGATTTGAGGAGATCAAATCTCCGCTCTGCGACATTTATCGTCCTTATGTGGGCTTCATTATAGGTCTGCTGTGCATCCTTTTATTTCCAATTGGTGTCATGACCCATGGCTGGATGCCGTAACCTTGGTCAGCTGCAAAGGAATGTGAGAACAGGTATCAATCATGCACGTTAGTCAATTGCTAGGTGCCATGGCCCATATTTGTTTTGAGTGGAGTGGTGTATCAGTCTAACATCTGGTATTGTGTGTGTTCCTGTTTGGATATATGGTTGCATTGGTCTGTGGTGGTGCACTTTCAGATCATGGGTTGTGTCTTAGGTACATGGTGATTGTAATTGGAATATTTGTCTGACAGTTCACCCAAGCCAAATGTGTGTGGCGTTCTCTATATTTGATCCAGGGGACCAAAGATACAAAGTCCTGGAAACTCTTTGCACCACATTAGCCTCATATTTGTAGACCCTATAGTGGGCCAGCTAGGCGAATAATCACAGTGCCATGTTTAGAAAGTGCCACTATCCATGCTGTGCAACACTTAGGCCCTCATTACGAGCCTGGCGGTCTGTGACCGCCAGGCTCGCGGTTGGCGGGAGCACCGCCGACAGCCTGGCGGTGCCCCTTAGGGCATTCTGACCGCGGCGCTTTGGCCGCGGTCAGTGCAGGAAAACCGGCGGTCTCCCGCCGGTTTTCCGCTGCCCGTCAGAATCCTCCAAGGCGGCGCAGCATGCTGCGCCGCCTTGGGGATTCTGACACCCCCTACCGCCATCCTGTTCCTGGCGGTTCGCCCGCCAGGAACAGGATGGCGGTAGGGGGTGTCGCGGGGCCCCTGGGGGCCCCTGCAGTGCCCATGCCAATGGCATGGGCACTGCAGGGGCCCCCGTCAGAGGGCCCCGCTTGTATTTCACTGTCTGCATAGCAGACAGTGAAATACGCGACGGGTGCAGTAGCACCCGTCGCACCTTCCCACTCCGCCGGCTCGATTCCGAGCCGGCGTCCTCGTGGGAAGGTTGTTTCCCGCTGGGCTGGCGGGCGGCCGCCCACCTGCCCAGCGGGAAACTCAGAATGCCGGCCGCGGTCTTCAGACCGCGGTGCGGTATTCCTGCGGCGCAACTTTGGCGGGCGGCCTCCGCCGCCCGTCAAAGTTGTAATGAGGGCCTTAGTGTACCTTAGCAACACATTATGCCTGTGCAAAGCACCATGTATGTACGGGGTATATTCCCCCATTAGGCTAAAGCTAAAATGGTGCAGAGGAGGTTCCAATGAATATATTTTATCTGGTACTTTTGATGCCTGTACAGAGCAACGATAAAAATGGGGCGCACCATTGCTTTAAATGTGGGCCTATGTACGTTGTATATTTGCACCAGACATTTGCCATTTATCCTGCACAGTCCATTGATAGCATCCATCAGGTTGACACTATTGCACCTACTATGCACCATGGTGCACCATATGTTGACTATGGCAAACATGTGGGGTGTAGAGGGGCGCTAAGGTGCCCAAGTGAGTTAGCACTGCTTTAGATGCTGTACACCTTTTCTGCCATGTGGCCCTCTGTGCCTTCAGTTTAGATCAGCAGAAGAGTGATGTAGTAGACATGTGTTCCTATTTTGTGTGTTGTGTGCCATGTAGCAAGTGTTGGGCCCTGTGTGTTGCATGTGAATCCCACCCCTTGCTGGCATACGTATGTGCATGAGGTCTGTATGCGCAGTGTGGAACAGTTATATGGGATGCATTGTGATGTATGCCTGATTTATCAGACAGCTGTGGGACAGGACAGGGCATGCTGTGCTTTTCAGCAGTGCCCTGCATCAGAAGTCCAACCCTGCTAAGTTCCAGGTATCCTCATTCATGTGAATATCTGGCCTCTCCCTATACATTGTCAGTAGTACATCTTGCACAGTCCATTGTTGGTACCCTTGTATCATGGTATGGAGATGTGGGATTTACTGGTCGGTTTGTTGGTGTGCTGTGAGGTGTCCATTCCTGCACATGATCTTTCATTGATGGTGATTTTGTATTTCAATGTGTGCTGCACTATGGACCTCACAAGGGAAAGCTGTACACAATGAGTATAACTATGATATTTAGGTGATATGCAGATGGTGATGGGACCACCCGGGTGGCAATAGATATCAGTGCTGCATGAGACCTCTACTGCATAGTTAATGTGGGGCAGTGCCAATATGTGTGTTGTTTGACGTTTGAATGCCCAATGCAAATCACAGAGCTGAGTGATTCCTTGATAAGTGGTTTATGTGTGTGTGTAGGATCTGTATTTTGTTGTGAACCTGTAGACACATGTATTTGTTTGAGTCCAGCTTTTGCATTCCTAGGGAACATTGCTCCACCTGTCCATCCAGTGATGTGTCAGGTGGTGCCAGCGACTTGTAGATATGGGTGTATGTGGGGGTGATGTGCATGCAGTGTAGTGTGGCATGTGGTTTATGTGTTGTGGTCTATGCATCTGTGTTCCCTGTCCATGTTTGTTTGATGTTATGTTTGTATTGTTTGTAGTACAAGTTGGGTGTTATGATTTGTATGGTATCTTAACTACAAGCAGGCCATTGCCAAATTGTCCATCCTGGAATTGTTGGTTTATATTGGAATGCCTGAAGATGTAACAATCATGGACTCTTCCGGGATATTTGGCAAGGATGTTTATGATAATTCCACTGTAATCTAAGATGGCCTGAACATTGATGAAATAGGTATGGTTGCAGTTCCTCTAGAGGTGTTCGGTTGCTGCAGGTGGGACAAGTTGTACATGGGTGCAGTCCATTGCACCCAGCACATGCGGGAAGCCATCAATCTGATAGAAACCTTGCTTGGTCCCCTGCTGAAGTTCCTGGGTGTTGGGGAATCAGATGTGTTGGGGTGTGAGTCTGATGATGGCATTCAGAACCTTTGTAAGGAGGGCAGAGAGGGATGGTTGTGAGATCCCACCCACTTGTGCAGCAGTTGTCTGGAATGCACCTGATGCCAGCAAATGGAGGACAGCCAGGAGTTTGGTTATGGGCGGAATTGCTGTGTGACTCCGCACTATTGCTGTGATGTCTGGTGCTAGGGGGTGGAGCAGGTGTACAGTGGACTCCCACCTCAGACAGTGGAGTCTGATCACCTCTTCTTCCCTGAGGGCCAGGATGCTTGCATGCTGGCCAAAGATCCTCTCCCGTCTTCTACGCTGCGTTTGTCGCTGCTGTGGTGGTGTTTGCGGTTGCTGCAGTTGTGCTGTTAGCTCTTGGCGTCAACACTTCCATGGTGTCCTGTTGCTTTCCAATGCTCGTTCTGTGTTTTTCCTTCATGTAGTAGTGTGTGGGTTGCATTTTAACACTTGGTCTTACAGAGTTAGCGTCATTTTGTGGAGCCGGTCCTTTGCGTGCGTCCTTTTTCCATCGGGTTGTACATTTGGCATTAGCTGGCTAGTGTCATTTTTTAGGAGGGAACGCCTACCTTGCATATCATTGTCGTTAAACGACACAAGGTGAGGTGGCGCTCCTAAAAATGGTGGTAAGTTAAAACATTTGATGCTAGACTCCTTTAGCGTCATAATCTAAATATGCTGTTTAGTTAGCACTGCTTTTGTGTAAAAAAAAAAATGGTGCAAACATGGCGCTAACGTTTCTTAAATTTGGGCCTAAATGCTTTGCCCAATTGAATATGTATTTGTAAAATAAGATAACTGCACTTTTAATAATGTTATAAAGAGATTCATGTAATTATTGCAATAAAAGAATGTATATATTTTTAACAAAATATACTCTCTGAACTGCACACTGATGTCCTTATAAGTGAGAATATGGTTAAGGTTACTGGGCAAAGTTGTTACTAATTCTAGCACCCAATACTTCTCCCAGCTCCAATCTTGGCAATATTAGCAGAATAAGGTATCTCTTACCTTAGGCCAGAGACCTACCACTAATGTCTGTGGTATCTGTGATGTCACCATAAAACACCAAGCGTCTGCGTTGGAGATGCAGGAGCAAGAGCAGTCTGGGGTTTGTCAATTGTCCTTTCCAAGTCAGTCTCTACTTTGACATCAGTCTCTAATGAGTGGTGAGCCACATGTTTGAAATGCGAGAAATGTCACGTAATGGATTCCCCAGGACATTGGGCATTCACCATGTGTTCTTTGCTGTTTACGACATGGAATCGCTCAGCATCAAATGGAGCATCAGACTTACTTTTTTGCAGCTGACGGGCGAGCAGTCGATCTCCTCTCATGAAAACAACGTCTTTTGCATTTGGTCGCTTATCAACATGGGCCTTTGTTTTCTAATTACGATCCAGATCTTTAGTATGGGTTTGTTCCTCAGTATGTGATCTTGTGTTGGTCCATTGAAGTAACTTGGTCGTCATTGGTCTCCCAAACATGACAACTGTAGGGCTTTTAACTGTGGTAGAGTGAGGAGTTGAACAGTAAGTTTGTAGGGTAGAATTCAAGACAGTTTTAAGATTGAGCTTTTCCAATATGGCATGCAGAACAGCTTGCTTTAATTTACTCATGAAACACTGAACAAGACCATTAGCCTGTGGCAAAAGAGATGTGATCTTCTGATGTTCACATTAATATGACTGAGAAAATCTCTGAATTATTGATTGTTAAAAGGTGGGCCATTGTCATATTCTTAAATCGCAGCAATGGAAAACAGGTGTATTCATCAACAATTGCCATCAGGAGGACCAAAGAAGTCAACAGAAATTCTTTCCCATGCATGCTTTGGCAACTCTGAAATGCTTAAGAAGTGTTGAGTGGTTTTCGATGACAGGCAGTTGGATAGATGATAGGTCTTTAACTCTCTTTCAGCTCTTTCATTGACATGAGGAAACCAAACTCAGTTTCAGAGAGCTTGCTTGTAGCAACGATTCCACAATGTCCTTCATGGGCCATTTCAATTATCTGTTGTTACACACTCTCCGGAATAACAATTCTCAAAGCTCTCAGTATAATGCCTTCTTGAGTCACTGACAGTTCATCTTTGACATTCTTGTACTTTTGGTATTCACTGTCACTGGCAAGAGGTCGAGTATGCTGGTTCCAAGACTGATGTGTAATAATGTCTTTTACATTTAACATGTCACTATCTTGACTCATGGCAGTAATAATTTTCTCCAACAATATGGCAGCTGATATGTTTGATTTCACAATGATGTTTATGTAGGCTTCATCTTTGTTGGAAGGGGCATCAGTACACTGTATTGGCACTCTGCAGAAGTGGTCAGCAGGATTTTTATCTTTCATCGGACAATTGTGTAGTTGTACTCTTGTAGTCATAGACCCCATCGATCAGTGTGAGGAGGCATCTTGGCTTTAGAATTACCAAAGATGGTCATGATCTATCACAAGAGTAAAAGGCTTTCCGTACAAGAACATGTGGAAATGTTCACAAGCCCACACCACATCCAAAAAGTTTCTTTTTCAGGTTGTGAATAAGCATGTTCACTTTGGGACAAACTTTTGCTTGCATATGCCACAATGGCCCTCATTACAACCCTGGTGGACGGTGTTAAAGCGGCGGTAAGACCGGCAACAGGCCGGCGGTACAAAATTTGCAATTACGACCGTGGCGGAAACCGCCAACAAAGACAGCCACTTTAACACTCAGACCGCCACGGGGGTACAAACAAACAGCGCGGCGGTCACCGCCAACAGACAGGCGGGAGACAATGTACCGCCCACACTATTATGACAGGCCAATCCGCCATCTTTTCCGGGGTGGAATCACCGTGGATAAAAACACAGCGGAAACAGGAATTTCAAAGGGAAAACGCTCACCTCATCACACTCCACAAGGAACAAGGACACCATGGACCCGGAACTCCAAATTCTACCTGCGATAGTCTTCCTGCTCCTGTACCAGGAGCACGAATACCGGTGGCAAAGACCACAGTGAGTACTGCACCTACGACACAGGGGAGGGGGGAGGGAAAAAACAGGGACACACACACGCAACACCCACACCCCCAACCTCACCCACTACAACACAGACACTAATACATGTTGATACATAACAGTTACAGCCCCCAAGCCCCCCGGGAGAATGCAAAGACAAAAGGAAATGATTGTAACCATTGTAATCTATTAAAATCCAGTACTCAAAAATTTATATACACTATAAACAAATATATACACCAATAATACAAGTCCAGGTATTGCACCATTTAAATACCGTGGACCACTGGGCCCAAAATGCATGGGCGAGGCCCACACTCGATATCAGTTCAAAACAGAGAGAACACTGCAGGGGCATCAGATAGAAATACAACAGGCACCTCAGGGGGAAGGGAAGGGGGCGCACCTCAGCCGGATGAGTGCACGACGCCAGATCCACGAGGGGGCTCAATGCCCACTGTTCAATCCTGGGGAGTGCAAAGCCACAGTCTCTCAAGTCTCTACAGTGGGTGGTTTGCCAACTGTTCAATCCTGGGGAGTGCAAAGCCACAGTCTCTCAAGTCTCTACAGTGGGTGGATTGCCCACTGTTCAATCCTGGGGAGTGCAAAGCCACAGTCTCCCAAGTCTCACAAGTGGGTGGGTTGCCCACTGTTCAATCCTGGGGAGTGCAAAGCCACAGTCTCTCAAGTCTCACAAGTGGGTGGGTTGCCCACTGTTCAATCCTGGGGAGTGCAAAGCCACAGTCTCTCAAGTCTCTACAGTGGGTGGTTTGCCCACTGTTCAATCCTGGGGAGTGCAAAGCCACAGTCTCTCAAGTGGATAACAGTCTCCACTGGTTCTGGAGGGGGACTTGTGCCCAGAGTGCTTCATCCTGTGAAGGACAGAGGTAGTGGATGGATCTCTCCACTGGTTCTGGAGGGGGACTGGTGCCCAGAGTGTATCACTCACCCTGTGACGGACCCAGTTGAGTCAGTGCCCCTGCCGCTCATGGGCTAGCGGTGCTTGAGTTGGCAGTGCCCTGTTCAGCGGGGCTTGATCTGGCGGTGCCCTGTTCAGCGGTGCTTGTGCTGGCGGTCCTTCATGGCCCAGCGGGGCTTGTGCTGGTGGTCTTTCATGGCCCAGTAGGGCTTGTGCTGCCAGTCCTTCATGGCCCAGCGGGGCTTGTGCTGACGGTCCTTCATGGCCCAGCGGGGCTTGATTTGGCGGTGCCCTGTTCAGCGGTGCTTGATTTGGCGGTGCCCTGTTCAGCGGTGCTTGAGTTGTCGGTGCCCTGTTCAGCGGTGCTTGAGTTGGCGGTGCCCTGTTCAGCGGTGCTTGATTTGGCGGTGCCCTGTTCAGCTGTGCTTGTGCTGGCGGTCCTTCATGGCCCAGCGGGGCTTGTGCTGGCGGTCCTTCATGGCCCAGTGGTGCTTGTGCTGGCGGTCCTTCATGGCCCAGTGGGGCTTGTGCTGGCAGTCCTTCATGGCCCAGTGGTGCTTGTGCTGGAGGTCCTTCATGGCCCAGCGGTGGCCTCCTGGGCAGCTGGGCTGGCGGGGGCCCTCCTGGGCAGCTGGGCTGGGGCTGGCGGGGCCCTCCTGGGCAGCTGGGATGGGGCTGGCGGGGCCCTCCTGGGCAGCTGGGATGGGGCTGGCAGGGCCCTCCTGAGCAGCGGGGATGATGACGGTCTTCTCCGCCGTGCTGCTCTTCCCAGACTTGCCGGGTTTCTTGTGTAACAGCTGACTCCACACTCCCAACGGGACCCCTGGGAGCGGCTTTGGTGGATGGAGTCTTCCCCCTCTCCCGCCGGGCACTGGCCAACTTCTGATGCTTCACAGGGGGGGGGGACTGGCTGTGCTGTGGCTCCGTGCCACACTGGCTGTCCTGGTAGCCGGTGCACTCCACATACCTGTGACTACAGGCAACACTGGTCTCGGAGATGTTGTGGCTGAGGTGCTACTTCGGGACCTATGAGATGGACGGGGTGGGGGAGGTGTGGGAAAAAGGTCAAGGCTGGACAGGAAAATTCTTTTGGACACACTGGGACGGGTAGCTGGAGGGGGTTTGGGAGTGGAGGAAGAGGTGGTGGTAGTAGGAGGTGTACGTTTGGTGACTTTGGGTGCAGGTGCATGCGCTGGAGGTTGTCGTGAAGTGGATGGCTGTTGGGTGGGTGTGTGCCTGCATTTGTGTATCTTCGGACGGGGTGTCACAGACACACTGGGAGAGGACACAGGGGACGTGTGAATGGTAGTGGGGGTGGTGACTGCACATGAGCAGGTTGTGCTGGTAGGTGTGTTGGTGAGGGACGTAGTGGCTGTAGAGGTAGTGCATGCAGGTGTGTGTGTAGACGAGACTAGGAGGGAGGAGGGAGACGACGAGGAGGGGGACACAGTGGAGTCATTGGATGTTGGTGTGTCAGCATGTGTGTGATGCTTGCGTGAGTGCCTGTGGGATGTGTGGTGCTTATGTTTGCCTGAGCTTCCCTTGTGTGGTGAGGTGTGTGCAGGCTGGTCTGATGGTGTGCTTGGGATAGGCAGAGGTACAGGGGATTGGGTCTGGGTGGAGGAAGTTGAAGAGGGGAGGCCAGACACAGGGACAATGGCTGCCATCAGTGCTGAGGCCAGAGTTAGAAAAGCTCGGTAAAGGGCCGCCTGACCAGAATGAATGCCCTCCAGGAATGCATTAGTTTGTTGCAACTGCTTTCCTACACCCTGGATGGCATTCAAAATGTTAGACTGCCCAACAGTGAGTGACCTGAGGAGGTCAATGGCCTCCTCACTGAGGGCAGCAGGGGTGACTAGGGCAGGGCCTGAGGTGCCTGGGGCAAAGGTGATGCCCACCCTCCTGGGTGAGCGGGCACGGGGCGAAGGCTGAGGGGCTGCTGGAAGGGCGGTGCTGGTAGGGGGGGTGGCGGCTGTACCTGTAGATGCGGGGGCACTGATGTTGCTGCCACCACAAGGGAGCTCCCATCAGAGGACGAGTCCGTGTCGCTGGTCTCAGCTCCTGTCCCCGCCATGGAGCTCCCCTCGCCCTCTGTCCCACTGGTGAATTCAGAGTCCGTAGTGTGGCCCTCCATGGCCATGTGGGATGCAGCTCCCTTGTGCTCCGGTGCCACTGCTCCTCCGCCTGATGATGCTAATGCACACAAGAACAGGTAGACCACAAAAAGGGTGGGGGAGACAGAATAAAGACATGTTGAGTGCATGGATTACCGCTACCGTTGGCGGACAAGACAGACACAGAAGCCCCCTGCACTACGCCGCGCTCTTGGGCTCTACAGTGCAATTCCTCGGAAATGGCCTACAAGGCTATGGACGACATCTGCACACATAGATAACACAGGGGCATGAATAGCTGTACTTGCCACTCTACCGAGGTGGGGTGGGGGGCCACAGGGCCATGCCTTATGGAGGGGCCTAGCCTACGAAACTCGCCCTGGCCTAGGGAAACCCACAGCCCTCCCATTGCCATGTGGCACATGCACCCACCGTCTTTCATGCACGCAGCACTCTGCCCCCTTCCTTCTTACATCCAGCCCTCTCCATACATGCATAGTCCATACAACATGCTCCCTGTGTACTTACCTGTTTGTCTGGAGGACCGTAGAGTAGCGTGTACTGGGGAAGGACCCCATCAACGAGCTTCTCCAACTCCTCTGATGTGAAGGCAGGGGCCCTTTCCCCAGACGCACGAGCCATTGTCTCTTCCAGACTGAGGTCACAGCAGCACTTGCAGTGTAGGTCCTCTCCTGTCGAAGATCAGGTATCGAGTGATTGAACAGATAGAAAATTGCGGTCAGGTCTGCGGCGGTCACGTCCGCGGCGGTGTATACCATCACCGCCGGCGTACATCGTCATTGGCTCCTGGGATCCATAGGGCCCAATGTTAACCAATGCAGCATTGCGCCGCGGTCTCCGACCGCCTACCGCGACGGTGTACAACGCCAGCGCAGTTACCTCACATCCCATTGTCCCACTTTAGAGGTCAGACAGCCGCCATTTCAAGGGCCCACATGGCCTCATTTTATACTGCGTCACACATACCTAGGCCTAGTCTCGACACACATACAGGACACCTTTTGTGTATGATTGGTGTTCTGTGTAAACTGTGGGTATGTACCTCTGAGTTGTTTGACTGTGTGGTCGCTGTTGTCCTTCATAGGCAACGTCCGCTGGGACATGTGAGGAGATGGCGGCATCCTTCGGTGTACCGACCATTGGTGGAACTGTCGACAATGGAGGAGTGACATTTGATAATCACCTACAGGTTTGACCGTGCCACAATCCAGGAACTGTGTACCCAGTTGGAGCCAGACCTGATGTCAGCAATCCGCCATCCCACAGGAATCCCCCCTCAAGTGCAGGTGCTGTCAGTGCTCCATTCCTTGCAAGTAGGTCTTTTCAAACAACTGTGGCCATGGCATAATGGTTGTCCCAGCATATGTTTTCCACGTATTGTCCAGAGTGTTGTCTGCCCTTCTGAAACAAATGCATCGTTTTCCCTCAGGTGGAGGATTTGCCTACAGTGAAAGGTGATTTCTATGCCCTGGGACATATCCCCAACATCATAGGTGACATTGATGGGACCCATATGGCTTTGGTCCCCCCCCCCCCCCCACAGGAGTAAACAGGTGTACAGAAACCGGAAGAGTTATCATTCAATGAATGTACTGATGGTATGTTTGGCAGACCAGTACATCTCCCATGTGAATGCCATGTTCCCTGGCTCAGTGCATGATGCCTACATCCTGCGGAATAGCAGCATCCCTTATGTGATGGGTCAACTCCAGAGGCACCGTGTGTGGCTATTAGGTGAGCCCCTGAAAGCAAGACAGTGGGAATGGTTGCCTGGGGTTATCCCTACAGGTTAGTGTGTGTATAACAGTTGTCCCTCGCCATTTGCAGGTGGCTCTGGGTACCCCAACCAGTCATGGCTACTGACCCCAGTGAGGAATCCCAGGACCAGGGCAGAGAAACGCTACAATGAGGCCCATGGGCGAACTAGGAGGGTGAGTGAGCATACCTTCGGCCTCCTGAAGGCCAGGTTCAGGTGCCTGCATATGACAGGTGGATCCCTATTCTACTCACCAAAGAAGGTGTGCCAGATCATCGTGGCCTGCTGTTTGCTACACAGCTTGGCTTTGCGACCACAGGTGCCTTTTCTGCAGGAGGATGGTCCAGATGGCGGTGTTGTGGCAGCTGTGGAGCCTGTGGACAGTGATGAGGATGAAGCAGAGGAAGAAGACATGCAGAACAGGGACTCAGTGATCCAGCAATATTTCCAGTGAAACACAGGTAAGAATACATTCCTGCCTACTACATGTACTTTTACACTGCTACCTCGATCCTGTCTGTCGTTTTAACCCAGTGTATGGTCACTGAGTTGTCACTTTCCCTTACGGTATCACAGATGTGGGTCCCAACGTGTGTCATCTGCTTACATTCCTTATGGACTAGAGCTGTGTGACATAGGTATATTGATATTACTATTTCAAGAACATTTTGTCACTGTAATTGCAAATACACTATTTCGAATTCACAGACAGACTCCAGATAATTTTGTGCTTTAGGTGTGTTTATTTAAATGCAAATTATTGGAGGGGGAAGTTAAATGGTGAGGCGTGATGGCGGAGGAGTGTCCATTGCAGAGTCCAGTCTATTAGTCTCACAGGTGCATTGCCCATATGGGCATAGGAAGTGGAGCTGGGGTAGTTTAATTATGGACAGGGTGACAAAGTGGGACAGTGGGATGACAATCAGGGTGGTCTCATTTCTTGGCAGGGGTCTTGGCATCGTGCTCTGTCTTGTTCCTGGATTCCAGGGACCGTTTGTGGGGTGGTACTCCCTCTGCAGGGGGTGGGGTGCTGGTGTGGTGGTCTTGTGGCGGGGCTTCCTGTCCATGAGCGCCGGCGGAGGTGGTGGGCAGTTCATCGTCCTTGTCAGTGTCAGGAGCCCCTTGGAGTGCCACAGTGCACATCCTGCTGTTGAGTACTTCCTTCAGCACCCCTATGATGGTGCCCAGGGTGGAGCTGATGGTTCTGAGTTCCTTCCTGAAGCCCATATACTGTTCCCCCTGCATGCGTTGGGTCTCCTGAAACTTGGCCAGTACCGTTGCCATAGTCTCCTGGGAGTGGTGGTATGCTCCCATGATGGAGGAGAGGGCCTCGTGGAGAGTGGGTTCCCTTGACCTGTCCGCCCCCTGTCGCACGGCAGCCCTCCCAGTTCCCCCGTGTTCCTGGGCCTCCGTCCCCTGGACCGTGTGCCCACTGCCACTGCCCCCAGGTCCCTGTTGTTGTTGGGGTGGTGGGTTATCCTGGGTTCCCTGTAGTGGTGGACACACAGCTGATTGACGTTTCCTGGGGACGGAGGTATGGGCCCGCTGGGTGGGTGCTGTGCTGGTGTTTCCAGAAGGGGGGAAGGTCTGTGGTGGCCTGTGCCTGAGTGAGGGAAACCGACTGTCCTGAGGCCCCCGATGGTCCGGGCTGGTCATCTAGATCCAGGGTTTGTGATATTGGGACATTTGTGAGGAGTTGGAGTGATAGGGGTGAGGGCGAGGGTGGGGATGTAATAGTTAAGATTTGACTTACCAGAGTCCATTCCTCCACCTACTCCTGCGAGGCCCTCAGGATGCAGAATCGTCAAGACCTGCTCCTCCCATGTTGTCAGTTGTGGGGGAGGAGGTGGGGGTCCACCGCCAGTCCGCTGAACCGGCAGGTGGTGTCTTGAGACCATGGAACGCACCTTCCCCCGTAGGTCATTCCACCTTTTCCTGATGTCCTCCCGATTTCTTGGGTGCTGTCCCACTGCGTAGACCCTGTCCACTTTCCTTCGCCATAGCTCCATCTCCCTTGCAATTGAGGTGTGCTGCACCTGTGATCCAAATAGCTGTGGCTCTACCCGGACGATTTCCTCCACCATGACTCTGAGCTCCTCCTCCGAAACCTGGGGTGTCTTTGCCGTGCCATGGGGTGGTGTAGGTGATGTGTGGGGTGATGTGTGTGGTGATATGTAGTGGTGTGTTGTGTGAGGTGCGTGGAAGTTGTGTGGGTGATGGTATTATGTGCCTGTGGATGCTGTTGTACTTGCTGGTGGTGTCTCTCTCTGTGCTTCATTCTCAATTTTTGGTCGTAGGGATTTGTGGGTGATGTGGTGTGTGTTTTATATTGTATTGTGTGTGTGGGAATGGTGTGTGTATGTGTCTCAGGTGTGTGTATTTCGAATTGTCCAATGTGGTTGTGTTTTGTAAATGTGTGTGTATTTTGAGCGCAGCGGTGTGTACCGCCAGTGGAATACCGCGGTTGAAAGACCACCACGTGGATTCGTGTGTCGTGATAGTGTGGGCGTATTTCTGTTGGCGTGACGGTGGAGGTTTTGTTTTCGCCAGTTTATCACTGACCTTTGGTGTGGCGGACTTGTGTGGGTGTCTGAATTTTGGCGGGTTCCGAGATGTGGGTCATAATAGCTGTGGCGGAATTCCGCAGCCGCGGCGGTGTGTTGGCGGTCTTCTGCACGGCGGTAAGCGGCTTTTACCGCCAATATTGTAATGACTCCCAATATGTCTTTCAGCATTTGGTTGTCAGGTGTGCTGTGCAAAGATTGTGCTTAACTCAATAGGGTTAGCGTCAACAACAACTTTGGTGTGAAGCTTTGTATAAAAATATGCCATTTTAGTAGAGTTCTCAATCACTTGTATGATTCTGTTAAAGCTTTGCTCGCATTCACGTGACTAGTGAACTGTTTTTTTTTTTTTGCAAGTCTGTCAATTAAGTACTTACAGTGGCAAAGTCTTGCATGTATCTGGAACAGTAACTGGCCATTCCGAGGAATCAACGTAACATGGAAACATCTTGTGGGGGAGTTGCAGTTGACAATGGTTCCACTTTAGTGGGATCAAGTGTCATTCCCCCTTAATAAAGATATGGCCAAAAAACTTTAGCTTTGCCTTACTGAATTCACATTTATCAGCATTGAAAGTTAAACTGGCATCAACCAGTAAATGACACACTTTCTTGAGAGCTTTATTGTCCTCCAGTAGCTCCGAAAAATAATGTCATCACTATAGTTAAAAGCATTCATGACAGGCTATATGATACGTCGAATAACATATTGAAAAAATCTCTACAGCTGATAACGCACCAAAATGTAGGCACAAAGCAGCTCAGCAAGTCACCTTGCTGCACTGCCCTGCGTCACAGTAAAAAGGCAGGAATTGCCCGTATTTATCCAATACAGCATATTCCTATCCTTTCTTCCTGTGCTTGCGGCCTTTAGGCAGCCTAGCGCCACTGCAGGCACCCTTGCTCCATGGTGCAAGGGTGCCTGAGTTGCATGCATGATTGTTTTTGTGCAGGAAGGGGTACCTTCCTGCACAAAAACAATACTGGAGGCTTTCCCCTCTTTCTATGTGTGCTGTAGAGTGCAACACACACAGAAAGAGGAACGCCTCTCCTGGGAGGCGTATCTTTTTGCCACATTCCTAGGTTTACAAGTTCTTGTAAATCTGGGAATGATTCAAAACCCATGGCTGTTGCATGAGAACACCCACGCAATACCTGTGGAAACGCCACCCTGGCGCTGTGTAATGTAACGCAGTGATTTCCTCTGTATTACATTACTTGAGATTTATGAAAACTCGCACGGCCAGTCAAGGTGGCCTTGTATGGCTTCATAAATCTCACTTAAGGTTTTCATCGCTGTTGCACCATACTGCGTGGTCCAAGAGCAACACAAACCACGCCATAAGTATGGACCTTAGTAGTTTATATTGGAATAGAACAACATGTGCAGAAAAAGTTATAATGTACCTGCAGTTCTCATCTAGTTCCAACTGATGATAGCCTTTATTTAAATCAAGGTGAGATAACACTTCCGCACATTCATTTGTGTCATCATATCAGCAATGGGCGGACCTGCATGTCGTTCTATTTCAATTGCCTTAATCACATGACGCAGAGCCACACAGATGTGTTCAGCTTCTTCACTGTCCTTTTAGTGTACTATCACTATGGGAGAAAACCATGGCATTGGACCAGTAGAACACTCAATTATATCATGTTTAAGTAGTGATTCGAGTTCCTTTTCAACAGCCTTTGCTAAATGAAATGCAATTATTCTGTGTCTCTGTGCAACAGGGCACATGTCCTCATTAATATGTAATTGTACTTTCATAGTCTTAAGTTTTCCTAACCCATGAAACAAAGTAAGGAACTGACTTACTATTTTATGATGAGTATTCATGTTGTATTTTACTGAGATCAGTTCCATTTCAGCAGCTGTGCTGAAACTGAGTAAACAGGCACTTGACGCCATCCCTTGACTCACATGAATGGGTGCTTGAATTCTTGTCTTCTTGTGTTTCATTGCTGCTATGATGAACCTTGACTTTACAATGGCGTTGATTCAGCCTATGTGTATACTTTAGTTTTCAATTGCGTTAGTCTCATTAATGGAGATAGTTTATTATATTTCTCTTAATGCATCATGTTTATTGATGCACCACTGTCAATAATGAAAGGTATTGAACAACCATCAGTGTAATCTTCAGACCCTGTTTGGATGACTTTGTTGCTTTTTCATGTCGACTTTTCTTTGGCTGATATTTCTCTTCACATGTGGCCAGTCCCAGATGTGCACATTTCTCTGAGGTAAACATCGACATTGCACAATCACCTTCTTCACTTTCACTTGATATTGATACCGAAGTTTGTTTGGTGTCAGTTTATCTCAAATGGTGTTGTCGCTTGGCCTTATGGGCGTGCATCAACCATCGCTTCTGGAAAGTTCAGGCAACCATTTTGTCTTCTCATTGTAACACACTTAGGCCCATATTTATACTTTTTTGCACCACATTTGCACCATTTTTTGATGCAAAAGTGGTGCAAACGTACAAAATACAATTATATTTTGTACGTTTGCGTCGCATTTGCGTCAAAAAATTATGCAAATGCAGCACAAAAAGAGTATAAATATGGGACCTACTTTTTCCTTTGCCTTGCAAACTGTTACAAAATGTTTCTCCTTCCCACAGCCTTTGCAAATTTGTTAAATGGCAGGACATTTCTCTTCGTGTTGAATCAACACTCCACACCTCAAGCACAACTTCTTCTTCCATGGAGATATCACCTTGTATCCTGCAGCTTTGTGTTTCTGCTTGCTTTTCATGCTTATGACTGACTCACTTTGTTTATCTCCGTCCACCAAGTTAGCAGCTCGTCGATAGGCATACTCTTTAGCTCTGGCAGCCATGAGAACTCGGTCCAGACTAAGAGTTTCTCTCAGCATCTGTCAGCTGAATGAATCTGGTGGACATCCTTCAATAACTCGGAGAAGTATTGCTTCCTAATCATTAATCTCATTAATCTTACAGTGTCTGATGAGTGTATCTAGTGTCTAGTGTCTCAATAAATTTGTCTATGGTTTCAACAACTCTCAGGAGCTCATGGTGTCTGATTGCTGAGGCACGCTGTGCCGATGACCCGTCGAGCGTCAAAATTATGTAGTTAACGTCATTTTAAGGATGTGTAAAACCACCTTGCGTCAATGAGATGCAAGGTAGGCGTTCCTGTCCAAAGAATGACTCAAACACCCTAGGACCATATTTATCCAACAGGGCAAAATTGACACACTGGTGGGAAGCAAACCCGAAAAATGACGCTAAACTCGATGTGCATCAAAATGTAATGCCTGGGTCAGGGCACGTGCTAAAATGAGGCAAACACACCACTACGTAAGGAAAACACACACAAGCAATATTACAGACCAACAGGACAACATGGAGGTGCTACTGATGCAGCTTGCAAGACGGCGCCAAGCACAGGACCAACAGCAGCAGCCACCACCACCCCAACGTGGCCCACAAAGGCAACGCAGAAGGGAGGAGAGGGTCTTCAGGAAAAGGACAACCCTCCATGGCCTCAGGGAACCGGACATCATCCGGAGGTATCGACAGAACTGGCAAGCCATACAGCAGCTTCTGCGCCATATTAAGCCATAGGTAAGAGCTAACCTGCAGACACCACACAACATACCACCGGTGACCAAGCTGCTAGATGTCCTGCATATGTTGGCAAGTGGCTCCTTCCAGACAACGGGTGTCCTGGTCGTTGGGGTATCACAGCCCTCATTCTCTGCCTTCCTGCCCAAGGTGTTAGATGCCATAATCTCCCTCACACCCCACCACTTCAGCTTCCCCAACACCCAGCAGAAGCAGCGGGAGATAAAACAGGGCTTCTACCAAATCCATGGCTTCCTGCATTTGCTCGGTGCAATTGACTGTACCCATGTCCGGATTGTCCCACCTGCAACAACAAAGCACCTATTCTGGAACAGAAAGCACATGCATTCCATGAATGTGCAGGCCATAGTTGACCACCAGAGATTGTTCACTAACATCACGGCCAAGTATCCTGGGAGTGTCCATGATTTATTCATAATCAGCACTTCCAAGACGGTCAATATAGCAATGGCCTTCTTGTCTATAAGTCAATAAACTTAGCAATATTCACACAGCACAACAACCCTGTAGGACACACAAAACATACACCACTACATGCACACGTGGGCAGGATGACACTGAGGTGTGACACTGGTGGTTATGATGTACACCCTGACACAATGGAATACACACCTCTAGACAAATGACGGCTGCCACAAACATTAGCTGCCACTCTAGAGCAACAAGGGACCAATGTCAAAGCCCACAGTGACAAAGACATGGCCTGTTCTGGAAGTACAACTTGGAAGATGAACCATTTACAATTACATTAGGACACATAGTCAATCCGACACCTTCCCAAGCAGTATGTAGCATGGAAGGGGTGTGCAATGTGTGTTGCAGCAGGTCTAACACCATGGGACATATAACATGATGATACTGACTCACATGTAGGTGACATGGAAATACTGAGGCGGTCCCAACATCATACATCACTCAGGGGGTGCCATTGCCAGGTTGCAATAAGGAAGTGGACTGTGCTATGAGCACATATTGATGTGCCACAAATGCAAACTGCACACTGCTGCACACACTGAAAAAGCCAATTGTCCATCAAAATACCATATTTACAGGGAGATGGTCCTTCCTGCACAGAAACATCCACCTCTACAAGGCAGTTAACCAGGTTCCCTGGAGCAAGTTCGGTAATGTAGGTGCACGGTTGCACATGAGCTACTGGCAGAGAGAACAATAAAGGTTTGCCTAGAACCAAGTCACACCTGGGACAATTATGCATTGTCAACACTGAACACCTCAGTATTGCCAACTTATGGAGAAGTGTTGTGCATTGTCACCTAGCTAAATCAAAGGGCCTCACTATTGCATTTCATCTGCTATGACATATGCCTAAATTGATGGGATGTCCAGGCCATGTAGTGCAACCATCTTAACTCCACATCTGAATCTATTGTGTGTGTGGAAGTATCATGTCCCCTCCAGTAAAAGCACACTAAAACATGTTGGACACTACACAACGCATGGTACATACATACTGGTCAACATTTTGGAAAATATAATCATAGATCCCAGGTCAATGAGCCAAACACAAGTTGTCAAGTCAAACAACCCACTGCAGAAAAAACATCACAGAAGCCCAGGATCTCATACAATACCACAAACACATATGAGTCACTGACAACACAAGATATCAACTGCCATGCTAGATGACATCCCTGTTACAAGCACTAACAAAATACTCACTCCTATTATCTTTTGCAACGGATCAGGGTTACGGGAACCAGCCATGGATCATGACCCCATTCCCCAACCCAAGAACAGCAGCAGAGCGTGCCTATAATGAGGCACATCGGAAGACACGCAGCATTGTGGAAAGCACCTTTGGCATCCTGAAGTCCAGATTCAGGTGCCTGGACATCACAGGAGGCAGCCTCCTGTATGCCCCACACATTGTGTGTAAAATAATACTTACCTGTGCTATTCTGCACAACATTTGTGTGAGGAGGAACATCCCTTTATATAAGCCAGAGCACGAACTGCCTGAGGAGGAAGAGGAGGAGGAGGATGGTGGCAGGGAAAATGAGGGGGGGCAGCAGAACACAGCTGCAGCAATGCGCCGCAGACAGCAAATTTTATAAAACTTTTTCATTCAATAGTGACTTGTTAAGACATGTAAATAAAAACCTTACTTGATCACACAATCCTTCTCTGGTTTCTTCATTCTCCATCACATTTTCCTTAGGAATGAGAGTATTACCTCAGGGAGCATGTTACAAAGACAAATCTGACTACTTCTGATGCAACATCACATGCGATGCGTATGATTGTACAACAAACATCACACACATATACAAAATACTAATCTCTTGAATTTCACATATGAAGGACAAAATCAATGGACCACAGCATATGACTCATATCCACGTTGCCAACATGGTCTACTGTAGCACATGACACACAACTATGACAACTCCAATCATAACGTAAATTGGCACCCCATACATGAGGCAGTGGATGTGAAATATCAGTGGAAACAGGAATGTATGAATTGACCCCTGACATTAGTAAGTGTGACATTTGCAATTTCTGCAAGAAGCTTGTGTGACAAGTGGGGCATCATTTGTGAAAATGGAAAGCATGAGTGTCCCAGGAATGACAGGAAATGTTCACAAAAATGCCCTGCGCAGTCCATCCCTTGAAATAAGTCCTGCCATGTGTTACATCTCTGCCCTCCCATCTCTATGGGGTGCTGTAAACGGACTATCTGTACCCTGGGAATCATCATTAACACTCAACCAGATTCCCTTTCAGACTCCTGTTTGCTTTCCTTTTCCATATGGCATGCTATAGAAGAACTACATTAGCTTGTATGAACTTCAGGTCCCATAATGCACTGCCTGGTAGTTGGTAAGACCTGTAGTCCCGGTTGTCCCTTTATTCTGGATTCTCTCCTCTAGGACTTGTGAGAGACTGAAGCTGCACACACCCGTGACCTCTCTTGTGCAGCCAAGCCATGTGACTCTGCCCTGGCCTTGCTGCTGCCTGGAACTGCTTATAAGCTGCCATTCCCTGAAGCTTCTCGTCGTGCATTGGACTACGATTCCTTTGTGTTCCAGACCCCTTGTTGGATTGTGTTACAGTCCTAATTCAGCCTGAACCTGCTCTCCATTTATCCAGTCCTGTTCCTGTTTGAGTCTGATCCCTGTTTCTCAGCCTTGTTCATGTTTGTTTCTGCCAGAGCCTGCTTTCTGTTTCCCAGAGCTGTTCCAGCCTTTGCGTCAGCCTGATTCTGTTCCCTGTTCCTGGCTTTGCCTCCTAGTTGGTTCCTTCGCTTTCTGATTCCTCTTGGGTTATCATGTCTGGTAAGTGTCCTATCAGTCCTCACCTGTGTAGAAGTGTTTTCATTTGTACTTGGGTTGGAACCTGGTTTCCAGGAGGCAAATCCAGCCCCCATCCTTTGTCTAGTGTTGCATGTAGTCTTTAGTGCCTAACAGTGACAGTGTGCTATGGCTGTATTCCAGGAATTGCCACTGTGTCTCCAGACAGACCCACAAGGGCTTGTCTTGTGTTTGTAATTACAATCCTTGTTTGTGCCCTAAGGGTCCAGACACAGAATCACTTCTGCTTCCTCCTTTCTATGGGGCTTGCGTGGTGACTGTAAGATTAATCTGCACAGAGGTACTGACGTTTCCTGTGGCTGTGGGAAGTTCTGAGCCCTACCCTGTATACAACCTTAGTGATAACCCAAGCGAGTTTGTCCATTACTGACCCGTTCCATATTAGTTCACACTAAGGTTGCTCTGCCTTCACCTTTCTGTTTTCTCTGCCTTACCATAGCTGGCCTTTCCCCTTGTATGCCTATAGCTGCTCTTCTGCTTTGGTACACTACCTCCTTGCGAGGTACTCTGTGAACTCAAGGGATGCCCCTAACAGAGTCCTGACTAGACCCACCCGAAACCATGACACCATGAAGCCCAATCCTGACACAGGGTACACATGCCCACACACTTGAACTGGACACTTCCGTGGAATGCACATCTCAAAATATGTGAGCATACGCAGCCAGGGCAGCAGGTCCACCACAGCAACACAAATAACATAAGTAATTGTAAGGAGCCAAACTGATGTGTACCAAACATTTTATGGGTGAAATTAAGGCACAGTGTCTCGAACACAGTATGTACCAAACATGCACACATGTCAGACATTTGTGTAGTCCACACACAAGTCACCATGAAGTCGTAACCAACAATTAATGACATATGGGGGTAACATATCCTACATTGCACTCATCAGCCATCCCCAATGATACCTGAGTTTTGTTTGTCTTGTGAAATGTAATGTCCCCAAAGTCAACCTACACACATCACATGAGTCAACACATATTACAAACACAAATCATGACTGTTTTAGATAATTGATTGCCATCAGATACCCATTTGGAATACATTCATACATTTGCATGACGTCCAATGTATTGCGTGCTGTTCCTTCAGAAACACACACGTTGTTACAGATCATTCACACCCAAAACACACAGTTGCATGCTTTACCACGTGTGGCCAACCACTATACCACACACTGCAGGCCATACCATCCTATCTCCATGTTGATACAGGGTGCATGCATGTTAAATATTAGAAAATCACGCAATTACAGATTGAGTCAAACACTTTGACGCAAATGCATCGAAAAAAACACGCATACGCAAACACACCATACATGGGCCCTTGGCGTGAATTCCACCTACGCACCACACGCATGTGGATATCCATTGAAGTTGAAGTCTACAGGTAATGAGTGGTATTTTGCCGCACATGTAGGTTATGCATCGAAAATATTCACACAAACATCATATGCTTCAAAAAAATATAAGCATGACAGAAAATGAGCTGCAAAGGGGACAGGAAGTGATGTAATAGGAAATCCTGTTTACAGGCATGGTACAGTGGGTGTAGTTTCACTTTCACTTTACAGTCTGTGCTATTTCTTGACTGTGTGGCTGTGTCTCAGTGTTGCTGGTGTCTCAATTGCGTTTATTATTGTGGTGTTTCTCTTGTATCTTTTGTGATTTCTGTTTGTGTATTGTACCTGCGTATGTGATTTTGTGTAGTTTAGTGTCTTTCAGATTGTATTTGTACTGTCAGGTGTCTGTCTGGGGGTTAGATTAGTTGGGTTAGTTGGGGTTCTTAGGTTTGGGCTGTAAGTTTCCTTTATTTTCCTTTTTCTTTTTTTCACATTCCCAGTTTGGATCTGTTGTTCAGGTACATGTCGGGAATGGCAAGGCTGACCCGCATGGGGGAGTAGGAGCTTGAGGGCTTTGTGTGGCTGGTGTGCCACTTCCTTCCCTTGATGTTGGAGATGGGTGGGTGGGTGATACAGGGGTATCACACAGAGGCGAGGCGGCTGCGGTGGGGCAAGGTGCTCTACCACCTTGAGAGAGTCTACCATGCAAGCAAGAATGAGCACCAACTAAAGCATCGCTGGGCTGACCTGGTGGCCAGAGAACAGGATCTGCTGGACCACCTGGGTGTGGTGATCGGTGGCCCTGTTGGTGAGTATCACATTGACAAATGTGTACAGTAGAATGCTGCTGAGTGACGGTAGCAGATGTCTTGACGTGCTGCATGCAATGTTTGTGGCCATGTTGAATGCAAGCAGAACAAAGTGTTACTGTCCCAGTACTGAGATGGAGTCCACATGTTTATACATGTTAACAAATGCAGGCCTGAGGTTTGTTGAGTCATGCACGACTATCACTTAGGGCCACATGCACAAAGCTATTTTTCATTGTCGCAAACAGCCTAGTTTTCAGAATTTGTGTGATTACGTCAAGAAAAAATGTTTAATCCAATGTACATATCCAATTTGCCATTCTGCAATCACACTGCCGAATCACAAAACAGGGTTTGCTAGTGGCATTCATGTACGGGCGTTCCCTTCCTATTGGCGAATTGCAGTATGCTGATTGATTGTTTGGTGACCGCAAATGCCCTTCCAAGTTTCAAGTTGGTGCTAAACCATTCGCTAAAGGGAAGGGGTCCTCATGGGATCCCTTCCCCTTTGTGAATGCATGCCAAAAAATAGGTACAGAGCAGGCAGTGGTCCGTGGGACCACTGTCTGCTTTAAAAAAAAAAAGTTTGATATTTGTTTTTGACATGCTTTCTGTTTACGCTTAATGAAATAAGGCTGCATTTAAAAAAAGAAAATACATCTTTAATTGAAAGCAGTTACAGACATGGTGGTCTGCTGAGCCTAGCAGGCCAGCATCCCTGTGAGTGCCGCCATTCCCTAGAGGATTGCAAAATGAGACCTACCTCATTAATATTCATGAGGTAGTTCACTTGCTACCCCACTTGTGGTTTGCAAACAGTGTTATTGACAGTATTGTACATCAGATTATCCTACTCGCAAATTGCGAGTTGATATGCCTTGCTATGTGTGACTCACAAAACCTGATCTTTGTTCATGTGGCCCTTAGTCACACATTTCATGTGGAATGGCAACACCTGTGCCCATGCATTCTGTCAATGATGATCAGGTAAGACACTGTCAGCATACCACATTTCACTGTATCAGGACAGCAAAGTGGGCAATCCATGTTTAGCACTACATTGTCATCATTACACACACATGATTCCTGCCATTATGTTGGCAAAGGGGGCATACACAGCTTAGGAGACACTGCCAGTGGGGCATTTGTTACCTACATATAACTTTGCCACATCTGTCATGGGCCACTGAATGCATAATAATTGCAGACTCAACATTGAGCCACATGTCCATCACACAGTAACTCAGTGTCCCTTGATGCACAAGCCACAATCCATGAGTCACTTGTATAGCAGTGCACCAGGGAAGTGCCATTGAAATTGTTGCCAAAATACAAATCATGCCATGGAGTACCATCTGAAATGGATTAGTCACAAATGGTTGTAGTAGGGTTTAGCACCACATAATTGTTAGGCCCAGTGCATGTGTGCAGATGTGTGGCTATCACTCACTGGAGTGTCAGTGTTAATGTGAGTTTGCAGTGGTATGTCTGGTGTACTGTCTACATGCAGGATCACCAGCTCACTCATGTAAAATGTTACCTACTGGTATATGTTGTCCACACGTTTGTACAGTGATCTGACATTTAGCATATATTTCCTTTCCATGTCTTACAGGTGGACCTGCCCCATGTACCATCAGGGAAGTGGCTTGATTTAAGGACCCAGATATATCCAGTAAGTGTGATAATGTCTGTCCCGTGTAGTGATCACAGCTGTTGTGAGTGACTCTTGTGTGTTGCACTCATTGCAAGATATGATGAGCTGGCACGTGATCTGATATCTTACTTGGCTGGATGTTGACATAGTGTTCCGTGCAAGGTTTACACATTCACAGGCGGAGAGTCTTATCTTGGGAGTCTTGTGCTGCGCAATGGGCAGCAGCGTGTGAACAAGGTGATTACTACCCACATGTAGGCCCACATGTGACTTGGAAGTGCACCAGTGTCAGTATTTTGGCACAATGTCATACCCTCATTCTCACAACACAGTGATCCATCAGTTTTCCACACAAAAATATTCATCCCTGTATTGTAATGTACATGTAGAACTGTCCCCCAGTATCTAGCCCCATAAGTTGTACTCCATTTACGTGACACTTATGTGGTATGTAAGAGGCGTCCATGCAGGTCAAGGCCAGACGTGTGCTGGCATCAATGTGGATGTTTTGGGAATTGTATTGGCAGATCAGGTGTTATGGTTGTCCACAACTGGCCACATTAATGTAGTTGTGAATGACCTATGGATACCTTATTTCTAGGAGACAGCACTCCTCACATGTGTTCAACTCACTAAATCCACATACAAGTGGACATGTCTTCGTGGCTGCCCTCGACAGTTGTGATGATGTATTGCATGCCCATCACCCCTGAGGCACAGGGGTTGGGGAACAACATATATGTAGGTAGATGTGATGGTCACAGTGTAGATGACAGTCATCTCATTCAAGCATGCATGTGTCCCAAACAACACTGACACCTTATGATTAGCAACTGCATACCAACCTGCCAATTACATCTACAAGTCACAGGTCTAGTGTGCCTTGAAGTTGACTCCGATGACAAAGATTAGTCGGCCTGGCCCATGTGAAGTAGTTGCTGCCTTTGCATTGTGACACATTGCACTGTATCAATGCACAGATCACTTAGGTGGTCATTATGACATTGGCGGTAAAAGCCGATTACCACTGTGCAGAAGACTGCCACCACACCGCCGTGGAATTCCGCCACAGCTATTATGACCCACAGCTCGGAATCCGCCAAAATTCAGACACCCACACAAGTCCGCCACACCAAGGGTCAGTGATAAACTGGCGATAACAAAACCTCCACAGTCACGCCAACAAAAATACGCCCACACTATGACGACCCACGAATACACGCGGCGCTCTTTCAACTGCGGTATTCCATTGGCGGTGCGCACCACCGCGCTCAAAATACACACACATTTACAAAACACAGCCACATTGGACAATTCGAAATACACACACCTGATACATATACACACACCACTCCCACACACTCAATACAATATAAAACACAAACCCACATCACCCACAAACCCTTACGACAACAAATCACAAACGAAAGCCAGAGAGAGACACCACCAGCAACAACACTAGCATCCACAGGCACACAACACCATCACCCACATAACTTCCACGCACGTCACACAACACCCCACTACATATCAGCACACTTATCACCACACACACCACCCCACACATCACCCACACCACCCCATGGCACAGCAAAGACACCCCAGGTTCTCGGAGGAGGAGCTCAGGGTCATGGTGGAGGAAATCGTCCAGGTAGAGCCACAGCTATTCGGATCACAGGTACAGCACACCTCCATTGCAAGGAAGATGGAGCTATGGCGAAGAATAGTGGACAGGGTCAACGCAGTGGGACAGCACCCAAGAAATCATGAAGACATCAGGGAGAGGTGGAAATACCTACGGGGATGGTGCGTTCTGTGGTCTCCAGGCACCACCTGGTGGTTCAGCGGACTGACGGCGGACCCCCACCTCCTCCCCCACAACCAACAACATGGGAGGAGCAGGTCTTGGTGATTCTGCTTTCTGAGGGCCTCGCAGGAGTAGGTGGAGGAATGGATTCTGGTAAGTCAAAGCTTTACTATTACATCCCCCACCCTACTTGCATGCTATCACATACCCCCACCCTCGCCCTCACCCTCATCACTTCTACTCCTCACGAATGTCCCAACATCACAAACCACACATCCCAACACCAAGCCCTGCATGCAACACCAAAGCATGGACCCCCATCACTAAAGCATGCCTACTGCACATACCCATACACCCCCCTAAACCATCATCACACAAGGTCCCACACAGGAATTGTGGCACTGGGGTACACGGTCACCCACCCATTGCACACCTTGACACACACAGATGCAATAATCATGCCTTTATACCCATGCAGGGCCCCTACCCAACGTCACCGGACAGGAGGGTCCACACATGTCCACACCACCAACAGAAGAGGCCCACAGTGATGACAGCACCTCTGTCCAACTGGATCTAGATGACCAGCCAGGCCCATCAGGGACCCCGGGACAGTCGGTTCCCGACACCCAGTCACAGGCCACTACAGAGCTCTCCCCCCCCCGGAAACACCAGCACAGCACCCACCCAGCGGGCCCATACCTCCGTCCCCAGGACACGTCAATCAGCAGTGTGTCCACCACTACAGGGAACCGAGGCTAACCCACCACCCCAACAACAAAAGGGACCTGGGGCAGTGGTAGTGGGCACATGTTCCAGGGGACGGAGGCCCAGGAACAGAGGGGAACTGGGAGGGCTGCCGTGCGACAGGGGGCCGACAGGCACAGGGAACCCACTCTCCATGAGGCCCTCTCCTCCATCATGGGAGCATACCACCACTCCCAGGAGACGATGGCAACGGTACTGGTCAAGTTTCAGGAGACCCAGCGCCTGCAGGAGGAACAGTATCTGGGCTTCAGGGAGGAACTCAGAACCATCAATTCCACCCTGGTCACCATCGTAGGGGTACTGAAGGAAGTACTCAACACCAGGAGGGACACTGTGGCACTAGCCTGGACGATGAACTGCCCACCACCTCCGCCGGCGCTAATGGACAGGAGGCACCGCCACAGAACCACCACACCAGCACCCCACCCCCTGCAGATGGAGAACCACCTCGCAAACGGTCCCTGAGATCCAGGAACAAGACAGAGAACGATACCAAGACCCCCACCAAGAAATGAGACCACCCATATTGTCATCCTACTATCCCACTTTGTCACCCTGTCCATACTTAAACTGCCCCAGCTCCACTTCCTATGCCCATTTGGGCAATGCACCTGTGAGACTAATAGACTGGACTCTGCCATGGACATTCCTCCGCCATCACCCCTCACCATTTTGCTACCCCCTCCAATTTTGAGCACTAAAATAAACACCCTTAAAGCACAAAACAATCTGGAGTCAGTCTGTGATTTCGGAATACTGTATTAGTAATAACTGTGACAAAAAGCTCTTTCATTTGTACCTACGGAACTTGCCCTGGTCTAGGGAAACCCACAGCCCACCATACCTATGTCACACAGCTCTAGTCCATGAGGAATCAAAGACGATGTCACACTGTGGGACCCAGATCGGTGAAATCGTAAGGGAAAGTGACAACTCAGTGACCATACACTGGGTGAAAAAGACAGACAGTAGAGAGGCAGTAGTGTTTAAGTACATGTAGTAGGCAGGTTTGTATCCTTACCTGTGTTTCTCTGGAAATATTGCTGGATCACTGAGTCCCTGTTGTCCATGCCTTCTTCCTCTGCTTCCTCGTCTTCACTGTCCACAGGCTCCACAGCTGCAACAACACCGCCATCTGGACCATCCTCCTGCAGAAAGGGCACCTGTCGTCGCAAAGCCAAGTTGTGAAGCATACAGCAGGCCACAATGATCTGGCACACCTTCTTTGGTGAGTAGAATAGGGATCCACCTGTCATATGGAGGCACCTGAACCTCGCCTTCAGGAGGCCGAACTAGTTCACCCATGGGCCTCATTGTAGCGTTCTTCTGCCCTTGTCCTGGGATTCCTCACTGGGGTCAGTAGCCAGGACAGGTTGGGGTAACCAGAGTCACCTGCAAATGGCGAGGGACAACTGTTAGACACACACTAACCTGGAGGGATATCCCCAGACAACCATTCCCACTGACTTGCTTCCAGGTGCTCACCTAATAGCCACACACGGTGCCTCTGGAGTTGACCATCACATAAGGGATGCTGCTATTCAGCAGGATGTAAGCGTCATGCACTGAGCCATGGAACATGGCATTCACATGGGAGATGTACTGGTCTGCCAAACATACCATCTGTACATTCATCGAATGATAACTCTTGCGGTTTCTGTACACCTGTTCACTCCTGTGGGGGGGGACCAAAGCCACATGGGCCCCATCAATGGCACCTATGATGTTGGGGATATGTCACATGGCATAGAAATCACCTTTCACTGTAGGCAAATTTTCACCTGAGGGAAAACAATGTAGCTCCGCATGTGTTTCAGCAGGGCAGACAACACTCTGGAGAACACGTTGAAAAACATAGGCAGGGACATCCCTGATGCTATGGCCACTGTTGTTTGAAAGGAACCATTTGCAAGGAAATGGAGCACTGACAGCACCTGCACTTGAGGGGGGATTCCTGTGGGATGGCGGATAGCTGACATCAGGTCTGGCTCCAACTGGGTACACAGTTCCTGGATTGTGGCATGGTCAAACCTGTATGTGATTATAACATATCTTTCCTCCATTGTCGACAGATCCACCAACGGTCTGTACACCGGAGGATGCCGCCATCTCCACGCATGTCCCAGCGGACGGTGCCTATGAAGGACAACAGCGAGCACAGAGTCAAACAACTCAGAGGTACGTACCCACAGCTTACACAGAACACCATTAATACTCAAAAAGTGGCCTGTATGTGTGTTGAGTCTAGGCCTAGCTATGTGTGACGCAGTTGAAAATGAAGCCATGTGGGCCCCTGAAATGGCGGCTGCCTGACCTCTAAATTGGGACAATGGGATGTGAGGTAACTGCGCTGGCGTTGTACACCGTTGCGATAGGCGGTCGAAGACCACGGCGCAATGCTGCATTGGTTAACATTGGACCCTATGGGTCCCAGGAGCCAATGACGATGTACGCCGGCGGTGACGGTACGCACCGCCACGGACGTGACCGCCATTTTCTATCTGTTCAATCACTCCATACCTGATCTTCGACAGGAGAGTACCTACACTGCAAGTGCTGCTGTGACCTCGGTCTGGAAGAGACAATGGCTCGAGTGTCTGGGGAAAGGGCCCCTGCCTTCACATCGGAGGAGTTGGAGAAACTCATGGACGGGGTCCTCCCCCAGTACACGCAACTCTACGGTCCTCCAGACAAACAGGTAAGTACACTGGGAGCATGATGTATGGGCTATGTCTGTGTGTAGAGATGGTTGGATTTAAGAAGGAAGGGGAGAGAGTGCGGCGTGCATGGAACGACGGTGAGTGCATGTGTCACATGGCAAGGGTAGGGATGGGGGCCAATCACTTTGACGGTGCAATTGGTAATAACATTCTCTTTCCCCTGTACGAATCATGTAGGTCAGCGCCCACCAGAAAAAACATATTTGGCATGCCATCGCCAAGGACGTCGGACCCTGGGGGTCTACCACAGACGGAGCACCCACTGCCGGAAAAGATGGGAGGACATTCGCTGCTGGAGCAAGAAGACGGGGGAGGCTCAGCTGGGGATAGCCTCCCAACGTGGGAGGGGTGCCCGTCGCACCATGACCCCCCTGATGTTCAGGATCCTGGCGGTGGTGTACCCGGAGTTGGATGGGCGCTTGAGGGCATCACAGCAGCCACAAGGGGGTGAGTACACCCGCATTCTGCTGACTGCGCGCAGTGGAGGGGTCTGGGTGGGGGAGGTGGGCTGTGGGTTTCCCTAGACCAGGGCAAGTTCCGTAGGCAAGGTCCCTCCGTAAGGCAGGCCATGTGGCACCCCACCCCACCTTTGTAGAGTGACAACTACACCTAGTCATGCCCCTGTGTCATCTAAGTGTGCAGATGTCGTCCATAGCCTTGTAGGCCATTTCCCAGGAATTGAACAGTGGAGCCCAAGAGCGCGGCATAGTGCAGGGGGCTTCTGTGTCTGTCGTGTCCGCCAGCGGTAGCGGTAATGCATGCACTCAACATGTCTTTCTTCTGTCATGCCCCCTCTTTTTGTGGTCTTCCTGTTCTTGTGTGCATTAGCATCATCAGGCGGAGGAGCAGTGGCACCGGAGCACTAGGGACCTGCATCCCACATGGCCAGGTAGGGCCACACTACGGAATCGGACTTCACCAGTGGGACGGAGTGCGAGGGGATCTCCACGGCGGGGACAGGAGCTGAGACCAGTGACACAGACTCGTCCTCTGATGGGAGCTCCCTTGTGGTGGCGGCAACATCTGTGCCCCCCCATCTACAGGTACAGCCGCCACCCCCCCTTCCAGCAATGCCCTCCCAGCAGCCCCTCAGTCTTCGCCCGTGCCCGCTCACCCGGGAGGGTGGGCATCACCTTCGCCCCAGGCACCTCAGGCCCTGCCCCAGTTAACCCTGTTGCCCACAGTGAGGAGGCCATTGACCTCCTCAGGTCCCTCACTGTTGGGCAGTCTACCATTTTGAATGCCATCCAGGGTGTAGAAAGGCAGTTGCAACAAACAAATGCATTCCTGGAGGGCATTCATTCTGGTCAGGCGGCCCTTCAGCAAGCTTTTAAGACTCTGGCCTCAGCACTGATGGCAGCCATTGTCCCTGTGTCTAGCCTCCCCACTCCAACTTCCTCCACCCTGACCCAATCCCTTGTACCTCAGCCTATCCCAAGCACACCATCAGACCAGCATGCACACACCTCAACACACAAGGGAAGGTCAGGCAAACATAAGCACCACACATCCCACAGGCTCTCACGCAAGCATCACACACATGCAGACATACCAACATCCACTGCCTCCACTGTGTCCCCCTCCTCCTCGTCTCCTTCCTCCCTCCCGGTCTCGTCTACACTCACACCTGCATGCACTACCTCTACAGCCACTTCGTCCCTCTCCAGCACACCCACCACCACACTCAGCTCACGTGCAGTCACCACCCCCACTACCATTCACTGCCCCTGTATCCTCTCCCATTGTGTCTGAGACGCCCCCTCCGAAGATACACAAACGCAGGCACACACCCACCCAACAGCCATCCACCTCACGACAGCCTCCAGTGCATGCACCTTCACCCAAAGTCAGCAAACGAACACCTCCCACAACCACAACCTCTTCCTCCACTCCCAAACCCCCTCCAGCTACTCATCCCAGTGTGTCAAAAAAACTTTTCCTGTCCAACCTTGACCTCTTTCCCACACCTCCCCCACCCCGTCAGTCTCCTAGGTCCCGAACTAGCACCTCAGCCACAACATCTCTGGGACCAGTGGTGCCTGTAGTCACCGGAATCTGGAGTGCACCGGCCACCAGGGCAGCCAGTGTGGCACGGAGCCACAGCACAGACAGTCCCCCACCTGTGAAGCATCAGAAGTTGGCCAGTGCCCGGCGGGAGAGGGGGAAGACTCCAGCCACCAAAACTGCTCCCAGGGGTCCCGGTGGGAGTGTGGAGTCAGCTGTGACACCTTCCAAGGTGGGGAATGGCCACAAGAAACCCGGCAAGTCTGGGAAGAGCAGCACGGCGGAGAAGACCGCCATCATCCCCGCTGCCCAGGAGGCCACTGCCAGCACCAGCCCAGCTGCCCAGGACAGGACCGCCAGCACCAGCCCAGCTGCCCAGGACAGAACCGCCAGCACCAGCCCAGCTGCCGAGGAGGCCACCACCAGCACCAGCCCAGCTGCCCAGAAGGCCAGCACCAGCCCAGCTGCCCAGGAGGCCACCACCAGCACCAGCACCAGCCCCGCTGGGCCATGAGGGACCGCCAGCCCCGCTGGGCCATGAAGGACCACCAGCAAAAGCCCCGCTGGGCCATGAAGGACCGCCAGCAAAAGCCCCGCTGGGCCATGAAGGACTGCCATCAAAAGCCCCGCTGGGCCATGAAGGTCCGCCAGCAGCTGAGTCCCTGCAATGGAGACCGCCACCTCAAGCACCGCTGAACAAGGCACCGCCGTCTCAAGCACCGCTGAACAGGGCACCCCCGTCTCAAGCACCGCTGAACAGGGCACCGCCGTCTCAAGCACCGCTGAACAGGGCCCCGCCGTCTCAAGCACCGCTGAACAGGGCACCGCCGTCTCAAGCACCACTGAACAGGGCACCGCCGTCTCAAGCACCGCTGAACAGGGCACCGCCATCTCAAGCACCGCTGAAGAGGGCACCGCCATCTCAAGCACCGCTGGCCCATGAGCGCCAAGGGCACTGACGCTACTGAGTCCGTCACGAGGAGAATGAAGCACTCTGGGCACAAGGCCCCCTCCAGAACCAGTGGAGTATCACATCCACTACCTATGTCCTTAGCAGGATGAAGCTCTCTGGCACAAGGCCCCCTCCAGAACCAGTGGAGTATTGCATCCACTACCTCAGTCCTTAGCAGGATGAAGCACTCTGGGCACAAGGCCCCCTCCAGAACCAGTGGAGATTCACATTCACAACCTCTGTCCTTAGCAGGATGAAGCACTCTGGGCACAAGGCCCACTCCAGAGCCAGTGGAGTATCACATCCACTACCTCAGTCCTTAGCAGGATGAAGCACTCTGGGCACAAGGCCCCCTCCAGAACCAGTGGAGACTGTTATCCACTTGAGAGACTGTGGCTTTGCACTCCCAAAGATGGAACAGTGGGCAACCCACCCACTGTAGAGACTTGAGAGACTGTGGCTTTGCACTCCCCAGGATGGAACAGTGGGCAAGCCACCCACTGTAGAGACTTGAGAGACTGTGGCTTTGCACTCCCCAGGATAATGCAGTGGGCAAGCCACCCACTGTAGTTACTTGAGAGACTGTGGCTTTGCACTCCCCAGGATGGAACAGTGGGCAACCCACCCACTGTAGAGACTTGAGAGACTGTGGCTTTGCACCTCCCGGGATGGAACAGTGGGCAAGCCACCCACTGTAGAGACTTGAGAGACTGTGGCTTTGCACTCCCCAGTATGGAACAGTGGGCATGTGGCCCCCTTGTGGATTTGGCGTCATGCACTCAACTGGCTGAGGTGCCCCCCTTTTAGGTGCTCTCTGATGCCCCTGCAGTGTTCTCTCCATCATGGTCGGGGATCTTGTGTGGGCCTCGCCCATACCGTGTATGCCCAGTGTTCCACGGACTTAATTGGAGCACTACCTGGACTACTATGCTTGGTATATATTTTGTAAATGTTGTATATATATATATTTCTGCCTACTTGATTTTAATATATTACAATGGTTACACTCATTTTCTATTGTCTTTGCATTCTTCCGGGGGGTTTGAGGGGTGTAACTGTAATGTAATAATATGCATTAGTGTATGTGTTGTAGTAGGTGGGTGTGGGGGTGTTGTGTGTTGCGTGTGTGTGTCACTGTTTTTTGCCTCCCCCCTCCCCTGTGTCGTAGGTGCAGTACTCACTGTGGTCTTTGCCGCCGGCGTTCATGCTCCTGGTAGAGGAGCAGGAAGACTATCGCAGGTAGAATTTGGAGTTCCGGGTCCATGGTGTCCTCGTTCCTCGTGGGGTGTGTAGAGGCGAGCATTTTCCCTTCAGAATTCTTGTTTCCGCCGTGTTTTTATCTGCGGTGAATCCGCCCCGGAAAAGGTGGCGGATTGGCCTGTCATAATACTGTAGTGTGGGCGGTACATTGTCTCCTGCCTGTCTGTTGGCGGTGACCGTTGCGCTGTTTGTTTGTACCGCTGTGGCGGTCAGAGTGTTAAAGTGGTCGTAATTGCAAATTTTGTACCGTCGGCCTGTTGGCGGTCTTACCGCCGCTTTAACACCGTCCGCCAGGGTTGTAATGACCACCTTAAATTTGTTCCAACTCTTGTTGTGCTTTGCTGTGGTGTAAAAGACATGATGGGTAGGTAGGGTTGCCATTACATTCATCAGGCACACTGTATTATCTGGACTGTGATTTGGGCTGCATGTGCAAATTGAGGCAGAGTGTTAGATTATCATCTGTACATGCATCACACAGTGATGACACTGATGGTTGTCTGTTTCATTTTTACAGCTGCCAACATGGATGTTGCGGAAATCAGGGCTTTCCAAAAGCAGGCAGTGCGATACCGACACATCTTGGATGTTGAGTCTGGGTACCGAAAGATGGCACAACGCTATCAAAGAGAGTGAGCCACAGGGGAATGGCAGGCTTTCAGCCAAGGGGAGCAGGCATTGGCCACAAATATTGTAGTCACCACCACAACTACACAGAGTACCACAGCTGCTACCCTCACATCTGCCCCACCTGCTTCCCCATCAACCTCTGCACCACAGACCACCACACCTGCTGCACCATCCTCTGCACCGTACACCACCACACCTGCTGCAATGGACATGTCCGCAATAGGGGAGCTCAAGGGACATGAAGAAGGCCCTAAAAAAGCTGGACAGCATTCAGAAGGATGTGGACAAAAACACAAGGAGACTGAAGGCAATCAAAAAGACACTGAGGTAGGCCAACCTGTGAACTCTTGCCTCCCCTCCACTCTAGTTCAGTCCCCTCCCTCCTCATTCCTCATTCTGTTTTGTAGTGGGTTTAAGGGGTTTAGTGATTGGTTAGAGTAGGGTAGTTGTTTAGATAGGATAAGTAGGTTTGGGGGGTGTTTTTTCATATTATTACACATTAGTTTGTGGGTGGGTGGGTGGTGGTTAATGTTGGGGCTTTTGTGTATTTAAAAACAAAATAAAGAATTAAAATATATATATATATAATATATATATGTTTGTTTAGTATTAGGTAGTATATGTTTAGGCTAATATATGTTGTCCTGCATGTGTCTCGTCATATAATAGGGGTGGGGGGAAAATGTTTAGAGTGTGTTGTTAAATGTGGTAAGTAAGCTTACACCTGCCATCCATTGTACCCAAAACTCAACTCAACTATGGTTCACATTTATTGGACAGGTAGGTGTGCTTTTTAAGCTGTAATTGTTTTGATCCTGTGTCGTGATGTTGGGCACTGTGGGACGTCTGCCTGCAGCCTGAAGTCAACACTTCTAAACTGAGTAGTGCCAATTTCAGATGAGGTCAAGTATACGAATTTCACGCCAATGTGTTTTACTTGTACTCCCAGTTGACATTATTGGCTGAGCACTCTTACACAGCCATTCCTGCTGTATGTTGTGGGCGAGGCATGTATGTTTTAAAGCAAATGTCACATACACAGTGACTTGCTTGTAGGGATTGTGGCCAACACTGATGTTCATCTTGTAGATACCTTGTGCGTAGATATCTGCCCACATTATTTCTGCACTCTGGTATTGGCACTCTGTGACCATAGACATGTTACACGCATCACAAATCTCCAGCAAAGTAGATGTGTCACATTTCACAGAGACAAAGTGGGTGTGTAGGTGCTGTTTATTTTTAAGTGTTGGAGTGCAATATTTACATAGTCCAGGTCTGTGACCCCATTAGTGTAAAGCATTCTATTGTGACGCAACACAAGTGCAAGGTTGAGGGACGTGCCATTGGACATGCTGAAATGAAGTGTTGTTCTGTGCAGGGGAACATGAATTGCCAATTGAGTAGTGAGAGACAATTGCAATCCATAGAGGAAAGGTCAACAGTGTGTTGGTGAAGAGTGCATGTCACCAACTGTAGCAACACTGGCATGTTGTCAAGGACAGGACAAAGGGAAATCACTGCCCATGTGGCATGGGCTGGTGCTCCTGGGTATTCCTGTGGGTGAAGATGATCTGTTCCACATCTTCATCCTCTGATGTGTGTGTTGTCTCCTCTGTCCTTGATAGTGGTGGTGATGGGTTTGAGGAGCCCACAAACACTTCAGTGGTTGGAGAAGTGGACACCAAATTCCCAGCAGCTGCCATCTGTGCAACTACATATTGCATCACTACAGCAAGGAGGAGCTGCTGATTACTGAGTATGGCAGGAACATCCCTGTGGTAGGCAGCCATGTCTGCCCTGAGGGAGGCCAGTTCCCGGTGTATGGAGTCCTGCTTGTTGTCATGCATGCAGCAGCAAGATTAGGAGGGCAGCTCCCTCATGGCACTAGTTAGGTCCCTCACACACTGTTGGACTCCATGCAGTAGGGGTTGTGTGACTTGTTTGGCTGCTGCCATTCTGCAGATGTCATCATGCACATGCGCATCCCCTCAAGGCTGGCTGCCATAGTTTGCATCCCCACCCGCACCTCCTTGGCCAGCTCCCGCTGCACTCCCACTACTGTCCTCTCAAAGGTGGTCCCTGTGTCATCAGAGTCCTCAGCTGTGTTTGAGCTAGCAGGTTGTACTATTTGGCTGGTGGGTGGGTCCTCTGGTATGGCTGCTACATGAATGCTCCTCCTTGCGACTGGAGGTGTTGTCTGGAGGGTTCCCAGGACATCTTGGAGGGTTTCCTGGCTGATGGTTGTCCGCTGGTCATCCAGGTAATCAGGGTACCCCAGGACAGGCAAATCCACAGGAGAGCCATCGTCCTCTGCAATGAGATATTGTACAATTAGTGTGTCTTTGTTGTGGCAGTTGTAATGTGACATCACTGACTTCCTATTGGTGATACATTGTCATCCTGGATCCCATGCATTGTTCCTGTCATTAATGTTTGCAGTCTCTCAGCCCTATGCCCCACCTGCATGTCACATGTAGTGTGGGCAGTTTGGGCAATTGTCTGAGTCACACCTTCTAGGTGTGTGTTCTGTCCAAATTGTGGCTTGCCACGTTCTTGTCCTCATCAACCCTCCCTCTGCTTCCATTTACATGGTGAGGCCTTGCAAAGGTTGTTGGTGTGCTGATGCCACAGCACCACACATAACAATATGGCCATATCCCAGTCTATCTTTTTTCACATGCACCTATGCAGTGCTGAGACGTAGCACCACACAATGCATGGCATTTCCATGAGACAATGCACGTGTTACCATTGGTAGTTTCTCATGTTGATGTTTGCGTATGTGTGCTACATTGCATTGCACTGATGGACCTGGCAGAGTTCCATTTACTCTTGTGACTGTGTGGGTGTGTTTGCTTTCCTACACACGTGTCCTCCCCCTCAATGCAGTTGTCTTAGCACTATGATACCTGAGATGTTGCATGGTGGCATTGCAGCTATTGTGACACGGCCACAGGGGCAGACCCAGGAATGAGCAGCATGGGCATGAGATTACTGCTGTGTACATCATTATGTATGTGACAGTGCCTGATCCTTATTGAGTCTATGAACATGACCAGTTGACATGAGTTGCACTTGGATAGGGATTGATGGGGATTGATCATGTAGTCATACTGAACCCTCATTTCGAGTGTGTTTGTTCCATGGGCACCTAACTGGCATTTCCTAATTGACCAGCGCACACAACACAGGTGGTTGTGGCAAATGTTGTCACTGGGGAATGCCGCTTTAGCCAATGGCGTGAGACTGGGCATTGTCCTCTAGTTTACATTCTGACAATACCAGCTGTCCTGTGACACCAGACAAGTTTTACGTTCTACCCTACACTCCTGGTCTGCTTCAGCATTTCCAGCAGCCTTGGCATGGTGGTGTATCCCCCCAGGCAAAAGTTGTTGGTGTTGTGATGTGCTGTGTCCCTGGATGCCCCTGCCAGACCATCCACCTAGCAGGGGCAGTGCAGGGAGTCCCGTGCTGTGCCTCTTTGCCCTTTCCACTGCCTGATTTGCAGGGCTGACATGCATTGTGTACTAGGTATGTGCTCCTCCACTTCTTGCACTTGACATTTTGGCATTTGGCCTCCCATGCAACTTACCCTGCATATGTGTTGTTTCCTGGTAGTCTGCGCTGTCCTGTCCTGCAATACCAGTGACGATTTCCTCCGGGATGGTGGCTGCAACCATCTCCTCCATCTCGTCCAAGTCCTCTTGCGGTGCTGGACTCCCACCTCATGTCTGCAGTGCTGCCTTCCTGTTCCTTGCAATTTTTTCCTTTGTCCTCCGCTTGCAGTCATGCCAGCATTTCTTGCACTCAGTGAGAGTTCTCCTGACCTCTACCACACTGTTAATCTTGTCCACAATCTGTTGCCAAATTGCCTCTTTCCTTCCAATTGGCAATTTAGAGGTGATGAAGAGTTGATACTGGTGCTCCGTCACCTCTCACCAGTATTTCATGCTCCTCTGTGCTGAAGCAACACTTCCTCTTCTTCTTGTGTCTCCCCTGGGTCTTGTCTGTGTCCTCCTTGTTGGTTCCTGGTTATCTGGGGTCTCTCCTGGCTTCTGGGATCCATTTTGGGGCTCCTTTGCACTGTCTGCTTCATTTGTGTTGCTTTTTGGCGCTATTGCGGGGGGAAATGACGCATATCCGTTTTGCAACGTGTTTACATGTCGTAAACTGGATTAGAGTAATTTTTCCTGCGTTAACATCATTTTGCCTTATGACAAGGCGCAATAGTTAGCATCAGGAAAAAGGACTCTAGCCTCTTCTTAGCGCCACCCAGCGTCAAAGTCGAATATGAGGCATGAGTGGCGTTAAGAAATGGCGCTAGACATCGCGAACTTTACTGCAGTTTTGCATCAAAATCTATAAATCTGGCCCTTTGTGTACTGCTGAAGTGGGACTGGAAGCTCTTCCCCGACTGCTGCTGTAGGAGTGCTGAGAGGAAGGAGGTGGATGCGGTGATTGGACCAGGGGCTCCCCCTGCCCTCCTCCCCTCTCACTCCTGGAAACCAATAGCAAACGTTTATGCTGAGGTGGGGCACCGTGAGCAGCGGAACCCGTGAACCTGGATATGGCTGGTGCAGTGGGCCCTCTGGCATAGTGCAGTGGCCCCCCGGAGGAAGCTGATTGGGACTGAGTCCCGGGTGAGAACTCTGGCTTCCCAGGACTCTATCTGGTGATAAGCGGATGGACTGGGGAAAGGTTTTACTCCCTATTTGTGGTGGTAATGCTGCACTGGTCCCAGCTTACAGAGACAGGAATAGCGGCAGCAGGACGTGGGGCTTGCCATGACAGGAGGTAAGAGGTCCTTCCCTGATTTCTGGTGACACTCCTTGTGGGAACCGAGGGAATCCCAAACTGCATGGGATGTTTCCCCTCCCAGTATTCTCCCTCTTTATGCCTCCCTCCTTCTTCTGCTTTGTCCCACGTTGGCCAGTGGGGCAGTGGGGAACTGTTTGAGGGCTGGTGAGCATCCTCAGACTACTCCACACATACTCTGCTTTTACTTGGAGAAGCGGGGTAGGTTTGAAATCCTGGAGACCTGCATCGAATGCTGGAAGATACTGAACTTGGAAAATCAGGGTGCAGGCCGGGGCCCAGAGGTTGCTGCCGGGCCTTTGGGTCAGGTTTCTGGCAGCCATTCAACTTCCAGGTCTGCCTTGGAAACTAGGACTGAGGACATCCTATCAGAGGTAACTCTGCAACAACTTCAGATTCTTCTGACACGGATCAACCGCAGCTGTAACTGCAACAAAGTGTCTACAAGAGGCACTTTTCTTCAGCAACCTCAGCTACAAGTCAGCAACTGCAACAGTTTCCACGGTGTGCACGCTCTGGGGACTCCCTGTATTCATCCGGCTCCAGAAGGACTGAAGAAATCTCCCCAGTTTTACCAAACCATCTCTCTGAGGCTTGCCCTGCAGCTACAGCTGCTGACACCTCACAGACAGGATTCTGCCCTCCTGGGCATCCCAGTCCCAGGAAGGTAGAGCAAAGCATTTCCTTTGGGAGGAGGGTGTTACACCTTCTCCCTTTGGAAATAGGTGTTACAGGCTGGGGAGGGGTAACCTCCCCCAGCCTCTGGAAATGCTTTGAAGGGCACAGATGGTGCCCTCCTTGCATAAACCAGTCTACACCGGTTCAGGGAACCCTTCTCCCCTGCTGTGGCGGGAAACTGGACAAAGGAAAGTGACCACTTCCCTGTCCATCACCACCCAAGGGGTGGTGCCCAGAGCTCCTCAAGTGTGTCCCAGACTTCAGACATCTTGCTTTGCAAGGTGTGGGGGCACTCTGGAGGGCTCTGAGTGGCCAGTGCCAGCAGGTGACGTCAGAGACCCCTCCTGAGAGGTCCATACCTGATAAGGTAGCCAATCCCCCTCTCAGGGCTATTTAGGGTCTCTCCTGTGGGTTCTCTTTGGATTCTGCTCTCAAGTTTCCTTCAGGAATCCTCTCCAACAACTTCAGACTCTTCTGACCTCGGATCAACCGCAGCTGTAACTGCAACAAAGTGTCTACAAGAGGCACTTTTCTTCAGCAACCTCAGCTCCAAGTCAGCAACTGCAACAGTTTCCACGGTGTGCACGCTCTGGGGACTCCCTGTATTCATCCTGCACCAGAAGGACCGAAGAAATCTCCCGTGGAGTGACGGAGTCACTCCCCTGCTCCAAGCAGGCACCTTCTAAGACGACGACTGGTACCCTGGGACTCCTCTCACAAAGACGAGTGTGCTCCTAAGGACACAGAGGGTGGACATCATCGACTGTCCTGAGGTCCTGCTGACGTAATTTGGACGAGGTAAGACCTTACCTTCCCGAGAACGATGGTACCCCTTTGTACTGTGTCTTCTTCACCTCCTGAGGCCTCTGTGCACTCTTTGCAAAATTCCTTCATGCACAGCCTGGCCCAGGTCCCCAGCACTCCACTCTGCGACGCTGAACTCGCTTAGTTGTTCGCTGCCGGCATGAGTTCTTCTTTTGTTGTGCTGCATCAACCGTGATTTGCACCTCCTTTGAAACCAGATCCTGTGGCTTCTGGGGGTGCTGGCTGGCATCCTGAGGGCTCTCTAAAGTGCTGAGAGACCCTCTTCCTCCTCAGACAGAGTTGATGCCCCCAGGTCCCTCCTGGGTCCATCCAGCGCCATTTTGATGAAAAACGCACTTTTGTCGTAGCCAAGGCTTGTTGGCGCCTTCAATACGAAATCTCGTCTGCAATGATCTTCACGCCGTGGGACATCTTTTGCATCATGCAGGAACCCCTTGGCATCTTCCTAGGGTGCATTTCTCTAGTCTTCGACTAATCGGGGACTCTTCTTTTGCACCCTCTTCTAGGGTGGCAGGGGTTCCTGTCCTTCCTGGAACTTCTTTTGACTTCTGAACTTGGTCCCCTTCCTTTTCAGGTCTTCAGGTCCAATAATCCAGCAGTTGTTATTAGCAGACTTGGTTGGCTGCTGCAAAATCCCCAAAACGAGGTGTAGTGTGTTCTAAGGAAACTTGCGGTACTTTACTCCTGCTTTTCTGGTCTCTGGGGTGGGGTAATTTACTTACCTTTACTGTATTCTTACTCTCCCAGCAATTCTGCACACACAACACTTGTCTAGGGGGGAATTTATGATTCACATTCCACTTTGTTAGTATATGATTTGTGCTGCCCCGAGACCTATTTTCTCCCATTGAATTCTATAGGATTTCCTACTGTTTTCATTGTTCTCTGACTATTTACTTGTCAAATTTTGGTGCCTAGTGCATATATTGTGCATAATACTTACCTCCAGAAGGAGTATTGTATTTATGATATTTTTGGTACTGTGTCACCCAAATAAATACCTTTCTTTTTGGTAACGCTGAGTATTGTCTTTACTTGTGTATAAGTACTGTGTAACTATAAGTGGTATTGCATGAGCTTTGCATGTCTCCTAGTTCAGCCTAAGCTGCTCTGCTATAGCAACTTCTGTCAGCCTAAGCTGCTAGAACACTACTACTTTACTAGTAAGGGATAACTGGACATGGCATAAAGTGTAAGTACCCAAGGTACCCACTACAAACCAGGCCAGCCTCCTACAATCACCCAATGCTCTAATATTTAAGGTATATTGGTCGAGCAGTTAGACCAATCTTGAAGAAGTGCAAAGCATTTGTTGTACAGACAGCGTCTATTTTAAAACTATTTTTCAAAGGAATAACGCGAAACAAATTTATAAAATTACTTCCGATTTTTTTAAATACATTTTAAGACCAAGATCATCAGAATTGGGGAAGTACTTTACAAGATATGAATTCTTGAAGTTTAATAAAAATAGTCTTTTTATGCATACTTTTGCACCATAGGAATCAATGGAGGATCAGATTTAAAAATGCCTATAAAATCATACATTTGGTTTACCAAGTTCTTCTTTTGCAGGTTGGTTGAAGCCATTGGTGGGCGCACTGTGCCAGCTGGATACGTTTGGGTGGCTCCCGGTTCTGACGGGAGCAGTGGGAGAAATTCTTTGGAGCTGATGCCGGGCCACTGCAAGGGAGCACTTGGAAACAGCACTGCAGGGTAAGTTCAAAGATGAATCCTTAGGGTCCCCTTGGAGTGTCGAGGTCACAAGGGTTGGGGGACCCTTACGACGTAGCAGGTTATTCGGTGCAGGGAATAGGATGGCTGGGTGCAGAGCAAATCGGTGAGCCAGGAGCTGTGCACAAGGATGCCTTCAGGAGCAGGAGGTAAGTCGGTTCAAGGGTCGGTCACAGGACAACGGGTTGCTTCTGGACTACTTCGACTGGGGCTTTCTCCTGGTCCTTTTTCAGCCCCGGGAGGGCTGTTTTTCTTGGTGTTCAACATGGGCTAACCAATTCCCCTGATATTGGCACGATTTGGCCACTGGAGGTCATAGTGCCACCAAACGTAGCACACTGGCAGGGTTTGTGCTTGCAGTTGTCGTGATGCAGTTTGGTCCGGCTGCGGTGTCTGGTTCAGGACTTAGCAGCTGGTCATTAAAGTGAGCCTCACTGGCTTTCTAGTTCCTTTGGGTTGTAGAGTGGTACCTCCACTCTGGAGGGAGTTCTCTGGCAATTTGTGAAGCCTGGAGGTCCTCTGGGGTTTTAGTAGAGTTGGCCAGCAGCTCCTCAGAAGCGATTGTTAAGTCCTTGGTGCAGCAGGCAGAGTTTGGTACCTTGACTTTGATGCAGCCAGTCTACAGTTCTCGTGCTTCGGATCTTCTTGGCTGGTCTTCTTTTTGTCCGTCAAATCTGATTTCCTGGTCTAGGGATGCCCTCTAACTAGTAAATATAGTGGGCATTTTAGGGGAAACCTTGTAGTGACCAATGGGTCATCTACCTTAGGGTGGCTACACCCACTAAGTGACCACTTCCGGTGGTCAGAGGTCACATTCCTATACCTGATTGGCTAGCTTCCTTCCATCCACGATGAAGGAAAATGAACTGGAGTGTCCACCTTACAGGCAACACCTTTAGGGGTTGTGCATGCCAGGTGGGACATCTCTGCCTACCTCTTGTGTATTTTCCAGCATTTGCTCCTGCCAAAAGTGGGGGTTTGCAACGGGGGCGGCCATCTGCCGCTAGCAATAGGCCTGGGGGTCAAGTTTCAAAGGTGGTAAGCCCTTTGAAGTTCACTGCCAGGGCAGTGCACATCCCTGAGGGGGGCAGGGGTTATTAGCATCTCCACCCAGGAAGGGCATTGCTGTACAATACAGAGAGACATATCTAAGGTGACCCCTGGGTACATATTTTTTTATTTTATAATAAATCTACCACTTGCACCAGTGGGGATTTATCCTTCTGAGTTGTTTGATACCAAACAACCCAGGGTTCAGAGTGGCCATCATGTTGCTGTGAAACTTGTACTGACCAGTGTCCAGCACATGCATTTTAAAATGGCTGCTCTGTTTACTCACTATGTCCCAGGTTTGGCAAGGACACAGGAGGGGCATATTGCTCCTGCAGCTATGCCCTCCCATACAGTATAGTGCACCCTGCTTTAGGGCTGGAAGGCCTGCCAGAGGGGTGACTTATCTATATTGTGTGCAGTGTGTAGTGGACAAGGCACACAGGCACCAGGAAGCTCAGCCTGCAATTGCAGTGCTAGGTGCATTTGGATGCATGGGCCTGGAGGGTGGCACAAACAGTCCTGCTGCCCTCAGGGGCCTACTCTTAGTGCCCCATGCCCTATGTACCATTTACTAGGGACTTATAGTGGCAGCTAAAGGTGTTGCCAATTACCTTTGCACTTTTTTGGGAAAGAACACTGGCACTGGAAACCTGGTTAGCAGGATCCCAGTGCAGTACAGTCCATGTTACATCCAGAAACCAGGCAAACAGTGTGTGTGTGTTGGGGGGGAGGGGTTACTGCAAAGAAGTGCCAGTTTCCCACATTCACAACTGCAAATCTCTCCATATGTTTTGTAATGGAACAGGCACACAGGGCTCTCTCTTGCCAGTCGCCTTCTGGTGCCTCATCCTGCTCGATAATTGCATTCTTGAACTATCAGGACCGAGATGTAATCCTCTAGGAAGCAAGACAAAAAGGGCTGATCAAATATGACACATCCCTTATCATGCTGTTCCCAGACTACTTTACGGAGCTAATAAAGCAGAGAAAGATGTTAAAGCAGTGAAGGCTAAGCTGTGGCTCATGCAGTTGACCTATATGCTGTTATTCCCTGCTAAACTCAAAGTCATATATCAGGATAAAGTCCGCTTCTTCCTGTTTTCTGAAGACGCCTGGCACTGGATCAAGGAGAGGCCCCGGCCTTGATCGTCGTCGGTGCAGTCGTATGGGACTTCCAACTGTGACAAGCTGGGGGCACAGCCTAAACTTTGGTCCACTATCCAGAAAAAAAGAAAGAAAATGAGGACCAGGAAAGCAAGGGCTAGATCCCTGAGGAGGGCAGGGGGTGGCCGGGTGGAGGGTGGGCGATTGACAGACTCGGAGGGCGAGGTGTAGGAAAATAGAATCTTTCTGACACTTTTTGCCGTGAGTCAGTGTGCTTAGACTGTTGTACACTGGGATCCTGCTAATCAGGACCCAATGGCTGTGACTTCTCCTCTACATTTGGTTGTTGGTAAACTTTAACACCCCACAATTGGCATACTGGTGAACCTAATGTAAGTCCCTAATATCTGGTACCTAGGTACCCAGGGCATTGGAACACCAGGGTTCTCCCATGGGCTGCAGTATATATTATGCTACCCATGGGAGCCCATGCAAATTGTGTCTGTCTGTAGGCCTGCCATTGCAGCCTGCGTGAAATGGTGCATGCACCTTGGACTTTGGATATAAGCCTGGCACGGTGACTGCACTTGGACACTGTAAGTCACCCCTCTGGTAGGCCCTTCAGCCCAGGGACAGGGTGCATGTTCCTGAGTGTGAGGGTACCCCCAAATCCCTACAGACCCCAGACTCCATTCTCTTGGCTTTGTAGGTGCGGAGAAGCCATTTTAAGGTATGTAGTGGACACTGGTCAACACGACTGGTCAAACTACATAATGAACCTAGCCATGTTTGGTACCAAACACGTTATAATCATGCAGCTACACTGATTCCAGTGTTAGTTGCATGGTATCATGTACTCTGGGGGTTTCTTAGAGCATCCGCCAGTTCTGCATGTACAGCCTTGCAGGGTCTGCATGCCAGCCTGTGCTGCTGCCAACCCTAAACACTATTCTGCCCTCCTGCTGGTGAGCTGAAAGGGGGGGCAGACCAAAGAATTTCCTGTAAGAGAGAGGTGTGACCACCTCTTCCTTTGAAATGGATGTCTCTGGACTGAGGTGGGTGGCCTCCGAGTGCCAGCAGACAAATTTGAAGGGCACATTTGGTGCCCTCCTTGCATAAACTGGTTTACCCAAGTATAGAAACCCCCGTTCCCAGTCTGGCACGAAACCACATAAAGGACAGGCAAGTGAACACCCCCGTCCAGCTCCTCCCCTAGGGAGGTGCACAGAGCTCTGCCAGGTAGCCGGTTGATTCTGCCATCTTGTAAACAAGGTAAGCAGAGGCCCCTGGGAGCATCTGACTAGTTAGATCAGGTAGATGACGTCCCTGACCCTCTCTAAAACGTGGGTCACTGCAGATAGTGGTACTTAAGGGTGCCCCCGAGGGTGGGTCCTCAGATTCGTAGAGCTAGGAACTATCTGCAAGACACCTGCTCCTGGCCCCCGGAACTGCTGCTGGTCTACCTTTGGAGCTGAAACAAGACGGTATCCAGTTGGGAGGGCTCCCACTGCAACTTTGTTTTTCCAGCTCCTGTAGGATTTCTGCAACATCCATGGCTGTACATCCTCCAGAGTCACAAGGAGTCTGTTTGCACTCAAGAAGCAAGAAGGAATCTCCCTTGGAGTCACTCCCCTGCATCCGCAGGCACCTGAAGACGACAATGACTAGCTGGCGAATCCTGTTGTCCATGGACATCAAAAGGCCCTGCAACACAGGTGGTGGTTCTGTGTTCTTCTCCGGGTCCAACTTGTCTTCTGACCAACTTGGGTTACGGTGGGTCCTTTCTGAAGCCACTGGAATGGAACCCCTGTACACTGTGACTGTTGCTCTTGCCAAGGCTTGTTGACTTTCGCTCAAAGAGATCTTCAGGCTCCAAGCAGCCTCAGTCTATAGCACTCTGGACTCTTCAACTCCAAGTTCATCTTCCACTTTGCAGCTCTTGCGACTTGGGACTTCTGTTTTGTGGTTCTGCTGTGGCCTCCCTGTCCCTGTTGCCACTGGGTCACTCATGGGGGCACCTCTAACTTTCCTGCTGAAGGCCTGCCCTGACTCCCCTCCAAGGGCTGAGCCACTATGACCTTGCTGGTCCTCAAAAACCTAGAACTTACCTTGCCACAACTATTTGCATTTGCTGAGGCCTGTTGGTTGTCCTGCGGGACACTGATCCTCCTGCAATCCGGCAACCAACGTGGACAGCCCATGGGTCACTCTAAGGATCTCCTGCATCCCTTGGATTCGCAGGTGGACTTCTTCCTTCACCATCCTGCGGGAACTTCACTTCCAAGAGGGTGGGCATTGCCTACCTGCACTGCCTGGACATCTCTCAGTGGTATGGACACTATCCCCTTCTTTTTCAGGTTATTCACATCCAGGACCAACCTGGGGGTCCATTAACCTGGTTCACGGGTCATGACAGCAGCTGGGCAGTCAAGGCTCCCATTGACTCTAGCGAAGGTTTCCAGCGTCTCTTCACCCCTATGCACCAGGGCTCCCTCTTGTAGGTACTCTGATCTTATGGACATTCACAGGTGGGGGTACTATCCAACCTTCTTTGTGCCAAACGGTTTCCTTGGGTTCCACTGGGAAGGGTCCTGAATCCATAAAAATCCAACCGCAACAGTCCTTTGTTAGCCTATCGGACACCCAGCTGGATAACAACTACGCACCAGGGCGCCTGTAGGATTTCTGGTACTTACCTCTGGTAATTTCTTGCTCCCCTAGCCCCTGGGATTCTCACACACTTAACTTGGTTGGGCACCTTCATTTTTATACCACTTTCTTAGTATATGGTTTGACACCCATAGGGCCCTGTGTATTTCTACACTATTCCTGTTTGTTTCTGAACATTTATTTTGTGTGTAGATATCTCCAACAGGAGATATACCAATATTAGTATAGTTTTTAGTGTTAAAATAAAGAATACTTTATTTTTGTAACATTTGGTGTGGTTTCCTCTTCTGTAACAGTTACTGACAGCAATGCAGGAATCCGTGACAGAGCCCTGGACTGGGTCACTTCCTTTCTCACTGGCAGAACCCAGAGAGTCCGCCTCCCCCATTCTGCTCCAAAGCCACCAAAATCATCTTCGGTGTACCCCAGGGTTCATCCTTCAGCCCGACTCTCTTCAACGTCTACATGGCTCTGTTCGCTATCATCGCCCGATCTCACAACCTTAACATCATCTCATATGCTGATGGCACCCAGCTGATCCTATCCCTCAACAAGGACTCCGCCAAGACCAACCTCCATGAAGAAATGAAGCCCATCGCCAGATGGATGAAGAACAGCTGCCTCAAATGAAATTCCTACAAGACGGAAGTCCTCATCTTCGGCTCCACCCCATCCTCACAGGATGACTCCTGGTGGCCTGCCACTCTCAGATCCGCTCCAACTCCCACCGAGCACGCACGCAACCTAGGATTCATCCTGGACTCCTCATTATTCATGATCCAACAAGTCAAAACCATCTGCTCCTCCTGCTTCAACACCCCAGCCTGCTCCAAAAGATCCACAAATGGATCCCCACCAAAACCAGAAGAACAGTCACCCAAGCCCTCATAAGTGACAAATTGGACTACGGCAATGCCCTCTATGCAAGAACCACGGCCAAACTCCAGAAAAGGCTGCAACGCATCCAGAACGCCTCCGCACACCTCATCCTGGACATCCCCTGCCACTGCCACATCACAGGCCATCTGAGAGACCTGCACTGGCTCCCCATCGACAAGAGAATCACCTTCAAACTCCTCACCTATGCTTTCAAAGCACTACGCAACACCGGACTAGAATACCTCAACAGACGTCTCTCCTTCTATACATCGACCCGGCAACTCCGCTCCGCCGACCTCGCCCTCACAACCATCCCACGCATGTGCAGAACTACAACCGTCGGCAGATCGTTCTCACACCTCGCCGCCAAGACATGGAACACTCTTCCCACCAACCTGCGTCAGACCAAAGACCTCCTTACCTGCAGGAGACTCCTCAAGACCTAGCTGTTCGAGCAGTAGCGCGCCCCCCTCATCAGCTCCTTGAGACCCTCACGGGTGAGTAGTGCGCTTTACAAATTCCCTGATTGATTGATTGATCGACAGACTACTGTGGTATTGTGAGTGCTTTACACTCCTCCATGATAAGCCTGAGCTGTTCTCCACTCTAAAGAGTTTTGGTTATCTTGGCACCAAAACACTATCAATAAAGGTTGCCTGGACTCAGTATAGGGTGCTACACCATAAGAGTACACCATAAACTGAGACAGCCTCCTACAGGAGGTACACCGCATGGGGAGTCAGCTGTTATTGCCAAGTGACGAGAAGTTGTCGGCCTGATGGTTGACGGAGGACCACCTGGACTGCAGCTCAGATGATGCTGCTTCTGACCCTAAACTGACCAGCAGAGTGCCTCATGATCCTGTGGGCTCTTGATTCTAGGTTGAACTTGTAGGGATCTGGGGGTGTTTTGATGCAGGCTAATGGAATTGCATTGCTTGGATCTGTGCTTGTGAGTTTATACTCAAGTACACCCTATCTGCTCTGTTTGGTGTTTATTTTGCTTGTTGTTGTGTCTGGCATCCTTGGCGTGGTTTCCTCTGATTTTTGCCTTCTGACCTCCTGTTTTTCGGACTTCATTTTTGCTGGCTTTAGGATTCTGTGCAGTTTACCGCTGCTGACAAGTTATAAAGTGCAGGTGATCTGTACTCTAAACATGGTAATATTGGTTTCTCCACAATTGGCATATTTAATTTATTTGTACGTCCCTAGTAATGTGCACAATAGGTGCCCTGGGACTGTAAGTTAAATGCTACTAGGACCTCCTCCCTACTAGACCTCCTCCCTACCCCATACAGAAGAATTGTGGTCCAGACACTAATGTTGTAATGTTTAGACTATGGAAACTCCTTGAATGCGGGCTCACCTAAAATAGTCTGTTAGAAATGGGGTCTTTGGTTGGCAGTCAGGTTACCCCCTGTCCAGGCAAGGACCCTCACTCTAGTCAGGGTAAAGGAGAATCACCCTTGTTAACCTACGATCGCCCCCTTGGTAGCTTGGCATGAGCAAGCAGGCTTTACTTCAGAAGCAATGTGTAAATTATTTGTACCAACACACACAATAACTCAGTGAAAACACTGCAAAATAACACAACATAGGTTTAGAAAAATAGGAAATATTTATCTAAACAAAACAAGGCCAAAATGACAAAGCTCCAACATACACAAGTCAAGTCATGAATTTTCAAAAGAATAAGAAAACAGTGAGAATGCTGTTATTTCACAAACGTACCTGGGTAGCGTCAAAATAAAACTGCATGGGCGAGTCTGCGTTTAAAAAGGCCAGTGATGCATCGATTTCTCACTCGCAATCGAGACCGTGCATCATTCCTCCTCTGGTTGCGTGCTTCGTTTCTTCTCTCCCGCAAGAGAGCGTTGCTTCGATCCGGACATGCACTTCGGGTCCAGACAGGCTTTGCGTTGATTTTCTGCGCCCAGCGATGTTGCATTGAAAATCCGGTTGCACGATATCAAAACTGCACTGCATAGGGTTTGCGTCATTATCAGCCTCCGTTAGCGGGTGTTGCATGTTGTTACTCCAGCCACGTTGCGTTGATCTTCCAGCCGCGATGCAGGTAGAGCAATGATTTCAGCCGCGAAGCCGGTGGTGTGTTGTTTATCAGGCAGGTCACGAAGAGTGGGTCAACAATTTCCCTGCATGGGGGTCTGCGCATGGATTTTCAGTTCTTGTCGGCCAACTTCACCTTTCAAGGGCCCAGGAACTGGATAGGGCACCACTTGCCAGGGCAGGAGTCTCAGCAGAGGAAGGCAGGGGAAGCCTTTGAAGGCCCTGAGACTTCAACAACAGGAGGCAAGCTCAGTTCAAGCCCTTGGAGATTCTTCTCAAGAATGAATGCAAAACAAAGTCCAGTCTTTGTCCCCTTTCATAGGCAGAAGCAGCAACTGCAGGATAGCCCAACAAAGCACAGTCAGAGACAGGGGCAGCACCTCTCCTCAGCTCTTCAGATCTTCTCCTTGGCAGAGGTTCCTCTTGATTCCAGAAGTGATCTAATTTTCAGGGGTTTTGGGGGCACTTCTTATACCCCTTTCTGCCTTTGAAGTAGGCCTACTTCAAAGAGAAGTCTCTGTTTTTTTCAAGATCCTGCCTTGCCTAGGCCAGACCCCAGACTCACACTAGGGGGTTGGCAGCTGCATTGCGTTTGGGCAGGCACAGTCCTTTCAGGTGTGAGTGACCACTCCTCCCCTCCCTCCTAGCACAGATGGCTCATCAGGATATACAGGCTACACCCCAGGTCCTTTTGTGTCACTGTCTAGAGAGAGGTGCTAACAGCCCAACTGTCAAACTGACCCAGACAAGTAATCCACAAACAGGCAGAGTCACAGATGGTTTAAGCAAGAAAATGCCTACTTTCTAAAAGTGGCATTTTCAAACACACAACCTAAGAACCAACTTCACTAAACATGTATTTTCAGATTGTGAAATCAAAGACCCCAAACTCCACATGTCTATCTGGTCCCAAAAGGAATCTGCACTATAATAATATTTTAAGGCAGCCCCCATGTTAACCTATGAGAGAGGTAGGCCTTGCAACAATGAAAACCGAATTTGGCAGTATGTCACTGTTAGGACATGTAAAATACATAAGTACATGTCCCACCTTGTACATACACTACACCCTGTCCATGTGGCTACCTAGGGCCTACCTTAGGAGGGCTTGCATGTATAAAAAGGGAAGGTTTAGGCCTGGCAAGTGGATACACATGTCAAGTCGAATTGGCAGTTTAAAACTGCGCACACAGACACTACAGTGGCAGGTCTGAGCCATGTTTACAGGGCTGCTAATGTGGGTGGCACAACCAGTGTTGCACGCCCACTAGCAGCATTTGATTTACAGGCCCTGGGCACCTCTAGTGCACTGTAGTAGGGACTTACTAGCAAGTCAATTTTGCCACTCAAGGAAAGTCAATTACACATACATTTTACATAGGAGCACTTTCAATTCAGCACTGGATAGCAGTGGTAAAGTGCCCAGAGTAACAAAAACAGCAAAAACAGAGTCCAGCATACATCAACAACCTGGGAAACAGAGGCAAAAAGTTAAGGGAGACCACACCAATGATGCCAAGTCTAACATAGTCCTAAAGAGACTCCAAGTGGTTCAGAATGCAGTAGCCAGGACAATTTTTAAGATGCCCAAATCTGCCTCAAAGACATTTTGGCATCTTTGTACTGCCTCCCTATAAAGAAAAGAATTAAATTTAAGACTTGCTCCTCCCATGTTGTTAGTTGTGAGGGAGGAGGTGGGGGTTCACCACCAGTCCTCTGTAGAGCTATTTGGTGTCTTGCTGCTGTGGAATGCACCTTCCCCTGTAGGTCGTTCCACCTCTTCCTGATGTCATCCCTTGCTCTGGGGTGCTGTCCCACGGCTTTGACCCTGTCCACGATTCTCTGCCATAACTCCGTCATCCTTGCTATAGATATCTGCTGTACCTGTGCTCCAAACAGCTGTGGCTCTACCCTGACAATTTCCTCCACCATGACCCTTAACTCCTCCTCAGTGAAACGGGGGTGCCTTTGTGGTGCCACGGGTGTTGTGTTATGTGTGTTGGTGAGAGTGTGTTGGGTAATGTGGTGGGGTGTGTGATGTGGAGTGTATGAGGGGTGTATGGGTGTAAGTGGTATGTGTGTCTAGTTGTCTCTGTGCTCTTCTTCTCGGTCTCCTGGCAGTAATAGTTGTTTGTAAAGGGTTGTGGGTATTGTGTGTGTGTGTTTTATAGTGCTGTGGGTGAGTTGGTGTGGTGTGTGTATGGTTTGGGTAGCCGGAGTCACCTGCCATGATTTAGGGACAACATTTAGCCACACACTATCCTATTTGGCTAACAGCAGAGGCATACACCAAATACAATGGGTGGGGACCAAGGCTCACCTATACGCCACACCCTGTGCCTCTGTAGTTGGGCCATCACATTTGGGATGCTGCTATTCCTCACGACAGAGGCATCATGCACCATCCCTGGATATTCAGGATTGACATGGGAGATGGAATGGTCCGCCAGGCACACCTTCTGCACATTGATGGAGTGTAAACTCTTGCAATTCCTGTACACCTGTTCATTCTGCCGGGGGGGACAAACGCAATATATGTACCGTCAGTCGCCCCAATAATATTGGAGACATGTCCCATTGCATAGAATCCGGCATTCACAGTGGCCAAATATTCCACCTGGGGGAAAGCAATGTAGCTGCACATGTGTCTTACCAGGGCGGACAAGACTCTTGACAGCACTATTGAGAACATTGGTTGTGACATTCCTGCTGCCAAGCCCACTGTCACTTGGAAAGAACCTGTTGCCAGGAAATGGAGCCCTGATAGAACCTGCACAAGAGGGGGGATCCCAGTGGGATGACGGATAGCTGATAACAGGTCAGCCTCCAGCTGGGCACACAGCTCTATGATTGTGGCCTTGGCCATACTGTAGGTGAGTATAATGTGCCTGTCCTCCAGTGTAGCTAAGTCCACCAGGGGTCTGTACACAGGAGTATGTCTTCACCTCCTATTCATCCGCAGGGGTAGGTATCTAAGGGACACAAGAGTGAGTAGGCTGTCACAATTTGAACAGCTATACCAAGACATCAGTCCACATCCTGCAATCATGTTTTGGGACAGTCTAATTTAAAAGTACGTGCCTATTTATCCTAATTATCGATAGGCCTGTTCACCCCCCCTGAAATGGTGACCGCCTGTCCTGGGTTTAGGGACAGGTGGAAGTGAGGTAATTCTGCCGATGTTGTGCGCCGTGGCGGTAGGCGGTCGTGAACCGCCGTGCAATTCCTCATTGGATAATATTGGGCCCTATGGGGCACAGTGGCCAATCGGGATCTACGCGGGGGTGACGGTGTACACTGCCGCGGACGTGACCGCCATTTTCAATCCTCACTTGTTTCCTGACCTTCCACAGGAGAAGACCTACACTGCATGTGCTGCTGTGACCTGTGTCTGGAACCTACTGTGGCCTATGTGACCGGGGAAAGGGCCCCAGCCTTCACTTCGGAGGAGATGGAGCGACTGGTGGATGTGTTCCTACCCCAGTATGGACTGCTGTATGGGCCTCCAGACCAACAGATGAGTACATTGTGGGCACGATGCATGTGGCATGAATGCATGGGGATGTGTGTGAAGGCATTGTGTAAGGGTGGGGGGATTGTCTGTTGGTGGTGTACATGTTGTGAGCTGGCCTATGTGTGTGCCAATGGTGATGGGATTGGGTATGGTGGGCCATGTGTGTGACAGGCTGGACTGTTTGTTTAATGGAGTTCTCCTGTATGTATTACCTCTGCAGGTCAGCGCCCATCAAAAGAAGGGATCATGGCGTGCCATTGCCAACGCTGTGCGGACCCTGGGGGTCTATGGAAGGTGGAGCACCCACTATTGGAAATGGTGGGAGGACCTAAGACGCTGGCACGGAAGACCCCGGAGGCCCAGCTGGGGACGGCCTCCCATTGAGGAAGGGGTGCCCGTCGTACCCTGACCCCCCTGATGGCCTACATACTGGCGGTGGCATACCCTGTGCTAGATGGGCGCTTGAGGGAATCACAGCAGCCACAAGGTGGTGAGTACAGTGGGTTTCATTACAACTTATGGATGGTTGGGTGGTATCCGGGTGGTCGTTGTGTCTTAGTGGGTGCCCCTAAGGCCAGGCCAGGCATAGCAGCGTAGGTCCTCTAAAGGGTAATGTTTGCATGGCAAATACAGGTAATCTAGCTTGTTAGTATTTACTTCTAGGCAGGGCTGTGTGGGTCCCAGGTGTGCTGCATTTGGCGGTGTGTGCACCTCCTCATGCCTTGGGGACTAGTTATTTCACTGGTAGTGTAATGCATAGTGCGTAGGCCTGTTCCCTCTGCGTGAGGGTGCTGTGTACGTCAAAAGTGGTGTTGGTGCAGACACTGACCCGGTGTATCCTTTGTCTCTCTCCCTCCTTTCTTGTTTTGTCATCCTGTCCTTGTGTGCATTAGCATCACTTGGCGGAGGAGCAGATACACCGGCAACAGAGGGAGCTGCATCCCACAGGACCCTGGAGGCAGAGTCCACGTTGGATACTGGAGGGGACAACACAGACTCTGATACCTCCTCCGATGGGAGCTGCCTGGTGGTGGCGGACGCCTCTGTGACCACCGCAGATGCAGGTACAGCCTCCACCCCCGTACCAGCACCGCCCTCCCAGTAGCCCCTCAGCGAGTTGGCCATGCCCGCTCACCCAGGGGGGTGGGCATCTCCTTCGCCCCAGGCACCTCAGGCCCCGCCAAAGTGAGCCCTGCTGCCCTGAGTGAGGAGGCTATTGACCTCCTGAGATCCATCTCTGTAGGGCAGTCAACCATTGTGAATGCAATCCAGGGGCTAGCATCCCAGATGCAGCAATGTAATGCATTCCTGGAGGGCATTCATGATTGTTTGGCAGCCCAACAGAGGCCGATTCAGGCTCTGGCCTCATCTCTGATGGCAGCCATTGTCCCTGTTTCTACTGTCCCCCTCCAAATTCAACTTTGCAGTCCCATTGTCCTCAACCCCAACCCATCCCAGGCACACAGACAGATGAGCATGCACACAAGGCAACACACAAGAGTGGCACAGGCAAACACAAGCACAACACTTCATCCCAAAGGCGCTCACACAAACACCATACCGTTTCAGACACAACAACTTCCACAGCCTCCACTGTCTTCCCCTCCTACTCCTCCTCTACCTCCCTCCCAGTTACGTCCACACCCACACCTGCATGCACTACATCTACATCCACTATCAGCATCACCACACCAAGCAGAACACACACCACAATGGCAGACACCTCCACAACATCCATGCACGCGTCCCCTGTGTCCTCTCCCACCAAGTCTGTTCCACCCTCCTAAAGGACAAAAACACAAGCACTCAGACACCCAACAGCCATCCACCTCACATCAGCAAACAGCCCATGCACCTGCACCCAAATCCAGCAGACATACACCATCAACAACCACTCCATCCTCCTCCTCTCCCATTACTCCTCCCTCCTCCCATCACAACGTCCCTAAAAAGCTTTTCCTTTCCAAACTTGACCTCTTCCCTAAGTCCCCCCCTGTCCTGCCCATATGGGCAGGGTACCAAGGACACAGCCGAGCACATCAGCCAAACAGTCCATGGGGACAGTGGTAGCACCACCTGCTTGTGTTGGTAAGGATACCAGACCTACGACACTGAAGGGGAAGAAGCCAGCACCACCAGGGATGAAAGGGAAGAGTCCTGCACCGGATATGAGGAAGCGGAAGGGGCCTGCGCCAGCTGTGAGGAAGGGGAAGGAGCCTGCACCAGCTGTGAGGAAGGGGAAGGAGTCTGCACCAGCTGTAAAGAAGGGTAAGGAGCCTGCACCAGCTGTGAAGAAGGAAAAGGAGCCTGCACCACCAGACAGAGAGGGCCCATTCACCCCTGCCAGGAAGGGTAAGGGATCCCCGACCCATGAACAGGAATAGACGAGGCACTCTATGCCAGCCGAAGCTGTCAGGCTAACACCGCCACCACCACCTGCTGTCACCGGGCCCCCCGCCACCAGCTGTGGATGTGGAGCCATCAGTGAGTGCAGGGGCTGCCCATGAGCCTCCTCCAACAACCACCACCATGCAGCCATCAGTGAGTGCAGGGGCTGCTCAGGAGCCTCCTCCAGCAACCACCACCATGCAGCCATCAGTGAGTGCAGGGACTGCCCAGGAGCCTCCTCCAACAACCACCACTATGCAGCCATCAATGAGTGCAGGGACTGCCCTGGAGCCAGCTCCAACGACCACCACAGTGCAGCCATCACCGCCGGCGGACGACATGTAGTCCACCCCCAAGGGGCTACTGTGCGGGCTGCCCCCTCCAGAACCAGTGGGTAAGACACCCACTCGAGAGACTGTGGTCTTGCACTCCCCAGGGCAAAGCAATGAGCATGTTGCCCCCTCCAGAACCAGTGGGAAAGACACCCACTCGAGAGACTGTGGCCTTGCACTCCTCAGGATAAAGCAATGGGCATGTTGCCCCTTCCAGAACCAGTGGGAAAGACACCCACTCGAGAGACTGTGGCCTTGCACTCCCCAGGACAAAGCAATTGCCATGTTGCCCCCTCCTGAACCAGTGGGCTTGTTCCCGCATCCGGCTGAGGTGCCTGCCTATTTGCAAACTGATGTCCCTGCAGTGAACTATTCGGATGTGGTCAGGATTCGAGTTGGGCCTTAGACTGTGCCCTGTGGCCATGTGGGCCCTTTGAACATTGGATGGGGCAGTGTCCCTTTGTGTACATTTGTACATATGTTTCATTGACAAATCGATGTATTAATTTTGATGTTGATCTGATTACAATCACATTAGTCAATTCCTGTTGTCCTTGCATTATTTTGCTGTTTTTCAGGGACAAATTGTTTTTCTTGTGCAGCTGGTTGTATGTATGGTGTGTGTGTCGGGTGTGTGTGGTGCGTGTGTGTGTCACTCTTGCTTTCCTCCCATCCTCCCTTGTGTGCTAGGTGGCTGTACTCACCGTCATCGTCTTTGTCGATGTTGGTGTTCCAGGTGGAGCATAACGTAGAAGATCTTCAGGAAAACATGCAGTTCGGGTTCCATGGCGGCATGTTTCTTCCCTATGTCTCCAGTGGTGAGTCCTTACACTTCTGAGCGCTGTTTCCACCAGGCATTTGTTGGCGTTGATAACGCCCCAGAAAAGGTGGCGGATTGCAGAGTCAAAATATGGTGGACAGTACTTTGTCTTCTGCCTGGCTGTTGGCGGGTCCCACCGTGGTAGCTGTTGTTTCCGCCCTGGCGGTTGGTGTGGTACATTGGCTGTCTATGGGAGTTGTCACCACCATGGTCATAATTTGGCGAAACTTCAGCCAGCCTGTTGGTGGTATTACAGCCAGGGTCGTAATGAGGGCCTTAATCTTTAATATTTATATTTGAGCACTACTCATTGGGTTGTTGTTGTTTTGGTCTTGTTTTACTCAGATAAACATTTTCTATTTTTCTACCGGTGTGGAGTCTTTTGTGGTGTTTTGACTGTAATTAAGAGTAGCAAAAAAACATCACACATTGCCTCTTAGGTTAAGCATGACTGCTCTGTGCCAAACTACCAGAGGGTGAGCACAGGTTAATTTAGGGTGTGTATGTGACTTATCCTGACTAGGGGGGTTATTCTAACTTTGGAGGAGGTGTTAATCCATCCCAAAAGTGACGGAAAAGTGACGGATTTACCACCAGCCGTATTACGAGTCCATTATATCCTATGGAACTCGTAATACGGCTGGTGGTATATCCGTCACTTTACCGTCACTTTTGGGACGGATTAACACTCCTCCAAAGTTAGAATAACCCCCTAGGACTGTCATTCCTACATGGAGAGGGTGCATACCTCTGCCACCTGGAAGCCCACATTATAACACCTAGTATGTGTGATGTGTGTTGAGGGTGTTAGGTGTCCTAGGGTCTGAGAGTAATTATGTGTGCTTTATTGACAATGGATACCCGCAATGGTTGGTAAGAGGTGGGGAGGGGGTGGAGGGGTTTGTGTTGGGGTGAGTTTCGATTTTGTTGTAATGTTGGTTGTGAGTGACAGTATCTATATGGTGTCCTGGCTTGAGATATGCCCCTGGTAACAGTTGTATTGATGGACGCAGTGCAGGACAGCTCCTCAGAGGACACACACTTTTCAGTCTTGTCCAAGGAATGTGAATGGTATTGGTAGTAAGGTGAAATGGGGACTGGTGACACAATACATATGTAGACATAAACCTGATGTGGTCCTGCTCCTGGAAACAAACCTGAGGGGACCAAGGTAGGGGTGCATATACTACCCTGGCTCATGCGGGTTTCACAATTGGATCCAGAGAGGTGGCTGTCCTGGTAAGAAAGCACCTCAGTTTCAGTTCACCCGGATGTGGATTGGCCCCCAACGGCACATATGCGGGGGACAGGAGGTGTGGGGTAGAACAGATGTTACTCTGTTTAGAGTATATGCGCCTCTCTGCCTACATACTCCCACACTGGATAGGGTGGCCTCCTTGCTCCTGGAGGCCCTCTCCTCCGTACACGTTATAGAGGGAGATTTTAATGATGTAATGCCACCGGACTTGGACGTTCTCTGAAGGAAATTCTGGGGACCCACGAGACAACCTTGGTGTGCTTTGCAGCCACCCTGAGGCTCACTGACCTGTGGAGACGTTGCCACTTTGGGGTGAGGGACTACTCCTATTATTCGGGGGCCCCTAGAGTCTACTCCAAGCTTGATCATATTTTTACCCCAGCAGGCAGTGGGGACGGTGACCAGTGCAGACTGTCTGGCACAAGGTTATATCGGATCATTCCCCACTCTGGGTTTCGGTAGGGAGAAGGAGGCGACTGGGGACAGCAGAATGGAAATTGAATGCCTCGGATTTGCTTGGCTTGGACGTCACTCATGAATTACACATTGGTACAGAGTTGTACGGAGTCATACTTCTCTGAAAATGAGGGTTCAGTTAACTCCACCGGGACACTCTTTAAGGCATATAAAGCACCTAGAGCAGAACATCCTTGCACAGAAAAAGAGACCCGAAATAGAGCAGATGGAGGAACTCAGCTGACAACTCTGGAGGATAAACACCGGGTACAGCCTACTCCACAGATATACCTACAACTTGCGGTGTTGCGAATGGAATATCAGGATCTGGTCCAGGGAGACGTATAAAAGTCTCAGTTAGCCACCCACCATTGACTTTATGATGCGGGTGACAAGTAGGTAAATTGCTGGCATGGTTTAGCAGGATGGAGGTTGATGCACATTGGGTGGTCACCATCACAATACTCACAGGAGAAACATATGATACAGACTCCCAGATAGTGGGACAGTTTGCTCGCTATTTCGCAGCATTCTACGGGAGCGCATCTACTCCTATATGCTGATCAAATCAAGGACTTTCTGGTTATTGTAACGACTGGCTTTCCGGTGGCGCAGGCCTCTCAGTCATATATAGGAGGCGATGCAAAGCCACCCTGCATGGCTTTGCATCGCCTCAAAGATATGGAGTAAGGCAAAGCTCTGCTTGGCCTTATTCTGTGTCAAGGAGTTATTTCATGGCATTGTGGTGGGTTTTTCCACACAACACCCATGGGTTTTGGCACATTCTCAGATTTACAAGGATCTGTACACATGGGAAGCATCTGCTGCACACTTTGGGGATGCCCCGAGTCCAGGCATAGTGGGCTAAGGTAGTCCAAGAAAGTCAAGTGATCCTGGGGATAGTGATTCCACTTGACCCCAAATATGTTCTCCTGGGGATACCAACAGATATAGACCTTCTGAGAGCTCAACTCCTGTTCTGTAACTTGGGGTTGATTGTGGTGAAGAGGGATGTGGCCAAACACTGGGGGCTCAGGACATCCCGACCCTGAGTGAATGGAGGAGAGGCATGGACATGTGCATGGTGGCTGAATGAGTCACATGTAAAAGCAGAGGCTGCCACTGCAATTTTTGTAAAATATGGGGGCCCTGGATGCGCTACTATGCCTTGGGACCAGATCCTGCTGAGACTGATGGTCCTCGACCTATAGCAGTGGAGGCTGCATATGATTTCTCAAGTTAGCTCAATGCTTAGGGTAAACTGCCCTGGAGTTGCCTGCTTTCTGGGTCTGTGTGTTGGGGATGTGTAAGAAAGGATTGTGTTGGGGAAACTTCTCGCTTTTAGATTTTGTCAGCTTTGAAACCACTGTATTGGTTACATTATCTCTCACAGTTCTCTATATCGTTTACTGTAGTGTCATGGTACTCGATGCTCCATATTGTTTGTTTATTCTATTTTGTTACTCAGAAAATGCAAATAAAAATATATAAAAAAAAGAAAATGTACCTTTTGTAATCTACGTTTGGCAATGGACTGAACTTGAGATTCGAGGCTTCTTTTGTTTGACAGTACGTAACTTCATGAGCTTGCAGCCTTTTCCTTATGACTTCTCTTAGACCTTCACCAGCAAGATTCTTGAGATATTTGATAACCGTCTTGTTATCTGCTACTTTTAGCGCATCAATGTAATGATCAAATGTCTCTATCCAAGCAATCAATCTATCACTAATATTTTGCCCTTTGGCAGTATCAAATGGAGCTGGTGATTTCAGGAAGGCAGTGGCATTATAACTGTTCACAGGACTGGTAGACACTGAAAATAGATTTCTTTCTGATACTGTCTGCTGTCCACTAGAACCTACTTCTTCTGTGCCATCTCTAAGGCCCTGTGACTGGCTTCTGGGTCATCTTGGACAGTCTGTGGAACTATGACCTCTTTCTTGGTCTCCATTGGAGCCCTTCACTTGCTTCACTGTGCTGAGCCGCCACCACCCAGCTTTGGTAGCGTGTCCCTTCAGGTATTGGACAGCTCAGTAAGCCCAGCCCTTGTGCTTCTTCTTGTGTCTCCTCAGCCGCTGCTGAGGATGTAGAGCTCTTCTTCTAATTTTAACAACAGTTTGCTTTATTTTCAATTGTTCTGTCAGCTAGCGCTTTTATGTATCCTACTCGCATTAGACAATGGTAGTTTCATTGCTTCTTTTCTGTATCTCTTTGTGGCTGCCTTTAGCGTTATCACTCCGTATGATGTATAGCTTTACTTTTCCATAGTAGCAGAGGCACACATGGCACACACGAGCGGTTTCCTTGGACCTCGGCACATTCTCTGAGAGAGCACTGTTGATCTTCAGATTACTGATCCTCTATCTTGTCGCCAGTTGTAGCATCTTCCCGAGCCAGGGATATCCACCCATAACTATGCCACACACAGAGATGTATATTACATGTCTTTATTCATCTCCCTGCAACTGCAAACTCAGCATTCTAAAAATGCATTAACTTCACTACGTTCTAACACATACGTCACAGGTCTACGGAGTTGTTCAGGAGCCAAAATGGTCCAGTGATTCATAACTCACACAACACTATGGCTGCATCCCTGAAGGCTCCATGCACCTCACACCCTACTCTCACTTGAGACGCTACTCACCAGTAGCCACAACTGCGGTTGGTGAAGTTCTCTGCATCCATTATGCCTTGGGCTGTCTGGACCCAGCAGAGCAAAAGCGGGAACAGAAAAACGGGAAACCAGCAAGAAATGACCACAGGCACAGGTCGAGCAAATTAAATGAGGAGAAGGAACAGCAGGGCACAACTGTACCCGCCCGCTTCTGCCGGCAGCCAACAGCAGGGGGGTGTCCTGTGATGTAGGTAGATGGAGGAGGAGTCCATCACTGAGTCAATCGAATCCTAATAAAAATTAGGTGATAGACGATAGACATAGATCGACAGACATATAGGTAGATAGATAGATAGATAGATAGATAGATAGATAGATAGATAGATAGATAGATAGATAGATAGATAGATAGATAGATAGATAGATAGATAGATAGATAATTTCTTCTACTTGCTTGACATGCAAAACGTCTCCTTCACACATTGCACATGTTCACACAGCCATGCCATCAGTTATGCTTTTGGTGATGTCATAAGTGATACCTTCCATTCCAACTACAACATTAGATAAGACAAATGCCTTTGAGATTATCATGTGCAGCAATGAATACAGACAGAATCTTAAGCCACACTTGGTACTCTCTCCTTTCTATTGAGCCTTCTAATCCATCTAGGAATAGATTTTCATAGCTCCCATTACATAGTATACTCAGTATGCAATTTACTGATAAACATTACACTTATTTTACTGCTACTATGAAACCCTACTTATCATTCAACTTATGGAATGAACATTACACTTTCATCAAACTACATTGTATAGCCTAGTTTTAAACCTTTTTTAATTTGACCAGCTATATTCTGCTTGTTCATGTCAATAAACATGAATTCAAACACATTTCATTTTTTTGACCATCCCCCAATATCTTGTATGCACAGACTACATTTGTGGATGGTGCTTATTGTGCTTAGGGATGTAACCACCAATAAATCCCTCCTGTATAAATTGACCATAACATTGGCTTAAATAATCATCTCGCTGTACCCTGGGCACAAAGATTTCAGTTCGGCTTTGTGCATATTACTAAGCGCTGAAAAACATTTCAGACCGTGGAGTAGAAGACAGTGGCCAGAGGCTCCAGAGGGCGGCAGCTCGCAGCCTGAGCTTCGGGTACTGGCTGTAACCATGACAAGATGTCCCACGAGTACTATTGGAGAATCAACATACTTTTCTGAAAAATTTGATTATTACTCTTGTGACATTGTTGAAATATTTGCTGATCACCCATGGCAAAAGGTAATCAACTGGGATGATGTGTGATAACACCTCTTACTATCTGCCTCATGCAAACCTGGTTGGGCACTACTCTGGTGGTGGTATGTGGGGTCTGACAATACTCCTGCCTGAAGGAGTATATGGCCCACTCTAGGGGCATTTGGTTATGGTGGGCGATATGGATTACTTTATTCACAGTTCTTATAAACCGTTCCACCTCTCTGGTAGCTTGAGGCAATTGAGATTTAATCATGCAGTGTACTATAGTCCATGATTTCAGGTATTCTGCCATTTCTTGCCCTTGGAACGAGGACCTTTCATCAGTCTGTTATTCTTTCAGCAGCCCAGGGCTGGCCATAGCTTTTCCCAACTTAGCAAGACTTCACTGGTTGTAAAACTGCCATCATATCTGTAGGAGGCTGGCCTGGTTTGGAGTGGGTACCCTAGGTACTTACACCTTAAACCAGGTCCAGCTATCCCTTATTAGTGAAATGTAGTCAGTGTTCTAGCAGCTCAGGCTGTCTAGAGGTAGCTGTAGCAGAGCAGCTTAGGCTGAATTAGGAGACATGCAAAGCTCCTGCAGCACCACTATAGTTACACAGTACTTATACACAATAAAGGACAATGCTCAGTGTTACCAAAAATAAAGGTACTTTGTTTTAGTGACACAAGGCCAAAAATATCTTAGAGGCAATACTCCTTCTGGAGGTAAGTATTATGCACAGTATATACACTAGAGACCAAAATCAGGTAAGTAAATAGTCACAGAATAGTGCAAAAAGTAGAAAACACAATAGAATGCAATAGGATGCAATAACCCTAGGGGGAACACAAACCATCTACTAAGAAAGTGGAATGTGAATCACAATTCCCCTCTAGGCAAGTGTAGTGTTTAGAGGGGTGCTGGGAGTGAAAGAAAACCACAAAGGTGAGTAAAATACCCCTCCCCAGAACCCAGGAAGGTAGGAGTAAAGTACTGCAAGTTTCCTCAGGACACACTACAAGTCGTAATGAGAGTTATTGCAAGAACCAAGCAAGACTGCAAGCAACAAATGGTGGATTCCTGGACCTGAAGACCTGTGAAGAAAGGAGACCAAGTCCAGAAGTCGCAGAAGATTCCAGGAAGGACAGGAGCCCCTGCCAACCTAGAAGATGGTGCAAAAGAGGATCCAGTTAGAAGAAGTCTGCAGAAGAGCACCAAAGAAGATAGCTGTGGGTTCCTGCATGATGCAAGAGATGTCCCACGTCGAGATGTTGGACGCAGGCAAGTTGCAGCGCTGGATTCGTTCAACAAGGCTTGGTTCAAGCAATGTCACGGTTTGTGTCAAAATGGCGCTGCCTGGACCCAGGAGGGACCTGGGGGTCTCAACTTGGACTGAGGAGGCAGAGGTGGCTCCCAACACTCGAGGTAACCCACAGATGACCAAGCAGCACCCATGGTAGTCCTAGGACACGGGGACAAAGAAGGTGCAAATTGTGATTGCTGCAGCTCTACAATAGAAGGTTCAACGCCGCCGGAGAACAACTCAATGAGTTGTGCGTCACAAGTTTGAGTGCAGGGGATTTGGGCCATGCTGTGCAAGAAGGATCCTTGCAAATAGGGCACAGAGGCCTCAGAAGCTAGAGATGACGCGGTGGACAGGGGTACTGTTGCAAATGGGGAAGGCAAGCTCTTACCTCCACCAAATTTGGACAGCTGAACCTTAGGACAGTCTGAGTCAAAGGGGTCCACCACCTGTGTTCCAGGGAGCACACTCGCTGCCAGGAGAGGAGTTCCAGAGAACCGGTCGTGGTCTTAGAAGGTGCCTGCTGGAGCAGGGAAGTGACTCCATCACTCCACGGGAGATTCCTTCGGTTCTTCTGGTGCAGGATGAACGCAGGGAGTCCTCAGAGCGTGCACACCTTGGAAACTGTTGCAGTTGCTGGCAGGATCTGAAGTTGCAGGGTCACAGTAGCCTTTCTGGATACTTTGTTGCAGTTACAGCGGTTCCTGGAGCAGTCTGCCGTTGATCCAATGGTTAGAAGCAGAAGTTGCAGAGGATTCCTGGTGGAAACTTGCAAGCTGAATCTGAAGAGGAACCCACAGGAGAGGCCCTAAATAGCCCTGGGAGGGGGATTGGTTACATACCTAGGTATGCACCTATCAGGAGGGGTCTCTGACGTCACCTGCTGGCACTGGCCACTCAGAGATCTCCAGAGTGTCCCCACATCTTGGAAAACAAGATGGCTAACTCCAGGGATACACTGGAGGAGCTGTGGGCACCACCTCTGTGGTGGTGATGGACAGGGGAGTGGTCACTCCCCTTTCCTTTGTCCAGTTTCGTGCCAGAGCAGGGACTGGGGGTCCCTGAACCGGTGTAGACTGGTTTATGCAAGGAGGGCACCATCTGTGCCCTTCAAAGCATTTCCAGAGGCTCTGGGAAGCTACCCCTCCCAAGCCTGTAACACCTATTTCCAAATGGAGAGGGTGTAACACCCTCCTCCCAAAGGAAATGCTTTGTTCTGCCTTCCTGGGACTGAGCTGCTCAGACCCCAGGAGGGCAGAACCCTGTCTGTGAGGTGGCTTGCCGTGCAAGTCTTAGAGAGCTGGTTTGGCAGCACTGGGGGTCCATGGTAGAGCCCCCAGGATGCATGGGATTGCCCCCCCATACCATATTTGGAATGGGGGGACAATGCCATGATCTTAGACACTTCACATGGCCATATTCGGAGTTACCATTGTGAAGCTACATATAGGTATTGACTTATATGTAGTTGTTGTGTTGTAGAATTCTCGACAGGCACGTGCATGTCGAGAATTCTACATTCCAGGAGAGGACGGTTGGAGCCGGATGAAAAGACAGAGGTGGGCGAGGGATCGTTTCTGTGCTTCGGCAGCTTATCGTAATAAATATACTTATATATTAACCCTTGATCGGAGCAACTTGCCTCATTACATTGGCGACGAGCGCCTACCTCCATCTCTGCGTCACCGTGGCACGGAAACGTTGAGAGTGGACCCGCGATCCTGACTGCGACCGGTGATGGCGACTTCCCTCCTGAAATTCGGATGGCACGAAGGAGAGGGTCGACTTGCATGAATTTCGAGGAGGAAGCTCATAGTAAGCAGGAAATCTCTTTTTTTTTTTCAACAAAACAACCCCTACCGCCTATAAAGAAAACCCCGAATGACGTGGCGGCCATCTTGGGGGTAGAAATACAGGCTGGAACGATCTTCAAATAACGTGGCGGCTATCTTGAGAGTAGAAAATCTGTCTTCTCTTTTGAAATTGGACAATTTAATGTAAAAATCTTCAAAGTACTACACAAAAGTGAAACTGCCTATCACCAATGTTAGATATTGCCTAGATTTATGTCTTAAGACTTAGTGGGCAGGACTTATCTTAAAACAAAATATATTTAACAATAAACTGTCCAATATTAACATTGTGAATTACCATGGCAACCAATACGCAAGGTATAGTGCCACCTCCCCCATTCCTTGCACAACCAGGTACCCACCCATTCCTTGGGGTGAATGGATTGACATTTTTGAGAATTATTTGGTAGCACTTGATGGCCAAGATTTGAGACCAGCAAGAAAAAAAGCTATTCTTTTAAGTACTATATGACAGGAAGGCCAACGCATATTTAAGTACCTACCTCAACCATTAGTAGAAGAAGGTCAACCGGAAATGATTGGAAAAAAGATTTTCGAAAGAAATCAACATTGTCATGGCAAGACATACATTTTATACTCAACCACAAAGATGAGAGGAGAGTATTGACGAATTTGTCACAAGGTTAAGAGAGTTATCCACCAAATGTAAATTTGGTGCGATGACTGAAGAATTAATACGAGATCAATTAATCGTTCAGTGTCATAGCAAAAAAATGCAGGAGAGGTTATGGGCAGCCAAGAATCCATCGCTGAAGGATGCTATCGATATAGCAAAAGTTGTTGAACAATCTGAATATTGTATGAGGGAGATGGAAAAGAAGGAGAGAGTGTCCAATGGCAGTTCTGAAACAAATACAACTTGTGCTATGACAGAAGGAAATGATGTTTTGACAAATACAAAAGGGGGGCGTATGCTCAAGGGCGTCAATATGAATAACAATGTCAACAAGTGTCACAGTAAGGTGTTTACGAGATGTGGGAGTAAGTTTCACAATGCAGACTCAAAATCATGTTTTGCCTTGGGTAAAGACTGCATGAAATGTGGTCAAAAGGGGGCATTTTGCACGTATGTGTAAGAGTACTGGAAAATCTAGAGTAGGTGTCATTCATCAAGATCATATGGAGGAGGCCGAGGAAATAGATAGAGTTTTATCCATAGAGAACACAGGACAGGAAATAAGAAGTATACATAGACCTCCGAGACCAACTGCAAATGTTATGGTACGTGGGAGAAAGGTACGACTGATGATTGACTCTGGTTCATTATACACAATTGTGCCCAAGAGCTTATTAGTTAAAGAATGGCCCAATGTGCGTCTTCTACCAAAAGATATCAATCCTGGTGGGTATCAAGGTGAGAAAATAGATATAATTGGCTACATGTTGGCCAATATAAGTTTTGCTGAGAGACAAATTGAGGGTAAGGTTTATGTGGCCACTAATGGCCCACCAATTCTAGGTTGGCATCGCCAGTATGATTTACACATAAGATTGGATCCCAGGACAGATAATAGGGTAATGTTGTTGCAAGATGATAACTTAGGTAATATATTGGAGGAATACAAAGAAGTTTTCACTGATAAGGTAGGAGAACTTAAAGGATATACACAAGCACAAATTGAGGAGGGTTCCTATTAAGGCAAGGAGGGAGGTGAAAAAAATGATTTGTGACATTGTACAAGAGGGTATTATAGAACGCATTGAAACATCAAGTTGGATCTCCCCAGTGGTCATCACAAGTAAGCCTGATGGGTCTTTGAGATTCTGTGTCGACCTCAGGTCACTTAACCAGAATATTGTGGTGGATAATTATCCATTGCCCAATATTAACAAATAAATTTTACTCCAGAGAAGGGGGAAATACTTTTCTAAGTTAGATCTTAGGAGTGCATTTCACCAGGTCAAATTGCATGATGAATCCAAAGAGTTAACTGCGTTTATTACTATGGAGGGGGTCTATCAGTTTGATAGGATGCCATTTGGGTTGGCCTCTGCGGCAGGTGTATTTCAGAGAATAATGAGTGATGTATTTGGAGGGGTTGATAACGTGCTGTATTTTCAAAATGACATCCTAATTTTGGGGGAAACCTTGGAAAAACATAACCAAGTATTGAAGTGTGCATTAGAGAGAGTTATGAGTGCAGGTCTTACCCTAAAAAGAGAAAAATGTAAATTCTTAGTTGAGGAAATTGAGTATTTGGGATATACCCTCTCTGAACAAGGAGTAAAACCAATTAGGAAACTTTTGGATGCCATTGAAAAGGTTCCATCCCCCCATGGGACTCGTTGAGTACTACTCCAAATTCATAAAGAATTTCACTGACAAAACGGAGAGTATAAGAAAACTTTTACGCAAGGGGCAAAAGTTCCAATGGGAGGGTGATCAAGAGATGGCTTTTCAAAACGTAATAAAAGAAACGTGTGCAGCAAAAGTTTTGGTACCTTTCAATGTTGAAGCTAAAACTATTATAACAGTGGATGCGAGTGCAATTGGACTAGGAGCTGTGCTTTCGCAGAACTCTGACAAAGGAGAAGAGACTGTAGCTTTTGCATCACGGTCATTGACCAAATCGGAACAGAATTATTCAGTCATTGAAAAAGAGACATTGGCTGCATCGTGGGGCATTGAGTATTTCAGAACTTATGTTTGGGGACGTAAGATAACATTGTGCACTGATCATAAACCATTGTTGAGAGTACTGTTACCGGGGGGTGCCAACAAAGTGTCTCCACGTCTGGCCAGATTAGCTGCAAGGTTACAAGAGTATCAGTTTACTATAGAATACATTCCTGGATGGCGCAACGTTCAGGCAGATTGCCTATCTCGCTTGCCATTGAATTGGCAGGAGGTAGATAAACAACGTGTACAGGACTATGAGAACAAAGGTGCTGTTGCAAGTGTTGAAGACGTGCTGGAATGCACTCAAGGTGTGGTATCGCGTGAGGAGTGGTGTGAGGAAAAGGAAAAAGATGAGGTGATGAAGGACGTAATTAATTTAATTGTTGGTGGAGAAAGGAGAGAGAGTACATTGAACCCTCAAGTTCGACCCTATGCAAAGATTCTGGAGGAATTGTCTATAGTCACTAGGAATATCGTTGTGAGGGGTGACAGGTTTATCCCTCCGGTGGGCGTGAGATATAAACTGTTTTGGTTGGCTCACGAAGGTCATTTAGGGCAGACTTTAACGAAAAAAAGACTAAAGGAACATTTTTGGTGGCCAGGGATTGATAGTGATGTTAGTAATTGGGTTGAAAGGTGTGTTGATTGTGTGGAGAGTGAGAAGAGATTGAAAGTGGGAAAGCAAGGTTTATTGGGTTCCATATCAGATCCTGGCATAGTGTGGCATACAGTGTGTATGGATTTGATTGGACCTTTGAATGGTGTTCCATGGGATCTAAAGTACGCTTTAGTAATGATTGATGTGCATTCTTGTGTGGGCGTATCGCACCACTGTGCACAGGGTTACGGATAGAATTCCTTTTGAGGCAATGAGAGGCAGAAAAGCATGTACAAGAGTTTACCCATCATGGTTGGTGTCAGTGTTAGAGGAAGGAGATTTGATCCAAAAGAGTGCAGGGACATCACAATCAGTTTTGGAAAAGGATATTAAGAAGGGAGATTTGGTGAAAATTAGAGTGGTGAATACTGGAAATAGTTTTATGAAATTTAGGGGGCCCTACTTAGATAAAGATGTACGTGAATTTCATGTTGTTTTGGAAAATGGTGAACGGTGGAATAAGAGGAAAGTAGCCTTATATTGCAGAGGTAATGGAAATGGAAAGAGGAAGGAATGCTCTCAGAGATGGGTTCCAGACGAGAATAGTGTTTTTTTGTTTATGAGTGATGAAGATTTATTGGATAAAGGAAGAGTGGATGTACAGGAGAGGGATAATTTGCAAAATGGAAGTCAACATGAAACAGAGATGAAAACACTTACAGATATGAATAAAGGGAATGTTCAAACTAAAAGAGTAGGGTTAAGGCCTCGTAAACCTCCAGGATATTTACGAGATTATGTTGAGTGAAGTTGATTTTGATTTATACTACATATGTAGTGTTTCTAGTAAAACTTTGTATACAGTTTTAAGTTATATGGGGTTGCGCATTCCATTTTGTTTTAACTCCATGATTTTTGTTTCCGATTGTTTTAATGTGCAATCTGTATTTGTACTTATTTGTTTGATGGTCTATTATTGTTTTCAATCCCCTATTTTGTCATTCATTGTTTGTAAAGGGGGTGGATATGTTGTGTTGTAGAATTCTCGACAGGCACGTGCATGTCGAGAATTCTACATTCCAGGAGAGGACGGTTGGAGCCGGATGAAAAGAAGGAGGTGGCCGAGGGATTGTTTCTGTGCTTCGGTAGCTTATCGTAATAAATATACTTATATATTAACCCTTGATCAGAGCAACTTGCCTCATTACAGTAGCGCACGCGTATAATGGTGTACCTGCACTCACGAAATCTGGGGAATTGGCCCTGGACAGCGTGGGGGCAGCTTTGCTACTGTAAGGGTGCCCTTACACTTAGTAACTTTGCACCCAGCCTTCAGTAAATAAAGACCATTCCTTGATTGCTGGCATGATCTTGATGAATGACTTGAGTTATCAGGCTACTAGGGATGACAAGGTGGTGGCCCTAGAACCAGCATCCCTTGCTGTCAGCAACAAGCCTCTGGCGAACGGTGTACATTGGTTCTAGTGTCTTTTGGAATTCAGCAGTCTGCTGCCCGGTGAAACTTCAGTATTTTCTGTCCAGTGAGGCTTCAGTATTTTTCACCATTCCATTGTGGTCAATGTGAGGATCATCTGCAGACAGTGCCTGGGGTGCAGAGATAAGTAGTATGCCGGGGTTTTGAGACCTCAGTTTATATTCCAGGTATTCCTGCAGATGGTGGGCCCACTTCTCTATGCAAGGTGGGGGCTTTGAATTTGACCCTTGGGATTAGGGTCTTGTGGTTATTATGTGCCATGAATGGTTGGCAATAAACATACAGAAGAAAGTGACAGCATCCCCGGTGGATTGCAATTGCCTCTTGTTTGATATTTGAATAGCATTGTTTAGTGGGGGTAATCACTCTGCTCGCATTTGCCATGTGGGGCTATTCACCACAGTTCTGCTTTTGTAACTGAACTGCCTCCAATCCAGTGGGACTGGCATCAACAGACAACTCTATGGCTTTGGTCAGATCAAAGTATGGGTGGTGTTTGCTGATAATGCTTCCTTGGTTCATTGAAAAGTTTCCCCTTTAGGTCCTTCCCATACATATTGGGTATTACATTTGATGAGCTCTCTTAGGGGTGGAGTGAGTGTGGTTAGGTCTTTGATGAATCGTCTGCAACAATTCTCCATCTCCAGATTATTTTGGACTTCGGAGACGCATGAAGGGGCTGGAAATGTCTGGACAGCTTGCCCTTTGTCCGGGTATGGAGCTACTCCACATCTGAGAAAAGATATCCAAAGAAGCTGATTTTGTTTTTTCACGAACTCACACTTTTTTGAAACATCAGTCCACTGACTCGGAATCTTTGTAGTACTTTACCCATACATACTTGGTGTTCCTCTATGGACCAGCTATATACTAGGATGTTGTTGCTCACATTTATAACTCCATGGAGGCCAAAACCTACCCCCTGCATTACGTTCTGGAATACTTTAGCCGCACTGAATATCCAAAAGTTAAGCCTTTTTTTACCATGAAGGTGCTTGTGTGTCGAGAATGTTGTTATGGAGCATGATGCAAGGTGTAGCAGAATTAAGAGCCAGATGTAGCAAAGAGATTGTGCCTCGCAAATAGCGAAAATCGCCGTTTGCGAGGCGCAAATGCCTCTTTGCTATGCAGAAATGCATTTTGTGAGTCTGATCGGACTCGCAAAATGCATTTCTGACTCGCAAATAGGAAGGGGTGTTCCCTTCCTATTTGCGACTCGCACTACAATTCAATCGCAAATGGAATCGCGGTTACCATCCACTTGAAGTGGATGGTAACCCAGTCGCAAATGGGAAGGGGTCCCCATGGGACCCCTTCCCCTCTGTGACTGGATAAAAAAATATTTTTTCAGAGCAGGCAGTGGTCCAAAACTAATGGGTGAAACTGACGCCAGCATGCCGGCGAGGACCTCTTATTGGCACGGTGACGTCAGACGGAGTCGCGTGGAGCTGTGCAATTGTGACATCCTCATTGACATGGAGAGCTGGGAAGAAGATTTTCCGTTGGATGCTGGCGCAAGGGTGAATTCATAAGGTGAGGAATCCACAAGTAGCTATTGTATCCACCAGAAAAAGCGTTACCGAAGGTAAGTAACTTGTTCTTCATGGCCACAAAGATGGGAACTAGGGGCTAGATGTACCAAGATTCAGTTTGCAAAACATGGTCGCAAATCACTGACTTCATGCAAATGGAATAGGATTTTGTGCACTGACGTATGTACAATTTGATTGGCTCACAAAATTCCAAATTGAAGTAGGTTGCAATCTGACTTACCACATTAATGCTCTTGAGGTAGGTTGCAAATTGCTACTTACTCCGATTGGTGCCCATCACAAGGATAGTGGCTTGCCATGGTCAGCTTACCATCATGTCTGTGATCCTTTTCACATACACCTTTTTAAATGCAGCCAGTTTTCTATAAAGCAAACAGTGCTGCATTTGTTAGTTATACTACGGACCTAGTTTCCATAGGAAAAGCATTTTCTGTTTTGCTAATAACTCTTTGGCGCCATTTGACAAATCTTCATGAAATTTTCTAAACTAGCTTGCTACTCACTTCAGCTGCTGTCAGGAAAGTTTTGGAGTGAATCGCCAAGCAGGAGCCGTGAAAACATGTGGGATTCCTAAAACGCATTTTCCCTATGCAAAATCCCAAAGGGATTTTAAACATGACTACAGCCTGGAGTGCTAAACGGAATTACACCAAATTCGGCATAAAGCTAGATTTTGGTCCAGAAAGATCTCTTTTTGTAATCTGGTGTCGATCTATTCAGTAGTTTTGGAGTTATCTAAAAAAATTATTTATGTATACCCAGAGCAGTGTCGTTATTGATTGGCCACAATCTGAGAGAAAAGTTGCTGCTGCCAATTTGTAAATCGGGACACCGTTCCTGGATGGGGGATGCAGGTGGTTGGCTGCAGGGCGTGGCCACTGGAACGTTATAGTTAGGACATAGAATCAGAAAAAAACTTAGAAATTCCCTGAAAAAAAACAAAGGCTACAGGGACATTATAGTTAGGTTCAGATTTTACACATACAAAACCACAGAAATTCAGCAATTATAGTTATACCTATCTCAAGAAACTATAACTCATGCTCTAAGGTAACTAGAATTCCCACCCTCGCCATACAATGCTAATTACCTTACGTTAGATAACTCATGATATCATTTATCAAATCATTGATTCTATCACTGCAACTTTTGCAGTGAAATTATTAATGAGAAAACTGTGCATGGTGGGGGCGCAAGTATGCATAGTATTGCAGTAGGGGGTGTAGATGATACTTTGGGGTAGTGTAGGTAAGCACAGTAAGTAAACCTTAACAAAAAAGATTTTTTTATAGATATATGTGTGGCCAAGTTAGCTAAGAGGTAGTACCATGGTACATAGCGACACGTCATCATCTGATTGGATGAGTGCCTTTGCAAAAACTGCAGGCAGCCATGTTGTTTTAAAGACACTTTGCTAGTGTTATAGCTGAGGGCCTTAAATATAGCTGTTAGGTTTGATATGTTTACCCTACCCATTACCACTTAATGTAAGTGCTATTAGGTAGGGAAATATAATTACAAGTGTCTATATATTTTTAAAAAATATTACAGAGTACCGAGGTGCTACCAAGGTACTACCTATAAATCTTTTTAAAACACTGCCATTCACAAATATAGTGTATTACCATGTCTTTAGAACATTTTACATATTTCATTAAGTCAAAAAAAGTCAATGCATTAGCATGGTAATACCTAAAATGTACTGTTATTTTACAAATAATTATGTAAAAAATTAGCATTTGTTAAAAAACACAGTGGCGGTCATTACAACATTGGCGGTAAAAGCCGCTTACCGCCGTGCAGAAGACCGCCAACACACCGCCGGGGCCACAGAATTCCGCCACAGCTATTATGACCCACATCTCGGAACCCGCCAAAATTCAGACACCCACACAAGTCCGCCACACCAAAGGTCAGTGATAAACTGGCGATAACAAAACCTCCACCGTCACGCCAACAGAAATACGCCCACACTATCACGACACACAAATCCACATGGCGGTCTTTCAACCGCGGTGTTTCATTGGCGGTACATACCGCTGCGCTCAAAATACACACACTTCTACAAAACATCCCCACATTGGACGATTCCAGATACACACACCTGAGACACATAGACACACCCACTACAATATAAAACACACACCCACATCACCCACAAACCCCCATGACAAAAAATTCAGAAAGAAGGCCAGAGAGAGACACCACCAGCAAGTACAACAGCATCCACAGGCACATAACACCATCACCCACACAACTTCCACGCACCTCACACAACACACCACTACATATCACCACACTTATCACCACACACTCCACCCCACACATCACCTACACCACCCCATGGCATGGAAAAGACACCCCAGGTTCTCGGAGGAGGAGATCAGGGTCATGGTGGAGGAAATCGTATGGGTAGAGCCACAGCCATTCGGAGCACAGGTGCAGCACACCTCAATTGCAAGGAAGATTGAGCTATGGCGAAGAATAGTGGACAGGGTCAACGCAGTGGGACAACACCCAGGAAATTGGGAGGACATCAGGAAAAGGTGGAACGACCTACAGGGGAAGGTGCGTTCCGTGGTCTCAAGACACCACCTGGCGGTTCAGCGGACTGGCGGCGGACCCCCACCTCCTCCCCCACTACTAACAACATGGGAGGAGCAGATCTTGGCGATTCTGCATCCTGAGGGCCTCACAGGAGTAGGTGGAGGAATGGACTCTGGTAAGTCAAAGCTTTACTATTACATCCCCCACCCTACCTGCATGCTATCACATACCCCCACCCTCGCCCTCACCCCCATCACTCCAACTCCTCACAAATGTCCCAATATCACAAACCACCCATCCCAACACCAAGCCCTGCATGCAACACCAAAGCATGGACACCCATCACCAAAGCATGTCCACTGCACATAGCCATACACCCCCTAATCCATTATCACAGAAGGTCCCACACCAAAATGGAAGCACTGGGGTACAGGGTGACCCACCCACTGCACACCATGGCACACACAGATGCAATAATCATGCCTTTCCACCCCTGCAGGACCCCTACCCAACGTCACCAGACAGGAGGGTCTAGACAAGTCCACTCCACCCACAGAAGAGGCCCACAGTGATGACAGCAGCTCTGTCCAACTGGATCTAGATGACCAGCCCGGACCATCGGGGACCTCTGGACAGTCGGTTCCCCTCACACAGGCACAGGCCACCACAGACCTTCCCCCCTCCGGAAACACCAACACAGCACCCACCCAGCGGGCCCATACCTCAGTCCCCAGGACACGTCAATCAGCTGTGTGTCCACCACTACAGGGAACCCAGGATAACCCACCACCCCAACAACAACAGGGACCTGGGGGCATTGGCAGTGGGCACACGGTCCAGGGGACGGAGGCCCAGGAACACAGGGGAACTGGGAGGGCTGCCGTACGATAGAGGGCGGACAGGCCAAAGGAACCCACTCTCCACAAGGCCCTCTCCTCCATCATGGGAGCATACCACCACTCCCAGGAGACGATGGCAACGGTACTGGCCAAGTTTCAGGAGACCCAGCGCATGCAGGAGGAACAGTATATGGGCTTCAGGGAGGAACTCAGAACCATCAGCTCCACCCTGGGCACCATCGTAGGGGTGCTGAAGGAAGTACACTGTGGCACTACAAGGGGCCCCTGACACTAGCATGGACGATGAACTGCCCACCACCTCCGCCGGTGCTAGTGGACAGGATGCCCTGCCACAGGACCACCACACCAGCACCCCACCCACTGCAGACGGAGAACCACACCGCAAACAGTCCCTGAGATCCAGGAACAAGACAGAGAACGATGCCAAGACCCCCGCCAAGAAGTGAGACCACCCTGATTGTCATCCTACTGTCCCACTTTGTCACCCTGTCCATAATTAAACTGCCCCAGCTCCACTTCCTATGCCCATATGGGCAATGCACCTGTGAGACTAATAGACTGGACTCTGCCATGGACACTCCTCCGCCATCACCCCTCACCATTTAACTTCCCCCTCCAATATTTTGCATTTAAATAAACACACCTAAAGCACAAAATGATCTGGAGTCTGTCTGTGATTTCGAAATAGTGTATTTGCAATTACAGTGACAAAATGTTTTTGAAATAGTAATGTCAACATACCTATGTCACACAGCTCTAGTCCATGAGGGATTTAAGCAGATGTCACACAGTGGGACCCACATCTGTGAAACCGTAAAGGAAAGTGACAACTCAGTGACCATACACTGGGTGAAAACGACAGACAGGAGAGAGGTAGTAGTGTAAAAGTACATGTAGTAGGCAGGATTGTATTCTTACCTGTGTTTCACTGGAAAATTTGCTGGATCACTGAGTTCCTGTTCTGCATGTCTTCTTCCTCTTCTTCATCCTCATCACTGTCCACAGGCTCCACAGCTGCCACAACACCGCCATCTGGACCATCCTCCTGCAGAAAAGGCACCTGTCGTCGCAAAGCCAAGTTGTAAAGCATACAGCAGGCCACGATGATCTGGCACACCTTCTTTGGTGAGTAGAATAGGGATCCACCTGTCATGTGGAGGCACCTGAACCTGGCCTTCAGGAGGCTGAAGGTCCGCTCGATCACCCTCCTACTTCGCCCATGGGCCTTATTGTAGTGTTCCTCTGCCCTGGTCCTGGGATTCCTCACTGGGGTCAGTAGCCGTGACAGGTTGGGGTAACCAGAGTCACCTGCAAATGGCGAGGGACAACTGTTAGACACACACGAACCTGTAGGGATATACCCAGACAACCATTCCCACTGTCTTGCTTCCAGGTGCTCACCTAATAGCCACACACGGTGGCTCTGGAGTTGACCCATCACATAAGGGATGCTGCTATTCCGCAGGATGTAGGCATCATGCACTGAGCCAGGGAACATGGTATTCACATGGGAGATGTACTGGTCTGCCAAACATACCATCTGTACATTCATAGAATGATAACTCTTCAGGTTTCTGTACACCTGTTCACTCCTGCAGGGGGGGACCAAAGCCACACGGGTCCCATCAATGGCACCTATGATGTTGGGGATATGTCCCAGGGCATAGAAATCACCTTTCACAGTAGGCAAATCCTCCACCTGAGGGAAAACGATGTAGCTCTGCATGTGTTTCAGAAGGGCAGACAACACTCTGGACAATACGTTGGAAAACATAGGCTTGGAAATCCCTGATGCCAAGGCCACAGTTGTTTGAAAAGACCCACTTGCAAGGAAATGGAGCACTGACAGCACCTGCACTTGAGGGGGGATTCCTGTGGGATGGCGGATTGCTGACATCAGGTCTGGCTCCAACTGTGTACACAGTTCCTGGATTGTGCATGGTCAAACCTGTAGGTGATTATCAAATGTCGCTCCTCCATTGTTGACAGGTCCACCAACGGTCGGTACACCAGAGGATGCCGCCATCTCCTCACATGTCCCAGCGGACGGTGCCTATGAAGGACAACAGCGAGCACAGAGTCAAACAACTCAGAGGTACGTACCCACAGTTAACTCAGAACACCAATCATACACAAAAGGTGGCCTGTATGTGTGTTGAGACTAGGCCTAGGTATGTGTGACACAGTTGAAAATGAGGCCATGGGGGCCCCTGAAATGGCGGCTGCCTGACCTCTAAAGTGGGACAATGGGATGTGAGGTAACTGCGCTGGCGTTGTACACCGTTGCGGTAGGCAGTCGGAGACCGCGGCGCAATGCTGCATTGGTTAACATTGGACCCTATGGGTCCCAGGAGCCAATGACGATGTACACCGGCGGTGATGGTACGCACCGCCGCAGACGTGACCGCCGTGGACGTGACCGCCATTTTCTATCTGTTCAATCACTCTATACCTGATCTTCGACAGGAGAGGACCTACACTGCAAGTGCTGCTGTGACCTCGGTCTGGAAGAGACAATGGCTTGTGCGTCTGGGGAAAGGGCCCCAGCCTTCACATCGGAGGAGTTGGAGAAGCTCGTGGATGGGGTCCTCCCCCAGTACACGCTACTCTACGGTCCTCCAGACAAACAGGTAAGTACACAGGGAGCATGTTGTATGGGCTATGCCTGTGTGGAGAGGGCTGGATGTAAGAAGGAAGGGGACAGAGTGCTGCGTGCATGAAAGACGGTGAATGCATGTGCCGCATGGCAAGGGTAGGGATGGGGGCCAATCACTTTGACGGTGCAGTTGGTAATGACTTCTCTTTTTCCCCTGTACATTTCATGTAGTTCAGCGCCCACCAGAAGAAAGATATATGGCGTGCCATCGCCAAGGACGTCCGGACCCTGGGGGTCTACCACAGACGGAGCACCCACTGCCGGAAAAGATGGGAGGACATTTGCCGCTGGAGCAAGAAGACGGCGGAGGCTCAGCTGGGGATGGCCTCCCAACGTGGGAGGGGTGCCCGTCGCACCATGACCCCTCTGATGTTCCGGATCCTGGTGGTGGCCTACCCGGAGTTGGATGGGCGCTTGAGGGCATCACAGCAGACACAAGGGGGTGAGTACACTCTCATTCTGCTGACTTTGTGCGCGGTGGAGTTGTCTGGGTGGGGGAGGAGGGCTGTGGGTTTCCCTAGGCCAGGGCGAGTTCCGTAGGCAAGGCCCCTCCGTAAGGCAGGCCATGTGGCACCCCAGCCCACCTCTGTAGAGTGCCAAGTACAGGTATTCATGCCCCTGTGTCATCTATGTGTGCAGATGTCGTCCATAGGCTTGTAGGCCATTTCCCAGTAATTGAACAGGGGAGCCCAAGAGCGCGGCGTAGTGCAGGGGGCTTCTGTGTCTGTCTTGTCCGCCAACGGTAGCGGTAATCCATGCACTCAACATGACTTTCTTCTGTCGCCCCCCCCCCCCTTTTTGTGTTCTCCCTGTTCTTGTGTGCATTAGCATCATCAGGCGGAGGAGCACGAGGGAGCTGCATCCCACATGGCCCTAGAGGGCAAGACTACGGACTCGGAATTCACCAGTAGGGTGGAGAGCGAGGGGAGCTTCACGGCAGGGACAGGAGCTGACACAAGCGACACGGACACGTCCTCTGATGGGAGCTCCCTTCTGGTGCCCCCGCATCTACAGGTACAGCCGCCAGCCCCCCTACCAGCACCGCCCTCCCAGCAGCCCCTCTGGCTTCGCCCCGTGCCCGCTCACCCAGGAGGGTGGGCATCACCTTCGCCCCAGGCACCTCAGCCCCTGCCCCTGTCACCCCTGCTGCCCTCAGTGAGGAGGCCATTGACCTCCTCAGGTCCCTCACTGTTGGGCAGTCTACCATTTTTAATGCCATCCAGGGTGTAGAAAGACAGTTGCAACAAACTAATGCATTCCTGGAGGGCAATTATTCTGGTCAGACGGCCCTTCACCGAGCTTTTCAAACTCTGGCCTCAGCACTGATGGCAGCCATTGTCGCCATCTCTAGCCTCCCCCCTCCAACTTCCTTCACCCAGACCCAATCCCCTGTACCTCTGCCTATCCCAAGCACACAATCAGACCAGCCTGCACACACCTCACCACACAAGGGAAGCTCAGGCAAACATAAGCACCACACATCCCACAGGCACTCACGCAAGCAACACACACATGCAGACACACCAACATCCACTGCCTCCACTGTGTCCCCCTCCTCATCGTCTCCCTCCTCCCTCCCAGTCTCGTCTACACTCACACCTGCATGCACTACCTCTACAGCCACTACGTCCCTCACCAGCACACCCACCAGCACACCCACCAGCACACCCTGGTCACGTGCAGTCACCACCCCCACTACCATTCACACGTCCCCTGTGTCCTCTCCCAGTGTATCTGTGACGCCCCCTCCCAAGGTACACAAACGCAGCCACACACCCACCCAACAGCCATCCACTTCACGACAGCCTCCAGCTCATGCACCTGCACCCAAAGTCACCAAACGTACACCTCCTACTACCACCACCTCTTCCTCCCAAACCCCCTCCAGCTACCCGTCCCAATGTGTCCAAGAAACTTTTCCTGTCCACTCTTGACCTCTTGCCCACACCTCCCCCACCCCGTTCATCTCATAGGTCCTGAAGTAGCACCTCAGCCACAACATCTCCAGGACCAGTGGTGCCTGTAGTCACCGGTATGTGGAGTGCACCGGCCACCAGGACAGCCAGTGTCACACGGAGCCACAGTACAGCCAGTCCCCCACCTGTGAAGCATCAGAAGTTGGCCAGTGCCCGGCGGGAGAGGGGGAAGACTCCAGCTACCAAAGTCGCTTGTGTCAGCTCCTGTCCCCGCCGTGAAGCTCCCCTCCATCCTACTGGTGAATTCCGAGTCCGTAGTCTCGCCCTCTAGGGCCATGTGGTATGCAGCTCCCTTGTGCTCCCAGGGGTCCCGTTGGGAGTGTGGAGTCAGCTGTGACACCTCCCAAGGTGGGAAAGGGCCACAAGAAACCCGGCAAGTCTGGGAAGAGCAGCACAGTGGAGAAGACCGCCATCATCCCCGCTCTCCAGGAGGTCACCGCCAGCCCCAGCCTAGCTGCCCAGGAGGCCACTGCCAGCCCCAGCCCAGCTGCCCAGGAGGCCACCGCCAGCCCCAGCCCAGCTGCCCAGGAGGCCACCGCCAGCCCCAGCCCAGCTGCCCAGGAGGCCACCGCCAGCCCAGCCCAGCTGCCCAGGAGGCCACCGCCAGCCCAAGCCCAGCTGCCCAGGAGGCCACCGCCAGCCCCAGCCCAGCTGCCCAGGAGGCCACCGCCAGCCCCAGCCCAGCTGCCCAGGAGGGCCCGCCAGCCCCAGCCCAGCTACCCAGGAGGCCACCGCCAGCCCCAGCCCAGCTGATCTGTGAAGGACCGCCAGCACAAGCCCCGCTGGGCCATGAAGGACCGCCAACTCAAGCACCGCTGAACAGGGCACCGCCAGCACAAGAACTGCTGAACAGGGCACTGCCAGCACAAGCACCGCTGGGCCATGAAGGACCACCAACTCAAGCACCGCTAAACAGAGCACCGTCAGCACAAGCACCGCTGAACAGGGCACCGCCAGCACAAGCACCACTGGGCCATGAAGGACCGCCAACTCAAGCACCGCTGGGCCCTGAAGGACCGCCAACTCAAGCACCGCTGGGCCGTGAAGGACTGCCAGCACATGCACCGCTGGGCCATGAAGGACCCCCAACTCAAGCACCGCTGAACAGGGCACCGCCAGCACAAGCACCACTGGGCCATGAAGGACCGCCAGCACAAGCACCGCTGGGCCATAAAGGACCGCCAACCCAAGCACCGCTAGCCCATGAGCGGCAGGGGCACTGACGCAACTGGGTCCGTCACGGGGTGAGTGATGCGCTCTGGGCACCAGTCCCCCTCCAGAACCAGTGGAGACATCCATCCATTACCTCTGTCCTTCACAGGATGAAGCACTCTGGGCACCAGTCCCCCTCCAGAACCAGTGGAGAGATCCATCCACTACCTCTGTCCTTCACAGGATCAAGCACTCTGGGCACCAGTCCCCCTCCAGAACCAGTGGAGACATCTATCCACTACCTCTGTCCTTCACAGGATCAAGCACTCTGGGCACCAGTCCCCCTCCAGAACCAGTGGAGACTGTTATCCACTTGAGAGACTGTGGCTTTGCACTCCCCAGGATATGGCAGTGGGCAACTCACCCACTGTAGAGACTTGAGAGTCTGTGGCTTTGCACTCCCCAGGATTGAACAGTGGGCAACCCACCCACTGTAGAGACTTTAGAGACTGTGGCTTTGCACTCCCCAGGATATGGCAGTGGGCAACCCACCCACTGTAGAGACTTGAGAGACTGTGGCTTTGCACTCCCCAGGATTGAACAGTGGGCAACCCACCCACTGTAGAGACTTGAGAGACTGTGGCTTTGCACTCCCCAAGATTGAACAGTGGGCAACCCACCCACTGTAGAGACTTGAGATACTGTGGCTTTGCACTCCCCAGGATTGAACAGTGGGCATTGAGCCCCCTTGTGGATCTGGCGTCGTACACTCATCCGGCTGAGGTGCCCCTCCTTCCCTTCCCCCTGAGGTGCCTTTTGTATTTCTATCTGATGCCCCTGCAGTGTTCTCTCTGTTTTGATCGTGTATCGAGTGTGGGCCTCACCCATGCATTTTGGGCCCAGTGGTCCACGGACTATAAATGGTGCAATACCTGGACTTGCATTATTGGTGTATATATTTGTTTATGGTGTATATATTTTTTGGAGTACTGGATTTTAATAGATAACAATCGTTACAATCATTTCCTTTTGTCTTTGCATTCTTCCGGAGGGCTTGGGGGGTGTAACTGTAATGTATCAACATGTATTAGTGTGTGTGTTGTAGTGGGTGCGGGTGTTGCATGTGTGTGTCCCTGTTTTTTGCCTCCCCCCTCCCCTGTGTCGTAGGTGCAGTACTCACTGTGGTCTTCGCCACCGGCGTTTGTGCTCCTGGTAGAGGAGCAGGAAGACTATCGCAGGTAGAATTTGGAGTTCCGGTTCCATGGTGTCCTCATTCCTTGTGGGGTATGTAGAGGTGAGCGTTTTACCTTCGGGATTCCTGTTTCCGCCGTGTTTTTATCCGCGGTGAATCCGCCCCGGAAAGGGTGGCGGATTGGCCTGTCATAATAGTGTGGGCGGTACATTGTCTCCCGCCTGTCTGTTGGTGGTGACCGCTGCGCTGTTTGTTTGTACCGCCGTGGCGGTCGGAGTGTTAAAGTGGCTGTCTTTGTTGGCGGTTTCCGCCACGGTCGTAATTGCAATTTTTTTACCGGCCTGGGTTGTAATGACCACCAGTATGTGTTAGGTAGTACAACGGTACTGCGTAAACTAGTTAAATAAATAAATATGTAGGCAATTATACAAAAAATTTCCATGCCCATTACTACTTTAACAAAATGGTAATAGGTTGGGAACAAAAACAAAAACTACTACTTACCTATGTTTAAGACCCAAAGCCACAACCATATAAAAGACAACTAAAAAGGTTATGGCTGCCTTTTAAATTTGAAAAGGCAGATATTAGCCAATTGTACACTGCCTTCTTATTGCTATGTACCATGCTATACCATTAACTTACAGTGCTATACCGTGGCACAATATATCACTAGGGGACAAATCTGGGATTCTGTGCAATATCCTTGTGCTAAACATAGTGTTGCAGGGGTAGTGCAATACTTATGTACCATTTACAAAACTACGCGAAGCCACCACATGTCACCGTGTTTTGCTTGGTACATGTGGAGAAAAGCAATACAATACACGTCGCTGCCTTGTGTTACTCTGCACACCATGAGCTACAGTCTTCCAAAATTTCAATTACTTCCATACCTCATTACAGTGTATGGTACTACACTATCTACCACTCAACTCTATGCTATTCCACTTTAGACCACTGCACTGTACACCACTCTACTGTACGCTATTCCACTATACTGTATACCACTCCACTTTACCGTATTTAACTGTATGGCACACCAAAGCACACTACTCCACTGTACATCACTCCACTTTGTGCCCATTTACTGTACGCTATTCAACTATATGCCAGTCCACTCTACAACACTTCACTCTATGCTATTATATTGTATGGCACTCCAATGCACGCTACTCCACTTTATGCCACTCCACTCTATGCCAATCCACTCCACACCATTCCATTCTATGTTGCTACCTCAGACGACACTCCACTACATGCTATTCCACTCTACCCCACTCCACTGTATACCACTGCAATATTTGCGAGTCCCCTGCAGGCAATGCTACTGTACACACTACACTGGATGCAATTCAGTCTACACCACTCCACTGTACCCAACTGCACTGTACACTGCTCAGCTATATGCTGTTCAACAGTGCACCACTCCACTGTACTGCACAGCACTCTGCACTATTCCACTGTATGGCACTCCAGTGTATGCCACTCTAATGTATGCTAAACCACTCTACAACACTCCATTCCACCCTATTCCATTGGAAGCCACTCCTTTGTATGCCACTCCACTATATGGTATTCCAGTTTATCACACTGCACTGAACGCCACTCCTGTCTATGGCATACCACTATACGCCACTCCACTGTAAGCTAACCCACCCTATGCCACTCTACAGAACTCCACTACACATTATGCTATTCCAGTGTCTGGCACTCCACTGTACGACACTCCAGTGTAGGCTAGTTGACTTTCTGCCAATTCACTCTTCCACACTCTACTGTACACTGTTAGACTGTATAGTATTCCACTGTACACTATTCTAATATATGGTACTCCACTGTGCGGTCCTCCACTTTACACCACTACAATGTATGCCACTGCACTCTACACAGTTCCACTGAAAGACACAGTGCTCTCCCCAGTATAACTGCACTCTGTTGCTCTTCATGGCACTGTACACAACTCTTGTCTATTCACATACACTTCACTGTCTAACTCCACAGTCCAATCTATGCCCGTACACTCTACTGCACAGCACTCTATTCCTCAAGGGTTTACTCAACTATGTGCTACACAACTACACTATAATCCATTCCATGCCACTCTACTCTACGACACGCTAATGACTGTTTTATACTTTACTCCACATTACGATAAGTAACTCCACTGAACCTTACTCCACTCTACACCACTATATGAGACTTTACCTTGATCTATGCCAACTTTCAATCATCCTGTCTATGCAGCTCCACTGATCAACACACTACTGTACTCTATACAACTTGACTCTACAACACACTTTTACTGTATTTCCCACTATGACCCCACTACATTCAAGCATGTCAAGCAAATCCTAAATTATCCTATGCTCACCTTCTGGTATCATGGCACAGAGCAGTCAAGCTTAATTTTGAGACAATGTGCAAAGTATTTGTGCAACACTTCAAACAGTAAAGCAGTGAAAACACCACTTAAGGATATTCCACAGCAGGTTAGCAAAACAACTCTGATTTTGATAAATTAACATGAGCAAAATGACAAAAATCCAATAAGTAGAACTTGACTTATGGGGCCATATTTATACTCTGCGCCGAATGTGCATCAAAAATGTTGATGCACATCCGGCACAAACCATGCACCATATTTAAACTTTGACACCCAAGCCTGCGGACGTCAAAATTCCTCTGTGTGCATAATTTTTTGGATGCGGGAAACTGCCTTGCGTTAATGACATGCAAGGTAGGCGTTCCCGCCCCAAAAATTACTTTAAGGCCTGTGCACCTTATTTATACTCCTGCGCCATTTTGATGCACAGGAGGGGGCGGGTCTTAAAAAATGGTGCACAGCCTGATGTGCGCCGTTTCTTAACGCCTGGGTGAGGGCAGGCGTTAAGGAACCTGTGGGCTCACTTCCATGGTCCCTGACCATGGAAGGAGTCCAGAGGTGCCCTTCCGTGCCCCCAGGGACACCCCCTGCCACCCTCACCCACCCCTGGAGGACACCAATGGATGGGGGGACCCATCCCAAGTAAGTACAGGTAAGTTGAGATAAGTAATTTTAAAAAACAAATTTAAGGTAGCATAGGGGGGCCTAATTTGGGCCCCCCTACATGCCACTGTGCCCAATGACCATGCCCAGGGGACAGGAGTCCCCTGGGCATGGCCATTGGGCAAGGAGGCATGACTCCTGTCTTTGCTAAGACAGGAGTCATTTCAATGGGGGTTGTCCGTCAAAAAAAAATGGCGCAAGTCCGGTTTGAGGCACGATCTTTGCCTCAAAGCTGACTTGCTCCATTTTTTTACGCACAACCCCCATTTTTCCCTACGCCGGCGCTGCCTGGTTTGAGTCATTTTTTTTTTTACTCTGACCAGTTTACAGCGCCGGCTAACGTCATTCCTTAAATGAGGCACCCGCCTGCCACGTAGGAATCGCGTTAGCCGGCAGTAAAATTTTTGACGCAAACCAGCGCCAGCACTGGTTTGCGTCAAAAAGTATAAATATGGGCCATGATTTTTTAAAGAATAAACTTTAAAATTGCCGTTAGAAGGGGATATCTGGTTGTGCCAGACCGGTGCAAAGTCAAAAATTCAGGCTGACCGAGATGAAGCATGAGCTTGCTACAGGGACCCAGTAAGGCAGCTGAACCAAAGTACCTTAAGTCCTGGCTGTGTAGCATTGCATCGATCAGAAACACGGATGCTTTGTGCTGCCAAGCCGATGCAAAGTTTCTGAGATGTGGAGAGGCTTCGGTGCAAGGTCCTGTTGTGTCATCGTCGAGGATTCCGAGCTTGCAATGCGAAGGCCGGTGTCAGAGAAGCATCGCACAGCTGAGGTGATGCATCGGTTCTAATGAGAGCAGAAGCTGTGATGCAGAGCTGTAGCATCATCATTGAGGTTGCCAATAATGAGGGATGCAAGGAGCTGGTGCCAGGAAAGCTGTGCACAGTGGCAATTCCATAGGCAATGCACTGGTTTCAAGATGTGTGGATGTGTGTCTGTTGTATTGGTAGCATTGCAGCAGTTCTGGTCTCACAGCAGAAGATGTGTCAGTTCTACTGGAGCAAACACCTTTGTGCCACTTCCAATGATCCAGGACTGGGAACGCCCCACTTGGCAGGGCAGACTCACAGATGGCAGAGTCCAGGTGCAGCAACAGGGTGGTTGGAAGTCTTTTATGTCCCTGAGACTTCAGAACAGGAGGCTAGCCAGCTAGCCCCTGGAGTCACTCTGGTCAAGTGATGTAGGCCCAGTCCGTCTCACCCCAGCAGGGGAACAACAGGCAGAAGGGCAGCACAGCAATGCAGGAGTCCAGTGAAGCAGCGTTATAGCAGAATGGCAGTCCTTCAGCCGTGCTTCTTCCTGGCAGATTCTTCAGAGGTCCAGAAGTGTACTGAGTTGGTGGTGTCAGAGGTCTAGTACTTATACCCAGTTGGGCCTTAGAAGTGGGGGAGACTTCAAAGACAGGCGTTTGAAGTGCACAGAGGTCTTGCCCTTTCTGCCCTGGCTTGCGACTCACTGCAGGGGGTTATGCAGCACGTTGTGTGGGAACAGGACACAACTATCCAGATGTAAGTGAGGCTGTGACCAGCTCCTCCCTCCCATCAATTCACACCTCCTATTGTATGTGGCTGTGTAGAGGAAATATGCAAAGCCTGGCTCTCACCCACTCCAGACAAGTGATCAGAGACAGGCATCAGGCACCGAATGGCTAAAGTCAGAAAATGCCAACTTTCTAAAAGTGGTGTTTTCTAAATTAATTTTTTTTTTTCTTAACAACTTTATTCAGCATTTTGGTAGACAAAAGAGATTATGACACATATTTTAACAGCATCATAAATATTGAAGGAGACAAGAAGACAAGAGGACGCAGCCCCCACCACCTCCCGAGCATACACATGTTAGGCGAACAGGAAAATTCCAACAATGCACCGGGATACTCAGCTGACCACCACCCCCAGATTGTTCATTCGAAAAAATAAACATGCAGTAGTCATTCACATTAATTTAAAACAATCTGTGATAAAGTAGGGTTACACTGCATTGAGGATTGGTGTGAGAGTCGGGCAGGTCATGGCGGTCGTTCTCTAAGTCTGAGGAGGAGAAGACGTATATGTAGGAATCTTTCAGAGTTTTGGACACGGTGAGATGTATTGCCCCTGTTCTGTTTTGTTATTCAGTGTGCGTAGAGAGGTACTATAATAGGAGAATACCAGATTTGAACAGATCAAACAGAATGCAACAAGCCATTCTATTTAAATAAAAAAAATTAAGAGAAAGAGGAAAGCTGTTCAGAACAGCACCAGTTTGTCCACAAAATAGATGTCAAACATCACCCTGACGTAATAGTAAGGGCCCTCCCAAAAACTGGAAAACTGGGAAGGAGAGGAGTATAATACCTACAAAGTTTATTGGGCACGAAAACTGCACCAGGGGCTCCTCTGTTGAAACCAGGTTGCAGCTGACCTGTTGCTGGATCACCTGCAAGCTTTCCTTCCATTGCACTGTTCTGGCTAAAGTGTTCTGTAGGTGGTGGCATCATTCCCATGGCAGTCCCCTCATGCATTAGTGGTTGAATTGTAGCTGCAGTGGGTGTCCCTGTTCCCGCTGCTGCACTGGGTGGAACACTTGCAGCACTTCCCAGTGAGCCATGGTTGTTCATCCCCAGTGCACCTCCCATTGCCATCTGTCCCAATCTCATCTCTTCCTCCCTCTCCCATCCTGAACTGCTTCTAGGGATATCTGTGCCAAACGCATGGCTCAGTATTGAATGCATGCTTCCACCAACCAGAGCGCTTTAAGCACTTCCAAAGCCTGGTTCAGAGTTAGCGAAGTTGGCCTTGAAACCTTCTTGCTGACCTCTGATCATTTCCTCGTGCTGTCTCATAGCTTGTTCTTCTCGTCTACGCTCTTTCTCAAGCCTGAGCTCATACTGTTTACGTTAACGTTTTTGCATTTTGGCATTGTGATGCCCGCCCATTCACCATAGTTCCTCTTCACGCCTCATTAGATCTTGACATATCAGTGTGACCACCTGCTCTTGCTTTTCCATTTTAGCTTTCCACCCCATGGCATACTTATACTCAAATGAGCAAGGCTGGGCAAAGCGAGGTGGCTGCTCCTATTCCTTGTAAAAAAAATCGTTTTTTGGGGATGAGCTTCTCTGGTAATCCCTCCTCATTGTCATAGTGCTCCAAGGGCTCAACGGTTATTGGACAAGGAAACATAGTTAGAAGGAGGGATCCATTATAGCATCTCTCCAAGGCTTTCCTGGCAGCTGATTTCCCAAAGAACTCGACAGTGCCTTTCCCGGTGGGCTGCCCTCTATCATCCACCGTGACTACAGCTCTCTCCACCAAACCAAACATGTTGAAAGCTTCCTCCAGGAGCTCACTGGAGACAAACAGGGGCAGTTTTCAGACCTGGAGAGCTGCACTGTGGCAGGCAAAGCAAAGTATAAAGCTGTTTGCCACGCAGTGCCAGATTATCAAGCACCACCTTCGCTATCTTAGCAAGTGTGTGGTTTCCAAATGTATTAATCTGAAACCTTTGTCCTTGTGGATGAAGACCTCACCAGGCTTCCCATATTTCTCGAACAGCATCCTCAGCTCTTCCTCATAATGTCCAGGGGCATATTCCCACGAATCTGTAATGAGACCTTTACTGGTGCTCACGACAGGCTCCTCCTCTTCCTCTCGGTTGGTGGGAGAAAATGGCTCATCCTCCTTAATGTAGTGCTGTGGGTAGTTCATCTGGTACTGGTGATGCCTTCTAGGAGTGTGGTTTTGCTGCTTCATACCACAATTGCCCTGCATCATCTGTGCAGCTCTGGATCGATGTGCGCTATTTTTCCCTGCAGCTGAGTTGGTCTACGGGTGCATATTGGGGAGAGGATGAGAAAGTAGAGTCCAGTGTTGCAGGGGGGTGAAGCGGCAAGAAGCTGGGCCTCATTGGCCTCCACACAGGGCTAGCGAGAGAAGGCCAGATTTACAATTTAAAACCTGACTTCACCATAAATTGTGATTTTAAATTGTGGCACTAGAGACACCATACTTGAAAGGTTTATATCTTCTAGATTGTGAATTACATGAAGATGTAATAAGATAATCCCAATGTTAACCTGCGGGACAGTGGAAAAAAGACTCTGGGAGTTTTTCACTACCTGGACATGTAAATAAAAAGGACATTTCCTGCCTTTTAAATACATTGCACCCTCCCCTCTGGGTTGTCCAAGGCCTATTTTAAAGGTTACTTATAGGCATAAAATAGAAGGTTTGGGCCTAGGCATAAGGGTTATTTTGCCATGTCGACATGGCACCTTAAAACTGCACACACAAGCTCTGACATTGCTCGCCTGAGGTATGGTTAAATGGCTACTTACATCGGTGCACAATCCATGCTGCAGGCCAACAAATAGCATTTAATTTACAGGTCTTGAGCACATGTAGTGCACTTTACTAGGGACGTATGAGAAAATTAAATATGCCAATTGGGGATAAGCCAATGATACCATGTTTAGGGGAGGGAGCACAAGCACTGGTTAGCAGTGGTATAGCACACAGTCCTAATACCAGCAAAAACAAGGTCAGAACAATGGAGGAGATAGGCAAAAGGTTGGGGGTAAGACCACCCTAAGACTGACAGGTTTAACAAGAGTTCAAAAGATCCCCACTGGAAAAGGAAGATTTGCTGTGGAAGAACTGACAAAAGAGCTTGAACAATATGCACGATCAAGTGAGAGCAAAGGTTCTGAGAGTAGCCAAGAACTAGAGGCTGTCACAAAGAAAATATGGGCTGAAAAAGTCCTCAGAGAGAGAACCTGTAAGCTGAAGCATTTTGAGCCAGATTTAAAGAGACAAAAGCAGTCAGCTTGGGAATCTGACATGAGCAAAGTATTGACTCGTAAAGGATCGACCAGAAAGAGAGTTCCCAATCTGAAATAGGCTTCACCAGAATGGTTTTAATTTGTTACAATCTCAGAGGATGAGACAGACGAGGATGTTTACTCTCCACTGAACAGGTGCCGTGATTTTTTTGAGAATGATCAAGATCTAGAATCTGAAACTGAAGCACAGAAAGAACCTCCTTGAGACAAAATTAGCGACTTTGTTTTTGTTTTTAATGAAATTTCAAGGCAAGATGGAATTGTTGATAAACAATTGAAAAGACTGTTGCAGAGAATTTCTATAAGGTGGTTTAATGGAACTGATTTACTATTTTTGGTTTTACATATTGATAAGAACAGAGTTTTGCTTTAGAAAAAATAACAATGGCGAACAGACGGAACATTTTCAAAGAAAATCAACTTGATACATTTAGGGGGTCATTATGACCCCAGCGGTCAGTGAAAATGTGGCAGTAGTACCGCCAACAGGCTGGCCGTACATACCACCACATTATGACATTGGGAGATTGGCTGAAGCCAACCAGCCAATATAGCACCCCAAGCGCCATGGCGGTAGCAGCCGCCAGGTCAGAGATAACAATATCCAATCCGGCAGCCTCTACTGTACCGGTGGCGGCATTATGACCCTGCCTACCGCCATAGTTTTTGTGGCGTGGAGGCCCACCCACCACCCCTAACACTCCTCGGAGACAACCCCCAGCCCACCTCCATCCATGTTCCTCCCTTCCAATCCTCCCCCCATACACACACACTCGCAGGCACACACCATGCATTCACACACTCACTCACACAGGCATACACGCATGCATCCATTCATTCACGAACACATCCGTACACACATTCAAACTGACACACAGACACGCATTCACATTTCCATTCATACACGCATTCTCACACAAGCACACACACACACATGCAAACAAAACTACACACTCAAATTCATGCATACATTCACACATTCATGCACCCACCTCAACACACACACACATCGCCCCCACCCCACTCCCCTGTCAGAAACCCGACTTACCTGCATCCAGGGGGTCTTCCGGGAGAGGACGGGATGGGCCGCTGCTACCGTCAGCAGCGCCTGCCAGCAGAACACTGCCAGGCTGTATTATTTAACATAATACGGCTGGCGGCAGTCTACTGGCGTGGCGCTGCTGCTGGTAGCAGCGCCACCTTAACACCATCCGCCAGCATGGCCACAGCCGGATTTCTGCCCTTCTTGTGGCGGAAATGCAGCTGTGGTCATATTATGGAGGATGGATGTTAGCCGCGGCGACGGTCTTTTGGCTGGTGTAGCCGCGACGGTAGGTGGCATTTACCGCCATTGTCAAAATTAGGACCTTCGTTTAGATTTTTCCCTTTGCTTATGCATTGAGAGAAGAAGATAACGAATAAATAGATTTTTGTCTTTTTGTTTTGTTTTTGGCCTCTGTTATGAAGGTGGGATACAGCACTATCTGTAAAATTCTAGGAATGACCTTATTAACTATAATACTAACAATATTAGTTGGCCTGTTGGTGTGCTTATTGACATCTGTGGGAAGCATTTCAGAACACGGCTAAGGATGTTGCAATTAGAAAAAAATGTGAATAATTATATAATTAGGAAGACCAGTACATGATAAGCAATTGGTTAAAGATTTTATGAATTAGGTATTTACAAGAATGATTCGAGAATACGTGAACATAATGGGGGTGATTCTGACCCCGGCGGTACAAGACCGCCAGGGTCGGCGGGAGCACCGCCGACAGGCCGGCGGTGCCCTGCAGGGCATTCTGACCGCGGCGGTTCAGCCGCGGTCAGAAGAGGCAAACCGAGACCGCCGGTTTACCGCTGCCCTTAGAATCCCCCATGGCGGCGCAGCTTGCTGCGCCGCCATGGGGGATTCTGACACCCCCTACTGCCATCCTGTTCCTGGCGGTTCGCCCCCCAGGAACAGGATGGCGGTAGGGGGTGCCGCGGGGCCCCTGGGGGCCCCTGCCGTGCCCATGCCAATGGCATGGGCACGGCAGGGGCCCCCGTAAGAGGGCCCCGCAAAGTATTTCAGTGTCTGCTAAGCAGACACTGAAATACGCGACGGGTGCAAACTGCACCCGTCGCATCCCTGCAACTACGCCGGCTCAATTCTGAGCCGGCGTCCTCGTTGCAGGGGCATTTCCTCTGGGCCGGCGGGCGCTCTTTTGGAGAGCGTCCGCCGGCCCAGAGGAAATGTCTAAATGGCCGCCGCGGTCTTTTGATCGCGGTGCGGTCATTCAGCGGTGGTACCTTGGCGGACGGCCTCCGCCGTCCGCCAGGGTCAAAATCAGGCCCAATATGTGTTATTGATTGCTTTGTCTGCACTTTCCTTCCTAAGTCAGCTGGGGAAGAGGCCTGGTATGAAAACAAATGGTACATATTTGAAAGAGATTGTACAAATTGGTGCTGAGACTAATTTAGGTGCTGTTCATTCATGTTTAGTAAATGAAGAACTGCATGATTTTGTCTTAGAATATTATGAGAGAGGTATAAAGCTGATAGCGACTCAAGAAGAGCATGAGATTGCAATAGAAGAAATCAAGGAAGGAGAAGCCTTTGGGTCTCATTATGACCCTGGCGGTCATGGTCATGGTCGGACCGCTGCCAAAGTGGTGGTTGGACCGCAACATTATGACAGTGGCAGAGCCGCCACAGTCCAACTGCCAACACCACCAGCCCGGCGGTTGTAATCCGCCAGGGCAGCGCTGCTTACGAGTCCCGATCCGCCATCCTGTCCATGGCGAAAGGCTTGAGGAATGGGGCCATCATGGGGCCCCTGGAGGCTCCTGCACTGCCCATGCTCTTGGCATGGCCATTGCAGGGGCACATACGGACAGCCCCGTTGTGCATTCCAATGCCCTAATTACGGGCAGTGGAATGCGTGACAGGTGTTACTGCACCTGCCGCACCACCACATTGCAGCCGGCTCTGCCAGGAGCCGGCTGGATTGTTAAGGCCCTGTTCACTGCAGGCCTGGCGGGGTTCAGGCCGCACAGGCGGCCTTATGGAAGGAAGAGTTTGGCGGGCAGCGGCCCTATATGTTTTTGAGTTTACACCCTAGGTTGAAAATGGAATGAGAAAAGGAAGGGGAAATGTGTGTGGTAAGGTGCAGTCCTATGGAAGGAGATAAGTTGAAATTTGTTGGTGAAAGCCTATGTGATAAAACCTATGAGGTTAGTGGAGACTTTCTGACTAGATGGGAACCTATGTTGAGGGGAATTTATTATGCTCGTGGGAAGTCTGCCTATTTTAATTTGTCAAAGAATTGGGTGGGTTCATTTTATTTGGATTTAGTTTATCATGTAGAAGAATCGAAAGAGGAGCATAGTTTGGGGAAGAGCAAAGATACATTTTGCGCAGATAGGCATGGACATTTTAGGAGCTATTACACCACCTACGTGGAGAGCTGAAAATATTATCAAGATTAGACAATTGTCTAGTGTCATAGATAGACTTGCCATTGATACAACAGGGTCTTATAAGCTGGTGAATGTAGAGATGTTGGCAGTGAGGGCAAAGGTGATACAGAACCATCTTGCCTTAGATATTTTCTTAGTGAAGGAGGGTGGAGTATGTAAGGTAACTGGGGCTATAAAATGCTGTATTTATGTCCCTGATAATAGCAGAAAGATTGATTCATGTATTACTAACACAACTAATCTGACATGTGAAATTGAAACATTAGAAAGGCCAGGTGTCTGGGAAACAGTGGGGTGCTGGACAAAGAAATTAGGTAAAGGTTTTGAAAATGTAGGTGGATGGCTAAGTATTATTAGTGGGGGAATTCTGCAAGCTAGTTTAACACTAGTGATAGTAATGCTGATTTGTGCAATTTCTTTGTTATCAAAACCAATGAACTGTTCAGTGAAAGGGTATAGTGATAAATAAGTGGGTTACTGAATGAAGCCAAGATGGCGGACGCAAGCTGCCTGGCTTCGCTCGCACAAACCCGTTATTCACCATTAATCCTATCAAAATCAGCCATCAGTTGTTGCAACAATCAGAGTCATATTCTCCTGATGCTGGCATAGCCAATGATGCCCTTATTTCACCCCTCTAACGCACAGCAGTGGAGACTTGAGGCCGGGCGCGGCCAGTTGCCGGAGGAACAGCAAGGCCGGGCCCATCAGGAGCACCCTACCCAGCTGGAGGTGAACGGGTATGGCTACAGAGCAAGCATACCCCATCGCCTGCTACAGGAACCCACCATATGATCTACTGGGTGAAGGTGAGACGGGGCATGCGGTGCTGCCTGACCCTGTGACACTGCTGCAGGGCCCCGGGGTCTACCAACGCATAGAAACGCTGAGTTGCACTGGGGGTGTCGCCCCACGCCATGCTGCTGCTGCAGAACCAGTGAAGAAGCTCGGGTGCTATGTCAGACCCAGGTGCAGGCTGCTGCACTCTGGCCTAACGCTCTCACTGGAGTTGGAGTGATCACCACTCCCGTCTGGGGTACAGGTTTGCCTCGAAGGCTCACGGGTGCTTAGCCTGCCGCGGCACCACCCAGCGGGGTCAGGCAGTGCATTGTCTTCCTGTCACTTTGAGGCCATAAATGAAGAGACCCTGGGATCACACTGAATCTACGACATTGGGAGCCAGCTGACCCTGACTGCGGATGAAACCCCAGACCCTGGACACCCTGCTTGCCCTGGCCAGGGGGGTGATCGCCGCATTGGCGGCAGTCCCGGTGCCAGGGACACAGGACCAGTGCGGTCACCTGGGACTTGCTGGTTGTATAGCGCTGGGCTGACTTTTAAGTTCAGCTGCCTGTGGAAGTTCCTGGACATTGGTATCTCCAGGCAAACCACGATGGAGCAACTGCCCGGGTAGAGAGTGGCTCATAGGGGAGAGTCGGGGAGACGCTGGGCCGGGGCACTGTTGGGGTGCTGCATTATCTGCGCCCCTGGCTTGCCAGCCCCTGACGAAGGCAGCCTGGCCCTCATTCACGGCCTGCGAACTCAGTGAGCGGTGGAGCTGACCCCCCCCGCTGGCATCTAATCATCGCTAGCAACTTGGGTGCTTGCCCTACTACCATTCACCTGCATACTCCTGGGGGCTAACTATAAGCACAGGCGACCGGGCCCTCCCCGATAGATGACTGCAGATTATGGGTCGTACGTGGACCCCTACTCGTAGCACTTTGTCGTGCCCTGCACCAACCTCTCCCGCATCTGGGATGGACATGTGGTCTTTGAAGCATCACAGCCCTCCAAAATCCGTAGAAGATAAGTTGGATACAGTCCTGGCCATAACAGAACGATCACGCACATCATCGGAGGGCAAGATAGACAGTGTTGATTCGGACGTCACACTCTGACATGCAGATCACCACAAGCTTGCAGATCGAGTTGCCCTGGCAGAACAGACTCTCAATGACCTCCAGCCACACACAAAGGAACTAACATTGTCTCTGAGGTCACTGCGGGAGCGCGTTTACACACTGGAACGCAGAGCTGAATACGCAGATGGTAGATTGAGAAGGAATAATATATGCGTGGTGGGGCTCCCCAAAAATAAAGAGGGCCAAGACGCTGTATGGTTCATGGAACAGTAGCTGTGAGAACTGCTCCCTACAGGTGCTCTAACACAATACTTCTCCATTAAAAGGGCACGTCAAATGCCAACCAGGAAACTTCTCCCTGATCCACCCCTGATAATAAAACTGCTGCACTATTGGGACAGAGAGTCAATATTGCACAAAACCAGGAAGATCCCAAAGATTAAAACAGACAATGCCTGCATTATGTTTTTCTAGACTATACCATTATGGTCCAAAAACAACACAGCTCTTAAATGGCGGTAAAGAAGTGACTCCGTGAACTGAAAGTGAAATACTCGCTACTGTTCCCGGTGCACCTATGTGAGGTCAATGGCACCACCACGCACTTCTTTGGAACTGCTGAAAGCACCTGGCCATGGCTGGATTTGCACTGCCCATACACTTCAGGCCCATCTCAGCCAGATGCATCAAAGGTTCAGAGGCAACCACCAGCTGCGACGTTGGACTGGTGCGGGCCAGCTGCTAGCGTCCTGGTCTGCCCCGGCCTGGAACAAATTATTGAGGAGCGGCGTCAGGAACTGCAACATGTTGCCACGCTAGTGGATGTGGGGGAGTTCTCAGGTTCAGAGAATGAACTGCCCTACTCTTCCAAAGACAAAAGCTCTATTGCCACTTTGCCCTCAAGTGCCGATATGGAGCTCCTGCCGAAAGTTACCCCACAAACTGCTGATAATATCATATAACTCGCTTGGGTTTCTGATTTCTGAGCAAAATCCTCATGTACAGTAATGTGATGCTGCACATATATGCTACTGCACCCCTCCCCCCTTTGACTTCGTAACTCTGGGGACCAACGATTACCCTAGACCAGAGAGCCATGGCATGCTCATGTCGGAATCAATAATGTCCAGCTGATATTACATATTACTGTTATATTATCATTCTGTTGCATCTATGAGCTGAACGGGTACAGCCTATCATGCTACTATCCCCACTCCCCATGCGTGTGGGAACTTCATGGTATATCTATGAGACAGTTGCTGACTATTTTGGGCAGGTACCCAGTTGGTACTCGCACTTATTCAATTTTTGGTCATGTTACATTATGTTATTGTAAGCGTTACATGCCTTACCTACTTCTACCCCTAGTGATGCTGCGCTTATCCCTTACCGTGGAACTATGATGGTGACATCACCACCTCAGGGCTATCTTTCCCCCACTCCTCGCCATAAATATGATCCCCATTAAAATACTAACATGGAATGTATGTGGTATCCACACTCCTAGCCGAAGGTATGCAATCTACTCCTACCTCCGTAAACATTGTATAAAAATTGCCTTCCTACACGAATTGCATCTCACAAGCCGAGAAGCCACTAGATTGAAGAGACGATGGAGAGGCCAGGTATATACCACTGACTACTCTTACACCCGCGGGGAACTCCTTTGGGTTAAATCAGACACTCCATTTACAGCAGATGAGATGGTTACGGACCCAGAGAGCAGTATGTTCTGGCAAAAGGCAAACTGTATGGTCGTCATGTCCTCTTTGGAAGTATATACGCCCCCAACACTGACCAAAAGGCATTCTTGCAAGCCCTGTACTGAGTCCTCCCAGGATGGTGTAAACTGTCTTGGATATTAGGGGGCAATTTCAATTGTGTGCTTGACATGATGCTCTATAGATCATTTCCTCTACTGCCGCGCACCACCGTCTCTTCCAATGAAGAGGTCCTTAACAATTGGCTGCAGCATTGGGGCCTGCTTGATCTCTGGAGACATCGTAATGTAAACTTTAGGGCGTACTCCTTTTATTCAGCTCCTCATTCCTTACATGTGAGGATTGATAGACTAGTGGACACACCGAATATTGCTCCCTGCCTGTTCAGCATAGATTACTGGGGTCGCACCCACTCAGAACACAATCCCCCAAACCTCCAATTCGCCTGAGACGCATGCACCCCCTGATCTCGATATTGTGTTTACAACCAGCAGCACTAGGGGACCCAACTTTACATGAATCTGTCACTGCAGCTATCACAGGGTACTTTGATAATAATGCTGACACCACAACAATGAGGTCCACTGAATGGGAGGCGTTTAAGGTGACATTGCCTGGACACTGCATGGGGGTTCGTAGGAACGTACGCCGAAAACTAGACACTGACGTCACATGCATAGAGAGGCGATTGATGCGGCTGGAGAAGGCAGCAACAGTCAACCCGTCAGACAGTCACAAACTAAGGGAGGCTAAAGGTGAGCACCTCACCCTTCTTGAACGCTTACGTTGTCATAACTATGCTGCCCACTCAGCCAAAGCACATGCAGCCGCTGAGAAAGCTGGCTCTCTCCTTGCATGGTTGATTCGCCAAGACAGGCTGAGTAACCCGATAGTGGCGCTGCAATCAACGTCTGGATCTTTACTGTATACACAGCATGATATTCATCATGAACTAACATATCATTACACCTCCTTATACCGCTCGGCTACCAGTACTATGATGGAGGATGTTGCCTCTTTTTTAGCCACAACACCCCTTCCACCCATGACGAGGGACCAACGTGAAGAACGAGATAGTCTCATTACTACACTTGAAATATGAAAGGCCATATGAGCATTGGCGCCTGGTAAGACTCCAGGCCCAGATGGGCTGCCTGCAGAATTTTATAAAGCTAATGCCACACATCTCATACCTCGATTGCAGTAGCTTTATGCAGAGGCACTAGATATGTCTTGTCTTCCACCCTCCCTCCGTGAGATAGTCCTAGTTTCTTTACCTAAATCAAATAGGGACCCCACAGAATTAAGCTTGTATCGCCCATTGGCCTCCTAAATACGGACTTTAAAATATTGACAAAGATATTAGGAGACTGCCTGTCCCCACTGGTTTAGAAACTGGTGCATTCGGACCAGAACAGATTTGTTCCAGCTCGAAATACCTCATTTAATCTGCAGCAATTGTTTTGTAAACTATGCAGTGCCCCATTGTAGTGACCTAATGCTGGCTGCCTTGTCCTTGAACGAGCATTTGACTCCTGGTAGTATTTATTTGCATTGCTGCCACAATATGGCAATCGCTTTTTAAGGCTTGTTCGACTACTCTACACACTTCCATCATCCCGAGTTCAGGCCGGCTCCCTGGTCTCTGAGTCCATTACCATAGAGAGAGGCACGCGTCAGGGATGCCCACTGTCACCTCTACTTTTATGCCTGGCAGTGGAGCCTCTAGTGGTGCAGCTCTGTGAATTGGGCAGAGTCTGGGGCATCCCACTAGGAGACAGAGTCCACTTGGTGTCCCTCTACACTGACGACTTCCTCATTTATTTGAGAGATGTATCTATCGTCTATTCCTAAATCGATCCCTAGCATCTTTCACCACATTGCTGCCCTCTCTGGATTAGGGGTTAATTGGGCAAAATCATGTCTGTTCCCACTCTCCCCTCATACGCAGATCTCCAGACTTGTCCCTTCCTGCGGTGGCAACTAAACATTCAAATATCTGGGCATACAAATCTATCACTTGTGGGTGGACCTATCTGATGGCAACTTGACACATGCTGTCATGTCCCTGTGATCCCAGATGATGGTTTGGCGGACTCCGTCATTGTCAGTGCCTGGCCGGTAGCTCTACTAAAGATATTGGCGCTCCCCTGTTCGCTGTATTATTTTGCTAACCTGACTCTCCTGTTTCCTTTTTTCACTCCTTTGGAGGAACAATCATAAACTTCATAAGGTATCGCGCCAGACTTCGCGTGGCACTTCATAAGCTCTACAAATCCATACCCCAAGGGGGGCTGGCAGTGCCCGATTACAAACAATACTACTTAGCATCTCAACTACGATGAGTCGCAAGATGGCTGTCAGCACTGCAACTAGGGGATACCACGACAATCCAACTGTCCCTGGAGCCAGTGTAGAATTCTCCAGCTATTCTACCTGTGCACTCCTCCCCCACCATGGGACTGCACAAGCACCCAATTGCCTAAAGCTAGGATGCTGTAATAGCTGACTTACATATAGATGATCCTGACATCCCACAGTTACAGGACCCAACCCTAAATGATGATGAAGCCACTAACACGGAGTGCTAGACTGACTTCCCTCTCCTCGGAGGACAAGTGTCCTATTCCTGGCGTGAGCTGACTCAGTGCATCCTGACTTAAACACGTTACTTAGGGCTGTGCTGATACGCATGATTTCCTTAAATGTCTATCACAAGTACAATGGCACAGAGCGGGGATTAATATGTTGGTCAGCCTAGTTGTTACCTAGGGTTTTCCTTTTAGGTCGAGCATTCGAGACCTCTTGTATTAGTATATACTTCTATATTTCTTTGTGGAATCTCACCTTTTCCACAGTTGTACACTCCCCTGGAGCATGGCCCTAGTACTTGTACCCTTCCACTTGTGCCTATGTAGCATGTGCTTAGGGATTACTTTTTTCTAGGCTAATAGCATTTGACCAGAGCGCTGGATGTTCCAGTGGCTCTAGTCTGTTTCTGTTAACAGGGCTCTAGTCTATTTTTCATCTACAATCATGTGTGACTTTGTTTATTCCATTCCTTACTCTCCCTCGCACATTTTCTGGCTGTGGTCTGTGAGGATGGATGTCTGCTTCTGTGGTGAGTTGGATTGTGACTTTGATTGGTGGGTTGGTTACTGTTTGATGTATTATTTGTATTTGTGAACCCATTTGACGATATTTGGAGAAGGTTAAGTTGGTTATCGGATTTCATTGATAATCTAAGATCTTGAGATAGTGTTACTTTGTCTGTACTGTGGTGTGTAGAGTGAGGCACAGCTTACAAATGGATAGCGACCTGATTAAAAGTTTTTCTTTTTCAAGTTGAGAGACTACTTTGGGTTACTGTACTTATCCTAACTGCATGGGGTTCAGTACATTAACTCACAAGGTAGAATTCTGCTAGTCAGGCATTTGCCTAGTGAGAGTTTTTGGGCTGTTTTGAGAATCGCATATTTTATGTCTGGTACTCAATTTCCTTTGTTCATTCAGAATTGAGTTTCTTGATTGAAAAGTACTGGGTCCTGTGAAATATTGACTTAATTTTCCTTTCAAGAGGTTTATTGATTGTTAAGGTTTATTATGTCTCTGTAGTTGTTTTCCTGGTCAAAGAGAAACCTCGCTTTGATTGTCTGTTCAGCCAGGAAGCAATGCCGGGATTGGCGATTCACCACAACTACCTGTGCTCTGATAGGTTGTTATTCAGCGTAGTTGTTCTGTGACAGATTGACCTTTGACAGAGCCACGCTGCTACTGGTTGTTGTTCAATAATTTTGTTTTAGCATTGTTTTGGCTGTTTACATTGATGTGAGTATGAATAATTGCAAATATGGGAGGAGTATTTACTAAGCTTAAATCTCAGAAAGAAGAGAAACTTAAGAAGGGGTAGAAAGTGCCAAAAACGACACATCAGCATTTGAAGTGAATGGAAGATGTTAGGTATTTTTTAATTGTTTGGATTCTGGAATGGAAGTAATAAACAGCACACAATGAGAAATTACAGTTTCTATTGGAGGGTACAATTAAATTTTAAAAAGTAGAATTCTTGAGACAGGCAATGTACAACATGTGTCCGGTGCCGAGAACTACACAGTTAGAAGACGCAATAAATGGGATTGCATGGCAACTGAAAAAAAGAGAGAGGAGGAAATATTTATTAAGAAATCATCAACAGGGCCATAATGAACAGTGAGGAGAAGCCATGGAGAGTGAGTTAAACAGAGAAGGTCAGGGCATTTCCTGCTATAGTTAAAGAAACATAGAAGGGCAAAACATAGAAGTCAAAACAGAAGAAATATTTTGGAGAATCATACGAAGATTATGACAATTTTTGTTAGTGAGTTCCTGATTTTGATCCTCCTCCGTAAACAGGTCAAGAGGTAGCACTGACCCAGACTACTTTTGGTGTTGGTAGAGGGGGAGATATGGCAGCAGGGCAAGCTCTTATTGGAGTTGTACTCAGTGCCCAGTTAGACACTTCAGTTACTGTGCTGGTGCCTAGTACAAGTGGCATAGAACAAGTTACAGAGACAGTGGTAATAGAACCACCACCAATAGAAGTCTGTATGGGAATCCTGACAATAGAATTTAGCTTCAGCACAATGGATAATTGAGCAGACTATTGACATACTGTTGATTTGTGTGCCTTTATGCATAATTTTCCAATGTTAAGAGAAGATCCAGCATGATGAGGTGCAGACATTAATGTGTCTTTCTTTAATGTTGTGGACAGATTTGAATTTGTTGTTTGATATTGTTGTTCCAAGGGACTTTCGGTGGAAATGTGAGTTGGTTGAAGATTGGCTAACACTGCAACCGCCTATATTGGGTCCTAACAATGCACCATCACCAGATATAGCCAAGAAATATAAGGTAGTAATTGAGTATTTGAAAAAACAAACTTTGGAAAGTTATCTAAATTGGGAAAGATTTTGAGAACAACACAAGAGCCTAAAGAGATGTTGATGCAGATATTAGAGAAGTATAGTAGAGTCGGAAACCCAGAGCGTTGGGGTTTTCATTTCTGCATTCGAGGACGGGTTGAAGTCAGAGATTACCAATCACAGTCAGCAGAGTGAATTATGTTGGTCTACTAAAGGCATTGATGACATTTTTAAATTTGCAAAGAACAGTAGTGATTATTTGGAAACGAAACACAAGAAGTAGAAGGAAAACAAATGATTGACCAGGCAAAGCAATTTAAAAGGGGACAGATGGGTCCAAATACACATTTTGTGAGAATTGAGAATCGGATGAATGGAATGAATGGCATGAATCAGATGGTGCAAAGTGACAAGATAAATGGTATGATTGGGAACTTTAAGATGTTCAAAATGACTACGGTTTGTCATTTCTGTGTATTGATTGGGCACTGGAAGAAGGAATATAGACAGAATTTAGAAAGAATTCAAGACATGCCACTGGCAGTACAGAAAAACAATGCAATGTTAAATATGCAGAATATGGGACAGAACACGTTTTGAATGCCAATATACAGCCCCAGTAATGTGGCAGAACATGATAAATAAAATACCATATAACCTGGGTTATTTGCAGAATGCTATGATCTTCTTTGATGAGATGGTGGGCACCAGTTCACAATGACAGTGCAGGACAGGGGGAAAGATTGCTTTCTGGGAGCAGTCTTGGAGGTAGCTTAAAAAAGGTCAGATATTGACGGAGAAGTCAATGGCCATCCTGTTTCATTTCTAGTTGATAAGGTGGGCTACACATTCTAAAGGTCATTCTGTGGAAGTTCCAAACCTACCTCTCTTGGGAAAAGAACTTCAACTTGTAGGGATTAGAATTGTAAATCTGGTTTCAGCAGATGTGCCAGTTAAAAGCAGACAGGTGCGGAACCCTGCAAGAGGTTCTTGATAGTCCATGTAATTCTCCTGTAAAGAAGCAAGAAAATGGAAAATTGTGCAAGACCTTTGAAAGATTAAAAAGCAATGCGTCCTTGTTGTCCTGTGGTACCGAACCCAGCAGTGATCTTGTTCCAAATTTCTGCAGGGGCTGAATGGTACACCGTCACTGACTGGTGCTAAGAGTTCTTTTCAGTCCCATTGCATGAGGATTCATGGTTTCTTTTTGTATTTCACTTCATGATTAAGGTACTTGTGCGGTGTAGAATCCAACAAGGACATACAAAGACCCCTTTGATTTTCTCCCAGATTCTAAAGAAAGATCTGGAGAGTTTGAAATTGTCATGTAATTCACTTCTAGTGCAATATGTAGATGACGTGTTGTTGGCATCTAAGAGGAAGGAGGATTGTAAGCCTGATACCATTGCATTGTTGAATCATTTTGCAGAAAATGTGCATAAAGTCTCCCTGGCAAAGATGCAGTATTGTGAGAAAGAAGTTATTTGTCTTGGACACTATTGAAAAAAGGTATGTGAATAGTCTCAAAAGAACACGTTTCTGCTATCCTGAAATTGAATCCCCCGACCACCTAGAGAAAGGTTCAGATGTTTCTGGGAATTGTTGGTTAATGTAGGCAATGGATTCCTAAATTTGTCCCAGATTGCAAAGCTTTTAGTGAGGCTGACATGTTAATATGTTCAAGATTTAGTACCATTTGATGAGAAGTGTTTTGAATCATTTAAGAAACTGAAAGAGAGTTTGTGCCATGTGCCAGCACTCAGGATGTCTGATTTCAATATGATTATCTACTTGATCTGCCATGAAAAAGACAGATGTTGTAGTAAAATAACCTCTTTCTAGCTTGGTTACCCATACTTTTGGACTGTTTGTCAGTGTGTTTGACTGTGTTCACTGGAATCTTGCTAGCCAGCACCCCTGTGATTATGCTCTCTCCTTTAAACTTGGTTGCTAGAACTATTTTTACCCCACAATTAGCATAATGACACCTGCATGTAAGCCCCTAGTATATGGTACCTAGGTGCCCATGGCATTGGGGTTCCAAGGGATCCCTATGGGCTGCAGCATATCTTTTGCCTCCAATAGGGAGCCATAGCAAAGGATTCTGCAGGACTGCCATTGCAGTCTGCGTGAAAATGTGCAAGCACCCTTTAAATGCCACTTTTCACTGCACCAGGTCACTTATAATTCACCCTTATGGCAGGCCTTTTAGCCCAGAGCACAGTGTGCAAAGTACCTGTGTGTGAGGGCACCACTGCACTAGCAGAGGTGCCCCCACGAACTCCAGGCCCATTTTCCCGGACTTCGTGAGTGCGGGGATGCTATTTTACACGTTTACTGGACATAGGTCACTATCTATGTCCAACCACATAATGGTAACTCCGAACATAGGCATGTTAGGTATCAAACATGTTGGAATCATACCACAATACCTTTGCAAGCATTGGTTGTATGTTCCCATGCACTCTGGAGGCCCCTTAGAGGACCCCCAGTGTGGCCATTACAGCCTTCTGATGTTATCCAGGCAGCCAAAGCTGCTGCCACCTCACAGACAGGTTTCAACCCTCAAGCCCAGGAAGGCAGAAGAAAGGATTTACTTTGGGAGAGGGATGTTACACCCTCTCCCTGTGGAAATAGGTGTTACAGGCTTGGGAGGGGTTGCCTCCCAAACCCACTGGCAATGCTTTTAAGGGAACATTTGGTGCCCTCCTTGCATAAACCAGTCTACACCAGTTCAGGGACTCCCAGTCCCTGCTCTGGTGCGAAACAGGACAAAGAAAAGGGGCGTGACCACTCCCTTGTCCATCACCACCCCAGGGGTGGTGCTCGGAGCTCCTCCAGAGGGTTCCTGGGTTTTGCTATCTTTGACTCAAGGTTGGCAAGGAACTCTGGAAGCTTCTGAGTGGCCAGTGCCAGCAGGTGACGTCAGAACCCCCTCCTGATAGGTGGTCACAAAGCTAGGTGAGCAATCCCCCTATCACGGCTATTCAGGGTCTCTCTCTTGGGTGGTTCCTCAGATTTGGTTTGCAAGATTCCAGCAGGATTCTCTGCAACCTCCACTTCACCTTCTGACCAAAGGAGCTGCATCTGGACACTCCAGGACCAGACAAGCTGCAACAAAGAAGCAAGATGCCTCCTGCAACATTGTATCCACGGCTCCTTCAGCAACTGCAACATTTCCCCAGTCGTGCATCCTCTGAGAACAGCCTGTCTCCAGCCTGCACCAGCAAGAGAAAAAGGAATCTCCCTAGGAGGGAAGGAGTCACTCCCCTGCATCTGCAGGCACCAACTGCAATACATGGATCCCCTCTCCCGCTGAGCTGTGTGGATCCTGCATCACAGGTGGTAGACTGAAGTGGTCCCAACGGTCCTCTCTTCCAGCTGTCCAACTTGGGTGGAGGTAAGCCCTTGCCTGCCCAAACAGGACAGTACCCCTGTGCACTGCGTCATTTGCAGCTGCCAAGGCTTATTGGCTTTTTTATCCAAGGGATCTTCAGGCATCTTGAAGCTCCTGCTCCCTGCACCCCATCCTGTGATGCCCAGCTCCCTGAGTGGTTCTCCGGCAGCGTGGGATCCCTTTTCGTAGTGCTGTGTGGGCTCCTTTTTTGACTTTCGTGACCCCATCCTGTGGGTGCTGCCTGTGCTTCTGTGGGCTCTCTGTGTTGCTGAGGGCCCCCTCTCACTCCCTCTGCTGGGTCGAGTCCACTTGGTCCTTCCTGGTCCCTGGGAGCTCCACTTTCCGCTAACCACGAGTGTTGCGTGTGCCAAGGCTTGTTGGCAGAACTCGAAGATGCAAACCCAACTGCCATCCTCCTTCTGGCATGGGACTTCACCTGCATCCTCCAGGAACTCAATTTTGTCTTCTTGGGTGCAGTGCTGAATCTCCTTCATCACCATCGACTCATTTCTTGCACCCTCAGTCTGGTGGGTAGGGGCTCCTGCCCTTCCTGGACTCTGCTGGACTTGGTCCCATTCTTCCCATTCTTCCACAGGTCTTCTTGTCCAGGAATCCAATGTTGGTGTCTTGCAGTCTTCTCTGGGCTTTGCATTAGTCTTCTTTTCTTCCAAGTGGGTGTTCTGGGGAATTTACAGTGATTTACTCCTGCTTGCCTGGTTGCTGGGGGGGTTGGGGTACTTACCTTTGGGCTTTCCTAGTACTCCCGGCTCCCATCTACACACTCCATTTACCTAGGTGGGGGACCAACTCTTGCATTCCACTTTTTTAGTATATGGTTTGTGCTCCCCCAGGGCTATTTCTCTCTTTTGTGAGTTTCACTAATTGCACTGTTTTCTAACAGTTTTTATGCCTATTTCTGCATACTAGTGTATATAATTTGTGTATTACTTACCTCCTATGGGAACATTGCCTCTGTTGTATTTTTTGTATTTGTGTCACCAAAATAAAGTACCTTTATTTTTGTAACACTGAGGCCCTCATTATGACATTGGCGGCAAATACCGCCTACCGCCACGCTGCCGACCGCCAACATATCGCCGCGGTGACGAATATCTGTTCACCATATTATGACACACACACCAATTTGACAGAATACAGCCACATACACAAATTGGCCCGCCTAAAAGTCAGTGCTAAACTGGTGGTCCCAAAACCCATTCCGTTACAGCGACAAAACAACGCCCATCATACTATGACCCACGAATCACCACGGCGGACATTCAACGGCGGTAAACCATTGGCTGCACATACCGTGGCACTCAAAATGGACACCCATATACAAAACAGCACTACATTGGCCAATACGAAAAACACACATCTGACACTCATACATACATCGCACCCGCACCACTATAAAACACCCACCCACATTACCCACAATCGTTTACCAACAACAATTACTGCCAGTAGATTGACACGAACAGTACAGAGACAACTAGACACACACACACCAGTCACACCCATACATCCCTCATGCACTCCACATCACACACCCCACCACATTACCTAACCCACTCTCACCAACACACACCACACAACACCCATGGTACCACAAAGGCACCCCCGTTTCACTGAGGAGTTAAGGGTCATGGTAGAGGAAATTGTCAGGGTAGAGCCACAGTCTCTGGAGCACAGGTACACCGGATATCCATTGCAAGGAAGGTGGAGCTATGGCGGAGAATCGTGGACAGGGTCAACGCCTTGGGACAGCACCCAAGAACATGGGACGACATCAGAAAGAGGTGAAACAACCTACGGGGGAAGGTACATTCCATTGTAGCACGGCATCAGCTTGCCATACAGAGGACTGGCGGTGGACCCCTACATCCTTCGCCACAGCTCACAGCATGGAAGGAGCAGGTACTGGCAACACTGCATCCTGAGGGATTCGCTGGAGTAGCCGGAGGACTGCACACTGGTAAGTCAACATTTAACACTTATCATCCCCCATACCTGCATGCCATCACACCCCCTCAACCTCCCTCACATCACACCACTCTGCCACACACACTGCACCTACACATTTGACTAACCACAATGCCAGGCCCTGCATGCTTTACAAATGCATGGACACCCCTCCTAGCCCTGCATTGACACCAATCACTAAAGCATGCACATCATAGGGAAACTAACATTCCCACAATACCTCACCACACACAAGCAAAAATTGGCAGGGCCACAGCAACGATAGAGGGGAAGCCAGGGATGTACAATATGTCTCACACATGAAGCATAATACATCACTTACATCCCCACAGGTGACCCAGCCAATGTCAGTGGAGAGGAGGTGCCACGACTATCCAGTCCCCCAACAGAAGATGCCCCTAGTGAGGACAGTAACTCTGGACTTCGGGATCTGGATGACCGACCTGGCCCATCAGGGACCACTGGACAGCCGGTTACCCAAGCCCACTCACAGACCACCACAGAGCCTCCCCCATCAGGATCCAACACCACAGCACCCACACAGCGTACCCACACCTCTGTCCCCAGGACATGTCAATCAGCAGTGTGCCCACCTGTACAGGGACCCCAGGCCACACCTCATACCCAAGAGAATCATCAGAGACCTGGGGTCAGTGGCAGTGGGCACACCGTTCAGGTGACAGAGGCATAGGCCAACAGGGACACTGGGAGGACTGCTGTGCCCCATGGGGAGGACAGGACCAGTGAACTGACTCTCCAGGAGCCACTCTCCGAGATCCTGGGAGCCTACCAAAATTCCCAGGATACGATGGGCCAGATCCTTGACAACGTGCAGGAGAACAGGCGGCTGTAGGAGGGACAGTATCAGGGAATCAGGGAGGACTTGCAGGCCATCAATACCACCCTGATCTCCATAGCAGGGGTGCTGGCAGACATGGCCAAAATCATGAGGGAGGCAACAGCACACCAGCAGGCCCATACCACTAGCCAGTCAACTGAACAGCCCTCCACTTCCGCTGCCACCAGTGGCCAGGAGGTTCGCCACAGGACCCACAGGCAACCAGCACCCGTCCCCCTGCAGAAGGTGAACCACCCCGCAAACGTTCCCTGCGACCTAGGCAGAAGCCAGATACAATTGCCAAGACCACCGCCAGGAAATGAGACTGTCCTGATTGTCCACCTTGTGTCCTAGCCTGTCACCTTGTCCACCTTGAACTGCCTTTGCTCCCCTTCCTATGGCCACTTGGACACTGCACCTGTACTGCAAACAGACTGGAACAATACCCTGGACTTTCCTCCATCATCACCCCATTCCATTGCACTTTCCCCTCAAGTTCTTAGCACTACAATAAACACCCTTGAACACAACTCAAATACTTCTATGTCACGTATTGAAATAGTGTATTAATGGAAACAGTTACATCCGTTGCAAGTGAACTGTACAGTGTGACAACATAGAAATAATGACCTGTAGCTGGCTGTAGTCAGCACATCAGTACACAGTTGTCATTGCACCAACATCTGTAAAATGATAATCTATAGGTGACAGTAATTAGAGGTAAAAAGTGGGCAATGCAATCATGCCACAGCCACACAGAATACACCAATAGTCATAGAAATGTGAAGTTGCACTGTCTCACCTGTGTGTCATTGGAAGTACTGATGGATAACAGTGGTTCTGTTGTCCTCAACCTCTTCATCCTCACTGTCATCAGGGTCTACAGCAGCCAAAGGGGCATCTCCAGTCTCCTCCTCCTGCAGAAAAGGTACATGGCGTCTGAGTGCCAGGTTGTGCAACATGCAGCATGCCACTACTATCTGGCAGACCTTCTCGGGTGAGTAGCACAGGGATCCACCTGTCAGATGGTGGCACTTGAACCTGGCCTTCAGGAGGCCAAAGGTTCTCTCGATGATCCTTCTGGTTCACCCATGTGCCTCATTCGAACATTCTTCAGCCCTTGTCCAGGCATTCCTCACAGGGGTCAGCAGCCACGATAGGTTTGGGTAGCCAGAGTCACCTGCAGGTATTGAGGGACAACATTTGCCACACACTATCCTATAAGGTTAACACCAGAGGCACACACTAACATACACTGGGTGGGGACCAAGGCTCACCTTTTAGCCACACCCCATGCCTCTGTAGTTGGGCCATCACATTTGGGATGCTGCTATTCCTCAGGATAAAGGCATCATGCACTGACCCAGGATACTTAGCATTGACGTGGGAGATGTACTGGTCCGCCAGGCACACCATCTGCACATTCATGGAGTGGAAACTCTTACGATTCATATACACCTGTTCATTCTGCGGGAGGGGCGGTTTCAAATGCGATCACCCCAATAATATTGGGGATATGTCCCATAGCAAAGAATCCGGCCTTTACAGTTGCCAAATCTTCCACCTGGGGGAAAGCTATGTAGTTGCACATGTGTTTTACCAGAGCGACAGCACTCTTGCCAGCACCATTGAGAACATTGGCTGTGACATTCCTGCTGCCAAGCTCACTGTCACTTGAAAAGAACCTGTTGCCAGGAAATGGAGCACTTATAGCACTTGCACAAGAGGGGGGAATCCCAGTCGGATGATGGATAGATGAGATCAGGTCAGGCTCCAACTGGGCACAGAGCTCCGTGATTGTGGCCCTGTCCAGTCTAGAGGTGAGTATAATGTGCCTGTCCTCCAGTGTAGCTATGTCCACCAGGGGTCTGTACATGGGGGTATGTTTCCACCTCCTATTCATCCGCAGCGGTAGGTATCTAAGGGACACAAGAGTGAGTAGGCTGTAGCAATTTGAACAACTAAACCCCAACATCAGTCCACATGGTGCACTTATGTATTGGGACAGTTTCAATGTCAAAGTATGTGCCTATTTAACCTGTGGTGCAGTAATTGTCGATATGCCGGTTCCCCCCCTGAAATGGCGACGTCCTGTATGGAGGGACAGGTGAAAGTGGCGTAATTCCACTGATATTGGGTGTCGTGGTGGTAGGCGGTCTTGCACTGACGTGCAATTCCTCATTGTCTTATATTGGGCCCTACGGAGTACAGTGGCCAATGGGGATGTACGCCGGCGGTGACGGTGTACACCGCCGCAGATGTGACTGCCATTTTATATCTGATTCCTCACTTGTTTCCTGACCATCAACAGTAGAAGACCTACACGGCGTGTGCTGCTGTGACCTGTGTCTGGAACCTACCATGGCCCATGTGGCCAGGGAAAGAGCCCCAGCCTTCACTTCGGAGGAGTTTGAGTGACTGATGGATGGGGTCCTACCCCAGTACGGACAGCTGCATGTGCCTCCAGAGCAACAGGTGAGTACACTTTGGCCACAATGCATGTGGCATGGGTGCATGGAGATGTGTGTGAAGGCATCTTGTAAGGGTGGGTGGGAGATGGGGGATTGTCTGTTGGCGGTGTACATGTTGTGAGCTGGCCTATGTGTGTGTCAATGGTGATGGAATCGAGTATAGTGGACCTTGTGTGTGACAGGCTGGACTGTTTGTTTAATGGAGTTCGCCTGTCTGTAATACCTCTGCACGTAATACAATGTATTGATAATTGTGAACTGTTTGGGAAATAATAGTTTTCAACAACATATGGCACACTCACCTTTTAGACAGATGCTAGTGGGTGTGACTACTGCAGCAAGAAGGTCTCACAAGTGCCTGGATGAGGTACTTTGGATGACAGAGGCACTCCTGACAGCAGCTATAATGAAACAAACATATCCACATCACAATGCAAAAGATGATGTGTATTATTTTACATTTATGTGTTATAAGAATACACTTTTAACACAGTTAGTTTTTCTTCTCTTTAGATGAGACAATTAAGCAATTAGGTGCATACTTTATTATTTCAATTTAAATGTTGAGTCATACATTCATTATCGAACATGTTATGAAGTAGTATACTCCTATGAACCATATATGAGCAAATGGAGATAGATGGGTGACAACAGGGATATTTGACACACATCACATACCTCTAACATGTAACCCAATATATTAGACTATGAGTTTTACGTAAAGTTATATGGAAATGACCTTACCATGGTCTACCATCCTCCCAGTGTGTTGTAGCTAATCATTTGTCACACCTGTACTTGGAGCAGAGATCCCTGTAGCAAAAGATATGAGTATTATTTCATTAGCCAAAAAACTACATATGCTTGTTAGGATCACACATGAGACAAATGATGAAGTTTAAGAAAAATATCAATAGGTTGGCTGATAATCATGTAGTGCATGGGGCCTACTTCTTAGCATATTTATGTACCAGTTTGTGCTGGTGGTAGTGGCTGATCTGCTCCATGATATTGCCTTCCTGCAAGTGGAGGAACCTGTGCTCCAGTGGGTGGGTTTACTCTGGCTGTATATGGAACCTAAATGAAGACCTCAACAGACAAATACTGCAAATGATGACTGTGTACAACTTTTAACATAGTTGCTTAATTCCATTTTCAATGCAACTATGATGTTTACAAATTCATACACAATTACATGTGGCAGTTACAAAATGTAATTAAAATCACCCCAGAGATGGTCAGCAGTTTCTGAAGAAGAAATTGGAAGTTACAAGTTGTAGTACTCAAAATTCTGGGACTTGTAGTGTGATATAAAAAATGAAACACGTGAGAGTAGAATTCACCATGAATATTTGTACAAACTTGAAGTGGCTTCCATAGTCACATTTGCACTTCATTTTAAACATTTTTCTAACAAAGTCATTGGGCCCGATTCAGAAAGAGCCTCCGTAGTTGTGGCGGAATCTTTGCAGTGTAGTTTCTCATTATGGAGATTCTGCACAAGTGCAGAGGCTCTTTCTGAATTGGGACGATTGTTTAACCATCACATCTTACCTGACACCAAAATAAAGTGATTAGTCACAGGCAGCCCATGCAACAAGTGGGAGTGTATGGTGGAGAGGATGTCCTTCTCAAGTAGTGTGAAATAGAGACAGGTTCCAGTGTGTCAACCAGGGAAAGCTCTGGATACTTATATTCTAGTGAATCACTCCTTCACCTGTCTCCTCTTTTCCTGCCACTTCTTTGTGATGTCAGTGATGGTCTGGACATCCTCCCCCAAATGCATTGACTGTATTAGCCAACTGCTACCCTAGAGGTGTCTTCTGTGTTGCACTGGTGAGGCATGGAGGTAGACTACAGAGTCTTTATGTAGTTCTTCACTACAAACTTGATTATCACTTGGGTATCTTCCTCTGTGAAGTTTTTCTTCCTCCTCATATTCAACATGCTGATACTTGACAGGTAGGAAAGGCAAGGCACAGAGCAGCTAGGTCAAGAATGTGTTTGGCAAAAAATAGAACCTTGGATGTGTGCTGCTTTTATGCAGTTCATGGGTTGCAGGTGGATTAATTGGCCCCAGGTGTATGTAATAACTCTTTCCCTGAACCAAGTGGCGAGCTTCCATCCAGAGTGTGGTTACGCCCCCAGTGTGGAACCTGCTCACACATTAAGATACTACTCATAAATCCCTTTGTGAATACCGAAAAGTAGTACAATTTGACTTTTGGCCTGAGTTAGACTTTTGGTCTAACTTTACCTTTGTGCCTCTGTTCCCATATTTTTTAAGGGAAAAATAAAAGACATTTTTAGGTTTCACCCTCATCAAACCCTTCCGACTTTTATGTGGTTAAATGGGAAGATGATAATCTTTTTGTTTTGGTTTGTCTACCTGGTTAGATGTTCCAAAAATTCTGGCACTTATAAGTGAATGATGGTAACCACCTATACTGTAGAGTTCAAATTCATCAGCTTGTGTGGTGGGGGCTGGGAAAGATAAAGTTGGGTGCATTTGTGATTTTCTGTAAGAAAAACCATGTTAAAAACTAAAGCATGTTTGTATCATTATGGCATGTCTAGAATGATAACAAGGTTATGATTTGCTTGTGGAATGCTCTGTGAATATTGTTAAATTAAGAAAGTACAGGGTGGACAGAAATGTTTGTGATTTGCTTTTGACATGAAATTAGTAGATCCTGTGATTACCAAAGAATAGCAATCCTGAATCTGTTGTAGAGACAAGTGTTTTTCAAAGGGAACCAGAAGCCAAATCAGTGGTCTAAAACACATGTTTTGAGATGTTTATGAAACCTCAGCATCTCAGAAGTGGCAGGCAGAGGTAAAGAATGAGACGTGCAGGCTTTGGCCTTAATCACAGACACAGTGTGATCGTCCAAGAGTGCTCTATGGAATCCTGGAATTGACCAAATTGGCATCCTTAGATTTAGATCTAGCAGGGTCATAATGAGTGAGTGTTTCTACAAGTGAAATAGAGTCAATCCATATCAAATCCTATGAAACAGGCATAAGGACTTTGAAGAGACATGTCTTGACATTGGACAACCAGTGTGGAGACTGAAGGTGGGTGGCGTCCTGAGAGCAGGAGCCACAAATTTCCTTCCACCCAGTGTTCCCCCAAGTCTCCAGCTAAAAATGGTACCTCACTTTTGTGGGATAGGCCTCCAGCCCTCGTAAGGAAATGCCCCAAAACACTATCTACACACATCAAAATTATCAAATACAAAACTACCTGTTTTTGCGGGGGCACCTGCATTTTTGGTCCTGGGCTCAGCAGCCATCTAAGGAAACCTACCAAACACAGACATTTCTGAAAAATAGACACCAGAGGGATTCCAAGGAGGTATGACTTGCGTGGATCCCCCGATGTTTTATTACCCAGAATCTTCAGCAAACTTCAAATGTAGCTAAAAAATCACATTTTTCCCACATTTCTGTGTGGGATCACCGCACTGGGATAAATTTCACACCACCCAACATTCCCCTCAATCTCCCAGTAAAAATGATACCTCATTTGTGTAGGTGGGCCAAGTGCATGTGACAGCGAAGAGCCAAAAGCATGTTGAAATTGAGGGGGAACCAAAGCGGGTCCAAAAGGGCAGTTTGAAGAAAAGCAGACTTTTTATCGGTATACATGAGACAATGCTGGGTGGTAGAAATGTTGTGGATTCCTGCAGATTCCGGAAGGTTCCATCACAAAAATGTGGGAAAAATGTGTGAGTTCCAGAAAAGTTGGAGGTTTGCAGGGCATTGTGGGTAAAAAAATGGTGCGGGGTGCATGTGAAACACACTGCCCTGGAATCACCCAGATGTTTAGGTTTCAGATGTATCTAGGTCTTGTGGATTTTTCTACATGGCAGCGTCCCAAAGTCCATAAAGTGCAGCCCTCACCATTCCAAGTGGGACGATTTTGAGAGTTAGCCAAGCTCTCATGGCCCAAATGTAAAACCAGAACCGAAAATAATCAAATGGCCTCTTGCTTGCCGTGGGATAAGATGTTTTGGTGTGTTGAGGAGAGCTGAAAGACTGTTACCCGCTTCAGTTGGGGTGGGGGCATAACCAGGCCCATACTGGTTGGTAGCCACCACCACACTATTTTTTTTTTTTAAATTCCCTGGCATCAAGTAGACTCTCCGCCCCCCCGGAGTGTGGATCAGGGGTAATTGCCCCATCTGCCCACTGGGCAGTACAACTTTGGCCCCATTTATTTGGGGTAGGGGTATGGCCATACCCCACCCTCTTATTTTGGAAACAAAAACTTCCCTGGTCTCTGGTGGGCTTTCTGCCCCCCCTTGGGGGCAGATAGGCCTTCCAAAAATAGACAGTAATGTGCCCCCATGGGGCGCGACCCTTACCCAAGGGGCTGCCTCCCTAAAGAAAACACACATACACGCACACCAATCCCTGGTGCCTAAGTGGTTTCTGCCCCTCCCGGGGGCAGATCGGCCTAATAGAAATAAGTTGAGCTGCCCCCAAGGGGAGCAGAAATGGCCTAAAATACATTTGCCGACCCAGGGGAGCGACCCTTGCCTAAGGGGTCGCTCCCCTTGCGTGAAATTGACGCAAAAAAAATCCCCGGTGCCTAGTGGTTACTGCCTCCCTTGGGGGCAGATCGGCCTAATAGAAATACGCTGATCTGCCCCCAAGGGGAGCAGAAATTGCATAAAATAAATTCCCCCCCCAGGGGAGCGACCCTTGCCTAAGGGGTCACTCCCCTTGCATGCAATTGGCGCACAAAAAAGAAAAATCCCCGGTGCCTAGTGGTTTCTGCCCCACTTGGGGGCAGATTGACTTAACAAAAATCAGCTGATCTGCCCCCAAGGGGGGCAGAAATGGTCTAAATACAATTTGCCTCCCAGGGGAGCGACCCTTGCCTAAGAGGTCGCTCCCCACCTCTAATAAAAAATACAAAAAAATCCCTGGCGCCTAGAGGTTTCTACCCCCCCTGGGGGCAGATCGGCCTAATAACAATAGGCTGATCTGCAGAAAAGGCCTTGAAAGGTCGCTTCACGATCCGGCTTCTGAAATGCTCTGAGAGACTTCAAAGGGAAGGAAATTCCTTTCCTTCCCTTTGAAGCCTCTCAGGCCCTTATCACATGATTGAAGAGAAATGCTTTGCATTTCTCTTCCGATTGCGCTGGAAGCTCAGCACGGGGAGATGGCCTCTGATGAGGTCAGCGCGCAATTGTGCGCTGATGTCATCAGACTTCATTGGGGGGGTCAGGGTGAAAGGCTTCCCCTTCCATCCCTGCCTTGGGGGGGTGGCAGGGAAGCCCACGGAGGGAGCACTAGCGCTCCCTCCAAGCTCCAGGCCGAGGACGTAATGGTTACGTCCATCGGCACAAGAGCACTGAGCCGGTGGACGTAACCATTACGTCCCCGGCACAGAAGGGGTTAACTATAGTGGAAATTCCCCTACAAGAGAACTGGAGTTACAGGTAATAAATTATTCCTTCTCCTTTTTTAAGCCAAAATAATTACCCACCTGCCTGATTTGTCATGTCTGTGTAAGGTGGCTGTGGTGTTAGTTCTTTTCAAAATCAACGTCACAACTAAATTTTTCTTGTGATGTGCAGGTGAACAAAAACAGCCACTGTTCCATTGATCTCTAAGTTTTGAGGAGTCATGTCACCCTAATTTTGTCTCCTGTAATACTATGATATCACCCTTTAGTTTATGACAAGAATAAGCTAACATTGTCCTTTTGACAGGATGATTAAGACCCTTAGGCCCTCATTCTGACCTTGGCGGTCGGCGGAGAGGCGGCGGTCGGACCGCGAACAGACCGGCGGTCCAAAAAATGGCATTCTGACCGCGGCGGTCACCGCCGCGATCGACCGCCACTTCCCCACTCCGACCGCCACGGCAGTCATGACCGACGGGCTGGAGTTTGCGCACTCCGGCCCGGCGGTCGCCCCAAGACCGCCACCCGTATCATGACCCTGCTTACCGCCGCGGTTTCTGGCGGTCGGGAACCGCCATGCGAACCATGGCGGTAGGCACTATCGGGGCCCGGGAATTCCTTCCCTGGCACTGATAGGGGTCCCCCCCACCCCCCACTGCCCCCCCGAGTCCTCCCCCCACCCCCTCCACCCCCCTGCCACCCCCCAGAGGTGGTACGAACCCCCTCCCCACCCCCACCCCGAAATGCACATACACGCACCCCGACATGCACGCACCCCAACATGCACATCTGCACACCCCCATGCACGCACACATCACACAACACCCCCCCACCACCTCCCCTCACGGACGATCAACTTACCTTGTGCGTTGGTCCTCCGGGAGGCGACGGGAGCCATAGGGACGTGACCGCCGACAGCACACCGCCAACAGAAGACCGCCACACAGAAATGTGGGTCGTAATTCTGGGGGCGGTGTTCTGCTGGCGTGGCGGTGGAGGTTGACCAGTCTCCACTTTCCCGCCGACCGCCAGTCTGGCTGCCGGCGGTTTCCCGGCGGAACGCTCCCAGCGGTCGGAATGCGCACAGCGGCATACCGCCGCGGTCGGCGGTCTTCACCGCGGCGGTAACTCGGCGGTCTTGCGAAAAGACCGCCAAGGTCAGAATGAGGGCCTTAGTGTTGAGGCAGAGTATTTTTAATGGTTGGGAAATACTAGCACACATGTCTTCCTCCATGGTAGACACGTATGGTAGGGTGTCTAAGGTGTCTCATGAGGACCAAAAGTAATGTACTGATACAAACATTGGCGGTAAAAGGCGCTTACCGCCGTGCAGAAGACCACCAATACACCACCGCGGCGGCGGTAGTCCGCCACAGCTATTATGACACACATCTCGGAATCTGCCGAAATACAGACACCCACACAACTCCGCCACACCAAAGGTCAGTGTTAAAGTGGCGAAAACAAAACCTCCACCTCCACGCCAACAGAAACACGCCCATGCTATTACGACCCACGAATCCACGCAGCGGTCTTTCAACCGTGGTATTCCATTGGCAGTACACACCGCCGCGCTCAAAATACACACATATCTCCAAAACACCGCCACATTGGACAATTCGAAATACACACACCTGATACACATACAAACACCACTCCCACACACCCAATACAATATAAAACACACACCCACATCACCCACAAACCCCTACAACCAAAATTGACGGACGAAGGCCAGAGAGACTGCACAGCCAAGACAACACCACCATACAGAGGCACACAACACCATCTCCCACACAACATCCACACACAAAACACCACACACCACTACACATCAACACACACATCAACACTCACACCGCCCCACACATCACACACACCACCCCATGTCACGCCAAAGACACCCCCGCTTCTCCGAGGAGGAGCTCAGGGTCATGGTGAAGGAAATCATCCGGGTAGAGCCACAGCTATTTGGCTCACAGGTACAGCACACCTCCATAGCCAGGAAGATGGAGCTATGGCGCAGAATCGTGGACAAGGTCAACGCTGTGGGACAGCACCCAAGAAATAGGGAGGACATCAGGAAGAGGTGGAACGACCTACGGGGGAAGGTGCGGTCAACGGTCTCCAGGCACAACATCACGGTTCAGCGGACTGGCGGCGGAACCCCACCTCCTCCCCCACAACTAACAACATGGGAGGAGCAAGTCTTGACCATCATGCATCCAGAGGGCCTCGGAGGGGTCGGTGGAGGATGGGACACTGGTAAGTCAAATCTTAACTATCATATCCCCCACCCTACCTGCATGCTATCACACACCCCCACCCTCACACCCTCCCCTATCACTCCAACTCCTCACTAATTTACTAATAACACAAACCACACATCCCAACACCAAGCCCTGCATGACACAACTAAGCATGGTCACCCCTCACAAAAGCATGCCCACTGCACATACCCATAACACCCCCTAACCATCATCACACAAGCCCCCACACAGGAATGCCTGCACTGGGGTACACAGACACCCACCCATTGCACACCATCACACACACAAATGCAATAATCATGCTCTTATGCCCCTGCAGGAACCCGAAGGACCGTCACCACACCAGAGGGTCCAGACAACACCTCTCCACCCCTAGAAGAGGCCCACAGTGACGATAGCAGCTCTGCCCTACTGGATCCTGATGACCAGCCTGGACCATCGTGGGCCTCGGGACAGTCGGTTCCCCTTGCACAGGCACACCCCAACACTGACCTTCCACCCTCTGGTAACACCAGCACAGCACCCACCCAGCGGGCCCATACCTCCGTACCCAGGACACGTCAATCAGCGGTGTGTCCACCACTACAGGGAATCCAGGAGAACCCACCACCCCAACAACAACAGGGACCTGTGGGCAGTGGTAGTGGGCACACGGTTCAGGGGATGGAGGCACAGGAACACAGGGGAACTGGGAGGGCTGCTGTGCGATAGGGGGCGGACAGGCCAAGGGAACCCACTCTCCACGAGGCCCTATCCTCCATCATGGGAGCATACCACCACTCCCAGGAGACGATGGCCACGGTCCTGGCCATGTTTCAGGAGACCCTGCACCTGCAGGAGGAACAGTATTTGGGGTTCAGGGAGGAACTCAGGACCATCAGCTCCGCCCTGGGCACCATCGTAGGGGTGCTGAAGGACATACAGAACACCATGAGGGACACTGTGGCACTCCAAGGGGCCCCTGACACTAGCCAGGACGATGAACTGCCCACCACCTCCGCCGGCGCTCGTGGACAGGACCACCACACCAGCACCCCATCCCCTGGAGACGGACAACCACCACGCAAGCGGTCCCTGAAAGCCAGGAACAGGACAGAGCAAGATGGCAAGACCCCCACCAGGAAATGAGACCACCCTGATTGTCGTCCCACTGACCCACTTTGTTACCCTGTCCATACTTGAACTGCCCCAGCTCCACTTCCTATGCCCATATGGGCAGTGTACCTGTGAGACTAATAGAAAGGACTCTGCCATGGACATGTCTCCACCATCATTCATCCTCATTTTACAACCCCCTCCTATTTCTGAGCACTTCAATAAACACCCTTGAAACACAAAACAATCTGGAGTCAGTCTGTGAGATTGTAAATATGTATTATCAATGACAGAGTCATAATGCGTTTCCCATTGTAAAGCCAACATACCTATGTCACACATCACATGTCCTTGAAGGATGCAAGCAGATGACACACGTTGGTAACCACACCTGTGAAACCGTAATGGAAAGGTACAATTCAGTTACCAAATACTGGTTGAAAATCGACAGACAGGATAGAGGTAGACGTGTGAAAGTTAATGTAATGGTAAAAATGAAAATGTTCTCACCTGTGTCTCACTGGAAATATTGCTGTATGACTGACTCCCTGTTGTCGTTGTCTTCTTCCTCAGCTTCCTCCTCATCAGTGTCCACAGGCTCCACAGGCTCCACAGCTGCCACAACACCGTCATCTGGACCATCCTCCTGCAGAAAAGGCACCCGGCGTCGCAAAGCCAAATTATGAAGCATCGAGCAGGCGATGATGATCTCGCACACCTTCTTCGGTGAGTAGAATAGGGAACCACCTGTCATATGGAGGCAGCTGAACCTGGCCTTCAGGAGGCCGAAGGTGCGTTCGATCACCCTCCTAATCTGCCCATGGACCTCATTGTACCGTTCCTCTGCCCTGGTCCTGGGATTCCTCACTGGGGTCAGTAGCCATGACAGGTTGGGGTAACCAGAGTCCCCCAATAGCCATACACGGTGCCTCTGGAGTTGAGCCATCATATCAGGGATGGTGCTATTCCGCAGGATGAAGGCGTCATGCACTGAGCCAGGGAACATAGCATTTACCTGCGAGATGTATTGGTCTGCCAAACATACCATCTGTACATTCATGGAATAATAACTCTTCCTGTTCCTGTACACCTGTTCACTCCTGTGGGGGGGGGACCAGAGCTACATGGGTCCCATCAATGGCACCTATGACGTTGGGGATATGTCCAAGGGCATAGAAGTCACCTTTAACTGTAGGCAAATCTTCCACCTCAGGGAAAATGATGTATCTCCTTACGTGTTTCAGCAGGGCAGACAACACTCTGGACAAAACGTTGGAAAACATAGGCTGGGACATCCCTGATGCCATGGCCACTGTTGTCTGGAATTACCCACTTGCAAGGAAATGGAGCACTGACAGCACCTGCACGTCAGGGGGGATTCCAGTCGGATGGCGGATTGGTGACATCAGGTCTGGCTCTAACTGGGTACATAGTTCCTGGATTGTGGCACGGTCAAACCTGTAGGTGACGATTACATGTCGCTCTTCCATTGTCAACAGGTCCGCCAGCGGTCGGTACACAGGAGGATTTTGCCATCTTCTCACATGTCCCAGCTGACGGTGCCTACAAAGGACAACAGCGACAAATCAGTCATTTTTCATCCAGGTATGTACCCACAGTTACACACAAGACTACATTAATCACAAAACCCTTCCTGTATGTGTGTTGAGTGTAGGCCTAGCTATGTGTGACACAGAGCTAAATGAAGCCATGTGGGCCCCTGAAATGGCGGCTGCCTGGCCTCTAAACTGGGACAATGGGATTGTGGGGTAACAGCGCTGGCGTTGCACACCGTCGCGGTAGGCGGTCGTAGACCGCGGCGCAATACTGCATTGGTTAACATTGGACCCTATGGGTCCCAGGAGCCAATGAACAGGTGCGCCCGCGGTGATGATGCGCACCGTCGCAGACGTCACCGCTGCGGACGTCACCGCCATTTTCTATCTATTCAATCACTAGATACCTGACCCTCAACAGGAGAGGACCTACACTGCAAGTGCTGCTGTGACCTCGGTCTGGAAGCGACGATGGCTGCTGCGTCTGGGGAAAGGGCCCCTGCCTTCACTGCTCAGGAGTTGGAGAGACTGGTAGATGGGGTCCTCCCCCAGTACACGCTACTCTACGGTCCTCCAGACCAACAGGTTAGTACACAGGGAGCACGTTGTATGGGGTAGGCCTGGGTGGAGAGGGGTGGTTGTAAGAGGGAAGGGGGCAGAGTTCATAGAACATTAATGCATGTGAATGAATGGGCCACATGGCCAAAGTAGGGAGGGGGCCACTCACATTGACGGTGCAGTTGGTAATGACTGTTCCTCTTCCCTTTGTGCATGCCATGTAGGTCAGCGCCCACCAGAAGAGGGACATTTGGTGTGCCATCGCCAAAGAGGTCCGGACCCTGGGGGCCCACCAGAGACGGGGCACCCACTGCCGGAAAAGATGGGAGGACATTCGCTGCTGCAGCAAGAAGATGGAGGAGGCTCAGCTGGGGATGGCCTCCCAACGTGGGAGGGGTGCCCGTCGCACCATGACCCCCCTGATGTTCAGGATCCTGGCGGTGGCCTACCCGGAGTTGGATGGGCGCTTGAGGGCATCACAGCAGACATAAGGGGGTGAGTACAACCTCATTCTGCAGAGTTTGCATGCAGTAGAGGAGTCTGGGTGGGGGGTGAGCCCTGTGGGTGTACCTAGGCCAGCCAGAAACACGAAGACTAGGCCCCTCTGTAATGCAGCCCATGTGACACTCAACACCATCTCAGTAGAGTGCCAAGTCGAGGTATAGTTGCCCTTGTGGCATCCATGTGTGCAGATGTCCACCATTGCCATGTAGGCCATATCCCAGAAATTGCATATGCAGAGGGCAGGAGCACGGCGTAATGCAGGGGGCTGCTGTGTCTGTCTTGTCCGCCAACGGTAGCGGTATGCCATGCTCTCAACCTGTCTTTCTTCTGTCCCCCCCCTTTTTCTGCTCTCCCTGTTCTTTTGTACATCAGCATCATCAGGCGGAGGTACAGTGGAGCATGAGGGAGCTGCATCCCACATGGCCATGGAGGGCCACACCACGGACTCTGAAATGCACCAGTGGGACGGAGGGCGAGGGGAGCTTCACGTCGGCCACCGGATCACCAAGCAGCGACACGGACTTGTACACCGATGGGGGCTCCCTTGTGGTGGCAGCACCATCTGTGCGCACCACTTCTACAGGTACAGCTGCCACCTCCCCTACCAGCACCGCCCTCCCAGCAGCCCCCTAGCGTTCGCCCCGTGCCCGCTCACCCAGGAGGGTGGGCATCACCTTTGCCCCAGACACCTCAGGCCCTGCCCCAGTCACCCCTGCTGCCCTCAGTGAGGAGGCCATTGACCTCCTCAGGTCACTCTCTGTTGGGCAGTCTACCATTGTGAATGCCATCCAGGGTGTAGAACGAGAGTTGCAACACGGTAATGCATTCCTGGAGGGCATTCATTCTGGTCAGGCTGTCCTTCAGCGAACCCTGCAATCTCAGGACTCAGCACTGATGGCAGCCATTGTCCCTGTGTCTAGCCTCCCCCTCTCCAACCTCCTCCACCCAGACCCAATCCCCTGTACCCCAGCCCATCCCAAGCACACCTACAGACCAGCATGCACACAAGTCAGCACACACAGGTAGCTCAAGCAAACATAGGCACCACAAAACCCACAGGCACTCACGCAAGCCTTACCCACATACAGACACAGCAACGTCCACTACCTCCACTGTGTCCCCCTCCTCCTCTTCTCCCTCCTCCCTCCCAGTCTCGTCTACACACACACCTGCATGCATCATGAATCGCACAAGGACACCCAGCACCCCAAGCCGCTCACCTGCACTCACCACCTCCACTGCCATTTACACGTCCCCTGTGTCCTCTCCCAGTGTGTCTGTGACGCCCCCTCCCAAAGCACACAAACGCCGCCAATCACACAACCAACATCCATCCACCTCACGACAGCCTCCAGTACCTGCACCTGCACCTGCACCCAAAACACCTAAAGTAACACCTCCTCTTCCTCCACTCCCAGGCCCCCTCCAACTACCCATCCCAGTGTTCGTCAGAAACTGTCCCTGTGTAAAGTTGACCTTTTGCCCCACCCCCCTCAAGTTCATCAGTCCCGTCGAATCGCCTCAGCCAAAAAGCCTCCAATACCAGTGGTGCCTGTTCAAGGTATGTGGAGTGCACCGGCCACCAGGGCAGGCAGTGTGACCCGGAGCCAAGGCACTGGCAGCCCACCCCCTGTAAAGGCTCTGAAATTGGAGAGTGGACAACGGGACCGTGTGAAGATTCCTGGTGGGAAAACAACTCACATGGGTTCCAAGGGGATTGGAGAGTCAGCTGTGACTCCACCAAAGGTGGGGAAGGGCCAGAGGAAGTCTGCCCAGCCTGTTGTGAGTATCACGGCAGAGAAGGGCGGCATCATTCAAGGCGGTCGAGACCCAACCGCCAGCACAGCCATCACTGGTCAGGAGACCACCGCCGGAGTCAGTGCCCAGGAGGCCCCAAGTATCGTCACGGGTCATGAGACCACCGCCAGAGTCATTGCCCAGGAGGGCCCGAGTATCGTCACTGGTCAGGAGACCACCACCGGAGTCATTGCCCAGGAGGGCCCGAGTATCGTCACGGGTCATGAGACCACCGCCGGAGTCATTGCCCAGGAGGGCCCGAGTATCGTCACTGGTCAGGAGACCACTGCCGGAGTCATTGCCCAGGAGGGCCCAAGTATCGTCACGGGTCAGGAGACTACCGCCGGAGTCATTGCCCAGGAGGTCCCAAGTATCGTCACTGGTCAGGAAACCACCGCCGGAGTCATTGCCCAGGAGGGCCCAAGTATCGTCACTGGTCAGGAAACCACCGCCGGAGTCATTGCCCAGGAGGGCCCACGTATCGTCACTGGTCAGGAGACCACCGCCGGAGTCATTGCCCAGGAGGGCCCAAGTATCGTCACTGGTCAGGAGACCACCGCCGGAGTCATTGCCCAGGAGGGCCCAAGTATCGTCACTGGTCAGGATACCACCGACGGAGTCATCGCCCAGGAGGGCCCTGGCTGCCACAGCCCAGGTGGGCTATAAGGGAACGTCATGCCACACACCAATGCCCAGTCTAGGGATCGTCATCCCACACACCAATGGCCAGTCGAGGGAATGTCATGCCACACACCAATCTCCGTACCAGAACCGCCATGGCAAAGCACCGCTGAACAGTCCAGAACCGCCATGGCAAAGCACCGCTGAACAGGGCAAAGACTGCCATGGCAAAGCACCGCTGAACAGTCCAGAACCGCCACGGCAAAGCACCGCTGAGCAGGGCAAAGACTGCCATGTCAAAGAAACGCTGAACAGTCTAGAACCGCCATGGCAAAGCACCGCTGAACAGGGCAAAGACCGCCATGGCAAAGCACCGCTGAACAGTCCAGAACCGCCATGGCAAAGCACCGCTGAACAGGGCAAAGACCGCCATGGTGAAGACCGCTGAACAGGGCAAAGACCGCCATTGCAAAGCACCGCTGAACAGGGCAAAGACCGCCATGGTGAAGACTGCTGAACAGGGCAATCACCGCCATGGCAAAGCACCGCTGAACAGGGCATGCACCGGGTAAGAATGAATAGACCACCACATCAAGCATCGTTATCCCATGTGCAGCTGGGACAGTGACGGGACAGGAACTTTCACGGGGAGACTAATCCAGTCTGGGCACCAGTCCCCCTCACGAGCCACTGGCGGATGTTATCTACTTGCGAAATTGAGGCTTTGCACTCCCCAGGATGGCACAGTGGGCAACCCACCCACTGTAGAGACTTGAGAGACTGTGGCTTTGCACTCCCCAGGATGGAACAGTGGGCAAGCCACCCACTGTAGAGACTTGAGAGACTGTGGCTTTGCACTCCCCAGGATTGAACAGTGGGCAAGCCACCCACTGTAGCGACTTGAGAGACTGTGGCTTTGCAATCCCCAGGGTGGCACAGTGGGCAAGCCACCCACTGTAGAGACTTGAGAGACTGTGGCTTTGCACTCCCAAGGATGGCACAGTGGGCATGGAGCCCCGTCGTGGATCTGGCTTTGCAGTCATCCGGCTGATGTGCCCCCCCTTTCCTTCCCCCTGAGGTGCCTGTAGTATTTCTATCTGATGCCCCGGCAGTGTTCTCTCCGATTGTGGTCAGGTATCTTTTGTGGGCCTCGCCCATGCATTTTTGGACTAGTGGTGCACGGACATTGATATGTACATATCTGCACTACTTCTCGTAATGTATATATTTCTGCCAGATTTTCGTATATATCTGTATATTTTTGCAAGACTTGTTTATTGCAACATTACAATGTTTGAACGGATTTCGCTTTGTCTTTGTATTCTTCTGGGGGGATTGTGGGTTGTTACGGTGATGTTTGGAAATGCATTGGTGTGTATGTTGTAATATGCGAGGGTGGGGGTGGGGGTGTTTCGTGGGTGTCCCCTTAACTTTTGCCTCCCCCCTCCCCCATGTCATAGGTGCAGTACTCACCGTTGTCTTCGGCGCCTACGTAGATGGTGGTCGTAGAGGAGCAGAAAGACAAGCGCAGGGAGTATTTGGAGTTCCGGCTCCATGGAGTCCTCGTTCCTCGTGGGATGTGTTCAGGTGAGCGTTTTCCCATTGCAAAAGCTGTTTCCGCCGTGTTTTTATCCACGGTGAATCCGCCCCGGAAAAGGTGGCGGATTGGTGGGTTGTGATACTATGGGCGGTACATTGTCTTCCGCCTGTCTGTTGGCGGTGACCGCCGCGCTGCTTGTCTGTACCGCCGTGGCGGGCGGTGTGTTAAAGTGGCTGTCTTTGTTGGCGGTTTCCACCAGGGTCATAATTCCCTTTTTTTCCCCGCCAGCCTGTATTACCGCCGCTTTAACACCGTCCGCCAGGGTTGTAATGACCCCCTAAGTGTGTGCTTAGAAAGTACCAACAGAATGCATTGTTGTGTAAACCAGTTATGCCATTTTAAGGTATCCTTAGGCCAGTAAGCATGGAATGGTCCTAACCAGGCTGTGGGTGCTAAAGGTAGGGAGAAAACGAAAAATATGGAGGAAACAGAAAAAGGATTAAATCAAATACATTATAAACTCAGCCACCCAACTCATTTAGAACTCTAGAGCTTACTAACCTACCCATTGCTACGAATGAATAAGAACGGGATTGCCAAAAGATGGCTTCCTAGCATGACATTTATAATGCTCTTGGGATCAGATGGCCACTGTGATTAAAAAAGTGCATAGAAGCAAAAACAACAATGATCACTGATCAATACTTTTTTTCCTAACTGTAAAATATACCCTGTTAAGTAAGGAAACACCAATATGAAAAGCTTCAAAACAATACAAAGAAAATAACATGGTGACAATGGTCTCTTGTGGTACACATAAAAAGAACATGTAGATCACAAGAGGTATTAAGTAGCAAGTGAAATATATGATCCATCTTAGCATGAAATCGTTTTTCAAACTGTAAACTTGAGTGTTTTGACAGCAATGAAGAAACAATTCTAATAAATGTAATTTCTGATGGATACCTCTACCTGTAGATTTCTCACGTTTTGAATACCGTCAATGCGCCAGCATTTGACTTACATTTTTTCTCTCTAGCTCTTAACGTCGACGAGGATGTAATCGGAGCCATAAATCCTCGCCGGCGTGCTGATTTCAGTTCTCTTTTTCCGCGCCTTCGAAGCATAACTTTTTTTCCAATCTCTCTGTGTTGTTACACTGTTTCAAGGGAATTTAGTTTATGTGCCTAATTAGCTGACAATGTCTCTGCCTAAGAAGTCTGGCTTCAAACCTTGTCAGGAGTGTGGAGGCCAGATGTTGGTTATGGACCCACACGAAGATGGTCTTTGGTACCTTATTTCGGATCAGGATGTCGGGGCTGCACTTCATGTCAGAGCATGAATCCCAAGGCTGTGAAGGAGAGAGAGGCGAAATTGTTCTTGGCTAAAGCTAAGAAGGACAAACGAGGCCATCATAGAACCTGGCCTCGAGAAGAGTTGTCGTCTCATCGATCCTCAAGGTCGCACAAGAAGAGACGGGGTCATAGTTCACGGAGCCAGTCAGCTCCAGAAGCTAGAACGTGGCCTCTGCCTCCTCCTCCAAAGTCCCGGTGCTGATTGACTTGGGAAGTTAATCCTCAGCCTCTGTGTCCTCCTCCTGCGAAGCTGCCTGATGATTCACCGGTACTCTGTTTGGTAGAGATCTCAGCGTCACCTGCATCTGCGATAGTGCAGTTTTTGCCTTTTACACCCCCTGATTAGGAGACTGAAGCGCAGATAGTGTGCCCTATTTAACCTCTGCAGCAGGAGCAAGAATATCCTGCTTTTCTAGCTCCAGGGGCAGACCTAACGTGTATGTATAGCATTTTCAACAAGACAATGACCGTCTTTGATGCATCAGCTGGCCCCACACATCCATTGTCTTTCTCCCTGGGAGGTTTCCAGGCACTGTATAGGCAGGCTCCGTTCCTGCCTTTTATGCCAACGGCTCAGTATCCCTGGCGTTTAATGGCACTAAGAAAGAGGACACCTTCGCCAACCCATGTTCAGCAGGATTTATCGGTGCTGGGGGCGCTGGTACTGACATCAGAGAGATTATGTCCGATGTCTGACTACTCTACTCCGGTTTCAGGGTCTAGGTTACCAGCACGACACCAGCCTCACTGGTGCTGCAACAGACATCTTCATCACCTGTATATTCCCTTCCAACGCCGTTGCTTAAGGTTTAGATTGCAAAGCGAAGCCTTGAGGCTCCTGGAGGAGCAACAATATTTAGAGGAACAACAAGACCCTGACCAAGAAGATGGTGTGATTCCAGTACCACCTCAGGAATTCATAGGCATTGATGTGGCAAGTGGTCTGGACACTTCCCCAGAGTAGGAGTTATCATTCCCAGGGGGCATACCCCCGCCGGAGGTTACATCTTGCCATGAGTTAATAACAAAGGCAGTGGAGCTGTTGGACTTCCCTCTTTCCACAATTGAGTTAAAGTCTAATATACTGACAGAGGTTATTCATTCTTCTTTATCTGTATCTGAGCCTTTGTTGCTTTTCAATGAGACTCTGAGGGACCCAGTGTTGGATGTGCAGCAGAAGCCTATATCAACTCCAGCACCATTTATTTGGGCCCTGTACTACATCATGATTCCCAGAGCTGTCTATTCATGTCGTGTAGGTACTTGATGTCAACAAACGAGGGCACAACAAAGTTTACATTATGTTGGCACGTCTTGACATGCTAAAAGGTACTTAATCATTAAACACATAACATTATTGACAAACAACTCGGTCTTTTGGTTCTCTTTACATGCGCGCTTTACATTATCATAACTAAAAATACTTGATTCCATCTATTCCTCAATTTGGTGCACAGTTGTGACGGCTTATCACTGTTCTGTTCTGAAGTGCTGCACTTCTATGCTATAACATAGTACATGCTATTGTGATGTGATTTGGGCTTCTCTTTCCTTCCCCTTTGTACCAACTGGTGGATCATTTGTTCTGTTCTTTTCCAATATATTTAGACTTATGCATGACCAAATTGTTTCAGTTTTTTTTTGGGGGGGGGGTTCACCATCAGCCCCTGAATACCTGGAATAAAATATTTCACTACTTATCACATACCTGTCAACTATTGGTATCATCCTTTATATGATTTTCACAATCATATGTTTGTCTGTACATTTATACATTTTTTACTGACTTGAAAAAGTCACTATTGTGATGAAATTTGTTGGCTATGTCTGTGGAACTATCTTCAACTTTTAATGTTAAGTTGATGCTTTAAACACCAATAAAAGGATCTCACTTCAATCGAACTCATGTGGCCAAAGGCATCAACATGGACTGTATATGAATGCTACGGTATCTCTAAGACCATCAACTCCGGAAGTGTCAAAGGAGATATAGGACGGCGCCAGGGGATCCTAAGTTTTTGAGTCAGAATTCAACACTGGAAAGCTTGGTGGTCCAAGCTTTTGGTCTTCTAAATTTGTCCCTGGTTCCTTTCCAACAACTCCAGTGGATAGAGAATCTAAACGGATGGAACAATAGACGAATAAGATATTTTCTTCTGGTAGCATGGCATTGAAATCTGTGAATGCTACTTGTATTCAAGCCAGATGTATACATGCTTTAATAAGTTCAGCCAGGGATGTCATTCTAAAGCTTCCGCAGGATGTTCAGAACCATTTTGCAGAACTTTTAAGTGACAGTGAAGCTGCAGCAAAACAGGTGATTCAATCAGGCCTGGACACAGTGGATTCAGTGGCTAGGGCCATGGGCACTTCAGTCACCAATAGATGGCACGCCTGGTTGAGGGGCTCGAGGTTCTCCCCGGATATACAATCTACACTCATGGATTTGCCTTTCGATGGATTCAGACTATTTAGGGCAAAGGCAGACTCAGCCTTAGAACGATTCAAGGACTGCAAAATTGTTGGGTCTTCAGTACCTCTCTACAACCTGCAAATTGCTACGTAGGTTCAGGGGGTTTGGCAGAGGCTCCTCCCTTCAAGAGAGGCTGCATTTCCAGCAACAACATCCGGACAGACCCTTCCACAGATCCTATAAAGGTGTGGTAGAGTTAAGCAACAAGGTGCAGTCCACCAACCTCCTGCCTCCTCTTCTTCTACCTCCTCTGCTAACCTTTCAGGGAAGCAGCCCTAGTTTCCCCATCTTAAGTGAGCGAACCTTAAGGAAGGAGGTTGATTCATTTCCTACAAGAATGGAAGTCCATACCAAAGGACAGTTGGATGTTAGACATTGTAGAAAATACATACGCCCTTCCCTTCTGAGAGTTTCCCCCTCCCTTTCCTTTCCTTCCCAGCAAAGTTTATGTTCGAAAGAACATCTACTGCAACTACAGCAGGAGGTGCAAAATCCTCTTTTAAGTAGAGTTGGTTATGGAGCAGCAAAGGGTTCAGGGATGTTGTTCAAACAGGAAAAATTCAAAATGCTGACCCTAACATCATGGGCAAAGAAGACTGGATGGTTTCCATAGACATGCATGATGTGCATTTTAATATTCCCACTTTGCAGTCGCACAGGAAGTATCTCTAGTTCACATTAGGGTCGCAACCTTTCCAGTTTGCAGTACCTCCGTTTGGTCTTACTTTTCACCTCGAGTCTTCATGAAGGTGATGGCAGTGGCCACTTCACATCTCAGACGGTGGGGAATGCCAGTGTTCCCTTATCTGGATGATTGGTTTCTCAAAGCCAAGTCTTCGGAGTTGGTGCAGTATCACTTGCATTTGACAATTCAGCTGTTGTTTAATGTAGGTTTTTCCATCAACACACTCAAATCTCACCTGGAGCCCTCTCAGAGCACCCTGGTCATAGGGGCAGTACTGGACCTGAATCATGCCTACTCTCCTCCCCAGAGGATTTAAGACATTCAGGCTATGATTCAGATGTTTCAGATTGGAGCGCTTGTTCCAGTTCTGAAGGTCTTACGTCTGCTTGGTCTGTTTGCTTTCTGCATTCTGTTGGTCACTCATGCACACTGACACATCAGGGCCCTCCAATGGTGGCTTTGCAAGCAGTGGTTTTAACACAACAGAGATCTCAAGGAGTCAGTAAGGATCTCCAGGAGCACTATTGTGGATTTTCAATTGTGGGCTGTGGACAGCAACCTGACACAAGGGAGACCATTTTGCCTACCACCTCCGGTGGATCCCCATCTAGGGGATCTGGAGATCAAGGGTCTTTGGTCTCCAGAAGAACAGATGTTTCACCTCAATCTGTTGAAATTACAGGCAATGCTTCTGGCTCTCAAGGCGTTCCACCCTTCTATTTACAGTCAATACAAGTCTTGACAGACAACACTGCCACAATGTGGTACACCAGCAAACGGGGAGGAGTAGAGTTGTCTCTTCGCTGCAGAGAGGCTCTACGACTCTGGTCATTCGCATTTATAAAGCGCGCTACTCACCCATAAAGGGTCTCAAGGCGCTGGGGGGGGGGGTCAGTGCTTGAAGAGCCAGGTCTTGAGCTGCCTTCTGAAGGAGAGGTGTTCAGGTATGGCGCGAAGGTGGCTGGGCAGAGAGTTCCAGGTCTTCGCTGCCAGGAAAGAGAAGGATCTTCCTCCGGCGGTGGCTTTGCGGATGCGGGGTACGGCTGCCAGGGCCTGTCCGGCGGATCGTAGAGTGCGCGGAGGAGTGTAGAAGGAGACGCGGTTGTTGATGAGTTTGGGTCCGAGGTTGTGAAGGGCTTTGTGTGCGTGGGTGAGGAGTCGGAAGGTGATCCTCTTGTTGACGGGGAGCCAATGGAGTTTTTTCAAGTGTCCTGAGATGTGGTGGTGGCGAGGGATGTCCAGGATGAGTCTTGCGGCAGCGTTCTGGATCCGTTGGAGTTTCCTCAGCAGCTTGGTGGTGATGCCCGCGTACAGGGTGTTCCCGTAGTCCAAGCGACTGGTGACGAGGGCGTGGGTGACAGTCTTCCTGGTGTCGGTGGGGATCCAGCGGAAGATCTTGCGGAGCATGCGTAGGGTGTTGAAGCATGCTGAGGTCACCGAGTTCACCTGTCTGGTCATGGTGAGGGATGAGTCCAGGATGAAGCCGAGGTTGCGTGCGTGGTCGGTGGGTTGGGGAGTGCTGCCTAGGGCGGGGGGCCACCAGGAGTCGTCCCATGCGGTGGGGGTGGGGCCGAGGATGAGGACCTCCGTCTTGTCGGCGTTCAGTTTCAGACGGCTGTCTGTCATCCAGTTCGCCACTTCCTTCATTCCTTCATGAAATCTGGTCCTAGCTGAGGTGGGGTTGTTTGTGAGGGATAAGATGAGCTGGGTGTCGTCGGCGTATGATATTAGGTCGAGTCCGTGTTTGCGTGCGATGTTCGCCAGGGGGGTCATGTAGATGTTGAAGAGAGTGGGGCTGAGGGAGGATCCTTGAGGTACGCCGCAGATGATCTCCGTGGCTGTGGATCTGAAGGGGGGCAGGCGGACTCTCTGAGTCCTTCCGGAGAGGAAGGAGATGATCCATTCGAGGGCCTTGCCTCTGATGCCGGCGTTGCTGAGGCGTCGTATCAGGGTGCGGTGGCAGACCGTGTCGAAGGCTGCGGAGAGGTCCAGGAGTACGAGGGCCACGGTCTCACCCTTGTCGGTCAGGGCTCTGATGTTGTCCGTGGCTGCGATGAGGGCGGTTTCGGTGCTGTGGTTGGTCCTGAAACGGAACTGTGTGGGGTCGAGGGAGTCGTTGGTTTCCAGGGCGTTGGTGAGTTGAGTGTTGACAATTTTCTCAATCACTTTGGCGGGGAACGGCAGGAGAGAGATGGGCCGGAAGTTTTTGAGTTCGGTGGGGTCTGCTGTGGGTTTCTTTAAGAGGGCGTTGAGCTCTGCGTGTTTCCAGCTCTCCGGGAAGGTGGCGGTAGTGAGGGAGGCGTTGATGACATCTCGGAGGTGCGGTGCGATGATGTCGTCGGCTTTGTTGTAGATGTGGTGCGGGCAGGGGTCCGATGGGGATCCGGAGTGGATCGAGTTCATGACGCGGGTGGTCTCCTCGGTGGTGGTTGGGCTCCAGGTGAGGATGGTGGCGATGTCGGTAGCGGGTTCCGGGGGGGGGTTCGCGTCGGTGGTCGGGAAGCTGTTGTATATGTCGGTGATCTTGTGGTGGAAGAAGGTCGAGAGGGAGTCGCAGAGGTCCTGTGATGGAGGGATGGAGTTGTTTTCTGCGTCCGGGTTGGAGAGCTCTTTGACGATGCCAAATAGTTCCTTGCTGTTGTGGGCGTTGTTGTCAAGTCTGATCCGGTAGGCTGTTTTTCGTGCGGCGCGGAGGCGTTGGTGGTGTTGGCGGGTGGCGTCCTTGAGAGCTGACATGTTCTCTTCGGTCTGGTAGAGGCGCCACGTCTTCTCGCGGGCGCGGCATTCTTTCTTGGAGTCCTTGAGGTCGTGGGGTGAACCAGGAGTTTTTCTTGTGGTTGTTGGTGCTGGCTTGAGTTTTCAGGGGGGCCAGGAGGTTGGCGCAGTCGGAGATCCAGTTGGTGAGGTTGTTGGCGGCTTCGTTTGGGTCGGTGGTGCTGGTGGGTCGGTTCTGGGAGAGGGTTGATGCGAGCTGATCCGTGGTGATACGATTCCAGTGTCTTCTTGGTGGTTGCTGGGTGTGGTGGTGCACAGTGGTCTTCTTGAAGATGAAGTGGACGCAGCTGTGGTCCGACCAGGTGAGTTCGGTGGTGTGGCTGAAGGTGATGTGTTTGCTGGAGGAGAAGATGGGGTCGAGCGTGTGTCCGGCGTAGTGGGTGGGGGTGTTGACTAGCTGATTCAGTCCCAGGTTCGTGAGATTGTCCAGTAAGGCGGTGGTGTTGTTGTCGGTGAGGTTCTCCAGGTGAAAGTTGAGGTCTCCTAGGAGGATGTAGTCGGTGGACGAGAGTGCGTGAGGGTTGACGAAGTCTGCGATGTCTTCGCTGAACTTGGTGCGGGGTCCTGGAGGTCTGTACATGAGGGTGCCTCTGAGGGTGGTCTTGGGGTCGCTGTGGATCGTGAAGTGGAGATGTTCGGCGTCGGGGAGTGAGTTGTCGGTGTCGGTTGAGATGCGGATGGAGTTTTTGTGTGCGATGGCGATGCCTCCTCCGATGCGGTTGGTGCGGTCTTTCCGGATGATTTTGTAGCCGTCGGGGATGGCTACGGCGATGTCGGGTGCCGAGGAGGGATTCATCCAGGTCTCGGTGAGGAAGGCGATGTCTGGGTTTGTAGAGTTGATGAGGTTCCACAGTTCGATGGCGTGCCTGTGGACGGATCAGGTGTTGACCAGGATGCAGTGGAGATTGCTTCCGGGGGAGTCGTTCTTGACGGGAGCGGTGTGGGTCCGTAGGCAGGTGAAGTGACAGTTGCTGCAGGTGAAGGGTCCGTGGGTCCGTTTGGGGGGGGCGCGGTAGCAGCCCGGAGTGCGGCCGGGGATGAGGTTGACGAGGGTGGCGGAGTCGTAGGTCAGGCGGGGGGCGCGGGGGCCAGGGGTTCGGGCGATGTGCGCGGTCCAGGCGCGGACGGGCGCAGACGGGCTTGCCTTAGGCGCGCCTTCGGCGCGCCAGCGGCGCATCCGCTGCGCGGCCACGCAGCGGCCGCCATTTAAGGGGTAGCCGGGGAGGCGGGGTCAGATGGGAGGCGGGAGGAGGGCGGGTAGGGCGAAAAAAGCGGCAAAAAAGCGGCGGGAAAAAGGCTCCGAAGGCGAGGAGGCCTAGAAAAATGGCGAAGTGCCGAAAGGCGCAGAAAAACAGGAAAAACAAGGGGGAGACGGCGGGAGGGCAAGGGGGACGGCACTCAGAAGATGCAGGCACTCTGGGATACAGAAGAAAACCAGGGGAGCGCGATCACACAACACAGGCACTCGGGGATACAGAAGGAAAAAAGGGGAGCGCGATCACACAGCACAGGCACTCGGGGATACAGAAGGAAAAAAAGGGGAGCGCGAACGCAGACACACGGCAACACAGACACTCGGGGCACAGGCAGCGATGCAGGCAAAAGAGAAGGCAGAACAGGGGATCTGGATCTGGTGGCGCTGTGAGGACAGGGGAGCTACCTACCCTGGGGTCAAGGGTCGCTACTACTGCCTCGCAGCGGCCGCCATTTAAGGGGTAGCCGGGGAGGCGGGGTCAGCTGGGAGGTGGGAGGAGGGCGGGTAGGGCGAAAAAAGCGGCGGGAAAAAGGCTCCGAAGGCGAGGAGGCCTAGAAAAATGGCGAAGTGCCGAAAGGCGCAGAAAAACAGGAAAAACAAGGGGGAGACGGCGGGAGGGCAAGGGGGACGGCACTCAGAAGATGCAGGCACTCGGGGATACAGAAGAAAACCAGGGGAGCGCGATCACACAACACAGGCACTCGGGGATACAGAAGGAAAAAAGGGGAGCGCGATCACACAGCACAGGCACTCGGGGATACAGAAGGAAAAAAAGGGGAGCGCGAACGCAGACACACGGCAACACAGACACTCGGGGCACAGGCAGCGATGCAGGCAAAAGAGAAGGCAGAACAGGGGATCTGGATCTGGTGGCGCTGTGAGGACAGGGGAGCGACCTACCCTGGGGCCGGAGTTTCAATGTACGTGTGGACAGTCTAAGCCAGCACTTTTCAGCTAACCAGAAGTGGTGACTCCTTCTGGAGGTGGTTCTTCACGTCTTCCAGTTATGGGGGATGTCTCAGATAGACCTGTTTGCTTCTCGCAAGAACGTGCACTGCCCTTTTGCAGCCTCCAGTATCCGATGCAGGGAGCTCTGGGGGATGTGTTTCCATTGGACTGGAGCAGCCAGTTGCTTTACACATTTCCTCCAATACCCTTGATTCCTTGGGTTCAGAAGAAGATTTGGCAAGACCTGGCCCAAGTCCTATTATTAGCCCAGGATTGGCCAAGAAGGCTGTGGTACACAGACCATCTTCAGCTCTCACTGTGCCCTTCGTTCTGTCTCTCTCACAGGCCAGACCTCCTCTCACTGTCGTAGGGGCAGGTTCTATACCCCCACCTTCAGAGCCTGCACCTACATGCCTGGGCATTGAAGAAGGCAACCTCAATTCCTTTTCTCTTCCTGCTGATGTGGTGGATGTTATTCTGTCGGCCAGGTGACACCCCACCAAAACTGTCTACACTGGTATATGGGCCAAGTCTGTCAAATGGTTTGAAGAATTACATGTTGTCCCTTTAAAGGCCCACTTATCCAATGTTTTGAAATTGATCTTTCTTTAGCACAACAAGGTTGTGCAGTTGCGAAGGGCTATTTGTCTTCATCACCTGCATTTATTTGTTTGCCTGATCAACCCTCATTGTTTAACCGGTTCTGTGCCGAGGACGTAATGGTTACGTCCTGCGGCACAGAACCGGTTAAACAGTGCTGCTGTGCCCAGGACGTAACCATTACGTCCTGGGCACCCAGCCCAGATGGAAGCCCTTCCCCTTCCACCCCCGACTCCCCCATCCCCCTGTGACAATCACAATGCCTCCTCCTTCTCGCTGGAAGCTCAGCTTCCACCGCGATGATCAGAAGAGAAATGCAAAGCATTTCTCTTCCGATCACATGGAGGAGGCAGAGAGGCTTCAAAGGGAAGGAAATGTATTTCCTTCCCTTTGAAGTCTCTCTCTGCGTTTTGGCAGCCGGATTGGAAAGCAATCCGCCTGTCAAAACGCCCACTAGACACCAGGGATGTTTTTTCAAAAATGAAACTGGCATAAAGGAAGCGACCCCTTGGGCAAGGGTCGCTCCCAGGGGGGGCATCTTTTTTTAAGGCCTTTTCTGCCCCCAGGGAGGGGCAGAAACCTCTAGGCACCAGGGATACATTTTCTTTATTGTTTTCTTTTGTTTAGTTTTTGTTTTTTGAGGTGGGGAGCGACCCCTTAGGCAAGGGCCGCTCCCCTAGGGGGCAAATTATATTTAGGCCATTTCTGCCCCCCTTATGGGCAGATTGGCCTATTTTTATGAGGCCAATCTGCCCCCAAGGGGGGCAGAAACCACTAGACACCAGGGAGTTTTTGTTTGTTTGTTTGTTTTTCACGTAAGGGGAGCGACCCCTTAGGCAAGGGTCGTTCCCCTGGGGGGCAAATTTATTTTAGGACATTGCTGCCCCCCATCTAGGCACCGGGGATTTTTGTTGTTGTTGTTGTTTTACAGATGGGGAGCGTCCCCTTAGGCAAGGGTAGCTCCCCTGGAGGGGCAAATTGTATTTAGGCAGATAGGCCGATTTTAGGTCAATCTGCCGCCAAGGGAGGCAGAAACCACTAGGCACCAGGGATCTTTGTTTGCACTGTCACGCAAGGGGAGCGACCTTTTAGGCAAGGGTCGCTCCCCAGTGGGGGTGGGGGGCTCAAATTTATTTTAGGCCGTTTCTGCCCCTTCTGGGGGCAGATCGGCCTATTGTTATTAGGCCGATCTGCCCCCAGGGGGGGCAAAAACCTCTAGGCGCCAGGGCAATTTTTTTTTTGTCTGTTTGTTTTTTTAGAGATGGGGAGCGACCCCTTAGGCAAGGGTCGCTCCCCTGGAGGGGCAAATTGTATTGAGGCCATTTCTGCCCCCCTTGGGGGCAGATTGGCCGATTTTAGGTCAATCTGCCCCCAAGAGGGCAGAAACACTAGGCACCGGGAATTTTTTTTTTTGGCACCAATGTCACGCAGGGGAAGCGACCCCGTAGGCAAGGGTCGCTCCCGGGAGGGGTTGGGGGGCAAATTTATTTTAGGCCATTTCTGCCCCCCGGGGGCAGATTGGCCTATTGTTATTAGGCCGATCTGCCCCCGGGGGGGCAGAAACCTCTAGGCGCCAGGGCAAATTGTTTTTCTGTGTTTTTTTTTTGTTTGTTTGTTTTTTTAGAGATGGGGAGTGACTCATTAGGCAAGGGTCGCTCCCCTGGGGGGCAAATTGTATTTCGACCATTTCTGCCCCCCTTGGGGGCAGAGTGGCCGATTTTAGGTCAATCTGCCCCCAAGGGGGCAGAAACCACTAGGCACCGGGGATTTTTTTTTTTTCGCCAATGTCACGCAGGGGGAGCGACCCCGTAGGCAAGGGTCGCTCCGGGGGGGGGGGGGGTTGGGGGGTGAGGGACAAATTTATTTTAGCCCCTGGGGCTGGGTGAGCTAGAGGCCAAAATCCACAAGTAGGCACTGTTTTCTATGAAAAAATGTGATGTGTCCATGTTATGTTTTGGGCCATTTCCTGTCGCGGGCGCTAGGCCTACCCACACAAGTGAGGTATCATTTTTATCGGGAGACTTGGGGGAACGCTGGGTGGAAGGAAATTTGTGGCTCCTCTCAGATTCCAGAACTTTCTGTCACCGAAATATGAGGAAAATGTGTTTTTTAGCCACATTTTGAGGTTTGCAAAGGATTCTGGGTAACAGAACCTGGTCAGAGCCCCACAAGTCACCCCATCTTGGATTCCCCTAGGTCTCTAGTTTTCAAAAATGCACAGGTTTGGTAGGGTTCCCTAGGTGCCGGCTGAGCTAGAGGCCAAAGTCTACAGGTAGGTCTTTGCAAAAAACACCTCTGTTTTCTTTAAAAAAATGTGATGTGTCCACATCGTGTTTTGGGGCGTTTCCTGTCACAGGCGCTATGTCTACCCACACAAGTGAGATATCATTTTTATCGGGAGACTTGGGGGAATGCTGGGTGGAAGGAAATTTGTGGCTCCCCTCAGATTCCAGACCTTTCTGTCACCGAAATGTGAGGAAAACGTGTTTTTTTAGCCAAATTTTGAGGTTTGCAAAGGATTCCGGGTAACAGAACCTGGTCAGAGCCCCACAAGTCACTCCATCTTGGATTCCCCTAGGTCTCTAGTTTTCAAAAATGCACAGGTTTGGTAGGTTTCCCTAGGTGCCGGCTGAGCTAGAGGCCAAAATCTACAGGTAGGCACTTTGCAAAAAACACCTCTGTTTTCTTTAAAAAAATGTGAGATGTCCATGTTGTGTTTTGGGGAGTTTCCTGTCACGGGCGCTAGGCCTACCCATACAAGTGAGGTATCATTTTGATCGGGAGACTTGGGGGAACGCTGCGTGGAAGGAAATTTGTGGCTCCTCTCAGATTCCAGAACTTTCTGTCACCGAAATGTGAGGAAAATGTGTTTTTTTAGCCAAATTTTGAGGTTTGCAAAGGATTCTGGGTAACAGAACCTGGTCAGAGCCCCACAAGTCACTCCATCTTGGATTCCCCTAGGTCTCTAGTTTTCAAAAATGCACAGGTTTGGTAGGTTTCCCTAGGTGCCGACTGAGCTAGAGGCCAAAATCTACAGGTAGGCACTTTGCAAAAAACACCTCTGTTTTCTTTCAAAAAATGTGATGTGTCCACGTTGCCTTTTGGGGCATTTCCTGTCGCGGGCGCTAGGCCTACCCACACAAGTGAGGTATCATTTTTATCAGGAGACTTGGGGGAACATAGATTAGCAAAACAAGTGTTATTGCCCCTTGTCTTTCTCTACATTTTTTCCTTCCAAAGATAAGAGAGTGTGTAAAAAAGACATCTATTTGAGAAATGCCCTGTAATTCACATGCTAGTATGGTCACCCCGGAATTCAGAGATGTGCAAATAACCACTGCTCCTCAACACCTTATCTTGTGCCCTTTTTGGAAATAGTAAGGTTTTCTTGTTAGCTATTTTTCACTCTTTATATTTCAGCAAATTAATTGCTGTATACCCGGTATAGAATGAAAACGCACTGCAGGGTGCAGCTCATTTATTGGCTCTGGGTACCTATGGTTCTTGATGAACCTACAAGCCCTATAAATACCCGCAACCAGAGGAGTCCAGCAGGCGTAACAGTATATTGCTTTAAAAAATCTGACATTGTAGGAAAAAGTTAGAGTAAAACGTAGAGAAAAATTTATGGTTTTTTCACCTCAATTTCAATATTTTTCTTTTTCAGTTGTTATTTTCTGTAGGAAACCCTTGTAGGATCTACACAAATTACCCCTTGCTGGATTCAAAATTGTGTCTACTTTTCAGAAATGTTGCGGTGTCTGGGATCTAGCAGTGGTTTCATGCCCATTTCTGTCACTGACTGGAAGGAGGCTGAAAGCACAAAAAAACATAAAATTGAGGTATGTCCCAGTAAAATGCCAAAATTGTGTTGAAAAATTGGGTTTTCTGATTCAAGTCTGCTTGTTCCTGAAATCTGTGAAGCTGGTGATTTTAGCACCACAAACCCTTTGTTGATTCCATTTTCAGGGAAAAAACCACAAACCTTCTTCTGCAGCCCCTTTTTCTCATTTTTTTGAAAAAAACTAAATGTTCACTGTATTTTGCCTAATTTCTTGGCCTCCTTCTCGGGAACCGACAAAGTCTGGGTACCTCTAGAATCCCTAGGATGTTGGAAAAAAAGGACGCAAATTTGGCGTGGGTAGATTATGTGAACAAACGTTATGAGGGCCTAAGCGCGAACTGCCCCAAATAGCCAAAAAAAAGGCTCTGCACAGGAGGGGAAAAGGCCTGGCAGCGAAGGGGTTAAGTCCCCTATCGTTTTAAGGTTTCTTCAGGGTTTGACTTATATGTATCCCTCTACTCCATTCATAAGGCCTCAGTTGGATTTAAATTTAGTTTTACGTGCTTGATGGGTACACCTTGTGAGCTTTTACATAGTTGCCCGTTAAGGCTCCTTAAGTTAAAAATTGTGTTTTTAGTGGCGATCACGTCGGCTAGATGTGTTAGCGAGCTGCAAGCTCTGAGTGTTAAATCCCAGTTTACCACTTTTTATGGCAACAAAGTGGTTTTGAGAACAAATTAGAAAAGGTGAGTTCCCGTTGAATTATAGTCAATAGACAAGTTGATTCTTATTTCAAGATAGTTTTAATTCACCATATTCATCCAAAATAAGGGTATCACATAGAGCATGTGGAATGCTCAGCCATATAGAGGTAACAAGCAGAACATTTGAAGTGCTTAGCCAACACGTGTTTCACCCTCTTGGGTGTGTCCACCAAGGCTTTCTCAAGGCATACAAAATAATTAGGCGTCAGAAATTATTATACAAGTTTCAGTAATGATCAATCCGATTCAAAATGTTGCAGTCATTGCATTCGGGAATATTCAATCCGTCGCGACCTCGGCCCCCGCCATATTGAGAAACCTCTACATGTTGTACTTGTCTATTGACTATAATTCAACGGGAACTCACCTTTTCTAATTCAATCACTTACTTATGGGGGACTAAGGTCCAATCCCCTTGGTTTTGAGCTCCCATATATATTCAATCTCATCAGAGAATTGGCATTCCATACAGGAAGTTAAACACTGGACCTTTACTTATTACCACAGGTTCTGAGAACAAAGGCGGCTTTCCTGCAAAGGTAGTGACTCCTTTTCATTTATGACAGTCCATCACCCTTCTGACCTTTTACCCTCCTCCCCATCCCTTAAAGAAGAAGGAAAGGCTGCATTGTCTGGATTCAGGAAGAGCGTTGAGCTTCTACATGGACAGGGCAAGCAAATTTAGAACGGACGATCAGCTGTTCATAGGCTTCATAGGCAAGATGAAGGGCAAAGCCATCCACAAAAGAACATTGTCAGGGTGGATCATCCTTTGTATCAAAATATGTTATGCTTTGGCAAAGAAAGAACCTCCTGAGGGTATAAGAGCTCATTCAACCAATGCTAAGTCTGCTACATCGGCATTGGCTAGAGGTGTTCCTGTTGTTGATATTTGCAAGGCAGCGACTTGGGCTTCCCTCCACACATTTGTGTCACTTTGTTTCTGTTTTGCAGAACTTCCTGGTATAGGCTGATAGACCTTCGAGTGTGGGACTGCTTTGGGACTCTATTCAAAAGGTGAGGAATTCACAAGTAGATGCATCCCTCAGAAGAACAAGTTACTTACCTTTGGTAACACTTTTTCTGGTGGATACAGTATCTACCTGTGGATTCCTCACTGACCCACCCACCTTCCCGTTGCCTGTCTGGATATACCAAGAAGGAAATTGTTTGTAGATATTGTATATATTGCAAATTGTATAAACAGAATGGATGTTTATATCTAAATGTATAAAAATCTTTGAGTTGAGATTGCACATACTGTGCTTGCGATGTTGGTGTTCACCCTTTCACCTCTAAGGCAGGAAAAACAGTGGGTGAAACTGACGTCAACACACCAGCAAGGACTTCTTATGGCTCCAATTATGTCAGACGGAGTCGCATGTAGAGCCGTTCCATTGTGACGTCCTCGTCAACATTGAACGCTAGAGAGAAAAACTTTCTGTTGAATGCTGGCACATTAGGGGTATCCAGAAGGTGAGTAATTCACAGGTAGATACTGTATCCACAAGAAAAAGTATTACCAAAGGTAAGTAACTTGTTCTACTAGTCGATCCGAGCCCTAATTGAAGACAGGACATTCAAAGGCTATTGAAATAGTAGCTAGAACCAAACTAACATGCTGTCTTACCTAATGGTCCATATCAGAGTGCTCAATGCCTTAGATACATTTCTGAAGGTCAGCAGTATCCAAAAAAAGTCTGGATTTGTCGATGAAGATAATTTGGAAGCATGAGGGACCCACAAAAAAGTGTTGAATAAAGAGAGATCTGAGTTGATGCCTGGGAGCTAAAAATACTTTCTGTTGAGGATGGAATCTTTTGCATAATCTGGAGTGATACCAATTTTAACTTCTTCCCACGTTATATATTGATTTGTTTTTTCATGTTTCAGGATCTCCTCAATATTCTGATATCTCAAGGGTTTGAAGATCATTGTCCTTTGTTGTTTTTTATTTCTGGATGAATCTGCTGGAGATTTATCTGAGTGAATCCTTTGTTCTCGCTCAATTTCAAGGTCTTTGTAAAGGTCTGGGGAATCCATGATTCAAGAAATTCTACACAAGAGTTAGATGCATCTTTAACTCCTTCCAACATGCCGAACATTCTTTGGTTTCCTATTCAGTTGCAGTTTTCCAGGTCTGTAACTTTCAGTGAGAGAGAAGCGTGTTTAGAACACATAGAGTTGTTGAGTCTGCATGAATTCTTCCTGCCATCCTCTAGACAACATATATGGGATTAAGCTTCAGTAATCCTGCTAGCTAAATCCTTGCACTCATTCCTTAAACCTTGGATATCTGTTTGCATGAGATTGTGTTTGTTTTTGTGCTTTGTGTAGGAAGCTGTCCTGGTGGGTGGTGGGTACCTAAGGTACTTGCACCCTATTCCAGGTCCAGGTATAGCCTATTAGTGTAGGGTAGGCAGTGTCTAGAGGCCAGGCTCTCTCGAGAGAGCTGTGGGTGAGCAGCCAAGGCTTATCTAGGAGACATTCAAAGCTCATGCAATACCACTGTAGTCACACAGCATTTACATAAATGAAAGAAAACACTCAGAGGGTCATTCTGACCCTGGCGGCCGGTGGCGCCAGGGCCACCGACCACGGGAGCACCGCCAACAGGCTGGCGGTGCTCCAACGAGCATTCTGACCGCGGCGGTTCAGCCGCGGTCAGAAGCGGAAAGTCAGCGGTCTCCCGCTGACTTTCCGCTGCTCGTGTGAATCCTCCATGGCTGCTGAGCGCGCTCCGCAGCCATGAGGATTCCGACCCCCCCCTACCGCCATCCTGTTCATGGCGGGAAAGCCGCCATGAACAGGATGGCGGTAGGGGGGGTCGCGGGGCCCCTGGGGGCCCCTGCCGTGCCCATGCCAATGGCATGGGCACGGCAGGGGCCCCCGTGAGAGGGCCCTGCAAAGTATTTCAGTGTCTGCCTTGCAGACACTGAAATACGCGACGGGTGCCACTGCACCCGTCGCACCTTCCCACTCCGCCGGCTCGATTACGAGCCGGCATCCTCGTGGGAAGGTCGTTTTCCCCTGGGCTGGCGGGCGGTTTTTCAGCAACCGCCCGCCAGCCCAGGGGAAAACTTGTAATACCCGCCGCGGTCTTTTGACCGCGGCGCAGTATTTTGGAGGGCGGCATCCTGGCGGGCGGCCTCCGCCACCCGCCAGGGTCGTAATGAGGCCCTCAGTGTTACAAAACTAAAGGTACCTTATTTTAGTGACACAATTACCAAAAATACTTGATAGGCTACCCTCCAAAAGGAGGTAAGTAAATACACTAAATATGTACACTAGTAATCAGAAATATGCATGAATACCAGTAGAAAACAGTGCAATAGCAATAGACAGTAGTGAACCTAGGCAGAGCCCATACCATATACTACAGAAATGGAATGCAAATGCATGACTCCCACCCAGATAAGTGGAATCTGTAGAGGGGAGCTTAGGGAACTAGGAAACCCCAAAGTTAAGTACCATAGTACCCTCCGGCAACCAGGAGGAAAGGAGTAAGTTACTGGATTGTCACTAAATCACCAAAAGGACTGACAATAAGGATAATGCAACACCCAGTCAAGACTGCAAGAAACCAGTGGTGGATTCCTGAAGAGGAAGACCTGAAAAAGAAGGAGACCAAGTCCAGAAGCCGCAAAAGTATCCAGTGGTGGCAGGAGTCACCACCCACCCAGCTGTGATTGCAGGAGTTGTTCGACGGTAGGACGAAGACGGTCAGCAATGCAGCCCTGGAGCCGGTGAAGAGTTCCTGAAGGATGCAGTCAACGTCCCACGCCAGATGGAAGATTGCAGTCTGTCTGTGGCGAATACAAGCCCCCAACAAGTCTTGGCAAAAGCAAGAGTCGCTGTAGACGAAAAGTGGGGCTGCCAGGCACTAGCAAGGCCCAGGAAGACTCAACCCATGGAGGGAAGTCTCAGAGGACCCTCAGCAAGGCAGAGAGTCCACAGAAGAAAAGACAGCCCCCACAGGAGACCCACTGGAAGAGGACCCAGGAGTCGCAGAGGAGCCCATGCAGCACAACTGAAGTAGGGTCCCACGCCGCATGAGAAGCTTGCAGAGGGCTGTGCATTGCAGGGAGGAGTGCTGGGGACTAGAACTACACGGAGCCTGAAGATGCCTTGGAGGAGATGCCAACAAGCCTTGGTAGCTGCAAGAGATGCGATGAAAGGGGGTACTACCCTGCGAGGGAAGGCAAGAGCTTACCTTCCCCAAAGTTGGATAGCTGGAAAGAAAGGACCAAGGGGACCACTCCAGACCACCACCTGTGATGCAGGATCCACGCAGCTCAGGATGAGAGGAGATCCACACATCTGGTCGTCATTGCAGTTGGGGCATGCGGTTTGCAGGGGAGTGACTCTTTCACTCCAAGGGAGATTTCTTCTTCCTTCTCATGTAGGCTGAAGACTTGCCACCCTCAGAGGATGCAGAGATGGGGAAATGTTGCAGAAGCTGAAAAGAGCCATGGAAACAATGTTGAAAGCAGACTCTTCATCATGGATGCAGACTGTGGGTTCCGGAGGGTCCAGTCGCAGTTCCAGTGGCCAGAAGTTGAAGTAGAGGTTGCAGAGGAATCCTGCTGGAATCTTGCAAGTCGAATCTGTGGACCCACCCAAGAGTGAGACCCTAAATAGGCCCTGGAGCGACCTCTGTCCTGCCTTAGGTCTAGAGCTCGCCCCCCACGTCCGCAGCACCACCCTGCTGTCTCCTGCCCCTGACCCCCGCCCACGCTGCTGTTAGCGTGTTCGAGGCCCTCCTCCACCCGCAGGCCTCCTCCTGCGCCTCATCCCTGGGGTTTAGTGGGCTCTTGTAAGCTTCACTTGACCCGTGTGCCGCTTTTCGCCGTCCTGTAAGTTGTTTTTCTAATTTTCTGCGCCTTGCCTCCTTGCGCGTCTACCCCCGTTGTGCCCCTTCTGATTGTGCCGCTTTTCGCCATCCTGTAAGTGTTTTTTCTAAATTTCAGCGCCTTGCCTCCTTGCGCTTCTGCCCCCGTTGTGCCCCTCTGATTGCTGTACCCCGATTGTAACTTGTGCCATAATTGTATTTTATGCCTGTTTTTAAACTTTTCCTTACTGTTTTGTGCCTTTTTCCCTGGTTAGTTTTGCCCCTTGGGCGCTCCCCCTTGCTGATCTCCCCTTGCCGCTGCCTCCCTACGGCCCCGCCCCCCTCACGCCCCCATTCGCCGCTCCCTCCCGCCTCCCGCCTCCCAGCTGCTCCTCCCTCCCCCTCCCTTCTTAATGGCTGGCGCTGCGCGTCGCAAGTGAGCGACCTCTGACCTGCCTTAGGTCTAGAGCTCGCCCCCCACGTCCGCAGCACCCCCCTGCTGTCTCCTGCCCCTGACCCCCGCCCACGCTGCTGTTAGCGTGTTCGAGGGCCCTCCTCCACCCACAGGCATCCTCCTGCGCCTCATCCCTGGTGTATAGTGGGCTCTTGTAAGCTTCACTTGACCCGTGTGCCGCTTTTCGCCATCCTGTAAGTTGTTTTTCAAATTTTCTGCGCCTTGCCTCCTTGCGCGTCTGCCCCGGTTGTGCCCCTTCTGATTGTGCCGCTTTTCGCTGTCCTGTAAGTGTTTTTTCTAAATTTCAGCGCCTTGCCTCCTTGCGCTTCTGCCCCCGTTGTGCCCCTCTGATTGCTGTACCCCGATTGTAACTTGTGCCATAATTGTATTTTGTGCCTGTTTTTAAACTTTTCCTTACTGTTTTGTGCCTTTTTCCATGGTTATTTTTGCCCCTTGGGCGCTCCCCCTTGCTGATCTCCCCTTGCCGCTGCCTCCCTGTGGCCCTGCCCCCTCACGCCCCCATTCGCCGCTCCCTCCCGCCTCCCGCCTCCCAGCTGCTCCTCCCTCCCCCCTCCCTTCTTAATGGCTGGCGCTGCGCGTCGCGAGTGAGCGACCTCTGACCTGCCTTAGGTCTAGAGCTCGCCCCCCACGTCCGCAGCACCACCCTGCTGTCTCCTGCCCCTGCCCCCCGCCCACGCTGCTCCTAGCGTGTTCGAGGCCCTCCTCCACCCGCAGGCATCCTCCTGCGCCTCATCCCTGGTGTCTGGTGGGCTCTTTTAAGCTTCACTTGACCCGTGTGCCGCTTTTCGCCGTCCTGTAAGTTGTTTTTCTAATTTTCTGCGCCTTGCCTCCTTGCGCGTCTGCCCCTGTTGTGCCCCTTCTGATTGTGCCGCTTTTCGCCGTCCTGTAAGTGTTTTTTCTAAATTTCAGCGCCTTGCCTCCTTGCGCTTCTGCCCCCGTTGTGCCCCTCTGATTGCTGTACCCCAATTGTAACTTGTGCCATAATTGTATTTTGTGCCTGTTTTTAAACTTTTCCTTACTGTTTTGTGCCTTTTTCCCTGGTTATTTTCACCCCTTGGGCGCTCCCCCTTGCTGATCTCCCCTTGCCGCTGCCTCCCTGCGGCCCCGCCCCCCTCGCGCCCCCATTCGCCGCTCCCTCCCGCCTCCCGCCTCCCAGCTGCTCCTCCCTCCCCCCTCCCTTCTTAATGGCTGGCGCTGCGCGTCGCGAGTGAGCGACCTCTGACCTGCCTTAGGTCTAGAGCTCGCCCCCCACGTCCGCAGCACCACCCTGCTGTCTCCTGCCCCTGACCCCCGCCCACGCTGCTGTTAGCGTGTTCGAGGGCCCTCCTCCACCCACAGGCATCCTCCTGCGCCTCATCCCTGGTGTATAGTGGGCTCTTGTAAGCTTCACTTGACCCGTGTGCCGCTTTTCGCCATCCTGTAAGTTGTTTTTAAAATTTTCTGCGCCTTGCCTCCTTGCGCGTCTGCCCCGGTTGTGCCCCTTCTAATTGTGCCGCTTTTCGCTGTCCTGTAAGTGTTTTTTTAAAATTTCAGCGCCTTGCCTCCTTGCGCTTCTGCCCCCGTTGTGCCCCTCTGATTGCTGTACCCCGATTGGAACTTGTGCCATAATTGTATTTTGTGCCTGTATTTAAACTTTTCCTTACTGTTTTGTGCCTTTTTCCCTGGTTATTTTTGCCCCTTGGGCGCTCCCCCTTGCTGATCTCCCCTTGCAGCTGCCTCCCTGTGGCCCCGCCCCCTCACGCCCCCATTCGCCGCTCCCTCCCGCCTCCCGCCTCCCATCTGCTCCTCCCTCCCCCCCTCCCTTCTTAATGACTGGCGCTGCGCGTCGCGAGTGAGCGACCTCTGACCTGCCTTAGGTCTAGAGCTCGCCCCCCACGTCCGCAGCACCACCCTGCTGTCTCCTGCGACTGACCCCCGCCCACGCTGCTCCTAGCGTGTTCGAGGCCCTCCTCCACCCGCAGGCATCCTCCTGCGCCTCATCCCTGGTGTCTAGTGGGCTCTTGTAAGCTTCACTTGACCCGTGTGCCGCTTTTCGGCGTCCTGTAAGTTGTTTTTCTAATTTTCTGCGCCTTGCCTCCTTGCGCGTCTGCCCCCGTTGTGCCCCTTCTGATTGTGCCGCTTTTCGCCATCCTGTAAGTGTTTTTTCTAAATTTCAGCGCCTTGCCTCCTTGCGCTTCTGCCCCCGTTGTGCCCCTCGAATTGCTGTACCCCGATTGTAACTTGTGCCATAATTGTATTTTGTGCCTGTTTTTAAACTTTTCCTTACTGTTTTGTGCCTTTTTCCCTGGTTATTTTCGCCCCTTGGGTGCTCCCTCTTGCTGATCTCCCCTTGCCGCTGCCTCCCTGCGGCCCCGCCCCCCTCGCGCCCCCATTCGCCGCTCCCTCTCGCCTCCCGCCTCCGAGCTGCTCCTCCCTCCCCCTCCCTTCTTAATGGCTGGTGCTGCGTGTCGCGAGTGAGCGACCTCTGACCTGCCTTAGGTCTAGAGCTCGCCCCCCACGTCCGCAGCACCACCCTGCTGTCTCCTGCCCCTGACCCCCGCCCACGCTGCTGTTAGCGTGTTCGAGGCCCTCCTCCACCCACAGGCATCCTCCTGCGCCTCATCCCTGGTGTATAGTCGTCTCTTGTAAGCTTCACTTGACCCGTGTGCTGCTTTTCGCCATCCTGTAAGTTGTTTTTCTAATTTTCTGTGCCTTGCCTCCTTGCGCGTCTGCCCCTGTTGTGCCCCTTCTGATTGTGCCACTTTTCGCCGTCCTGTAAGTGTTTTTTCTAAATTTCAGCGCCTTGCCTCTTTGCGCTTCTGCCCCCGTTGTGCCCCTCTGATTGCTGTACCCCGATTGTAACTTGTGCCATAATTGTATATGGTGCCTGTTTTTAAACTTTTCCTTACTGTTTTGTGCCTTTTTCCCTGGTTATTTTCGCCCCCTAGGCGCTCCCCCTTGCTTATCTCCCCTTGCCGCTGCCTCCCTGCGGCCCGCCCCCCTCGCGCCCCCATTCGCCGCTCCCTCCCGCCTCCCGCCTCCCAGCTGCTCCTCCCTCCCCCCTCCCTTCTTAATGGCTGGCGCTGCGCGTCGCAAGTGAGTGACCTCTGACCTGCCTTAGGTCTAGAGCTCGCCCCCCACGTCCGCAGCCCCACCCTGCTGTCTCCTGCCCCTGACCCCCACCCACGCTGCTGTTAGCGTGTTCGAGGCCCTCCTCCACCCGCAGGCCTCCTCCTGCGCCTCATCCCTGGTGTCTAGTGGGCTCTTGTAAGCTTCACTTGACCCGTGTGCCGCTTTTCGCCGTCTTGTAAGTTGTTTTTCTAATTTTCTGCGCCTTGCCTCCTTGCGCGTCTGCCCCCGTTGTGCCCCTTCTGATTGTGCCGCTTTTCGCCGTCCTGTAAGTGTTTTTTCTAAATTTCAGCATCTTGCCTCCTTGCGCTTCTGCCCCCGTTGTGCCCCTCTGATTGCTGTACCTCGATTGTAACTTGTGCCATAATTGTATTTTGTGCCTGTTTTTAAACTTTTCCTTACTGTTTTGTGCCTTTTTCCCTGGTTATTTTCACCCCTTGGGCGCTCCCCCTTGCTGATCTCCCCTTGCCGCTGCCTCCCTGCGGCCCCGCCCCCCTCGCGCCCCCATTCGCCGCTCCCTCCCGCCTCCCGCCTCCCAGCTGCTCCTCCCTCCCCCCTCCCTTCTTAATGGCTGGCGCTGCGCGTCCGCGCCGCTGGCGTGCCAGAGGCAAGCCCGTCTGTGCCCATCCGCGCCTGGACCCCGCCCAGCGCCACCCCCCCGGTCCTCGCGCCCCCCGCGCGACCAGCCTTCGCTACTCGGCCAGCGAACTTCTCGCCCTCAACCCTGGCCCCTCCACAGATTGCTTCCAGGCCACCCCGAAGCACACCAAAGGACCTTTTTCCTGCCGCACCTGCAACTTCACCTGCAACAGAACTATGAAGCCTGTAACAACCAACAGAAACAACCTGCACTGCATCCTCCTCAACACACGCTCCGCACGAAAGCACGCCATCGAGCTCGGGGACCTGCTCGACACCACCGCCCCAGATGTAGCCTTTCTCACCGAAACCTGGTGGAACGACTCCTCGGCCCCAGACATCGCCATCGCCATCCCTGACGGTTACAAGATCACCAGAAGAGAACGATCCAAGGGAATCGGCGGAGGAATAGCCATCGCCCACAAATCCACTCCGCCGCCATCAACCTCCAACAATGGATCTTCAACTGCGCCAACATCCTAGTACCACTCAAGAGACCCACCGTCAACCAAGATAAGAAAAAAACAGCCTGGTTCACAGACGAACTGACCACCTCCAAACGCACCTGCCAGAAACTCAAGAAAAAATGGATACTCAAGCGCACACCCGACAACCTTGCTACCCTCAAGGAAGCCAACCGCGAACACCACCAACTGATCTGACTCGCCAAACGCTCCCATTTCACGGAACGCCTTAACAAAAACGCACACGACTGCAAGGAACTCTTCTGCATCGTGAAGGAGCTCTCTAACCCCAACGTCGACGACGTCCCACCATCCCAGAAACTCTGCAACGATCTCTCCACCTTCTTCTACCAGAAAATCGCAGCCATCCACGACAGCTTAAACACCACACCTCCGCCAGACCCCACCCCCGACAACTCCCCAGGCGCCGACCACCTCACCACCTGGACCCACATAGACGACACCGAAACCCTAAAGACTATGAACTTCATCCACTCAGGATCTCCCTCTGATCCCTGCCCACATCACGTCTTCAACAAAGCCGACGCTACCATCGCCCCCCAACTCCGCAAAATCATCAACCTTTCCTTCAACACCGCTACCTTCCCGGACAGCTGGAAGCACGCTGAAATCCAACCCCTCCTCAAGAAACCAAAGGCTGACCTCAACGATCTCAAAAACTTCCGACCGATCTCCCTTCTCCTTTCCCAGCGAAAGTCATCGAGAAGATCGTCAACGCACAGCTCTCCCACTACCTCGAAGACAACTCCATCCTAGACCCCTCCCAATCCGGCTTCAGACGCAACCATAGCACAGAGAATGCTCTCCTCGCCGCCACAGATGACATCAGACAACAAATGGACAACGGCGAAACCTCAGCCGTCATCCTCCTGGACCTCTCCGCCGCATTCGACACGGTCTGCCACCGCACCCTACTTAATCGCCTCCACGAGGCCGGTATCCATGACAAAGCCCTCAACTGGATTTCCTCTTTTCTCTCCGGCAGAACCCAGAGAGTCCGGCTCTCACCCTTCCGCTCCGAAGCCACCAACCTCATCTGCGGCGTCCCCCAAGGCTCCTCGCTGAGCCCAACGCTGTTCAACGTATACATGGCACCCCTCGCACAACTGGCCCGTCAGCACAACCTCAGCATCCTCTCCTACGCCGACGACACCCAGCTCGTCCTCTCCCTGACCAAAGATCCTCACACCGCCAAAGCCAACCTCCACGAGGGACTGAAATCCATCGCCGACTGGATGAGCAACAGCCGCCTGAAACTAAACTCCGACAAGACGGAAGTCCTCATCCTCGGTCGCTCTCCCTCGGCCTGGAACGACTCATGGTGGCCCATCGCCCTGGGCCCCCCACCCACCCCAGCCAACCACGCACGAAACCTCGGCTTCATCCTCGACTCCGCCCTCACCATGTCCAAACAGGTCAGCGCAGTCTCCTCCTCCTGTTTCAACACCCTCTGCATGCTCTGCAGAATCTTCAAGTGGATCCCAACAGGAACCAGAAAGACAGTGACCCAAGCCCTCGTTAGTAGCAGACTTGACTACGGCAACGCACTCTACACAGGCATCCCGACAAAAGACATCCAACGACTCCAACGCATCCAGAACGCAGTTGCCCGCCTGATCCTCGACATACCCCGCCGATGTCACATCTCCCACCACCTGAGAGACCTCCACTGGCTCCCCGTGGACAAGAGGATCACCTTTAAACTCCTCACCCACGCACACAAAGCACTACACGACACCGGACCCACCTACCTGAACACCAGACTCAACTTCTACGTTCCCTCTCGACAACTACGCTCTGCCAACCTTGCCCTCGCCATCATCCCCCGAATCCAGCGCAAGACCTCTGGCGGCAGATCCTTCTCCTACCTCGCCGCCAAGACCTGGAACTCACTCCCTACCTCACTACGCCAGACCCAGGACCTCCTCACCTTCAGGGTGATCAAGGTGGTCTCAGTGCTGTGGTTGGTATGGAATCCTGATTGGGCGGTGTCAACTAGGTGAGTTTGTTCCAGGTATTCAGTGAGCTGTTTGTTGATGGCCTTCTCGAGTACGTTGGCCAGGTAGGGGAGCAGTGAGATCAGTCCATCATTTTTAAGTTCGCTGAGGTCGGTGGAGGGTTTCTTTAGGAGGGGTCTGACCTCGGTATGTTTCTGGCTGTCCGGGACGGCTTCTGTGGTAATGGAGGTGTTGATGATGCTAGTGAGTTCCATGCTGTTAGGGTTGGTTCCGAGGTTGAAAATACGATTGGGGCAGGGGCTGATCGATGCCCCAGAGTGAGTAGATGAGATGGTGGCCTTGGTGGTCTGAGAGGTGATCAGTGACCAAGTGGTGATCTTTCAGCTGGTGTGTGCTGGTTAGTCGAGATTGCTGAGGTTGAGAGCCATGGGTTGGGGTTTGAGGTTGTGTGGATGGCGGCAATCTTGTTGTGGAAGTAGTCCGAGAGGGTGTTGCAGAGTTCTTGAGAGGTGTAAATGGTGTTCTCTGTGGCCGCTATGTTGGAGAATTCCTTCACTATTTTGAAGAATTCTTTTGTATGGTTGGCTGTTATGTCAATGCAGGCTGTGATGGCTGTTCTCTTGGCTTCCTTGATTCAGCAGTGGTAGTTGCTAAGGGCTTCTTTGTAAGTCATTATGTCAGAGGGGTTCCTTGTGGCACACCATTGATTTGGTGATTCTGAGCTCTGAGGTGTACCAGCTGGCTTGTTTTGAGGTTTTGTTGTTTTTTGCTAGTTTTATCGGGGCAACTCTGTCGCCGCATTTGGTGATCCATGCAGAGAAGTTCTCGACAACCTGGTTGAGGTCTGATGAAGCTTCGGGTTGGGTGGCGCTGACAGCCTGAGTCCACTGTGTCTACACCACCTTGCCCCAGGTGTGGTGGGAGCAGCTGTGATACTTGGGGGTGGTGTGCTCAGCGTCAGAGATTGTGAAGTGAGCAATGGCGTGGTTTTTCCAGGTGAGTTCTATGACATTACTGAATTTGATTCTTTCGCCGGAGTTGAAAATTGAGATAAGTGTGTGTCCGGCCTTGTGCGTGGGTTCAATGACCAGTTGGATGAGGCTGATGTTGTTCAGATTTTCCAGGAGGGAAGTAGAGTTGGTATCATCGGGGTACTCAAGGTGAAAATTTAGGTCGCTGAGTACAACGTAATGGTGGAAATCGATAGCTAGGGGGGTGATGAGGTTGAGATGATGTCGTTGAAAGCCATTCGGGGTCCCGGGGGTCTGTATATGAGGGATTCTTGAAGATGATGGTGATTCCCCCTCTGTGTTTGTTGGTTCATTGTGGTCTATCATCTTGTAGCCGTTGGGAGTTGCCTTGGCAATGTCTGGGTTTGAAGTAGGGTTAAGCAATGTTTCAGTGATAAAGGCAACTTCAGAGCAGAGGGTGGTGATGGTGTCCCAGATTTCCATGGCGTTCTATCGTTGAATAGGATGCATCGGAGTGATTCTGGGTTTTTTGTGATCTTCTGGGCATAAGTGACGATGAGTCCAGTGCCGGTAGCGGACCTGGAGAAGCAGCAATGGTGGCAGATAAAAGGTCCTTTGGTTGATCGCAGGGAACAAGTGTAGTAGATGTTGTTGCGGTGTCTGGGGTCCAGGGCCCGAAGCTCCATGGTGATGTAGCAGTGGGTGGCAAGATGGCCAAGTGTTCCGGGCGTGGTCGAGGCGTAGATGGACGCAGATGTGCTTGCCAGCAGCGCGCCCGCTTCACGCAGCCTGCATTAAGTAGGTCCTTGGGGGGAAGGCGAGGCGTTGGGTGGCAGGAGGAGAGAAAGGCCGGAAGAGGGAAACTGCAGGAAGAGGGAAGAAAGGAAAAGGCAAAATGGAGTTGCAGAAAAGTAACAAACCAGGCAGAGAAACTATCAGAGAAGGAGCGGAAAATGCAGAAAAACAGGTAGAAGAGGAGAAGAAAGAGCAAACAAGCAGAAAAAGGCAGAAAGTGCAGACAAATGATCAGAACAGGAACAGAAAAAGCAGAAGAGCAAGCAGAAAAGAGGCAGAAAGTGCAGAAACAGCAGAAAGTGAGCAGGAGGCTCATACAGAGGGCAGCAGAGGGTGGCAGACTGCAGGGCAGGCTGGACAGGAGACCTGTCTCAGGGGGAGCTGGCAGGAGGACCTGGCGTGGTGCCAGCATACATTTGCAATGAATACTGAAACCAAAATAACCTTTTTGTATGTGTGTGACGTGTCTTGTAGCAGTGTCCCCACCCATGTCTTCCACAATCATGTTCCTGACATATGCATGTCACAATGTTTTTGAAAATGTACTGTGACATGTTTATGACTGAAGTGGTCCCCAGCTCATGTGCAGTGCCCACACAATGTACACAGCCAATGCAGATTCCCTAACTTTGAGTCCGGCAATGGGCCGGGGGTCGTATTTTCAATGTAGTCCAGTGGCAGCAGCGATGGAAGGGCTTGTCTAGTCAAGAACAGAAGAGGAAACAGGAAACAATGTAGGCTTTTACCTTGTTTCCCCTCCAATCCACCAACTCAGCTGTGGAGGTAGCACCGCCACAGTTGGCTTAGCAGGAAGGCACATCCAAATTTGCCTGGTGGTAAGGGTGGCTGGAGTACTGCCTGCAGTCACTATTTCTAATGGCGCGGTCGACGCAGGTGGAGTTTCCTGGATGAGGCAGTGGGAGTTAGGTGTTCTATCGACTTGTGGGGCCGCCAACATCTAAATTGGGCAGGTGGAGCGGAGTCAATGTTTCTGCCTGACCTTCATGTCGACAGATATGGTGGCCACTGTTTCTAGAGGAGATTAGATATGTGAAGCCGTCACATCGCCAACCGTATTACCAACTCGGCTGAGTTCTGTCAAGATTTTCCTCACTCGTTACCATCTATTGCCTTTAAAACACAGAGAAGCGTTCAATCTCTGGGAGAGAGTGCATCAGGTGGCCATTTTGTTTGAGTGCTGGCCACTCCCCGGCCCAGTAAATTTTCTTACCTAGAATGTCATGTAAATATCATAAATGCCTACAAAATTTAATTTTTCTCAGAATTTCTTTGTAGAATGGCATCACTGTAACCAAGTGCTCCCTATAATAATGTGTAGGAAAAACTTTGAAAGCTTATTAGAGTTTAAAAAAAATATTAAAAGTCTATTTATGAAAAATATTAATCTAATTCATTTTAGATAATTACTTTAATTGTAGAACAAAGTTAAAAATGCTACAGCACTATTAACTTCATTTTCTAAAACATTTTAGTGATTTTTAGATAATGTAACGCAAAAAGGAAAACCCACAAACACATTTCTGTAATCCACAGAGAAAAGCATACAAATGCAGTACTACATGTGATGAAGTATCTTACAAAACACCTTATGGCCCTGCAAGCCCCTAACAGCAGAGGCATATAGGCGTTCAGTATTTAACAGTTCTAAGTATATATCCCAACAGTGCAGCTGAGCCAAATAATCCTTCTACCAGGTCTTAGTTTTAGGTGTGGGCCCTTCATCCATGCATGCATCATGGTATGATTGTCTAATATGCACTCAGTCATCTAATAGAATTAGGCCCTCAGTTTGACAATGGTGGTAACTGCTGCCTACCGCCGCCAAAAGACCGTCGGCGCGGCTAACAGCTGTCCGTCAAATAATGATCACAGCTGGATTTCAACCACAGAAAGAGCAGAAATCCGGCTGTGGCCATACTGGGAGACGGTGTTAAGGTGGCGCTGCTACTAACAGCAGCGCCACACCAGTAGACCGCCACCAGCCGTATAATGAAAAATAATACGGCCTGGTGGTTTTCTGCTGGCGGGCGCTGCTGGCGCTCGCATCGCCCCATCCCGTCTCCTGCCGGAAGACCCCCTGGATCCAGATAAGTTGGGTTTCCGACAGGGGAGGGGGTGGGGGGTGTTGTGTGTGTGTGTGTGGGGGTCTGTGCATGAATGGGTGAGTGTGTGTGTGAATGAGTGTGTAATGTGTGCATGCATGTATGCATGTGTGAGAATGCGTGTATGAATGAATATGTGAATGTGTGTCTGCGTGTCAGTGTGAATGTGGTACGGATGTGTGCATGAATGAATGGATGCGTGTGTGTATGAATGCGTGTATGCCTGTGTGACTAAGTGTGTGTATGCGTGGTGCGTGTCTGCATGTGTGTAAATGGGGGGTGGGTGATTGGAAGGGGGAGGAGCGTGGATGAAGGGGAGGTGGGGGCATCTGTGAAGTGTTTGGTGGGGAGGGGACCTCCTATCTGTCACTGATAGGGCCGAACCCCAAGGTTTTCGTGGCATTACGAAACCATGGCAGTCGGCAGGGTCAAAATGCCTGAGGCGGCACAATAGCGGCCGCAGGGCTGGTCATTCTCATCTCCAGCCCGGTGGCTGCTACTGACATGGTGGTCGGAGTGGTACATTGGTGGGTTTGCAATGTCATAATGTGGCGTATGTACCACCAGCCTGTTGGCGGTACTACTGCCACATTATCTCCAACCGCCGGGGCCATAATGACCCCCTTAGTGTAGTTAATAATTTAATAGTTTAGTGTAGCCCAGCAGTAGTAGCTTGGGAATGCAAGTAAATTGCAACAAGGTGATTTCCCTCTGCTATTCATGTTGACCAGTAGGCTTTGATATGGGGGCAATCCCAAGCTAAGTGACAAACTATCACATCATCTGTACCCCATCTAGTACATTTTAAGTATCTACTGGGATCTGTTTTGTACAACAAAAACATAATACAATATAAATTATTATGTCTTTAATGAATGAAAACTGTTTTTGTCTGTAAACAACATTTCCATGTTTTGTTGTCAAGTGTCTGCCCAATATCTTCCTTCCACTGTGAGCATGTTGTGCTCTGGCCTGGAGGTCTACAATCTATGTACATATGTACATCTTACAGTAGCACCTACCGGCACATTTTCTGTTCTTTTTCTGCATGGTTATGCAAGAAACAACTGCCAGAAATCCGTGACATACTGTCACTCGTTGTGGCACGTCATATGCCGGAGTGGTCTAAACCATGTTAAAAAGCCACCCAAACTGGAAAAAAATATTTGTTTGTAATAAATTCATTTTGACTACTATCTATTAGAACACATTTTTCAAACTTGAAATCTCTTAAACAATACAGTTATTTTTATTTTTGGCTTAGCTTTGCAATTCGAGATACTGACGATAACATCTGATGATGACAGTAATGTCAACAGTATAAATAAAACATTCTTGAAAGTCTGCAAAATTCAGGAAAAGGGTTTTGACTGGTATCATTGAAAATTATTTTTTCCATGTTAGGACAGCAATGATGCGCTACCAAAGAAGTATGCTGAATCCTTGAGGTAAAGGAGGCTCGAACAACAAACATTTTGGATAACAACAGGGTACATGATAACCACCTGCATCTCAGAGACTGCTGGTTTAAGCTCTGATGTTAATTGTCCTAAAGGAACAAACAAAACTCCGCAATTACAGTATTTTAAACAATGGTAAGGAGAAAAGGAAACTTATGATATGCAAGACGACTCAGGCGAGCGCTGTGGTGGAAGCATTATAAGGGGATTTGAAACATAACAGTGGTGTTGAGCAGTGGCGTAATTAGAGAGCGGGCTGGGAGGTGAAGCCAAGTAGTAAAAGGCTCACAATAAATGCCTTCCTGTGGCAGAAAACCAACGGCAAGGCCAGCAAGCCCCGCAAAAAGCTTGTAAAGAGCTTAGCGTTGATTGGTGGCGGGTTGCGCTCCGGCCATCCCACCAATGGAGGGCCCATGAGAGCTGGGATGACACAGTAGTCCGAGGCGTGGAAAGCATGCAACGGTGGAAGCGGACCGTCAGAGGGCCCGCTTAACAGTTACAGGGCAGGCAGCGGGATGGGTGGTGTGCAGCGCAGAAGACAGGCGGCCTGGACAGGAGGCGGCCGGGACCCAGGCGGAGGTTAAGATGTGGGCATGCAGCGACATCGTGGAAGGAGAGCACTACTGCTGCTGCTGCGAATTGAGGAGTGGGTGCCCCATGTGTGCCTCCAGCAATGTGCAGGGCACAAAAGGGTGCATTGCCGGCAACAGTGAGAAGCGTGCTGCTACCGCGGCAGGAAGCTTCTGAGCGGGCGCCCCCACGTGGGGCTCCAGCATTGTGCCGCGAAGAAGACACATGGCGGCAAGGGCCGCAAGGAAGGGAAGCATCTGTGGATTAATGGTTGCGGGCACGGTCTCTCACACTGAGAGCTGAGGGTCTGTGCTAGGTGTATTGTAGACGTCCTCTCCTTTAATTTCTTGAAGAGAATGAGCTGGTGAGGGGCCTGAAGCGGCCAGGGAGTTAAGTGTGCTGCAGCATCGCAGATAGCAAAGCGTGCCCCTGCCTCTGCTGAGAGGCATCGAGAGCGTGCAGCACCTGCACCACAGAGCACACTAAGCGCTGGCCGGCCATGCCACAGGGCTGGGTGCTACTACAGGGAGAAACTACAAGCAGTGGATTGAATTGAGCAATTATAGCACAATAATATCCAGGCTATTCGCAGGAGAAAGGGCTGTGCAAACCGGGCAGTGGAAGGGCCTGCTGTTAAACCAGGATATTTCCAAGGCATAATAAGAAGGCTTAACATAAAGAGTAAAAGTGAGCAAGATGGCAAAGCAGGAGAGGAAGCGCCCAACGAGGCTGGCAGACTATGACAGGAGCTGTTGGCCAAGCGGAGATCGCAGGGGAACCCAAGGGTGACGTTGTCGCCAGAGCTAAACGATGACCTGCAAGTAATGCAAATGGCGGCAAGGCAATTGGTAGTGCAAAAAGGGAAAGCATAGGTGGATGCACAGGTGTTGCAATCAAAAGACCAGGATCAAGGCCAAGGGGGACCACAACAACCGGGACTGAAACCAGGACATAGGAACATTAAGCCAGGCCTCACACCAAAGCAGAGGAGGCTTGCATCCAAAACAGCAGCCTCTGCAAAAAAGACCACTGAGTCTCACAAGCGATGTAGGGGGATTTGACACATAACAGTGGTGCTGAGCAGTGGTGTAATTAAGCCCCCCGTGGTGCTGGGGTGCAGCTCCAGGTGGCCCTCAGCGCTATACACTGTGCATGGGCAGCTGGCCCCTGACTGGGTCAAGGGGGAGGGAGCCCCCTCAAGGTACTTTGCATGAGGTCCCCCTCAAGTTGTGTTACATCACTGGTGTTAAGGCCTGAGGAGGGGTAACTGCACTGAAGGAGTACAGCAGAACAGAGGAGGCTGGATTAAACACTTTAAGAAAGAGAGGGTAGCCACAACACATGAGGAGTTGGAAGAGGGAGCTTGAAATGCATGCCCTCACAATGAGAGCTGGATACCAAACAATAGAAGTCCCCTCTAATACGCAGTGGAAGCTTGCAGCTTATTATTTCATTACACTGAGCCTGAACAGTGGCGGCCCGTCCTTTAGGGCGGAGGGGCCACACGCCCCCACCTTTTGCCCCTCATGAAGAGTGTCTGTCAGGCTGAACAAAGGCCAGCCTGACAGACACTCTTCATTTTCAGCTCAGATAGCCAGGAGTGAGCTATGCGCGATTTGCGCAGACTCCTGGCTGCCTGAGCTGAACTTTGCTGGGCTGAGGAGGTCACAGCTCCAATGGGCGTGACCTCCTCGGCTCAGCAAAGGTGCCGCAAAGCCCTCTCCTGGGTGACGAGGAAAGCGTCACCCATTGACACTCACCCTGGGCGCTTCAGGTTTAAGCCCTGAAGCGCACAGGGCGAGTGTCAATCAGTGACACTTCGTCACAGAGTGGGGTGGGGTCAGCAGTCTCACTGACCCCATCCCACTCTGTGACGAGGCTGGGACTGCTGCCTTCCCTCATTGGCTGACCTAGGGTCAGCCAATGAGGGAAGGCACAGTCCCAACCCTCCTGGGACCTGGAGGCTGAAGGTAAGTGTGTGTGTGTGTGTGATGTTTGAAATTGAATTTTTGGTGCGCGCATGCATGTTTGAGTGTTATGAGTGTTGGTAATGGATGTGCGTGCGTGTGTGCGTGCATGCGTGTGTGAAAGAATGAGTGTGTGTGATCTTTTAAAATTAATGTTTGGTGCATGCGTGCATGTTTGAATGTTATGAGTGTAAATGGATGTGCGTGCGTGCGTGCGTGCGTTTCTGTGTGTGAAAGAATGAGTGTGTTTGTGTGTGTGCTTCTCGCCCGCCCCCCTCCCTCCTAAAGCTGCCCGCCACCACTGAGCCTGAAATACTCCTGGGTGGGACAGACACAAGAATTAGCCATAGAAGTGAAAGGAGATAACCGAGATAGACAGCAAAGCCATCCACTGATGAACAATAGGCTGACCCAAATCACATATTGGAAAACAGTTTGCAGCTGGCCCTAAAAAGTGCTAAAAAATTTCAAGCTTGACTTATGAAGCTGTTACTGCTTTATGAATATTAAGGAAACATTGAAACCTTTGTTTAGTGACAGAATATGTTAACATTCAAATAAGAAATACAATATTACATTTCTATGAGGATTCAATTAAAACATGCTTTGTTTTTACTTTAGGAAACAAAGAACGTAATAAAGTTAAAGGTATGTTTTACCATACTTCCTTACGTTTTAAATTTGCAAATACAACTATGTCTGAATCAGTTTTTGTTTTTGTTTTGTTTTATTTTATTGTATTCTTGGCTCCAGTTACTGGTATCCAGACGGGGCGTTTGAAGCTGTTTGCACAAGGGATTGTCTTATTGCTTTAGGTCCTCCTCTGACATTTATTGTATTAACGTTTGTTGTAGATATTATTCTCCAAAACAATGTGTAAGTAATAGTATAATGCAAATAATACGGTCTATTTTTGTGCATCAATCCCCATATGTATTTTGAGGACGAATGCTTACAATACCTAAAACTATTGGCGAACGGCCGAGTGAAACCTTTGTAAAAACGTTAAAGCCATTGTTAATATATATAACATGTTACGTTTTATTTTACATAACTTTCATGAATTGTGTGTTGTAAACTCATTAAAAAAATTATTTTAGGATTGTTTTTTTGTTATTGTTCTTTTAACCACTTTATGCAATTAATTGCTCGGATATATTCTTATCCTTTACACGAAATGTGCAGTGACTCAGAAAGTCATATCCCGAAATAAAACATAGTACAACGGTTAATCCAAATATTTTGTAACATTATCACGACCCATTCATTAGTCCTCAACCAATGTAAAAGGAACCACAGTGGCTACTTGGGAGCCCATGGAGGAAAGAGAATGACAGCAGAGGCACGTGGCAGAAAGTTAACATCGGCTAAAAGGTGGAGGCAGCATCCCTCATCCCAGTGTGCCCTCCCTGATAATGAGATCCATCCCTTAACTTGGATAACCTGACTCTCCTCTTGGCAGCAAAGATGCAAAGAAAAAAAGAGAAACGTTTCTAGCATCTACAGAAGAGAAATGGCCGAAAAGCCCTCTCATTCTTTAATAGTCTGTTGACACCCTCAGAAACCTGTGATAGGCCCTCTTTAACTGCATTTTTTCTGTCTTAATCTATAGTAATATATTTTTAATGTCATCCACCTTGCAGCATTTAGTATAGAAATGAGCCATATGATAAAAATCCAACCTAAAAACCCTGTTCTATATACAGAGAAAAATTAAAGAGAAGTTGGCTGTCAGTTGGTGCTCAATGTGTAACTAAAAACGTGCCGGTGCCCAAAGCCCGCCTATTAAACAGCGGCTGCTGCAATTAAATGTGCGAACACGGAATTCTGAGGCGGACTAATCTTGAAGCCATCTCGAGCCTCTTCAATCAAGTTAAAGCCACTCCCTGCCCCAGTCAGCTCACTCTAGGATCTTTCTGCTTTTTCCCTTTGTGACGCTTTTTCGTCTTTCTCCATCTTTCCCATGAGTCTTTTGCTCGTACTAAATGATTGAGGCAGAAAATTAAGTGCCGGTGCTCAACGCCTGAAACAACAAGTACAAATTAGGCACTTCTGTCAGGTCAAAAGTTCCTAATTACATGCAGCATTCACAGTAACTTTAAGAGAACCAGCAGCCTTCTATTACTCAGCAGGCACTGTACTGGCAGATTATCTCACAGCTGCATTTCTTTTTTAGGGTCGAGCCTGCGTTGCGTGCGCTCGCGCATGCGTATCGCAGCGAGACTCTTTAGTATTTAGACAAGGGCTTGGAGCCCTGTCAACTTCACGTCAGTGTTTTTTATTGGTTCGTGGGCTTGCCTAATAAAATCTGCTTGGTTTCATTAGTCGAAGGCACGCATACGTCATGCCTTTTCCGGTGGCTGGCCCTCCTCGAGCGCAGCGACCGAGTACAGAAAACATGCGTGGCTCGCTGTTTTCCATCGGGCTCGTGGACTTCTTTTTCTCTAATTTATGAGCGCGATCTCGCTTGGCAGAAGTCAAGCGCTTTACATAGTTAATTTTACTTTTTCGGGTTATGTACATAAATGCAATTTTGCCCGATAGGTGAAAAGTCGGGTTAGGAGTTTACAACGCGATCAGCTCTAACATGAGCAAACGCGAGACCCATTGCATTGTAAATGCTTGTTCTAGCTCTTGCTGACTAGACGCCAGAGTACTTCATGGTTACAAATCTATCTTTTTTCCGAATTGTTTTTTTTCAGAATTTTTTTCTCAAAACATCGTTTGACATTTTTTGAAAACACCTAATATCTTCTTTGCTTTAAACACACCAGGAGAATGTTTCTTCAAAAATGGCTTTGCTGCGTGTGTAGTGCCCCCCAGTAAGAGGAAGAAGGCTGCTTCTGACATACATGCCCTTTGCGCGGTCTGCCTACCTCCATCTAATTTTGTCAAAGAATATCCTTTCTGTTAAAAAAAATAGCAAAAAGAGTGAACAAGGACGGAGAGAGGAGTCGCCTGAGAGGGAAGCTGGAGAAAGTCAGTGCTGGAGAAGAGAGAAAAAAGCAGAAAAGAAAAGAGGGGGCTCTCTGAAATGCACCAGCAGTCAATGAAAAGGACACCCTCAGAGGGCAATACAGGGACAAACAACAATATAAAAGGTGGCATCTCCATCAGTCCAAACACTCCTGTCACTTAGGCAAGCATTGGTCGAAGTCGAGACCATGGGCACTGAAGTATTTGTTGTCAAAAGTCTCAATGGTAACACCCAACACTTCATGTACCACCTATAGATGGTGTTGACCTTTGCCGTCAACACCATCAATGTAAAAATCACCACACTCAGTTTCAATGCCCATGGGTTACCAAGGTATAGGACTGACACATATCAGACCTGAGTCGATAAACGCGACATCAGCAACTCCCAGAACCAATGGTTGAACGCTGAAACATTCTTCAGCACTATCGACGCTGAAATAACACCATATCTCAGCACGATAATATCACTATCACTCCAGTTGACTCTGGACATTGAGAGACACTCAACGTTGAGACACTGAATTGTGACAATCCACTCAGTGTCTTCAGGACATTCTGATGAAGCTGATCCTATGGAAAAACTAGTTATCCCAAAGAGACCAAGGCTAAATATTCTAGCAGAAATCCCTTACAGGTTCCTCTTCAATCTTGCAGCATTCTCTGAACTGCTAGTTCCTCATAGTGTTCACACATGTGGTTAAGGAGGCTCGAACAACCAATATTTTGGATAACAACAGGGTACATGCTAACCACCTGCATTGCAGAGACTGCTGGTTTAAGCTCTGATGTTAATTGTCCTAAAGGAACAAACCAAACTCTGCAGTTACAGTATTTTAAATGATAGCGAGGAGAAAAGGAAACTTAGGGTATGTGAGGCGACTCAGGCGAGCGCTGTGGTGGAAGCAATGTAGGGGGATTTGAAATGTAACAGTGGAGTTGAGCAGTGATGTAATTAGAGAGTGGGCTGGGAGGTGAAGGCGAGCAGTAAAAGGCTCACGAGAAATGCCTCCCAGCAGCAGAAACCCAAAGGCAAGGCCAGCAAGCCCCTCCAAAAGCTCACAAAGAGCTTGGCGTTGATTGGTGCGGGTTTCAAACCCACCAATGGAGGGCCAGTGGGAGCTGGGAGGATGCAGTAGTCCGAGGCGTGGAAGGCACGCAATGGTGGAAGTGGACCGTTGGAGGGCCCGCTTAACAATTGTGGGGCAGGCTGCAGGATCGGAGGTGTGCAGCGCAGAAGACAGGCGGCCTGGACACGAGGCGGCCAGGACCCAGGCTGAGGTGAAGAGGTAGGTGTCCAGCGACATCTTGGAAGGAGAGTGCTACCGCTGCTGTTGCGAAGTGAGGAGTGGGTCCCCGATGTGTGCCTCCAGCAATGTGAAGGGCGCAAAAGGGTGCATTGCCCGCAACAGTGAGAAGCGTGCCGCTGCCGCAGCAGGAAGCTTCTGAGCGGGCGCCCCCACGTGGGCCTCCAGCATTGTGCCGCAAGGAAGACACCAGTGAAGAATCTGTGGATTAATAGTTACGGGCACGGTCTCTCACACTGAGAGCTGAGGGTCTGTGCCAGGTTGTAGGAGGCTGACCTGGCTTATAGTGGGTACCTGATGGTACTTACACCTTATGCCAGGTCCAGTTATCCCTTATTAGTAGATTAGTAGTGTTCTAGCATCTTAGGCTGATAGAGGTAGCTATAGCAGAGCAGCTTAGGCTGAACTAGGAGACATGCAAAGCTCCTACCATACAACTTATATTATATAGGTACTATATCAGAAACACAATACTCAGTGTTACCAAAAATAAAGGTACTTTATTTTAGTGACAATGTGCCGAAAATATCTCAGAGGATATACTCCCTTAGGAAGTAAGTAAAATACACAAAATATACACACAAACCAAAATCAGGTAAGCAAACAGTCAGAAAAATAGTGCAAACACTGTAGAATACAATAGGATGCAATTGGCCTGGGGACAACACAAACCATATACTCTGAAAGTGGAATGCGAACCACGAATAGACCCCTAGGCTAGTGTAGTGTGAAGAGGGTCACTGGGAGTGTAAGAAAACACTAAGGGTGTCCAAGATACCCCACCCCAAGACCCTGAAAAGTAGGAGTAAAGTCATACTACTTCCCCAGAAACACACTAGACTCGTGATAGAGGATTCTGCAAAGACCACAACAGACTGCAAAGCACTGAAGACGGATTCCTAGACCTGAAGACCTGCAAAGGAAGGGGACCAAGTCCAAGAGTCGTGAAAGTGCCCGGGGGGGGGGGGGGCAGGAGCCACTAAACCCCGGATGAAGGTGCAAATGGCTGCCTCCAGATGGAAGAAGCTGAAGATTCTGCAACAAAGAAAGGTGCTAGGAACTTCTCCTTTGTGCAGAAGATGTCCAACGAAGTGCTGGAGGATGCAGTGTTGTTTCTTTGGAGAAAGACCGCAAACAAGCATTGCTAGCTGCAAAGGTCACGGTTGAAGAAAAAGGGTGCTGCCCAGGTCCAGGAAGGACCAGGATGTTGCCACTCGGGAGAGGAGACAGAGGGGGCCCTCAGCAACACAGAGAGCCCATGCACAAGAAGGCAGCACCCGCAGAAGTCCTTGACCACAGGTTTAAGTTGACTGAGCACAGCGGTCATCTAAACACTACAAAAGAGGGTCCCACAAAGCCAGAGGTCAACTCAGGGATTTGAGCAAAGCAGGATGGAGTGCTGGGGACCTGGGCTAGGCTGTGCACTAAGGATTCCTTGCAAAAGTGCATAGAAGCCCTAGCAGCTGCAGTTCACGTGGTGCACAGGATTACTCTCTGGAGAGGGGAGGCAAGGACTTACCTCCTCCAAACTTGGACAGTTGTACCACTGGACCATCTGGGTCACTTTGGTCCACCACCTGTGTTCCAGGGGCCACGGTCCCAGATTACCGGTGATGTTGAAGTTTGGTGCCTGCTGGAGCAGGGGGAGGATTCCGTTAACTCACAGGAGATTTCTTCGTGGCTTCCAGTGCAGGATGGAGGCAGACAGCCCCTAAAGCATGCACCACCAGGAAACAGTCGAGAAAGCTGGCAGGATTAGGCCCTACAATGTCGCTGGTAATCTTCTTGCTACTTTGTTGCAGTTTTGCAGGCGTCCTGGAGCAGTCAGTGGTTGATCCTTGACAGAAGTAGAAGAGAGAGGTGCAGAGGACCTCTGGTGAATTCTTGCATGTCGCTATCTGAGGAAAAGCCCACTGGAGGGTTGTATGACGGAACTCCGACTTTGAAAACAACTAGTGCCTTAAGAACGAGGTCGGAACACCGACCTCGTTCTTACTACTAATGATTTTACCACGAATGCCTTAACAACGATATTTCGTTGTAAAGGCATTCCTGATAAAATCATTACTAATAGGCACCATTCACCCTACATCCCTCACCCCACCCCCCCACCCCACCCCAAAACCTAAAACCCCCTGACCCCCCACCCCCTCCCCAAAACCAAAAAACGTCCCACCCCCCAACCCCACCCCAAAACCTAAAACCCCCTAACCCCCACCCCTCCCCAAAACCAAAAAACGCCCCACCCCCCAACCCCACCCCAAAACCTAAAACCCCCTAACCCCCAACCCCCTCCCCAAAACCATAAACGCCCCACCCCCCCAACCCCACCCCAAAACCTAAAACCCCCTAACCCCCACCCCCCCCCCCCCAAAAGCAAAAACGCCCCACCCCCCCAACCCCACCCCAAAACCTAAAACCCCCTAACCCCCCACCCCCTCCCCAAAACCAAAAACGCCCCACCCCCCCAACCCCACCCCAAAACCTAAAACCCCCTGACCCCCACCCCCTCACCAAAACCTAACCCCACCACTTACCTTAGTCGACCCCTTGTCACCTGCGTCGTCCTCCTTCGCCAACTCCTTTCTTTGTACCTTAACCACGCATGTTCGTTGTTCAGAACATACGTAGCTAAGGCACAAAATAACGGAGTCGTGGTTAAAAAAAGCGTTGTTGCGCTTTCGTTAACCACGAAAAAAGTCGTAATAAAGGATGTTTTCCCACTGGAGAGACCCTAAATAGCCCTCAGAGGAGGATTGGCCACCTACTCAGGTGATCACCTATCAGGAGGGGTCTCTGACTTCACCTGCTGGCACTGGCCACTCAGAGGCCTCCAGTGTGTCCTCACACCTCTGGATTCAAGATGGCAAAGGTCTGAGACACACTGGAGGAGCTCTGGGCACCACCCCTGGGTTGGTGATGGACAGAGGAGTGGTCACTCCCCTTTCCTTTGTCCAGTTTCATGCCAGAGCAGGGACTGGGGGTTCCCTGAACTGGTATAGACTGGCTTATGCAAGGAGGGCACCATCTGTGCCTTCAAAGCATTTCCAGAGGCTGGGGGAGGCTACTCCTCCCCAGCCCTTAACACCTATTTCCAAAGGGGGAGGGTGTAACACCCTCTCTCAGAGGAAATTATTTGTTCTGCATTCCTGGGACTGGGCTATCCAGACCCCAGGAGGGCAGAACCCTGTCTGTGGGATGGCAGCAGCGGTAGCTGCAGAGAAAACCCCAGAGAGCTGGTTTGGCAGTACCTGGGGTTCATAGTGGAGCCCCAGGGATGCATGGGATTGGCACCCCAATACCAGATCTGGCCTGGGGGGACAATTACATGATCTTAGACATGATACATGGCTATATTCAGAGTTACCATTCTGAAGCTACATATAGGTATTGACCTATATGTAGTGCACACTTGTAATGGTGTCCCCGCACTCACAAAGTCCGGGGAAATTGCCCTGAACTAGTGGGGACACCTTTGCTAGTGCAAGGGTGCCTTCACACATAGTAACTGTGCATCTAACCTTCACTAAGTGAAGGTTAGACTTATAGGTTACTTATAAGTTACTTAAGTGCAGTGTAAAATGGCTGTGAAATAACATGTGCATTATTTCACTCAGGCTGCAGTGGCAGTCCTGTGTAAGATTTGTCTGCGCTCCCTATGGGTGGCAAAAGAAATGCTGCAGCCCATAGGGATCTCCTGGAACCCAAATACCCTGGGTACCTAGGTACCATATACTAGGTGTTGGACCTGGCTTTTTGACAGGGTCATCCCCAAACTTTTTGCCTCCTTCCTCCTATTTTTTCTGACCTGTTGTTGTTGGCTTTTGACCTCTGGGCACTTTACCACTGCTAACCAGTGCTAAAGTGCATATGCTCTCTATGTAAATTGTACTATTGATTGGTTTATCCATGATTGGCTATTTAATTTACTTGTAAGTCCCTAGTAGAGTGCACTATATGTGCCTAGGGCCTGTAGATTAAATGCTACTAGTGGGCCTGCAGCACTGATTGTGCCACCCACTTCAGTAGCTCCTTAATCTTGTCTCAGGCCTGCCATTGCAAGGCTTGTGTGTGCAGTTTCACTGCCACTTCGACTTGGCATTTAAAAGTACTTGCCAAGCCTAGAACTCCCCTTTTTCTACATATAAGTCACCCCTAATGTGTGCCCTAGGTAACCCCTAGAGCAGGGTGCTGTGTGGATAAAAGGCAGGACATGTACCTGTGTAGTTATATGTCCTGGTAGTGTAAAACTCCTAAATTCCTTTTTACACTACTGTGAGGCCTGCTCCCTTCATAGGCTAACATTGGGGCTGCCCTCATACATTGTTGAAGTGGCAGCTGCTGATCTGAAAGGAACAGGAAGGTCATATTTAGTATGGCCAGATTGGTAATACAAAATCCTGCTGACTGGTGAAGTCGGATTTAATATTACTATTCTAAAAATGCCATTTTTAGAAAGTAAGCATTTCTTTGCACTTAAATCTTTCTGTGCCCTTCAATCCACGACTGGCTAGGTTTAGTTGACAGCTCCTTGTGCATTCACTCAGACACACCCCAAACACAGGGTACTCAGCCTCACTTGCATACATCTGCATTTTGAATGGGTCTTCCTGGGCTGGGAGGGTGGAGGGCCTGCCCTCACACAAAGGACTGCCACACCCCCTACTGGGACCCTGGCAGACAGGATTGAACTGAAATGGGACCTGGTGCATTTCTTAGACACTCTTTGAAGTCACCCCCACTTCAAAGGCACAATTTAGTATAAAACAGGGCCTCTGCCCTACCTCATCAGACACTTGCTGGAGAAGAAACCTGAACCAGAAACTGCATCCTGCCAAGAAGAACTGCCTGCCTGCTCAAAGGACTCACCTTTCTGCTTTCTCCAAAGGACTGCTGCCTTGCTGATGGCCTGCTGCCTTGCTGAACTCTTTTCTGGCTGTAAAGGTTCTCTCTAAGGGCTTGGATAGAGCTTGCCTCCTGTTCCCTGAAGTCTCAGGACCAAAAAGACTTCTCTTTTTCATTTGGACTCTTCGTGCGGCGAAAATTTCGACGCACAGCTTGTTCCGCGGCGAGAAAAACGCTGCACACCGACACTGATCGACATGACGCCTTCGAGGCGACCGGAACTTCGACGCACGGCCTCGCAAGGACAACACCGCCCGACTTCCAGAGGAGAAATCGACGCGACGCCTGCTGTGAGAGAGAAACTTCGACGCACAGCCCCGCGGAATGATGCGCAGCCGGAAAACAAGCAGGAGAATCCACGCACAGACCCCGGGACATCTGGTAATCCCTGCGACCCCAGAAAGAGACTGTCCGCGCGCCGGAAAATGACGCCCGATTTCCCAGCATGAAAAATAACAACGCAAGTCCGTGTGTGCTGGTTAGAAATCGACGCACACACCATTTTTCCACGTATCTCTTCTTCTGCGGCCCTTTGCGGAGATTTTCCACTCCAAACCAGGTCCTTTGTGCTTGAAAGAGACTTTGTTTGCTTTTTAAAGACTTAAGACACTTTGGGGGTGATTCTGACCCCGGCGGGGTCGGCGGGAGCACTGCCAACAGGCTGGCGGTGCCCCGCAGGTCATTCTGACCGTGGCGGTTTGGCCGCGGTCAGATGCGGAAAACCGGCGGTCTCCCGCCAGTTTTCCGCTGCCCTGGGAATCCCCCAAGCTGCGCCGCCATGGGGGATTCTGACAGCCCATACCGCCATCCTGTTCCTGGCGGTTCTCCCGCCAGGAACAGGATGGCGGTATGGGTTGTCGTGGGGCCCCAGGGGGCCCCTGCAGTGCCCATGCCAATGGCATGGGCACTGCAGGGGTCTCCGTAAGAGGGCCCCACTTTGTATTTCAGTGTCTGCATTGCAGACACTGAAATACGCGACGGGTGCAACTGCACCCGTCGCACCTTCCCACTCCGCCGGCTCAATTCTGAGCCAGCGTCCTCGTGGGAAGGGTTTTTGCACTGGGCTGGCGGGCGGCCTTTTGGCGGTCGCCCGCCAGCCCAGTGCAAAAGCCAAAATACCCTCAGTGGTCTTGCGACTGCGGAGCGGTATTTTGGAGGGGGGAAGTCTGGCGGGCGGCCTCCGCCGCCCGCCAGACTTAGAATGACCCCCTTTATATCACTTTTCAGTGATATCTTTACAAATTCATATTGCATCTTTGATCGTTTTGACCTGCAAATACCCAGATAAATATTATATATTTTTCTAAACACTGTGTGGTGTATTTTGTGGTGCTATATTATGGTATTGTATGATTTATTGCACAGATGCTTTACACATTGCCTTCTAAGTTAAGCCTGACTGCTCATGCCAAGCTACCAGAGGGTGGGCATAGGCTAATTTTGGATTATGTGTGACTTACCCTGACTAGAGTGAGGGTTTTTGCTTGGACAGAGGGTAACCTGAGTGCCAACCAAAAACCCAATTTCTAACACTAGGGAATTATAAGGGTGTTCCATTGTACCAATTAGAATTGGTGAAAATGGTCACTAGCCTATAGTGACAATTTTAAAGGCAGAAAGAGCATAAGCACTGGGGCTTGGTTAGCAGAGCCTCAGGGCCATATTTATACTTCTTGACGCAAAGCTGCGCCGGCGCAGCTTTGCGTCCAAAATGTTAACACCGGCTAACGCCATTTCTATGCGCCGTGTGGGCGTCAAATTTATACTTTGACGCACGGCGGCGCAACCAACAGGTGAGAGTCATTATTTTGTGACGTACACAGCGGCGTCAAGTCGTAAAGAAAACCAACGTTTACGCGACGCACATCACTGTGGGTCGATTTACGACAGCGCAACCTGGAAAGCGCTGTTTTTTTTGACGCAATAGCGTCAAATTTACCCGCGATCACTGCCCTTTCAGCAGAGGAGAGCCAAAATGGATCCCAGATGCCACAACAGACCCCAGGAAGATGACAGCAGACCAGGAACCAGCCAGGAGGACCCATACCGGATCCAGGACATTTTCAGAAAAAAAAGAAAGTGTCGCTTCAGTGCAGAGGAGTAAGAAATCCTGGTTAAAGAGGTGACGGAACACCAGCACCAATTGTTCATCACCTCTAAATTGCCAATCAGTAGGAGAGAGGCCATATGGCAAAAAATTGTGGACAAGATCAACAGTGTGGCTGAAGAACGCAGGACAGTCACCGAGTGTAAGAAACGCTGGCATGACTGCAAACGTAGGACAAAAGAAAAAATGGCCAGGAACAGGAAGGCAGCACTGCAGACTGGAGGGGGGAGTCCAGCACAACAGGAGGCCCTGGACCACATGGAGGAGATGGTTGCAGCCGTCATCCCTGAGGAGATCGTCACAGGGATTCAAGGACAGGACAGCGCAGACTATCACGACACAACGCACATGCAGGGTAAGTCGCATGGGGAATTAAAATGCAATAATGATACATGCTACCGGAGGGGGGAATACCTACTACCCAATGCATGTAAGTCAGCATATATATGAAGTGGCATGGGTAAAGGGGCACGGCAGGGGGGCATGGCCAGCACAGACTGAAGCTGGGGCACGACAAAATACAGCACCAACAACAGTCCCATGGGGCCATCCTGTAATTACAACAATAGAGCCAAGGGAAAGCAGCGACAGGTGGGAAGGCCACTACGTCTAACTCACATCCAGGCACTCGTCTGTCAAAATGTATCCTACATCAACTAGGTCCCTATCAGTAATCCAGTAGCCAAAACAACAACTGCAATGTAACTGCGACAACAGTTGACAATAACACCTCTGATCTCTGTGCAGCTATAGTAGCAAATCCCCATGGAACATACATACCTAAATTAGGGGGTGAGGATGACATCTGCAACTATTTCTAGAAATAAGACAAAGGCACCAGTACACTCAAATGCCAATGCCCATACTTGACACATACATAAGCCAAAGTAAACAGCAATAGGAGCCACACAGCACTAAGGACACACACATGCTGCATACGTCAGGGTCCCTCACGTGCCTGGCTAACAAGGCAACATCACTAATGTCATACTGCTCAGACAACAACATTGAGGAGGGGACACATGCAACTGGTCACTGAAACACACCTGCACAGTCTGACAACCAAATAGGACTTTGATACGATAAACAGGGCAATCCAATTAAACACACATTACCCAACATCATCTCGAAACATCAACAATGTTTACATCCATACCACATCCTAACATTGCCATGCATAGGATATGCCACATTACATGTACATTTCGGTCAATGTGAATAAAAAGTGTTTGGGGCAGGTCCTGAGAGGCAAGTGTGCTGCCAGGGCATTCACAACACCCACAGCCAGTCAAAGTGTAGTGTGGTAAGTTTTACGTATACTTTGCGCATTAGCTTCAGGCTTTAGGCCTTTGTGCACCTTGCCCTGAATGTACTTTTACTCATTTGCTTACATCTAAGAGCCTCTGAGCACTTTGCACTAAATGCTTTTTATTAGGCTTCGTATCAGTTAATTTTGCAAATAGCCAGTTCCACGGTGTTGTTTATTAATCAAATCACACTGTTTTGCCTACTTCAGCACTGGAGTTCGCCAGAACATATTCACTCTGTGCCCCAGTCAAGAATACAGTCTGGTACATTGCCGATAGACGTTGAAAGGGGTTTAGATTTGGCATTCCTGCGTAGGGACACTTTGTCATCACGATGACATGTTAGTTATAAAATCACTTCCTTGTCCCAAGACACGCAAGAGGGAGTTTCCGAACAGAGAACCACAACTAGACGCTGCCTGCCTTGCTGCAGATGCTGAACCAGATCACAGGCCATTGCTCAGATATGAGGGATGATGTCTCCCCAGTGATTCAGACAGGCAAGCTCGAAGCTTAACATGCTGTGCTCTAAATAGAACAAGCAGAGGGATTGTAGAAACAGTTAGGCACCATGATAGCTTTGTTCTAATGTTTTACTCTCCTGCTGACTATTTCAATTCTACCATGTTGTATTGTTTGGGTTATTGTGGTGGCTCACACCTAAATATCTACAAGTCAGTTGTTCAATGAAATCATCATATAAAACAAATACTGTCTTTGTCATTTGTGTATGAGATCATACTGGAAAAGAGAGAATTAGTTTGGATCTGAGTGACCACGACTTCCCTGAGAAGTTCCAAAGATGTCATGCGCTCGGATGTCTAATCATTCCTTTGCCGTGGGATACATGAGGCACTGCTAGTTAGCCAGAGCAAAAAGAAAGAATCAGGGTGACAGAGTTATTTACAAGTGGGTCAGACTCAGTCCCCCACACCATTAGCTATCCTGCTGCCTAGAAAGCCAGTAATCTCATGTAGGATAATGAGAGCCCACGCAACAAAATGTCTCTCCATAAGAATAGATATACACGGAGGGACGAGTAGGACAAAAAGATGGCTATTCCTAAATTGTTACAAAGCAACACCTAGAGGCAATTAGGCAGACAAGTCTGATAACTCTATATCATACATGTGACACACAGGTGGGCCATAGGCCTATAACAATGCCCATATGAAGGACAGCAGATACCAAGACAAAAACAGAGCACAAAGTTAAGGCATCCAAAGGCTTGCATCTTATTGCAAAATTGTCACAACACAGACACACTAATTGTACCCTGTTTCATTGCAGAGGAACATGGATCTCCTGCCGATATGCCTGTCCCTGATTTCCCTGATGACATGGATGACGAGCCCATAAACATTCCACAGGAGACCATCCAAAAGGTCCTTGAAAGCCTCCAAACCCCACCTTCAGTCACAAGGAGGAGCACAGAAGAAGCAGCCATCACAGTAGAACCACCCGCCACCCCAATTGTAAGACCTGCCAGCTCCAACACAGCTGAGGACTCTGACGACACTGGCACCAGCTTTGAAAGAACCGTAGTTGGGGTACAGCGGGAGCTGGCCAAGGAGGTGCGGGTGGGGATGCAAAATATGGCAGCCAGCCTTGAGGGGGTGCGTTCGTGCATGATGTCTTCTGCAGATCAGGCAGCTGCTATGCAAGCCCTAACATCTCTCTTGCAGGAACTTGCCAAAACACAGAAGGAAAGCAGCACAGCTGTCATCCAGTTGACACAACATCTACAACTGCAATCCAGTCAACGTGTGCACGAATGCAACATTGAACCCCTCAGGGCCGACCTGGCTGCCTACCATCGTGATGTGGCTGCCATTCTCAAAAACCAGCAGGCCCTCCTTGCTGCAGTACTGCCCTTAATAACTCCACAGGGAGCAGCCCCCGGGATGTCTGCCTCCACGTCTTCTAACACTAAGGTGTGTGTTGCCCCTTCACAACCAACAACAACAAGGACAAACCAGGCAACACACACATCAGAAGAAGAAGACATGGAACAGATCACATTCTCACGGAAGAGTACCCGGAAGCACTAGTCCCTGCACCATGGCCTACTTTGACCAAGGTCCTACGTTTTGTCAAATGCCAGTCTCACTACAACTACACTCAATGACTCTTCTGCAATCCACTGTATGACTTGTCAGCATTGCCAGTGAATGTCTCTCTCCTACTAGTTGCCAATTCCTGTCCCTCTGCACTGTCTGTGACATCACCCCAGCATGTCAGGAGCATCATCCACACCCCTTCTGTAGGATCACCATGTAAGAATGCACCAGAACGGACCCAGCAAACATGGACAATGGACATTTTGCACTACAGCACCTATAAATAAATAGCACTTGCACACCTATTATGTCTCTGTGTTATTTCACACTTCAACTGTGCAGTACATAACTCCAAAGTGCCTGTGTGGCAACCATGTAGATTGTCAATACAACTGTCCTGACATCATGTAGTCTGAAACATCTGTGCAGTGGCCAGGATTGCATCATAGCCTTACCATACTGAGGAGAATAACTGATGAAGGGACTAACCACACACAATCATGCTGTGTTGGACAGAATGATGCACCATCTATAGCAATTCTAGTCAACTAATGGTGGCTGAGAAATGTAGGCACCATGCAATACTAAAACATGAAATTATGCTGCAAATTCTAAGGAAACATTAACAAATAACACTGCATCAATCACCCTTTCTGAGTATACTTCCATGAAGGAAAGTCATGCTGAATTAGTACACATAAAATGTAGGTCAGCAATGAAGGCAACAAGACAAGAGTGTTAACAACTCATCTACAAAGATCTCCCTGAACTTCACACTGCAGTCCGACCTATTAAATTACCCACAATAACAAGTCTGGAAGCACACTTTGTGAAGTAGAATACATACTCACCAACACAAAACCTTGGTGATCAATGCAAACTACCAATGGTGGGTCTCCCAAATGGTGGATACTTACCAAGTTATCACACAGGTAGCTGGCATGTTAAACCTCCATTTCCTGGGGATGGCGAGCATAGGACACTAATGTCATACAAAAACATTCACCTACACTGATGTCAAGGCCATGATAAAGTAGCACCTAACGCATCATGTAAAGGGTTAACTATATATTTATGACTATTTATTAACACAAGAGGCAACTAAGGGAAAAGTAATACCTACACTAATCTAACCTGACTTCTACTAACCCACAACTGTCCCTAACTAACCTAAGCTAAATTTACTCTACACATGTAACGAAACGATCTAAACATCAACCCCCCACCCACCATTATGAGACAGGACACATGCAGGACAACACTTACTAACCTACACACATACTATACTATCCTAAACAAACATATTTTTTTTGTAATTCTTTTTTTTTTAAACTAACAGGAATCCCAACATTGCCCCCCACCCACCCACCCACACAAAAAATAAAGATAGAAAGAATAAGGACCCCCCACCCTCTTCGCTAACACTAACTAAGCTAATTACCTATACTAACCTAATACTAATCCCCAAAACCCAACTATCAGTAGAAAATAGGAAAGAGGAGAGAGGGGAGGGGTAAAAGTTCAACACGGCAAATGTCCTAGAGGTTCGCCCTCCGTAGGGTCCGCCTGATGGAGCGAACCCTTTTTTTTATATAGGCCACATCCTGGCTCAGCTTGTCCACCTTATTGAACACCTTGTCCAATTTACGGCTCAATGCCAGGAATGCGGCTGGGTCCACAGGAGGGGCTGATGCAGTTTGTGTGCCGGCCGAGGTGAAGCTTGTGCCAGAAGTTGACTGCCCACTGGACTGTCCTGGTTGTAGAACATGGCTGGGTCCAGGTCTTGAGGATGAGCCAGGGTCTACTGTTCCCGACGTTGCTGGGGCCACTTGGGGAGACCTGGTGGATGTGGTGTTGGTGGCTGTTGTGGGCAATGTAGGCCGACCCTGTGGTGAGGCCCACCATGCCCCGGAGGCCCGATCCGATTGATATTTGCGGGCCATCCTCCGGTACCCAGACTGCACCTGCAGGATGTGCCTGTATCGCATGGCACGCCTCTCAAATTGGTGTCTATCTGCGGCACTCATGTTTACAGCTGTGAAGAGAAATGGCAAATATTTACCTTTGGAATTGCATTGGGTGGAATAGCACAATGGGTTATTTGTACATTACTAGTAATGTATTTGTTGCAGCAATTGTCACAACATAGTTCACTTAAAGGCTCAGAGGAAGTACATGTGAAGCCTGCATACATAAGGGCATCTCACACCTAGCATATCCATGTCTCTACATGATGGATGACATCACCCTAAACTACTCATCCAAATTATGCCTAAGGCATCTGACATTATGGCTGCACCTCTTCCGCATACTGACTTCACTACATATGTCCCTCTATGTGCTAACTATCACTACCCTCACTCAATGCCATTTGTAATTTGTTGTTTGCTAATATTGAACCCATGGGCCATAACCGAATGTGTACACTAGGGGCCAGATGTATGAAGATGGAAAATTGCGACTTGCAATTTGCTATGCAGAACGGTGTCTCCGACACCGTCTGCGAGTCGCTATGGGGTCGCAAAGACCCACCTCATTAACATCAATGAGGTGGGTCCCAATTTGCGCCCCCTTAGCGACTATGGGCACTCACGGGGATAGAGGCCTGCTGGGAACAGCAGACCTCCATGTCCGTGACTGCTTTTAAATAAAGCAGGTTTTTTTTCCCCAAGTGTAGCCCGTTTACCTTAAAGGAAAACGAGCTGCACTTAGAAAAAAACCCAAAAACTTTATTTTTGGATTTTTTCAGGGCAGGTAGTGGTCCCTTGGACCACTGCCTGCTTGGAAAAAATGTTTTGGGGTCCACTCACAAAGGGGAAGGGTTCCTATGGGGACCCCTTCCAGTTTGCGAGTGGGTTACCATCCACTTCAAGTGGATGGTAACTGCGACTCCCTTTGCGACCACGTACTCGGTCGCAAATGGAATTGCATACCACTGCGAGTCGCAATTAGGAAGGGAACACCCCTTCCTATTTGCGAGTCAGAAATGCATTTTGCGAGTATGTTCAGAATCACAAAATAAATTTCTGCATAGCAAACAGACGTTTGCGACTCACAAAGGGCAATTTATGCCATTTGCAACTTGAAAACTGTTTGCTACATCTGGCCCTAGGTTCTAAACAAAGTTGCAAAAGGTCACAAGTACGTGTAACATACTGGTTGCTACAGTCCTAGGTACTCTGTTTCCCATTAACATGGCAGTCTTTGAGGGTGGGGTGGGAAGAACAACCAACAATCCCATGTACAATGCACACCCAGGAGTGTATAGAAAGGTCAACAAGTATGTGCCTTCACACACAACACCTATGAAGGGCTAGCAACACGTTGGAGTCAGCCAAACATTGTCATATCCAAGGTCCACACATGTCAAAATGCTCTGACTTAGGCCAACATCACATACTATCAGTGAGGCATGTTTAACAACACACACAGAGGAGCAAGAACACCCATGATCATGAGTCGACAGAACACCTAGGCCATTGCACTCTAGTCACACACACTTCTAGTTCAACTAGTGGAAGTACATGCCCCCGGAAGATCCAACCTACAGTGTACACAGTGCATCCTCAACTAGGAAGATGCACATTTCATCAAAGCCATTTGCCAAAGCTATCTGGGAGAATGTCAGTCTGGTATGCAGACTCAGTTCAAGCCAAGTCCCAGAGCAACTCTTACATTAACCAGTGTATTCCACATGACTCATCCCATTCCCCATAGCGGCCCAACTGGAATGACCTACAGCCCCTAAATCTGAGAGATGGCTAAGTATTGGTCTACAGAAACAGAAGTGATATTTGAAATCCCACTAAAGCAACAATGCCAATGAACGGGCAGCGCATCAAATCATGAATTCTGTTGAACACACAGTAGTCCATCATGCATCACTAGCAAAAAATAAATATAGCACTCAGGCCACACTCACTGTAGGTATCGGGGTCCTCAAAATGTGCCACCTCTCCCACGGTGTACGGTGCTGGTCCACCTGTAAAGCATGAAAGGAAGAATATACTCAGACTCGGTGCTCTGACAAATAATTGCAGTTACTATGACACTGTGTGAATATGACATGGTAATAATACACTTTCCCACATGCTCATACTGCATGGATGATTTTTTAAACAACATTAACATTGGCTGAGTCTCCTGCTACAGTTACAGACCCTACTACACACATGCAGTGGCCAGGACAGTCAGGTATTGTCAAAGATACCCCTCCATTAGTATGCCCCAACAATAATGGCTTGCATACATCTCATCATGTGCATCCCAGAGAGACATCCAAAAGCTGGTTACTTGAGGACTGCATGACCCCTCACAATCAAACAGGCTAGGTGGACATTTTCAAAACACAGCATCCAGACACAAATGTGACATATGTGTGGACAACATAGCTGAATTCATGTGACGTGAAGGCACCACACATTTATAGCATCATCATGGGTATACAATTTTCTGTCTAGCTATGGCGTCAACATATGTAGGTATGTTGTTTCTACATGACTTTCTCACTGGCCAATATGACCTTTAGGTTTAAGATAGAGGCATTAACGTGTCGCTTGTCTGACACAAAGGCAACACTACATTACATACAGCTACAGGCATCCGGTATGTGTTGAAAACATGGGCCATCTGACTGTTAGCATTGGTCTTCCTACACATTGTGCAACAAATACACATTAGGTTTCCCTAGCATTATACACAGTCAGCTACTTATCTAGCAGATTGGGTAACAATCATCACATGTCCCCACACAGATTTCATTTATTCACATGTAATTGATTTGTACTCACCAACATGGCCACCAATCCTGATTCACAGGTGGTCCAGCAGGTCCTGCTCCCTGCATATGAGATCAGCCCAGCGGTGCTTCAGTTGATGCTCATTCCTCATGATCCGTACACCCGGACCAGGTGATGGCGCACCTTCCCCCACCGGACTTTCCGTGCCTCCGTGTGATACCCCTGTATCACACGCCCCCCAGCCTCCAGCATGAGTGGGAGGAAATGGCAAACGAGCCAAATGAATCCCCCCAATTCCTCCTCACCCATCCTGGCAAGCCGAGGCCTACCTGACATATTTACTAATTTAAAGGAGAAAAATGAGATAGACAAGTAAAAGTGGGAAATGGGGAAAGGTAGAGTAGTGAAGGAAAAATAAAACTTAAGAAAAATAGCCCAACTAACCCCAAAGTTAAACTACCCAGAACAGACTCCCACAGACAATACAAACAAAAACAGGATTGGACAAAAGTACACTAAACAGACTAAGACAATATTAGACAACAAGACTATGATCACAAAAATACAAAATACAAGGCACACAGGACACAAAAGCAGTTAAACACAGGACTACACTTTTCACACAACCACACAGTCTAGATAAATCTGAGACTGCAAAGTGAAAGTGAAAGTTAACTCACAGTACAGATTTTGTAAACAGGATATCCTATTACATCACTTCCTGCATAAAATGGCCGCCGTTTTTATTTTCCGGTTATGCGTCATATTTTCACGCATACACATTGTGCATCATATTTTTTGACGCATAACATTGCACATAATGCAGAGTCAAAATTAATTTATTCATTGTTACCTTACATTATTGTGAGGCTGAGTTTACAGTTCTAGTGTAGAATTAATAAATTAATAAGGTATATGACATGTCCAACATATTGTCCATGTTGCGTCAAATTTCCACGCATACAGCATGGGCGTCATAATTTTTCCACGTACAGGAGTGCACAGAATGCAGATTAAAAAAATATGATATGAAAATTAATAAATTAATAAGGTGCATGACATGTCCACCATATTGTCCATGTTGCGTCAAATTTCCACGCATACAGCATGGGCGTCATAATTTTTCCACGTACAGGAGTGCACAGAATGCAGAGTCAAATATAAATTTTCAAATATGTTTCTCATATTTTGCCATGAAATCATAATTTTTATATCATAATTTTTGACTCTGCATTCTGTGCACTCCAGTACGTGAAAAAATTATGACGCCCATGCTGTATGCGTGGAAATTTGACGCAACATGGACAATATGGTGGACATGTCATGTACCTTATTAAATTATTAATTTTTATATCATCATTTTTTACTCTGCATCCTGTGCACTCCTGTACGTGGAAAAATTATGACGCCCATGCTGTATGCGTTGAAATTTGACGCAACATGGACAATATGGTGGACATGTCATGTACCTTATTAAATTATTAATTTTCATATCATATTTTTTGACTCTGCATTCTGTGCACTCCTGTACGTGGAAAAATTATGACGCCCATGCTGTATGCATGGAAATTTGACGCAACATGGACAATATGGTGGACATGTCATGTACCTTATTAAGTTATTAATTTTTATATCATAACTTTTGACTCTGCATCCTGTGCACTCCTGTACGTGGAAAAATTATGACGCCCATGCTGTATGCGTGGAAATTGGACGCAACATGGACAATATAGTGGACATGTCATGTACCTTATTAAATTGTTAATTTTTATATCATATTTTTTGACTCTGCATTCTGTGCACTCCTGTACGTGGAAAAATGATGACGCCCATGCTGTATGCGTGGAAATTTGATGCATTATTAAATGATGTCTTCATTTTTTAAAGTTGGGGAAGGAAATTTGTCATGGCCAAACGGTGCTATGTGATACACATTTGTGGTTAGCTATGACACATGTCCCTTATTGGATGTTTAGATGGCATTCACACTGTAATAATTATGATACCTTCAAAAAATGTATTAACCATATTTGTACACATATTTTGGGTAATTGCTGATGGCTATTTTGAAATGATGAATGGGATACCATGATGTATTCCTTCTCTAAAATGTGCCCAGAATTATCATGGTAATGCATTTATCTATATTCCAAACAGGGAGTGCAATAGTCACTTACATTTTTTATGGGGCTAACCATGTCCTATTATGATATTGTGTATCTGATTTGTGTTTGACTTTTGACATGTAGGCCACACATGCGCCTTATGCATGTGTTTAGTTCACAAGTACATGATTCTTGTATATTTGGGGGGCGGTAGAGGTGGACTTAGGCCCCCAGCACCCTAGGCATTGCCCTTCCAGATTTGCTGATTTATCCATGGCTTTCATTTATTCTGTTATGCAAAACCTGCAGCAGCAGGCTAATGTAAGGCCATAGGGTATGAATCACTGTTAGCCATTCATTCATCTCATTTGCCCATTTGACGTTTGCACTATTGTTGATTTGGAGCAATCTGACATACCATTTTGCAATGACTATGTTTGCAAACTCTCAGCGTTCCTCATGTGCTGATGACAAATAGGTTGTTGATGTATGTGGCCCTTTATGCATTACCTGGTTTAGTTGCATGTTACATTTTGCCTGCTAGGTTCGAACTGGGACACTACTGTGATGGGCAGCTTGCAAATATTTGGTTGATTGGATGACATATGTTTATATGTGTGTGGGAATGTGGATCCACTATCACCTGTCTGGGTGTATGTTGTCACTGTAACTTCAAGGTCTCCTCATGAGTTAGTGGCAGCTAATGTTGTTCCAATTGGGTATTGTTTATATCAAAAACTTGAGAGAAGCCATTGAGGACATGGTCACGTACACATGGATGGTCCCACCCTGTCACTGAACACATGTAATGAGACTTTCAAATGATCTACATTTTTGGTCTGAGTGAGAGACTGTCTCAGGTGTCTGGATCAGGCATGTGTAATTGGCACATTTGTACTCCTGTTGGCCTCGGTGGATGGTAATGTATCATGTAACATCCGACCCTCTGTGCAGACATTTGTGATGTTTTCTTTTTTGTGTGATGAGTGTTATGTCATTATTGCTCAATGAGACGACATTCTTCTTCAGCAATTTCGAACTAAAGGTGGTCAGAAATGAATAGGCCAAAGCATGATGTGGTGTTTGTTATCTGTGTTTATTTACAATTGTGCAATAAGTGTTGATATAAGAAATTATGAAAAACAATTATTGACAAGCTGTTGGTGCCTACGCACTCCTGCTGCCATGTTTTGTTGTTCCCCCTCCTGTTGCAGGCCAGCATCCTCCTCTTCGTCATCTTCAGGCATGTCTGGGTTTGGTTCAAGGACGGGAATGTTCATTTTTACACATATGTTGTGCAATATGGCACAAGTGAGTATGATCTTACAGACCATCTCTGGGGAATAGAGTAGGCTCCCGCCAGTGATGTCAAGTCAGCGGAACCTTGACTTTAGGATCCCAAAGGTCCGCTCAACAATGCTGCGTGTCCTCTTATGGGCGTCGTTGTATGCCCGCTCTGCAGCAGTAGTGGGGTTCCCAAATGGTGTCATTAACCAAGGCTGGATGCCATACCCCTGATCAGCTGAAATAGAAACACAGAATGGGATCAATTGGATGTAGAAAGCACTCTTGTACAGACCTTCGATTGCAGTAGTTGTCTTGTGTTGTCTGTGACTCTTTTGTGTACTAATGTGACAACCTATACTTGTAGGGTAAAAGTTTTGAATTGGGTTTTTTCCTTGGCTGAGCAAGTGTTTGTTAGCTAGCCTTTTGTCAGCAGTCTGTATTTTCTTTTTAATAACAGTGTGCCCTCCCTTGCATTGTGACTTGTGATACAGGTGTCCGTGTGTCTTCACTGGGGGTGAGATGATAGTTCCATGCAGAGTTAAAACATGAAAGTGTAGTTGAAACGTTCATATGAAAGTATCCTGGACACCCCATACCTTAAGACTTATGCAATGTGTTAATGTACAGGTTATTGTGACACTTCCAATTTGCAAGGTGACATTTAGGCAACCACACTCATTAATGTCTTCACATTAAGCTGTGGAGTACATTCCAATGTGCGACAGGTTCAATGGTGACTTCTGACACATGGCTAGTGATGTGAGTACCTCAGTGTTTTCCTGGCTAGGTGTTGCTAATGTGGTGTATGTGTCGTTTGTCCTAGAGGGTTGCTGTGCAGTGTGTATATGAGTTAGATTTTTGTCCTTACCAACAAGTAGTCCATTGCCATACCGTCCATCCTGGAAGTGTTGGTTGATGGTGCTGTGACGGAAGATGAATGCGTCATGTACACTCCCAGGATATTTAGCCACGATGTTGCTGATCAATCCCTGGTGATCGACTATGGCCTGCACGTTGATTTAATGTGTGTGCTTCCTGTTGCGGTAGAGGTGTTCAGTCGCAGCAGGTGGCACAAGTCGTACGTGTGTGCAGTCGATTGCACCAAGGACGTGTGGGAAGCCACTGATGGTGTAGAACCCCTGTTTAGTTTCCTGCTGCTTCTGCAGTGTGTTAGGGAAGCAGATGTGGCGGGGTGTCAGGCGAATGATGGCATCCAGTACTTTTGGCAGGAATGCAGAGAATGATGGTTGGGATATTCCACCAACCAGGGCACCAGTTGTCTGAAACGAGCCACTTGCCAGCAGGTGAAGTACGGCAAGCAGCTTTGTTTCTGTTGGTATGGTGCGGGGTGTCACCAAAGTGGGGGCCAACTGCTGTTCGATATTTCTCAGCAGCTGCTGAATGGCCTGCCAGTTCAACCGGTACCTCTGGATGATGTCGTGTTCCCTGAGGCCATGCAGGGTTGTTCTTGGGCGGAATATCCTCTCCTGCCTTCTGCGCTGTCTTTGGGGTCCCTGCTGTTGTTGTTGTGGCTGCTGCTGTTGTTGCTGCAGGGCTCTGCGTCTACGTGCACGCTGAAGTAAAATCACCTCCATGTCTCCCTGTTGCTGCTCTGCTGCTCTGCTGCTCTGCTGTTTGTTCTGTGTGTTCTGATTAAATACAGGTGTGTTTGCCCCATTTTAATGCCTGCCCTGACCCAGGCGTTAAATTTTGACGCACATCGGGTTTTGCGCCATTTTTTTGCTCCGCCTACCGGCCGGGAGTCCTTTTTGCCCGGAAGCATAAATACGACGCGCGGCCGTGTGCGTCGTTTTTTGGACGGGAACGCCTACCCTGCATATCATTAACGCAGGGCGGGGTGCCGCTTCCAGAAAACGGCGCACACTGCGGATTTTTCTTGTGCGCGGCCTCGGGCATCAGGGTTTAAATATGGGGCAACGTTTGCGCTGATTGTGCGTCAAAATTTTTGACGCACATTCGGCGCAAACGGAGTATAAATATGCCCCTCAGTGTCACAGTTAGTCACTACACAGATACACAAATTCAGGCCACAAACTATGAGCACTGGGGTCCTGGCAAGCAGGATCCAAGTGAGACAGGCAAAAACAAACTTACATATATGTAAAAATGGGGGTAACATGCCAGGCAAGATGGTACTTTCCTACACAGGACATCTTCTCCTTTAATTTTTTGAAGAGAATGAGCTGGTGAGGGGCCTGAAGCGGCAAGGGAGTTAAGCGTGCAGCAGCATCGCAGAGAGCAAAGCATGCTCCTGCTGCTGCTGGGAGGCATCGAGAAAGTGCAACACCTGCACCGCAGAGCACACTAAGGGCTGGCTGCCATGCCATAGGGCTGGGTGCGATTTCAGGGAGAAACTATAATCAGTGGATTGAATTGAACAATTATAGCACAATAATATCCAGGCTATTCTCAGGAGAAAGGGCTGTGTGAACCGGGCAGTGGAAGGGTCTGCTGTTAAACCAGGATATTTCCAAGGCATATTAAGAAGGCTTAACATAAAGAGTAAAAGTGAGCAAGATGGCAAAGCGGGAGAGGAAGTGCCCAACAAGGCTGGCAGACTATGACAGCGGGCTGTTGGCCAAGCGGAGATCGCAGGGGAACCCAAGAATGACGTGGTCGCCAGAGCTAGACGATGACCTGCAAGTAATGCAAATGGCGGCAAGGCAGGTAGTGCAAAAAGGGAAAGCATAGGTGGATGCACAGGTGTTGCAATCAAAAGACCAGGATCAATGCCAAGGGGGACCAAAACAACCAGGACTGAAGCCAGGACATAGGAGCATTAAGCCAGGCCTTACACCAGAGCAGAGGAGGCTGGCATCCAAAAGAGCAGCCTCTGCAAAAAAGACCACTGAGTCTCACAAGCGATGTAGGGAGATTTGAAACGTAACAGTGGCATTGAGCAGTGGCATAATTCAGCCCCCCGCGGTGCGGGGGAGCACCTCCAGGTGGCACTCAGCACAGTACACTGTGCATGGACAGCTGGCCCCTGACTGGGTCCAGGGGGATGGGGCCCCCTCAAGGTACTTTGCTGGAGGTCTCCCTCATGTTTTTTTACGCCACTGGTGTTAAAGACTGGAGTGGGGTAACTGTACTGAAGGAGTACAGCAGAACAGAGGAGGCTGGATTAGACAGTTTAAGAAAGCGAGGAAAGTCACAACACATGAGGAGTTGAAAGAGGGGGCTTGAAATGCATGCCCTCACAATAAGTGCTGGATAACAAATAATAGGAGTCCCCTCTAATACGCAGTGGAAACTTGCAGCTTATCATTTCATTACACTAGGCTCGAAATACTCCTGGGCGGGACGGACAAAAGAATTGGCCATAGAACTGAAAGGAGATAACCGAGATAGACAGCAAAGCTATCCACTGATGAACAATAGGCTGACCGAAATCACATATTGGAAAACTGTTTGCAGCCGGCCCTAAAAAGTGCTTCACATTTTCAAGCTTGACTTATGAAGCTGTTACTGCTTTATGAATATTAAGGAAACGTTGAAACCTTTGTTTAGTGACAGAATATGTTAACATTTAAAGAAGTAATACAATATCACATTTCTATGAGGATTCAATTAAAGCATTTATCGGTCCACGCTTTGTTTTTACTTTTGGAAACAAAGAGCGTAATAAAGTTAAAAGTATGTTTTACCACACTTCCTTACGTTTTACATTTGCAAATAGAACTATGTCTAAATCAGTTTTTGTTTTTGTTTTGTTTTGTTTTATTGTTTTCTAGGCTCCAGTTACTGGTATCCAGATTGGGCGTTTGAAGCTGCTTGCACAAGGAATTGTCATATTGCTTTAGTTCTTCATCTGATATTTATTGTATTAACGTTTGTTGTAGATATTATTCTCCAAACCATTGCCTAAGTAATAGTATAATGTGAATAATATGGTCCATTTTTGTGCATCAATCCTCATATGAATTTTGAGGACGAATGCTTACAATACCTAAAACGTTTGGTGAATGGCCGAGTGAAACCTTTGTAAAAACGTTAAAGCCATTTTTAATACATATAACATGTTACGTTTTATTTAATATAACTTTCATGAATTGTATGTCGTAAACTCATTAAAAAAAGTATTTTAGGCTTGATTTTTTAGTATTGTTTTTTTAACCACTTTATGCAATTATTTACTCAGATATATTCTTATCTTTTACACGAAATGTGCAGTGACTCAGAAAGTCATATTCCGAAATAAAACATAGTACAACGGTTAATCCAAATATTTTGTAACATTATCACGACCCATTCATTAGTCCACAACCAATGTAAAAGGAACCACAGGGGCTACTTGGGAGCCCATGGAGGAAAGAGAATGACAGCAGAGGCACGTGGCAGAAAGTTAACATCAGCTAAAAGGTGGAGGCAGCATCCCTCATCCCAGTGTGCCCTCCCTCATAATGAGATCCATTCCTTAACTTGGATAACCTGAGACTCCTCTTGGCAGCAAAGATGCAAAGAAAAAAAGAGAAATGTTTCCAGCATCTACAGAAAAGAAATGGCCGAAAAGCCGTCTCATTCTTTAACAGTCTGGTGACACCCTCAGAAAACTGTGATAGGCCATCTTTAACTGCAATTTTTCTGTCTTAAGCTATAGTAATACGTTTTTAATGTCATCCACCTTGCAGCGTTTAGAACAGAAATGTGCCATATGATAAAAATCAAACCTAAAACCCTGTTCTAAGTACAGAGAAAAATTAAAGAGAAGGTGGCTTTGATAACGCGTCCCGACCTTGATAATATACTTATAAGGAGACTCATTTTAGGCCAACTAATCTTTTGACCACGTTTGGGGACTTCCCAGGACGAGATATCCGGTTAGCATTGAAATCAATAGATCAATAACCTCATCAATTTTCACAATAACTAATCAATCAAATTAATCAATATTATATAATGAGAATCAAACACACCATGACCTTTCAGCCATGAATAACTACACAAATCTAATAAGAGTTAGGATATTTATTCCCTAATAGTTACAATCTACTATCATATTCATTAGTCTCAATGTCAGTAAACACATCAAAACCACTATAATCTGGCAACTCGAGTAAGACTTTATCAAAGCATAGATCATGAACATTAGCACAAAGCACGATGTTAACATGAATCAACTTTAGCAGAGAATCATTGGCACGTTATGCAACAAAGCAAGAATCCAGTCATTTGTCTATTTGCATCCAATATTAGAGAACTCCTTAACTATCCTCAAATTAGCATCAGCATGTTGGGCTTCATGCAAAACAATTTAGCAACACGAATTTGGAAAACATCTAACTATGGCCTCTATCAAAAAGTAGTTGGTACCTAGAAAGAAAGGCAAACAGACAATTTACATAGTATCATCAGATAGTTACCCATCCAAATGGGTCAGCATACAGCGTCAGTCTTCGTCCTCAGGACATCTGTCGATTCGCCATCAGCCAGGATAGAATAGACAAGTCTCAGTAGGGCATAGTTAAGAATAGGATTCTTCCCTCATAGGGAGGAGAAGTAAGTATGAGGCAAAGAGGATGGTTTAGAGTAACAGACAAAAGTCTCTCAGCATACCAAGAATGATAAAGACATGAAACGAGGAGGAAGAATGGCAGAGTAATGGCTAGGAATGGCTAGGAATGACAAGTTCTCCTTGGGTCACGTTGATATATCAAATCTGTCTAGCAAGTCTCTAATTCCTCATTAGATCGATTTTGGTGCATCATTATCTCTGTCCAATAGTCCTTTTCACACCTTACTAGAATTTTCACTTAACACAGTTCTCATGCAGTTTATTGGCTCCTGTGATTGACGTCTTCATCGGGTGGAATGTCAGGTAAGAAAAGTTACACTTGTCGCTCCAGTCAGTAGTTCCATTGTTTTCCCTAGTCTAGGCGACCTTGTAACTGTTGCGAATTACACTGTTGCGTTCGGCAAGAATTTCTCCTTGAGCAAGTCGGGTCCCATGGGAAAGAATTTACTACAGCTACACACATATCTCCAGCTTCTGGAAAAGTACAGCTTCATGTCCTTCAGGAAAGCAGCGCATTGCATGTTAGAAAAACACACGATTAATATGAGACCAGGCAGCTAGTCCCAGACCCTTGCTAACTAAGGCCTAGTGATTTATTTTAGCAAACCTTAATACATAATTCTTAGTACGCGTACAAAATCATACATTAGTACATCGTTAATTCACCATTAGTCAATTTCATTAGTCATCGTATACATTGGTGTCCACTCTCCGTGGGCACATTTCTAACGCGTACACTATTTTTCTCTAGGTTATCATATTTTCTATGCAGCATCATTACACATTATTTTGCAAGCTTTTCATGTTAATATTGAATATAAAAGACACACTCCAACAGCTGTCAGTCAGTGCTTAATGTGTAACTAAAAATGCGCTGGTGCCCAAAGCCCGCCTATTAAACACAGGGCTGCTGCAATTAAATGTGCGAACACAGAATTCTGATAATATTGATTATAAAAGGCACACTCAAACAATCCCTCTTCTGATGACTCTTGTCATCACACAAATCTTTTCCCTTTGTCTTTGCATCTTAAATTTCCCTCATCTCGATTTCCTCCCTCAACTTTGCCCCTTCTAATTTTTCTCTTAACATTTTCTCCCTTTTCTTTTCTTCCCTCCTCTTATTATTTTTCGCCAGTTTCAATTTTATTCTTTTACTAATTTTGCAAGACAACCATAATCCGAATGAGCAAGCTAGAACAATCAATATTCCCTGTATTATTTTTGCCAATATCCTATGTCAAATACTATTAAACCAGCTTCCCACTTTAGCAAGTCCCTTTCCAACCTTTTCCCAAACTCCTGGCTCTTTCAGTTCCTTCAAATCTGTACTATCTCTTGTTAGGTTAGTAAGCATACTTCTAATCTCATTACTATTATCAGGTATGTAGGCACAACAATGTCGCTCATTAAGCATTTTACAAACTCCGCCGTTTTTCGCTAAAAGAATGTCTAAAGCAAGCCTGTTTTGAAGAGTCATAGCCCTTTCCACAGCAAGTTCAGTATCCATCAGGAGTATAGCTCCTGTAAAATTTGTCAGCATGTTATCCACAATAGTAGACAACTTTCGAATCTTTATCGAATTCAGGATAACTCCCACTGAAGGAATTATTGCCCCAAATATGTCTCCTACTACACCCGCAGGAGTCTCTCTCCTTTGTCTAGAACGATGTAATTCAGACAATTTCAGAAACCTTTTCAAATCCTCTAACTGATATATCTTCGCGAAAACTATCCCTAAATAACATGTCCCACACCATCCCTTTGGAAGACGGTAATAAGCATTAAGTCCACATATATATTAGATCCCAGGGATCGCTGGATCCTGTCCATTTAACATGAACGTCCATTTATTCTGAAACAAAAACACATGCTTACATTCACTCGTTCCCACAAACACATTTTCTTAGTATGACTTTGGTCGCGTTATGCAAAGCTTACCTACGTGTAGTGCATCTAAAGCTAATTTCCCTTGTTCCCTAACTGCACTATGACTTTTACTACTGATGAAAAATCGTTGCTGCAGTCCTTTCTCCAATTTCCCTTTTAAAGCCCTTCTTCTATCTTCCGTGTGATCTAGAAAACTTTTCTCTACAGGTGTAAGCAAACATGTCAGATTATTGTGGTGTGCATAAGATGTACTAAATGTTAGTGTTGCTTCAAAGATCCCCGTAACTAATTTTATACTATAGTATTTAGCTACACTATTTAAATCCTCTATGATAGGCACATAAGAAAACACAAGATCATGGTTCGAATAAAAAGTACTGAATCTCCTCCTGGTTATAGAATCGGGTTAGTAACAGACTACAGCTTATCCCATACGTTAAAGGCAAACTATGATAGGTAACTCCCTCTTTTACTGAAACAGGGATTTGTGTACACACATAACAGTCTCTCGCATCTATAGTGTCAACATACTCACTCAGCAAGCGATATAAAACATTAGTAGATAGTTCCCTTTTCACGTTAGTTCCCTCATGCAAATATCTTGTATCCTGCTCAAACCTCTCCCAAGCTGTTAGTGCAACGGCGGTCTCAGGAATTGTAGCATTGTTAGTCTCGCTCTTGTCCACTAAAGGCATACCCACAATCAGAACTATAATGAATATCACACACACAACACCCAAAGCAACACCCAAACATTTACAACACCTACTTCCCCTATTATCATCTCTAGTTCTAGCCATGATCTGTAAAGAATCAGAAAGTGAAGTAATATTAGTTCAAACAACAACCAACCGAGGATGGCTGAAACTTATTATGATATTTCTTTTCAGCAAAGCTAAGCAAATTCTATCTCCTGCAATTATTTACAGCTTTCTCATTCACTCCCAGGATCCTTGTCAATTCAGGTTAGCAGCTTGTCAAAACCAGTTCTCAAAAGTCAATTCAGGTTAACAATGTCACATCCGGTAATTTTATCAGCCTCTTTTCTCAACTTTCTTCAAGTCAAATTTCTCAATTTCCTCAACACAGTCTCTTTCTCTGGCCAGACTCAGGAATCAAAGTACTGACCTGGGACTTCTCGATCAAAACAGAACGCCAAGAACTCTTGTTGCCATTCAGCTGACGTTGCGTATGCCCATTCAGGACTTGCGTATCTTCTATTTGCTACTCTCTTTCTTTTCAACTTGCGATCACCTTGTAACTCTTCCTCGCTCAGATCTTGTTTCCTTGTTGTGTCAACCACTTCCTCTATTGCATCTTCGACAACCACCTTTCCTTTAGTCACTTGCGATTCTGGCCACTTATCTCCTTTCAATGTCTCTCTGGTCTTTGATCTGCCTTGTGGCAACTCGTCGCCCTTCTCTGGTTCTATGGTGTTCTCTCTTGATGGATCTGCAGTTAGCTCAGGAGGAGTCGGGACACTTTGATTCTCTTCCGCCTCAACTCCCTTGCCTTCTGGGTCTGTCAGGGGCTCTACTTCAATTCCACGTCCGTCTGCTTCTGGGAGGACCTCCCTTTGACTCGGTCCTCCTGGCCCTTCAGTTGAGATAGGCTCACCGTCACCCCTCTGGGTCTCGTCGCTTATTGGAGTGACCAGGCCGTCCTCAACGGGCTCTCCTTTTGTCTCAGTTCTTCTTTGATTACTCGCCAACCCTGAGATTTCCTTCTCTGCTGTTGGTACTTTCAACAACTCAGCTTCCTCATCAGTTGGACACGTCACCTTTTTCGTATGACTGGCATGGATCCAGTTCGGAATTCCCGCACACCTCACAGCAGTAGTAGTCGTTAGTATTACTTGATACGGGCCCTTCCAACATGGCTTTAAACACGACTTCCTCATGTGTTTCTTGATGACAACCCAGTCACCAGCTCTCAGGTTGTGACCTGAATCATTTATCGGTGGCAGTATGGGGGCTTCCACCTGGTGAGAGAAAGAGCGGACCACGTCAGCCAGACCCTTGCAGTAGTCCAACACCATATCATCTGTGATATTCACAAGAGCATTTGCAGGTACTGCGGGCAGTCTCATAGCTCGGCCCATGAGAATTTCATGAGGAGACAGTCCTGTCTTCTTGTTGGGTATATTTCTCATTGACATTAGCACTAAGGGCTATGCATCAGGACATTTCAAATTTGTAACTGCGCACAATTTTGCCATTCTCGACTTCAGGGTACCATTCATCTGCTCCACTAATCCTGAGGCTTCAGAGCGGTAACTACAATGCAGCTTCTGCTCAATGTTCAATGCTGCACACAATAGCTTAACCACCTCGTTGTTGAAGTGACTTCCTCTATCTGATTCTAAAGAGATCGGAAACCCGAAAGATGGTATCAATTCCCTACGCGGCAGCTTTGCTACTGTGAGGCTGTCATTTCTACGTGTGGGGTATGCTTCAATCCAGTGACTAAAGATACACACAATCACCAGCACGTATCTCAGACCTCCATACACAGGCATCTCAATAAAATCCAATTGCATTCTGCTAAATGGACCTCCTGCTCTCCCAATGTGGCTCAAATTCACCACGGTCCCTTTCCCCACATTCATCTGCTGACAGATGATGCACCTGTGGCATATCTCTTCTGCAGCTTGTCTGAACTTTGGGTTAAACCAGTCAATTTTGACAACCTGATCATGGCATCTCTCCCAATATGTGCTTGACCATGGTAAAACCTTGCAAACTGTGACAGGAGACTGTTCGGCAAAGCCATTTTCCCCTCATCTGAAACCCACAAATCATCTGGTCTTTGTACACATTGCATCCTAACCCAAGAACGTTTCTCATCTTTACTGGCACGTCCCTGCAACAATTTTAATTCCTCCAACGTGTCAACCACCCTTAAAGCATAACCTGTGCATGTCTCATTTTCTGTTTCAGGTAACAATTCCCACTGATCCTTAAATGATATACAGTTCATTGCGCGAAACCTTGCGACTTGATCCGCATATCCATTTCCCATTGAGACAAAGTCTTGTGATTTCAAATGAGCGCTGCATTTCACCACAGGAATTTCATGAGGTAACTGAATCGCGTGCAACAACTCCTTCATTCTTTCACCATTTTTCACTGGAGAACGAGAAGAGGTCAGAAAACCCCTCTGTGACCATAGTTGGCCAAAATCATGGACAATTCCAAATCCGTACCTGCTGTCAGTCTATATTGTCACTCTCAATTCAGCAGCGGCATGGCAAGCTCTAGTAAGAGCAACCAATTCAGCGACTTGAGCAGAATATACTCTCTCAAGTCAAGACACTTCAAGGATACCAGTGATCGTACACACAACGTATCCAGCTCTCAGCACTCCTACTGAGTCTTGAGCCATCAACAAAGATAATTTTGTCATTTTCTTCCAATTGGGTATCTTTAATATCAGGTCTTGGTTTGGTGCACATTTCTGTTACCTCAAGACAATCATGTTCTACATCATCAGCATCCTCAACTTCTGTATTTTCATTTGGAAGCAAAGTTGCCAGGTTCAGCACTGTACATCTTTTCAACGTTACATTTGGTGGCCCCAATATAATCGTTTTATATATTTGTCAGTCTTGCATTTGTCATGCGCAGCGTTTTGGTGCGGGTTAACAAAATCTCAACCGAGTGTGGGACCATAACTGTCAAGGGATGTCCCATCACTATGCCTTCACATTGTGCGAGGTTTTGACCAACTGCTGCTATTGCACGCAGACAACCTGGTAAGGTTGCTGCAACTGGGTCCAAAGTAGCTGAAAAATATGCTACAGGTTGGTTTGCACCTCCATGGACCTGTGTCAGGACAGACAAAGAACATGCATCACGTTCATGACAGAACAGAAGGAAAGGCTTCGTGTAATCAGGCATACCTAAAGCTGGAGCCCTACACATGCAATCTCCTAGCTCAGTGAACACCTTCATTTCTTTCTCGGACAAGGTTATGACATCTGGCCCATCCTTAACCTCCTTAACTGTCAGTCTCACCAGTGGCTTGGAGATAACTGAAAAATTCGGGATCCACTGGCGACAGTAACCCACCATTCCCAGGAACATCCTAACATCTCTCTGTGTCGTTGGGGGATTCATCTGCAATAAGGCGGTCACCCACTCCTTGTATATTCTCCTTGACCCTTTCTCAATCAGATGACCTAGATATTTCACCTCTTTCTGACAGTATTGCAGCTTCTTTGGGGACACCTTATGCCCATTCTTTCCCAAATGGTTCAGCAAGACAATAGTATTGTACTTGCAATCATCTCTCGTTTTGGATGCAATCAACAAATCTTCAATGTACTGCACTAGAGTCGATTGAAAAGGCAATTCCAATGACTCCAAATCCTTCTTCAATATCTGATTGAAGATGGAAGGTGATTCCGAAAACCCTTGAGGAATTCGACACCAACTGTACAACCTTATCCAGGAATTTGAAACTGAAAAGAAATTGGCTGTCCTCATGAAGAGGTACAGAAAAGAAGGCTTGGGACAAATCAACAACTGAGAACCATTCTGCATCACATGGAACCTGGAACATGATCACAGCTGGATTTGGCACCACTGGGCAACATTTCACCACTATGTCATTGCTCTTTCTCAAGTCTTGGACAATTCGAACCTTCCCACAAGACTTTCTCAGTCCCATTATTGGTGAATTACACACAGTGCTCATCATTTCTTTCAAGACCCCTTGCTTCACAAAGTCTGCAATTATCTGCGTCACCTGTATAAGGACATCTTGCGCCATATGGTACTGCAGTACTTGGGGGAACACAGCATTTGGCTTCACACTAACTTTAACTGGATCTACTCCTTTTATCAGTCCCACTTCTTTTCCTGTCAAGTCCCACACTTTCTCTTTGACTGTCCCCTGCAAATCTGCTGGCAGATCAGTCACTGTAAACATTGGGAAGAAGCTTATCAGGGGGTACTCCTCATCGGTCGTCTCCGTCTCAGGTTCTGAGATCTGACCATCAGCTCCTTCATTGTCACTGTTTGTTTGTACCTCAATCCCCTCATTAGAGCAGGTGATATAATACCTCGTTTTGCACAGTAAGGCCCATATTTATACTTTTTTAGCACCGCATTTGCGTCGTTTTTTGATGCAAAATCAGCACAAACTTAAAAAATTCCATTGTATTTTCTAAGTTTGCGCTGATTATGCGTCAAAAAATGGCTCAAATGCGGCGCTATTAAAATATAGATATGGGCCTAAGTCTCTTCCCAGTAGGGACACAGGACTTGAATCGCAAACTACAAACCTGTGCAACCCCTGAAAAGTGCCAATCTCAACCTGAACCAGATCTGTAATCAGGTTAGTCAAGAGTTAGTTCGCCACTCCTACTACCTTTATTGTATGACCCGAAAGAGACAGCTTCTGCACTTCTGCACTTCTGACTGTAGAGCGTGTAGCTCCTGTGTCAACCAGGAACGAAACTTTGTGACCCATCACTTTCCCTTGCACGTAAGGTCCTCTCTGATCTACTTCTAGAGACGCTGCAAGCCTACACTCCTCACCATCTGAACTCTCATTCGACCATTCATCGTTTATTCCATTCTGACCAAGCAATTGCAACTGTTGTACTGCATTATTTTGACTCATTGCTTGACTTGTGACCTGTTGAGGAAGCATCACCTGTTGCTGTCCCATTGGTGCCATGGGCAACTGCAGTTGCTGTCTAGGTATCAAAGGAACCTGATGTTGCATCTGCTGCATCTGCACCGGTTGTACACGTGGCATCTGCACTTGTTGCATGGGTTGGAGACCCTGCATCTGAGCCATGTTATTCTGGATGTTCGGATTTGGACTTCCCATCCGTGGCCCTTTAACATTTTGAAATGCGTTAACATCATTGCTTTGTTGAACAACACCCTCCTGCACCATCATCGGGCATTCCCGCTTCCAATGTCCAACGCCCCCGCAAGCATGACAAGGTAACACCTTTTTCATCCCCTGCTCATCATTTTGAACCACTACCGTGTCCAGGTCTGTACCACGGTTCACAAAACCTCCTCGACCTCTGCCTCTCACTTGTGTCTGAAACATCTCATTTCCTTGTGCCCGTTGCACCATCTGCTGCAAACAATATCCCTGCATCCCTGCTTGTGCTGCCTTAATTTGCATCACCATCACTTTCTCCTTTAACTTTCTCTGCTTTAGCTCAATCTTGTCACTGCAGTATTTCGCATACTGCAACACCTCGTCAATTGGCTTTGCTTGCCAACAGATCAAATGATTCTTAATCATTTGACTAATCTCAGGTCTCAACCCTTCAACAAATCTGAACACAAGGTGATTCCTGTCCTTCGCCTCTTTAACATCTGTACCACTGCAGTGTTTGAACGCTTTCAACAACCTCTCATACTAGGCATGTATCGACTCCTTGGCCTCATGCGCTGTTTGATACATTTTTTGCCAACCAATGTTTTGCGGCGAAACCTTCTGCTTCAAAAACTCAATCACCGTATAGTAATACCTCATCACCTCAGGAGACGGTGCTCCTGTGACCCTGTCCCTTGCCGGTTCCGCGGTTGGCCAATCAACACTTCTCTTGCATTCGAGCCACAAATCAGCTGGAACTATGACCTCAAAGAGAGTATTCAGGTCTTCCCAAAGACACTTCGCAAGCTTCACAAACCTGTCCGTCTGCTGATACCATTCTATCGGCTTCTCCCTCAGCCTGGGGAAGTCGTTGGTGAAAGACAGAATATCACCTCTAGACCATGGTACATGGACAAGAACACCTCCTGCCGTCTCTCTCATTGGTAATATGTTTATTGTACCGGTATCCAGCACTGGCTTTGCCTGCTGCTGCTCTGAGCAGTCACTTTTCCTCTTATCTCTTTTCTTTGCCCATCTGCCTTCCCACTTTTCTAATGCTCCCCAAACTTGTGCACTCTGCAGTATTTCTTTAAGGTGTGCCTTCATTCCAGTAGATCTCATGTGATCAAAATCCTTAGGTTAGAAATCTAACCTGTAACTTCTCTTTAGGTGTTTAGTATTGTCTAAGTCTATGCCATATTTATCTGCCAAGTTTGCCAACCGCTGGTGCACTTTGCTCACTTCTTTGGTTATCTTTGGGCACAGATACCTCAATTCTGCTTCAGTATATGATTCTAGCCTGTTTACTCCCATGCACCCCTCAACTAGCTCAGCTGCTTCCATGCCCAACCTCACAAAATTCAGGTATTCTTCTCTCTCCGACCGCTCTGCTATTGCAGGAGTAGTCTGTGGTGAATTTATCTTGTCTACCCATTCGTTCAGTTGTTGCGCAGTTAAACCTTGCAGTGAGATATTTCCAGCCTGCATCATTGGTGTTTGCGGCACATTCACACTTGGGATCTGCGGATTCAGCAGTCCTAACCCTGATTGTCTCATGTTATCCGGAGGAATCCCAATCAGACTGAAGTCTAATAGGGACCTAGATCTCTCTATTGTCAGATCCACTGGAGTTATCCCTTGAGAGCTCCCTACGAACCCTCCTCTTGTCAACTCTTGGGTCATTATTCCCTGATCACATATGCTAGGCTTTGCCTGTGCATACAATGGTACTGGTGGACCAACTGTGATAGGCAAGGATATGGCGGCTGGTGACTGCCTGCTTCACAAAGCCTGTGGAGCATTAGCTCCCATATTCTGATTCATTATGGGTGCCATGGCTGACTGCGGTCCTGCGACCGAAGTGTAATTCAGAACCATCCGTTGCTGCGCCTGGGGCAGTAAAAGTGGAGTTGGCTCAGTCAGTACCAACTTTGGTCTTGTGTATGTCGGATCAGACGGCACCATTAGACTCGTGGTAGTCTCTAATACCGGGACATCAGGGTAAAGTCTCCGAATTGGTGGTGGCTGCAGCTGTGTCTGGATCTCTGGAGCAGCAGACACACTGACACTATTCTGTATCGGAATTGGAGTTGCAACAGTGTTTACCTGTACCTGGGTTGTTGTTCCCTGATTCTGTGTCGAATTTACAGGACCTGCTCTAGTACTTGGTCTATTGTCATCTATGGAGTATGGTGGCGTACGATCATGTAGCAACTGATTAAGGAACTCATCGTCTGAGTCACTGCATATGCCCAGGACTTCTTAGTCTCTTTTCCTTTGCTAGAACCCTTGTCAGTCTTACAAGTGGCTTTCCCTCCTTGTGTTCCGCATTCTTTAGTTATTTTTGGAAACATCCTAACTCCGTCCATTATTTCTCTTCTCCATATCCTATGCTCGCTATCCCACCTAGCCTCCACTAGTGTCTTTTCCGCTTTCTCATTCTCCTCTCAAACTTCTGTTGCCATTGATGTATGGCCATCAGTTCCCAAATCGCTAACGCCTCTAACTGTGCTGGCCTCAGAGGTGGCTTTAGCTCATTTAACACCTTCCGCAAATTCTCCAAAATCATTATATTGAATGTCCCGTGCTCCGGGAATGTGAAACGCCCATCTTTCTCTATCATTTTGCACCATTGCTTTAGCCAAAGACATGGCACGACTCCCCTCTCCTCCATTACGGCGTAAGCCGGTGTATCCTCTGGCGGTGTAGGCTCCCCTGCACTTGCGGTAATGTACACATCTCCCCTCAAAGCGCTCTTTAAAGCCTTGAAAAACTTCATTTTTGCATCTTTTACTTTGTTAACAATCATATCAGGAAGTGACTTTAATTCCCAGAACTCTCTTCGCTCACCTTCTCAACCAATTGCCTCTCACGGACGGCTGCCAATTCGTGCGCGACCCTTCTCACTAACCGACCTATCCCAGCGTGGCTCCAATGACGTCACACTCACACACACTACGGCTGACAACGTCTTGCAGCTTGTCTTCCTCACTCTCAATTCACACAAAACTAATGCAATATATTGCGAGCACTAACAAAATCTCTAATTTGCCGGTCTACTGAAGGAAGGGTAACACAATGGCTTCAGAACTTTACAGAGATTTTGCTTTTAGCCTCGGCCGCTACTCTCTCCTTCTCAGATCCCGCACTCGCAAGCAAAGTTTGACCCGCAAGTTTTACTCTCGACTTGTCAATGGTTTGTCCTAGTGCACTTTAGAACTCACCAAATCTCCATCGAAGTTTTCATTCACTCACTTTGACTCAAACTCGACTCGTCAACCACGCCCGATTGACCTATTAAACCACGCAAATTACAACATAAACCATCAATATACTCCGGAGTCTTAAACCCAGCAGGGTCCGTACATCACCAACAACCACGTGGACAATTTTTTAGCACAAAGCGCCACACTCACATGAAGTTCGCCGACTTCCCTACTCTCATACTGCGGAGTACGCACACTCCTACTAAAACATTACCTGGCCTAAATTCTAACAAACCTCACGATTCACCTGCGGTATGCATAAGCTGTGCAAGCGCAAACCCTACGCCACTCACTCTATCACTAGAACGCCAAGGACATTCCCAACTCACTTCAGCAAGCTCCAAGATGCCGGGAAAGTCATTTGGGACTTAGGGGCACATCATCTCTCCAATTTTAATTATTTCAAAACAATTTTCAAACAATGGTCCCTTGTCCTAGGCCCCAAAGGGCCGAAACCGTCCTCTGCTACCAGAAATTGATAACGCGTCCTGACCTTGATAATTTACTTATAAGGGGACTCATTTTAGGCCAACAAATCTTTTGACCATGTTTGGGGACTTCCCAGGACGAGATATCCGGTAAGCATTGCAATCAATAGATTTATAACCTCATAAATTTTCACAATAACTAATCAATCAAATTAATCAATATCATATAATGAGAATCAAGCACACCATGACCTTTCAGCCACAAATAACTACACAAATCTAATAAGAGTTGATATATTTATTGCCTATTAGTTACAATCTATTATCATATTCATTAGTCTCAATGTCAGTAAACACATCAAAACCACTATAATCTGGCAACTTGAGTAAGACTTTATCAAAGCAAAGATCATGAACATTAGCACAAAGCACGACGTAAACATGAATCAACTTTAGCAGAGTATCACTGGCACGTTATGCAACAAAGCAAGAATTCAGTCATTTGTCTATTTGCATCCATTATTAGTGAACTCCTTAACTATCCTCAAACTAGCATCAGCATGTTGGGCTTCATGCAAAACAATTTAGCAACACGAATTTGGAAAACATCTAACTATGGCCTCTACCAAAAAGCAGTTGGTACCTAGAAAGAAAGGCAAACAGACAATTTACATAGTATTATCAGATAGTTACCCATCCAAATGGGTCAGCATACAGCGTCAGCCTACGTCCTCAGGACATCTGTTGATTCGCCATCAGCAGCCAGCATAGAATAGACAAGTCTCAGTAGGGCATAGTTAAGAATAGGATTCTTCCCTCATAGGGAGGAGAAGTAAGTATCAGGCAAAGAGGATGGTTTAGAGTAACAGACAAAAGTATCTCAGCATAACAAGAATGATAAAGACATGGAACGAGGAGGAAGAATGGCAGAGTAACGGCTAGGAATGGCTAGAAATTACGAGTTCTCCTCGGGTCACGTTGTTATATCAAATCTGTCTAGCAAGTCTCTAATTCCTCATTAGATCGATTTTGGTGCATCATTATCTCTGTCCAATAGTCCTTTTCACACCTTACTAGAATTTTCATTTAACACAGTTCTCATGCAGTTTATTGGCTCCTGTGATTGACGTCTTCATCGGGTGGAATGTCAGGTAAGAAAAGTTACACTTGTCGCTCCAGTCAGTAGTTCCATTGTTTTCCCTAGTCCAGGTGACCTTGCACCTGTTGCGAATTACACTCTTGCGTTCGGCAAGAATGTCTCCTTGAGCAAGTCGGGTCCGATGAGAAAGAATTTACTACAGCTGCACACATATTATCTCCAGCTTCTGGAAAAGTACAGCTTTCTTGTCCTTCAGGAAAGCAGCACATTGCACGTTAGAAAAACACACGATTAATATGAGACCAGGCAGCTAGGCGTAGACCCTTGCTAACTAAGGCCTAGTGATTTATTTTAGCAAACCTTAATACATAATTCTTAGTACGAGTACAAAATCATACATTAGTACATTGTTAATTCACCATTAGTCAATTTCATCAGTCATCGTATACATTGGTGGCCACTACCCGTGGGCACGTTTCTAACGCGTACATTATGTTTCTCTAGGTTATCATATTTTCTATGCAGCATCATTACACATTATTTTGCAAGCTTTTCATGTTAATATTGAATATAAAAGACACACTCCAACAGCTGTCAGTCAGTGCTTAATGTGTAACTAAAAATGCGCCGGTGCCCAAAGCCCGCCTATTAAACACAGGGCTGCTGCAATTAAATGTGCGAACACAGAATTCTGAGGCGGTAATGTTGAATCCATCTCAAGCCTCTTCAATCCAATTAAAGCCACTCCCTGCCCCCCAGTCAGCTCACTCTGGGATCTTTCTGCTTTTTCCCTTTGTGACGCTTTTACGTTTTTCTCTTCCTCCATCTTTCCCATAAGTCTTTTGCTCGCACTAAATGCTTGAGGCCGAAAATTAAGTGCCGGATGAAAGGAACAGTCGCCGCACAATTGAATGTAGAAATGTTGTTCCTTTATTAAGTTCTATAAAGGAGACAGCTCAATGCTTCCGTCCGCCCTCCACCGATCTTCACACCAACTGGCACAACATTCCCTAACGCCGTATCAACATCCTGCATTCTAGAGTTACCTCGCTCATCGGTTCCACTACGCTAGGAACCCGAAGAGCGAGAGAACCTAAACCCAACACATCTCTTCCCTTTCAATGGTTAAAGCAAATAAATTTCAAAACAATGTAAATCACACAAATAAATGAATACACAACATTAACACAATAGTAGCACAAGAAATGCAACAAAATTCATAAATTCAGAATATCACATTAACACATGTAATCCACGAACCTCTTAGGAAGTTTAACAGTTCTAGATGAGTGTCTGCAAGGGAGTATTGGTGAATTGACTGTTTTATAGGTGTGGTTACCAGAGCGCATATTGTAGTCATCAAATCTCTTTGGTGGTTTCACAATTCTTTTAGGAAATCTAACAATTTCTGTTGCATCAGGAGATTGAGCTGTTGCATCATGCAACTCTGCTCTTGAACATTCAACACGCACACCACCACCATCCCCATCCTTGACACAACTCGCTACCACAGAGTTGGTAAGAGATATTTTATCCTTGTTCCACCATTTACCATCATCAAGTTTAACAGCACTGGTACCTAGTTGGACTATTTTCTTGCCACTGGAAAATTTAGACAGGCCAGTGGATCTCGGACACTTCACCCGCACAGTATCACCAACCTTCCAATCAAACTTGCGGCGGTGAGAAACTTCCGAACTCTGCACATACTTTTGTTGTGCAACTTGTTGTCTCTCCATAACACCATCAACCTCGTGCCAAGGAACACAAAAACGACCCATCCATCCCCTGGTTAATTTTGAAGATGGAACTCGACCTCTTAATAACACAAAAGGTGATACTTGTGTATCTGAGTTGTTAGTGGTGCGTATGGCCCACAACAATTTATGCAATTCATTCTCACAATGCAAACCACTCGCTTTGGACAATTGAATGTTGTCCTTGAGGACCCTGTTGAACCTCTCTACCAACCCATTGCTCCTAGGATGGTACAAGGAAGACTTGGAATGTTTGATTCCCAAGAAATTCACAAACTTCCCAAATTGCCCAGAAGTAAATTGGGGGCCTTTATCAGTCAAGATTTCGTCAGGAATACCTTCCCTAACAAAGATCCCTTCTAACCACAGGACCACATTATTAGAATCAGGAGCCTTAACAAATTTCACCTCTGGCCATCTACTGTAAAAATCAATGAGAACTAACCCATATTCCTGGAAACCACAAGATAAGCTCACAGGACCAATTATATCAATTGCCAACTTGCTCCAGGGTTTATCAGGGACACATATGGCTTCTATAGGGCTAGGAACTGTGGTTTGAGACTTGTCACTGGTTGCGCAATAAACACAATCCCTTACGAAGTGTTCAACGCATTTATCCGCTCCAGGCCACCAGAATCCTTCTCTGACTCTCCTTTTCATGGCGCGCATGCCAATGTGACCCTCATGCGCCAAACTCAAAACCCTTTCCCTCATACCATTCGGCACAACTAACAATTTAGATCTAAATAATTAACCATTGATCACTGACATCTCGTCAAAAACATGCTTATACTTATCCTTGAGATCACCATTAGGAAACCACTGTGACCACCCCATCACAACACCTTGCACTATAGACTTGAAATCTTGGTCCTCTTCACAAGCTACCCTCCATTCTTGTTCAAGTAACGCTCCGCTCAACTGCTCACCTATTACACAGACAACAATCTCATCATCATCATCCTTAGAATTGAGCCACGTAGATGTATCTTCTAATGGTTCAGTGGTCACCAATCTGGATAAACAATTAGCCAAAATATTTTTTTTACCAGGTACGTATTCTAACTTAAAGTTGTGTTCCCGTAATTTGTATTGCCACTTAGCAATCCGGGGAGTCGCCTTCTCCGCACCTTTGGTTGTAAATAGTTGGACCAAAGGCTTGTGATCTGTTCTAACAGTGAACCTTGTACCACACACGAATTGCCTGAAATGATTGATACCCCACCAGCATGCCAAGGCCTCACGTTCAATCACAGAATAGGTCGCTTCGGCCCCTTTCAAACTTCTAGAGCCAAATGCAACAACTTCCTCCCTGCCACCCCTTTTTTGCAACAAAACAGCTCCTAAATCTTTTTGGCTGGCATCAGTCATAATGATAGTGTCATCTCTAGTATCAAAAGGTTTTAAGGGAATAGCTTGAGAAATATCTTTCTTAATATTACTAAATTTGTGGTCGCAATTCACATCCCATACAAATTTAACGTTCTTTTTTAGTAGACTCCTCAGATGGTACGTTTTTTCCGAACAATTGGGTACAAATTTAGCATAAAATTCAATTAAACCCATGAAGGATCTCAATAGGTCTTTGTTTTCAGGGCAACCAAAATCCTGAATAGCTTTCACCAAACTCATCTTGGGTTTGAAGCCATCTGCTGACAACTCAAATCCAAGGTAATTCACTGTAGATACTCCATTTACACTTACTCGAGCTGAGAGTTACACCCTTGAGTTTCAACACATCCAGTACTTCATGCAATCTTTCATCATGTTCACACGTATCTTTCCCATAAACTAGAATGTCATCCTGAAACGCCATCACACCACGCATACCTTTGAACATGCTTTCCACTATCCTCTGAAAGACCCGAGAAGCAGAAGCTAACCCAAATGGCATGCGCTTAAATTGAAACAACCCAAAAGGAGTGATGAAAGCGGTGTAATGTCTGGAACTTGGATGGAGATTAATCTGGTGATAAGCAGACGTCATGTCAAGCAAAGAAAATAGTTTACCGCCCTTAACAGAAGATAAAAGTTCTGAAATGTTGGGAAGAGGGTATTGATTGACCCAAATTTGATCATTGAGATCGCGTAAATCTACACACATTCTCAACATTCCATTCGCCTTGCAAGCTAAAACTACTGGCGCCACCCAATCTGAGGATTCAATAGGTTCAATTATGTCTTGTTCACACAGTTTGTCCAATTCTTTACCAAAATCTTCCCTTAAAGTGAAAGGAACGTTTTGCACCTTGTGTACCTTCGGTTGGGCATTACTTTGAATTTTGATTCTGTGTGAGAATCCCTTAAACAAACCTACTTTGTCATTAAAAATTTCAGGATAGCGTGACTCCCACTCCACACACATTACAGATGATACCAGCATGAATTCACTTTGTGTTATAACCTGTTCAGGGTTATTGGGGTCCAAAACTAGTTCCAACTTACCCTGATCAAACCACCCCAACAGACAAGCATTATCCTTGGCAACGTATATGGTGGCTGAAGTGGAGTTATTCTTGAACTTAAGGTTAGCTTGGAACTCCCCAATAATATCAACAGATTTCCCACCATAACCAATAGGATGAATACGTGACTGGTTTAAAGTGATCTCACGACCTCTAAACAGTTCATTCCACTTAGTGTCACTCAAGAGAGTAGAGGGAGATCCAGAATCAGCCATCATCTGAACCTGAATTCCATTCACCTCAACCAAACAAAAGGGTCTCTTAGTACAATTGAACAAAATATTATTACTCACTACAAACACTTCCTCTTCCTCACTACTGTTAGAAGAAGGGGAACCATTCGTATCAACACTGTTTACTTTGCAAGTGTCATGTTTGTCTGATTTGTAAGATCTATTAGCTTTACACACTCTTGCAAAATGGCCCCTCTTATAACATTTGGCACAATTTTTATCAATAGCTGAACAGAACTTAGCATTTCCCAAATGTGCAGTGCTACCTCATCTATAACATTCTAATAACTTAGTAACTTTCTTATCCGATTTTCCACTTGTTGGTTGAGGTACAAATCCTTTGTAGTTCTTTTTAAGTCTAGTCTTAACTGCAAATACATCAGACTTCGGAGAAAGGAGTTTCTTGTCGGAAATAGATATTTGTTCCATAAAGGAAGCTGTACTTTCAATTCTGGTGGCAATTTCCAACGCTTTCTGCAGAGTTAAATTGGGCGTAGATAATAGAGCCTCCTGCACCTTCTTATTATTAGTTTTCTCCACAAGTTGGTCCCTAATCATTTCTTCTTCGAATTCCTTATAGTCACAGGAGACCGCCAATAATCTCAAAGCACCAACATAGCTAGATGCAGTTTCGCCGTCAGCTTGAACTCTTTTGTAGAATTGATGTCTCTCCAAAGTAACATTCCTGCACCTTTTAAATCTAGTGTCCAGAGACTTGATAGCAGTCTCATACTCATCTTCAATGCTATCACCTTCGCCTACTGCGGTTACAACTGTCACCTTTGGAATATATTTTAAAATTTTACACCCTTCGTTGCCCAAACAATGTCTTAATATCGCAAATTTCCTCTTGTGAGTGAAAGATTCACCCTCAAGGGCATCCAAATATGCTTCGAATGCCTCCTTCCATTATTCCCAATCAGCATCAGGGGAAGCTGGATTCGGAACAAAAGGAGGGGGAGGAGAAATAGATTGTTGCATTTTGTTTAACACAACAATGATAGAAAAAAACAAAATGTCACTATTCCCCCAAAAATAAGTTAATATGAAATTAAAGATGTGCACATCACATCACCGTAAACACAGACTCACGAATTCAATAAAGCTGTGACATAACGCAGGATACAATAAGTGCAACAAAGTAAGTTGGAACAATAATATAACTTGACACTAAGCGGAATATCTAAATGGAAGGAGAAGCTGTCATAAAATGTCTTCTCATACAGGTAAATTAAGAACCATCAGCAGTCAGAAAATTTGTAAAATCCCAAACGTGCCGTAGTTAAGACAGCACGATCTGCTTTCAAGGAATTAACTTGGAACTGGCGTCTCCGGCGTCTCCGTTTCCTTAGAAACGCAAACTGGAGGGACGTAGATATCCTCGGCGTGACAGCGCGCTCCGCTCTCGAGGAATGGCGTCTCCGTATCCTTGGAAACACCAGCGCGCTCTTCTACAGCGTGACGTTTCCCTGCCAACGCTCGTGAAGTACGAGCACGTCAAGTTCAAACGGCCGCGTCACAACATCAGATAAGGTAAAAGAAAAAATAGATAAAAACGAGACGCGCGATGGACAGCAGCCAAATAATAGAGTCGCACAACGGTCCGCAAGATAAAAATAAAAATAAAAAACTCCTGACTCCACGCGATTCCTGAAAAATGAAATTCTTCAAAAGTAAGGAGATGGGAATCTTCAGCAGGTAATCCTCGTCGCCACTGAAAGGAACAGTCGCCGCACAATTGAGTGTAGAAATGTTGTTCCTTTATTAAGTTCTATAAAGGAGACAGCTCCTCGCTTCCGTCCGCCCTCCACCGATCTTCACACCAACTGGCACAACATTCCCCAACGACGTATCAACATTCTACATTCTAGAGTTACCTCGCTCATCGGTTCCACTACGCGAGGGACCCGAAGAGCGAGAGAACCTAAACCCAACACTGGCCCTCAAAACTAAGTGCCAGTGTTCAGCGCCGGAAACAACAAGCACAAATTAGGCACTTCTGTCTGGTCAAAAGTTCATAATTACATGCAGCATTCACAGTAACTTTAAGAGAACCAGCAGGCTTCTATTACTCAGCAGGCACTGTGCTGGCAGATTATCTCACAGCCGCATTTCTTTTTGCTAGCTCTTGCTGATTAGACGCCAGAGTACTTCATGGTTACAAATCTATCTTTTTTCTGAGTTGTTTTTTTTTCCAAATTTTTATCTCAAAACATTGTTTGACATTTTTTGAAAATACCTAACATCTTTTTTGCTTTAAACACATCAGGAGAATGTTTCTTCAAAAATGGCTTTGCTGCGTGTGTAGTGCCCCCCCCGTAAGAGGAAGAAGACTGCTTTTGACATACATGCCCTTTGCGTGGTCTGCCTACCTCCATTGTCAAAGAATATCCTTTCTGTTAAAGAAAATAGCAAAAAGAGTGAGCAAGGACAGAGAGAGAATTTGCCTGAGAGGGAAGCTGGAGAAAGTCAGTGCTGGAGAAGAGAGAAAAAAGCAGAAAAGAAAAGAGGGAGCTCTCTGAAATGCACCAGCAGTCAATGAAAAGGACACCCTCAGAGGGCAATACAGGGACAAACAACATAAAAGGCGGCATCTCCATCAGTCCTAACACTCCTGTCACGTAGGCAAGTATTTGTCGAAGTCGAGACCATGGGCACTGAAGTATTTGTTGTCAAAAGTCTCAATGGTAACACCCAACACTTCATGTACCACCTATAGTTTTTCGGTACCTTTGCCGTCAAGACCATCAATGTAAAAATCACCACACTCAGTTTCAATGCCCATGGGTTACCAAGGTATAGGACTGACACATATCAGACCTGAGTCGATAAACTCAACATCAGCAACTCGCAGACCCGATGGTTGAACGCTGAAATATTCTTAAGCACCATCGACGTTGAAATAACACCATATCTCAGCACAATAATGTCTCTATCACTCCAGTTGACTCTGGACATTGAGAGACACTTAACGTTGAGACATTGAATTGCGACAATCTTCTCAGTGTCTTCAGAACATTCTGTTGAAGCTGATCCTATGGAAAAACTAGTTATTCCAAAGAGACCTAGGCTAAATATTCTAGCAGAAATCCCTTACAGGTTCCTCTTCAATCTTGCAGCATTCTCTGAACTGCTAGTTCCTCATAGTGTTCACACATGTGGTTAAGGAGGCTCGAACAACCAATATTTTGGATATCAACAGGGGACATGATAACCACCTGCATCGCAGAGACTGCTGGTTTAAGCTCTGATGTTAATTGTCCTAAATGAACAAACCAAATTCCACAGTTACAGTATTTTAAACAATAGCGAGGAGAAAAGGAAACTTAGGGTATGTGAGGCGACTCAGGCGAGTGCTGTGGTGGAAGCAATGTAGGGGGATTTGAAACGTAACAGTGGTGTTGAGCAGTGACGTAATTAGAGAGTGGGCTGGGAGGTGAAGGTGAGCAGTAAAAGGCTCACGAGAAATGCCTCCCGGCAGCAGAAACCCAAAGGCAAGGCCAGCAAGCCCCACAAAAAGCTCGCAAAGAGCTTGGAGTTGATTGGTGCGGGTTTCAAACCCACCAATGGAGGGCCAGTGCCAGCTGGGAGGCCACAGTAGTCCAAGGCGTGGAAGGCACGCAACGGTGGAAGTGGACCATCGGAGGGCCCGCTTAACAATTGTGGGGCAGGCTGCAGGATCAGCGGTGTGCAGCGCAAAAGACAGTTGGCCTGGACACGAGGCAGCTGGTACCCAGGCGGAGGTAAAGAGGTGGGCGTGCAGCGACATCGTGGAAGGAGAGTGATACCGCTGCTGTTGTGAAGTGAGGAGTGGGTGCCCCATGTGTGCCTCCAGCAACGTGAAGGGCGCAAAAGGGTGCACTGCCCGCAACAGTGAGAAGCATGCCGCTGCCGCAGCAGGAAGCAAACTAAAATCAGGTAAATAAACAGTAAGAAAAATAGTGCAAACACTGTAGAATACAATAGGATGCAACAGGCCTAGGGGCAACACAAACTATATACTCTGAAAGTGGAATGCGAACCACAAATGGACCCCTAGGCTAGTGTAGTGTGTAGAGAGTTGCTGGGAGTGTAAGAAAAGACTAAGGGTGTCCAAGATACCCCACCCCAAGACCCTGAAAAGTAGGAGTAAAGTGATACTACTTCCCCAGAAACATACTAAACTTGTGATAGAGGATTCTGCAAAGAACACAACAGACTGCAAAGCACTGAAGACGGATTCCTGGACCTGAAGACCTGCAAAGGAAAGGGGCCAAGTCCAAGAGTCGTGAAAGTGTCCGAAGGGGCAGGAGCCCAATAAACCCCGGATGAAGGTGCAAAATGGCTGCCTCCAGATTGAAGAAGCTGAAGATTCTGCAACAATGAAAGGTGCTAGGAACTTCTCCTCTGTGCAGAAGATGTCTCACGGAGTGCTGGAGGATGCAGCTTTTTGGAGAAAGACCACAAACAAGCCTTGCTAGCTGCAAATGTCACGGTTAAAGAAAAAGGGTGCTTCCCAGGCCCAGGAAGGACCAGGATGTCGCCACTTGGGAGAGGAGACAGAGGGGGCCCTCAACAACACAGAGAGCCCACGCACAAGAAGGCAGCACCCGCAGAAGTCCTTGAACATGGGTTCAAGAAGACTGAGCACGACGGTCGTCTCAACACTACAAAAGAGGGTCCCACGAAGCCGGAGGTCAACTCAGGGCTTTGAGCAATGCAGGACGGAGTGCTGGGGACCTGGGCTAGGCTGTGCACGAAGGATTCCTTGCAAAAGTGCACAGAAGCCCTAGCAGCTGCAGTTCACACAGTGCACAGGATTACTGTTTGGAGAGGGGAGGCAAGAACTTACCTCCTCCAAATTTCGACAGTTGTACCACTGTACCGTCTGGGTCACTTGGGTCCACCACCTGTGTTCCAGGGGCCACACTCATCAGGATGAGAGGGGTCCCAGAGTACCAGTGACGCTGAGGTTTGGTGCCTGCTGGAGCAGAGGAAAGATTCCGTCAACCCAGGGGAGATTTCTTCATGGCTTCCAGTGCAGGATGAAGGCAGACAGACCCCAAAGCATGCACCACCAGGAAAAAGTCAAGAAAGCTGGCACGATTAGGTGCTACAATGTCGCTGGCAGTCTTCTTGCTACTTTGTTGCAGTTTTGCAGGCGTCCTGGAGCAGTCAGCGGTCGATCCTTGGCAGAAGTCGAAGAGAGAGGTGCAGAGGAACTCTGGTGAATTCTTGCAAGTCGTTATCTGAGGAAATGCCCACTGGAGAGACCCTAAATAGCCCTCAGAGGAGGATTGGCCACCTAGTCAGGTAAGCACCTACCAGGAGGGATCTCTGATGTCACCTGCTGACACTGGCCACTCAGAGGCCTCCAGTGTGTCCTCACACCTCTAGATTCAAAATGGCAGAGGTCTGAGACACACTGGAGGAGCTCTGGGCACCACCCCTGGGGTGGTGATGGACAGGGGAGTGGTCACACCCCTTTCCTATGTCCAGTTTTGCGCCAGAGCAGGGACTGGGGGTTCTGTGAACCGTTGTAGACTGGCTTATGCAAGGAGGGCACCATCTGTGCCCTTCAAAGCATTTCCAGAGGCTGGGGGAGGCTCCTCCCCAGCCCTTAACACCTATTTCCAAAGGGAGAGGGCGTAACACCCTCTCTCAGAGGAAATTCTTTGTTCTGCCTTCCTGGGACTGGGCTGTCCAGACCCCAGGAGGGCAGAACCCTGTCTGTGGGGTGGCAGCAGTGGTAGCTGCAGAGAAAACCCCACAGAGCTAGTTTGGCAGTACCCGGGGTCCATAGTGGAGCCCCAGGGATGCATGGGATTGGCACCCCAATACCAGATCTGGCATGGGGGGACAATTCCATGATCTTAGACATATTACATGGCAATATTCGGAGTTACCATTGTGAAGCTACATATAAGTATTGACCTATATGTAGTGCACGCGTGTAATGGTGTCCCCGCACTCACAAAGTCCTGGGAAATGGCCCTGAACTATGTGGGGGCACCTTTGCTAGTGCAAGGGTGCCCTCACACTTAGTAACTTTGCACCTAACCTTCACTAAGTGAGGGTTAGACATACAGGTGACTTATAAGTTACTTAAGTGCAGTGTAAAATGGCTGTGAAATAACGTGTGCATTATTTCACTCAGGCTGCAGAGGCAGTCCTGTGTAAGATTTGTCTGAGCTCCCTATGGGTGGCAAAAGAAATGCTGCAGCCCATAGGGATCTCCTGGAACCTAAATACCCTGGTACCTAGGTACCATATACTAGGGAATTATAATGGTGTTTCAGTGTGCCAATTAGAATTGGTGAAAATGGTCACTAGCCTTTAGTGACAATTTTAAGGGCAGAAAGAGCATAAGCACTGAGGCTTGGTTAGCAGAGCCTTAGTGACACAGTTAGTCACTACACAGATACACACATTCAGGCCACAAACTATGAGCACTGGGGTCCTGGCTAGCAGGATCCAAGTGAGACAGGCAAAAACAAACTTACATATATGTAAAAATGGGGGTAACATGCCAGGAAAGATGGTGCTTTCCTACACAGGTGTATTGTAAACGTCTTCTCCTTTAATTTCTTGAAGAGAATGAGCAGGTGAGGGGCCTGAAGCGGCCAGGGAGTTACGCGTGCAGCAGCATCGCAGAGAGCAAAGCGTGCTCCTGCTGCTGCTGGGAGGCATTGAGAAAGTGCAGCACCTGCACCACAGAGCACACTAAGGGCTGGCTGGCCATGCCGCAGGGCTGGGTGCAATTTCAGGGAAAAACTATAAGCAGTGGATTGAATTGAACAATTATAGCACAATAATATCCAGGCTATTCACAGGAGAAATGGCTGTGCGAACCGGGCAGTGGAAGGGCCTGCTGTTAAACCAGGATATTTCCAAGGCATAATAAGAAGGCTTAACATAGAGAGTAAGAGTGAGCAAGATGGCAAAGCGGGAGAGGAAGTGCCCAACGAGGCTGGCAGACTACGACAGCGGGCCATTTTCCAAGCGGAGATCGCAGGGGAACCCAAGGGTGACGTTGTCACCAGAGCTAGACGATGACCTGCAAGTAATGCAAATGGCGGCAAGGCAATTGGTAGTGCAAAAAGGGAAAGCATAAGTGGATGCACAGGTTTTGCAATCAAAAGACCAGGATCAAGGACAAGGGGGACCAAAACAACCGGGACAGAAGCCAGGACATAGGAGCATTAAGCCAGGCCTCGCACCAGAGCAGAGGAGGCTTGCATCCAAAACAGCAGCATATGCAAAAAAGACCACTGAGTTTCACAAGCGATGTAGGGGGATTTGAAACATAACAGTGGCATTGCACAGTGGCATAATTAAGCCCCCCGAGGTGCAGGGGCTGCTCCAGGTGGCCCTCAGCACAGTACACTGTGCATGGACAGCTGGCCCCTGACTCGGTTCAGGGGGATGGGGCCCCCTCAAGGTACTTTGCAGGAGGTCTCCCTCAAGTTTTTTTATGCCACTGGTGTTAAGGACTGGGGTGGGGTAACTTTACTGAAGGAGTACAGCAGAACAGAGGAGGCTGGATTAAACAGTTTAAGAAAGCGAGGGAAGTCACAGCACATGAGGAGTTGGAAGAGGGAGCTTGAAATGCATGCCCTCACAATGAGTGCTGGATAACAATAGAAGTCCCCTCTAATACGCAGTGGAAGCTTGCAGCTTATCATTTCATTACACTGAGCTTGAAATACTCCTGGGCGGGACGGACACAAGAATTGGCCATAGAACTGAAAGGAGATAACCGAGATAGACAGCAAAGCTATCCACTGATGAACAATGGGCTGACCCAATCACATATTGGTAAACTGTTTGCAGCCGGCCCTAAAAAGTGCTTCACATTTTCAAGCTTGACTTATGAAGCTGTTACTGCTTTATGAATATTAAGGAAACATTGAAACCTTTGTTTAGTAACAGAATATGTTAACATTTAAAGAAGTAATACAATATCACATTTCTATGAGGATTCAATTAAATCATTTATCGGTCCACGCTTTGTGTTTACTTTAGAAAACAAAGAGCTTAATAAGGTTAAAAGTATGTTTTACCACACTTCCTTACGTTTTGCATTTGCAAATAGAACTATGTCTAAACCAGTTTTTGTTTTTGTTTTTGTTTTGTTTTATTTTATTGTTTTCTTGTCTCCAGTTACTGGAATCCAGACGGGGCGTTTGAAGCTGTTTGCACAAGGGATTGTCATATTGCTTTAGGTCTTCATCTGCTATTTATTGTATTGACGTTTGTTGTAGATATTATTTTCCAAAACATTGTCCAATCCCCATATGTATTTTGAGGACGAATGCTTACAATACCTAAAACTTTTGGTGAATGGCTGAGCGAAACCTTTGTAAAAACGTTAAGCCCATTGTTAATACATATAACATGTTACGTTTTATTTAACATAACTTGAAAGAACTGTATGTTGTAAACTCATTAAAAAAGCCTTTTAGGTTTGATTTTTTATTATTGTTTTTTTAACCACTTTATGCAATAAATGTCTCGGATATATTCTTATCCTTTACACGAAATGTGCAGTGACTCAGAAAGTCATATTCCGAAATAAAACATAGTACAACGGTTAATCCAAGTATTTTATAACATTATCACAACCCATTCATTAGTCCTCAACCAATGTAAAAGGAACCACAGTGACTACTTGGGAGCCCATGGAGGAAAGAGAATGGCAGCAGAGGCACGTGGCAGAAAGTTAACATCAGCTAAAAGGTGAAGGCAGCATCCCTCATCCCAGTGTGCCCTCCCTGATAATGAGATCCATCCCTTAACTTGGATAACCTGACTCTCCTCTTGGCGGCAAAGATGCAAAGAAAACAAGCATTTGCAATGCAATAGGTCTCGCATTTACGAGAGTTAGAGCTATTGGCACTGTAAATGCATAATTGGACTTTTCTTGCCACATTAATTGGTCAATCCTGCCTCATAATTTGGTCCTTTCCTGCCACATAATTCCAGTGGTTCTGCATATAACTAATGCACTTCCATTTACCTAATTCCTCTATCTGTAGCAGAAATGTAAAAGGTTACCATTTAGCATTCTAATATTAATAAATATGAAATGTAGTGCTAATTCCATTACGAATACTTGCTGGGAATACATTACCCAGACAGTAATGAGCACTTCTGATGGAGCCGTAGAGACCCAAGGCTTCCTGAAACAACAATTCAAGGAGGTGGTTACAGTTTGATGCTGTTTAATGAGCCCTCCTGAGGCATCAGTTAATCCCATGAACTCATCCTACAACACACTTATTTACCAAAAGGACATGAAATGAATGGTAGTCAGGGGCATTTGAGTCCCAGAAAGATGATTCAGGGTTGATACTGTCTGTTTTAGCAGGAATGTGTGGCCCTCCTGAAGTGATGCTTCAGCACACCAATGCCATAAGACCAAGCTGCTAGTAATAATACATTTTTGTTATTTCTCACATTATCCTCCTATAGGTGCATCTATTTTTCGATTTGTGTAGTTCAATTAAATATGTCTGTGTTACTTTAACGTTGTGAATTTGCTACCATCTGCACCAAAAACAACATTACATTTTATTCGCAAACAATTTCATTGTTACAAAGCAGATTATACGTGTGTTTTCTTAGTGAAGGATGCTCTGCAAGCTGCCCAGCGATTGAACTAGTGAATTCATTAACAAGGACCAGTAAATGATGTTTAAAAGCATCTCTGCATTACACTCTGAGAGTTAACTATGCGGGGTCAAATATTTTCTAATGAATAACAGATGAAAGCTACTGACTAATGCCAACGAACTCGTATTTTTCCCAATTGCTTTTTATTTCCAATGTTAAGCGAGTAAGGATAGCAGTGGGTCGAGTATTTTGCGTTAATTTTCTCAGTTTTAGAGAAGCAATTATACAACTAATCCGTATGTGCCTTCGATGTTAGTGCATTTTTTCATTACATATTCAATTTTTTTGTATTTCACTGTTAGGGATTTCATTCTCCAGTCAAAGGTAAAATGCATTTGACATCTGTCTAGAAAGAGCAGATTTTTATCAGAATTTATGGGGGGGGGCGGGGCTTTGCTCCGTATTTTCTGGGGAACAAAATTGTTGTAATAGTAATGATTTATGACCTCTGTTGGCAGCCGACCGGGCGAAGCCTGAGAGGGATTCATTTCAGAAAGCAAAACCAACAAGTCAGCCGCTAGTGGCCATGGAGCGCGAAGGGCACAGACAAACGTGAACAAGATTTACAGGGTTGGACCCTGTTTTCAATCACAATGGAATTCGAAAGGCAGGGAGGGGGAGCAGCTGAACGAAGGAGAGCCTTCCCATTCTGCCCAGAAACAAAATAAACAATCAGGAAACAAATTAAATGCGCAATTGAAGTGCAATGTTCTCGTGTTTGCTCGACCACCGCTCTCCCTGTAAAGAGGCAATGAAAAATACATGTATTTTAATCCATTTTGCGAGGTGCTCGGATTATCACATATTTCTGAGTTTCTTGACTCAAGTCAGCCGCCAGTGGCCATGGAGTGCGAAGGGCTCAGAAGTGAACAAGATTTACAGGGTTGGACCCTGTTTTCAATCACAATGGAATTCGAAAGGCAGGGAGGGGGAGCAGCTGAGCGAAGGACAGCGGAAGAGACCAGCTGTTTCATGTTTCTCGGGTCCATTTGCAAGACGCGTAGCCAAGGATTTGTTTTTGAAATCCAGGACATGTTTTAGCTCATAAAAGCAGGAAGACATGTCCCGGGTGCCAAACAAAAACAAACATTTGAACTGCAGTGGGTTTCGCATTCGCTCGTTAGAGCTATTAGTCTTTTCTTGCCACACAAACTGAAAATAAAACGTAAAACAGTTGACATAAGGTTCAAAGCAATGCTGTGAGCTCACAGAGACAGACAAAAGGATCATGCATTTGAAATGCAAGAACAGAAAATGCGCAAGGGAGAGTAAGGAATGGAGTAAACAAAGTCACACATGACTGCAGATGAAAATGAGTAATAGACTAGAATCCTGTAAACAGAAACAGCCTGGAGCCACTGAAACATCCAGCGCTCTGGTCAAATGCTATTAGCCTTTGAAAAAAGTAATCCCTAAGCACATGCTACATAGGCACAAGTGGAAGGGTACAAGTACTAGGGCCATGCTCCAGGGGAGTGTACAACTGTGGAAAAGGTGGGACAAAGAGCAAAGATTGACCACTAGCAAGCAAGAATTTTTTAAAGGCAATCAAACAAACCAGTGAAAAAGCAGAGACCCCACAAAGAAGTACATACTAAAGTAAATACAAGAGGCCTCGAATGCTCGACCTAAAAAGAAGTATATACTAAAGTATATACGAGAGGCCTCGAATGCTCGACCTAAAAAGAGAAACGTTTTCAGCATCTACAGAAAAGAAATGGCCGAAAAGCTCTCTCATTCTTTAACATTCTGGTGACACCCTCAGAAACCTGTGATAGGCCATCTTTAACTGTATTTTTTCTGTCTTAAGCTATAGTAATATATTTTTCATGTCATCCACCTTGCAGCATTTAGTGTAGAAATGTGCCATATGATCAAAATCCAACCTAAAACCCTGTTCTAAATACAGAGAAAAAAATAAAGAGAAGTTGGCTGTCAGTCAGTGCTCAATGTGTAACTAAAAACGTGCCGGTGCCCGAAGGCCGTCTATTAAAACCGCGGCTGCTGCAATTAAATGTGCGAACACGGAATTCTGAGGCAGCGTAATCCTGAAGCCATCTCGAGCCTCTTCAATCCACTCCCTGTCCCATTCAGCTCACTCTAGGATCTTTCTGCTTTTTCCCTTTGTGACGCTTTTTCGTTTTTACCTTCCTCCGTCTTTTCTATATGAGTCTTTTGCTTGTATTAAATGCTTGAGGCAGAAAATTAAGTGCCGGCCCTCAAAAATAAGTGCTGGTGCTCCACACTGGAAACAACATGCACAAATAGATGATGTCTTGACCTTTCAAAGATGTTCTAGAAGTGCAACTAAACTTATCATTCAGACGGACTTACTGCATACTACAGTCTCCATCATTATGGAGACTTTGCAACTAAGGGCTTCATTCACCAAGACCTGTTTTTTTTTTGGTCCTGGGATTTACAGAACTGGTAGAGGAAAAGATCTCTGACACCAGACACCTTGAAGCCTACAACAGTCTACAATACCAAGGCTTCTTGAAAAATATAAAGCTGCTGAACAAGATCCAGGGTTCCTCAAACAAGAACGAAGCCTAATGCTGGTATTGTTCCCACAGTCAGGAAAAATACCTTTCAGCTCCAGAAACTTCAGTATCTCCAGAGAGAGAAGCAAGAGGATGGATGTAGAAGATAGAAACATGTTTGGATTTTCTGATACTGCCCTAAAGAAAGGAAGCGATTCCACACTTCTAGGGAGATTTGATAGGACGTTGTGGGAATCTATGTAATTTTGAAATGACTTGCCACAAGAAAGGAGACAGAATTTTATGGAAATTCTAAACAGACAACTTGTTTAAAACCAATTTATAAGTGCCACCGTTGATACTGCGGATCTGGCATCAACAAATTCCTGCCATGGAATTTCCATTAGTTATGTTTCATGGCTTCGTCTGACTACCGAGGTTATTGCCCTTCAACTCAACCTGAATGGAAAGCTGTGTGTTCTGGGAATTCTGTGCCCTCTGAGCATTCCCACCAGCTCTACACACAAACAGAGTTCTAGTGCAAAAGGACATACTCAATCATGTACTTTTTGAACAAACAATAGGGAGTAAGGTCGAGAACTCTGTCACTAGATGCTCAAGCGATTGACATTGGTTATTGGCAAGAAATCCATCAGTCCAAGCAGTACTTCACTGGGTCTCCAAAAGCACCAGGTGGACCTCCTCAGCAAACATTTTTATGAAAAATATGAGTGAGAATTCAACAGCTATGTTTTACAGAATATCTTTCAAGACTGAGGTTCCTCCATAATAGACCTGTTCACAAACAACCGAAATACAAAGTGCTGTGATTAGAAATCCAAAATGTGGGATCCACATTCAAAGGGCAATGCACTTTTGATGCACTGGTCAAACAGATTTCTTTACACTTTTCCTCCAGGACCACTCACACCAACAGTGATTATCATCAAGTTCAAAAGGTCATCCTCAACCATGAGCCTGACAGCTCCACAGGTCCTTCATCTGTCGATCAAAACCCACAGGATACTACTGTACAACCAAAACCTTCTGCCCAGGAAGGGAAGCAAAATGTCCCATTTCAACATAAAGGGCTATATTTATACTCCGTTTGCGCCGAAATTGCGTCGTTTTTTTTGACGCAATTTCGACGCAAAACTAACGCCAACTAACGCCATATTTATACTATGGCGTTAGAGGCGAATAGCGCCAAAGTTCCCGGAATGTGCGTCATTTTTTAGCGTGAACCCCTTCCTTGCGTTAATGATATGCAAGGGAGGCGTTCCCGTCTAAAAAATGACTCCCAGGCCTTTACGTGGTATTTATACTCCCGGGCAAAAGAGACGCCCGGGAGTTGGCGTGGCTAAAAACGGCGCATTTGCGCCACTTTTTAACGCCTGCTCAGGGCAGGCGTTAAGGGGCCTGTGGGCTCAAAATGAGCCCACAGGTGCCCTCCCATTCCCCCAGGGACCCCCCCCTGCCACCCTTGCCCACCCCAGGAGGACCCCCAAGGATGGAGGGACCCACCCCAGGGACATTCAGGTAAGTTCAGGTAAGTATAATTTTTTATTTTTTATATTTTTTTTTGGTGGCATAGGGGGGCCTTATTTGTGCCCCCCTACATGCCACTATGCCCAATGACCATGCCCAGGGGACAGAAGTCCCCTGGGCATGGCCATTGGGCAAGGGGGCATGACTCCTATCTTTACAATGATAGGAGTCATGTTGATGGGGGATGGGCGTCGTTAAAAAATGGCGCAAGTCGGGTTAAGACGATTTTTTCGACGTAACCTGACTTGCCCCATTTTAAGACGCCCATGCGCCATTTTCCCCCTACGCCGGCGCTGTCTGGTCTACGTGGTTTTTTCCCACGCAAACCAGGCAGCGCCGGTCTGATTGCGCTGTCTAACGCCATTCCATAAATACGGCGCCCGCATGGCGCTTCAGAATGGCGTTAGACGGCGCAAAACTTTTTGACGCTAAACTGCGTTAGCGCAGTTTAGCGTCAAAAAGTATAAATATGGGCCAAAGTCCTTGAATTTGGCAACACGACTTTTGAGGTGGTACTGTATGAACATTTAAATTGACCACCAGACTGTATGAAAATACTCACGGAAGCTAAGAGGCCATCTACCTGGAGTTCTTTTGCGTTCATATGGAAGTGATTTGTACTTCGATGACTTGACAAAAATCATGACCCTTTATCCTGCCATGAAAATGTTATCAGTCCTTATTTATTGTACCTACCAAACTTAAAACTGCAGTTTTCTTTAAATGCACTTGGTTGCTATGACAGCTTATTGCAAAGGTCCACACCAACAATCTTTCTTCACAATCCCATTTTTCAAAGACTTCTTTGAAGGACTCAAGAAGATCTCTCCTCCAATCAGAAGGCCTTCTCTGCTTGGGGAGTTGAATTTAGTTGTCTCTGTACATATGGCTCTTCATTTTTGAGCCTATACATAAAGCCACATTGCAGCATCTTTTATGGAAATATGATTTTTTGGTTGCAATTGCATGCATTCCGTGAGTTACAGGCCTTATCATCTACAAAGCCCTACTTGATCGTCCATTACAACAGGTAGTTTCAAGAACGCAAACATCCTTTCTGCCCAAAGTTATGTCAGATAAAATTCAAACAGTTTCACTTCCTTTATTTTTGCCCAATCCTTCCCCTCCAGCTGAAAGAGCTATGCAATAATTGGATTTAAAAAGATTTATTTAGAAAAGACTAAGGGGGTCATTACAACCCTGGCAGGCGGTGTTAAAGGTGCGGTAATACCGCAAACAGGCCTGCGGACAAAAAAAGGGAATTTTGACCGTAGCGGAAACCGCCAACATAGACAGCCACTTTAACACTCCGACCGACCGACAGACAAGCAGCGTGGCGGTCACCGCCAACAGATAGGCGGAACACAATGTACCGCCCACAGTATCACAACCCACCAATCCGCCACCTTTTCCGGGGCGGATTCACTGTGGATAAAAACACGGCGGAAACAGCTTTTGCAATGGGAAAACGCTCACCTGAACACATCCCACGAGGAAGGAGGACACCATGGAGCCAGAATTACAAATCCTACCTGCCCTTGTCTACCTACTCATCTACGAAGACCAGCGCCGGCGGCAGCGAAGACAACGGTGAGTACTGCACCTACGGCATAGGGGAGGGGGAGGCAAAAGTCAGGGGGACACACACGCAACACCCCCACCCCCACCCTCACACATTACAACACACACACCAATGCATTTACAAACATCACAGTAACAACCCACAACCCCCCCGGAAGAATGCAAAGACAAAACAAAATCAGTTCAAACATTGTAATGTATCCAAATACATGAAGCCAATATATACAGATAGATATAAACTCATTCAAAAGTATATACATTACGAGAAGTAGTGCAGATATGCACCTCTCAATATCCGTGCACCACTGGGCCAAATATGCATGAGCGAGGCCCACACAAGATACCTGTCCACAAACGGAGAGAACACTGCCGGGGCATCAGAGAGAAATACAACAGCCACCTCAGGGGGAAGGGAAAGGGGGGGGGGGGCACCTCAGCCGGATTACAGCACCACGCCACATCCACGATGGGGCTCCATGCCCATTGCTGTATCCTGGGGAGTGCAAAGCCACAGTCTCACAAGTCTCTACAGTGGGTGGGTTGCCCACTGCCATCTCCTGGGGAGTGCAAAGCCACAGTCTCACAAGTCTCTACAGTGGGTGGGTTGCCCACTGCCATCTCCTGGGGAGTGCAAAGCCACAGTCTCACAAGTCTCTACAGTGGGTGGGTTGCCCACTGCCATCTCCTGGGGAGTGCAAAGCCACAGTCTCACAAGTCTCTACAGTGGGTGGGTTGCCCACTGCCATATCCTGGGGAGTGCAAAGCCACAGTCTCTCAAGTGGATAACAGCCTCCACTGGTTCTGGAGGGGGACTGGTGCCCAGAGTGCTTCATCCTGTGAAGGACAGAGGTAGTGGATGGATCTCTCCACTGGTTCTGGAGGGGGACTGGTGCCCAGAGTGCTTCATCCTGTGAAGGACAGAGGTAGTGGATGGATCTCTCCACTGGTTCTGGAGGGGGAATGGTGCCTAGACTGGATTAGGCTCCCCGTGACAGTTCCTGTCCCGTCACTGTCCCAGCTGCACATGGGATAACGATGCTTGATGTGGCGGTCTTTTCCTGCTGCAGCGTTGCTCTGCCCTGTTCAGCGGTGCTTTGCCATGGCGGTCTCTGGCCTTTTCAGCGGTGCTTGCCCTATTCAGCGGTGCTTTGCCATGGCGGTCTCTGGCCTGTTCAGCGGTGCTTGCCCTGTTCAGCGGTGCTTTGCCATGGCGGTCTCGGCCCTGTTCAGCGGTGCTTTGCCATGGCGGTCTCTGCCCTGTTCAGCGGTGCTTTGTCATAGCGGTCTCTGCCCTGTTCAGCGGTGCTTTGCCATGGCGGTCTCTGCCCTGTTCAGCGGTGCTTTGCCATGGCGGTCTCTGCACTGTTCAGCGGTGCTTTGCCATGGCGGTCTCTGCCCTGTTCAGCGGTGCTTTGTCATGGAGGTCTCTGACCTGTGCATTGGTGTGTGGCATGACGGTCCCTCATTGCCCAGCGGGGCTGTGGGTGCCGGGGCCCTCCTGGGCACTGACTCTGGCGGTGGTCTCCTGACCAGTGACGATACTCGTGCCCTCCTGGGCACTGACTCCGGCGGTGGTCTCCTGACCAGTGACGATACTCGAGCCCTCCTGGGCAATGACTCTGGCGGTGGTGGTGGTCTCCTGACCAGTGACAATACTCATGCCCTCCTGGGCAATGACTTTGGCGGTGGTCTCCTGACCAGTGACGATACTTGTGCCCTCCTGGGCAATGACTCTGGCGGTGGCGGTGGTCTCCTGACCAGTGACGACGGTGCTGGCGGTGGTGTCCCGGCCGCCGGGAAGGATGCCGCCCTTCTCCGCCGTGCTGCTCACACCAGGCTGTGCAGACTTCTTCTGGCCCTTCCCCACCTTTGGAGGAGTCACAGCTGACTCTGCAATCCCCCTGGTACCCCTGTGAGTAGTTTTGCCTCCAGGAGTCTTCACCCGGTCCCGTCGGCCACTTTCCAACTTCAGATGCTTTACAGGGGGTGGACTGGCAGTGCCTTGGCTCCATGTCACACTGCCTGCCCTAGTGGCCGGTGCACTCCACACACCTGTAACACGCACCACTGGTACTGGAGGCTTTTTGGCTGAAGCGCTACGACGGGACTGATGAATTGGAGGGGTGGGGGCAAAGAGGTCAACGTTGCAGAGGGACAGTTTCTGACGAACACTGGGATGGATAGCTGGAGGGGGTCTGGGAGTGGAGGAAGAGGAGGTGGTTGTAGGAGGTGTCACTTTAGGTGTTTTGGGTGCAGCTGCAGGTACTGGAGGCTGTCGTGAAGTGGATGGATGTTGGGTGTGTGGGTGCCAGCGTTTGTGTACTTTGGGAGGGGACGTCACAGACACACTGGGAGAGGACACAGGGGACGTGTAAATGTGAGTGGGGGTGGTGAGTGCAGGTGAGCGGGGTGTGGTGGTGGGTGTTTAGGTGCGAGTCCTAGTGCCTGTAGATGTAGTGCATGCAGGTGAGAGTGTAGACGATACTGGGAGGGAGGAGGGAGACGACGAGGAGGGGGACACAGTGGAGGCAGTGGATGTTGCTGTGTCTTCATGTGGGTGTTGCTTGTGTGAGTGTCTGTGGGTTGTGTGGTGCCTATGCTTGCCTGAGCTACTTATGGGTGTTGAGGTGTGTGCATGCATGTCTGATGGCGTGCTTGGGACAGGCTGGGGTACAGGGGATTGGGTCTGGGTGGAGGAAGTTGGAAGGGGGAGGCTAGAGACAGGGACAATGGCTGCCATCAGTGCTGAGGCCAGAGATTGCAGGGTTCAATGATGGGCAGCCTGACCAGAATGAATGCCCTCCAGGAATGCATTAGTGTGTTGCAACTCCCTTTCTAGACCCTGGATGGCATTCACAATGGTAGACTGCCCAGCAGTGAGTGACCTGAGGAGGTCAATGGCCTCCTCACTGAGGGCAGCAGGGGTGACTGGGGCAGGGCCTGAGGTGCCTGGGGCAAAGGTGATGCCCACCCTCCTGGGTGAGCGGGTACGGGCCGAACGCTGAGGGGCTGCTGGGAGGGCGGTGCTGGTAGGGGAGGTGGCGGCTGTACCTGTAGAAGTGGGGGGCACAGATGGTGCCGCCACCACAAGAGAGTTCCCATCGGCAGATGAGTCCGTGTCGCTGGTTGGTGATCCGGTGACCGACGTGTAGCTCACCTCGACCTCCGTCCCACTGGTGCATTCTGAGTCCGTGGTGTGGCCCTCCATGGCCATGTGGGATGCAGCTCCCTTGTGCCCCGGTGCCACTGTACCTCCGCCTAATGATGCTGATGCACAAAAGAACAGGGAGAGCAGAAAAAGGGGGAGGGGACGACAGAAGAAAGACAGGTTGAGTGCATGGCTTACCGCTACCGTTGGCGGACAATACAGACACAGCAGCCCCCTGCACTGCGCCGTGCTCTTGGCCTCTACAGATGCAATTGCTGGGATATGGCCTACATGCCTATGGTGGACATCTGCACACATGGATGCCACAGGGGCATCTATACCTGTACTTGGCCCACTACTGAGGTGTGGTGGAGTGCCACATGCCCTGCATTACGAAGGAGCCTAGCCTACATATTTCTGCCTGGCCTAGGTACACCCACAGCCATCCTCTCCCACCCAGACCCCTCAACTGCGATAAGTCCCCAGAATGAGGTTGTACTCACCACCTTGTGTCTGCTGTGATGCCCTCAAGCGCCCATCCAACTCCGGGTAGGCCACAGCCAGGATCCGGAACATCAGGGGGGTCATGGTGCGACGGGCACCCCTCCCACATTGGGAGGCCATCCCCAGCTGAGCCTCCGCCGTCTTCTTGCTCCAGCGGCGAATGTCCTCCCATCTCTTATGGCAGTGGTTGTCCCATCTCTGGTGGACCCCCAGGGTCCGGACTTCCTGGGCGATGGCACGCCAAATGTCCTTCTTCTGGTGGGCGCCGACCTACATGACATGCACAAGGGAAGAAGAGAAGTCATTACGAACTGCACCGTCGATGTGAGTGGCCCCCATCCCTACCCTTGCGATGTGGCACATGCATTCACATGCATTCATGTTCCCTGAATTCTGCCCCCTTCCCTCTTACAACCAGCCCGCTCTACCCAGGCCTAGCCCATACAACGTGCTCCCTGTGTACTTACCTGTTGGTCTGGAGGACCGTACAGTAGCGTGTACTGGGGGAGGACCCCGTCTACTAGCTTCTCCAACTCCTGAGCAGTGAAGGCAGGGGCCCTTTCCCCAGACGCAGCAGCCATTGTCTCTTCCAGACCAAGGTCACAGCAGCACTTGCAGTGTAGGTCCTCTCCTGTCGAAGATCAGGTATCGAGTGATTGAACAGATAGAAAATGGCGGTCACGTCCGCGGCGGTGAGTATCATCACCACCGGCGCACCTCGTCATTGGCTCCTGGGACCCATAGGGTCCAATGTTAACCAATGCAGCATTGCGCCGCGGTCTACGACCGCCTACCGTGACGGGGTACAACGCCAGAGCAGTGACCTCACATTCCCATTGTCCCAGTTTAGAGGTCAGGCAGCCGCCATTTCAGGGACCCACATGGCTTCATTTACTACTGTGTCACACATAGCAAGGCCTACACTCAACACACATACAGGAAGGGTTTTGTGTTTGGTGTCGTGTTCTGTGTATCTGTGGGTAGATACCTGGGCATTTGTTGACTCTGTGGTCGCTGTTGTCCTTCCTAGGCACCGTCAGCTGGGACGTTTGAGAAGATGGCGGAATCCTCCGGTGTACCGACAGCTGGTGGACCTTTTGACAATGGAGGAGCGACATTTACTCGTCACCTACAGGTTTGACCGTGCCACTATCCAGGAACTATGTACCCAGTTGGAGCTAGACCTGATGTCACCAATCCGCCATCCCACTGGAATCCCCCCTGACGTCCAGGTGCTGTCAGTGCTCCATTTCCTTGCTAGTGGGTCTTTTCAGACAACAGTGGCCATGGCATCAGGGATGTCCCAGCCTATGTTTTCCAACATGTTGTCCAGAGTGTTGGCTGCCCTGCTGAAACACGTAAGGAGATACATCGTTTTCCCTGAGGTGGAGGATTTGGCCACAGTGAAAGGTGACTTCTATGCCCTTGGACATATCCCCAACATCATAGGTGCTATTGATGGCACCCATGTAGCTCTGGTCCCCCCCCCCCACAGGAGTGAACAGGTGTACAGCAACCGGAAGAGTTATCATTCTATGAATGTACAGATGGTATGTTTGGCAGACCAGTACATCTCCCAGGTAAATGCTATGTTCCCTGGCTCAGTGCATGACGCCTACATCCTGCGGAATAGCAGCATCCCTTATATGATGGGTCAACTCCAGAGGCACTGTGTGTGGCTATTAGGGGAGTCTGGTTACCCCAACCTTTTATGGCTACTGACCCCAGTGAGGAATCCCAGGATCAGGGCAGAGGAACGCTACAATGAGGCCCATGGGCGGACTAGGAGGGTGATCGAACGCACCTTCGGGCTCCTGAAGGCCAGGTTCAGGTGCCTCCATATGACAGGTGGTTCCCTATTCTACTCACCGAAGAAGGTGTGCTAGATCATCATCGCCTGCTCGATGCTTCACAATCTTGCTTTGCGACGCCAGGTGCCTTTTCTGCAGGAGGATGGTCCAGATGACGTTGTGGCAGCTGTGGAGCCTGTGGACAGTGATGACGAGGAAGCTGAGGATGAAGACATCGACAACAGGGAGTCAATCATACAGCAATATTTCCAGTGACACACAGGTGAGAACATTGGCATTTTTACCATCACATTGACTTTCACACGTCTACCTCTATCCTGTCTGTCATTTCATAGCAGTATTTTGTCACTGACTTGTACCTTTCCATTACGGTTTCACAGGTGTGGTTGCCAACGTGTGTCATCTGCTTGCATCCTTCAAGGACTTGTTATGTGTGACATTGGTATGTTGGCTTTACAATAGGAAACGCATTATGACACTGTCATTAATAATACATATTTACTACATCACAGACTGACTCCAGATTGTTTTGTGGTTCAAGGGTGTTTATTTAAGTACTCAAAAATGGAGGGGGGTTGTAATTTGGTGATGGGGAACGGTGGAGGAATGTCCATGGCAGAGTACAGTCCATTGGTCACACAGGTGCACTGCCCATATGGGCATAGGAAGTGGAGCTGGGGCAGTTTAAGTATGGACAGGGTAACAAAGTGGGACAGTGGGAGGACAATCAGGGTGGTCTCATTTTCTGGCGGGGGTCTTGCCATCTTGCTCTGTCCTGTTCCTGGATCTCAGAGACCGCTTGCGTGGTGGTTGTCCGTCTGCAGGGGGTGGGGTGCTGGTGTGGTGTTCCTGTGGCGGGGCATCCTGTCCACTAGCGCCAGCGGAGGTGGTGGGCAGTTCATCGTCCAGGCTAGTGTCAGGGGCCCCTTGGTGTGCCACTGTGTCCCTCATGGTCTTTTGTATGTCCTTCAGCACCCCTACGATGGTGCCCAGGGCGGAGCTGATGGTCCTGAGCTCCTCCCTGAACCCCAATTACTGCTCCTCCTGCAGGCGCTGGGTCTCCTGAAACTTGGCCAGGACCGTCACCATCGTCTCCTGGGAGTGGTGGTAGGCTACCATGATGGAGGATAGGGCCTCGTGGAGAGTGGGTTCCCTTGGCCTGTCCGCCCCCTGACGCACAGCAGCCCTCCCAGTTCCCCTGTGTTCCTGTGCCTCCGTCCCCCGGACCGTTTGCCCACTACCACTGCCCCCAGGTCCCTGTTGTTGTTGGGGTGGTGGGTTATCCTGGGTTCCCTGTAGTGGTGGACACACCGCTGATTGACCTGTCCTGGGTACGGAGGTATGGGCCCGCTGGGTGGGTGCTGTGCTGGTGTTACCAGAGGCTGTGCCTGTGCAAGGGGAACCGACTGTCCCGAGGCCCACGATGGTCCGGGCTGGTCATCAGGATCCAGTAGGGCAGAGCTGCTATCGTCACTGTGGGCCTCTTCTGTGGGTGGAGTGGTGTTGTCTGGACCCTCCGGTGTGGTGACGGTCTTTCGTGATCCTGCAGGGGCATAAGAGCATGATTATTGCATGTGTGTGTGTCATGGTGTGCAATGGGTGGCTCACCGTGTACACCAGTGCAAGCATTCCTGTGTGTGGGTTTGTGTGATGATGGTTAGGGGGTTGTTATGGGTATGTGCAGTGAGCATGCTTTAGTGAGGGGTGACCATGCTTAGTTGTGGCATGCAGGGCTTGGTGTTGAGATGGGTGGTTTGTGTTATTGGTACATTAGTGAGGAGTTTGAGTTATAGGGGAGGGGGAGAGGGTGGGGGTGTGTGATAGCATGCAGGTAGGGTGGGGGATATGATAGTTAAGATTTGACTTACCAGTGTCCATTCCTCCACCGACTTCTCTGAGGCCCTCTGGATGCATGATGGTCAAGACTTGCTCCTCCCATGTTGTTAGTTGTGGGGGAGGAGGTGGGGGTCCGCCGCCAGTCCGCTGAACCGCAATGTTGTGCCTGGAGACCGCTGAACGCAACTTCCCCTGTAGGTCGTTCCACCTCTTCCTGATGTCCTCCCGATTTCATGGATGCTGTCCCACAGCGTTGACCCTGTCCACTATTCTTCGCCATAGCTCCATTTCCTAGCTATGGATGTGTGCTGTACCTGTGAGCCAAATAGCTGTGGCTCTACCCGTAGGATTTCCTCCACCATGACCCGGAGCTCCTCCTCGGAAAACCGGGGGTGTCTTTGGCGTGACATGGGTTGGTGTGGGTGATGTGTGGGGTGGTGTCAGTGTTGATGTGTGTGGTGATGTGTAGTGGTGTGTGTTGTATTGTGAGTATAATGTTGTATGGGTGATGGTGTTGTGTGCCTCTGTGTGGTGGGGTTTTCAGTTGCTGTGCTCTCTGTCTCTCTGGCCTTCGGTCATGAATTGTGGTCGTAGAGGTTTGTGGGTCATGTGGGTGTGTGTTTTATATTGCATTGGGTGTGTGGGAGTGGTGTTTGTATGTGTATCAGGTGTGTGTATTTGGAATTGTCCAATGTGGCGGTGTTTTGGAGATGTGTGTGTATTTTGAGCGCAGCGGTGTGTACCGCCAATGGAATACCGTGGTTGAAAGACCGCCGGGTGGATTCGTGGGTCGTAATAGCATGGGCGTGTTTCTGTTGGGGTGGAGGTGGAGGTTTGGTTTTCGCCAGTTCATCACTGACCTTTGGTGTGGCGGACTTGTGTGGGTGTCTGAATTTCGGCGGATTCCGAGTTGTGTGTCATAATAGCTGTGGCGGTATTCCGCGGCCGCGGCGGTTTATTGGCAGTCTGCTGCATGGCATTAAGCGGCTTTTACCGCCAATGTTGTAATGACCCCCTAAATCCTTTAGGAAGACAAGACAACTTTTTGTAAATCACGATCCTATCAGAACAGGATTACAATACTCTATGCAGTCCATTTCTTTTTGGTTTGTGTCCTTTATTACATGTTGCTACCAGTTAGCAAATAAAGCTTTCCCTGGCAAAGCCAAAGATTGTTCAACTAGGGGAAAAGAGCATCTGCTGCTGGGTCAGAAATGTACCCCTTTCAGACCTATGTAAGGCTGCAATTTGGAAATAAGTTCATACTTTTACTAGACATTATTGTGTGGGTGAATTAGCCAAGACAAATATCATTTTTTTGCATGCCTTACTGTTATATAATTTTATTTATTACATTGACAACCTCAAAGTGGGGATATGCTTGCTACTATATTCTACCTTTATGATTATCAGTGAGAATCCTACAATACAGAAGGAAATATTACTTATAATCCTAGTTCTACATCGTAGATATTCTCACTAAAGTCATAAACAACTCCCCCTCTTCTCCGCTTGTCAATGTGATACAATTGTATCCAAATATTTCTTTTTGGGGCATCATAATCTCCGGTTCAAAGAGAACTGAGGCTTTGAATCACACTAACAATACAGGCAGTGAAGCAAACTGACAATACAGTACATGCTGGATAATGGAAGCTGATGACTCTCTTAAAGTTGCAGTGTATGCTGAGTGCAGCTATGTGCCTTTCACCTGACATTCACTTTTCTCTTAATTTTCCTCTGCACTTAGAGCAGGGTTTTAGGCTGTGTTTTTAATATATGCCACATTTCTACTCTAAAAGCTGCAGTGTGGTGTAAACGTATAATTATATTGCTACAGTTCTCTAAACAAAAAATGCAGTTAAAGCCGGCCTGAAACAGACTTACAGAGGTGTCCCCAGACTGTTCAACATTGAGGTGGCTACCTCCAGCATCAGAAGAATATATATATATATATATATATATATATATATATATATATATAAAGGAAGTGTTCCAGGGTCCCCACATGTAGATGGGACCATAGTACATTTGAGAATTTAGTGAGTATACTGATGCAGAACTAGGATTACAAGTGAGTAAAATTTCCTTCCTTACAATTGGATTTTCCATGCTGCACTCTTTCAGACTAGAAATTCTCCATGAGTGTCACCTCCCAGCATAACAGGAACTCATCTAAGATTGCAGAATGTTATGTCATTAAATTCACCTCTGCTCTGGGAAAGATCTATCACTAAAGACATTCTACATTTATCTTTGTACGGATTCTGTTGGAATATCTCTGACGTGTAGGCCACCAATATGATATGCAATTACACTAACATATTTTAAAATTACAAAAAGAAACTGAAAGAAATAGGTTTATTTAAGAGTGATACTTTGACCTCCTCCCTCTTTGTTGGTTTAAAGATGGGTTTGCCTTTTAGGCCTACTTCTGTGTAGGTGGGCCACAAATGTGTGAACACATCTAAAAAGCTATTCAATATTTATTGCACAAAGATATTAGAACTGGTTAAGCACAAGTCAGTTTGTTTTAAGGAGCAGTAGCTCAGAATGTGTAGGAGCATGCAGAAAGATTCTAACTTTTCTATAAGTATGGTAGGAGGGCAAAAAATATGTTGCTATAAATTTCACCTTTCTGCTTATCATGATACAGCTAGAATAATAGAGCTCAAGAAAGAAAAGCTACATATCATTAAATTGCCGCTTTAATTAAATTCCATGACTTGACTTGCCTTTTCCCAGGCTGTTGGCTCTGGCAGCAGGCATTGTGACCTCAGAACTCAACTGTAATAATTATTACAATTGAGTTCTGATGTAATTTCTTTATAATGGGTGACTGAATGTGTCACAAGTCAGAGGTTATAAAAAAGTTAGAGACAGGCTTTTATACAAGGATTGCAGAATCTCATATATTATATATAGATACACACACACACACGTTGCTTAAAATGGTTAAATCATGTTTTGATATATACATCTCCACTTATAAATTTAGATATCAATACACACATACATACGCACACTCAGATTTAAACATTTTAACCAAACAGCACTGCTTTGTAATGAAAGGTAGCAGCACAAGGTGATGTGTGTGGCAAGGTGCAGTGTTTGCTTTTTCTTTGTCATCTCCTGGTACCTTCAGCAGCTGTGGTTGTGGAGCACAAGGGAGGAAAGAAAAATGAACACTTGTTCATGGACACTACCTGGCCCCACTGGAGGCACCAGTGAAAAGACCCTGGAGAATATTAATAAAACCTTGGGGGTTCAGGGTGAGCATCCGGGTGAAGAAGGTCAATGAGAGTTTGAGACGAGGAATCCAGGATCTATGCCATTTATAAACTACAATACAGCTGTTGAGTCAGCAGTACTGGAAAATTCAGGCTCTTTGCCCGTGGACTCAGCCTCTACCAGATGGAGGGCGAGCATAGTGCTGGATGAATCTCTAGAACCACTAATCCAGAGGCATAAATATCAGTGGTGTAGTCACTGCAGTGGCACCGCAGCTCAGTGAGAGGGCGGTGCAGAGTACATTGCCCCACCTGTAGTTCAGTTAAAGAGCCATCCTTTGACTCTGAATGTTTTTGTTCATTGCAATTGTCTCCTGCCTTGCTCTGTTGACTCTTTCTGGGGGGGCCACGGGGTGAGGGGTGGATGAAAGTGAAGTATAAAGTGTGTTAGAGGAAGGAAAAAGAAAGCAGCAGGGAAAAGAAAAGGAAAATGCGAGAAAGTATGAAGGAGACCTCTGCAGAAAAAATGAGCTTACTAGGTGCTAAATGGTCAAGGACAGCTAGAAAGGTGCTAAAGAAGAGAAGGTGGGGATAAAAAGGAGAGGGAAAAAAAGAGGGAACAAATGGAGATGATGAAAAATGAACAAGGGGCTATAGGTGAGATAGCATAAAGGAAGAGCAGAGACAGCAAAATAAATAGGGCAAAGGAGACTGGAAAAGAAAAGGAAAGATAGTGATGGGAGGGAAGAGAAAATGTAGAAGATATGAATGACAGGAATGGAAAGAAAGGGAAAGCCTGTGAGAACAATGGGTAAAACATAGGATGATTAGGAGAAATGGAAAGAAAGAAATGGGAACTGAGACAGAGGAAAGAGATGTGAAAGAGAGACCAATAGAAAGTGGAAATTTGAGTGTACAAAGAGAAATGACATGCATACATAGGAGGGCAAAGAGAAAAATATAAAACATGAGATGGGAGAGGACAGAGAAGGTAAAAATATACTGAATGAGAGAATAGAAAAATTAGAAGGGGCTAGAGAGGAAAGGAGAAAAAATATGAAAGACACAAATTAAGGGATGAAGAGAGTGAGAATCGAGAGGTAGAAATATGATATTGAAAGGGAGAAGAGATTTGAACATAAAGTAAGTATGGAAATGGAGAGGGCAAACTGAACAAAAAGAGATCATCTTTGGAGTTGAGGTAGAAAAAGGGATGACAAAAGGTAGGAATAACATTGGGATGATAGGAAACAGAGGGGAAGCACTGAAAGAGGAGAGAAAGTGAAAGGAAAGATGGAGAGGAGGAATACAGATAGGAAGTGACAAACTTGTAAGTACAGATGTGCATTGGGCGCATTGGTGCTCAGAGAAGTGATGATCTCTACCCAAATTATGGTTCTCTTTAATATGGGCCTTAAGTGCAAGGGGGTCTTTTCCTTTGCTTGCATTAGGCCTTCATATGCCACGTGTGCTACATCACTGCTCTACACTGTTTTGCTTTACTTTTGACTGAGCTAAAATATACACACTGAAAGGAGTCCAAAAGATTCTCTGGAATGTACTTCTTAATCTGAAGAAGACATTTATTATAGCTTTTCGCAAAGCTCGTGAAGGAAGGTTTGAATAGCCAAAAGTGTACTTTTAAAATGTGCAACAATGAAGTAAGACCATCTACAAAGAATCTTCAATCTATAAACAGCAAATATATACATGCAAGGATACAAATATATGTATATATTTTCATACACAATGCAAAGCAAATAATATAAATGCATCATCGTAGGGCCTGTCTAGTGCTTCATCTGTCCCCTGCCAGCAAGCCGATGACCCCATTCGACTGAGATGATAAAGAGAGAACTCTACCCTCACTGGAAATATATATCAGGCATTCGACATCTAAAGTCCTGAGTGAGGTCTGAATCTCCCACTGTCGATCTGGGTCTCTTATATATTTTAAACAAATGAGGAAGGAGCTTTCTGGAAAATCCCCTTCTGCTTGCACAAGAAGTATTAAAAAATGCTGGCTATTTTAGGTCAGGGTTGAAAGAGACATGTTGGAACTGGTCAGTTTCCCAAGGTGTCTCTCCCAAGCTTAAGCCATTCTCTGCTGTACCATAACCCCTTCGCTGCCAGGCCTTTTCCCCCTCCTGTGCCGAGCCTTTTTTGGGGTATTTGGGGCAGTTCGCGCTTAGGCCCTCATAACTATTTGTTCACATAAGCTACCCACACCAAATTTGAGTCCTTTTTTTCCATAATCCTAAGGATTTTAGAGGTACCCAGACTTTGTGGGTTCCCCTGACGAGACCAAGAAATTAGCCAAAATACAGTGAAAATCTTGTTTTTTTCAACAAAATTGGAAAAAAGGGCTGCAGAAGGCAGCTCGTGGTTTTTTCTCCTGAAAATGGCACCAACAAAGGGTTTGTGGTTACAAGATCACCATCTTCCCAGCTTTCAGGAACAGGCAGACTTGAATTGGAAAACCCAATTTTTCAATACAATTTTGACATTTTACTGGGACATACCTCATTTTTACTATTTTTTGTGCTTTCAGCCTCCTTCCAGTTAGTGACCAAAATGGGTGAGAAACCAATGCTGGATCCCAGAAAGCTAAAAATTTACGGAACATAGACAAAATTCTGAATTCAGCAAGGGGTCATTTGTGTAGATCCTACAAGTGTTTCCTACAGAAAATAACAGCTGAAATAAAAAGATATTGAAATCGAGGTGAAAAAAACAGCAATTTTTCTCCACGTTTTACTCTGTAACTTTTTCCTGTGATGTCAGATTTTTAAAAGCAATATACCGTTACGTCAGCTGGACACTTCTGGTTGCGGGGATATATAGGGCTTGTAGGTTCATCAAGAACTCTAGGTACCCAGATCCAATAAATGAGCTGCACCTGGCAATGGGTTTTTATTCTATACCGGGTATACAGCAATTCATTTGCTGAAATATAAAAAGTGAAAAATAGGTATCAAGAAAACCTTTGTATTTCCAAAATGGCCACAAGATAAGGTGTTGAGAAGCAGTGGTTATTTGCACATCTCTGAATTCCGGGGTGCCCATACTAGCATGTGAATTACAGGGCATTTCTCAAATAGACGTCTTTTTTACACACTGCCTTACATTTGGAAGGCCCTCCCTCTAGATTCTAGGGGAATCCAAGATAGGGTGACTTGTGGGGATCTGACCAGGTTCTGTTACCCAGAATCCTTTGCAAACCTCAAAAATTTGACCCCAAAAACACTTTTTCCTCTCATTTCGGTGACAGAAAGTTCTGGAATCTGAGAGGAGCCACAAATTTCCTTCCACCCAGCGTTTCCCCAAGTCTCCCGATAAAAATGGTACCTCACTTGCGTGGGTAGGCCTAGCGCCCACAAAAGGAAATGGCCCAAAACACAACGTGGACACATCACATTTTTTCACAGAAAACAGAGGTGTTTTTTTCCAAAGTGCCTACCTGTGGATTTTGGCCTCTAGATCAGCCGGCCCCAGGGGGGGCAGAAATGGCCTAAAATAAATTTGCCCCCCACACCCCCCCGGGGAGCGACCCTTGCCTACGGGGTCGCTCCCCCTGCGTGAGATTGGTACAAAAAAAAAGATCCCCGGTGCCTAGTTGTTTCTGCCCCGCTTGGGGGCAGATTGACCTAAAATAGGCCGATCTGCCCCCGGGGGGGCAAAAATGGCCTAAAATAAATTTGGCCCCCAACCCCCCGGGGAGCGACCCTTGCCTACAGGGTCGCTCCTATTGCGTGACATTGGTGCAAAAAAAAATCCCCGGTGCCTAGTTGTTTCTGCCCTCCTTGGGGGCAGATTGACCTAAAATCGCCCGATCTGCCCCCAAAGGGGGCAGAAATGGCCTAAATACAATTTGCCCCCCAGGGGGACGACCCTTGTCTAACGGGTCGCTCCCCTTGCGTGAAATTCGCAAAAAAAAAAAAACTCCCTGGTGTCTAGTGGTTTCTGTCCCCCGTGGGGGCAGATTGGCCTCATAAAAATAGGCCAATCTGCCCCTAAGGGGGGCAGAAATGGCCTAAATATAATTTGCCTCCTAGGGGAGCGACCCTTGCCTAAGGGGTCACTCCCCACCTCAAAAATACAAAACAAAAAAAACAAAAAAAAAAAGATCCCTGGTGCCTAGAGGTTTCTGCCCCCCCCCCGGGGCAGAAAAGGCCTTTAAAAAAATACCGCCCCTGGGAGCGACCCTTGCCCAAAGGGTTGCTCCCCTTGTGTGAAATTCGCCAAAAAAAAACAAAACTCCCTAGTGCCTAGTGGTTTCTGTCCCCCTTGGGGGCAGATTGACCTAAAATCGCCCGATCTGCCCCCAAAGGGGGCAGAAATGGCCTAAATACAATTTGCCCCCCAGGGGGACGACCCTTGTCTAACGGGTCGCTCCCCTTGCGTGAAATTCGCAAAAAAAAAAAACTCCCTGGTGTCTAGTGGTTTCTGTCCCCCGTGGGGGCAGATTGGCCTCATAAAAATAGGCCAATCTGCCCCTAAGGGGGGCAGAAATGGCCTAAATATAATTTGCCTCCTAGGGGAGCGACCCTTGCCTAAGGGGTCGCTCCCCACCTCGAAAATACAAAACAAACAAAAAAAAAATGATCCCTGGTGCCTAGATGTTTCTGCCCCCCCCCCCCCCGGGGCAGAAAAGGCCTTTAAAAAAATACCCCCCCTGGGAGCAACCCTTGCCCAAAGGGTTGCTCCCCTTGCGTGAAATTTGCTAAAAAAAACAAAAACTCCCTGGTGTCTAGTGGTTTCTGTCCCCCTTGGGGGCAGATTGGCCTCATAAAAATAGGCCAATCTGCCCCCAAGGGGGGCAGAAATGGCCTAAATATAATTTGCCCCATTTGGGAGCGACCCTTGCCTAAGGGGTCGCTCCCCACCTCAAAAATATCAACAACAAAAAAAAAATACTCCCTGGTGCCTAGTGGTTTCTGCCCCCCCGGGGGCAGATCGGCCTAATTATAGGCCGATCTGCCCCCGGGGGGGGCAGAAAAGGCCTTTAAAAAAATAATGCCCCCCCTGGGAGCGAACCTTGCCCAAGGGGTCGCTCTTTTATAACAATTTCATTTTAAAAACAACATCCCTGGTGTCTAGTGGGTGTTTTGCTTGCAATCCGGCTGCCAAAACGCTGAGAGAGACTTCAAAGGGAAGGAAATAACTTTCCTTCCCTTTGAAGCCTCTCTCGGCCTCCCCCACATGATCGGAAGAGAAATGCAAAGCATTTCTCATCAGCTTCCAGCACGATGGGAGAAGGCCTTGTGACAAACAACTGATGTCACGGGGGTTGGGGGGGTTGGGGGGGGGGTCAGGGGTGGAAGGGGAAGGTCTTCCCCTTCCATCCCTGCCTTTTGAACCCCACAGAGGGAGCGCTAGCGCTCCCTCTGGGCTCTGTGACCAGGATGTAATGGTTACGTCCTGGGCACAGCAGCAATGTGCCTCAGTACGTAACCATTACGTCCTGGGCACAGAAGGGGATAAACATCAGTCTAGTACATTCTTATTGTGGTGACTGACTGACTTCTCCATAATATGTCTTAGCTCTTTGATGAGAAAGAGAATATGCAGAATAAAAAACTCGTTGCATAACATGTTTGTATGGGAAACTACTTGTACCTTTAACGTGGTAGTGAAGCTAAGGCTAAGCTGAATACAAAATGGAGTCTGTAACTGGTGATCACTAATGTGACGGTGGACAGCTAAGCCAAGTGAAAAGTGGTGCGACATGAAGTCAGTGGTCAAAATACAAATATCACTACATACACTTCAAGGAAACAACACATTCTCATTAGTGGAGACAAAGCCCTGATCCCAGCTGGGATACATGTGCACAATGTGATTTTCATGCAAAATGCAATAGAAGCTGTGGGATAGGCATGTTCCACCAGATTTTTAAAAAAAACGAGATTTAACAACAACAGCCTAGCCTGTGTCAAAGATGACACAAGCTCAGCCTGTAAGGTGAACATGCAGGGCGTGTGTATCAAAGTGAGTGTGTCTTGGACAGACAGGGAGCCTTTCTCTCTAGCTGCATTTCACAGAATCGTAATACCTAACATCACTCTTAAGGCCTACCACACTCCTTCTGAACCTTATTTAAAGGTATGAGGTCCCAAGGCAATGTTCCAAGGTGCCAAAAATGTATCTGCCTCTGCCAGCAAGAGACTCTAGGGTGAACAAAATCAGAAAACATTTAATATTTGACAGGGGAAGGTCTTGCAGTAATAACAGAGAGGCCACTTTCATCTGAGGTGGACTGACCTTCATTGAAATCCAGAGGTTTTTTACAACATGCTGGTATCTCTGAAAGGCAAGCTGGGTTGAAGTTGTCAGTCACGTCTAGTAGACACTTCCTGCATATAATTGATTCTACCACAGCCCTACCAGCATTTTAGAGGCACCAAATCTGGCGGTGTCCACAAAACCTACTGGAGAGTCTCCAGTAGCGCTACAAGACAGTGCAGAATACAAGTGCAAAAAACATACATTCCTCCAAACTTTGAGATATGCCAGACCTCGCCATCCCATCAACAGGCTTAGTTTGCGTCACACTTGTTCTTCAGTAACTTTCATAAAGTGACCACAAGACCCGCTAAACCTTTCGCCATCGCCAGCCCAGGTCTACAGACAGCTGATAATGTTCAACTCTTCAATAATTCTTCATCAGTGAGTTATCTGAATGAGCATAATCAATTACTTTAAAATTGAAAGAGACAAGTGGGAGTAGGAAGGATAAATGAATAAATTGTGATAAAGGGCACTGTGTTGGAGATATTTTAATATTATATTAAATAAATATTGATCTACTAAAATACTACTACACAATGCTCACAAAGTAGATTGCCATGTCACCTCAACCCTCATAACTGCATTTCAGGAGCCTATCCTCTAAGCATCTATTTACATATTCCTGTTGAAGTTAGTGAGAATAGGTGTGTGCTGCCAGTGATGTTTTGCTCCGAACAGAACTGTTTACTCTCCTTTCCCAATTTAAGGCTATAAATAAGGAAGTAAAAACAGAACACTGAAAATGTAATAGATTAAGTGATGTGTAATTCTTGCCCCTGACATCACAGTTACAAGCTATGCAGTCTGCTCCTCCTGTCTCTCTTTAAAGAGGAGGAGCATGGTAGCCCAAGAACAGTTGTTAACAATGGCTTCTCTTTAAACCCACCCTTTCCCACTCAGTACAGACTGGGTATGTCATCCATGCTGGCTGGCCCCACCTCAGTCAGTGACCAGAATAGACTACACTTGTTTCCGGAAACTAAAAAACAACAGGCTCCACACAAAGGGAGCTTTTTCTCTAAAAGTGGTAGTTAATGTTGTTTTTTCTGCCTGGCATGGTCGACCCTGACAGGCATCTGCATTTCGGAACTCACCTAAAATAGGGCAGACCTCCCCGATGTACAGGTAGCGGGGACCCTACCAGCCATGAAAGACTGCCGACACATTAGGGCTCGGTTCTTAGTACCCATTTACTCCGCCACCTACAGTTACTGGTAGCATTTGTAGTAGTAACTCCTGGATATGGAATCACCACTATTACCAGGTGCTACACCAGAGAACTTAGATAAGGCTTTAAATGAAAAGGGGAACTGCCAGTCTCCGGTAAGTGTTTCATACCTTTTTGTTTTCTACAGTGGTGTACCTGTTTTTCTCAGTGCCTTACTCTTTGCCCTTTCCAGGCCTGCGTAGACAGTCCCTTCCTTCCATATCTACACACCTTGCCATTTTTGGATCCAAGGGACAGAAAAGCTCGCACTACCCCAAGGTCACAGTCACCTCCCTGACTGTCAGTCAACTTGACAGTCCTCCACCAATACATCTTTGTCACAATTATAATTTTCCCCTTTCACTTCACAGTATATGTTGTCGTTGCACCATAAAATAAAAAAAGGCTTCAAGTGAAGATTGCGCTTGAGAACTTGAGCTGCTCAGTTCTCTCGAGTCATCTGTCACAGATGGAACGTGAAGTCTCAGTCTCAGCCTCTTCAAATAGAATTATTAAAAAAAATAAAGAATGAAACGTGCACCTGGTGCTGTCAGTTCATTGACATCTTTTGTCAGAATTTTTGATCCATGATTATTTCGTTTAAAGACAAGTTTTAGGAGTAAACTAGTCTCTTACAATCTTAAAGACTGCCTGAGAGTAGGATTACTGTGAAAATGTGCCCTTTAACAAGGCCTCCTTCCGCCTTCCTGGTTTAATGGTAGTCTGGCTTAACACTGTTTTTTGTGTGGCTATATATTTTCATAGTGAGTCTGCGGCACCTTCATAAGTCGCTCTTGCAAACGTGGGTTTGTAACAGAAGGGTACCTACCTGCCAAGTTTCCAAGGTCTGTGCATGTATAGCTGCTCCAGTCTACCTTTTTCTTTTCATTCTGGCTCTTAAAGTGCTGGATTCATAATGGGATTTAAAAATAAAACACCAAGTTTCAGAATGCAGAGAAAAACCTGGGCTGGTCAGGTACTGAATGAGAAGCTCGGTATGGCTGACTGGGTAAAGGTTTGTTTTAGACTACCACACATTCATTTTTATTCAAATACTTTATTCGGTTCAAAAGAATCATAAAAGACATAATCAATTGCATCCATAATTCTCATAAATACAATAATGACAGTATAAAAAACATATTACAGAAATTAATAACAGTTTCGAATAGAAAAGCAGCATATATAAAGTTTAATACAGCCTGTATTATCCCTTCACTTCCCAGATTATGTGAATAAGAATAGGCAAATTGGCTAGTCCTAAAGCATGTGGGCAAGATTACAGGACGAAAAAACCTTCTCCTGGGCACAATGTATAAATTACAGAAAAGGACAACGTGCAGAGTGCTTTGGGGCGATTTACCATCGCAATAGCATGGCCGACGTTTCTTAAACCAGGTACCTTGAGTGGGAAATGCTAATAAATAGTGTATAGTCGTCAGACGTAGTCAAGTAAGTAAAAACCTATGCTGCTCAGAGATAATAATGTTAAGATATAACTTGGGGTGTGATGGCTGTAGCAGCGGCCTCTCCAAATCCCCGGCTGTGTTGTCAAATAAGTTCAAGTCATAAATAGTATGTCAATATAGCTCCTTAATCCTCTCCTTAGCCCGCCCCACTAAGGAGTCGGGGGCCAGGAAATATTCCCCTGCACCAAAATGAGAAAGAGTAGAATTGCCATATCTGAGCCAAGGTATATCCATCGACCGAGTCAGTGACAAACAATCCATAATCACTGATCTACAGAGATGGGCTTCGTGATTTGGCTAGACTTTTAGCCAGAGCAATACAGGTTGCAATATTATATGGTCGGCTATGCCCCTCAGGCCTACTTCGTCATGACAAAACACTGCTAGGGTAGATCGTTGGACTGCTAACAGCCTTTTTAAGAACTTGTTTTCAATTACCTGGAGACTAGTACAATCAGTGTAGCCTCACACCCCAGCTCCGAACGATTCAATAGAAAAACATTTGCTTTTAAAAACAGTCAGCATTTGCTTCACTGGTGTGTGCCCCAGCTTCTTTGAGAATCTAAAAAAGCGCATCAATGGCTCTGTGAAATTGCAAAACACGAACACTAATTAAAAATTTCCAATTAAAATCAACATCAATTGGAACCCCCGAGTAAGTAAAATTAGGAACCATAAGTATTTTTGCACCTTCCAGAACACATTTTTTGCTTTTTGATAACTTTGGGCCACTCTTCATCACAAATGACTTTGGGGGTGATTCCTACTTTGGCGGGCGGCGGAGGCCGCCCGCCAAAGTACCCCCGCCAGAACACCGCTGCGCGGTCAGAAGACCGCCGCAGTGATTCTGGCTTTCCCGCTGGGCTGGCGGGCGACCGCCAGAAGGCCGCCCGCCAGCCCAGCGGGAAAGCGCCTTCAACGAGGAAGCCGGCTCCGACTGGAGCCGGCTGAGTTGAAGGCGTGCGACGGGTGCAGTAGCACCCGTCGCGATTTTCAGTGTCTGCTTGGCAGACACTGAAAATCTTAGTGGGGCCCTCCTACGGGGGCCCCTGCAGTGCCCATGCCAGTGGCATGGGCACTGCAGGGGCCCCCAGGGGCCCCACGACGCCCGTTACCGCCAGCCTCTTCCTGGCGGTGAAAAACGCCAGGAACAGGCTGGCGGTAAGGGGGTCGGAATCCCCATGGCGGCGCTGCAAGCAGCGCCGCCATGGAGGATTCCCTAGGGCAGCGGGAAACCGGCAGGACACCGCCGGTTTCCCGTTTCTGACCGCGGCTGTACCGCCGCGGTCAGAATTGCCCTGGATGCACCGCCAGCCTGTTGGCGGTGCATCCGCGGTCCCCTACCCTGGCGGTCTCGGACCGCCAGGGTAGGAATGACCCCCTTTGTTCTGTTAATTTTCAGACCAAGGTTTCCCATCAAAATATTGAAAGCATTTAGTAAAGATTGGAGGCCGTTTGCTGTCCTTGAAATAAGGACAGCATCGTCTGCATAAAGCAGAACTGGAATTGACTGGGAGTTAATAAGTGGCAGGTCCTTCCCCATATTGCATAAAAAATCTTCCAGGCCATTTATATAATGAAGGAAAAGAAAGGGGGCCAACACACATCCCTTTCTGACTCCCTTTAAGGAAGAGAATTCTTCCATAAGACTGGGCTTCTGATCTGACTGAAGCGGACCAGTGCAGAAGAACAGGCATGAAGCCTACTGAGTAAGGAGAATTTGGCCCTCATTACAACCCTGGCTGTGGGTGCTAAAGTGGGCTAATACCGCCAACAAGCTGGCGGTAAATACCGCAAAATTATGACCATGGCGGAAACAGCTCAGACAGACAGCCACTTTAACACACCGACTGCCAGGGTGGAAGCAACAGGCACCACGGCGGTAACCGCCTACAGCCAGGCGGAAGACAGTGTTCTACCCACTGTATTAAGACAGTCCAATCCTCCACCTTTTCCAGGTCGGTACCAAAGACATCAAAAGCCTGGCGGGAACACTGCACAGAAGGAAAACTACTCACCTGTGGAGACTCTGGGAAGAACCACGCCGTCATGGAGCCCGAGCTGCATATCTTCCCAATGATCTTTTATGTGCTGCGCCACTACAAACACCAACAACGGCGAAGAAGACAATGGTGGGTACAGCCACCTAGCACACATGGGAGTGGGGGAGGAAAAAGAGAGTGACACACACATGCAACACCCCACCCCAACACCATACACACATACATCTGCAGTAACATGACATATACACCCCATACCCCTCAGGAATAATGCAAGGACAACTACTATAGATTAAAAAGAGTGTAATGAGATAAAATAGTAGCAATACGTGCACCCAAAAAGTATATACATATTTACAAAAACGGGGGCACCTCAACCGGCAGATGGAACAACACCACAGGTCCTGGAGGGGGCAACATGCCCATTTCTCTTTGTCCTAGGGAGTGCAAGGCCACAGTCTCTCAAGTGGGTGACTTACCCACTGGAGGGGACATTGTGATCTTCATCATGGGGAGGATGGGGTGAGTGGATGGCATCTCCACTGGTTCTGGAGGGGGAATTGTGCCCTGTATTTTGTCCTGGGGAGTGCAAGACCACAATCTCTCAAGTGGGTGACCTGTTCTGGAGGGGGCATGATGCCCTGTGATCTTCATCCTGGGGAGGATGGGATGAGTGGATGGCATCTCCACTGGTTCTGGAGGGGGCATTGTGCACTGTGATCTTCATCTTGGGGAGGATGGGGTGAGTGGATGGCACCTCCACTGGTTCTGGAGGGGGCATCGTGCCCTTTGATGCAGATCTTGGGGAGTGCAAAGTCACAGTCTCTCAGGTGGGTGTCATACCCACTGGATTTGCAGGGGGCAGGCAGCACAACTGCCCATGGATGCAGGTCTACAGAATGTCTGCCGGCGGTGACGGCTGCTCAGTGGTGGCAGTGGCGGTGCTACTGGTGGAGCTGGTGGTGGGGGGAGACTCCAGCCCATCCCCTGCAGCCTCGGACTGCTGCCCACTGCTGGTGGAGCTGGTGGTGGGGGGAGGCTCCAGCCCATCCCCTGCAGCCTCGGACGGCTGCCCGTTGCTGGTGGTGGCCGTGCTGCTGGTGGAGCTGGTGGTGGGGAAAAGCTCCTGCCCACCCCCTGCAGCCTCGGATGGCTGCCCACTGTTACTGCTGCTGCTGGTGGGGGTTGTGGGGGAGGCTCCAGCCCATCCCCTACAGCATCGGACGGCTGCATCACCATAGTTGGTGTAGGGGTCTCTGACTGAGTCCCAGCACCAGGCCCCTTGTCCTTACTGCCTGCTGGTGTAGGCCCCTTGCCCTTCCTTCCTGCAGCTGGGGCTGGCTCCTTGCCCTTCCTGCAGCACCTGGGGCTGGCTCCTTGCCCTTCCTTTCTGCAGTACCTGGGGCTGCCTCCTTGCCCTTCCTTCCTACAGCTGGGGCTGGCTCCTTGCCCTTCCTTCCTGCAGAACCTGGGGCTGGCTCCTTGTCCTTCCTTTCCGCAGCACTTGGGACTGGCACCCTGTGGGGGATTGGTGTGTGATCTGGGCTACAGAGAACACGGACGCAGATTGTTTTTAACCCTTAATAGGGATTTTCTTGATTTATTTTAAGTTCTAGGAGAGGTGGAACAAAATAATAGAATGGTAGCTTTTCTTTTCCTTCTTTTGTTTCTCTTCCGCAAGTCTGTGGAACCTCCAAGGTCTTTAATGGTTTCCCTTTTTTTTCCTCTTCCAGGTGGCGAGCTCCGGGTGTCCTCCCCTTGGCACCACGATTTCCCTCGGAAGAACAAAAAAGGATACAGCAGGTAAGTGGGACGGTATTTCTTGGTCTCCTGATTTTGGGTTTAGTGTGGGGAGGGGTGGAGGTGTGAGGGGAAAAGGAAGGGAACAGTTAAGCAAGCAACTAATACGAGTTGTGGTGTTTTTATTTTTAGTGGGGTGGTTAGGGTTTTGTGAGGGGAGGTGGTTCTGAGCTCTCTAGATGTTAAGGTTGAGTGGTAGGGTGCCCTGGGAGCTTCCCCAGTCCTTAACCTCCTGTATTTTACCACCCTCTTTCCCCCTCTCTCCCTCCCCTTCTCTCTCCTTATTGTGGCTGCCCTTAAAAAGGGCACGTACCTTGTACAGCCACGACCCTCCTGGGCCGTGGCAGGCTATCTCGTGTCCTCTCTGTCTTTCCGCTCCGGCCGTCTTCTTCTGGTCGGGGTCTGTCCTCGTCTCCTGGTCTCCTCACGCTGGGGATCTGTGGCGTTTCCCTGGCTCCGTTTTCCGCTCGCCGTGCTCGATCGCGTCATCTTAATTTTTTTAATCTCCGGCAACCCGCAAGTCCGGGGCCGATTGCCGTCTCCGCCCCCACGCGTCTCCATGACGACGTGGGCGGAAGCCGGGGAAGGCGTCGGGCGAACGCCAATATTGTTTATCCGTAGGCGAGGCGAGCGACGCCCGCCTACACACCCCTTCCCATGAACGGGACTGGTAGAGGACCGTGGAGTCTGGACAGCGGGAGAGAAAGTCAGCGGGACACTGACGTGTCCCAGGGATATGACGGACCTGAAAGGTAAAGGGTTGTAATTTAAGGAACCAGCGTAATACTCGGGAATTGGTATCCTTATGGGAAGACAACCATGTTAAGGGTGCATGATCAGTGTAAAGGATGAAAGGACGCCCCAGGAGATAGTATTGTAAACACTCTATCGCCCACTTTATGGCAAGGCATTCCTTCTCGATGGTAGGATAGTTTAGTTCCCTAGGTAACAACTTCCTACTGATATACACAATTGGGTGATCGTGTCCCTGTTCGTCTGGCTGTGCTAATACGGCCCCCAATCCGACATTTGAAGCGTCGGCAAAAAGATGAAAAGGTCTGGAAAAATCGGGACATCGTAATACGGGCTCAGTAGATAGGGCTTCCTTGAGCCAGTGAAATCCCCGGAGTTGTGCGGGGGAAAAAGGAGGGAGGGCGTTTGAGTATTGCTTCTTTAATAGGTCAGTAAGGGGGGCCGTAATGGTCGAGTACTGTGGTATGAACCGTCGGTAGTACCCTACCAGCCCCAGAAATGAACGGAGTTCCTTCTTAGTCTTGGGAAGTGGTATTTGTCTAATGGTGGCTACTTTCTCTTTTTGTGGACTCAATACTCCCTTACTGATGACATAACCAAGATAGGAAATCTGGGTCTGTCCTAGGACACATTTTTTTGGGTTGGCGGTCAGGCCTGCGGCTGCCAACGCTGAGAACACTTTTCCTAGGTGTAGGAGATGGTCTGGCCAGGTAGAGCTAAAAATGACAATGTCGTCGAGATAGGCAGCCGTAAAGTCATGGAAGGGTCTCAAAAGACGATCCATCAATCATTGGAACGTAGCCGGGGCACCATGAAGGCCGAATGGAAGGACGGTAAATTGATATAACCCCGAAGGGGAAACAAACGCTGTCTTCTCTTTGTCTGAGGGAGCTAAGGGAATCTGCCAATATCCCTTCGTCAGATCAATATTGGACATAAAACGGGCTTGTCCGATTTTTTCTAACACTTCATTCACCAGGGGAATGGGATAGGTATTGAAAAGTGATACCTCACTGAGTTTCCGAAAATCGATGCAGAAGCGGACCGAACCATCCGGTTTCGGCACTAGTACTATAGGAGAGCACCATGGGCTGGTGGACGTCTCGATAACCCCAAGAGATAACATTTTTGTTATTTCTTCCTCTATAAGGATTTTTCTCGCTTCGGGGATTCGATAGGGACGTTGGCGTACAATTTTGCCCTCAGGTGTTCGTATATGATGTTGGACCCAAGAAGTTTTCCCTGGCAGTTCAGAGAAGAAACGGGCATGACTTTGGATTAGCTCCATTATTTGCCGTGTCTCCATCTCAGAAAGGGACTCATTGATCCTGGGAAGTTTTTGTGGGTCTAATTGGGAGATGGGACATAGTTCTAACGCTAGTGGTTGACTCGGGGTGATCAGGTACCCCCTTGCAGGTGCATTGTTGCCATTTTCCGGGTCTTCCCATTTCTTTAATAGATTGATGTGATAAATTTGGGTTCGTCTGGGGTGGGTATTTAGGTCCACCAAATAGGTAACCGGTGTGACCGCTTTTATTATCCGATACGGCCCTTGCCATTTGGCTATTAGCTTATGTTCCGAGGTGGGTCGGAGGATTAACACCTTATCGTTGGGTTGTAGTACCCATAGTTTGGTACCCTGATCATAGTAAGTTTTTTGATTGTCTTGGGCTTTCTATAAATGTTGTCTTACATCCTCCCACACTGTCTGGAGATGGGCTTTTAATTTGTGAATATAGTCTAGGATGGGTCGCTCCTCGTTATTCTCCTCTTCCCATAATTCCGCCGCCATGTCTAGTAAATTTCTAGGTTGTCTCCCAAATACAAGTTCAAACGGGCTATGCCCGGTAGAGGACTGCTCGTATGTTCTTATTGCATACAACACTAGGGGAAGTTTTTGATCCCAGTCTTTCCCCGTTTCACTCACTATTTTCCTCAAAAGGGTTTTGATTGTGCGATTATATCGTTCCACTAAACCATCCGTTTGTGGGTGATATACTGATGTCTTGATTTGGAGAACACCTAGGGACTTACATATCTGTTTCATAAGTCCAGATACGAACGGTGTTCCCTGGTCGGTAAGAAGTTCTTCAGGGAAACCCACTCGGGTAAAGAACGTTATCATGGCTTGTGCAACTGCTTTAGTGGTGATACTGGTGAGTGGAATTGCCTCAGGATACCTGCTCGCATAATCTACTAGGACGAGAATATGGGTGTGTCCTTTACTGGATGGCAGAAGGGGCCCAACTAGGTCCATACCGACACGTTTGAATGGGGGATCAATAATCGGTAATGGTCGTAACGGGGCTCTCCTAATGGCTCCCGGCTCTACCAGTTGACATTTTGGGCAGTGTGCACAATATCGCCGGATATGTGCATATACTCCGGGCCAGTAAAACCGTCTCAGTAAATATTCTTCGGTTTTCTCCCGGCCACAATGACCTCCCCCCGGTTGGTTATGGGCTAGGAAGAGTACCTGTTTTCTGTATGGTTCAGGGACTACGAGCTGCCTTTTTTCCCCATTTGCGCTGGTGGTTACTCTATACAGCAAGTCCTTGTGTACCAAGAAGTAGGGACCTACCTCTCCAGTAGAGGCATTTTTGGCAGTCTTCCAGGCATTCACTAGGGTAGGATCTTCGTGTTGACTCATTCTAAAAGACATGGGGGCAGTGTCTATATTGGCCACCAATCTCTCCTCTTCTTTTTGGTCTTGTTTGGTTTCAAATTTATGTTTCTCTGCTCTCCTTTCTTTCCGGGTTAACTTTTTCCTTGTGGGGGGCTACATATGGAGACATCCCAGAAAGGGGCCATACCCCACCACTCATCTACCGGATTATGCTTCAGTGTTTGATCCAGAATCTCATAAAATCTCTGGTAGTTAGTCCCAATAACGCACTCCTCTATTAAGTTATCCATGAGCCCCACGGAGAGGGGGTCAAGGTGAGTGTTCCATTCAATTTCTACCCTTGCAAGGGGATACTGAGCACGGTCTCCATGAATACAACATATTGTTACCCACTGATCGTCAGTCGTTGTTACAGGGTGTATTATACTACGACGGATTACCGACTGACTGCATCCGGAGTCAATCAAGGCCATGACCGGAGATCCATTTATCCAAAGGGGGTGTTTAAAGGACACATCACTTTTTCCAAGGCATATGACTCTTCCTCGAGTAACACCTATTTCCATCGGCTCTACCCCGTCATGTTTTTTTGGACATCCGCGGGCGATATGACCCCACTCCCCACAACTGAAGCACTGAGGTTGTTGCATGGGACTTGCTCCGTACTCCGTGAGGGTCCTGGTTCTTCTGTTGTTCGTCTGGGAGGGAAATGAGGAGGAGTTATAGGCATTTTCCCCAAAGGTCGGGCTGGATGAGGTTTCACATCCACCGACCTATGGTAGGCGCATGCCAGGTCGACAGCCGTCTCGGTGTCTATTTTTGGGTGCTGCCTTATCCAGTTTCGGGTGCTGGTCGGCAGGGAATCCAGGTACTGTTCTAGGATTATAACCTTGATAACGTCCTCACGGTCAGTCCCTATGGGTCCCAGCCATTTTAGTCCCAAGTCCTTCACCCGGTAATAATAGGTCCGTGGGTCTTCATTGGGCCCCCATTTTACCTTTCCGAATTTTGCCCTGTAATACTCAGTGTCATGTCCCACACGCTCCAAAACACTTTTCTTTATCTCAGAGTATGGGGTGATGCCACCCGGATTGTCAGCCTGATAAGCAGATTGAAGAGTGCCCGTTAGGAGGGGGCAATGTATTGGCCCCACCTATCTTCAGGCCATTGAGCGGAGGAGGCTACTCGTTCAAAGTTCGTGAAAAAGAATCAGGATCTTCCCCCTCCTGATACTTTTGTAATACCGAACTTGGCACATTTGGATGCACCTTGCTGGCAGCAATGGTGTCGGTCAGTTTTTTTAAAGCAGTCTCATGGACCAGTTGATTACTGGCCATGATAGTCGCCTGACTTTTTAGAGCGGATTGCAGGGCCTCTCTGTCATCCTTGGCCTCTCTTTGTTGCGCTTCCCACACTAACTGGAGGTGGCGCTGACCTTCCGCAAGTTGTTTAATCATGTCCTCGAGACTGGGTTTGGCCTCCATTGTAGAACTGTCTCTGTATGCCCGTCGGGACGCTGATCCCACTTCTGACACCACTGTGGGGGATTGGTGTGTGATCTGGGCTACAGAGAACACGGACGCAGATTGTTTTTAACCCTTAATAGGGATTTTCTTTATTTATTTTAAGTTCTAGGAGAGGTGGAACAAAATAATAGAATGGTAGCTTTTCTTTTCCTTCTTTTGTTTCTCTTCCGCAAGTCTGTGGAACCTCCAAGGTCTTTAATGGTTTCCCTTTTTTTTCCTCTTCCAGGTGGCGAGCTCCGGGTGTCCTCCCCTTGGCACCACGATTTCCCTCGGAAGAACAAAAAAGGATACAGCAGGTAAGTGGGACGGTATTTCTTGGTCTCCTGATTTTGGGTTTAGTGTGGGGAGGGGTGGAGGTGTGAGGGGAAAAGGAAGGGAACAGTTAAGCAAGCAACTAATACGAGTTGTGGTGTTTTTATTTTTAGTGGGGTGGTTAGGGTTTTGTGAGGGGAGGTGGTTCTGAGCTCTCTAGAGGTTAAGGTCGAGTGGTAGGGTGCCCTGGGAGCTTCCCCAGTCCTTAACCTCCTGTATTTTACCACCCTCTTTCCCCCTCTCTCCCTCCCCTTCTCTCTCCTTATTCTGGCTGCCCTTAAAAAGGGCATGTACCTTGTACAGCCACGACCCTCCTGGGCCGTGGCAGGCTATCTCGTGTCCTCTCTGTCTTTCCGCTCCGGCCGTCTTCTTCTGGTCGGGGTCTGTCCTCGTCTCCTGGTCTCCTCGCGCTGGGGATCTATGGCGTTTCCCTGGCTCCGTTATCCGCTCGCCGCGCTTGATCGTGGCGTCTTCATTTTTTAAATCTCCGGCAACCCAGACGTCCGGGGCCGATTGCCGTCTCAGCCCCCACGTGTCTCCATGACGATGTGGGCGGAAGCCGGGGAAGGCGTCGGGCGAACGCCAATATTGTTTATCCGTAGGCGAGGCGAGCGACGCCCGCCTACACACCCTTTCAGTCTGGCTGGCTGGTGGCCGGGATCCTTTCCCACCTGGAGTTGCTGGGGACACTACTGTGCCCATGGACAGGGTGGCTGAGGTGCTTGCCTGGGTATTGACTACCCTGGCCTGACGTGAAGGACAGGGGAGGGGTAGGGATGAGGTCAATGGTGGAGAGGAAAAACTTCTTAGGAACATTGGGGCGGGAAGAGGGAGAAGGTTTGGGAGTGGAGGAAGAGGGAGTGGTTGTAGGAGGTGTCAGTCTGCTGTGTTTGGGTGCAGGTGCATGGGCTGGATGCTATTGTGAGGTGGATGGCTGTTGGGTGTCTGAGTGCTTGCGTTTGTGTACTTTGGGAGGAGGTGGCACAGACACAGTCGGAAAGGACAAAGTGGATGTGTGCATGGATGCAGGGGTGGTGACTGCCAGTGAGGTGTGTGTTCTGATAGGTGTGCTGGTGATGGGGGTAGTGAATGAGGATGCAGTGCATGCAGGTGTGAGTGGAGACGCAACTGGGAGGGAGGTGGAGGATGAGGAGAAGAGGGCCACAGTGAAGGCAGTGGATGTTGATATGTCTGCATCTGGATGATATTTGTGTGAGTGCCTTTGGGATGAAGTGTGGTGCTTGTGTTTGCCTGTGCCACTCTTGTGTGTTGTCATGTGTGCATGCTGGTCTGTCTGTGTGCTTGGGTAGGCTGGGGTTGAGGGGAATGGGATTGGGTAGAGGAAGTTGGAGGGTGGAAAGAGGGACAATGGCTGCCATCAGCGAGGAGGCAAGAGCCTGGATTGATCTCTGTTGGGCCGCCAAGCTAGTGTGAATGCCCTCCAGAAATGCATTGGACTGATGTATTTGGGCTGCCAGCCCCTGGATGGCATTCACAATGGTTGACTGCCCAACAGAGATGGATTGTAGGAGGTCAATAGCCTCCTCACTCAAGGCAGCAGGCCTAACTGGGGCAGGGCCTGATGTGCCTGGGGCAAAGGAGATGCCCACCTTCCTGGGCGAGCGGTCACGGGCAACTCAATGAGGGGCTGCTGGGAGGGCGGTCCTGGTACAGGGGGTGGCGGCTGTACCTGTAGCTGGGGTGGGCACAGAGGTGTCCGCCACCACCAGGGAGCTTCCATCGGAGGAGGTCCTGTCCCCTCCAGTCCCTGCCGTGGTGCTCCCCTCACCCTCCGCCTCACTGGTGCCCTCAGCGTCAGTGGACTCTGTCTCCTGAGTCCTGTGGGATGCAGCTCCCTCCGTCGCAGGTGCCACTGCTCCTCTGCCAGATGATGCTAATGCACATAAGGACAGGGTGACAAAACAAAAAGGGGGAAAAAGACAAAGGATACACCTGGTCAATAGTGGCACCAACACCACAGTTGGCGTACACAACACACTCACACACAGGGAACAGCCCTACACACTAGCCGAAGCACTACCAGTTACAATGCTTGTCACCAGGCCATGGGTAGGGACACATACCACCAACTGCAGCATACCTGAGAACCACACAACCCTGCCCAGTAGTGGATGCCCTCAAGCTAGGTTGGAGCAATTTCACATCAGAACCCAGGCCAACATGGGACCTACTCTGCTATGTTAGGCCTGGCCTAGGGGCACCCACAGACACACGTCCCCCACCCGGATACCACCCCACCAGGCGTAAGTAGAAATGAAGGGCACTCTGCTCACATCCTTGTTGCTGCTGTGATGCCCCCAGGTGCCCATCCAGCTCCGGATAGGCCACCACCAGTATGCAGGCTATCAGGGGGGTTTGATGGGCACCCCTTCCTCATTGGGGGCCATCCCCAGCTGGGCCTCTGCCGTCTTTAGTGCCCATCGTCTAAGGTCCTCCCACCGTTTGTGACATTGGGTGCTCCGCTTGCCGCAGACCCCCAGGGTCCGCATGTCCTTGGCAATGGCATGCCATATACCCTTCTTTTGATGGGCACTGACCTGCAGAGAAATACACATAGGAAAAGGTATTAGTCAGACAGTCTTGTCTGTTACACTCAGTCCTGGGTTTGTGGTGTGCCCTGGGGTCCCTGTAGTGGTGGACACACTGCTGATTGACGTGTCCTGGGACAGAGGTATGGGCCCGCTGGGTGGGTGCTGTGGTGGTGTTTATGCAGTGTTATTGTCTCTGTGGGTGACATATTGTGCATCGGAGGGTTGCCCTCTATGGATGTTATTGCCCTGGCAGCTTTGCCTTGTGTGAGTTGTTATTTGGTGGGCTAGCTGATTGTCTCTAGTGTGCATGCTTTAGTGATAGGTGTCCATGCAGGGCTATGAGTGGTCTCCATGCATTGGTATGGCATGCAGAGCTTGGCATTAGGATGAGTGGGTTGTGACGGTGGGGTGTGTGGGAAGTCGTGGAGTGATGGGAGTGAGGGTAAGGGTGTGGGTATGTGATAGCATGCAGGTAGAGGCAGGTGATAGTAATAGCGAGTTGACTTACCAGAGTCCAGTCCTCCTCCTACTCCTGCCAGGCCCTCAGGATGCATGATTGCCAAGACTTGCTCCTCCCATGTTGTTAGTTGTGTGGGAGGAGGTGGGAGGTCCACTGCCAGTCCTCTGTATTACGAGCTGGTGTCTTGCTGCAATGGAACGCACCTTCCCTCATAGGTCTTTCCACCTCTACCTGATGTCATCCCTTGTTCTGGGGTGCTGTCCCACGCGTTGACCCTATCTACTATTCTCTGCCCTAGCTCCATCTTCCTAGCAATGGATATCTGCTGCACCTGTGATCCAAATAGCTGTGGCTCTACCCTGATGATTTCCTCAACCATGACCCTTAGCTCCCCCTCAGAGAATCTGGGGGTGTCGTGGTGCCATGAGTTTAGTATGAATGGTGTGTGTGAAGGAGTGTTAGGTGATGTATTAGGGGGTGTGATGTAAGGTGTGTGGGTGGTGTATAGGTGATGGTGGTATGTGGCTCTGGTTGTGTGAGTGCTCTTGCTGTCTCTCTCTGCTGGCAATGATTTCTAGTCGTAAAGGGTTGTGGGTAATGTGGGTGTGTGTTTTATAATGCTCTGGGTGTGGTGTGTGTATGGGTGTCAGGTGTGTGTAGTTTGAATTGTCCAATGTGTGTTTCTGTTTTGTTAGTGTGTGTGTATTTTGTGTGCGTGGTATGTACCACCAAAGGTTTACCGCCGTTAAATGTCCGCCGTGGTGATTCGCGGGTCATAATGTTGTGGGTGTTGTTCTGTTCGCGTAATCGTGTGGGGTTTTGATACTGCTAATTTATCACTGACCTTTGGTGTGGTGGATTTGTGTGTGGTGCTGAGTAGTGACGGATTGGTGTGTGTGTGTGTGTGTGTCATAATATTGTGAACGGATATCCGCCGCGGCAGCGGTATGTTGGCAGCAGTTAGCATGGCAGTAAGTGGGATTTACCACCAATGTCCTAATGAGGGCCAATGTCTTTGCCCACCCCCATGGTTGACATAACAGTCCACAGTTTAGATGTGTCAACTTGTCAAAGGCACAGGACAGATCCATAAAGGCTAAGTGTACACAGCATTGGTGTATTTTTATACTATCAGAGTCAGGTTGAGAGTCTGTTAAACTGTGCCTAGCCCTGGTCGAAACCCATACTGTACCTTTGATAACAATTGGTCTCCATGGCCCATTTTTCCAATTTATTTAATACCATTCTGCCTAAGATCTTAACCAAACTATCTAAGAGGGAGATTGGGTGATACCATTGTGGGTCAGCCCTGTCCCGCTTCTTAAAAATAGGCATGATAAACGCCTCTCTCCAGGTATCTATTAGTGGTCCCATCATAACAGATCTCAAAACATTAGTAAGTAATGGTACCCAGAATTCTGGCAGGGTTTTATATATATCAGCTGGGATTCTGTCTGGGCCAGGTGCTTTGTCAGAAGGGCAATCTTGGATAGCCTGTATTACATCTGATACTTCTATTGAATTGCAAAAGGCTGTGCCTAGAGAGACATTTCTCCCCTCCATTGGGCCATTAATTTCTTCCTGGGGGACGTTATTCTTTATTTTAAAGATTTTAGAGAAATGTTCCACCCATACTTGAGCTCGGATGACAGTATCTATTACGGTTTTATCCTTGTCCTCCAGTGGGACGGAGATGACCATTTGCCAGAAAGCCTTCATATCTTTACTATTGCTTTCTTCAAAAAGCTCAACCCAGGCATTCTCCCTCAATTCATTCTTCCTGGCAGCAAGAGTGGCCTTATACAGTATATCCTTCTTGCTACTTAAATAGTGTGTTGATTGCGTGGGACAGAGCTAATTGTCTTCTTTAGGTCTTTGAGGGCAGATGTGCATGCATGGTTAAACCAGCGAGGGCCTCTGTCTTTATTAGTACTTGGATGCTGTAGCTTGCCTACCATGTAACTTGCCAAGGTAGAAAGGCCTCAATAATTTTATACGCGGGGTGTGTTCCCTCAATGCAATCATGACCTCTTCCTTCTTACTTGTTATTGAATCTCTATGAAAGCTGTATTTATCAATTGTTTCCCACTTAATGGTCAGACCTTTCTGGCCATTAAGCCTCAATGATGGCAGCTGTACCTCCGCACCAAAACTCTTATCCAAACCTATTCTAGTTTCTTAGGGGGTTGTGGGCACTCATGCAAGTTAACATCACTACCACACATGTACTACATACATCTGTCAGAAGAGCATTCCCCGACATAGAGCATTTACGCCTTCCGTGTAAGCATGACCCCTCCACTTTCACTTACTGTGTTAGCCTGACATGTCTAAAATGAACACGTACTTATAGGTTAATTCTGTAATGCTACTTTTTAACTTGGCGTACCGTGATTGTATTACATGATATACTAGCATTGTCATTTTCTGTAAAGTGCATTGTAATCATCAATGTCTGAATGCCTGGAATGTGTATGGTAACGAATTGAGTGGACATGTTTGCAGTCATAGCATGTGCCCACTTACATGTGCAGTCCACCAGTGTGTTCTTTTAGTTACTGATTACAGCCTGCAGCAGTTCCCAGGACTATGTTGTATTTACTGTCTGCTTTGTCAAGTTTTCAGACTCATGTTTGCCTTTTCGAGTGTGGTTTTCAGAGTAAACATAGTTCTCCAGTATTGGGGTATCTTTCATAGATTCACATGCTTGAATCATTCCCCGTCGTCAAAGTCGGAGTCCCACGGTACAAGAAGCAATAATTTAAAATGTTTAGAAAGCAGTAATTCAAAATTTTACATTGAAGTTAATGCAAAAGACATTCAATTTAATAGGTTATCAGTGTTATTAGAAATGAATCAAAGTCCAGCCTATCAGGCGACAGCACCCTTTTGAACCCTTACCACAGAGGCTCCAGTCTTTCAGATTTTCTACTGCAAGTGGTATGATGCGAGTCTCCCTCAGCTCTGCTCAGTTTAGAGTTTTTCTGACAGGAATTCTTCTGAAAACTGTTGTTTTGCCTCTTGGAATGCACTTCTAACATCATGTCTACAACCAAGAAAGGATTATTTCGACCCTACAGCGCCTGTGGGAAGATAAGGCTCCACTGTTAAGATCCTCACAATGACTGCATATATTGGGCCAGATGTAGGAAAAAGGGAAATTGCGACTTGCAATTTGCGAGTCCGTGCGACTCGCAAATTGCAACTCGCAATTTGCCATGCAGAAAGGTGTCTCAGACGCCTTCTGCGACTCGCAATGGGGTCGCAAAGACCCACCTCATTAATATTAATGAGGTGGGTCGCAGTTTGAGACCCCATTGCGAGTATGGGCACTCACGGGGATGGTGGCCTGCTGGAGACAGCAGATCACCATGTCTGTGACTACTTTTTAATAAAGCAGTTTTTTTTTTCTATCTGCAGCCCGTTTTCCTTAAAGGAAAACGAGCTGCACTTAGAAAAAAAAAAAAACGAAACCTTTTGTTTCGGTATTTTTCAGAGCAGGCCGTGGTCCATAGGACCACTACCTGCTCTGAAAAATTGTTTTTGTGATCATTCACAAAGGGTAAGGGGTCCAATGGGGACCCCTTCCCGTTTGCAAATGAGTTACCATCCACTTCAAGTGGATGGTAACTGCGAGTTCATTTGCGACCGCTTTCGCGGTCGCAAATGAACTTGCATAGCGTTGCGAGTCGCAAATAGGAAGGGAACACCCCTTCCTATTTGCGAGTCGGAAACGCATTTTGCGAGTCGGATCCGACTTGCAAAATGCATTTCTGCATCGCGGAGAGGCTTTTGCGCCTCGCAAATGGCGTTTTTCGCCGTTTGCGAGTCGCAAAACCCTTCCTACATCTGGCCCATTGTCTTTACCCAGACCACAAGGTAAAAAGATTGTAAGATTTGTTGAATCTTCCATCATAAAACACTGAGAGATTGAGAGACTAGGTTTCTACTTTGAATACAAAAACTTAAGGCCAAGAAATCCCCTATCTCTGATGACAACAGTGATACTTCACAGAAATCTGTGTCATCTAAAAAGAGAAAGAGATCTGTGGTGAGCTACTCTCCAAAACGAAGTAAGGCAGCCAATAAAACCCATTCAGTGGGGAAAAAACAGGAATGTCCATCAACCTCGAAGCTAGAGATTTCAACTGGGAAAGATCTTCCTGAACCTTCCACATCAGCTGCCAACGCTATACAGGTACACAAAGCGCCCAGATCTTTGCCACCGCCGACACCAAAGATGTCAGTCTCGTCAACAAGCGCCTTGTCGACTACAGCCTTGGTCACAACTGCTACCACAGCGATGCTTATTGCACCGCCTTCACCCTTGATAATAACATTGTCACCATATCATCTACAAAAATAACATTCATTAACATAAAATGTAAGTCTCCTTTACTGTCATCGATGCCCCAGGTGAAGAAAGCATTGAAAAAGACATCTAAGTTGGACCCATTGACAAAAAGTTCCTCTCCTTGTTGACAGACCCGTCGACTTCAACAAGGAAGTCAACAACATCAGGCAAATTTAAACCATCGACGTTAATACCGTCGATGACTTAGTTACATCCTGCAGATACATCGTCGACTGCAGCACCGTCAATGCATTCAACAAGACCTGATTTGGACTTGCACCAACCATCTTTTCCACCCTTAACACTAATACCGTTAAGACACAAGTCCACACAAGAGACACTGTTACCACCACATACCTCACCCAGTAAGGTATTGCAGGCCCCTCCCCCCCCCAGAGAACTGCCTCAATGATGACCATGATGAGGAGGAATATGAGGGGGAACATTCAGATGATGGCATTTTTGGAGTGGCTCGAAGCCCTTCGAATTTATGAACTAAATGCCAAGAGGACAGTGAAGAGGACCAACAGTATGAACATTCATACGTCCATGAACTGTTTGTATAACAACATGAGACAGGTTCACAACAACAAGGAGAACCCACAGTACAAATGCCAATGTCACTGGTCACCAATTTACAGCATATGCTGCAGGACTACTATACTTGAGTCCCACCATCAAGATCTGCAACTCCACTGCTACATAAACCGCTCCAGTGACCACCGCATCTAGGGCCTCCTCCCAAAAATCAGTCTTCAGATTTACAAGTACCTACAACACTGTTACCACCTCTGTCTACACCTCCAATAAATGATCCACCTTCCTCGGATGAGAACCAAGAAAAGGGTATGATTCAGGACATGGCTCACTTCCCAATGAGTGGGACGGCTACCAAACACAAACACCATCCCCTTCTACTCCACCACTGGTAAATTCTCCAAAGCAGGGCATAGTAGAGTTCCATAGTATAATGGAACAAACTGCCAAAAGATTTCAGCTTCCCATTGTCACAAAGCAATCGAATTGCTTTCTTTACGACTTTTATGAGACTTCCAGAAAGTAAGTTCATGCTATCCCGATTGTGGATTTTATTTGGTAAGAGGGCCTTAAGGTTATATAGACTCCATCCTCAATAACAGCTGTACTTCCCAGATTGGACAAAAAGTACATAGCGCCCAAGTACTCCGCAGCTGTCTAGTTGGTCAACCCAAACCTGACTCAGTGATAACTCAGGCAGCCCAGCGCAGGTTCAGAAACCCATCTTCTCCACTTTCCGCACTCCCAGTTAAGGAAGGGAGACGACCGGACACTATAGGAAAGAAATTCTCAACGATGGTGGCTACAACTGTCAGAGAGGTGAATTCATTGGCGATTCTAGGGCGATACGACTGCCAAATGTGGTCAAACATTTACCAATACATTTATCACCTTCCAAAGATGCTAATTCGGAAGCACAGAAGATTCTACAAGCGGGAGAAACGATTTCCGCTAAGATCATAGACTGTGCCATAGATGTCTCATCCACAGCCTTTCAACAGCTAGCCGCAACAGTAGTACTAAGACGCCAGGGATGGCTGAAAGCCACTTCCACCCAGAATTTCAAATGAGGGTACTAGACATGCCATACGATGGGGAATTGCTGTTCAGTACACATGTTGATGAGGCGCTACAGTCTATAAAGACAGACACCAAGACAGCCAAATATTTAGGTATCCTCCAATATAGAAGGCAGCCCTCTCAAGGAGCCAGGGGTCGAGGAGTTTACTCCTATAGAGGTGGTTTCCACCAGTACAGACAATACCAACCTTATCAGAGCCAATATCGTCCAACTACCACTCAACAACAACAGCAGCCCTATAGGCAACCACCATCGGCTGCCTGCAGACGCCCCACCAGAGGAAAGTCTTCCTGTTGAGGCAGAGATACTTCCAAAAAACACTGCCCCCCACCAAGTGCTGGCCACCACCCCCTACTACACTACTCAGATAGGGGGCAGAATTTACAATTACTTCCACTAGTGGTCCCAGATCACATCAGACCAGTAGGTCCTCGACATTATCACCAGGGGACATAACCCTGGAATTCCAACAAGCCCCTCCAAATGTACCACCACAAGGACCTCCACCTGCACAATTGAAACAGCTACTATTACAGATTACCACAATGATACGCAAGGGAGAAATAGACATTATACCAAAGTCTCAGAGGGGAACCAGCTTCTATTCTCGCTTCTTCCTTATTCGGCAAAAGACTGACTCCCCATCTTAGATCGTCGACAACTGAACAAGTTCCTGAAAAAACAATCATTTTGTATGGCCACTCTTCAGGATGTGTTACACTTGCTGAATCAAGGAGATCATATGATGGCCTTGGATCTGCAAGACACCTATTTTCGTTTCTCAACCCACCCCAATCCCAGGAAGCTCCTACATTTTTGATCAGATGATCAGGAATTTATGCTAATGCTTTTCCCTGGATTCCACTGATCCCAAGAGTTCTAAAAAGATGAAGAGGGAACCTTGTAGACTGCTACTCATAGTTCCCGAGTGGCCGCACCAGTTTTGGTTTACAGAGCTCCTACTCCTCTTGGAACAGCCTGACCCTGTTAACAATGAACCAAGGCCAGGTCCGTCATCGCAACGTGACTTCTATTCAGTTGTCGGCCTGGCTCCTGAGTTCCATGAAATCGCTGACCTAAATATTCCGGCTGATTGTCGAGATGTACTCGCTAATGCTTGGGCCCAGACTACAAATAAAACATACAAACATAGATGGAAACGATTTTGTATCTGATGTAAGGATTCCAATGGCCACCCTTTCTCATCTGCTCCAGAACACTACTTCTGTATCTTCTTCATTTAGCAAGATCTGGTCTATCGCACCAATCCATCAAAGGGCATCTGACAGCCATTTCTAGATTTTGTCGTACCAGCAATTCTCCATCTTAATGGTCCTGCAAAATAATAAAACAATCCCTTAAAGGACTATTGAGGTTGTTTCCTCAAATAAAAATCCCTCCTCCTCCTTGGCATCTCAATGTTGTACTATCGCAAATAATGAGACTCCCATTTGAGCTAGTTCACAAGGCGGAGTTGAAATACATTTCCTGGAAGACAGCGGGTCTCCTAGCCTACTTCAACAAAACGGGTCAGTGACATCCAGGCATTTACAATCAAACAACCTTTAATCCAGTTCAAAACTGACAGTGTCACCCTCAGGACTAACCCTAAATGTATCCCTAAGGTCCCGTCAGACTTTCATTTAAATGAACCAGTCATAATGAAAACTTTTCACATGAATCCTCAAACTCCCTAGATATCAAACAATGTCTCAAATTCTACATACAGAGTACTGGCACCTTCTGCAACGCAGATCAATTGTTTGTGGGCTATTGAGACTTCAAAAAGGGATTTCCCGTTACTAAACACACAGTAGCAAGTCGGATTGCTTCTGCCATACAATTTTGTCATCAACAAGCAGGAAATCCATTGATAAACAAAGTCAAGGCCAACTCCACCATAGCTGTATCCACCTCCACAGCTCTTTTTGAAGGTGTGCCTATACAACAGATATGTAGAGTGGTAACTTGGTCTCACAGGCCACTTTCATGCAGTACCACTGCCTTTATGCCTCAGAAAGAATGGATACAGTAGTAGGACAAGCCGTTCTGTGGAATCGGTTTGGATGAGGTGAGCCACTTTTTTTCCCACCTTCCACTATTTAATTTGCATGGCATTGGTTTTATACTATAATGTTTACTGCTAACTATACTGATTCAAGCATGTGAATCTATGAAAGATACCCAATTACTGGAGAAGAAAATAAGTTACTTACCTGTAACTGTGGTTCTCCAGTATTGGTATCTTTCATATATTCACATGCGACCCACTCTTTTCGCGATAGAGGCTCACCTTATGTCTTGATGTTCTCTATATCACTTGTGCTAGAAAATCTGAGAGACTGGGGCCTCTGTGGTGAGGGTTCTAAAGGGTGCTGTTGCCTGATTGGCTGGACTTTGGGTCATTTCTAGTAACACTGATAAGCTATTGAAGTGAATGTCTTTTGCATGCACTTCAATGTAAAATTTTGAATTACTGCTTTCTATGTACCGTGTGACTCCCACTTCGACAACGGGGAATGATTCAAGCATGTGAATCTATGAAAGATACCAATACTGGAGAAACACAGTGGCAGGCAAGTAATATAATTTATTTTTTTAGTCATCAGTCTTTAAGACTGCCAGATGCCTAAGAGAAGATTTATTAGATGCCTAAGAGAAGATTTATTTATTTTGTGATTTAAAAATAGAAACTTATTTTTTGAAGAAGGATTAAGGTCAGATGTATTTACCTAGTTCATTTAAGACTATGGCCCTCATTATGAATATGGCGGTCCAGGCTGCCATGCGGGAGTGGCGGAAATTACCACCACCGGCATGGTGGTCTGGACCGCCATATTATGGACAAAGGAGGACCGCCACAGGCGGCCGCCCGCCACTGCCAGGCTACCGCCGACAGACAGCCTGACGATGGCAGATTTCTTTATCCGACAGGGCAGGATAAAGAACCCTTGTTTCTCCAGCCTTTCCCTGGCGGGTTCCCTCAACAACGAGAGGCTGGCAGAAGGGGTGCTCTGGGGCCCCCCTCGGGGCACCTGCACTGTCCATGCATTCGGCATGGGCAGTGCAGGGGGATCGTGCACAGCCCTGTCGCACAGGTCGGGCAGTCATTTGTGTGACGGGTGCTGCTGCACCTGCCGCAGGCCCATCATTCTTCTGGGCCGGCGGCTGTTTCCGCCCACCGGCCCTGAGGAATGTTCATTATTGGGCCGGCGGAGTCCTCAACAGGCTGGCGGTCTGTGTTCAGACCGCCAGCATGAACACTGCAGGGATTCCCCCCCTGTTCATAATGAGGGCCTATATCACTTGGTACAAATGCTGGTTCTGCCTCACTGGAAAGTTCAGATTTTGTTCTAAAAGTGAAATAAATAATGAAAGGAAGTGCCCCCGCCCAAGTTGAAACATTTGATCTGAATGATGGGATGGCTTTAAGGGTAAGTTATCATGGTAAGGATACACGCATGCTTAATGAGTTGTCAGGTACATGAAAGATATGTTTTAATAAGAATTTAAATGACGTGAATGACTGGATTAACTTTTTGTGTGCATGTCCTAAAGTCTGACAGGATGCTTGGTGACAGGCAACCAGAGACTGAAGTGGCAAACAGGGCCTGTGCCATCAGAGGTAGACCCTCTTTTGGCAATAGGCACCTGCATTAGAAGTCATGTCAGGTAGCTCATGGACAAACCTAAACTTGAAATTTTCAGGAGTCTATTATTTTTGTCACAACTAGTTTGTCATAATAGTATAATAAATTGAACTTATTTAATCAGTAGTATACATTGAACGTTAGCGTTCCTGCCAATGTTACGCACAATAACCATTACAGTTTTTAATCAGATGTGCTGAGTTCCATCCTTTAAGGGTAGCAAGATCACTGACAGAGCAGTAGACACATACGCCACTCTGCCACTACACTGGATCCCCTTAATAAAGTGGTGGCCAGAGTTTTGAATCCAGACCCATATTCATTCCTCAATTGATCTATTTGAAACATCTGCCTTCTCAATTCCTGGAATCCTGGACAATGTTTAATTTTAACTTAAGACTGCTACTTGAAAGTGTGCATTTTGGGTTGTAATCTAACAATATTAAAAAAAATACTAGGTCAAGAATAAAGACCTTTCTGTTCTTAGGGTTCTGCCACATGTGAGTACAATCCAGCTCTAGGAAGTTGGTATTTAAGTCCGAAGACTCCTGCTGTAATACCAAACCTGCACCTTTCTAGGAACTAGGTGGAGGTCATGAGAGAATTTGGGCCAGGCACAATAGACGTTGCTCCATTTTACCTATTCCAAACATTTTCCAAATAAATTACATCGGCAGTCCCTGATGGCTAATTAAAAAACACAGCAGGTCACTGTTGCTGTTAGCAACCCAACGACTCTCTGACTGGCCCTTTGCAGTTAGAAAATCATTATATTTAAGAATGATTTCTTGTCATTTCTGCTAATACAGTGTCAGTTTATTGCTGGCTTGCCTTGTCAAGTACACAGTTGTATGATCAGCTATAAAAGGCATGAACTATGCCCACCACCATCAAGTATTACAGACAACAAGACAGCAGAGACAGCCGAACACACACCCGTCAGATGCAGTATTATCTCAACTCTTCCCCACGTGGATGACGACGTCTCAGCTCAGCCCTGTCTCGATGGTGAAATTTAGGAAAAAAAAGGTAAAGGTAACATTGAGACTCATAACTTGGTAGGCAAAGGTAACTTCTTTTAACCACGCGTGCACTGAACTTCGACAGTTAGGGTGTACAAAGGCAGTGAATAACCACTTAAATAGACCGGGAAGGGGGCAGTTCGGAACTATTTAGTAGCTTCACATGCTGTTGGTATGTTCGGGCACTGCAAGCAGACACGTTGACACATAACCCTATTGAACACCCCTCATAGTCACAAATGTGTGGTGGACCCTCTTGCGACCTTCAATATAGGATGACTTCCCTTTTAGCCAGGACCATGGCTAGGACAATAAAAATTGTCATCCACTATTTGCTGCCTGTTCTGTGGGTATATGACCAAAATACAGATGTCTGTAGAGCCTACATCCCTCTTGCCTAACAAAAAGATGCCATAGAGCTTGCATTCCTCCTACCCAGTGTAGGCTCCTCTTCAGTGATCACTGCATCCCGAATCGCTGAATCTCAGGGCATTCCCATACCATCTGTAAAAACCCAGCTTCTATCAAGGCACATCTGGACATTCCATGTGGCCCATCTGCTACATGACATTTATTTTGTGTGTGTGGGGGGTAAGATGTAATGTATGTAATGTATGGATGTAATTGAATTGCATATATTTAAAGCAAGTATTACACAAGACTTTGTGTACTTGTTCCATGGCCAGCTTCCACTGCCCCGGAGCATCCTACCCAATGTAGCTTCCCACCACTGATGTCTACATGGCAAGTCATCTGTAACCACTTACAGTGCTGATTTGTATAACCATGATACCAACTTGCATCCATGCCAAATGGTTAGAAGGACCTGCAGAAGCTCATGAGTCCAGGACTCCATCAGTTCCCCAGCCCATAAACTCTGCGAGGCTGTGCCCACAGTCCCATATGTGAGAAACTGGGAGGCAGGGAGACCATTCTTCTCCATCAAGAAGTCCATTGTGCACAAAGTACCCTTTGCGTAACGATCAGTTAGAAAATCATAACATATTCCAGCAGACCACTGTCTCTGCCTGTTCTTGCTATCTTTTATCCTATCCTTTGACAGTACCTCTAAAAAGCCAAACTACTGCTTTTAACTCGTTGTTTATCTATTTATTTATTTAATCCTTAAAGTGAATCCACAGATGACACTTAAAAACCACAGCAATCAATAAACACAGTGAGTTAAAATACATACGAGTAAAACTATAGAAAACAAGATGGGAACAGACAAAATACATTCTAATAAATAGACATAGATCAGTTTTGACATGAAACCAACCTCATTAACAGTAGCAAATATTTGCGGTGCAATAGTTTAAAAACAGAACAAAGTGCATCTTTGTGCGTTGCTATAGAATACCTTGAAAACACAGGATGCAACATTTTTTTTCTGCAGATGAAAGAGTCTAGGACAGTAAAAAGTGCATGATTCAAACAAATCCTGTTTGTCAGCTCCTTAGGTTTGTCAGCATGGATGACAGGAAACCCCATTTTTCTTAATCTACACATTATCACCCAATGCGATTTGATTACATCTAAATTGTATATAAAAATCTATGTACAAGAGGACGTAGGTTCGCCTTTAGATAGATTTGCATCTCATCACTTTGTGCAAACATACAGCCTAGCTATAATCTTTATTTTTAAACAATGTTGCAGATCAAGCGGAAACTTTGATTTTTGGTGTGCGTTTTGTAAATGATACTTTAATGCGCTACTTAATTGACACCTCGTCATTATTTATGGCCAGCTGCTGTAGGCAATAGGAATTTACAATTCCAAAGGTGTTAGTCTTAACATTGTTCCTAGCAAGTTCTCTCCAAATTACTTTCTTCAGTAAATTTTTAGGACTCATGAATATCTGATAAAAGTATTGAATTATGTGGGTGTAGGCACCGAAAATAATACCCATCAAGCCCAGTTCAAGACAAATCATTTCAATAGAGCTGGAGAGACTTACACCAATGTAACACTTCAATAGAACAGATGCAATATTAGAGATGGAAGTAAACGAGGAAAGAGGCCTTACTTCTATTCCCTATTTAGCAACGGGAACCACACTAGTAATATACACCTTCAGCAGGGAATAAATGTCCCTCTTTCCTTGTGCACTAAAGAACTCTAAAAGTCCAAATCCTGTAGACTTTGGTTTTGCAGCCTGAAAGGTATCATATGGGCCCCAAGACAAATTATTCGAGATGGTTTCATCTATGTATATTCTTTTGCCACCTCCATTTTTTCCATCAAATACCATGATCCAGGAGACTTGAAACCTCTGGTGCCAATTATCATAACATTAGTTTTCCTGTTATTTACAGTAAGGTGATGTGAAAAAGAGAAAGAAGCTAAAATGTCCAACTGTTTCTATAAGCCAATAGGTGCAGGGGGCATTCATACCAAATCATTCACATAAAATAGAATAGAAGCTTCCCTTGATCCAAACATAGGAGGAACAGTGACCCCCTGTTTTAAAATAGCAGGAAAATGAGACCTAATTAAAGAAAATAACAAAGGAGCTAAAACACAACCTTGCTTTAGGTAATTTTCAACTGGTAATTTACCTGAAAATGCTTTTCTTGGGACTGTCAGTCAATTTGTAGGCTTAAAAGAGATCGGAGGAGACAATAATCCGGAAGGTGTACCCAATCTCTCAAATTTATACCAAAGAATGGAATTATCAACCGAATCAAAAGCACTGCTTAAATCAACAAATACCACAGAAACCTCCATTTTGCGCAGCCTCACATACTTTTCACAAGTCGTGTAAAAATACAAAAATATTAGTTGTGGTAAAGCACCCTTGCTTAAAGTCTGACTGCTCAATACGCAATAACCCAGCACACTCCACCCATGAATCTAAATAATTTAACAAACATTTGGTGAAAATCTTCCCAGCTTAATCTAATAGTGGGATGGGGTGATAGTTTATAGGGAGGTTGCGATCCCCTTTTTTGTAAAGTGGAATGAAGTTACTACCTTGCCAAGACTTGGGCACTATTTCTGTCATTAAACAAAGATCAAACAGCTGCCCATAAATGCAGGGCTCTTTTAACAAAGCAGGCAGGAATACCATCCGGTCTCTGAGCACGACCATTATTTAAGTCAGTAATGGCTTGGACAATTTAATCAAAAGAAAATCCAAATGAACTAGTGCTAGTTTTAGAACACCTAAGTCTCAAATCCAGGGGTCCGGAGGAAGATGTGGTGTACAAAGCACAAAAATGAGAACCCCAGAGATCTGCATCTACTTGGGTAGGTATTTTTTTGTGATCTCTACCCGGACTTCTGGCTATTGCCAGCCAGAATTCACACATATAATAAGTAGAAACCTCAGACTGTAGATCAAACCATAACTTTGGGACTTTGGTTGATTTATCAGTCTTCTTTTCTAACTTAGGCCCTCATTATGACATTGGCAGTAAATCCCACTTGCCGCCACACTGACTGCCGCCAACCTACTGCTGCCACAGCGGACATCCGCTCACTATATTATGACACACACACACACCAATCCGTCACTATTCAGCCACATACACAATTCCGCCAGTCCAAAGGTCTGTGATAAACTGGCGGTATCCAAACCCACACCGTTACACCAACAGAACATCGCCCACCACATTATGACCCACGAATCACCACAGCGGACATTCAGTGGCGGTAAACCATTGGCGGTACATACTGCTGCAAGCAAAATGCACACACACATACAAAACAACATTACATTGGTCAATTTGAATAACACACACCTGACACCCATACACACACCACAGCCACACCACTATAAAACACCCACCCACATTACCCAGAACCCCTTACGACTACAAACTATTGGCATGAGACAGACACCACGACCACAGACAAGACCAGAGCCACACACCACCCACGCACCTTACATCACACACCCCAACACATCACCCTCACCCACACTACTCACACAACACCCATGGCACCACAAAGACACCCCCGATTCTCAGAGGAAGAGCTAAGGGTCATGGTGGAGGAAAACATCCAGGTAAAGCCACAGCTATTTGGAGCACAGATGCAGCAGATATCCATTGCTAGGAAGATGGAGCTATGGCAGAGAATCGTGGACAGGGTTAACGCCGTGGGACAGCACCCAAGAACAAGGGATGATATCTGAAAGAGGTGGAACGATCTACGGGGGAAGGTACATTCCATTGCAGCAAGACACCAACTCGCTGTACAAAGGACTGGTGGTGGACCTCCCACCTCCTCCCCCACAACTAACAACATGGGAGGAGCAAGTCTTGGCAATCATGCATCCTGAGGCCCTGGCAGAAGTAGCAGGGGGACTGGACTCTAGTATGTCAACTCTCTATTACTATCACCCCCCTACCTGCATGCTATCACATACCCCCACCCTCACCCTCTCACCCATCCTGGCCAACGTGCAGGAGAATAGGCAGCTGCAGGATGAACAGTACCAGGGGATCAGGGAGGACTTGCAGACCATTAACAATACCCTGGTCTCCATTGCAGGGGTGCTGGCAGACATGGCCAACATTATGAGGGAGACAGCCTCCCACAGCGGCTCCTGCCACTAGCCAGACATCTGAACTGCCTTCCACCTCCACTGCCGCTAGTGGACAGGAGGCCCGCCACAGGACCAACGGGCCACCAGCACCACTCTCCCTGCAGAAGGTGAACCACCACGCAAACGTTGCCTGCGATCCAGGCAGAAGCCAGAGACTACTGTCAAGACCCCCACCAGGAAATGAGACACTCCTGATTGTCACCCACATGTCCCATGTCCCACTCTGTCACCCTGTCCACCTTGAACTGACATTGCTCCCCTTCCTATGTCCCCTTGGACAATGCACCTGTGTTACCAATAGACTGGAACTATACCCTGGACTTTCCTCCATCATCACCCCATCCCAATGCACTTGCCCCTCTACTTCTTAGCACTTAAATAAACACCCTTTGAAAAAATACAAGTATGGAGTATGTCAAATGATTTAAGTATGTATTTGTTTAACCAGGTTCAAACACTGCAATTCAACTGTACAGTAATATTCACATAGGAAAGACCTGTAGTTGGCTGCAGTGATCACACCAGGAGCGATAGTAGGGCACCAACGATAAACAAGAAAATGTCAATGAAAGATGAAGTAGCACTGTCCTACCTGTGTGTCATTGGAAGTATTGTAGAATCATTGCAGTTCTGTTGTCCTCATCCTCATCCTCTGCCTCCTCATCCTCACTGCCCACAGGGTCCACTGCTGCCACACGGCCATCTCCAGCCTCCCCCTCCTGCAGAAAAGGCACATGGCGTCTCAAGGCAAGTTTGTACAGCATACAGCATGCCACGATTATCTGGCAGACCTTCTTGGGTGAGTAGCACGGGGATCCACCTGTTAGATGGAGGCACCGAAGCCTGGCCTTCAGGAGGCCAAAGGTGCGTTCAATTATCTTACTTGTACGCCCATGTGCCTCATTATAAGGTTCTTCTGCCCTTGTCCTGGCATTCCTCACAGGGGTTAGTAGCCATGATAGGTTGGGGTAACCTGAGTCATCTGCAAATATGGAGGGACAACATTTAGCCACACACTATCCTGTATGGCCCACACCATACACCAACATCCACTGGGTGGGAACCAGGGCTCACCTATTAGCCACACCCTGTGCCTCTGTAGTTGGGCCATCACATTTGGGATGTTGCTATTCCTCAGGATAAAGGCATCATGCACCGACCCAGGATACTTACCACTCACATGGGAGATGTAATGGCTAGGCACCGCATCTGGACATTCATGGAATGAAAACTCTTGATTTCTGAATACCTGTTCATTTTGCCGGGGGTGGGAAACACATGCACTATGTGTTCCATCAATTGCCCTAATGACGTTGGGGATATGTCCCATTGCATAGAAGTCAGCTTTCACTGTGGCCAAATCCTCCAGCCGGGGGAAAATGATGTAGCTGGACAGGTGTTTAATCAGGGCAAACAACACTCTGGTCAGCACTACTGAGAACATTGGCTGTGACATTCCTGCTGCCAAGCCCACTGTCACTTGGAAAGAACCAGTTGCCCGTAAATGGGGTACAGATAGCACTTGCACAAGAGGGAGTATCCCAGTGGGGTGACGGATAGCAGATATAAGGTCAGGCTCAAATTGGGCACACAGCTGTGTGATTGTGGCCCTTTCAAGGCTATAGGTGAATATAATGTGCCTGTTCTCTAGTGTAGCCAAGTCCACCAGGGGTCTGTACACAGGGATATGCCTCCATCTCCTATTCATCCCCAGCGGTAGCAATCTATGGGGCAAAAGAGTGAGGAGCCGGTCACAAACTGTACATCGTAGCCACAACAGTAAAATGCATGATGTTCATGCATAAAGTATAAGTGGCATTTGTCCTGTATGACCAATTGTGAACTGTGACGCAGTTATAATACAGGTCCTGGCCCCCACCCCTGAAATGGCGGCTGCCTGTCCTGTGTGGAGGGACAGGTGAAAGTGAGGTAATTCTGCTGACGTTGTGAGCTATTGTGGGAGGCGGTCGGGAACCGCTGTGCAACGCCTTATTGGATATTATTGGCCCCTATAGGGTACAGTGGCCAATGGTGATGTACGCTGGGGGTGATGGTATGCACAGCCACAGACCAGACTGACGTTTTCTATCTGATCACTCACTTGCTACCTGACCTTCAACAGGAGAGGACCTACACTGCATGTGTTGCTGTGACCTGTGTCTGGAACCTACCATGGCCCATGTGACTAGGGAGAGGGCCGCTGCCTTCACCTCGGCGGAGTTGGAGCAACTGGTGGATGGGGTCCTACCCCAGTACGGACTGCTGTATGGGCCTCCAGACCAACAGGTGAGTACACTGTGAGGATGATGCATGGGGCATGAATGCATGGAGTGGTGTGTGTGAAGACCTCGTGTTGGGGGGTTGGTGCATGGCCCCTGGGTGGCGGGACGCTTGTGTGCTGGGCCCTGTGTGTGCAAATGGCGATGTGAAGGGGTATGGTGGGCCATAAGTGTAACATGCAGAACGGTCTGACTAATAGTTTTCCCTGTGTGTATTTTGCTGCAGGTCAGCACCCATCAAAAGAAGGGTATATGGTGTGCCATCGCCAAGGACCCTGGGGGTCTATGGCAGACGGTGCACCCACTGTCAGAAACGGTGGGAGGACCTGAGATGCTGGGCATGGAAGACGGCAAAGGCCTAGCTGGGGATGGCCTCCCAATGGGGAAGGGGTGCCCGTCAAACCCTGACCCCCCGATGGCCCACATTCTGGTGGTGGCCTATCCGGAGCTGGATGGGCGCTTGGGGGCATCACAGCAGCCACAAGGGGGTGAGTACAGTTCCCATCATTACAACTTATGCATGGTAGAGGGGTACCCGGGTGGGGGATGTGTGTCAGTGGGTGCCCCAAGGCCAGGCCTGACATTGCAGAGTACGTCCCATGTTGGGTAGGGTTCTGATGTGATATTCCTGCTTCCTAGCTTGTAGGCATCCACTACTGGTGTCGAGACTGGCCACTCACCTGAAAAGCAGGATGTCTGCAGGGGTGATGGTATGCCCCCCGACCTCCTGGAACACCTCTCGGCACTTCCTGGTGGACACAGAAACCCCGGCAGGTGTCCCAAAAGGAAAGGGGGATTGGAAGAGAAAGAGACAAAACACTGCCACGTCTTGCCGGTCCAGCCAGACACCCTGTATCTTTGGGGGGGCAGGTCATTGTTGACAGAGTGATAGTAGAGTTAGTGCACTCAACTTGCTTGAAACTGAATCTCTCTTTCTGACATGGGCATGGGAGTGGTAGAAGAACTCCGGGATGCTCCAGCACTTTTCTTAGATAATAATAACTGTTGGCACAATTACTAACACTGCATTACCAACAACCCAACTGAGTACCATTACAATAAGTACTGCAACACTAGGGCTGGCTTCACAGAGATTCACTGTTGCACACTATAATTAGAACTGTGGTTGCACTTACCATGCACAAGAATGACAAACAAGGGCAATAATTATATCAAGTACAACCTTCCTGCATGCATAGGGTTAAACCAAAAGGAACAAAAACAATCCAAGAAATACAAATGTCTACTCTGGGTTTAAACAGTTAGGGTGGCACAGTTTGGATTGGCTTCCCTGTGTGTGTGAAACCCCCTTCAAAAGCAAATTCCTCAAACCTGAAACACAGGCCAGAATGACACAATTTAAATCCAAGAGTTATGCTATTAGAGAAAGAAAAGTCATGTAAATGCTCTTTTAAAATTGCACTGTCACTTTTTGTAGTACTTGAGCTCAAGTACATGTCCTGAAGCACATTTAGGCAAGTAACTACAATAATAATGTAGAATGTTCAGAAATGCATTTGTCTCTTCAAGATAAGCACTTTGCCAAAATACGAGGTCTGAAATACACCAGCTGTTCTAGGAAAGTGCAGCGCTCATAGAACAAACTCCCTGGAGAATACTGGTCACTTAGCTGCAGTCTTTTCCGGAGTGCTGGAGGAATGCCTGGTGTCAGCTGGTACAGGAACAAAGACAAGAATTGCTTCAAAAGTCCTGAATACGAGGATGACAGCAGGGGCTGTACTGCTAAATCAGATGCTGAGATCAGGAAGCAAAACTAAGCCAAGCAGGAAGGCATGCTTCACTCTGCTGTGTATAGCCAATCAGGAAAGTAGTTGAGTTTCCACATCTGGATGAGTCATCACACCCAATTAGAAGCACATGTCTACACCACACCCAATTAGAAGCACATATCTACACCTGCTCACATTAGCAAACAATCATTGATAAAACAAGCATTGATAAAACCAATTGTGTGACAAAGCACATTATGTTTACTTAGAAACATGAAGGTTTAATCAAAAACAGAGATATGATTTAACCCGAATCCCTGGGGATGCTGATAGATAACCCAGGAGGCACCTTGGGGATTCCTGACAACTGGGCAGGGATGTGTGGGTCCCAGGTATGCTGCAGTTGGTGGTATGTGTCCCTCCCCATGCCCTGGTGGCTAGCATTGTTACTGGTGGTGCATTGCATACTGCATAGGCCTGTTCCCTGTGTGTGAGGGTGGTACGTATGCCAACGGTGGTGTTGGTGCAGCCATTGACCAAGTTTATCCTTTGTCTCTCCCCCCCCTTTTTGTTTTGTCATCCTGTCCTTATGTGCATTAGCATCATCTGGCGGAGGAACGGAGGCACCGGCGACGGAGGGAGCTGCATCCCATAAGACCCAGGAGGCAGAGTCCACCGAATCTGAGGGTACCATTGGGTCGGAGGGCGAGGGGAGCACCACGGCGGAGACTGGAGGGGACAGTTCGGACACAAATACCTCCTCCAATGGTAGCTCCCTGGTGGTGGCGGACACTTCTGTGACCACCCCAGCTACAGGTAGAGCCGCCACCCCCATACCAGCACCACCCTCCCAGCACCCCCTGAGCGAGTTGCCCATGCCCGCTCACTCCGGAGGGTGGGCATAGTTTTCGCCCCAGTTACCTCAGGCCCTGCCCCAGTAAGCCCTGCTGCCCTGAGTGAGGAGGCTATTGACCTCCTGCGATCCATCTCTGTTGGGCAGTCAACCATTGTGAATGCCATCCAGGGGCTGGCAGCCCAAATGCAACAGACCAGTGCATTTCTGGAAGGCAGTCACACTGGCTTGGCGCCCAACAGAGATCAATCCGGGCCCTGGCCTCCTCCCCGATGGCAACCATTGTCCCTGTTTCCACCCTCCCCCCTCCAACTTCCTCTTCCCAATCCCATTCCCCTCATCCCCAACCTATCCCAAGCACACAGGCAGACAAGCATGCACACAGGACAACACACAAGAGTGGTACAGGCAAACACATGCACCACACATCATCCCAAAGGCACTCACACAAACACCATCCAGATGCAGACATACCAACATCCACTGCCTCCACTGTGGCCCCCTCCTCCTCCACCTACCTCCCAGTTGCATCTACACTCACACCTGCATGCACTACATCATCATCCACTACTGCCATCAACAGCACACCTTTCAGAACATACACTTCACCGGCAGACACCACCACAACAGCCATGCACATGACCCCTGTGTCCTCTCCCACTGTGCCTGTCCCTCCCCTCCCAAGGTACACAAACGCAGGCACTCAGACACCCAACAGCCATCCACCTCACAACAGCATCCAGCCCATGCACCTGCCCCCAAACACAGCAGACAGACACCTCCCAAAACCACTCCCTCTTCCTCAACTCCCAAACCTTATCCCTCTTCCTGCCCCAATGTCCCTAAGCAGCTTTTCCTCTCCCCCATTGACCTCTTCCCTACCCCTCTACCCCATCCTTCTGTCTGGCCAGGGTGGCAACAACCCAAGCGAGCACCTCAGCCACCCAGTCCACAGGCCAGTAGTCTCCACACCCACTTGTGATTTTAAAGGATCCAGGGCACCAGGCAACCTCAAGGAAAGGGTGCCTGCCCCAAGTGCTGCCCGGAAGGGCAAGGAGCCCTTCCCAGCTGCTGCCCTGAAGGGCAAGGTGCCACCCTCAGCTGCTCCCAGGTAGGGCAAGGAGCCTGCCCCAAGTGCTGCCCTGAAGGGCAAGGAGCCATCCCAAGCTGCTGCCAAGAAGAGCAAGGAGCCATCCCTAGCTGCTGCCAAGAAGAGCAAGGAGCCATCCCCAGCAGCTGCCAGGAAGGGTAAGGGCCTGCACCAGCAGGCAGGAAGGACAAGAGGCCTGGTTCTGGGACTCAGTTGGAGCCCACACCACCAACCATGGTTGTGCAGCCATCCAAGGCTGCAGGGGATGGGCTTTAGCTTCCCCCCACCACCACCAGCAGCACTACCACCACCACCAGCAGTGGGCAGCCGTCCGAGGCTGCAGGGGATGGACTGGAGCTTCCCCCCACCACCACCAGCAGCAGCACCACCACCACCACCAGCAGTGGGCAGCCATCTGAGAGCGTAGGGGATGGGCTGGAGCTTCCCCCCACCACCACCACCACCAGCAGCAGCACCACCACCACTTAGCAGCCGTCACTGCCAGCGCAAGGTCTGTAGACCTGCGTCCATCGGCTGCTGTGCGGCCTGCCCCCTGCAAATCCTGTGGGTATGACACCCAGCTGAGAGACTGTGACCTTGCACTCCCCAGATCGAAAGCACAGGGCACGATGCCCCTCCCAGAACCAGTGGGTATGACACCCATTCACCCCATCCTCTCCAGGATCTGAAGCACAGGGCAAGATGCCTCCTCCAGAACCAGTGGCACAACACCCATTCACCCCATCCTTCCAGGATCTGAAGCACAGGGAATGTTGCCCCCTCCAGAGCATGTGGGCAAGTCACCCACTTGAGATACTGTGGCCTTGCATTCCCCAGGACAGAGCAATGGGCATCTTGCGCCCTCCAGAGCATTTGGGCAAGTCACCCACTTGAAAGACTGTGGTCCTCTACTCCCTAGGACCAAGCACAGGGCATGTTGCCCCCTCCAGAGCATGTGGGCAGGCCACCCATTTAAGAGACTGTGGCCTTGTACTCCCCAGGGACAAGCACAGGGCATGTTGCGGCCTCCAGAACCAGTGGTCTTCTATCATCTCCTGTCTGAGGTGCCCCCATTCCCCATCCCCCTGAGCTGCCTGCCTATTTTCCAAATGATGCCCCTGCAGTGTTCGCTCTGCGTTGGTGCAGGAGACAAGTGGGGCCTTGGACTTTGTCATGTGGCCCTCGGCCCACGCACATTGTGGACTGGGCAGTGTCCCTTGAACTGTACATATGTAAATACCTTTAGATTGAGTGTTCGTATTTCTACTGTATTTATATTACTACACTCACTTTCATCTATTTGTGTTGTCCTTGCATTATTCCTGAGGGGTACCGGGTCAATATGTTTTCTTACTGCTTCTGATTGGGTGTATGATGTTGGGGGGTGGGGGGGTGTGTTGTGCGTGTGTGTTTCACTCTCTTTTTCCTCCCCCCCTCCCCTGTGTGGTAGGCGGCTGTACTCACCGTGGTCGTCTTCGCCGTTGATGGTGTTCGTGGTGGAGCAGGACGGAAAAGATTATTGGAAAGTTTTGCAGCTCGGGCTCAATGGCGGCGTGCTTGTTCCCTGTGTCTCCAAAGGTGAGTCCTTTCCCTTCTGAGGTCTGTTTCCGCCAGGCTTTTGCTGTTGTTGGTACACCCTGGAAAAGGTGGCGGTTTCCAGGGTCTTTATATGGTGGGCGGAACATTGACTTCGGCCTGCCTGTAGGCGGCTCCCGCAGTGGTGGCTGTTGTTTCCTCCCTCGCGGTCGGTGTGGTAAAATGGCTGCCTATCTGAGATCTTTCCGCCATGGTCATAATTTAGCTGTAGTTACTGCCAGCCTGTTGGCGGTATTACCACCACTTTATCACTGACCGCCAGGGTTGTAATGATGGCCTTAGAGAGCTTAATGACTCTTTACCTCTGAAGGATATCCAAATGCTTAGGAGGCCTGCTGTGAGTTTCTATTTTCGTTGCAAAGGTATCCTGCAGCATGCACAAAAGTGTCTCAACTTTGGCAGCATTCAAACACAAGGAAAGCATCTTAGATGCCTCGCTTAACCAAGGAAATAAAACAGCCTGTGGTACATATTTCCAAATATATGCATGGTCAGACCAGGATTTTAATTTAAAACTAGGGACCTTTGCTTGCCATCTTATTGCCGGTCAGAGGTCTTGTGCAACAATAAGCTAAGAGTGAATACTCCAGGAGTGGGGATGAATTACAAAATTAGTAACAACACAAAAAGCCCTAAATTTCATAAAAATAAAAGTACAAACCTCGCTGCCAAGAGAAACTGTCTATGCAAAAGAAATCATTGCAAAATGCAGCTCTATAGTAATAAACTGGATGAACAAGCCCAACACTTCTTATTGGGAAAGCAAGGAGACAAAAGGCCCCAATATGCATCTGAATCCGAAAAAACTATGTTTCTATACTCAGAAGCAGTTATTCTTGTTTCAAAATCACCCAGAACCAATAAAATAGATTTGGAGTACTTAGCTAATAAACTGAAAAGAGTGAAACATAGACAGAAGTGGGAAACATAGCAGTAGGGCCTAAATAAATAGTATAATATAAGAATCCATGAGATAAATTACCACTCCCCTTGTAGGAGCAGCCAACAACCCAGGTATTAAACAAATAGTGCTTGTAAATGCATAGTTGCATCCTCCCCTCTGCCCGTGCCCCACCCCCTCCACCCCCCTCACATTCATCTTGAGAATGCTACTAAATACTATTGTGCTTGTTCAATTGTTTTAAATTTGTGGTTTGGTCGTGCACCACACCACTTTCACACTTCACCAGCCACCACTGGTTATTACCCAACGCTTTTCAGCAGCAGATGGGAAACTGATTTGCGGTATGAAAGGCTCAATGGGTAGCTTTTTGTGAGCTTACAATCAGCAGAAATCAAAGGAAACAGTGAACCAAGGCCAACATAGTGCTCCATCTTATCTGACATGAATCCACATTTCACTATATCTAAACTAATAGACAGTCACGTGATATTGCTCCTGGAATAATGCACTTAGTTTCCTAGTGTTTTTCACAAACACCACAAGAAAGGACAGTTTGAACTGCCACCAGGTGATGTAGAGATAGTAAACAAGGAGACACATAGGTAGGTGTCCATGGAAGCAGGACAATGAAATGCCCTTGTGACGAATCTCTGGACCTGGTGCAGATGTCTAATGAGGGATAGCCCCACATAAATGCCCTGTTTATCTGACAATGTGGGACATTTATCCCTTCAAAATAGGAAAGAAGAATTAGAAAGGCAAGAATAATGATGTTCGTCTGCCTTCTCAAACCTGATTTAATTGCAGGAAACTGGAGCAAAGGAAGTTCAACAAAAAAGGGTCAAGTTAAGGGCACAGAGAAGCGAAGGGCTGCATTGATCAAATCAAGCCCAGTTCTCAGTATCCATGTAGCAATGAAAATTCCACCCAAGCCATCTGAAGAGAGGCTGACCTAGATTAAACTCGGCCCCAAATGAGAAGGAACTGTTAAAATCCAAGGCATGCTTTTGTAGCCATCAGAGGGGTGGTCTAGAATGGAAGGTCAATTGTGATGCTATGCCAACACCCCTTCCTACTGAAATAACCGTCTTTAGTAAACTAGGTAAAAAAAGCACTAACTCAATATATATTCTTGAGGTATTAGCAAACATGATTGCGGAGGTAAGTTAATGCTTTTTGTAGGAGGCTGGCCTGGCTTGTAGTGGGTACCAATGGTACTTACACCTTGTGCCAGGTCCAGTTATCTGAGTAGTTGTGTTCTAGCAGCTTAGGCTGATAGAGGTAGCTATAGCAGAGCAGCCAAGGCTGAACTAGGAGACATGCAAAGCTCATGCAATACCACTTATATCATATAGGTACGATATAATAAAAAAGAAAATACTCATAGTTACTAAAAATAAAGGTTATTTATTTTAGTGACAATGTGCCAAAAATATCTCAGAGGATATACTCCCTTAGGAGGTAAGTAAAATACACAAAATATACACACAAACCAAAATCAGGTAAGTAAACAGTCAGAAAGTAGTGCAAACACTGTAGAATACAATAGGATGCAATAGGCCCAGGGGCAGCACAAACAATATACTAAGAAAGTGGAATGCGAACCACGAATGAACCCCTAGGCTAGTGTAGTGTGTAGAGGGTCGCTGGGAGTGTAAGAAAACACTAAGGGTGTCCAAGATACCCCACCCCAAGACCCTTGAAAGTAGGAGTAAAGTAGAACTATTTCCCCAGAAACACACTAAAGTCGTGATAAAGGATTTTGCAAGGACCACAATAGACTGCAAAGCACTGAAGACGGATTCCTGGACCTTAAGACCTGCAGAGGAAGGGGATGAAGTCCAAAACTCGCTAAGAGGTCCAGGGGGAGACAGGAGCCCACTAAACCCTGGATGAAAGTGCAAAATGGCTGCCTCTGGATGGAAGAAGCTGAAGATTCTGCAACAACGAAAGGTGGTAGGAACTTCTTCTTCGTGCGGAATATGTCCCACGGCATGCTGGAGGATGCAGAGTTGTTTCCTTGGCAAAATACCACGAAAAAGCCTTGCTAGCTGCAAGAGTCGCAGTTAGAGAAAAAGGGTGCTGCCTGGGCCCAGGAAGGACCAGGATGTCGCCACTTGGAAGAGGAGACAGAGGGGGCCCTCAGCAACTTAGAGAGCCCATGCACAAGCAGGAAGCACCTGCAGAAGTCCTTGAACACCGGTTCAAGAAGACTGAACACAGCAGTTGTCTCAATACTGCAAAAGGAGGTCCCACGACACCGGAGATCAACTCAGGGAGCTGAGTATCGCAGGACGGAGTGCTGGGGACGTAGGCTCAGCTGTGCATGCAGAATTTCTTGGAAATGTGCAAAGAAGCCCTTGTAGCTGCAGAATATGTGGTGCACAGGATTACTGTCTGGGGAGGGGAGGCAAGGACTTACCTCCTCCAAATTTGGAAAGTTGGACCACTGGACAGACTGGGTCACTTGGGTCCCCCACCTGTGTTCCAGGGGCCACGCTCGTCAGGGTGAGAGGGGTCCCAGAGTACCGGTGAAGCTGAAGTTTGGTGCCTGCTGAAGCAGGGGGAAGATTCCGTCGATCCACAGGAGATTTCTTCGTGGCTTCCAGTGCAGGGTGAAGGCAGGCAGCCCCCAGAGCATTCACCACCAGGAAACAGTAAAAAAAAGCTGGCAGGATTAGGTGCTACAATGTCGCTGGGAGTCTTCTGGCTACTTTGTTGCAGTTTTGCAGGCGTCATGGAGCAGTCAATGGTCGATCCTTAGCAGAGGTCGAAGAGAGAGGTGCAGAGGAACTCTGGTGAATTCTTGCAAGTCATTATCTGAGAAAAAGCCCACTGGAGAGACCCTAAATAGCCGTCAGAGGAGGATTGGCCACCTAGGCAGGTAAGCACCTATCAGGAGGGGTCTCTGACATCACCTGCTGGCACTGGCCACTCAGAGGCCTCCATAGTGCCCTCACACCTCTGGAAACAAGATGGCAGAGGTCTGGGACACACTGGAGGAGCTTGGGGTGGTGATGGAAAGGGGAGTGGTCTCTCCCCTTTCCTTTGTCCAGTTTCACGCCAGAGCAGGGACTGGGGGTTCCCTAAACCGGTGTAGACTGGCTTATGGAAGGAGGGCACCATCTGTTCCCTTCAAAGCATTTCCAGAGGCTGGGAGAGGCTACCCCTCCCAGCATTCAACACCTATTTTCAAAGAGAGAGGGTGTAACCCCCTGCTCTCATAGGAAATGCTTTGTTCTGCCTTCCTGGGACTGTGCTGCCCAGATCCCAGGAGGGCGAACCCTGTCTGTGGGATGGCAGCAGCAGTAGCTGCAGAGAAAACCCCAGAGAGCTGGTTTGGCAGTACCCGGGGTCCATAGTGGAGCCCTGGGGATGCATGGAATTGGCTCCCCAATACCAGATTTGGAATGGGGGGACAATTCCATGGTCTTAGACATGTTACATGGCCATATTTGGACTTACCATTGTGAAGCTACATATAGGTATTGACCTATATGTAGTGCACACGTGTAATGGTGTCCCAGCACTCACAAAGTCCGGGGAAATGGACCTGAACTATGTGGGGACACCTTTGCTAGTGCAAGGGTGCCCTCATACTTAGTAAATTTGCACCTAACCTTCAGCAAGTGAAGGTTCGACATATAGGTGACTTATAAGTTACTTAAGTGCAGTGAAAATGGCTGTGAAATAACATGTGCGTTATTTCACTCAGGCTGCAGTGGCAGTCCTGTGTGAAGGTTCCTCTGCGCTCCATATGGGTGGCAAAAGAAATGCTGCAGCCCATAAAGATCTCCTGGAACCCAAATACCCTGGGTACCTAGGTACCGTATACTAGGGAATTATAAGGGTGTTCCAGTGTGCCTATTCAAAATGGTAAACGTGGTCACTAGCCTATAGTGACAAATTTAAAGGCAGAGAGAGCATAAGCACTGAGGTTCTGGTTAGCAGAGCCTCAGTGACACAGTCACTACACAGGTACACACCTTCAGGCCACAACTATGAGCACTGGGGTCCTGGCTAGCAGGATCCCATTGAGACAGGCAAGAACAAACTGACATACATGTAAAAATGAGGGTAACCTGCCAGGCAAGATGGTACTTTCCTACACTCATCTAGCCAAGCTAGAGGCCAGGTTACCCTCACAAGTTGAAAACAGTGCATTCATGGCACATACTTACACATAAAAGAGACAATAGCCACCACAAACAACAAAAAGATCCAGTATGGGACGATCTTCCAGTAAACAGGTGATTGGGCTAAACAATTCCAGAGGTACCCAATAAAGGGAAACAAATTCTGTTTTTGGAAAGGCTGTCCCTCAAAGACAAATGAAATCAACAAACTAGAAAATCTGGCAAAATAAAATGGTATGTGTTGGAAAGCCCATCTTTCTGGCATGGTTACCCCACTTTTTGCCTGTTGTCAGTGTGCTTAGACTGTTTTCACTGGGATCCTGCTAACCAGGACCTCAGTGATTGTGCTCTCACCTTTAAATTTGGTTGTCTTGGCACGCTTTACACCCCATAATTGGCATTCTGGTGTACCCCTGTAAGTCCATAGTATCTGGTACTTAGGTACCCAGGGCATTGTTACACCAGGGGTCCCCCATGGGCTGAAGCATGTATTATGTCACCCATGGGAGCCCATGCAAACTGTTTGTAGGCCTGCCATTTGCAACCTGCATGAAAAGATGCATGCACCCTTTCACTGCTGGTCATTACACCAGGTCACTGTAAGTCACCCCTATGGTAGGCCCTTTCAGCCCTAAAGGCAGAGTGCCGGTTCCTGTGTGTGTGGGCATCCCTGCAAGAGCAGAGGTGCCTCTATGAACTTCAGTCCCAACTCCCTGGGCTTCATAAGTGCGGGGAAGTCCTTTTAGTTATGTACTGGCCATAGGTCACTACCTATCGGACATCTCCTTCGTCCCAGGCACCTCAGACCCTGCACTAGTGAGCCCTGCTACCCTGAGGGAGGAGCCTATTGACCTCCTGAGATCCATCTCTATGGGGCAGTCAACCATTGTGAATGCCATCCAGGCGCTGGCAGCCCAGATGCAACAATCTAATGCATTACTGAAGGGCATTCACACTGAATTGGCGGCCCAACAGAGATCGATTCAGGCTCTGGCCTCCTCTCTGATGGCAGCCATTGGCCCTGTTTTTACCATCCCCCTCCATCTCCCACTGCCCAGTCCCATTCTCCTTAACCCCAACCCATCCCTTGCACACATACAGACGAGCATGCACACAAGACAACACCCAAGAGTGTCACAGGCAAAAACAAACACCACACTTCATCCCACAGGCACCCACACAAACACCATCCAGTTGCAGACACAAAAACATCCACTATTTCCACTGTCTCCCCTTCTTCCTCCTCCTCCTCCTCCCACCTAGTTACGTCCACACTCACAGCTGCATGCACTACATCATCATCCACTACCAGCATCATCACCACACCAAGCAGAACACACACCTCACAGTCAGACACCTCCCCAACATCCATGCACATGCTCCCTGTGCCCTCTCCCACTGTTTCTATCCCCCCTCCTAAAGTACACAAACGCAAGCACTCAGACACCCAACAGCCATCCACCTCACAACAGCATACAGCCCATGCAGCTGCACCCAAATCCAACAGACACCTGCAACAACCACTCCCTCATCCTCTACTCCCATTCCTTCTCCCTCTTCCCGCCCAAATGTCCCTAAAAAACTGTTCCCATCCACCATTGACCTCTTCTCTCCCCCTCCCCCGTCCTGCACGTATGACCAGGGTATCACGAACCTAGCCAAGCACCTCAGCCACACAGTCCACGGGTTCAGTTCCATCCGCACCCACTCGTGGTGGAAAGGGATCCAGGCAAAATTTACTGAAGGGGAAGGAGCCTGCACCAGCCAGCCTAAAGGGGAAGGGACCTGCCCCAGCAGGCAAGAAGGGAAAGGAGCCTGCACCTGCCACCCGAAAGGCCAAGGAGCCTGCACCAGCAGGCAAGAAGGGCAAGGAGCCTGCACCTGCCAGCTGAAAGGCCAAGGAGGCTGCGCCAGCAGGCAGGAAGGACAAGGAGCCTGCAACAGCAGGCAGGAAGGCCAAGGACCCTGCACCAGCAGGCAGGAAGGGCAAGGAGCCTGGACCAGCAGCTGTGACGGAGCCCCCACCACCAACCATGGTTGTGCATCCATCCGAGGGTGCAGAGGATGTGCAGGAGCCTCCCACCACCAGCAGCACCACCACAGTGCATCCATCACCACCAGCGGACGCAATGTAATCCTGCCTCCATGGGCTGCTCTGGGGGCTGCCCCCTCCAGAACCAGTGGTCAAGACACCCACTCGAGAGACTGTGGCCCATCACTCCCAAAGATCAAGCACAGGGCATGTTGTCCCCTCCAGAACCAGTGGGGAAGTCGCCCACTCGAGAGTCTGTGGCCCATCACTCCCCAGGATCAAGCACAGGGCATGTTGCCCCCTCCAGATTCAGTGGTCAAGACACCCACTCAAGAGACTGTGGCCCATCACTCCCCAGGATCAAGCACAGGGCATGTTGCCCCCTCCAGAAGCAGTGGGGAAGTCACTCACTCGAGAGACTGTGGCCCATCACTCCCCAGGATCAAGCACAGGGCATGTTGCCCCCTCCAGACCAGTGGGGAAGTCACCCACTCAAGAAACTGTGGCCTTGCACTCCCCAGGACCAAGCACAGGGCATGTTGCCCCCTCCAGAACCAGTGGTCTTGTTCCAGCTCCCTGCTGAGGTGCCCCCCCACTCCCTGAGGTGCCTGCCTATTTACCAACTGATGCCCCTGCAGTGTTTTCTCCGTATTGATGCAGGTGACAAGTAGGGCCTTGGACTTTGGCTGTGGCCATGTGGCCCACGCAAAATGAGGACTGAGCTGTGTCCCTTGATCTGTAAATTTGTATATATGTGTTATATTTCCTAAATTATTATTTCTACTGTGTTGATCTTATTACAAACACTTTGGCTAAATCGTTTTGTCCTTGCATTTGTCTTCTGATTTAGGGGTATTAACTTGTTTTCTTGGGCAGCCGGTTGTGTGTATGGTGTGTGTGTGTGAGGTGTGTGTGGTGCGTGTGTGTGTCACTCTCTTTTTCCTTCCCCCTTCCCTTGGGTGCTAAGCAGCTGTACTCACCGTCGTCCTCTTCGCCGGCGTTGGTGTTCGTGGTGGAGCAGAACGGAGACTATCATCGGGAAGACATGCAATTTGGGTTCCACAGCGGCATGGTTCTTCCTGTGTCTCCAATGGTGAGTCCTTTCACTTCTAAGGTTTGTTTCCGCCAGGATTTTGATGTCGTAGGTACTGCCCCGGAAAAGGTGGCTGATTGTGTAGTTGTAATATGGTGGCCTGAACTTTGACTTCCGTCTGGCTATAGGCGGCTTCTGCCGTGGTAGCTGTTGTTTCTGCCCTGGCGGTCGGTGTGGTACATTGGCTGTCTTTCGGAGATCTTTCCGCCATGGTAATAATTTGGCGGTAGTTACCGCCAGCCTGTTGGCAGTATTACCGCCACTTTATCACCGACCGCCAGGGTTGTAATGAGGGCCTAAGAGTAGAAGAGGCCAGACTGAGGCTGCAGCAGCAACAATTAGCCCTAGATAGGGAGGCCTTGGCAGTGGAGAGGGAGAGGCAGAATTTGGGGTTAGTACCCCATGGTGGCAGCAACAGCTTTAGAGAGACCAGGGTCAGGGAGGACTCCTATGACTCCAGGAATCTCAGCAAAATAGTGTCACCTTACAAAGCCTGGGATGACATCTACAATTAAATCACTGCCTTGGAGTGGGCCTGCGAGTACAGAAGGTCCCTCAAAGACAGTGGTCAGCCATCTTGTGGCTTTCCTTTACTGACAAGGTTAGAGACACTGTCTCGGAGGAAGATGCAGACAATTATCAGTCACTTAAGGATGCTCTCATTGAGGGGTTTGGGTTGACCACAGAAAAGTGTTGGATAAAATTCAGGAAAACCAGGCAGGAGTCCTCTCAGGATTGGGTAGATTTTGTGGACAGCTCTGTCAGGGCCCTGGAAGACTAGTTACATGGCAGTAATGTGCATGACTATCAGGGCTTGAACAATTGTCTTATGAGAGAGTGCATTCTTTATAATTGCATTTCTGATAAACTGCATCAGCATCTGGTGGACTCATATGCGACCACTCCCCAAGAATTGTGTAAGATGGCAGATAAATGGGTTTGCAACAGAGTGGGTAGAACAACTCACACTTGGGGTGACCATAAAAAGAAGGATTCTTCCATGAATCAGGACAAAGGTGAGAACAAATCTAAAGACAAAAAAAGAGTCTTCACCAGGCTCACAAAAATCTTCTGGGGGTGGGTCTAAATATCTGCCCACAAGCAACCTTGGTGCTACATCTGTAGACAAAAAGGCCACATGGCAGGTGACAGCAACTGTCCTAAAAAGAGCACGGAGCCTGCTACTACCACTACCACGTCTACCCCTAGTGCCCCTATCAATAGCACTAGTAGTAGTAGTCAGTCGAAGGGTGAAGCTGGGTTCACTTTGGGAACTGCATTGGGCTCTCGGTTAGTCAGAGAGGCCACTGAGGCAGTGTTGGTCTCTTATGGTGGTATTGATCGTGCCACCCTAGCTGCTTGTCCCCTTAATATGGATAAGTACAGGCAACATCTTCTTATCAGTGGTGTTGAGACCAAGGCCTACAGGTACACAGGTGCCAGTGTCACAGTGGTGACTAAAAAACTGGTGTCCCCTGAATAAAATCTACTTGGTCACACTTACCAAGTCACTGGCACTCACAACACTCAGTGCCACCCGATGGCTGTTGTTGACCTTAGCTGGGGGGTGAGGAGGGTGGATTACTGGCCCAAAATAAGTTGTAGTATACTCTCACCTGCCTGTAGAGTATTTTCTGGGCAATGATTTGGAGACTTCAGCCTGGGCTGAAGTGGAGTTGGAAAACCATGCAGCAATGGTGGGGACCACTGGGCATATCTTTGCACTGACAAGAATACAGGCCAGGAGACAGGGGGTGCAAGGAGCACTGGAGCCTGGAAAAATGGCCCAGGAGACTCCTAAAAAGAAAGAAAGGCACTGTAAGAAATTACCCTCGTCCAGGCTTCAGGTGAGGATCCCACTCCACAGGGAGAGGAATCTGCCCTTGAGATGAAACCTACACCAGAGGAGCTCAAAGCTGGTACAGCTGAGCTCTTAGGTGCAGGGGGAACCACAAGGGAGGAACGTAGCCTGGGACAGAAGTCCTGTCCTTCTCTGGAAAGCCTAAGACAGCAAGGTGTTGCTCAAGAAGCAGGGGATATCAGTGGGACCCATAAGGTCTACTGGGGCAATGGCCTCCTATATGCTAAGGCGAGGGACCCCAAACCTGGTGCAACCAGGATGTTGGTCATTCCTCAAATGTTTAGGGAGTTCCTATCGGCCTTAGCACATGATATTCCCCTTGCAGGTCATTTGGGGCAAAGCAAGACTTGGGACAGACTTGTTTCTCACTTTCAGTGGCCTCATATGCCTGAGGACACAGAGAAGATTTTTCACTCCTGTGTAACCTGTCAAGTCAGCAGCAAGACAGGTGGCACTCCAAAGGCCCCCCCTAATTCCACTACCAGTGGTTGGGGTACTCTTTGAGAGGGTGGGGATAGACATTGGTGGCCCCTTAGACCCTCCAACCGCATCTGGGACCAGATTTCTACTGGTGGTAGTGGATCATGACACCAGGTACCTAGAAGCAATTCCCCTTAGGACCACTACAGCCCCTGCAATGGCCAAGGCCCTCCTGGGAATTTTCTCCAGGGTGGGTTTTCCCAAGGAGGTGGTGTCAGATGGAGGTACAAACTTCATGTCTGCATACTTGAAAGCTATGTGGAAGGGAGTGTGGTCTAAAATATAAGTACACCACCCTTTACCAACCACAAACAAATGGTTTAGTTGAAAGATTCAACAAAACCTTAAAAGGCATGATCATGGGACTCTCTGAAAAACTCAGAAGGAGATGGGATTTACTATTTCCTTGCCTCCTTGTCACCTAAAGCGAAGTTCTACAGAAGGGAGGGGGCTATAGTCCATTTGAGCTTCTGTTTGGACACCCAGTTAGGGGTCCACTTTCTCTTGTAAGTGAGGGTTGGGAGCAACCTTCCAACCCCCCAACCCAAAGCAAGACATAGTAGATGATGTACTAGGCCTAAAATCTAGAATGAAAGAGTACATGAAGAGGGCAACTAAAAACCTGTAGTCCAACCAAGAACTGAAAAAGCAGTGGCATGACCAAAAGGCTATGCTGACTGTTTATCAGTCAGGACAGCAATTATGGGTCCTGGAGCCTATGGCTCCCAGGGCACTCTAAGGTAAGTGGAGTGGCCCCCACACCATTTTGGAGAAGAAGGGTGATGTCTCCTATTTGGTTGACCTGGGCACTCACAGAATCCCCCAAAGGGTGCTTCATGTGAATAGCTTGAAGCCCTATTATGACAGGGCTGACATGACTTTACTCATGGACACTGATGAAGGTCAGGAAGAAGAGGGTGTCCCTCTCCCTGACCTTTTTTTACACAACCCAGTTGATGGTTCAGTAGAGGGAGTAGTCCTTGTATGGCCTCTTTGACCGGCAACAATATGACTGCATAAATCTCCTCAGTGAGTTCTTACAACCCTTTTCTTTGACCCCCTGTCAAACGTGGTGTGAACATGATATTGACACAGGCAACAGTCTACCTGTAAAAAGTAAAATCTATAGGTAGCCTGACCATGTCAAGGAATTCATCAAACGAGAAGTGCAAAAGATGCTTGAGTTGGGAGTCATTGAGCATTCAGACAGCCCTTGGGATAGTCCTGTAGTCTTGGGACCCAAAGCTCACTTCCAAAATGGAAAAAGAGAAATTAGGTTTTGTGTTGATTACAGAGGCCTCAATAGAGTCACCAGGACTGATGTTTATCTAATTCCAATGGCAGATGAGCTAATAGATACTTTGGCTGCAGTCAAATATCTCAGCACCCTTGACCTGGCTGCAGGATATTGGCAGATCAAGTTATCTGATACTGCAAAAGACAAAACAGCATTCACAATACCTAGTGGCCATTATCACTTCACAGTGATGCCCCTTGGTTCGAACAATGCCCCTGCAACATTTCAAAGGTTGGTGAACAAAGTTCTCAAAGGCTTGGAAAGTTTCAGTGCAGCTTATCTAGATTATGTAGTTGTCTTTAGCTCCATCTAGGAGGATCACCTGGCCCACCTTGGAACTGTGCTAGAGGCCCAGGAGAAGGCAGGCCTTACTATCAAGGCATCCAAATGCCAGCTAGGGCAGGGAAAAGTGGTTAATTTAGGCCATCTGGTAGGTGGAGGCCAAATTCAGCCACTGCAGGGCAACATCCAACCCATAATGGATTGGGTTGCCCCTACCACTCAAACCCACGTCAGAGCCTTCTTAGGACTGACTGGGTACTATAGAAGTTTCATAAAAGGGTTTGGCTCCATTGCAGCCCCCTTAAATGACCTCACATCCAAAAGGAGGCCCAAGAAAGTCTTATAGACAGCTAGCTGCCAGAAAGCCTTAGATGACCTGCTACAGGCCATGTGCTCTGCTCCCATTCTAAGACTTCCTAACTATTGAAAACAATCAATTGTCCAGACAGAGGCTTCATAGGTAGGGATAGGGACAGTTCAAACACTTCCTTGTTCAAACAGACCACAAGTTAAGGTCTGTCTCCCTACAGGGAATGGATTATATAGTAGAACATAGACCTGGAAGTAACCACTCCAATGCAGATTGACTCTCCAGATATTTCTACTTAGACAATGAAGACTCAACTGGGCAAGGTTGGCTTAGTGCCCTTCATTTGGTGGGTTGGCTGTGTAGGAAAGTCCCTCTTTTTGGCATGGTTACCCCCCACTTTTTGCCTGTTGTTGGTGTGCTTAAATTGTTTTCACTGGGAACCTGCTAACCAGGACCCCAGTTATTGTGCTCTCTCCTCTAAATGTAGACCTAGTTTATGGTACTTAGGTACCCAGGGCATTGGTACATCAGGGGTCTCTCATGGGCTGCTGCATGTATTATGCCACCCATCGGAGTCCAAGTAAACTGTGTCTGCAGGCCTGCCATTTGCAGCCTCTGTAAAAAGGTGCATGCACCCTTTCACTGCTGGTCACTACACCAGGTCACTATAAGTCACCCCTATACTAGGTACTTCCAGCCCTAAATGCAGGGTGCAGGTCCCTGTGTGTGTGGGCACTCATACAAGAGCAGACGTACCCTTACGTACTCCAGTTCCAATTTCCTAGACTTCGTAAGTGAGGGAAAGTCCTTTTAACTATGTGTTGGCCATAGGTCACTACCTATGGTCCAGCTACATAACGGTAACTCCGAACCTAGGCATGTTTGGAATCATACATGTCGGAATCATACCCCAATACTGATGCCAGTATTGGTTGCATGAACCCATGCACTCTGGGGGCTCCTTAGAGGACTCCCCAGCATTGCCCTCGCCAGTTTTTCAGGGTCTGCAAGCAGCCCACGTTGCTGCAGCCCCTCAAACAGTATTCTGCCCTCCTGTTGCTTGACCAGCTCAAGCAGGGGAAGGCAAAACAAAGGATTTCATGTGGGGGAGGGGTGCAATCTCCTCTTCCTTGGAAATAGGTGTTACAAGACTGGGGAAGGGTGGCCTCCCCACACCACTTGTTTGCTTTGAAGGGCACATTTGGTGTCCTTCATGCATAATCCAGTTCGCACCAGCCTAGGGACCCCCAATCCATGGTCTGGAGCAAAACTGCACAAAGTAAAAGGGGCGTGACCACTCCCCCTGTCTATCACCACATCAGAATTGGTGCCTAGAGCTCCTCCAGGTGGCCACTTGATTCTGCATTCTGAAAACAAGATGGGCAGAGGCCCCTAGGAGCATCTGACTAGTCAGGTTAGGCAGATGACGTCAGCGACTCCCTCTGATAGGTGGTCACATTGCAAAGTGATCAAGCCCTTTTTTGAGCTATTTAGGGACTGCCTTGCATGTGAGTCCTCAGATTCGGCATGCGTGACTCCACCAGGACTCCTCTGCAATGAACTCTTCTGCTCCTGGCCACTGGAACCACTGCTGGAACTCACAGGAAGGACTCCAACACCGAAACAACCTCTCCTTGCAACATTGTTTCAGCGGCTCCTGTCAGAAACTTGCAACATTTCCAATGCTGTGCATCCTCGGGGTGGACCACACTTCAGCTGCACCAAAGAAGCAAGAAGGAATCTTGCTTGGAGCAAAGAAGTCACTTTCCTGCATCTGGAGGCACCTAAGGCAATGATGTCTGGATGCTGGGATCTGCCGTCCTCTTGGCTTTGAAAGACACTCCAACACAGATGTTGGTTATTAGGGGTCTCAGGGTCCACTCTGCCTTTGATCCAACTTGGGAGATGGTGAGTCTTTGCTTTTTCCTCCACAACAGAACTGTGCACCGTGACTGTAGAAGAAACCAAGGCTTGTTGACTCCTGCTCCAAAGGATCTTCAGGATCCAAGTAGCCCGGCCCCCAAGGACAGTCTCCTCTCTGCTGTTCTAGCGACGTGGGACTCCTCTTCAGGTGTGCTGCCTGGGCCTCACTGCAACTTACTGTGTCTGCTGCCAGTGGCTTGTTTGTTGGGGCTCTGACTGCTTCTGCTGGCTCTTCTGTCTTCTTAGGGTCAGCCCAGGCACCCTTCCAAGGGTCGAGTCCCCAGGACCTTCCTGGTCCTCTTTAGTTCCGTGAATCTGCAGAAGCTCCAGTTGCAATTGCTTGTGCTTGTTGGTGGTCCTCCTGAACACTGACCCGTCTGCCATCCAGCAACAGTCAAGGGAACGGTCCAGGGTTACTTCAGGGACTCCTCTGCAGCTTCTGGGCTCCGCAGCTGGACTTCATCCACGACTGTCGACCCGGATCTTCACCCACAGAGGGGTGTGCATTGCCTCCTGCCCTACCTGGACACTCCTGCGTGGACTGGACTCTGTCCCCATCTTTTGTAAGTCCTCTTCATCCAGAATCCACCACTGAGTTCCAAAGTCCTGGTCCTGTTCTTGCAATATTCCATTTATGAGTCACCATGTTAGCCTATGGGACGACCAGGTAACTTACCTCTGCTCTCCTGATTGCTAGGGGTCTTCTAGATACTTACGTCTTGGTGTTCAACTCCCTCCCAGCCCTTGGCTAGCTTTTCTGCGTTTCCACACATGCCTTTACTAGGCATGCTTTTACAATGAAATTTGTTGTAAAGCATATTGAGGTACTGGGTTTTTCAGAACCGGTACTGATCCGGTAACCCAGCGGTGCCAGGGTACACCCAAAGACCTCGGGTACTTTCCTGATTCAGCCTACAGAAACTCAGAGTCTTCTAGGTGAAGTCAAAGATCGAATTTATTGGCTGCAACCAATTGACAAGTGTCCTAGAAGTACAACAGCACGATTTGTATGTTCTCAGGAGACTGTGTTTCAATGCAAAGTCAGGTTTCCTTATATACAGTTTTTTAAGCTTCAGGCAAACATTCTTGACATTTTGGTTGGTCATTCACATGTTTTCACTACAAAGGAAAAAACAGTGTCATGATGAAACCTCATATTTCATGTCATCCAACCCATAATAAATTACCCGGCAAGGCCTAGTATTTTACATCAGATAAGTGTGGACCCCCAATAAAAACGGGCACCTCCCCCTCGTAAAGTAAGAAGAAGAAAAGAGCAGGTGCAGGTGTGAGCAAGATTAGGCAGGGTGTGTGAGCGATAATAAGGGTTTTATGGCATGGTGTGCCTTGATGCTATCTGATTCGGCCACTGGGAGAGGGACTGACCAAACATGTTTGGCCTGAGGCAATGGTTCCAGCTTGCCCAGGTCAGAGAAAAGTCAATCAAGGTGTACGTGTCCTTGGAATCAAATCTGACTGTATTATAAGCCTATGTGAGGGCAACTTTTAAAATGGCTGCCGTGTATAAAATGGGAGCCACGAGTGCAGGACGAAAATGGCGATTTCGAGGTGAAAACGCTGCTGGAATTGAGCGAAAATGCTCATGCTTAGTGTACTAGTCATTATCGGTCTTTTGATACTAAAATCGTACTGCTGTGGCAAAGTAAATTACATGGGTCCAGAATTTTTAGAACCACAAACCCTCCTTTTGCCCTTACATAGGCAATAAACCTATTCTCATGCTAATCTGAGTCCAGGTCTATGTTTATAAGGCCATGGAGATGTTGCTGGAGCAAAATTCTAGTACTTGGTAACTCTCTCTGGACAGGTCTCCTCGAACATGAAGTAGCACAAAAGGCCACATATGGCAGGACAAAATAAAGAATACCTCTATCTGCAGTAGGTGGCATAAGATCACACACCCAACAATTAGTGATGTTCACTACTAACTAGTGTTGATGCAGAAGCTGTACAAAAGAATTGCTTACAAATTCTGATCTTCTAACCTGCTCATGTTCAGGAAAAGGGTGAAAAGAGTGCAAAGAAACAATAGTAGGAAAAGACATAGGTTGGGAAGTGGGTGCAGAAGTCAATTGAGTAGAGAAAAACAATCCCACCCATAAATGACAACGTCATGTTTAAAAGACACTAGAAAACACGTTATTAAGAACATATAGACAACGGGAGAAAGTAGTGACCACTATTTACAAATGAAATAATAATTTTTCACAACCCTAACCAAAAAGCAAATCCTAAAATTATCTAGTAACATTTTTAGGGCTCCTCTGCATTTCAGTAATTTTTGTATGTTCAGGTGGAACAGTGGTGACTCTCATCAATGCTCTAAGGTGAAAAGGGGGTACTCTTTCCACAGAAAATTGACTTTATTCTGCTTTTACTAAACAGAATAGTACTTTAAAACAATGCCAGCAAAACAATCAGTCTCCTAACACCTAGTCTATACAATCACACGGAAACCTCTTGTGAAACCAACAATGCCCAGAGTCCGTTCAAAAAGCCTCTCTGGCAGGCTTCTATTGTCCATCAAATTTTCTTTTGTTGTTTTCTTTCGCATGGGCCTCTCAATTCAGGCCTCTTCGTGAGAAAATACTGCTTAGTTGGAGTGCCCTCCTGGCAAACACCCACAGCTCACTCGAAAGTATCAATGTCTTAAAGCAATGCACCAGTGTCTCTCCTCTGTGGCAGACACTACAAACAATGTGCTCTTCATTGATCAAGGGCACAAATCATCTCGTGCAGAGGCAAGCACCATTAATTGGGAAATAGCTCAAGCTCAGCAGCACTTTCAGACTCCAACACTCATTATTTAGTGTCAGAGGACGCTCAAGCTGCTCTTTCATGGGCACCACAATATAGTGCCTTTTTCCAAACTTGAAATCTCCGGTGCACTGCCCTTCTTCCGTTGGAGCAAAGAAAATGGGGGGTGTGGCCAAAACTCAGGCCAAGGGGCTCAAGGGATTGCACACTGTCAGAGGTTACCAGCACATGACAGGTAGGGAAATTAAACCTCAAAACAGCTCTGCCATCAACAACAGGAATCCTTCTCTTTAGCTCTTTTACACTGAAACTTTGGTTTTGTGATGTCCAACGCCGTCTGATGGAGCAAGTACGATACCATGCGCTGGCGATCGCTGTCCAGCTTTGCTACTTTCTGGGTGCTGAGACTGTAGGGCCAAGACGTCCATCTTTCATCTGTAGCTGTCACTGATGGGAATTAGGCTTAAATCAATGTCCTGCAGGTTATTATGACTTGATACCCGCAGAATCTAGTGACGTAGGAAATGTGCCACAGTTGTTAGTTTCCTTCAATTTAGTAAAAAAAAACAGTTCATGGTTTTTAACAAGGGGACTGCAAGCAGGTGGTCTGCAATCTTCAAAGGAGTAGCCATACACCATGGGCATAAAATACAAAGACAAAGGCAGAAGGGCAAAACAGGGTCTCTAGCATCTTTAATTGGGTTCTCTCCATTATTCTCTGCCATCTATAGCTACATGAGAATTCTATCTGAATGGATTTCCTCACACAGTGGCATTGTCTAATGGGGTAAACACATATTTGCCTCAATGATTAAGTCTAGGTGTTCCTCCTTACCTTAGAACATCTCAATAGAGAAATCACATGATACCGATTATCAGGGACATGTAGAAACCTTCCTTTAAAAACTGTGCATCAGGTGCACTATGCAATACACAGGCTAATAGTCAAATGTGCAAACAAAAAGACAAGAACTAGAGGGTCCTGATATTTGCATGATTAGGACACATCTGATCCCACCAAAAATTAAAGTAGCAGGAACAGAAGGGAACCGAAAACCAAATTAAAATAGACATTGAAAATTCGTCATGTTCAAAAAGGTAAACATAAGATATCTCCTATTGAGATGGAAAACTTGTCTTACTATAATATTGAGTCAGTTAACCATTCTATCGCTACCCTGACAGTCAGGCTGGAAAACATTGAAGCAGGCCTAAGGCAAATTCTTGAAAACCAGTCTGGTCATACCAAAGGGAATTATACATAACATGGGGGTCCCTGGTACATCACTGCAGTCTGGAAATGTGAACCTGAACAATACATCAATAATAATAAAAGGGCTGACTGGTGAAAGGAATTCGAAAAAGAGAAATGGGACTAGGACATAGCTAAAATCTCAATAACTAAGCATGGTGCGACATTGGTCAGGGGAAGTAACCAAAGAAAAAATCTATAGAAAGAACAAAAAAAATTATTTGGGTGATAGTCAGGCATGTGACACAACACCAAGAGTACGGGTGATACACAAAGGCCAAAGTTACACAAATTTTAACTCTACCGTTGGCGACTACACCATATACGGTACTCCTAGCTAATGTTTCAGTTCCTTCTTCAGGAAAAAATGAAAACCTGGTTTTCTTTTAAGGAACGAAAGCCATATGCTACTTAGGAAACAGAACATCATTAACTAATGTAATATAGAAATTAGGCCACCTTGAGTCACAGATCTATAATTTCATCCTTAGGTCCAATCAAGGATACATAAATGTAGGGCTGCCTGTTCCTTTAAGGGAAGGGGCAGTAACGTGACTAACTGCAGGTGACACACTTTGATCCTGTACATCTCTTTTTATTTTCCTTCAATACCATTATAGCCAAATAGACATTCACTGGTGAAGTGTTGTCTTTTATGTTCACAGCATGAAATATCATTATCTGTGGAATTTAGTAACCAGAACAAGTTCAACCAACTGTTGCGTAGCGATGGGCATCGTCATGACCATCCCCTCACAACACAGGGGAGCTTGTAATAGTATCAAAAGCAGCAACAAACATGCAAAAAACAAATAAAAAAAATAATAAAAACGCACAAAACGTCAAGCCATCAGATATACTTGCTGTGTATCAAGCACAAAAAGCATAGACAAAACAATAGCATGTGTGAATAAGCGGTGACACACAACACCATGTCATGTACTTTATGCACTGTAAACCTGCAGCCCAAAACCCAATATTTGGGCCTGTTTAATTTGTCAGGTTTAAAATCCTTACCCTCCTTTTGACAGTAGATCACCAGGCAATGGAAATCTGCTGTCAAATATAACTTTACTGTTTCTCTTCTAACATACAGGACCAGCAAGAACAATTCATGATAGGACCAAATACATGAAAATAAATTTCCATTACTTAACTGTTACCCTCTTGTCAGTTACTTCGCAACATCAAGCCACCTTAGTTTTACCTTTCTAAAAGTAAAAATTGTTACACTGACACTCCATATTAATTTGGCACCTACAATTTCCACTGTGAAAAATAAGTCTTAATTAGCAAATCGTTCTCATTAAGGCATGTAGCCTTCAAAATTTGAGAAAAGGGCTGCATCTTATTTTCTGTCTAAGACTTAATGCAACACTTCGTTTTCTGTCAAATAAAAGCAACTAGCAGGCATCATTTTATTTTTTAGAGCGGAGACACAAATGTATCAGTTCTGCAGAGCATTTAACATGATGTTGGGACTTTCGAAGAAACCCCTTTTTTTTATATTTTCCCTTTGGAATTAAGTTCTTTAATTGTATTGATGTTCTTCTGGAGAAACCAGAAATCCCACTTTTAGAGGCCCGTAGGGTCATTCTGCATTTTACAGAGACAAGGCCCTAATTTAAAAGGTCACAAGTGTCAACACGACAGCCTCCTCCATTGTTTATGGGAAAACTAAAGATAGCATCTCAGCAGCATGACTTGAGCCAGCCTCTGTAGCTCTCCTAGCTTCTGCCACTCTGAATCTGTCAAAGACAGTAGGCCTTTCTATTTTCCTTCTAACCTGCAATAATTCACTCTATTTAAAAAAATATATTTTTTCCTTTTTAGGCGCTAAAAAAAACTATCTCTATTTCCAGATTATTAAACTACATTTACTGTGAATAATTCACAAACCTTAATAACACACATACCAGTTGTTAGAATAAATGCTTGTTGCAATCCCATGCAATGGTACATATTTCATCAACCTCGAATGAATGAACGTCTCAGTAGGCCCAGCTGAAGTTAGAACCTTCAACCTTGATATTAAAACAAGCCTTTGTACTGGCACATTAACTCATTGAATCATAAGAAGGCACAACCTGCAAATATATATCAAACCTAAATGTATGCATTTACTGAAGCCTGAGACACTTTAAAAAGTACTCTGAATGAAAGAAAATGCAGTTTAAACAGTGTTTTTGCCCAAAATCGACTTTGATATTTTAGGCATTAAAAAATCAATATCCTACAATTTTCTTGCATAATATGCATTACCAGAATGTCTATTACACAATCCATGAGTCAGCCATTGAAAATATTAACTTATACTTTATAGAAATGAGCTTGTTTGCTCCTGCGCCAAGGGAAAATTGCACATACAAATGTCATTTTAGTGGTGCAACATAACTTGAATTAAATTTTAATGTTAGGAGGTCATAGTATAGGTATTAAGCTTTATAAATATTAAAAAACGATTTTGAAAGGCACTTATTTTTTTAAATAATTTTTCCATAATTAATAATTTTCTTTAAAAAAAAATAAAAACCCAATTATTCTTTTTTTGTGATAATTCCACATATAAAAGCAAGCTGCATCCCTTGCCTATTATTTGGGATACATTAACTCACAAGCCTAAGCGCATAAGCCTAACTTGAAATGCGTCACATTTTTGCGCCACTTTCATTTAAAAGGAAGCTTATGCAAAATTCCACCCATGTTTAACTGGGAAAGTGCTGGCTGAATTGAAAATAGATAATTTCGTTTTTTTTGGGGGGGGGCCCTATTTATATCTATTGAATGTGTTTTCTAATTTATTAAGCATTTAACGGCAGTTTTGTATATGTGCACAATTGCTCATTCTATAAATTAAAGAGCAACATATAGCTATGTTAGCACATCACATGGTTCATTTCTGGATTTTTTCTAAGTTTCTACTTAATATTAATTAACCAACATTTTACTTAACAAACTGTAAACATCAAGAAGACCCACAAACACACATTGAGCTCATTTCAGATATAAACAGAAAACACTCAGTACACATAATACAGCGCGCTTTAGCCATTTTTCATAAATAGCGCTGTCGCAATTTACTTACAGAACCGTTTGCAGATCCTAGTTGTAAGTCATATTTACAAGAAAAAAAAAAAAACTTTTCTCAATTATTTCCAAGAATAGCGGACCCATACTTTATTAAACGTGATGGGGCCCACTCCGTGCTTCACATATAGTTCATAGGTTGGAGTTCCAATCGGAGGAACCGGACATGAGTCCTCCAACCGGGAGTCCCTTTTACAACCAAGACAAAACAAATTTCCAAGTCTGCTAAGACCAGGCATCTTCGCTCACTAGTCTAGCTTCAAACTTCAAAGGATTATCGTTTACGATAGTCTCGTGAATACACGAGTCCTTCGGCTTTGGTACTTGCAAGTTCCAAATCAAAGTGATCCCAAAGGGATACCAAACCAAATGTCCAATTAAGGACCAAACCAAGTGTCCAACTAAGGACCAAACCAAGTGTCCAACTAAGGACTGGGAGACGCTCCACTTATACTTAACTGAAAATATCAATGACGTCACCAGAAGACTCGTCTTATCGTTTCGCTCTACCAAAAATCAAGGGTCCAAATCAGGGCAATAGCCAGGGCAGCAGTCCTTCATAGCCGCCGGGAAGCGGGGAACCTCGCAACAAAGACTTTCGGACCACGTCGACATGCAGGGGTCGATGAAGTGGCGGCCTTCCTCCAGAATTTTCACACGAAGCTCCCCACGGACCTCAGGCTTGGACCGGTACCGCTGGTATCGCCCCACGTTTGGGCGCCAACTGAGGTACTGGGTTTTTCAGAACCGGTACTGATCCGGTAACCCAGCGGTGCCAGGGTACACCCAAAGACCTCGGGTACTTTCCTGATTCAGGCTACAGAAACTCAGAGTCTTCTAGGTGAAGTCAAAGATCAAATTTATTGGCTGAAACCAATTGACAAGTGTCCTAGAAGTACAACAGCACGATTTGTATGTTCTCAGGAGACTGTGTTTCAATGCAAAGTCAGGTTTCCTTATATACAGTTTTTTAAGCTTCAGGCAAACATTCTTGACATTTTGGTTGGTCATTCACATGTTTTCACTACAAAGGAAAAAACAGTGTCATGATGAAACCTCATATTTCATGTCATCCAACCCATAATAAATTACCCGGCAAGGCCTAGTATTTTACATCAGATAAGTGTGGACCCCCAATAAAAACGGGCACCTCCCCCTCGTAAAGTAAGAAGAAGAAAAGAGCAGGTGCAGGTGTGAGCAAGATCAGGCAGGGTGTGTGAGCGATAATAAGGGTTTTATGGCATGGTGTGCCTTGATGCTATCTGATTCGGCCACTGGGAGAGGGACTGACCTAACAGCTTTGGCCTGAGGCAATGGTTCCAGCTTGCCCAGGTCAGAGAAAAGTCAATCAAGGTGTACGTGTCCTTGGAATCAAATCTGACTGTATTATAAGCCTATGTGAGGGCAACTTTTAAAATGGCTGCCGTGTATAAAATGGGAGCCACGAGTGCAGGACGAAAATGGCGATTTCGAGGTGAAAACGCTGCTGGAATTGAGCGAAAATGCTCATGCTTAGTGTACTAGTCATTATCGGTCTTTTGATACTAAAATCGTACTGCTGTGGCAAAGTAAATTACATGGGTCCAGAATTTTTAGAACCACAATATGTGGTAAACGCATGCATGGAAACAACGCAGTCATGGTTCTGACTGTGTTGTTAAGCCATGCGTTGTTCTGGCATGCGTCATTGCATTTTACAACAGGTGAAATCTGTCAAGCTTTGGGAAAGGTTTAAGGACAGCCTGCTGAGAGTCCCAAACCAGAGATGAATATAATGTCCCACAAAGTACTAAGGAGAAAATGGCATAAAATGAAAAACACAGACATCCTTACAGAGCATTAGCACTGCTGGTCACAAGGGCCTCTCGTCAGAAAATGCGGAGATAAACCCTCATGGCAGTCTTTAGAGGCATTAATCATAATAATTAGCAAACAGCAGTATTACAGAAAATGACATTTTGACCTGGCATCTTTGACGTGGTTTTCCCCCTAACTTTATGCCTTCAGACCTCTCGTTTTTGCTTGCTTTTTTTGCTGGTCTTAGGACACTGCATGCTTTACCACTGCTAACCAGTGCTTCTGGTCTCTCCTTAAAACATGTTAGATTGGTTTACCAAATTTAATTTACTTGTAAGTCCCTAGTAAAGTGGCACTACCTGTGCCCAGGGCCTGTAAATTAAAAACTACTAGTGGGTCTGCAGCACTGATTATGCCACCCACTTCAGTAGCACTTTAAACATGTCTCAGTCCTTAATGCCAGGTCCAACCTTCATTTTAATACATATGTCACTCCTAGGGTAGGCCCTAGGCAGCCCAGAGAGGAGGGTCTAATGTATCTAAAACATTTTACATGTCCTGGTAGTAAAAAACTCTTAAATCTTAAATTTGTTTTTCACTACTGTATGGTCTACTGGAAACAGGTAATCAGTTCATGTTTGATGTCTCTGGAATTGTAATGAAAAATCCTAGCTTATGGTGAAGTCGGATTTGAAAATGCCACTTTTAGAATGTTGACATTTTCCTGTCTTAGCCATTTGATACCCACAGCCTGTCTCTGAGTCACCTGACTGAGTGTAGTTGACAGTTGGGCTTTATGTATTCCTCTGAGACAGTCACCACATAATGGGGAGCTTAGATGTGACTTGATAGGCCATCACTAGTAGGATGGGAGACAGGAGCTGGGCCTAGCTGCACTTACTCTTGAATAGTTTGTGTCCTGCCTCCACACAAAGGGCTGTATACCCCCTGTCAATAGTCTGGAGCCAAGGCTAGGAAGGTAGGGCAGCTATGCTCTTCAAAGACATGCCTCAAGAAGCTTCTCCCCACTTCAGAGGTGCACTGAGGAACAAATATTGGACCTCAGACACCAGCTCTTCAGTACAGTTCTGTACCTGTGGCTATCACAAACTGAACAATGGAGCCACAACAGCAGTCCGCAATGTGTAAACATGTTATTGGACGGTGTAATCTGTGATGCAGCATTAATCCATAGGCTTGAAATGGCGTCTGCCTTTCCTGTGTGGAGGGACAGGTGGAAGTGAGGTAATGCCGCTGATGTTGTGCACCGTGGTGGTAGGCGGTCGTGAACCGCCGTGCAATTCCTCATTGGTTATAATTGGTCCCTATGGGGTACAGTGGCCAATGGTGATCTATTCCGACGGTGATGGTATACACTGCCGTGGAGGTGACCACCATTTTTTATCAGATTCCTCACTTGTTTCCTGAGCTGCCATAGGAGAGGACCTACACTGCATGTGCTGCTGTGACCTGTGTCTGGAACCTACCATGGCCTGTGTGAATGGGGAAAGGGCCCCAGCCTTCACTTCTGATGAGTTGGAGCAACTGATGGATGGGGTCCTACCCCAGTACAGACTGCTGTATGGGCCTCCAGACAAACAGGTGAGTACACTGTGGGCACAATGCATGTGACATGAATGCATGGAGTTGTGTGTGTGAAGGCCTCGTGTAAGGAGGGTGGGTGGATGTCCTCTTTGCAGTGTACACATTGTGTGCTGGGCTATGTGTGTGCCAATGGTGATGGAAACGGGTATGGTGGGCCATTTGTGTTACTGGCTGGACTGTTTGTCTAATGGTGTTCTCCAGTCTGTATTGCCTCTGCAGGTCAGCGCCCATCAAAAGAAGGGAATATGGCATGCCATTTCCAAGGAAGTGCGGACCCTGGGGGTCTATGGCAGGCGGAGCACCCACTGTCGGAAACGGTGGGAGGACCTGAGAACCTGGGCACGGAAGACTGCAGAGGCCCAGCTGGGGATGGCCTCCCAACGAGGAAGGGGTGCCCATCGGACCCTGGCCCACCTGATGGCCCGCATACTGGCAGTGGCCTACCCTGAGCTGGATGGCCACTTGAGGGCATCACAGCAGCCACAAGGGGATGAGTGTAGTGGCTAGCATTGAAACCCACGGTTAGAGGGGTGGTATCCGGGTGGTGGTTGTGTGTCAGTGGGTGCCTCCAGGCCAGGCCAGACATAGCAGCGTAGGTCCTCTGGTGGCTAAGGGTTTGATTGTGAAATACTGCTTACCTAGCTTGTTAGTATTCACTACTGGTCAGGGCTGTGTGGGTCCCAGCTGTGCTGCAGTTGGCGGTGTGTACCCATTCTCATTTCTTGTTGAGTAGCCATTTCACTGGTAGGGCCATGCATAGTGCGTAGGCCTGTTTCCTGTGTGTGAGGGTGCTGTGTACACCAACGGTGGTGCTGGTGCAGTCATTGACCCAGTGTATCCTTTGTCTCTCTCCCCCCCTTTCTTGTTTTGCCATCCTGTCCTTGTGTGCATTAGCATCATCTGGTGCAGGAGCAGAGCCACCGGCGACAGAGGGAGCTGCATCTCACAGGACCCTGGAGGCAGAGTCCATTGACGCTGAGAGCACCAGTGGGACGGAGGGCGAGGGGAGCACCACGGTGGAGACTTGAGGGGACAATACAGACTCTGATACCTCCTCCGATTGGGAGCTCCCTGGTGATGGCGGACACCTCTGTGACCACCCTGGCTGCAGATACATCCGCCACCCCGTACAGCACCGCCCTCCCAGTAGTCCCTCAGCAAGTTGCCCGTGCCCACTCAACCAGGAGGGTGGGCCTTTCCTTCTCCCCAGGCACCTGTAGCCCTGCCCCAGTGAGCCCTGCTGCCCTGAGTGAGGAGGTAATTTACCTCCTGAGATCCATCTCTGTAGGGCAAACAACCATTGTGAAAGACATCCAGGGGCTGGAAGCCCAGATGCAGCAATCTAATGCATTCCTGGAGGGCATTCACTATAGATTGGCGGCCCAACAGAGATCGATTCAGGCTCTGGCCTCCTCTCTGATTGGAGCCATTGTCCCTGTTTCAATCGTCCCCCGTCCAACTTCTACTTCTCAGTCCCATTCTCCTCAAGCCCAACCCATCCCAAGCACACAGGCTGAAGAGCATGCACACAAGACAACACCCAAGAGTGTCACAGGCAAACACAAGCACCACACTTCATCCCACAGGAACACACACAAACAACATTCATTTGCAGATACAACATCCACTATTTCCACTGTCTCCTCCACCCCCACCCAGTTACGTCCACACTCACACCTGCATGCACTACATCATCATCCACTACCAGCATCATCAACACACCAAGCAGAACACACACCTCACTGGGAGACACCCATATCCAGTAGACAAACACCTCCAACAACCACCCCCTCATCCTCCACTCCAATTACTTCTCCCTCTTCCCACCCCAATGTCCTTAAAATGCTTTTCCTTTCCCAGATTGACCTCTTCCCAGCCACTCCACCTCCTGTCCTGCACGCATCGGCAAGGTAGCAAGGACCCAGCCAAGCACCTCAGCCAAACATTCCACGGGCCCAGTGGTGGCACCACCTACTCGTGGAGGAAAGGATTCCTGGTCAACAATGCTGAAGGGGAAGGAGCCTCCACCAGCTGCAAAAAAGGGGAAGGAGTCTACAGCAGCTGCAAAAAAGGGGAAGGAGCCTGCACCAACTGCAAAAAAGGTGAAGAAGCCTGCACCAACTGCAAAAAAGGTGAAGGAGCCTGTACCAGTAGACAGAGGGGGGAAAAGCCCATCCACCAGTGCCAGGAAGAGTAAGGGACCCCAACCCATGAGCAGGTGGAGAGGAGGCAATCTATGCCAGCGGAAGCTGACAGCCATACACCGCCACCACCACCAGCTATCACAGAGCCCCCACCGCCAACTGTGCTTGTGCAGCCATCAGAGAGTACAGGGGCTGAGCAGGAGCCTCCCACCACCACAGTGCAGCCATCGGAGGGTGCAGGGGCTGAGTAGGAGCCTCCTACAACCACCGCTACAGTGCAGCCATCACCGACGGCGGATGCCATATAGTCCAGCCTCCAAGCAGCCTGCCCCCTCTAGATCTGGTGGGCAAGTCACCCACTTGAGAGACAGTGGCCTTCCACTTTCCGGGACCAAGCACAGGACATGTTGCCCCCTCCAGAGATCCAGTGGGCAAGTAACCCATTTGAGAGATTGTGGCCTTGCAATCCCCAGGACAGAGCAATAGGCATGTTGCCCCCTCCATAACCAGTGGGGTATTCACCCACTTGAGAGACTGTGGCATTGCACTCCCCAGGACTGAGCAATGGGCATGTTCCTCCCTCCAGAACCAGTGGGCTTGTTTACGCATCCGGCTGAGGTGCCCCTCCTCCCCCTGAGGTGCCTGCATATTTGCCAACTGATGCCCCTGCAGTGTTTTCTCTGGATTGGGGCAGGATTTGAGTGGTGCCTTGGACACTGCCCTGTGGTCCCTGTGAACTGTGTCCCTGTTTTATACATGTGTACAGATCTGTTTAATGTGTAAATCGGATTGTTGAATTTATTGTTGGAGTGATTACAAACATTTTCGTAAACTCCTGTTGCCTTGGCATTATTCTGCACATTTTTTGGTGGTAAAATTGTTTTTGTTATGCATATGGTTGTGTGTATGGTGTGTGTGTCGGGTGTGTGTTGTGCGTGTGTGTGTCACTCTCTTTTTTCTCCCACCCTCCCTTGTGTGCTAGGTGGCTGTACTCACCATCGTCGTCTTCGCCGGCGTTGGTGTTCCAGGTGGAGCATAACGTAGAACATCATCGGGAAAACATGCAGTTCAGATTCCATGGCGGCGTGGTTCTTCCCTGTGTCTCCAATGGTGAGTACTTTGACTTTTGTGCTCTGTTTCCGCCAGGCTTTTGATGGCGTTGGTACCGGCCCAGAAAAGGTGGCGGTGTCCTGTGTCAAAATATGGTGGGCGGTACTTTGTCTTCTGCCTGGCTGTAGGTGGCTAAGGCTGTGGTGACTGTTGTTCCCGCCCTGGCGGTCGGTGTGGTACATTGGCTGTCTATCGGAGATATCACCGCCATGGTCATAATTTGGTGGTAGTTACCGCCAGCCTGTTGGCGGTAATACAGCCACTTTATCACCCACCACCAGGGTCGTAATGAGTGCCTAAGTTTGTGGTGTACCTAGTTTTTTCCAAGATTTTATTTTTGATCGCTGAGATGTTCATAATTCTAATTTGTGTTCATATGACACATACACAAATTGCATAATACACTCTAATATCCTTACCTCACATGTTCACAACACAGTGGGAGGGGTAAGAGACTGTCCATCTGTATTCCTCCCTTTAAAAAGGGCACAATTTATTTTCAGAGTTCAGGAAACCTAGTGGATGTGACTCCAAAAATTTTGGGGTATACAACTGAGTAAATTCTGACTTAACACGGCTGAGTCCACTTCGACAAAATCATATCCTAGCATCCCTGGGGCAGGGCCTATGAAATTATGCAACTGTGTGACGTTTTTCTTATAAATATTGTTTTTTCTGCATTTGCCACATAATACACATTTTCCTGCATAATCTGAAGATTTTAACAAAAAATTTACTTCCAGCTCAAACAATTCAAAAGTTACTAAAAATGAAGCGACCCATGTTGCTGCGTAGTCGAGGGGCCGTTGCTAAGATTGACTAGTCACCTCTCTGTTGCTTACTGCTATATTTGGGTGTCAAATTGGTACTCATGAGGGGTAACCTGTGCCCAGTTAACAAGTGTAAAATTAGGAAATAATGAAGCAATATTATCATAAAATGTGCCACATTGTGCCGCATAGTTTGGTTTTTATTCCTCCTTAATTTAGTCAACCATGCCGCGTAATTTGACCCTCCCCCGCTACATAATTCCAGTGGCCCTGCCCTGGGCTCAAGGGAGCAGCTGTCCAGTTGAAGCCACGCCCGCCTGCTCCTTGCACTGTATGCAGAGGAGGGACCAAGGATGCCCAGAGAACAGCTCCTGTCCTGGGCTGCCCTTACGCAACCCCATTCCGGCAGACTACTCTTGAAGTTCCTGGGCCAGCCATACCCGACTGCGGGAACCCAAGATTAATACACATTTTTGGCCGGCTATCTACGCTCCTAGGGATGCAATGGGGAATCCAGAAAAGAGGGGAAAACAGAAACAAGTGTCACGCTCATCAACGTCTGGGGCTTTGTTAACGCGTCCTTTTATGTTAATTTATTACACATTAGGACTCGTTTTAGGCCAATGAATCTTGTGACCCAGTGGAGAGACACTGTAGGACGAGATAACTGATCAATATGTGAAGCAATATATCAAAATGTCATCTACTGTATATTTACCACCACAATGCACTTTACTTTGGTTAAGGACATTAATCAATTTGTCGACGCAACCATGACCTTTCAGCTATGAATAACCACACCTTTAATAGAATTTTATGAATTTGATTCCCTATTGATTACAATCTACGAGCAAAAGAGTTAATCTCAATACCAAGAAGCATAATAGCATAGTCACGATATGGCAACTGTGATAAGATTTCATTAATGCAAGAATCACAAACATCAGAACATAGCACGGCGTAAACATAGATCAGAACACAGCAGATGTTATATACGTGTCAATTCAGCATAGCATAATATCAGTCGTTTGTCTATTTGCGTCAGTCTAAGTGAACTCCTATCCTAACCACTGATTAGCATTAACATGTTGGGCTTCATGCAAAACAATTTAGAACACCAATTAGGAAAACATCTAGCTATGGTCTCTATCAAAACGAGCAGTTGGTACCTAGAAAGGAAAAGCAAACAGACAAATTACAAATTGCATAATTACCCTCCAAGGATTAGGTCAGCACACAGGATCAGTCTTCATCTTCAGGACATCAGTCAAAACGCCATCAGTCTAAGCTCAACTAAAGGACATAGGGGACACTTCCCTCATAAGGAGGAGGAGTGTAAAATGGGCAGTCTATGGGTGAGGATAGTTTTAATAAGTCTCAAAGTCACCAAACAGAGTGACAGAGTTTCTGGATAAAATCAATAGCATTCCCTACCTAGTTCTCTCGCCCCTCCTGTGACATGGGTTTTTATCGCTTTTCGTAATACATTCCCCCAAGATTCTATTGGACATGTTCTATACCCCACTATCTTTAACCTACCAAATTAAACATTAGATAATCCCAATTGTCACCCCACATTTATTCATAACATTTTGATTGGTCTTCATAATTGACGTCTTCGGAGGTGGCACGTCCGGTGTTACTTCCATTGTCCATTGGTCTAAACGTCCTTGTACATTACATTAATCTACATTTGTTTCAATTTGTCATACAAAACTTAAACCAAGGTACCAAATATACGCTTGGGAACGGAATCACAAAGATACATTCATCTTCCAAGTTGAAGAAACTGAAAATTTGCATGGTCATGGCCCTTTGCGAGTCAGCACACTGGAAAACAGAAAAATTCATATAATATGATTGCTAAACAGCTAAAACCCCACAGCTCACGCTAACTTAAGGCCTATAAGATGCAATATCACAAATGTTAATATAAACTTGATTAATCATAACATGAACAATTTTACTCATCATTATTAGTTTGCGTATACATTGGTGGCCACACACCGTAGTCATAATTCAAGTGCACGTTTAAGCAAAATCGCTAGTATTGTCATTTTCTATGTAGCATTGTTATTCATTAATATGTGAATGTTTCATGTTAATATAGATTATATATAAACTACGCTCTCTCAGTCCCTCCTCTGATGATGCTCGTCATTACACAAGCCTTTCCTTTTGACCTTTCACTTTAATTTTTCACTTTATGCATAATGCGCATTTCAACACCTTGGGGGTCATTACAACATTGGCGGTAAAAGTCGCTTACCGCAGTGCAGAAGACCGCCAACACCCCGCCGCGGAATTCCGCCACAGCTATTATGACCCACATTTCGGAATCTGCCAAAATTCAGACACCCACACAAGTCCGCCACACGAAAGGTCAGTGATAAACTGCCGAGAACAAAACCTCCACGTCACGCCAAAAGAAACACGCCCATGCTATCACGACCCACGAATCCACACGGCGGTCTTTCAACCGCGGTATTTCATTGGCGGTACACACCGCCGCACTCAAAATACGTAAACATATCCAAAACACCGCCACATTGGACAATTCGAAATACACACACCTGATACACATACACACACCACTCCCACACAATCAATACTATATAAACCACACACCCACATCACCCACAAACCCCTTACAACCAAAAATGTAGATGAAGGCCAGAGAGATAGCACAGCATAGACAACCCCACCATACAGAGGCACACAGCACCATCACCCACACTACTTCCACGCACAAAACACCACACACCACTACATATCACCACACTCATCACCACATACACCACCCCACACATCACCTACACCACCCCATGGCACGGCAAAGAGACCCCAGGTTCTCGGAGGAGGAGCTCAGGGTCATGGTGGGGGAAATCGTACGGGTAGAGCCACAGCTATTTGGATCACAGGTGCAGCACACCTCCATAGCTAGGAAGATGGAGCTATGGCGAAGAATAGTCGACAGGGTGAACGCAGTGGGACAGCACCCAAGAAACCGGGACGACATCAGGAAGAGGTGGAACGACCTACGGGGGAAGGTGTGTTCCGTGGTCTCCAGGAACAACATTGCGGTACAGCGGACTGGCGGCGGACCCCCACCTCCTCCCCCACAACTAACAACATGGGAGGAGCAGGTCTTGACTATTATGCAAATATAAAGTACAAGAGCCACTCATTATAACATGAAAAATAATAGTACTCATAAGTCAGTATACATAGGTAATGTTTTGTCATATATTTCTGAAAATTAATAGGATTATTTCCAACATAATCCTCAATTACAGTATCACTGTCCAAATCCAAATAGTAGAATTAATTGATCTGTTGTTCCAAGATTGCTAAGATCCAAAGTCCAAGTCCAGATTTCTCTAATCAACGTTCAATCATATTCTTCAAAAGATGATATAGCTTATTATTTAAACTTTAGCAGCCGCATCCAAATTGATAGCCAGTCCAGATTTTCTCAAATCAAGGTTCAATCATATTCTTCAAAGGATGATATAGCTTATTATTTAAATTTGAGCTGCCGCATCCAAATTGATAGCCAACACGTGTTTCGTCCTGGAGTTTCCCAATGACTTCATCAGGGCTAAACATATATGTAGATGCGTCCTATATCATAAGTATTCCTTACAAGCGAATCCCAGAATAATTCTGTTAAGCAACTTATCTGCTGATATCAGTTATATCAATCCACCTTCCAATGAGTCAAAACGTGAAGCGCGAGTACGCGTGTGTATCGATGAAGTATTATTTTTATTTTTTTGATACTTCATCGATACACACGCGTACCCATTGCACACCATGACACACACAGATGCAATAATCATGCTCTTATACTCCTGTAGGACCACTACCAAACGTCATCAGACAGGAGGGTCCAGACATCTCCACACCACCCACAGAAGAGGCCCACAGTGATGACAGCAGCTCTGTCCAACTGGATCCAGATGACGAGCCCGGACCATTGTGGGCCTCGGGACAGTCGGTTCCCCTCAACCAGTCACAGGCCATCACAGACCTTCCACCCTCTGGTAACACCAGCACAGCACGCACCCAAAGGGCCCATACCTCCGTAACCAGGACACGTCAATCAGCTGTGTGTCCACCACTACAGGGAGCCCAGGATAACCCACCACCCCAACAACAATAGGGACCTGGGGGCAGTGATAGTGGGCACACGGTCCAGGGGACGGAGGCCCAGGAACACAGGGGAACTGGGAGGGCTGCTGTGCGACAGGGGGCGGACAGGCCTAGGGAACCCACTCTCCAAGAGGCCCTCTCCTCCATCATGGGAGCCTACCACCACTCCCAGGAGACGATGGCAACGGTCCTGGCCAAGTTTCAGGAGAACCAGAGCCTGCAGGAGGAACAGTATTTGGGCTTCAGGGAGGAACTCAGAACCATCAGCACCGCCCTGGGCACCATCGTAGGTGTGCTGAAGGAGATACTTAACACCAGGAGGGACACCGTGGCACTCCAAGGGGCCCCTAACACTAGCATGGATGAAGAACTGCCCACCACCTCCACCGGCGCTAGTGGACAGGAGGCACCGCCACAGGACCACCACACCAGCACCCCCACCCCCTGCAGACGGAGAACCACCCCGCAAGCGGTCCCTGAGATCCAGGAACAGGACAGAGCACGATGCCAACACCCCCGCCAAGAAATGAGACCACCCTGATTGTCATCCCACTGTCCCACTTTGTAACCCTGTCCATATTTGAACTGCCCCAGCTCCACTTCCTATGCCCATATCGGCAGTGCACCTGTGAGACTAATAGACTGAACTCTGCCATGGACATTCCTCCACCATCACCCATCACCATTTTACCACCCTCCTCCAATATTTAGCACTTCAATAAACACCCTTGAAGCACAAAACAATCTGGAGTCAGCCTGTGATTTTGAAAATGTGTATTAGCAATGACAGTGACAAAATCCGTACTCAAATGTAATGTCAACATACCTATGTCACACATCTCAAGTCCATGAGGAATCTAAGCAGATGGCACACGTTGGTAACCATACCTGTGAAACCGTAATGAAAATGTACAACTCAGTTACCATATACTGGTTGAAATCGACAGACAGGATAGAGGTAGAAGTGTGAAAGTACTTGTAGTAGGCAGGAATGTGTTCTCACCTGTGTGTCACTCGAAATATTGCTGGATAACTGAGTCTCTGTTGTCAATGTCTTCTTCCTCTGCTTCCTCCTCATCACTGTCCACATGCTCCACAGCTGCCACAACACCGTCATCTGGACCATCCTCCTGCAGAAAAGGCACCTGTCATCGCAAAGCCAGATTGTGAAGCATACAGCAGGCCACGATGATCTGGCACACCTTCCTTGGTGAGTAGAATAGGGAACCACCTGTCATATGGAGGCACCTGAACCTGGCCTTCAGGAGGCCGAAGGTGCGTTCGATCACCCTCCTAGTCCGTCCATGGGCCTCATTGTAGCGTTCCTCTGCCCTGGTCCTGGGATTCCTCACTGGTGTCAGTAGCCATGACAGGTTGGGGTAACCAGAGTCCCCTAATACCCACACATGGTGCTTCTGGAGTTGACCCATCACATAAGGGATGCTGCTATTCCGCAGGATGTAGGCGTCATGCACAGAGCCAGGGAACATAGCATTTGCCTGGGAGATGTACTGGTCTGCCAAACATACCATCTGTACATTCATCGAATTATAACTCTTCCGGTTCCTGTACACCTGTTCACTCCTGTGGGGGGGGACCAGAGCTACATGGGTCCCATCAATGGCACCTATGATGTTAGGGATATGTCCAAGGGCATAGAAGTCACCTTTTACTGTAGCCAAATCCTCCACCTGAGGGAAAACGATGGAGCTCCTCGTGTGTTTCAGCAGGGCAGACAACACTCTAGACAACACGTTGGAAAACCTAGGCTGGGACATCCCTGATGCCATGGCCACTGTTGTTTGAAATGACCCACTTGCAAGGAAATGGAGCACTGATAGCACCTGCACTTGAGGGGGGATCCCTGTGGGATGGCGGATTGCTGACATCAGGTCAGGCTCCAACTGGGTACACAGTTCCTGGATTGTGGCACTGTCAAACCTGTAGGTGATGATTAAATGTCGCTCCTCCATTGTCAACAGATCCACCAGCGGTCGGTACACCAGAGGATTCCGCCATCTCTTCACATGTCCCAGCGGACGGTGCCTAGGAAGGACAACAGCGACCACAGAGTCAATCAACTCAGAGGTATGTACCCACAGTCTACACAGAACACGAAACATAATCCAAAAAGTTTCCTGTATGTGTGTTGTGTCTAGGCCTAGGTATGTGTGACGCAGTTGAAAATGAAGCCATGTGGGCCACTAAAATGGCGGCTGCCTGGCCTCTAAACTGGGACAATGAGATGTGAGGTAACTGCGCTGGCACTGTACACTGTCGCGGTAGGCGGACGAAGACCAAGGCGCAGTGCTGCATTGGTTAACATTGGACTCTATGGGTCCCAGGAGCCAATGACGAAGTGTGCCGGCGGTGATGATCTTCGTCAGGAGAGGACCTACACTGCAAGTGCTGCTGTGACCTCGGTCTGGAAGAGACAATGGCTCGTGCGTCTGGGGAAAGGGCCCCTGCCTTCACTGCACAGGAGTTGGAGAAGCTCGTGGACGGGGTCCTCCCCCAGTACACGTTACTCTACGGTCCTCCAGACCAACAGGTAAGCACACAGGGAGCATGTTGTATGGGCTATGCCTGACTGGAGAGGGCTGGTTGTAAGAATGAAGGGGGCACAGTTCTGCGTGCATGAAGGACTGTGAATGCATGTGCCACATGGCAAGGCTAGGGATGTGGGCCACTCACTTCGACGGTGCAGTTGCTAATGACTTCTCTTCTTCCCCTGTATATTTCATGTAGGTCAGCGCCCACCAGAAGACGGATATTTGGCGTGCCATCGCCAAGGAAGTCCGGACCCTGGGGGTCCAACACAGACGGAGCACCCACTGCCGTAAAAGATGGGAGGACATTCGCTGCTGGAGCAAGAAGACGGCGGAAGCTCAGCTGGGGATGGCCTCCCAACGTGGGAGGGGTGCTCGTCGCACCATGACCCCCCTGATGTTCCGGATCCTCGCGGTGCCTACCCTGAGTTGGATGGGCGCTTGAGGGCATCACAGCAGACACAAGGGGGTGAGTACAACATCATTCTGTGGACTTTGCGCGCAGTGAAGGTGTCTGGGTGGGGGAGGAGGGCTGTGGGTTCCCCTAGGCCAGGGCGAGTTCCGTAGGCTAGGCCCCTCCGTAATGCAGGCCATGTGGCACTCCACCCCACCTCTGTAGAGTGCCAAGTACAGGTATAAATGCCCCTGTGTCATCTATGTGTGCAGATGTCTGGAAAAATGGCCCAGGAGACTCCTAAAAAGAAAGAAAGGCACTGTAAGAAATTACCCTCCTCCAGGCTTCAGGTGAGGATCCCACTCCACAGGGAGAGGAATCTGCCCTTAGGGTGGAACCTACACCAGAGGAGCTCAAAGCTGGTACAGCTGAGCTCTTAGGTGCAGGGGGACCCACAAGGGAGGAACGTAGCGTGGGACAGCAGTCCTGGCCTTCTCTGGAAAGCCTGAGACAGCAAGGTGTTGCTCAAGAAGCAGGGGATATCAGTGGGACCCATAAGGTCTACTGGGGCAATGGCCTCCTATATGCTAAGGCGAGGGACCCCAAACCTGGTGCAACCAGGATGTTGGTCCTTCCTCAAAAGTTTAGGGAGTTCCTATTGGCCTTAGCACATGATATTCCCCTTGCAGGTCATTTGGGGCAAAGCAAGACTTGGGACAGACTTGTTTCTCATTTTCAGTGGCCTGATATGCCTGAGGGCACAGAGAAGATTTTTCACTCCTGTGTAACCTGTCAAGTCAGCAGCACGACAGGTGGCACTCCAAAGGCCCCCCTAATTCCACTACCAGTGGTTGCGGTACTCTTTGAGAGGGTGGGGATAGACATCGGTGGCCCCTTAGACCCTCCAACCGCATCTGGGACCAGATTTCTACTGGTGGTAGTGGATCATGCCACCAGGTACCTAGAAGCAATTCCCTTTAGGAACACTACAGCCCCTGCAATGGCCAAGGCCCTCCTGGGAATTTGCTCCAGGGTGGGTTTTCCCAAGGAGGTGGTGTCAGACGGAGGTACAAACTTCATGTCTGCATACTTGAAAGCTATGTGGAAGGGAGTGTGGTCTAAAATATAAATACACCACCCTTTACCAACCACAAACAAATGGTTTAGTTGAAAGATTCAACAAAACCTTAAAAGGCATGATCATGGGACTCTCTGAAAAACTCAGAAGGAGATGGGATTTACTATTTCCTTGCCTCCTTGTCACCTAAAGCGAAGTTCTACAGAAGGGAGGGGGGCTATAGTCCATTTGAGCTTCTGTTTGGACACCCAGTTAGGGGTCCACTTTCTCTTGTAAGTGAGGGTTGGGAGCAACCTTCCAACCCCTCAACCCAAAGCAAGACATAGGGGGTTATTCTAACTTTGGAGGAGTGTTAATCCGTCCCAAAAGTGACGGTAAAGTGACGGATATACCACCAGCCGTATTACGAGTTCCATAGGATATAATGGACTCGTAATACGGCTGGTGGTAAATCCGTCACTTTTCCGTCACTTTTGGGACGGATTAACACCTCCTCCAAAGTTAGAATAACCCCCATAGTAGATGATGTACTAGGCCTAAAATCTAGAATGAAAGAGTACATGAAGAGGGCTACTAAAAACCTGTAGTCCAACCAAGAACTGCAAAAGCAGTGGCATGACCAAAAGGCTATGCTGACTGTTTATCAGTCAGGACAGCAATTATGGGTCCTGGAGCGTATGGCTCCCAGGGCACTCTAAGGTAAGTGGAGTGGCCCCCACACCATTTTGGAGAAGAAGGGTGATGTCTCCTATTTGGTTGACTTGGGCACTCACAGAATCCCCCAAAGGGTGCTTCATGTGAATAGCTTGAAGCCCTATTATGACAGGGCTGACATGACTTTACTCATGGAAACTGATGAAGGTCAGGAAGAAGAGGGTGTCCCTCTCCCTGACCTTTTTTTACACAACCCAGTTGACTGCATAAATCTCCTCAGTGAGTTCTTACAACCCTTTTCTTTGACCCCCTGTCAAACGTGGTGTGAACATGATATTGACACAGGCAACAGTCTACCTGTAAAAAGTAAAATCTATAGGTAGCCTGACCATGTCAAGGAATTCATCAAATGAGAAGTGCCAAAGATGCTTGAGTTGGGAGTCATTGAGCATTCAGACAGCCCTTGGGATAGTCCTGTAGTCTTGGGACCGAAAGCTCACTTTCAAAATGGAAAAAGAGAAATTAGGTTTTGTGTTGATTACAGAGGCCTCAATAGAGTCACCAGGACTGATGTTTATCTAATTCCAATGGCAGATGAGCTAATAGATACTTTGGCTGCAGTCAAGTATCTCAGCACCCTTGACCTGGCTGCAGGATATTGGCAGATCAAGTTATCTGATACTGCAAAAGACAAAACAGCATTCACAATAACTAGTGGCCATTATAACTTCACAGTGATGCCCATTGGTTCGAACAATGCCCCTGCAACATTTCAAAGGTTGATGAACAAAGTTCTCAAAGGCTTGGAAAGTTTCAGTGCAGCTTATATAGATTATGTAGTTGTCTTTAGCTCCATCTAGGAGAATCACCTGGCCCACCTTGGAACTGTGCTAGAGGTCCAGGAGAAGGCAGGCCTTACTATCAAGGCATCCAAATGCCAGCTAGGGCAGGGAAAAGTGGTTAATTTAGGCCATCCGGTAGGTGGAGGCCAACTTCAGCCACTGCAGGGCAAAATCCAACCCATAATGGATTGGGTTGCCCCTACCACTCAATGTCGCGCCGCACCGCGCGGCGCGAGCCGAGCGTTCGGCACAAGCCGCGCGTTCGGCTCGGGCCGCGCTCCGCGTCTCTAAGACGCGGCGCGCCCCGAGCCTTTCTTGCACCCTGCGAGGCCCCAGGACTTACTGGGGGCCTCGCGCTGCGCTCTCCCTCCGTCTTGTTGGGGTCTCCTGACCCCTCTTACCTGTTGGGGCTCCCTTTTCTTCTTTTCTGTCTTTCTTCCTTTTTGGGTCTGTTTTCTCCTCTGTCCTTTATGTCTTTTCCCCTTCCCAGGTTACCTCTGTCTTCCCAGCATTCCTCCTTTCCCTATTCTCTATGGTTTCTGCTCCAGTCTATTCTATCTACTTTTCCCTATTCAAGATGGTGTCCTTTTTCTTCCTGTGGGTCACTTCCTGTTTTATGGTATTTAAGGGTGGTTTTTCTTTTCCTCTTTGCGCTGCAACACTCTCTGTTTCAGTTAGTGTCCTCGCTCCTGATTTCCTAGTCCTTGGCTCTGGATTTCGCCATTTCTGTGTTACGTCAGTTCCTTTGATTCCTGTTCCTCTGTTCTTGTTCCAGGAATCCCCTGCGAATCATCTGGGAGGTTTTTTCCTCTTCTTCTGAAGGTTTTTTTTCCCTCTGGCGCTACTTTCTCACGGTCACGGTCTGTCCTTGGCGTTTCCTCGCCTACAGCACCGTGGCTACCAGAAAGAGTCGCCCCTTTTTGGGCCAAAGTCGAACCCTCAAGATCCACGCCTCAAGATCTGCAAACTCCAGGCGCAAGCAGCACGTGAGTCGTGACACTCAAACCCACGTCAGAGCCTTCTTAGGACTGACTGGGTACTATAGAAGTTTCATAAAAGGGTTTGGCTCCATTGCAGCCCCCTTAAATGACCTCACATCCAAAAGGATGCCCAAGAAAGTCTTATAGACAGCTAGCTGCCAGAAAGCCTTTGATGACCTGCTACAGGCCATGTGCTCTGCTCCCATTCTAAGACTTCCTAACTATTGAAAACAATTAATTGTCCAGACAGAGGCTTCATAGGTAGGGATAGGGACAGAACTTTCTCAACTTAATGAAGAGGGCCAGGATCAACCTGTTGCTTTTATAAGCAGAAGGTTGACCCCAGTGAAAAGTGTTGGTCAGCCATTAAGAGGGGGGCCTTTGCTGTGATCTGGGCCTTGAAGAAGCTGAGGCCATACTTGTTTGGAACTCACTTCCTTGTTCAAACAGACCACAAGTAAAGGTCTGTCTCCCTACAGGGATTGGATTATATAGTAGAACATAGACCTGGAAGTAACCACTCCAATGCAGATTGACTCTCCAGATATTTCTACTTAGACAATGAAGACTCAACTGGGCAAGGTTGGCTTAGTGCCCTTCATTTGGTGGGTTGGCTGTGTAGGAAAGTCCCTCTTTTTGGCATGGTTACCCCCCACTTTTTGCCTGTTGTTGGTGTGCTTAAATTGTTTTCACTGGGAACCTGCTAACCAGGACCCCAGTTATTGTTCTCTCTCCTCTGAATGTAGACCTAGTTTATGGTACTTAGGTACCCAGGGCATTGGTACACCAGGGGTCTCTCATGGGCTGCTGCATGTATTATGCCACCCATCGGAGTCCAAGTAAACTGTGTCTGCAGGCCTGCCATTTGCAGCCTCTGTAAAAAGGTGCATGCACCCTTTCACTGCTGGTCACTACACCAGGTCACTATAAGTCACCCCTATACTAGGTCCTTCCAGCCCTAAATGCAGGGTGCAGGTCCCTGTGTGTGTGGGCACCCATACACGAGCAGACGTACCCTTACGTACTCCAGTTCCAATTTCCTAGACTTCGTAAGTGAGGGAAAGTAATTTTAACTATGTGTTGGCCATAGGTCACTACCTATGGTCCAGCTACATAACGGTAACTCCGAACCTAGGCATGTTTGGTATCATACATGTCGGAATCATACCCCAATACTGATGCCAGTATTGGTAGCATGATCCCATGCACTCTGGGGTCTCCTTAGAGGACTCCCCAGCATTGCCCCCGCCAGTTTCTCAGGGTCTGTGAGCAGCCCACGTTGCTGCAGCCCCTCAAACAGTATTCTGCCCTCCTGTTGCTTGACCAGCTCAAGCAGGGGAAGGCAAAACAAAGGATTTCATGTGGGGGAGGGGTGCAATCTCCTCTTCCTTGGAAATAGGTGTTACAAGACTGGGGAAGGGTGGCCTCCCCACACCACTTGTTTGCTTTGAGGGCACATTTGGTGTCCTTCATGCATAATCCAGTTCGCACCAGCCTAGGGACCCCCAATCCATGGTCTGGAGCAAAACTGCACAAAGTAAAAGGGGCGCGACCACTCCCCCTGTCTATCACCACATCAGAATTGGTGCCTAGAGCTCCTCCAGGTGGCCACTTGATTCTACCGTCTGAAAACAAGATGGGCAGAGGCCCCTAGGAGCATCTGACTAGTCAGGTTAGGCAGATGACGTCAGCGACTCCCTCTGATAGGTGGTCACCTTGCAAAGTGATCAAGCCCCTTTTTGAGCTATTTAGGGACTGCCTTGCATGTGAGTCCTCAGATTCGGCATGCGTGACTCCACCAGGACTCCTCTGCAATGAACTCTTCTGCTCCTGGCCACTGGAACCACTGCTGGAACTCACAGGAAGGACTCCAACACCGAAACAACCTCTCCTTGCAATATTGTTTTAGCGGCTCCTGTCAGAAACTTGCAACATTTCCAAGGCTGCGCATCCTCGGGGTGGACAACACTTCAGCTGCACCAAAGAAGCAAGAAGGAATCTTGCTCGGAGCAAAGAAGTCACTTTCCTGCATCTGGAGGCACCTAAGGCAATGATGTCTGGATGCTGGGATCTGCCGTCCTCTTGGCTTTGAAAGACACTCCAACACAGATGTTGGTTATTAGGGGTCCTCTGGGTCCACTCTGCCTTTGATCCAACGTGGGAGATGGTGAGTCTTTGCTTTTTCCTCCACAACAGAACTGTGCACCAGTGACTGTAGAAGAAACCAAGGCTTGTTGACTCCTGCTCCAAAGGATCTTCAGGATCCAAGTAGCCCCGACCCGCAAGGACAGTCTCCTCTCTGCTGTTCCAGCGACGTGGGACTCCTCTTCAGGTGTGCTGCCTGGGCCTCACTGCAACTTACTGTGTCTGCTGCCAGTGGCTTGTTTGTTGGGGCTCTGACTGCTTCTGCTGGCTCTCCTGTCTTCTTAGGGTCAGCCCAGGCACCCTTCCAAGGGTCGAGTCCCCAGGACCTTCCTGGTCCTCTTTAGTTCTGTGAATCTGCAGAAGCTCCAGTTGCAATTGCTTGTGCTTGTTGGTGGTCCTCCTGAACACTGACCCGTCTGCCATCCAGCAACAGTCAAGGGAACGCTCCAGGGTTACTTCAGGGACTCCTCTGCAGCTTCTGGGCTCCGCAGCTGGACTTCATCCACGACCGTCGACTCGGATCTTCACCCACAGAGGGGTGGGCATTGCCTCCTGCCCTACCTGGACCCTCCTGCGTGGACTGGACTCTGTCCCCATCTTTTGTAAGTCCTCTTCATCCAGAATCCACCACTGAGTTCCAAAGTCCTGGTCCTCTTCTTGCAATATTCCATTTATGAGTCACCATGTTATCCTATAGGACGACCAGGTAACTTACCTCTGCTCTCCTGATTGCTAGGGGTCTTCTAGATACTTACGTCTTGGTGTTCAACTCCCTCCCAGCCCTTGGCTAGCTTTTCTGCGTTTCCACACATGCCTTTACTAGGCATGCTTTTACAATGAAATTTGTTGTAAAGCATATGTGGTAAACGCATGCATGGAAACAACGCGGTCATGGTTCTGACTGTGTTGTTAAGCCATGCGTTGTTCTGGCATGCGTTGTTGCATTTTACAACAGGTGAAATCTGTCAAGCTTTGGGAAAGGTTTAAGGACAGCCTGCTGAGAGTCCCAAACCAGAGATGAATATAATGTCCCACAAAGTACTAAGGAGAAAATGGCATAAAATGAAAAACACAGACATCCTTACAGAGCATTAGCACTGCTGGTCACAAGGGCCTCTCGTCAGAAAATGCGGAGATAAACCCTCATGGCAGTCTTTAGAGGCATTAATCATAATAATTAGCAAACAGCAGTATTACAGAAAACGACATTTTGACCTGGCATCTTTGATGTGGTTTTCCCCCTAACTTTATGCCTTCAGACCTCTCGTTTTTGCTTGCTTTTTTTGATGGTCTTAGGACACTGCACGCTTTACCACTGCTAACCAGTGCTTCTGGTCTCTCCTTAAAACATGTTAGATTGGTTTACCAAATTTAATTTACTTGTAAGTCCCTAGTAAAGTGGCACTACCTGTGCCCAGGGCCTGTAAATTAAAAACTACTAGTGGGTCTGCAGCACTGATTATGCCACCCACTTCAGTAGCACTTTAAACATGTCTCAGTCCTTAATGCCAGGGCCAACCTTCATTTTAATACATATGTCACTCCTAGGGTAGGCCCTGGGCAGCCCAGAGAGGAGGGTGTAATGTATCTAAAACATTTTACATGTCCTGGTAGTAAAAAACTCTTAAATCTTAAATTTGTTTTCCACTACTGTATGGTCTACTGGGAACAGGTAATCAGTTCATGTTTGATGTCTCTGGAATTGTAATGAAAAATCCTAGCTTATGGTGAAGTCGGATTTGAAAATGCCACTTTTAGAATGTTGCCATTTTCTTGTCTTAGCCATTTGATACCCACAGCCTGTCTCTGAGTCACATGACTGAGTGTAGTTGACAGTTGGGCTTTATGTATTCCTCTGAGACAGTCACCACATAATGGGGAGCTTAGATGTGACTGGATAGGCCAACACTAGTAGGATGGGAGACAGGAGCTGGGCCTAGCTCCACTTACTCTTGAATAGTTTGTGTCCTGCCTCCACACAAAGGGCTGTATACCCCCTGTCAATAGTCTGGAGCCAAGGCTAGGAAGGTAGGGCAGCTGTGCTCTTCAAAGACATGCCTCAAGAAGCTTCTCCCCACTTCAGAGGTGCACTGAGGAACAAATATTGGACCTCATATACCAGCTCTTAAGTACACTTCTGTACCTGTGGCTATCAGAAACTGAACAATGGAGCCACAACAGCAGTCCGCAATGTGTAAACATGTTATTGGACGGTGTAATCTGTGATGCAGCATTAATCCATAGGCTTGAAATGGCGTCTGCCTTTCCTGTGTGGAGGGACAGGTGAAAGTGAGGTAATGCCGCTGATGTTGTGCACCGTGGTGGTAGGCGGTCGTGAACCGCCGTGCAATTCCTCATTGGTTATAATTGGTCCCTATGGGGTACAGTGGCCAATGGTGATCTATTCAGACGGTGACGGTATACACTGCCGTGGAGGTGACCACCATTTTTTATCAGATTCCTCACTTGTTTCCTGAGCTGCCATAGGAGAGGACCTACACTGCATGTGCTGCTGTGACCTGTGTCTGGAACCTTCCAAGGCCTGTGTGAACGGGGAAAGGGCCCCAGCCTTCACTTCTGATGAGTTGGAGCGACTGATGGATGGGGTCCTACCCCAGTACAGACTGCTGTATGGGCCTCCAGACAAACAGGTGAGTACACTGTGGGCACAATGCATGTGACATGAATGCATGGAGTTGTGTGTGTGAAGGCCTTGTGTAAGGAGGGTGGGTGGATGTCCTCTTTGCAGTGTACACATTGTGTGCTGGGCTATGTGTATGCCAATGGTGATGGAAACGGGTATGGTGGGCCATTTGTGTTACTGGCTGGACTGTTTGTCTAATGGTGTTCTCCAGTCTATATTGCCTCTGCAGGTCAGCGCCCATCAAAAGAAGGGAATATGGCATGCCATTTCCAAGGAAGTGCGGACCCTGGGGGTCTATGGCCGGTGGAGCACCCACTGTCGGAAACGGTGGGAGGACCTGAGAACCTGGGCACGGAAGACTGCAGAGGCCCAGCTGGGGATGGCCTCCCAACGAGGAAGGGGTGCCCGTCGGACCCTGGCCCACCTGATGGCCCGCATACTGGCGGTGGCCTACCCTGAGCTGGATGGGCACTTGAGGGCATCACAGCAGCCACAAAGGGATGAGTGTAGTGGCTAGCATTGAAACCCACGGTTGGAGGGGTGGTATCCGGGTGGTGGTTGTGTGTCAGTGGGTGCCTCCAGGCCAGGCCAGACATAGCAGCGTAGGTCCTCTGGTGGCTAAGGGTTTGATTGTGAAATACTGCTTACCTAGCTTGTTAGTATTCACTACTGGTCAGGGCTGTGTGGGTCCCAGCTGTGCTGCAGTTGGCGGTGTGTACCCCTTCTCATTTCTTGTTGAGTAGCCATTTCACTGGTAGGGCCATGCATAGTGCGTAGGCCTGTTTCCTGTGTGTGAGGGTGCTGTGTACACCAACGGTGGTGCTGGTGCAGTCATTGACCCAGTGTATCCTTTGTCTCTCTCCCCCCCTTTCTTGTTTTGCCATCCTGTCCTTGTGTGCATTAGCATCATCTGGTGCAGGAGCAGAGCCACCGGTGACAGAGGGAGCTGCATCTCACAGGACCCTGGAGGCAGAGTCCATTGACGCTGAGAGCACCAGTGGGACGGAGGGCGAGGGGAGCACCACGGCGGAGACTAGAGGGGACAATACAAACTCTGATACCTCCTCCGATTGGGAGCTCCCTGGTGATGGCGGACACCTCTGTGACCACCCTGGCTGCAGGTACATCCGCCACCCCATACCAGCACCGCCCTCCCAGTAGTCCCTCAGCAAGTTGCCCGTGCCCACTCAACCAGGAGGGTGGGCCTTTCCTTCGCCCCAGGCACCTGTAGCCCTGCCCCAGTGAGCCCTGCTGCCCTGAGTGAGGAGGTTATTTACCTCCTGAGATCCATCTCTGTAGGGCAAACAACCATTGTGAAAGACATCCAGGGGCTGGAAGCCCAGATGCAGCAATCTAATGCATTCCTGGAGGGCATTCACTATAGATTGGCGGCCCAACAGAGATCGATTCAGGCTCTGGCCTCCTCTCTGATTGCAGCCATTGTCCCTGTTTCAATCGTCCCCCGTCCAACTTCCACTTCTCAGTCCCATTCTCCTCAAGCCCAACCCATCCCAAGCACACAGGCTGAGGAGCATGCACACAAGACAACACCCAAGAGTGTCACAGGCAAACACAAGCAACACACTTCATCCCACAGGAACTCACACAAACAACATTCATTTGCAGACACAACAACATCCACTATTTCCACTGTCTCCTCCACCCCCACCCAGTTACGTCCACACTCACACCTGCATGCACTACATCATCATCCACTACCAGCATCATCAACACACCAAGCAGAACACACACCTCACTGGGAGACACCCATATCCAGTAGACAAACACCTCCAACAACCACCCCCTCATCCTCCACTCCCATTACTTCTCCCTCTTCCCACCCCAAGATCCTTAAAATGCTTTTCCTTTCCCAGATTGACCTCTTCCCAGCCACTTCACCTCCTGTCCTGCACGCATCGGCAAGGTAGCAAGGACCCAGCCAAGCACCTCAGCCAAACATTCCACGGGCCCAGTGGTGGCACCACCTACTCGTGGAGGAACGGATTCCAGGTCAACAATACTGAAGGGGAAGGACCTTGCACCAGCTGCAAAAAAGGGGAAGGAGTCTACACCAGCTGCAAAAAAGGGGAAGGAGCCTGCACCAACTGCAAAAAAGGTGAAGAAGCCTGCACAAACTGCAAAAAAGGTGAAGGAGCCTGTACCAGTAGACAGAGGGGGGAAAAGCCCATCCACCAGTGCCAGGAAGAGTAAGGGAACCCAACCCATAAGCAGGTGGAGAGGAGGCAATCTATGCCAGCGGAAGCTGACAGCCATACACCGCCACCACCACCAGCTGTCACAGAGCCCCCACTGCCAGCTGTGGTTGTGCAGCCATCAGAGAGTACAGGGGCTGAGCAGGAGCCTCCCACCACCACAGTGCAGCCATCGGAGGGTGCAGGGGCTAAGTAGGAGCCTCCTACAACCACCGCTACAGTGCAGCCATCACCGACGGCGGACGCCATATAGTCCAGCCTCCAAGCAGCCTGCCCCCTCTAGATCTGGTGGGCAAGTCACCCACTTGAGAGACAGTAGCCTTCCACTTTCCGGGACCAAGCACAGGCCATGTTGCCCCCTCCAGAGATCCAGTGGGCAAGTAACCCATTTGAGAGATTGTGGCCTTGCAATCCCCAGGACAGAGCAATAGGCATGTTGCCCCCTCCATAACTAGTGGGGTATTCACCCACTTGAGAGACTGTGGCATTGCACTCCCCAGGACTGAGCAATGGGCATGTTCCTCCCTCCAGAACCAGTGGGCTTGTTTACGCATCCGTCTGAGGTGCCCCCCCTCCCCCTGAGGTGCCTGCATATTTGCCAACTGATGCCCCTGCAGTGTTTTCTCTGGATTGGGGCAGGATTTGAGTGGTGCCTTGGACGCTGCCCTGTGGCCATGTGGTCCCTGTGAACTGTGTCCCTGTTTTATACATGTGTACAGATCTGTTTAATGTGTAAATCGGATTGTTGAACTTATTGTTGGAGTGATTACAAACATTTTCATAAACTCCTGTTGCCTTGGCATTATTCTGCACATTTTTTGGTGGTAAAATTGTTTTTGTTATGCATATGGTTGTGTGTATGGTGTGTGTGTCGGGTGTGTGTTGTGCGTGTGTGTGTCACTCTCTTTTTTCTCCCACCCTCCCTTGTGTGCTAGGTGGCTGTACTCACCATCGTCGTCTTCGCCGGCGTTGGTGTTCCAGGTGGAGCATAACGTAGAACATCATCGGGAAAACATGCAGTTCAGATTCCATGGCGGCGTGGTTCTTCCCTGTGTCTCCAATGGTGAGTACTTTGACTTTTGTGCTCTGTTTCCGCCAGGCTTTTGATGGCGTTGGTACCGGCCCAGAAAAGGTGGCGGTGTCCTGTGTCAAAATATGGTGGGCGGTACTTTGTCTTCTGCCTGGCTGTAGGTGGCTAAGGCTGTGGTGACTGTTGTTCCCGCCCTGGCGGTCAGTGTGGTACATTGGCTGTCTATCGGAGATATCACCGCCATGGTCATAATTTGGTGGTAGTTACCAGGGTCGTAATGAGTGCCTAAGTTTGTGGTGTACCTAGTTTTTTCCAAGATTTTATTTTTGATCGCTGAGATGTTCATAATTCTGATGATAATTTGTGTTCATATGACACATACACAAATTGCATAATACACTCTAATATCCTTACCTCACATGTTCACAACACAGTGGGAGGGGAAAGAGACTGCCCATCTGTATTCCTCCCTTTAAAAAGGGCACAATTTATTTTCAGAGTTCAGGAAACCTAGTGGATGGGACTCCAAAAATTTTGGGGCATACAACTGAGTAAATTCTGACTTAACACGGCTGAGTCCACTTCGACAAAATCATATCCTAGAATACCTGGGGCAGGGCCTATGAAATTATGCAACTGTGTGACGTTTTTCTTATAAATATTGTTTTTTCTGCATTTGCCACATAATCCATAATTTCCTGCATAACCTGAAGATTTTAACAAAAAATTTACTTCCAGCTCAAACAATTCAAAAGTTACTAAAAATGAAGCGACCCATGTTGCTGCGTAGTCGAGGGGCCGTTGCTAAGATTGACTAGTCACCTCTCTGTTGCTTACTGCTATATTTGGGTGTCAAATTGGTACTCATGAGGGGTAACCTGTGCCCAGTTAACAAGTGTAAAATTAGGAAATAATGAAGCAATATTATCAGAAAATGTGCCACATTGTGCCGCATAGTTTGGTTTTTATTCCTCCTTAATTTAGTCAACCATGCCGCGTAATTTGACCCTCCCCCGCTACATAATTCCAGTGGCCCTGCCCTGGGGTCAAGGGAGCAGCTGTCCAGTTGAAGCCACGCCCGCCTGCTCCTCGCACTGTATGCAGAGGAGGGACCAAGGATGCCCAGAGCACAGCTCCTGTCCTGGGCTGCCCTTACGCAACCCCATGACGGCAGACTACTCTTGAAGTTCCTGGGCCAGCCATACCCCACTGTGGGAACCCAAGATTAATACACATTTTTGGCCGGCTATCTACGCTCCTAGGGATGCAATGGGGAATCCAGAAAAGAGGGGAAAACAGAAACAAGTGTCACGCTCATCAACGTCTGGGGCTTTGTTAACGCGTCCTTTTATGTTAATTTATTACACATTAGGACTCGTTTTAGGCCAATGAATCTTGTGACCCAGTGGAGAGACACCGTAGGACGAGATAACTGATCAATATGTCAAGCAATATATCAATAATGTCATCAATATTTACCACCACAATGCACTTTACTTTGGTTAAAGACATTAATCAATTTGTTGACGCAACCATGACCTTTCAGCTATGAATAACCACACCTTTAATAGAATTTTATGTATTTGATTCCCTATTGATTACAATCTACGAGCAAAAGAGTTAATCTCAATACCAAGAAGCATAATAGCATAGTATACGATATGGCAACTGTGATAAGATTTCATTAATGCAAGAATCACAAACATCAGAACATAGCACGGCGTAAACATAGATCAGAACACAGCAGATGTTATATACGTGTCAATTCAGCATAGCATAATATCAGTCGTTTGTCTATTTGCGTCAGTCTAAGTGAACTCCTATCCTAACCACTGATTAGCATTAACATGTTGGGCTTCATGCAAAACAATTTAGAACACCAATTAGGAAAACATCTAGCTATGGTCTCTATCAAAACGAGCAATTGGTACCTAGAAAGGAAAAGCAAACAGACAAATTACAAATTGCATTGTCATAATTACCCTCCAAGGATTAGGTCAGCACACAGGATCAGACTTCGTCTTCAGGACATCAGTAAAAACGCCATCAGTCTAAGCTCAACTAAAGGACATAGGAGACACTTTCCTCATAAGGAGGAGGAGTGTAAAATGGGCAGTCTATGGGTGAGGATAGTTTTAATAAGTCTCAAAGTCACCAAACAGAGTGACAGAGTTTCTGGATAAAATCAATAGCATTCCCTACCTAGTTCTCTCGCCCCTCCTGTGACATGGGTTTTTATCCCTTTTGGTAATACATTCCCCCAAGATTCTATTGGACATGTTCTATACCCCACTATCTTTAACCTACCAAATTAAACATTATATAATCCCAATTGTCACCCCACATTTATTCATAACATTTTGATTGGTCTTCATAATTGACGTCTTCGGAGGTGGCACGTCCGGTGTTACTTCATACTTTGGCACGTCTTCTCGGGTCAGCAGTTCCATTGTCCATTGGTCTAAACGTCCTTGTACATTACATTAATCTACATTTGTTTCAATTTGTTATACAAAACTTAAACCAAGGCACCAAATATACGCTTGGGAACGGAATCACAAAGATACATTCATCTTCCAAGTTGAAGAAACAGAAAATTTGTATGGTCATGGCCCTTTGCGAGTCAGCACACTGGAAAACAGAAAAATTCATATAATATGATTGCTAAACAGCTAAAACCCCACAGCTCACGCTAACTTAAGGCCTATAAGATGCAATATCATAAATGTTAATATAAACTTGATTAATCATAACATGAACAATTTTACTCATCATTATTAGTTTGCGTATACATTGGTGGCCACACACCGTAGTCATAATTCAAGTGCACGTTTAAGCAAAATCGCTAGTATTGTCATTTTCTATGTAGCATCGTTATTCATTAATATCTGAATGTTTCATGTTAATATAGATTATATATAAACTACGCTCTCTCAGTCCCTCCTCTGATGATGCTCGTCATCACACAAGCCTTTCCCTTTGACCTTTCACTTTAATTTTTCACTTTATGCATAATGCGCATTTCAACACCTTGGGGGTCATTACAACATTGGCGGTAAAAGTCGCTTACCGCAGTGCAGAAGACCGCCAACACCCCGCTGCGGAATTCCGCCACAGCTATTATGACCCACATTTCGGAATCTGCCAAAATTCAGACACCCACACAAGTCCGCCACACCAAAGGTCAGTGATAAACTGGCGAGAACAAAACCTCCACCATCACGCCAAAAGAAACACGCCCATGCTATCAGGACGCACGAATCCACGCGGCGGTCTTTCAACCGCGGTATTCCATTGGCGGTACACACCGCCGCACTCAAAATACACACACATCTCCAAAACACCGCCACATTGGACAATTCGAAATACACACACCTGATACACATACACACACCACTCCCACACAATCAATACTATATAAAACACACACCCACATCACCCACAAACCCCTTATGACCAAAAATGTAGACGAAGGCCAGAGAGATAGCAAACATAGACAACCCCACCATACAGAGGCACACAACACCATCACCCACACTACTTCCACGCACAAAACACCACACACCACTACATATCACCACACTCATCACCACATACACCACCCCACACATCACCTACACCACCCCATGGCACGGCAAAGAGACCCCAGGTTCTCGGAGGAGGAGCTCAGGGTCATGGTGGGGGAAATCGTACGGGTAGAGCCACAGCTATTTGGATCACAGGTGCAGCACACCTCCATAGCTAGGAAGATGGAGCTATGGCGAAGAATAGTCGACAGGGTCAACACAGTGGGACAGCACCCAAGAAATCGGGACGACATCAGGAAGAGGTGGAACGACTTACGGGGGAAGGTGTGTTCCGTGGTCTCCAGGAACAACATCGCGGTACAGCGGACTGGCAGCGGACCCCCGCCTCCTCCCCCACAACTAACAACATGGGGGGAGCAGGTCTTGACTATTATGCAAATATAAAGTACAAGAGGCACTCATTATAACATGAAAAATAATAGTACTCATAAGTCAGTATACATAGGTAATGTTTTGTCATATATTTCTGAAAATTAATAGGATTATTTCTAACATAATCCCCAATTACAGTATCACTCTCCAAATCCAAATAGTAGAATTAATTGATCTGTTGTTCCAAGATTGCTATGATCCAAAGTCCAAGTCCAGATTTCTCTAATCAAAGTTCAATCCTATTCTTCAAAAGATGATATAGCTTAATATTTAAACTTTAGCAGCCGCATCCAAATTGATAGCCAGTCCAGATTTTCTCAAATCAAGGTTCAATCATATTCTTCAAAGGATGATATAGCTTATTATTTAAATTTTAGCAGCCGCATCCAAATTGATAGCCAACACGTGTTTCGTCCTGGAGTTTCCCAATGAATTCATTGGGGCTAAACATATATGTAGATGCATCCTATATCATAAGTATTCCTTACAAGCGAATCCCAGAATAATTCTGTTAAGCAACTTATCTGCTGATATCAGTTATATCAATCCACCTTCCAATGAGTCAAAACGTGAAGCGCGAGTACGCGTGTGTATCGATGAAGTATTTTTTTTTTTTGATACTTCATCGATACACACGCGTACCCATTGCACACCATGACACACACAGATGCAATAATCATGCTTTTATACTCCTGTAGGACCACTACCCAACGTCACCAGACAGGAGGGTCCAGACATCTCCACCCCACCCACAGAAGAGGCCAACAGTGATGACAGCAGCTCTGTCCAACTGGATCCAGATGACCAGCCCGGACCATTGTGGGCCTCGGGACAGTCGGTTCCCCTCACCCAGTCACAGGCCACCACAGACCTTCCACCCTCTGGTAACACCAGCACAGCACCCACCCAGAGGGCCCATACCTCTGTACCCAGGACACGTCAATCAGCTGTGTGTCCACCACTACAGGGAACCCAGGATAACCCAGCACCCCAACAACAACAGGGACCTGGGGGCAGTGATAGTGGGCACACAGTCCAGGGGACGGAGGCCCAGGAACACAGGGGAACTGGGAGGGCTGCTGTGCGACAGGGGGCGGACAGGCCTAGGGAACCCACTCTCCACGAAGCCCTCTCCTCCATCATGGGAGCCTACCACCACTCCCAGGAGACGATGGCAACGGTCCTGGCCAAGTTTCAGGAGACCCAGCGCCTGCAGGAGGAACAGTATTTGGGCTTCAGGGAGGAACTCAGAACCATCAGCACCGCCCTGGGCACCATCGTAGGTGTGCTGAAGGAGATACTTAACACCAGGAGGGACACCGTGGCACTCCAAGGGGCCCCTAACACTAGCATGGATGAAGAACTGCCCACCACCTCCACCGGCGCTAGTGGACAGGAGGCACCGCCACAGGACCACCACACCAGCACCCCACCCCCTGCAGACGGAGAACCACCCTGCAAGCGGTCCCTGAGATCCAGGAACAGGACAGAGCACGATGCCAAGACCCCCGCCAAGAAATGAGACCACCCTGATTGTCATCCCACTGTCCCACTTTGTAACCCTGTCCATATTGTCACTGCCCCAGCTCCACTTCCTATGCCCATATCGGCAGTGCACCTGTGAGACTAATAGACTGGACTCTGCCATGGACATTCCTCCACCATCACCCATCACCATTTTACCACCCCACTCCAATATTTAGCACTTCAATAAACACCCTTGAAGCACAAAACAATCTGGAGTCAGCCTGTGATTTTGAAAATGTGTATTAGCAATGACAGTGACAAAATCCGTACTCAAATGTAATGTCAACATACCTATGTCACACATCTCAAGTCCATGAGGAATCTAAGCAGATGACACACGTTGGTAACCACACCTGTGAAACCATAATGGAAATGTACAACTCAGTTACCATATACTGGTTGAAATCGACAGACAGGATAGAGGTAGAAGTGTGAAAGTACTTGTAGTAGGCAGGAATGTGTTCTCACCTGTGTGTCACTCGAAATATTGCTGGATAACTGAGTCTCTGTTGTCAATGTCTTCTTCCTCTGCTTCCTCCTCATCACTGTCCACATGCTCCACAGCTGCCACAACACCGTCATCTGGACCATCCTCCTGCAGAAAAGGCACCTGTCATCTCAAAGCCAGATTGTGAAGCATACAGCAGGCCACGACGATCTGGCACACCTTCCTTGGTGAGTAGAATAGGGAACCACCTGTCATATGGAGGCACCTGAACCTGGCCTTCAGGAGGCCGGAGGTGCGTTCGATCACCCTCCTAGTCCGTCCATGGGCCTCATTGTAGTGTTCCTCTGCCCTGGTCCTGGGATTCCTCACTGGTGTCAGTAGCCATGACAGGTTGGGGTAACCAGAGTCCCCTAATAGCCACAAATGGTGCCTCTGGAGTTGACCCATCACATAAGGGATGCTGCTATTCCGCAGGATGTAGGCATCATGCACAGAGCCAGGGAACATAGCATTTACCTGGGAGATGTACTGGCCTGCCAAACATACCATCTGTACATTCATTGAATTATAACTCTTCCGGTTCCTGTACACCTGTTCACTCCTGTGGGGGGGACCAGAGCTACATGGGTCCCATCAATGGCATCTATGATGTTATGGATATGTCCAAGGGCATAGAAGTCACCTTTCACTGTAGCCAAATTCTCCACCTGAGGGAAAACGATGGAGCTCCGCATGTGTTTCAGCAGGGCAGACAAAACTATAGACAACACGTTGGAAAACATAGGCTGGGACATCCCTGATGCCATGGCCACTGTTGTTTGAAATGACCCACTTGCAAGGAAATGGAGCACTGATAGCACCTGCACTTGAGGGGGGATCCCTGTGGGATGGCGGATTGCTGACATCAGGTCAGGCTCCAACTGGGTACACAGTTCCTGGATTGTGGCACTGTCAAACCTGTAGGTGATGATTAAATGTCGCTCCTCCATTGTCAACAGGTCCACCGGCGGTCGGTACACCAGAGGATTCCGCCATCTCTTCACATTTCCCAGCAGACGGTGCCTAGGAAGGACAACAGCAACCACAGAGTCAAACAACTCAGAGGTATGTACCCACAGTCTACACAGAACACAAAACATAATCCAAAAAGTTGCCTGTATGTGTGTTGAGTCTAGGCCTAGGTATGTGTGAGGCAGTTGAAAATGAAGCCATATGGGCCACTAAAATGGCGGCTGCCTGGCCTCTAAACTGGGACAATGGGATGTGAGGTAACTGCGCTGGCATTGTACACTGTCGCGGTAGGCGGACGAAGACCACGCCGCAATGCTGCATTGGTTAACATTGGACCCTATGGGTCCAAGGAGCCAATGACGAAGTGCGCCGGTGGTGATGATCTTCGTCAGGAGAGGACCTACACTGCAAGTGCTGCTGTGACCTCGGTGTGGAAGAGACAATGGCTCGTGCGTCTGGGGAAAGGGCCCCTGCCTTCACTGCACAGGAGTTGGAGAAGCTTGTGGACGGGTTCCTGCCCCAGTACACGTTACTCTATGGTCCTCCAGACCAACAGGTAAGCACACAGGGAGCACGTTGTATGGGCTATGCCTGAGTGGAGAGGGCTGGTTGTAAGAATGAAGGGGGCACAGTTCTGCGTGCATGAAGGACTGTGAATGTATGTGCCACATGGCAAGGCTAGGGATGTGGGCCACTCACTTCGACAGTGCAGTTGCTAATGACTTCTCTTCTTCCCCTGTACATTTCATGTAGGTCAGCGCCCACCAGAAGACGGATATTTGGCGTGCCATCGCCAAGGACGTCTGGACCCTGGGGGTCCACCACAGACGGGGCACCCACTGCCGTAAAAGATGGGAGGACATTTGCCGCTGGAGCAAGAAGACGGCGGAGGCTCAGCTGGGGATGGCCTCCCAACGTGGGGAGCTCGTCGCACCATGACCCCCCTGATGTTCCGGATCCTGGCGGTGGCCTACCCTGAGTTGGATGGGCGCTTGAGGGTATCACAGCAGACACAAGGGGGTGAGTACAACATCATTCTGTGGACTTTGCGCACAGTGAAGGTGTCTGGGTGGGGGAGGAGGGCTGTGGGTTCCCCTAGGCCAGGGCGAGTTCCGTAGGCTAGGCCCCTCCGTAATGCAGCCCATGTGGCACTCCACCCCACCTCTGTAGAGTGCCAAGTACAAGTATAAATGCCCCTGTGTCATCTATGTGTGCAGATGTCCACCATAGCCATGTAGGCCATATCCCAGGAACTGCATCTGTAAAGCCCAACAGCGCAGCGTAGTGCAGGGGGCTGCTGTGTCTGTATTGTCCGCCAACGGTAACGGTAAGCCATGCACTCAACCTGTCTTTCTTCTGTTGTCCCCACCCCTTTTTGTGGTCTCCCTGTTCTTGTGTGTATCAGCATCATCAGGATGAGGTACAGTGGCACCGGAGCACGAGGGAGCTGCATCCCACATGGCCATGGAGGGCCACACCACAGACTCTGAATACACCAGTGGGACGGAGGGCGAGGGGAGCTTCACGGCGGTCACAGGATCTGCAACCAGCGACACGGACTCGTCCTCCGATGGGAGCTCCCTTGTGGTGGCGTTAAAATCTGTGCCCCCCACTTCTACAGGTACAGCCGTCACCCCCCCTACCAGCACCGCCCTCCCAGCAGCCCCTCACCCAGGAGGGTGGGCATCACCTTCGCCCCAGGCACCTCAGCCCCTGCCCCTGTCACCTCTGCTGCCCTCAGTGAGGAGGCCATTGACCTCCTCAGGTCACTCACTGTTGGGCAGTCTACTATTTTTAATGCCATCCAGGGTGTAGAAAGGGAATTGCAACACACAAATGCATTCCTGGAGAGCATTCATTCTGGTCAGGCTGCCCTTCATCAAACCCTGCAAACTCTGGCCTCAGCACTGATGGCAGCCATTGTCCCTGTCTCTCGCCTCCCCCCTCCAACTTCCTCCACCCAGACCCAATCCCCTGTACCCCAGCCTATCCCAAGCACACCATCAGACCAGCATGCACACACGTCAACACACAAGAGAAGCTCAGTCAAACATAAGCACCACACATCCCACAGGCACCCATGGAAGCATGACACACATACAGACAAAGCAACATCCACTACCTCCACTGTGTCCCCCTCCTCGTCGTCTCCCTCCTCCCTCCCAGTCTCGTCTACACTCTCACCTGCATGCACCACCACTACAGCCACTAGGTCCCGCACCAGCACACCCACCACCACACCCACTCACCTGCACTCACCACCCCACTACCATTTACACGTCCCCTGTGTCCTCTCCCAGTGTGTCTGTGACGGCCCCTCCCAAAGTACACAAACGCATGCACACAACCACCCAACATACATCCACCTCACGACAGCCTCCAGCGCATGCACCTGCACCCAAAGCCACAAAAGTTACACCTCCTACAACCACCTTCTCTTCCTCTACTCCCAGACCCCCTCCAGCTACCCATTGTTCCTAAGAAACTTTTCCTGACCAAGCTTGACCTCTTTCCCACCCCCCCTCCAATTCATAGGTCCCGTACTAGCACCGCAGCCAAAAAATCTCCGGGACCAGTGGTGCCTATTGTTAGAGGTATGTGGAGTGCACCGGGCACCAGGGCAGCCAGTGTGACAAGGAGCCACAGCACAGCCAGTCCCCCCCCTGTGAAGCACCAGAAGTTGGACAGTGCCCGGCGGGAGTGGGGGAAGACTCCAGCCAGCAAAGCCGCTCACAAGGGTCCCGGGGGGAGTGTCCACTCAGCTGTGACTCCTCCCAAGGTGGGGAAGGGGCAGAAGAAATCGCCAAAGTCTGGGAGGAGCAGCACGGCGGAGAAGACCGCCATCATCCCCGCTGCCCAGGAGGCCACCACCAGCCCCATCGTCAGTGGCCAGGAGGCCACCGCCAGAGTCAGTGCCCAGGAGGGCAGCCCCATCGTCAGTGGCCAGGAGGCCACCGCCAGCCACAGCCCAGCTGCCCAGGAGGGCCCCGGCAGCCACAGCCCAGCTGCCCAATGAAGGACCGCCAGCCCCAGCCCAGCTGGGCAATGAAGGACCGCCATGGCAAGCACCGCTGAACAGGTCAGAAACTGCAAAATCAAGCACCGCTGAACAGGGCAAAGACCGCCATGGCAAGCACCGCTGAACAGGGCAAGCACCGCTGAACAGGGCAAAGACCGCCATGGCAAGCACCGCTGAACAGGGCAAGCACCGCTGAACAGGGCAAGGACTGCCAACTCAAGCACCGCTAGCCCATGAGCGGCAGGGGTAGTGACGCAACTGGGACCGTCACGGGAGAGTGATGCACTCTGGGCACCAGTCCCCCTCCAGAACCAGTGGAGACATGCATCCACTACCTCTGTCCTTAACAGGATGAAGCACTCTGGGCACCAGTCCCCCTCCAGAACCAGTGGAGACTGTTATCCACTTGAGAGACTGTGGCTTTGCACTCCCCAGGATGGTACAGTGGGCAAACCACCCACTGTAGAGACTTGAGAGACTGTGGCTTTGCACTCCCCAGGATGGTACAGTGTGCAACCCACCCACTGTAGAGACTTGAGAGACTGTGGCTTTGCACTCCCCAGGATGGTACAGTGGGCAAACCACCCACTGTAGAGACTTGAGAGACTGTGGCTTTGCACTCCCCCAGGATGGTACAGTGGGCAAACCACCCACTTGTGAGACTTGAGAGACTGTGGCTTTGCACTCCCCAGGATGGTAGAGTGGGCAAACCACCCACTTGTGAGACTTTAGAGACTGTGGCTTTGCACTCCCCAGGATACATCAATGGGCATGGAGCCCCCTCGTGGATCTGGCGTGGTGCACTCATCCGGCTGAGGTGCCCCCCCTTGCCTTCCCCCTGAGGTGCCTGTTGTATTTCTATCTGATGCCCCGGCAGTGTGCTCTCCGTTTTGATCAGGTATCTGATGTGGGCCTCGCCCATGCATTTTGGGCCCAGAGATCCACGGACAATGAATGGTGCATTACCTGCACTACTAATCGTAATGTATATTTTGTTGAATGTGTATATATATCTGTATATATTTGGTTACTGTATTTTGATATATTACAATGGTTGAACTCATTTCCTTTTGTCTTTGCATTCTTCCGGGGGGGCTGGGGTTTGTTACTGTAATGTTTGGATATGCATTGGTGTGTGTGTTGTAGTGGGTGAGGGTCGGGGTGGGGGTGGGGGTGTTGCGTGTGTGTGTCCCTGCCTTTTGCCTCCCCCTCCCCTATGTCGTAGGTGCAGTACTCACCATTGCCTTCGCCACCGGCGTTGATGATGGTAGTATAGGAGCAGGAAGACTATCGCAGGGAGAATTTGGAGTTCCGGTTCCGTGGTGTCGTCGTTCCTCGTGGGGTGTGTAGAGGTGAGCATTTTCCCTTTGAAATGGCTGTTTGCGCCGTGTTTTTATCCGCGTTGAGTCCGCCCCGGAAAAGGTGACGGATTGGTAGGTTGTGATACTGTGGGCGGTCCATTGTCTCCCGCCTGTCTGTTGGCGGTGAACGCCAAGCTGTTTGTCTGTAGAGCCGTGGCGGTCGGAGTGTTAAAGCTGCTGTCTTTGTTGGCGGTTTCCATCACGGTCATAATTCCCATTTCTTACCGCCAGCATGTTGGCGGTCTTACCGCCGCTTTAACACCGTCCGCCAGGGTTGTAATGACCCCCCTTGTCCCTTATGTGAACTTTCCCAGATTTCATTGAACATTTTCTCTCTTTCACTTTCTTCATTTCTTCTGGTTCTTTTAGTCAAATTTCTCTTAATTTTATCATTGATTTTGCATGCCCCCCATAATCCTTATAGACAGGCCAAAACAATTAATAGACCCACTAATATTTTAGCAAGTACCCCATTCCAAATGTTGGTAAACCAGCTCCCTACTCTGGCAATTCCTTTTCCAAATTTCTCCCAAACTCCAGGCTCCTTCAAATCTTTCAAATCTGCACTATTTCTAGTTAGGTTAGTAAGCATACCTCTAATCTTTTTACTATTTTCCGGAATGAACGAGCAACAATGACGCTTGTTGAGCATCTTGCAGACCCCTCTACTCTTTGCCAAAAGAATGTCTAAAGCAAGCCAATTTTGAAGAGTCATAGCCCTTTCTGCAGCAAGTTCAGTGTCCATCAGGAGTTTAGCCCCTGTCAAATTTATCAGCATGTTATCCACAATAGTAGACAACTTTTGGATCTTCATAGAATTCAAGATAACCCCTACTGAAGGGATTATGGCTCCAAATATATCACCAATGACAGCAGCCACTGATTCTCGTTTTTGCCTAGCATTTTGTAATTCAGACGTTTTAGGTATTTATTTTAAGTCATCAATCTGGTAAATCTTTGGGAAAACTATTCCCAAATAACATGTCCTATACCATCCCTTAGGGAGACGGTAATAAGCATTAAGTCCACAAATGTAATATATCCCAGGGATCGCTGGATCTTGTCCATTCAACATAAATGTCCACTTACTCTGAAACAAAAACACATGTCTGCATTGACTCGTTCCCACAAACAAATTGTCTTGCTCAGATTTTGGCCTATATATACAAAGCCTGCCTACATGTAATGCATCTATAGCTAATTTGCCTTGTGTTTTAATTGCGGTGTAAGCATAATCATTTGCATATGTGCGTTTCTCTAATCCTTTTTCTAATCTCTCTTTCAATGCTTTGCGTCTATCATCAGTGTGATCTAAAAAGCTTTTCTCTACAGGTGATAATAAGCAAGTTAAATTATTGCGATGGGCATTAGCAGTTCCAAATGTAAGCGTTGGCTCAAAGAATCTCTAACTATCTTTATATCATGTTCCTTAGCTAATTTGTTTAAGAATTCAATCACAGGCACAAAAGAAAACACAACATCCAGATTTGAATAAAAGTATTGCACATGTTCTTGATTGTAGAATGTTGTTAGTAGTAAACTACAGCTAATCCCGTAGGTTAAAGGAAGGCTATGGTAGGCAACCCCTCCTTGTACAGATGAAGCAATTTTGGTGCACACATAACAGTCTTTTGCGTCCATGGTTTCCACATACTCATTTAGCAAGCGATAGAAGACATTAGTAGAAAGTTCCCCCTTTGAATTAGTTCCCTCATGCAAGTGTCTTGCATCCTGCTCAAATCTTTCCCACGGTGTTAGTGTTGTAGTTTCAGGTTTTGAAGTAGCATTAATAGTCTCCTCCTCTATCCATGGCATTCCCACAATCACTCCCACAATTATTATCGCACATACAATACCTATTATAAGACTTAACCAACCACACACCTTACTCCCCTTGTTACTACCTCTATTATGAGCCATGTCTGTATAGAATCAGATAGCAGAATAACAATCAACTCGAGGATGATTTAGAACTTTTCTCTTGCTCTTCGCGTGTATTTACAGAGTTTTCACTCGCACCATGACCCCTCCTGTCAAATCAGGTTAGCAGCGTGTCATAATCAGGTTTCTCAAAGTCGAATCCGGTTCTAATGTCACATTTGGTAATTTATAAGTCTCTTTTCTCAGTTTTCAATTTTCGATTTTAACCAGGTCTCTCCTTTTGATTAGTTCAGGTACCGTAGTATTGGCCTGGTACTTCTTGATCAAAACAGAATGCTAGGAATTCTTGTTGGCATTCAGATGTTGTAGCATACGCCCATTCAGGACCTGTATATCTTCTGTTTGCAACTCTTTTTCTTTTCAATCTTCGTTCCCCTTGCTGTTCTCCTTCACTTAGGTCTTCCACTTGGGATGTATCGGTCTCCTCTATTATTGTTTCATCTGGTATGTTTCTTATTCTTAAGAGTGGTTTCTCTGACCAGTTATCACCCTTATGCGTCTTCGTTCGATGTATCTTTTCAGGACGTTGGACAGCACCCTCCTCTTGTGATATGGTGTTTTCACTTGATGGACCTGCAGCTGGCTCAGGGGATGCTGGCACACTCTGATCCCTTTCTATTATTTGTCCTTCTTCTTCTTCTTCTGGATCTGTACCGGGTTCAAGTTCTAACCCGTATCTGTCTACTTCTGGGAGAACCTCTCCTTGACTTAGTTCTCCTGCTGCCTCTACTGAGATAGGCACTCTGTCACCTCTCTCGAACTCATTCACTGTTTGAGGGACGAGGCTGTTCTCAGTGGGCCCCCCTGCAGCCTCAGTTCCTTCTTGGCTGTTTTCTGGCCCTGAGACGTCTCTTCCTGGAACTGTTGTGCCGGAAACTTCAAGTTCCTCATCAGCAGGACAAGCTACCTTCTTCGTGTGACTGGCATGTATCCAATTTGGAACTCCTGCACACTTCACAGCAGTGGTAGTTGTCAAGATTACTTGATATGGCCCTTTCCAGCGTTGGTCCAAACACAACTTTCTCACGTGCTTCTTGACAACCACCCAGTCACCGGCTTGTAGGGTGTGGCCTGGATCTCCAATCGGTGGCAATGTGTTAGCTTCTACCTGGTGAGAGAAAGAGCTAATCACATCAGCCAATCCTTTGCAGTAATCCAACACCATATCATCTGTGATATTCACTAGAGCATTTGCATGTACTGCTGGCAACCTCATAGCTCTACCCATGAGGATCTCATGGAGGGACAGTCCTGTTTTCTTGTCAGGGGTGTTCCTCATTGACATCAGCACTAAGGGCAACGCATCTGGCCATTTCATATTTGTAGCTGCACACATTTTTGCCATTCTCGATTTCAGAGTACCGTTCATTTGCTCTACTAGTCCTGATGCTTCAGTGCGGTAGCTACAATGCAGCTTTTGTCCGATGTCTAGTGCGGCACACAGGAGTTTAATCACCTTATTGTCAAAGTGTCTGCCCCTATCTGACTCTATAGAGACCGGAAACCCAAACCTTGGTATTAGTTCCCTAAGTAGCAGCTTTGGAACTGTGAGACTTTCATTTCTACGTGTGGGGTAGGCTTCAAGGCAGTGACTGAAAACACATACAATCACCAACACATAATTCAATCATCCACAAGCAGGCACCTCAATGAAGTCCATTTGCATTTTGCTGAACGGACCACCAGCTCTCCCAATGTGGCTCAAAGTTACCACAGTTCCCTTTCCAGCATTCATCTGTTGACAGATGATGCACCTGTGACAGATAACCTCGGCAGCATGCCTGAATTTTGGGTTGAACCAGTTGATTTTAAATGACCTGATCATTGCGTCTCTCCCAAGGTGAGCCTGTCAGTGGTATAGCCTGGCAAACTGGGACAGAAGGCTGTTTGGCAAGACTAATTTCCCTTCTTCTGAGACCCACAGTTCATCAGCCCTCTGTACACATTGCATTCTTTGCCAGGATCGTTTTTCCTCTTTGCTAGCACAACCTTGTAATGTTTTTAACTCATCTAGGGTATCGACCACACTTAATGCAAGGTTCAAACATGTGTCGTTTTCAGTTTGCGGTAAAAATTCCCACTGTTCCTCGAATGATATACAGTTCAATGCGCAAAATCTTGCGACTTGATCTGCATAACCGTTTCCCATGGACACAAAGTCTTGTGATTTAACATGAGCATTGCATTTCACCACGGCAATTTCAAGAGGTAACTGAATTGCATGTAACAAGCCCTTTATTTGTTCACCATTTTTCACAGGAATACCAGAAGAAGTCATGAAACCTCTCTGTGACCATAGTTGGCCAAAATCATGTACAATTCCAAATCCATATCTGCCGTCAGTATAGATAGTGACTCTCAAATTCACAGCTGGGTGGCATGCCTTAGTAAGGGCAATTAATTCTGCCACTTGTGCGGAAAACACTCTCTCGAGCCAAGAAGCTTCAATGATACCAGCTATGGTACACACAGCATAACCAGCTCTTAGTGTTCCAACAGAATCTCTTAAACAGGATCCATCGACAAACATGATACAGTCATTTTCTTTCAGCTGTGTGCCCTGAATATCTGGTCGTGGTTTGGTACACAATTCTGTTACCTCAAGACAGTCATGGTCGAATTCTTCCTCATTGTTAATTTCAGTATTTTCAACAGGAAGTAAAGTTGCCGAGTTCAATACAGTACATCGTTTTAGTGAAATATTCGGTGACTCCAGTATGATTGTCTCATATTTGGTAAGACGAGCATTTGTCATGTGCTGAGTTTTGGTTCGAGTCAACAAGATTTCAACTGAATGCGGAACCATTACTGTTAGGGGGTATCCCATGACTATGCCTTCACACTGCGTAAGGCTCTGACCAACTGCTGCAACTGCGCGCAAACAACCCGTTAAGGCTGCTGCGACGGGGTCCAAGGTAGCTGAAAAATATGCTACAGGGCGATTTGCACCTCCATGGACCTGTGTCAAGACAGACAAAGAACAAGCATCACGTTCATGACAAAACAGTAGAAAAGGCTTCGTATAATCAGGCATACCCAACGCTGGTGCCCTGCACATGCACTCTCTCAATTCCATAAATGACTCAAGCTCCTCTTTGGACAAAGCTATGGTATATGGCTCATCCTTGATCTCTTTGCCTGTTAGTTTTATCAAAGGTTTTGAGATGATAGAGAAGTTGGGTATCCACTGGCGACAGTAGCCCACCATTCCCAGAAACATCCTGACATCCCTTTTTGTCGTTGGAGGGTTCATTTGCAATATGGCTGTTATTCTTTATTTTGATATTCGCATGGACCCTCTTTTATTTAGATGTCCTAGGTATTTCACCTCTTTCTGGCAGTATTGCAGCTTCTTAGGTGACACCTTATGCCCATTCTTTCCCAAATTATTCAGTAAGGCAATGGTAGCGTATTTACAGTTGTCCCTTGTTTTGGATGCAATCAGCAAATCATCGATTTACTGTACTAAAGTCGAATTAAAAGGCAGTACCAAGGACTCCAAATCCTTTTTCAATATCTGATTGAAGATGGACGGTGATTCAGAAAACCCTTGAGGAATTCTGCACCAACTGTACACCTTATCCAAGAATTTGAAGCTGAACAAAAATTGTCTGTCCTCATGAAGAGGTATCGAAAAGAAAGCTTGTGACAGGTCTATAACGGTGAACCATTCAGCATCACATGGAACTTGAAACATGATTACTGCTGGATTGGGCACTATGGGGCAACATTTTACCACAATCTTGTTTATTTTTCTCAAATCCTGCACAATTCGGACTTTCCCACAAGGCTTTTTCAAACCCATTATGGGAGAGTTACATGGACTGCTCAAAACCTCTTTCAGGACTCCATGTCTCAGAAAATCTGAAAGTATCTTTGACACTTCGATAAGAACATCTTGTGCCATATGATATTGTGGCACCTGAGGAAACACTGCATTCGGCTTTACCTGTACCTTAACTGGTTCCACGCCTTTTATTAGCCCTACTTCTTTTCCTGTCAGATCCCACACTTTCTCTGTTACCCTCCCTTGTAACTCGACAGTTAGATCAATCATGGTAAGCATTGGGAACAAGGTAATTAAAGGATAATCCTCATTTGCCGTCCCTGTCTCTTACTCTGAGAACTGACCTTCGTCTCCTTCATCGTCACTATTTGTCTGCACTTCGATACCGTCATTAGAACAGGTAATCGAACATTTTGTCTTGCATAGTAAGTCCCTTCCCAGTAGGGATACTGGACTTGAATCGCAGACTACAAATCTATGTAGCCCTTGGAAGTTGCCGATCTCAACCTGTACTGGATCTGTAATCGGGTTTGTCAGGTATTGGTTTGCTACTCCGACTACCCTTATGGTACGCCCTGAAAGTGGTAATTTTGGAACCTCTGCACTTCTGTCTGTAGAGCGTGTAGCCCCAGTATCAACCAAAAACGAGACTTTGTAGCCCATCACCTTTGCTTACACATATCGACCCCTCTGATCCACCTCTAAGGATGCTGCAAGCCTTCACTCTTCGCTATCTGAACTGTCATCTGACCACTCTCCATTCATGCCATTTTCACCTTGTAATGGCAATTGCTGGACTGTATTATTTTGACTCATTACCTGACCTGTGACCTGTTGAGGAAGCATCACCTGTTGCTGTCCCATCTGAGCTATTGGTAATTGCATTTGCTGTCTAGGTACCATGGGAACCTGCTGTTGTACTGTTGCATTTGCGCTGGCTGAAAACGCGGCATTTGCATCTGTTTCATGGGCTGTACCCCTTGCATCTGTACCAGGTTATTTTGAAAATTCGGGTTCTGATGTCTCAGTTTTGGGCCTCCCACATTTTGCAATGTGCCGACATTAGTGCTTTGCTGAACACCACCGTCCTGCACCGCATTCGGGCACTCCCGTTTCCAGTGTCCCACGCCCCGCACGCGTGACATGGTGACATCTTTTTTGCCCCTTGTATGTCATTTTGAACCACAACAGTATTCAAGTCTGGACCGCAATTCACAAACCCTCGGTTGCCAACAAATCAAATGATTCTTAATCATCTGGCTAACTTCTGGTCGCAGACCTTCAACAAATCTAAACACAAGATGGTTCATGTCCTTCGGTTCAATAGTCTCTGTACAGCTGTAATGTTTGAATGCCTTTAACAATCTCTCATAGTAAGCATGTATCGATTCCTTAACCTCTTGAGAGGTCCGGTCAATCTTCTGCCAATCAATCACCTTCGGCAACACCTTTTGTTTCAAAAACTCAATCACCTTATGATAGTACTTCATCACCTCTTCAGAGGGTGCTCCGGTCACTTTATCCCTTGCCGGCTCCTTTGTCGGCCAATCTACCCCTCTCTTGCATTCGAGCCACAAATCAGGCGGAACAATGATCTCAAATAAGGTATTCAAGTCCTCCCAAAGACACTTTGCAAGTTTCACAAACCTGTCTGTCTGTTGATACCACTCGATCGGTTTCTCCCTCAATCTGGGATAATCATTAGTAAAGGATAGGATGTCTCCCCTGGACCATGGTACATGAACTAAGACACCACCAGCTGTTTCTCTCATGGGTAGTATTTTTAGCGATTCCACATCGGTGAAGTTTTGGCTTCATTTGACCCTGGACTGTCCCCTTTTTCTTTATCTCTTTTCTTTTCCCATCTGCCTTCCCATTTTTCCAGTGCTCCCCAAATTTGCGCACTTTGCAACAATTCTTTTAAATGTGCCTTCATTCCCGCAGACCTCATGTGCTCACAATCTTTGGAGTCAAAATCTAATCTGTAACTTCTTTTCAAATGTTTAGTGTTTCCGATATCAATATTGTATTTATCTGCTAGGTTCGCTAATCTCTGATGCACCTTGCCTACTTCCTTGGTAATCTTGGGGCACAGGAATCTCAATTCTGCTTCCGTGTATGACTCCAATCTATTTACTCCCATCGTACCTTTCACTAATTCAGCAGCTTCTGCCCCCAATCTTACAAAATGTAGGTACTCATCTTGCCTTTCATTTTCCAGTTCGACTGTAGTCACTGTAGTCTTTTGTGAAGTATAAGTCTTTTCTAGCCATTCATTTAGCTGTTGCACTGTAAAACCCTGCAGTGAAATGTTTCCTGCATGTATCATTGGCGACTGTGAGCCATTCGTACTCATCGTTTGTGGAGTCAAAACCCCTAGCCCTGCTTGACGCATTGCTTCTATGGGTGCTCCCACTGGGCTAAGGTCTATTAAAGACCTTGGCTTTTCAACTGCTTGTTCTCCCGGGGCCATTATCTGAGGAGTTCCTATAGACCTTCCTCTTATCATATCTTGGGTCATTACTCCCTGATCACACACGCCAGTTTTGCCTTGAGCATACAATGGCACTGGTGGACCGACAGTAATTGGCAACGATATGGCAGCAGGTGTCTGACCTGGTCCCAAATTCCGTGGAGCAGTAACTCCATAGGTCTGTTCCAAAGTACCCGGGACAGGCACTAATGGCGGACCAGCTACTGGGTTGTACCCTGGTATCAGTTGTGGTTGCGGCTGGGACAGCAATTTTGGAGTTGACTCAATTTGCACTAACTTTGATTTCGTATATATCGGATCTGGCGGCACTATCAGATTTGTAGTAGTCTCAAGTACTGAAACGTCTGGGTAGATTCTCTGTATCTGCGGTGGAGGTTGCAACTGTATAGACATTTCTGGCGCAATGGGTACACTGACACCATTCTGTATCAAAGCAGTATCACTAGTCTGTACCGTATCAGCAACTCCCTTCTCCTGCGTCTGGTTCCCAGGATCCATGCTAGTGTTTGGAGCACTATCGCTCACCGCATAGGGTGGAGGGCGATCATGTAATAATCTGTCCATTAATTCCTCATCATCTGAAATATCTTCCTCTTCCCAAGGTCTTTTATTTTCTTTAGATTTGTTTGAATCTTTATCTGTTTTACAGGAGGCTTTCTTTCCCTGTGTTTGTTCTCCCTGTGCTATCACTGGGAACAATTTCAATCCGTCAACAATTCCCCTTCCCCACATTTTATTACCATCATCCCATCTAGCCTCTGCATAAGCTTTTTCTGCCCTTTTTAGTCTTCTCTGGAACTTTTCTTGCCTCTGTTTAAGAGCCATTAGATCCCAAACCGCTAGAGCTTCATACTGAGCTGGCCTCAGAGGTGGTTTCTGTACACTTAACATCCACCTCAAATTCTCTAGCACCCTCGTATTGAACGTCCCATGTTCTGGGAACGCTAAACATCCCTCCTTTTCTGTTAGTTTGCGCCACTGTTTCATCCATAAACATGGTGCAACACCTTTCTCTTCCATAACTATATAAGCTGGAGTACCCTCGGGTGGTGTAGGCTCCCCATCAGTTGCTATAATATATGCATCTCCTTTCAGAGCGCTCTTGAATGCTTTGACAAAGTTCATTTTGCAATTTTCTCTTATTTGTATTTAATCAGAAAGTGACTTAGGGCCAGATGTAGGAACTGGTTTGCATGTTGCAAACTGCGAAAAACACAGTTTGCGACATGCAAAACGGCCATCGTGATGCTGATTCACATTTTGCGAGTCAGTACCGACTCGCAAAATGTGAATCCGACTCGCAAATAGGAAGGGGTCTTCCCTTCCTATTTGCGACTCGCACCGCGATGCAGAATTGTTTTGTGACCACGAAAGCGGTCGCAAAGCAATTCGCAGTTAACACCCACTTGAAGTGGGTGGTAACTCATTCGCAAACAGGAAGTGGTCCCATTCCCCTGTGTGAATGTCGCTGTAAATATTTTTTCAGAGCAGGCAGTGGTCCAATGGACCACTGCCTACTCTGAAAAAATGAAACCAAATGGTTTCATTATTTTTTTGAATTGCAACTCCTTTTCCTTTAAGGAAAAAGGGCTGCTATTCAAAAAAAAAAACTGCTTTATTAAAAAAGCAGTCACAGACATGGATGTCTGCTGTCAAAAGCAGGCCACCATCCCTGTGAGTGGAGGGACTCGCTATGGGGTCGCAATTTGCGACCCACCTCATTAATATTCATGAGGTGGGTCTTTGCGACCCCATAGCGAGTCGCAGAAGGTGTCTGAGACACCTTTCTGCATAAAATTTTGCGAGTTGCAAATTGGAAGTCGGTATGACTCGCAATTTGCAACTCGCAAAATTTTCTGTTGCTACATCTGGCCCCAAGTTCCCAGGACACTCTTCACCCACCTTTCTCAACCTATTGCCTCTCACGGACGGCAGCCAATCCGTGCGCGACCCCACTCGACAACTGACCTATCTCAGCGCAGCACCACTGACGTCACACTCACACACTGCGGCTGACAAAGACTTGCGGCTCGTCTGCTCCTCACTGAATCCACACAAACTAATGCAAATTATTGCGAGCACCTTAAATGACAATCACAAATCTGTCAGTTTACTACAGGAAGGGTAACACATTCGCTTCAGAACTTTACAGAGATTTCACTTGAAGCCTCGGCCGCTACTTTCTCCTTATCAGCTCCCGCATACGCAAGCAGAATTGGACCTGCAAATTCTACTCTTGACTTGTCAATGGCTCGTCCTAGTGCACTTTAGAATTCGCCAAATCTCCATATATAGTCATGGAAGAGAAAGGTGTCGCACCATGTTTATGGATGAAACAGTGGCGCAAATTGACAGAGAAGGAGGGATGTTTAGCGTTTCCGGAACATGGAACGTTCAATACAAGGGTACTCGAAAATTTGAGGTGGATGTTAAGTGTACAGAAACCACCTCCGAGGCCAGCCCAATATGAGGCTTTAGCGGTTTGGGATCTAATGGGTCTTAAACAGAGACAAGAAAAGTTTCAGAGAAGACTGAGAAGGGCAGAAAAATCTTATGCAGAGGCTAGATGGGATAACAAGAGTAAAATGTGGAGAAGGGGAATTGTTTACGGATTAAAATTGTTCCCAGCGATAGCACAGGGAGAAGAGACACAGGGAAAGAAAGCCTCCTGTAAGACAGATAAAGACTCGAAAAAATCTGAAGAGAATAAAAGACCTTGGGAAGAGGAAGATGATTCAGACGATGAGGAATTCATGGACAGGTTATTACATGATCACCCGCCACCTTATGCGGTGTGCGATGGCGCTCCAAGCACTAGCATGAATCCTGGGAACCAGACGCAGGAAAAGGGAGTTGCTGATACAGTACAGACTAGTGATATGGCTTCGATACAGAATGGTGTCAGTGTACCCACTGCACCAGACATACCGATACAGTTGCAACCTCCACCGCAGATACAGAGAATCTACCCAGACGTCCCAGTACTTGAGACTACTACAAATCTGATAGTGCTGCCAGACCCGATATACACGAAATCAAAATTAGTGCAGATTGAGTCAACTCCGAAATTACTGTCCCAACCACAGCCACAGCTGATATCAGGGTACAACCCAGTAGCTGGCCCGCCATTAGTGCCTGTCCCGGGTACCTTGGAACAGACCTATGGGGTTACTGCTCCACGGAGTCTGGGACCAGGTCAGACACCTGCTGCCATATCATTGCCAATTACTGTTGGTCCACCAGTGCCATTGTATGAGCAAGGCAAAACCGGCGTATGTGACCAGGGAGTAATCACTCAAGATGTGATAAGAGGAGGGTCTATGGGAACTCCCCAGATAATGGAGAACAAGCAGTTGAACAGCCAAGGTCTTTAATGGACCTTAGCCCAGTGGGAGCACCCATGGAAGCAATGCGTCAAGCAGGGCTAGGGGTTTTAACTCCACAGACGATGAGTGTGAACACCTCACATTCACCGATAATACATGCAGGGAACATTTCACTGCAGGGTTTCACAGTACAACAACTAAACGAATGGCTAGAAAAGACTTATACTTCACAAAAGGCTGCAGTGGCTGCAGTCGAACCAGAAAAGGGAAAGCAAGATGAGTACCTAAACTTTGTAAGGTTAGGGGCAGAAGCTGCTGAATTAGTGGAAGGTACAATGGGAGTAAACAGATTGGAATCATACACGGAAGCAGAATTAAGATTTTTATGCCCCAAGATTACCAAAGAAGTAGACAAGGTGCATCAGAGATTAGCAAACCTGGCAGATAAATACAATATTGATATCGGAAACACTAAACACTTGAAAAGAAGTTACAGATTGGATTTTGACTCTAAAGATTTTGAGCACATGAGGTCTGCGGGAATGAAGGCACATTTAAAAGAATGATTGCAAAGTGCGCAAATTTGGGGTGCACTAGAAAAATGGGAGGGCAGATGGGCAAAGAAAAGAGATAAGGAAAAGGGTGACAGTCCAGGGTCGAATCAGGCTAAGGCCTCCCCCGATGTGGAATCAGTAAAAATATTACCCATGAGAGAGACAGCTGGTGGTGTCTTAGTTCATGTACCATGGTCCAGAGGAGACATCCTATCTTTTACTAATGATTATCCCAGATTGAGGGAGAAACCGATCGAGTGGTACCAACAAACAGATAGGTTTGTGAAACTTGCTAAGTGTCTCTGGGAAGACTTGAATACCTTGTTCGAGATCATTGTTCCGCCTGATTTGTGGCTCGAGAGCAAGAGAGGGGTAGATTGGCCGACGAAGGAGCCAGCAAGGGATAAGGTGACCGGGGCGCCCTCTGAAGAGGTGATGAAATACTATCATAAGGTGATTGAGTTTTTAAAACAAAAGGTGTCGCCGAAGGTGACTGATTGGCAGAAGATTGACCAGACCTCTCAAGAGGTTAAGGAATCAATACATGCTTACTATGAGAGATTGTTAAAGGCATTCAAACACTACAGTGGTACTGAGACTATTGACCCGAAGGACATGAACCATCTTGTGTTTAGATTCGTCGAAGGGCTGAGACCAGAAGTTAGCCAGATGATTAAGAATAATTTGATTTGTTGGCAAGCGAAGCCGATTGATGAAGTGTTACAGTATGCAAAATACTGTAGTGATGAGATTGAACTGAAGCAGAAAAAGCTGAAAGAGAAAGTGATGGTGATGCAGATAAGGGCTGCACAGGCAGGAATACAGGGAAATGGAGTTCAACAGATGATACAGCAACAACCGCAAATGAATGGTGCGTTTCAGACACAGCCGAGAGGTCGAGGCCGAGGGTTTGTGAATCGTGGTCCAGACTTGAATACTGTTGTGGTTCAAAATGATGTACAAGGAGTGAAAAAGATGTCACCATGTCACACGTGCGGGGGTGTGGGGCACTGGAAACGGGAGTGCCCGAATATGGTGCAGGATGGTGTTGTTCAGCAAAGTGCTAATGTTGTTACATTGCAAAATGTAAGAGGCCCAAAAATGAGACATCAAAACCCGAATTTTCAGAACAATCTGGTACAAATGCAAGATGTACAGCCGATGCAGCACTTGCAAATGCCGCGTTTTCAGCCAGCGCAAATACAACCATTACAACAGCAGAGTCCCGTGGTACCTAGACAGCAAATGCAATTACCAATGGCTCCGATGGGACAGCAACAGGTGATGCTTCCTCAACAGGTCATAGGCCAGGTAATAAGTCAAAACAATACTGTACAACAGTTCCCATTGCAAGGTGAAAATGGCATGAATGGAGAGTGGTCAGATGATAGTTCAGACAGCGAAGAGTGCAGGCTTGCAGCATCCTCAGAGGTGGATCAGAGGGGTCCATATGTGGAAGGCAAGGTGATGGGTTACAAGTTCTCGTTTCTGGTTGACACCGGAGCTACACGCTCTACAGCCAGGAGTGCAGAGGTTCCGAAATTACCACTTTCAGGGCGTACCATAAGGGTAGTCGGAGTAGCAAACCAATATCTGACAAACCCGATTACAGATCCAGTACAGGTTGAGATCAGCAACTTCCAGGGGCTACATAGGTTTGTAGTCTGTGATTCAAGTCCAGTATCCCTACTGGGAAGGGACTTACTGTGCAAGACAAAATGTTCGATTACCTGTTCTAATGACAGAATCGAAGTACAGACAAATAGTGACGATGAGGGAGATGAAGGTCAGTTCTCAGAGGAGGACACAGGGACAGCTAATGAGTATTACCCTTTAATTACCCTGTTCCCGATGCTTACCATGATTTATCTACCTGTTGAGTTACAGGGGACGGTAACAGAGAAAGTGTGGGATCTGACAGGAAAGAAAGTGGGACTAATAAAAGGGGTAGAACCAGTTAGAGTCCAGGTAAAGCCGAATGCGGTGTTCCCTCAGGTGCCACAATATCATATGGCACAAGATGTTCTTATCAAAGTGTCACAGATAATTGCAGATTTTTTGAGACAGGGAGTCCTGAAAGAGGTTTTGAGCAGTCCATGTAACTCTCCCATAATGGGTTTGAAGAAGCCTTGTGGGAAGGTTCGAATTGTGCAGGATTTGAGAAAAATAAACGAAATTGTGGTAAAATGTTGCCCCGTAGTGCCCAATCCAGCAGTAATCATGTTTCAGGTTCCCTGCGATGCTGAATGGTTCACTGTTATAGACTTGTCACAAGCCTTCTTTTCAATACCTCTTCATGAGGACAGCCAATTTTTGTTCAGTTTCAAATTCCTGGATAAGGTGTACAGTTGGTGCACAATTCCTCAAGGGTTTTCCGAATCACCGTCCATCTTCAATCTGATATTGAAAAAGGATTTGGAGTCCTTGGTACTGCCTTTCAATTCGACCCTAGTGCAGTACATCGATGATTTGCTGATTGCATCCAAAACTAGGGACAACTGTAAATACGATACCATTGCTTTACTGAATCATTTGGGAAAGAATGGGCACAAGGTGTCACCTAAGAAGTTGCAATACTGTCAGAAAGAGGTAAAATACCTAGGGCATTTGATCGAAAAAGGGTCCAGGAGAATATCAAAAGAAAGAATAACAGCCAATTTGCAGATGAACCCTCCAACGACAAAAAGAGATGTCAGGATGTTTTTGGGAATGGTGGGCTACTGTCGCCAGTGGATACCCAACTTCTCGATCATCTCAAAACCTTTGATAAAACGGACAGGCAAGGAGATCAAGGATTAGCCATATACCATCCTTGTCCAAAGAAGATCTTGAGTCATTTATGGAATTAAGAGAATGCATGTGCAGGGCACCAGCGTTAGGCATGCCTGACTATACGAAGCCTTTTCTACTGTTTTGTCATGAACGTGATGCTTGTTCTTTGTCTGTCTTGACAATTAGGTCCATGGAGGTGCAAATCGCCCTGTAGCATATTTTTCAGCTACCTTGGACCCCGTCGCAGCAGCCTTACCGGGTTATTTGCACGCAGTTGCAGCAGTTGGTCAGAGCCTTACACAATGTGAAGGCATAGTCATGGGATACCCCCTAACAGTAATGGTTCCGCATTCAGTTGAAATTTTGTTGACTCGAACTAAAACTCAGCACATGACAAATGCTTGTCTCACTAAGTATGAGACAATCATACTGGGGCACCAAATGTCTCACTAAAGCGATGTACTGTATTGAACCCGGCAACTTTACTTCCTGTTGAGAACACTGAAATCAACAATGAAGAAGAATTCAAACACGATTGTCTTGAGGTAACAGAACTATGTACCAAACCATGTCCAGACATTCAGGACACACAATTGAAAGAAAATTACTGTATCATGTTTGTTGATGGGTCCTGTTTAAGAGATTCTGTTGGAACGCTGAGAGCTGGTTATGCTGTATGTACCATAGCTGGTATCATTGAAGCCTCCTGGCTCGAGAGAGTGTTTTCCACTCAAGTGGCAGAATTAATTGCCCTCACTAAGGCATGCCACGCAGCTGTGAACTTGAGAGTCACTATCTATACTGATAGCAGATATGGATTCGGAATTGTACATGATTTTGGCCAACTCTTGGCGCAGAGAGGTTTTATGACCTCTTCTGGTTCTCCTGTGAAAAATGGTGAACAAATAAAGGATTTGTTACATGCAATTCAGTTACCTCTTGAAATTGCCGTGGTGAAATGCAATGCTCATGTTAGGTCACAAGACTTTGTGTCCATGGGAAACAGTTATGCAGATCAAGTCGCAAGGTTTTGCGCATTGAACTGCATATCGTTCAAAGAGCAGTGGGAATTGTTTCCGCAAACTGAAAATGACACATGTTTGAATCTTGCATTACGGGTGGTTGACACACTAGATGAGTCAAAAACATTACAAAGTTGTGCAAGCAAAGAGGAAACAATTTCCTGGCATAGAATGCAATGTATACAGAGGGCTGACGATTTGTGGGTCTCAGAGGAAGGAAAACTAGTCCTGCCAAACAGCCTTCTATCTCAGTTTGCCAGGCTGTATCATGGACAGGCTCACCTCGGGAGGGATGCGATGATCAGGTCATTTAAAATCGACTGGTTCAACCCAAAATTCAGACATGCTGCTGAGGTTATGTGTCACAGGTGCATCATCGGTCACCAAATGAATGCTGGAAAAGGGACAGTGGTAACTTTGAGCCACATTGGGAGAGCTGGCGGTCCATTCAGCAAAATGCAAATGGACTTCATTGAAATGCCTGTTTGTGGAGGATTGAAGTACGTGTTGGTGATTGTGTGTGTTTTCAGTCACTGGATTGAAGCCTACCCCACATGTAGGAATGACAGTCTCACAGTTGCAAAGTTGCTACTTAGGGAACTAATACCAAGGTTCGGGTTTCTGGTCTCTATAGAGTCGGATAGGGGCAGACACTTCGACAATGAGGTGATTAAACTCCTGTGTTCCGCACCTGACATCGAACAAAAGTTGCATTGTAGCTACCGCCCTGAAGCATCAGCACTAGTGGAGCAAATGAACGGTACTTTGAAATCGAGAATGGGAAAAATGTGTGCAGCTACCAATATGAAATGGCCAGATGCGTTGCCCTTAGTGCAACACCCCAGACAAGAAAATGGGACTATCCCCCCATGAGATCCTCATGGGTAGAGCTATGAGTTTGCCAGCAGTCCCTGCAAATGCTCTAGTGAATATCACAGATGATATGGTGTTGGACTACTGCAAAGGTTTTGCTGATGTGATTAGCTCTTTCTCTCACCAGGTGGAAGCTAACACATTGCCACCGATTGGAGATCCAGGCCACACCCTACAAGCCGGTGACTGGGTGGTTGTCAAGAAGCATGTGAGAAAGTTGTGTCTGGAGCCACGTTGGAAAGGGCCGTATCAAGTAATCTTGACAACTACTACCTCTGTAAAGTGTGCAGGAGTTCCAAACTGGATACATGCCAGTCACACAAAAAAGGTAACATGTCCTGTTGAGGAGGAACTTGAAGTTTCCGGCACAACAACTTCGGGAAGAGAAGTCTCAGGGCCAGAAAACAGTCAAGAAGGAACGGAGACTGCCGGAAGGCCCACTGAGAACAGCCTCGTCCCTCAGACAGTGAATGAGTTAGAGAGAGGTGACAGAGTCCCTATCTCAGTAGAGGCAGCAGGAGAACTAAATCAAGGATAGGTTCTCCCAGAAGTAGACAGATACAGGTTAGAACTCGAACCCGCTACAGACCCAGAAGAAGAAGGAGAAATAGTAGAAAGAAATCGGAGTGTGCCAAAGTCTCCTGAGCCAGCTGCAGGTCCATCAAGTGAAAACACCATGGGCCAGATGTAGCAAAGAACCAATTTGCGACTTGCAAATTGCGAGTCCCTGCGACTCGCAATTTGCAAGTTGCAAATTGGTATGCAGTACGGTGTCTCAGACACCGACTGCGACTCGCTATGGGGTCGCAATGACCCACCTCATAAATATTCATGTGGTGGGTCGCAAATTGCGGCCCCATAGCGAGTATAGGCACTCGCAAACATGGAGGCCTGCTGTCGTCAGCAGACCTCCATGTTCGTGACTGCTTTCAATAAAGCAGGTTTTTTTTTTTTAAGTGTAGCACGTTTTCCTTAAAGGAAAACGAGCTGCACTTAAAAATAAATCCAAAACCTTTAGTTTCGGTTTTTTTTCAGGGAAGGTAGTGGTCCCTTGGACCACTACCTACCCTGAAAAAATATTTTTGGGTCCATTCACAAACTGGAAGGGGTCCCATGGGGACCCCTTCCAATTTGCGAGTGGGTTACCATCCACTTGAAGTGGATGGTAACAGCCACACCATTTGCGACCGCATATGCGGTCGCAAATGGTATTGCATACCACTCAGAATCGCAAATAGGAAGGGAACACCCCTTCCTATTTGCGATTCAGAAATGCATATTGCGGGTCGGTACCGACTCTCAATATGCATTTCTGCATTGGGAAACGCGTTTAGCGACTCACAAACGGCAATTTTTGCCATTTGCGAGTCGCTAAACGTTTCCTACATCTGGCCCCATATTACAAGAGGAGGGTGCTGTCCAGCGTCCTGAAAAGACACATCGAAAGAAGACGCATAAGGGTGATAACTGGCCAGAGAAACCACTCTTAAGGATAAGAGACACACCAAGTGAAACAATAACAGAAGAAAACGATACATCCCGAGTGGAAGACCTTAGTGAAGGAGAACAGCAAGGTGAACGAAGGTTGAAAAGAAAGAGAGTCGCAAACAGAAGATATACAGGTCCTGAATGGGCGTATGCTACAACATCTGAGTGGCAGCAAGAATTCCTAGCATTCTGTTTCGACCGAGAAGTACCAGGCCAATACTACTGTACCTGAACTAATCAAAAGAAGAGACTTGGTTAAAATTGAAAATCTGAAAACTGAGAAAAGAGACTTTATAAATTACCGAATGTGACATTAGAACCGGATTGACTTCAAGAAAACCTGATTATGACAAGCTGCTAACCTGATTTGACAAATGGGGTCCTGGAGTGAGTGTAGACGCTGTAAATATACGCAGTGAGCAAGAGAAAATTCTAATTCATCCTCAAGGTTGATTACTGATCTACTATCTGATTCTATACAGACATGGCTTATAATAGAGATAGTAACAAGGGAAGTAAGGTGTGTGGTTGGCTAGGTCTTATAATAGGCATTGTGTGTGCAATAATAATTGTGGGAGTGATTGTGGGAATGCCATGGATAGAGGAGGAGACTATTAATGCTACTTCAAAACCTGAAACTACAACACTAACACCGTGGGAAAGATCTGAGCAGGATGCAAGACACTTGCATAAGGGAACTAATTCAAAGGGGGAACTTTCTACTAATGTTTTCTATCACTTGCTAAATTAGTATGTGGAAACCATGGATGCTAAAGACTGTTATGTGTGCACTAAGATTCCTTCATCTGTGCAGGAAGGAGTTACCTACCATAGCCTTCCTCTAACTTATGGGATTAGTTGCAGTTTGCTACTAACAAGGGTCTATAATCAAGAGCACGTGCAATACTTTTATTCAAATCTGGATGTTGTGTTTTCCTTTGTGCCTGTGATTGAATTCCTGAACAAGTTAGTTAAGGAACATGATATAAAAATAGTTAGAGGATTCTTTGAGCCAACGCTTACATTTGGAACCGCTTATGCACATCTCAATAATTTGACCTGCTTACTATCACTTGAAGAGAAAAGCTTTTTAGATCACACTGATGATAGACGCAAAGCAATGAAGGAGAGATTAGAAAAAGGGTTGGAGAAACGCACATACGCAAATGATTATGCTTACACCGCTATCAAAACACAAGGCAAGCTAGCTATCTATAGATGCATTACATGTAGGTAGACTTTGTATATACAGGCCAAAATCTGAACAGGACAATTTGTTTGTGGGAACGAGTAAATGCAGACATGTGTTTTTGTTTCAGAGTAAGTGGACATTTATGTTGAATGGACAGGATCCAGCGATCCCTGGGATCTACTACATTTGTGGGCTTAATGCTTATTACGGAAATTGGAAAAGGAATTGCCAGAGTAGGGAGCTGGTTTACCAACATTTGGAATGTGGTGCTTGCGAAAATACTAATGGGTCTATTAATTGTTCTGGCCTGTCTATTAGGATTATGGGGGGCATGCAAAATCAATGGCAAAATCAAGTAAAATTGGACTAAAAGAACCAGAAAAATGAAGAAAGTGAAAGAGAGAAAATGTTCAATGAAATTTGGGAAAGTTCACATAAGGGACAAGATGTTGAAATGCGTAATATGCGCAAGGTGAAAAATAAAAAATTAAAGGTCAAAGGGAAAGGTTTGTGTGATGATGAGCGTCATCAGAGGAGGGACTGAGAGAGCGTAGTTAAATACTACATATACTAAAATAAAATGCTTATGTCAATGCTCAATGATGTTGCATAGAAAACTACAATAATAGTGATTTTGTTTAAACGTGGATTTGAATTATGACCAGGATGTATGTGGCCACCAATGTATACACAAACTAATAACTGATAATAATGAATAAAATTGTTCATGCTATGGTTAATCAAGTTTATATTAACGATTATAATATTGCATTTATATTGAAAATCTTATAGGCCTTATGTTAGCGTGAGCTGTGGGTTTTAGTTGCCTGGCTCTCATATTAAAAGCATTTTTTCTGTTTTTCAGTGTGCTGACTCGCAAAGGGCCATGACCCTGCAAATGTTCTTTTTCTTCAACCCAATCAATCAGTACAATCCTGTTCTCATCCGCATGCTTGCTGCTTTAGTATGAGTTTATACAAGAAGTTGAAACAAATGTAGATTAATGTAATGTACAAGGACGTTTAAACCATGGACAAAGGAACTCATGACCCGAGAAGATGTGCCAAGATGTAAAGTAACCCCCGGATGTGCCACCTCCGAAGACGTCAATTATGAAGACCAATTAAAATGTTATGAATTATCGTGGGGTGACAATGAGAATTACCTAATGTATAATTTAATAGGTTAAAGATAGTGGGGTATAGTAAATGTCCAATAGAATTTTGGGGGAAGGTATTACGAAAAAGGGATAAAAACCCATGTCACAGAAGGGTCGTCAGAACTAGGAAGGGAATGCTATTGATTTTATCCAGAAACTCTGTCACTCTGTTTGGTGACTTTGAGACTTATTAAACCATCCTCACCCATAGACTGCCCCTCTACGCTTCTCCTCCTTATGAGGGAAGTGTCCCCTGTCCTTTATACTAGTTTAGACTGATGGCGTTTTGACTGATATCCTGAAGACGAAGACTGATCCTGTGTGCTGACCTAATCCTTGGAGGGTAATTATGACCATGCAATCTGTAATTTGTCTGTTTGCTTTTCCTTTCTAGGTACCAACTGCTCATTTTGATAAAGGCCATAGCTATATCTTTTCCAAATTGGTGTTCTAAATTGTTTTGCATGAAGCCCCACATGCTGATGCTAATTAGTGGTTAGGACAGGAGTTCACTTCGACTGACGCAAATAAGACAAATGACTGACGTTACGCTATGCTGAACTGAGACATATACGACATTTGCTGTATTCCGATCTATGTTCACGCCGTGTTATGTTCTTATGTTTGTGATTCTTGCATTAATGAAATCTTATCACAGTTGTCATATTGTGACTATGCTATTATGTTTCCTGGTATTGAGATTAACTCTTCTGCTCGTAGATTGGGGATAAAATTAATAAAATTCTATTAAAGGTGTGGTTATTCATGACTGAGAGGTCATGGTTGCGTCAACAATTTGATCAATGTCTTTTTCCAAAGTAAAGTGCATTGTGGTGGTAAATATTGATGACAATATTGATATATTGCTTGACATATTGATCAGTTATCTCATCCTGGTTTCTCTCCACTGGGCCACAAGATTCATTGGCCTAAAACGAGTCCTAATGTGTAATAAATTGATATAGAAGGACGCGTTTACAAACGTTTAAGCAAAATCGCTAGTATTGTCATTTTCTACGTAGCATCGTTATCCATTAATATGTGAATGTTTCATGTTAATATAGATTATATATAAACCACGCTCTCTCAGCTTTAGAGGTTTCCTTAACTGCTGTTGTTACGAGAGAGAGAACTGTTGCATCCCTTTGCACTAATTAAATACCAGTATGCTTGCCCAAGTATCAAAGCCCATCTCCGAATCCGGACATTAGAGTTGTAAATCAGCAATGTAGCATTTACATCCCAATTGGGAGTGTACCACGGACTTTTGACACGCCATTAGAATGTAACAAGGTAGAACGCTGTGTGCGATTGTTTAGTCACTCAACGACGCCATTATGGCACCTGCGCGGCATTTCCGCGTCCTGTAGGAATAGCAACACCAGTAATGTTCACTTGCCCCACAACTGCTCATTTAAACCGTGTTTTTCAAACGACAGCTACTGGGGTACCTACTTCGTCCATTCAACTACGAGTTTACTGCTTTGAGGAATGTTCAGAGTTTGAAACCCAAGGCCTTCGGGATTGGTGAGGCTGAAGCACACAAGGCGGATAATCCAGGGAATCTTGAAGGCCGCAAGCATTCTTGGCGCCATGACGCGAATACAACATCAGATGTGGGTGCTGGTGCTGGGTCTTTTTAGCAGGTGTTGTTCACAGCCTAAAGTGCCGCTTCCTACCGACCTCGAGTTTATAAGAACAGTGCTTGAGGAGCATAACAAATTTCGTTCGCAAGTGAGCCCACCAGCAAGCAATATGAAGTATATGGTAAGAATCATTCACCGCCTGATTTACTGTTTGTTGTACTTCATTTAGTAGCTAGGTTCACGAGAGCACTCAGCTCCGTGAGGACGTGCCACTTCAGGGCAGACCCCCGCTCCACCCTCTGATGGGGCGCCCCAGCTGCAGCTTTAACAATATGGTGGGGCCCCTGTGCTCACCATGCTTCGCAGGTGCATGGGCAAAGTGGGTAATTACGTAGTGCCCCCAACCACACCCCTGTAAAATAAATGAGGCAATCAAAATTCCTGACATAATAACTAACGTGGCTGATGAAATTCAGCTTAGTTTTCTAATTTAATAGCTGAGCATGCTTAACACAAATTTAGGACAAGATTTACCAGAGATTTGCACCAGAGCAAAGCCATGCAAAAATTAGCAAAGTGTTTATGTGCTGGAAAGGTGCCTTTTTCTTTGCGCAAGTAGCACTCTGTGGACAGCAGCTTCTCCATGAGAGTGGAGGAGCTTTGCACTGCTGGAAAAATGCCCCAGAGAAGCTGAAAAATAAAAAATAAATGGTAATAACATTTTTATTTTTAGGCTACCCATCCTGAACAGAGTGTCAGGACGGGGTGGGGCAATTGCTGCTGAGTGTTAGCAGGGAGCTGTGCACTATGTTTAAAGTGTGCATGTCCCTTTGTGGCAGTCTTATGACGGCCAGCAACCAGACATGCACATTTTAAACTTCTGTAACCCAGCTTGTCTTAAGACACCTGGGTTAGAGACAGTATAGGCCTCCAGTGCTCTTAAGAGCGCTGAGTGAGGCCACTCCCTCCAATACTGCCACTTCTCCCATACTCTTTAACAGCATGAGTGCAGCAACGGGATTGGGTAGTGCAGTTTCCTGGGTCCAGAGCTTCAAGGAAAAAAGAAAACGGAGCAAGGAGGATGTCGTGGCGAGTCAGTAAGGTAAATGCTTTTTTATAATGATTGTATTAACCCCACCCATATTTTGTCCGCCTCACCACTCTAAATGCATGGCAGCCGCCACTAACGTCAGGCTGCTTTGCACCACATTGCATCAAGGCAATGTAACATGTGTGTTACTTGGACAGATCAAAGCAAGCACCCATAGATCATCGCACGGCGCGGGCTCTACTAAGATTAATAGACTAGGATTTGCATAAAAAAATAATCCCTCCTCGAAACAGATGCTAACTGGTAGACATGTTTTAATTTCTCCAAACATTTCAAATATTGCATCTGTGATGCACTGTACAGGGCATATACAATGTGTGGAATATTTAAGAATTTGTCTGAGCATACAATTTTGTACTAGAATGGTATGCTTCCGGTACAAATCATATGCTACAGATCACACACCCATGCCTGCAACCTGGTGTAAAGGTTGCGTGTGATGTTAGTCAGGCTGTTTGTGTGCCAGTGCAGGGACAGTGAGCATCATCATGCCACTTTTAGTAAACATGACTATTCATTGCTTTTTCTCCTTCTGCAATCCAAGAACAGCAGCTTTGATTGCTGCACTGGGATAACATTCGGAACGAGTCCGAAACAACACTGTTGTTTACATCGCAAGTAGAACTACGCTTGCTGGAGCAACGCAGGGCTTTTTCTCTGCCTTAACCACGCATGTGCTGAACAACGAACATGCGTGGTTAAGGCAGAGCAAAAGGGAGAGTGCATCGGGAGAGGACGCGGTCAGGTAAGTGGGGCTGGGTTGGGGGAGTTGGGCCATTTTTTTTTTAAAGGGTGGAGGGGTCCGGGTAGGTTTGTTTTTAGGGCATATGGTGGTGGGTCAGGCTAGTTATGTGTTTAGGTGGGGTGGGGCATCGGAGTAGTTATGTTTTTTAGGGTGGGTCGGGGGGTCGGGGTAGTTATGTTTTTAGGGTGGGTGGTGGGCGGGCGTAGTAGTGCTTTTAGAGCGGGTGGTGGGGGGTCGGGGTTCTTGTGTTTTTATGGCAGGTGGGGTAGTTATGTTTTTAGGGTGGGTGGGTTGGAGTAGTAGTGTTTTTACGGCAGGTGGTGGGGGTCTGGTACTTGTGTTTTTATGGAGGGTGGGGTAGTTATGTCTTAAGGGCGGGTGGGGGATCAGGATAGTATTTTTAGGGCAGGTGGTGGGGGGTCGGGGTAGATGTGTTTATAGGGCGGGGTCGGGTATGTATGTTTTTAGGACGGGTGGGGGGTCGGGGTAGTTATGTTTTTTAGGGAGGGTGGGAGGTCGGGATAGTAGTGTTTTTAGGGCAGGTGGGAGGTCAGGTAGTAGTGTTTTTAGGGTGGCTGGGGGCAGGGTAGTTATGTTTTTAGGGCGTGGGTCGGGTAGTTATGTTTTTAGGACGAGTGGGAGGGTCAGGTAGTTTTGTTTATAGGACGGCTGGTGCCATTTATTTTTTTAAGGGACAGAGGTGAGGGGTGGGAGTAGTTAGGTTTCTTAGAGCGGGTGGTCAGGGCAGTTATGTTTTTTTAGGGCGGGTGGGGCGGTCGGGTAGTTTTTCTAGGGTGGGTGGGGCGGTGGGGTAGTAGTGTTTTTAGGGCGGGTGGGGTAGTAGTGTTTTTAGGGCGGGTAGTTGTGTTTTTAGGGCAGGGTCAGTTGGTTATGTTTTTAGGGTGGATGGGGGATCGGGTAGTTATGTTTTTCGGGTGGATGGTGGGGGTCAGGTAGTTATGTTTTTATGGCGGGTGGTGCCATTTTTTTTTTTAAGGGGCAGGGGTGGGGTGTCAGAGTAGTTATGTTTTTATGGCAGGTGGTGGGGGGTCGGGGTAGTTATGTTTTTATGGCTGGTTGTAGGGAGTCGGGGTAGTTATGTTTTTAGTACAGGTGATGGGGGGTCGGGTAGTTATATTATTATGGGCTGGTGGTGGGGTGTCAGGGTACTATTTTGTTTAGGGCAGGTGGTGAGGGTTTAGGGTAGTTATATTTTTAAGGTGGGTGGGGGGTCGAAGTAGTTGTGTTTTTAGGGCAGGTGGTGGGGTCGAGGTAGTTGTGTTTTTAGGGCAGGTGATGGGGGGTCGAGGTAGTTGTGTTTTTAGGGTGGGTGGGGGTTGGGGTACTTGTGTTTTTAGGGCGGGTTGGGGGTCGGTTTAGTTGTGTTTTTAATTTTAGGGCAGGTTGTAGGGGGTCGGAGTACTTGCATTTTTAGGGAAGGTAGGCGGGTCGAGGTTGTGTTTTTAGGGCAGGTGGTGGGGTTTGGGGTACTTCCTTTTTCTACCTCTCTTCATCTTTCCTTCTGGTTATCTCACCTTTCTCTATTTACTTCAATCGCTACCTCACAAATCTTTCTGTCATCTGCATCTCTACACCCTTCTCCATCTATGCCACATCTCTTACTATGCTGCTCTATTTATATCTCTGTCCATTTCATTTCTCTTACCAGGATCACTTGTAACAGTTTATCCAGAGAAATGCACGCATATAAACAGAGGAGGGGCAATGCAGGAGAAGAGGCATTGGAAGAACGTTATTACATTGTAACCAGTAGAATGGTGAAAAACTTGAAAGCAGGGCTTTGATTTTCACGGCTGCAGCAAGAATGCCAGTAGTGAAGGGAGGTACTTTTTTTTGTAAGGTATTTTTATTAAAGTTTGTAGATACACATGAAAAAAGAAATGACATCTTGCACATAGGAGTCACCAGTATAGACGATAAGACAAGTTCATAAACATAATGCATCTGAGGAAGAAAGGATCTGACATATAATGTGGGGGGGGGGGGAGCTAAGGACAACAAAATACAAACAGTAATAATAACAAACACTCCAACTTCTGAAATTGGTATATTCTAAAAAAAAATTGGGGGGATGGAATGTAGTGGCGACCGGTAATTTTATGAGGGGTGTAGGGGAGGGGGGAGGTTAAACATTCACACATACACCTCACTCTCACCCATTCATTCACACATGAACTCATACACCCATTCACAACACTCACTGACAAATACACATGCATTTGTACATGCATACAAGCATGCACCAAACATAAAATAAAATAAAAATTACCTTAAGAGCAGCAGCTCCAATAGGGAAGCCTTGAAGGTGCCAGGAGGGTTGGTACTGCTGCTTTCCCTTATTGGCTGACATATGCTCAGCCAGTGGAGGAAGGCAGCAGTCCCAAGCCTCAGAGCTCCCAGAAGGGTTGGGACTGGTGCCTTCCTTCATTGTCTGACCTAGCATCAGCCAATGAGGGAAGTCAGCAGTCCCAATCTCGTCACAGAGTGGGATGGGGTCAGTGAGACTGCTGACCCCGTGCCACTCCGTGAAGAGGTGTCACTGACTGACACTTGGCCCTTGGCATTTCAGGGCTTAAAACTGAACCGACCAGGTCTAAAGCAATCAGTGACGCTCCCCCTCATCATGAGGGGGAGAGCCTCAAGGCTTTGCCAGTCTGAAGAGGTCATGCTCACAGGAGCTGTGACTTCAGCCGAACAAAGTTGAGCTCAGGCAACCAGGAGTCTGCACATTTAGCGCATGTTCAGCGCCAGGCTGTCTCACCTGAACCAGAAAAGCATTTGTCAGGCTGCCTTTTGTTAAGCCTGACAGACACTCTTCAAGTCAGGAAAAAAGGTAGAGGGGAGTGGCCTCTCAGCCCACACGGATGGGCAGCTGTTGATGGAATGCATGGCTGGCCCCAGGGCGATGGGCTCTTTGGTCGTTCATCCAACCCTCACCTTACAGGCCAAGTCAGACCATCTAGTAAGTCGTGGGCACAAAAGCTAGCTCATCAGAGGGAGAACGCAGCCGTCAATCAATGCCTATGAACGGGCAGTCCCAGCAAATTGTCTCCCACTCCCTTGCAAGGTTAGGACTTTGCAGACCCCTTTGTGCCTCTGAGTTCAGCAAAGCACCTTCACCTTCACCTTCAGCCCATATAAATAGTGCATGTCTTTACCCCTGGAGAGTAGGGCCTGCGGGAGATCTCCAGTACACAGACAACTGTCCTCATACCAGGATAAGAGCTGGATCTGCAGATCTTGTTATTAGTTTACCGGTGGGTTTAGGGAACAGCCTCAGTAGGCAGACCGCCAGGGTTTGTCAAAGCTGCGAGCAGTGGAAACATTAAGTTCAACACTGTATCCCAGTATGGTGTGACAGTTGGACAGTCCCGCACCATATGGTAAAAATCTTGCGCCACATTAGCATCATTTTTTTGAGGCTAATGTGGCCAAACGAGGTCAAAATCACAGCACCAAATTTACAAAGTGGTGCAATGCATAAGATTTTTTTGAGACATTTATTTCAGCACTTTTAACACCTGCTCAGAGCAGGCGTTAAAAGGAGGCATGCCGTTGTTTTCATTGGACCTTAATAGGCTTTGCAGGATTAGCATCAACATTTTTTACGCTAATACTGCAAAGCTCAGAACTAGCCTCAAAAATGTTGATGCTAGTACCCCTAACTACAGCCATGGTGCACCATATCTTAGATATGGCGCACACATGATGGCATTAGAGGGGTGCTAAGGGGCGCAAGAAAAGTGGTGCTGCACAGGGTTTAGCACCACTTTTCTTAAATCAGGGCCTAATTGTGTGAGGAAGCTGCCCATTTCAGCTGTGCAGGTAGATGGTAAGAAAGTTCCAGATCGGGTACTTACATCCTGCCTTTGTCAATCTGGAGTCGTTGTCTTGTCAGTGCAATTCTGCAATGGTTTGTCCCCCAGATGAGTCAGTAGGCTATCCATCTCACAAAAGAGGGATTTAGGAAGGCGAATCGGGAGGCAGCAAAATAATATAGAAGGTGAGGGAGAATCGGGAGGGCAGCAAAATAATATAGAAGGCGAGGGAACAGAGGTAACGACATACCAGAAATACACATATTGGCATATGGCAGCAAGTGCAGCTCGAACATTGCTCTCAAGTAAGTCAATTTCAGTGTAGTAGATGTTAATTCCATATACCAGAATGTCCCCAGCAGGATTACCCTCATGTAGTCGGAGGCTGTAGTGTGAATGCATTAGATATGCCCTAGTTTACACACAGGATAGAGGGATGGCCAATTCCTTGACTGCGCAGCATCCAAACGTTCGCCCGTAGGTAGAGCACTAGGTCATCTGCATAGAGAGAAACATAAAAGGGGGGCAGTCAAACTGTAGGCCTCAACACTGCTGACCCATTCAGAGTGTTAGGGCCAGCAGGTCCATGGCCATGGCAAAATGGACCAGTGAAAGATGGAAGCTCTGTTGCATGCCCTTTTCTACCTGGCAGGGTTTGGAGATGACAGAGCCAGTCTTTAGTCGAGCAGTCAGGGCTTTGTAAAGAAGGCACGTCCAGCCAAAGAAGCCCCCACAGAGGCCCATACTGGGCATTGTGAGCTAACAGAAATCCCACTTCAAGGAATCAAAGGCCTTTTCGATGTGTATAGAGAGAATGAGGGCCTTAGTAGAGTCCGTTGGAGGTGTGTGTAGCACCTGTACCAATTCCTGTGTATTATGAGTCGTATTCCTTTTAGGAATAAAACCTGACTGATCATGATGGATGAAGTTGGATGGATGGGGGAGTAATCTGTTGGCCAAGATCTTGGCCAAGATCTTGTCCAGCACTCAGGGGTGGCTCCTCCATTAGGGCGGAGAAGCGATGTCTACCGCCAGCAGCGGCAGCTGCAAAACCTTTAAAAAACGTTGTTTATTATCCTTTAAAGGGGCAGGGCCAAGGGGGTAAATAGCAGTGAGGGGGAGTGGCCAGCACTCCCCCTCACTGCACATGTATGTTTGGCCAGCCGTCTTGGGCCGGCTAAACACACATGCACAGTAGGCTCTCTCAAGCCCGGCAATACAGTTGCCAGGCTTGAGAGAGCCTGCACAGGCTCCCAGTCTACCTGGGAGCACCCTGACTCGGCACTCCCAGCCAATCATGACACTGCTTTGAGCAGCGTCTTGATTGGCCGCAGGGCAGGCTGGGAGCCTGTGCCTGCTGCAGTGAAGAAGGACAGAGGAGTGGTGCATGGCGGAGGAAGTAAGTGATTTTATTTAGAACCCGTCCCCCCCGCACACGCTGCCCAGTCCCTTCCCGGGTGTTGCGAGCCATGACTGCCAGCACTTTGTAATCTACACTAAGGATAGACTATGGTCTGTAAGATGTTGGTAAATAATCCGTCTAGTCATTCTTCAAGAGTTGGACTAGAAAGGCCTCAGGCAGTGTCGGCAGGAGACAGCCAGCTGCCTTGCCTGCATCATATAGTTTGGTTAGGGTAGGGACTTAAATAAAGGTGTCATACAACTCAATGGGCAGGTGACGGTGATTTCCATGCCCAATAATGTCACCGCTGTAGCTGTCAATCTTGGGTTACTAGCAGCTATGACATAGTCATGAGAAGCCTGCACATCCACCAGGTCCTGCTGTTCATAAAGATGGGCATAGTAAGCTAAACAAGCCTCATTAATGGTAGGTTGGGTGTATAATGGGTGGTAGAGTGCATCATTTACCCGAAGGATTATGAAGCCTGTGAGAAACTGGGTTGTTGTTTGACTGGGGTGAGAGCCATGGTGAAGCAGAAACCACAATTCTTTTCAGTCTAAAGCACCAGCAAGAGACATATGACAGGAGAAGCCCCAAAAGTCACAGGGGGTGACAGAGCACCAGTAAGAGAACAGAAAGGAAGAGGACACCATCCTCACCAGATGTCCAACATGAGTGGTAAAGTCACACTTTAGCCTTGGCTCTCCTTCAGGGCATAACATGCCCCCGTGAGCCATCAGAAGCACCACTAACAGATAAAGCCAGGGGTGACTCTCTCCAATGCAGCAACAGTTCCACAGGGGAACGCTTCTGCCACAAGCTGCATTTGGGCACCGCCACTGTCCCCAGCAGTGTGTCACAGTCACGATCACTTCACGGCTGCCCTCTTGTAAAATGAAAAGCATCTTTCAGGCATTGTAGCAGGCAGCAATGTGATCCCCTGCCATCTCTGTCTCCTACCCGCTCCCCAGGCCAAGTTGAGAGGTCTCTGCAGCTTTGTCACAGCACCAGCAATGAGGACACACAGGAACAATGCTCAGAGTAACTTGTAGTCCTTTTTCTAAACCACACACGATTGTAGGCTTAGCTTTATTAACTGTCCGACTTAGGCGTGAGAGCGAACCAACACAACTATTCCCTCAAGGGAGACCCTTGCGTCCCCCACCTCGGGCACTTTACATGGTGTTGCCATACATAGTGATGCAACACTACGGTCCTTCATAACTATAAAATTGTAAACAAACATGAACCAGAACACACACAGAACATATACTCAGTAAGTCCACCACTGCATCTGCCAATGGGCTTTGTGGAGTGCATGATTCGGACCAGACATTGAGTCTGCAAGTTCTCAGTTAATTAGGAAGTCTGCAAAACACCTGGAGAGGCCAGGTTTTGATCTCAGCTGATCGCACCCACAGCCACTTCAAGGGATGGATTCTTGGGAGGCCTCAAATGTAGCTGGGAGCTGGATTGCTGTATCGGTCACGTCACTCGATATTTGTGTCATGATGGGCTGAGATTCTCTGGGTTGGGTGAGAGGTGACGTCCATCTTCGAGACATTCTCTGTGGCTACATCTACCCTTTTATTGGGTTCCTGTGACCTGCCCAGGGGCACTTTCTCTCCTACATGCCCTTCCCATGGATCGCTCTCTGATAACCAGGGTACTCGTTTGAACTGAGAAACGTCCTTGGTGCAGACTTTGTCCCTCTCTGCATTGTTCTCATGGTGCCTTTAATTTCAACAATAATCCAGGGGGAGCCTCAAAAGGTAGATGGAATTTTCCACCTGGATGACAGTGCTTAACGAGAACTTTCTCTCCAACATGGAAGTTGCGTTGCTTGACGTGCTGCCATAAGGAGGCATATTCATTGTTGTGAGCTCTTCTAGTTTCAGAGTAGTTTGGGGGAATTGGCTGATCAGCCCACCTAGGATGATGAGGAATGGTGTCTGTCACTGTTCATCTAGAAACACAGCTGGACTGGGGCAAGCCCTATGGTGGAGTGTGGTATCAGTCGGTACTCCCGCAGGAAGTTATAGATGGCACTCTCGATGCTCTGGGCCTTGGCTACGCAATGCAGATGACATTTGTCAGTGTTCTCACAAAATGGTCCACCTCTCCGTTGGCTTGGGGCCACTGAGGTGTTATGCGGCCATGTTTTGTGTTGTGAGACTGCAAATACTCTTCACACTTGTGTCTGCTAAAGGGTTGACCATTGTCTGTGCGGATCTCACTGAACAAACCATGGGTGGCTATCATTTCTTCAGCTTTCAAAATTACCTCCAACACTGAGGTGTTTGACACAATTTCTACTTCGAGGTACCAAGAGAAATCATCCACAATGATAAGCATATGGGAGCCATCTGGGAGACTCCGAAGTCTGTGCTGACCTGGTGCCAGGGAACAGTAGCCTTCCTCAATAATGACAGGTGCTGGTGGATATGGCTGTCCAGATGCTTGGCAGGGCAACTCCTGACCACTTCTTCCACCCTTTGATCGATCCCTGGAAACCAAACTGTTAGAAATGGGGTCTCTGATTGGCAGCCAGTTTGCACTCCAAGCAGGGACTCTCACTCTAGTCAGGGTAAGGGAGATACACAGCTCAGATAACCCCTACTCACCCCCTTGGTTGCTTGGGACAGGCAGTCGGGCTTATCCCAGAGGCAATGTGTAAAGTATTTGTACCAACACTCACAGTAACACAGTGGAAACACCACAAAACCACTCAACACCGGCTTAGTAAAATAGCCAATATTTATCTGAGTAAAACAAGACCAAAATGACAAAAATCCATCATACACAAGCAAAGTTATGAATTTTCAAAGATTAAACTTCAATATAGCACTTAGAAACACAAATGCTTCAATGTGGTGCTATCACAACGTTGTGACGGAGTGGTTCCCAACAATCTGACACCAATGGCACTGGCCACAGAGTCACACTGACCCCCAGGTACAGTACCTTTGGTAATGAAGAAAGAAGGTGGTGCACGCAGTTTGGTAGCTGAGGCGTTGCTGGATCTGGTGCGGCATTGGTTCCTTACTGCAGAGCAGGGAAGGTGATGTGGTGTTGGTGTGAAGCATCGGTTCCCTACGATACGGGAAGGTTGATGTCCATTGGGCCAAGATGCGGTGGGGCAACCTCACGGGGTCGCAGTCACGATATGGGCTGTAGGTGCCACGGTGGAGTCGGGTGTCATGGACGTCGGTGATACGGCACTCGGGACTCACTCAGTCACAAGACATCAGCAGGGCTGCTGTGGCGCCAGGCCTGTGTTGCCAGGTGGGGTCGTCGCACTCCAGTGGGGTCCACAGCTCCGGTTACAAGTGGCGTTGCGGAGTCAGGCAGGGGTGTCGGTCCTGGCTTTGTCCGGAGTCGGTTTAACTGTTTTTTCTTCTTTTTCAACCAGCTTTCACTCCCCGGGGCACAGAGACTCGAGTAGACATGACTTGGCGAGTTAAGATCCACAGCAAGTGAACCCAGAGGCTGTCCCTGAGGCTTCCTAACAGGAGGCAAGCTCAGTCAAAGCCCTTGGAGACACTTCATAAGCAGGATTACAGAAAGCAGAGTCCATTCCCTTCCCTCTTAGGCAGAAGCAACAGCAGCAGGCAGAGTGGCAGGTCATCCTCAAGCATCAAGCTCCTCTCCTTGGCAGAGGTTCCACTTCTTCCAGGAGGAATCTAAAGTCTGGGGTTTTGGAGACCCTACTCATACTCGTTTCTGCCTTTGAAGTAGGCAAACTTCACAGGAAAGTCTCTGTTGTCTACTGGATCCTGCTTTGACCAGGCCTGACCCAGACACACTACAGGGGGTTGGAGTCTGCATTGAGTGAGGACAGGCACAGCTCTTTCAGGTGTAAGTGTCAGCTCCTCCCTCCCCACTCTAGTCCAGGAGACTCATCAGGATATGCAGTACACTCTTCAGTTCCCTTTGTGTCACTATCTAGGGGAAATTCACAAATAGCTCAACTGTCAGTCTGTCCCAGACGTGGAGTTCACTAGCAGGCAGAGGCACAGAATGGTTAAGCAAGAACATGCCCATTTTCTAAAAGTGGCATTTTCAAACAGACAATCTAAAAAACCAGCTCTAGTAAAAGATATATTTTTACATTGTGAGTTCAGAGACCCCAAACTCATGTCTATCTGCTCCCAACGAGAAACTGCACTTAAAAGATACTTAAAGACAATACACATGTTAACCTATGGGAGAGATAGGCCTTACAATAGTGAAAAACGAATTTGACAATAGTTCACTATCAGGAGATGTAAAACCCACCGGTGCATGTCCTACCTTTTAAATACACTGCATCCAGCCAATGGGGCTACCTAGGGCCTACCTTAGGTGTAACTTACATGTAGAAAAAGGGAATGTTTGGGCCTGGCAAGTGGGTACACTTGCCAGGTCGAATTGTGCAAAACTGCTCACACAGACACTGCAATGGCAGGTCCGAGACATGTTTACAGGGCTACTCGTGTGGGTGGCACAATCAGGGCTGCAGACCTACTGGTAGCATTTGATTCACATGCCCTGGGGACCTCTAGTGCACTATACTAGAGACTTACTAGTACATCAAATATGTCAATCATGGATAAACCAATCACCAATATAATTTAGACAGACAGCATATGCACTTTAGCACTGGTTAGCAGTGGTAAAGTGACCAGAGTCCTGAAGCCACAAAAACAAGTTAGAAAAAGTAGGAGGAAGGAGGCAAAAAGTTTGGGGATGACCCTGCAAAAAGGGCCAAGTCTAACACAGACCTTGCTCCTCAGTCTGTTTTTTGATGTCACTATGCCTTGATGGGTTCCATGTGCTAGAAGAACAGCACATTGCCTCAAACTGTTGGGGAGGACGAGGCGTGGGCCTCGCAGGAGGCAACCTCCTTCAGTGACAGACAGCTCTTATTGAACGTTGTGCAAGGATAGGAGGGTTGCACTGACCTCTTTGGATCGGTGCGGGCTGGGAGCTGTGGGGTCGCAAATCTCCTGAAAGCATTGACTGTACGGCTATTTGCAGGCAGTCGTTATGCTTGGTTGCTTCAACCACTTCGGAGAGGGTCATAGGGATTGGTTTAGACCTGTTGAGCACCATGCATACTCCTCCGTGTGTTGGGCCTCTCTTGCTTCAGAGGGGGTGGCCCGACGAGCGTGCTGAGACAGGAAGTCAGCCGAATTCCAGGCACCTGGCTGATACTCAAATGTGGAATTAAATGCCTGCAGCTGCAGGTTCCATTTTTTAATCCTTGGGGGTGGTTTTGACAAGAATCCAATTATTAGTGGAATTAACGGCTTTTGATCTGTTGAGAATAGTAAACGGCTGTGTGTGTAGATATATGTAGACACGCCGGCATCCCCAATAAATGGCTATGGTTCCTGTTCTGTTTGTGACCATCATTGCTCTGTTCGTATGAGAATCCAGCTCATATATGCGATTGGTGCCCACTCTCTGAATTCCTGACGCTGTGTCAGTACTGCTCCATGCCCAGTGGGACTGGCATCCACCACCAACTGAGAGTCTTCCTGAGGGTCAAAATACACCAGGGACATGTCTGCCGACAGTACATCCTTGGTGTTTCTGAATGCTTTTTCTTCATTCCACATACAGGGTTGGTGGATTTGGTGAGATCCAGGAGGGGACTTCTGATGTCTGACAGGTTTTTCATGAAACATCTGCAGTATGTTATCATACCCAGGAAACTGCGGAAGCCAGATACCGACAAGGGGGCTAGTGCTTTCTAATAGTCTCTCACCTTCTCCGGGTCAGGCCAATCTCTTGATCAGAGAATCAGTAGACAAAAAGAAGCTAATGTCGCTCATCAAAAACTCACATTTCTCTCAATGGAGTGTCAAGCCATGCTCTTTCAGCTTGGTGAATACTGCTCAAAGGTAAGTGAAGTGACTGACAAGAGTCAGGCTTATACCAAGATATCATCACACATATTCAGCACTCCTAGGAGGCCACTGAGGACCTCTTTGATCATATGCTGAAAGACTTCAGCTGTGCCTGAGATGTCAAAGTTGAACTGGGTGTACCGCCAAAGGCCGACATGTGTTGAAAATGTGGTTCTAGGCTGAGGGTCAGATGTAACCAGATCAGAGATCCATCGTGGAGAACCACTTCGACTCCAAAAGTTCTAGGATGTCATTGAAGGTCATGATCAAATGGCGCTCCTGCTTGATGACAATTTGGGCACTCTCATTTTGATGCAGATACGCACAGCATTCGGTTGCTTCATTTTTCTGGAAACCGATATGGGGGACCCACGGGGTCAGGCCTTTTATTCTCTCAATGATGCCTGCTTTTTCCAGGAGTTTCAGTTCTTTCTGTACCTTGGGGTGAGGGTGAAAGGCTATACAGAGGTGTGGTAGTGCCACTGTATGGACTGATTTGTCAATATGCAGCCAGACGACTTTGCTCTCCAGACCCCGATGGCACCAAAGAGAAGTGAGAATTCCAACAGCAGCCTCTCCAGATCATTGACATGTACCGTGAAGGCAAACTGCACCAGGTTGAATTCTTGACCAGTTCCGCAGCTTCAGAGAAACCCCTCTCTGGTTTGAGACACGTAGACTTTTGCTATGGTGTTGGTGGTGTTATGAGAGATGTCGGCTTGGAACACTTCATCCAAACGCAGAGGTGTATGGTTGCCAAAGGCATATACTTGGACTGTGGTGGTGCATAGAGGTGGAGGGCCAGGTAAATCACGGTATACCTCGGCAGCCGTGAGGTTTATGCCCAGGTATTAATGAGGGCAGAGACTGGTTCAATTGCCTGTACAACGTGGACTACTTCTTGATCATCATCATCCATGTCACTCTCTGCAAGTGTGGCAGGCTACTGCTTTGATGGTCACCTTCAGATGCGACGACGTTGGTCTTGAGCTGGAGCTTGCCACAGGAGCTGCAGGTTTTTCTTCATGTGGGGCAGTCGCCTGCATGTGAATATGAACTGCCGCACATTCTGCACGGATGCAGAGAGAGAGAGAGGCAGGCGGCATCATGGCTGCATCGGGCTGGTAGCACATGGTGGCACCTGGGGTGAGTGCAGGTCACAGGATAACTCGTGATCCTTTTCCTAAACCACAACCATCCCCGAGCATAGCTTTATTAACTTTCTAACATAGGAGTCAGAGTGAACCAGCACAACTATATCCTCAGGGGAGACCCTTGCATCCCCCCTCTATGGGCACTTTACATGGTGTTTCCATACGTAGTGATGCAACACAAAAACACAATAGCCCCCTGGTGTTCAGGTGGGGCCCAGGCACCAAACGTTGTAGATACGCTGCATGGTAATGGGAGATCTCTGTAAAGCTGCCCTTCACAGCATGGCGGCTACTCCATATCCCCCAACCAGTGAAGGGAAGTATTTTTGTAATGAGAAATATTCAGTAACTAAAGCTTAATTTTCAAGTGATGTATACATATATCTGATTCTGACATTAGTTGCTAGTAACAAATCACCCTTAGTGTTTTTTTTCTTTCAATGGGAGAAGCAAGTTGGTTAGTCTCGGAATTCCACATAAAATATTGTTGTTTTAAGTAAAAAAAGCTAGATCCAAGCAGAAAAAAATGGTTTTATCAATGTTTGATCAATCAATGTTTGCTCAAGCTTCCTTTCGGTATTGCTTGGTTGACAGCAGCCAGCTTAAACTTTCGTTTGCTACTGTGTGTACATGTTAACACAGAATTCAATGTTGCTTAATATCACGAGTTCTGGATGGGGGTAATACATTTTACATTGTCCCAAACAGGGGCACCAAAAATATTTTGCCTGGGACACCACAAATTCTCATTTGTCCAGGACAGACACATCTGTCAATCAGTCCACTCTCGGATGAAGCTGTGTGATTTTGAGGTTGACTGTGATCCTATTAAATCCTGCTGTAGTGAAAAATAAAACAAAAAAGGTTGCTTTTTGTATGAACTCCATTCATGACCTAAAGAAGTTGCTGTGTCATGTTTCAGTGTCCTTTTGAAATGTAAAATAGTCACTGATAACCAAAAACAGCCCTGGCAAATTCTGTGAAACCATCCCCGATACTGCACCCAGGGAGAAAACGCAGCAAGTGAGCTCAACCAATGGAAGAGGGTTTGGGGATTCTGCCATTAAGATATTTTTGAACAAAAATTGTGAAAATGGTGCATTTTATAACCCATTTCTCATTTGTGTAGTACAGTCGTGGCTTGCACTGTGCAAAAGGGGCATGGCAGCATGGGGGGGCATGAAGGGGGGTCCGTGGGTATAAAAATTATATTAAAAAAAACACTTACCTCCTGCGATGTTTGCAGGCTGCAGGCACAGGCTCCCAGCCAGCCCTCCGGCCAATCCTGACGCTGCCTAGAGCAACGTCAGGATTGGCTGGGAGTGCCCTGGCTGGGCGCTCCCAGGCAGACTAGGAGCCTGTGCAGACTCTCTCCAGCCCTACTGCGCATGTGTGTTTGGCCGGCCCGAGACGGGCAGCCAAACACACATGCGCTCTGAGGTGGAGTGCTCACTCCTCGTCACCTCTATGGCCCCGTCCCTTTATAAGGAAACAATAATAAACAATGTTTATTATTGTTTCCTTGTAAAGGCTCGCCGCTGCTGGCGGGGGGGGGGTGATGCTCCTCCGCCCTAATGGAGAAGCTGTTCCTGGTGCAGTACAGTTCTACTACTGATCTGGTCTTGCAGGCCCCTTACTCCATCCGCAGTGCGATGCCCACATACTACTCGAGGCTTATCTGACCATTATGCAATTTCCCTGACTCTCCAGTTAAGGCACCACTCGCCACTCCACAGGCTCTGGAAAATGCAGGTCTCAAATTGTATATTGCCGGATGAAAAACGTGCCTTGCCGACACAAAAAAGCTATTATGAAAATACATTCACACAGTAATCTCACTCCAGGTATTTTGGGCGGCAGGGAAGGCAATTTGAAGGGGCGTATTGTTGAGAGACACTGCAATTAAAAGGAAACGGTCCAAGAGACAGCCTACAGAAGCCTCCATAACAACCCTCTGAGTAGAATACAGAGCACCCCCTTCCCCATTGCTCTGCCAAAGCCTAGAGGTGGAGACATTTGCCTTTAATATATACTACACAGATCTAGCAGAGAAGACATTTATGAAGATGAAATGGTGTCACCATGAACGTAGAGAAAAACTGGAATGGCCTATTCCACACCAGCCCAGCCAGAGGAAGGCATAACTTGCAATTCCTGTTGTACCTGATGTGTGAGGAGCTTTCTTTCTCACCTTGAAGACAGAGCTGAGGCATTTGCCTGTCACTATAAATCTCCCTATACTGTCTCAGACGCTATTGATCATGTGGTGGAGGACAGATTTCTCAGTCAATTCCGCTCCCTTCCTCATTGGCCAAAGGCAGGCATCTCTTGAAGGGGGACATTACCCTAGACGAAACAGAGAATGATATAAAGAGCCTGCAAATCACGCAGGGAAGATTGTTTTCCTGGGAAGTTTTAACAAAACATGCAAACCCAGTGGCACCCATTCTCTATGCAGCCTTCAAGGAGGCAGAGAAAACTTGCACCTATGGAGCCACCTCCAACAAGGCCATTACTATCTTTCTACCGAAGGAAGGTAAGGATCTGCTTGACTGTGGGAGTTACAGGACCATATCCCTTATTGACATGGATATTAAAATCGTGGCCAAAATACTAGTGGTCGGGCTGAAGAAAGCCATACTGTCTCTGATACACTCCTCCCAGGTCAGATTTGTAGCTGGCTGATCATCCTGAAACCACATGTACACAGTGGTGCATCTACTGTGGGCCTCTAGGGACATGGATGGGGAAACACTAACCCTATTCTTAAATGTGTAAAAGGCCTTCAACCAGGTTGAATAGTCTTACTTGTGGAAGGTTATGGACAAGTTCGATTTGGGGCGCAGTTCATCTCCAAGGTCCTGTGGCGTTACCAGTCACTGGAGGCTCTGATTAACTGTGGTGGGTTCCCCTTGCACACTATTCAGATACGATGGGAGATGAGACAGGGCTACCCTCTCTCACTGCTCATCTTCCTTCTGGCCCTAGAGCTGCTGATGCAGGACATGCAACTTTTTCCCTATATTCAGGGTGTCTCTTATCAGTCAACGACCGTTAAGGCGCTATTGTAAGCGAACAATGTCCTCATTACATTTACTGAACTGGAGGCCTCGTTTCCTGCACTCATTGACCTTGTGGATGACCACTCTCAATTCTAAGGTTACTAATTAAATTGGGGCAAATGCGAGGCAATGCCAACATTTCGGGTTCCAGCGAGGGCCTACTGTAGGAGGCTGGCCTGGCTTGTAGTGGGTACCAGAGGTACTTACATCTTGTGCCAAGTCCAGTTATCCCTTATTAGTGTAGAAGAGGTGTTTCTAGCAGCTTAGGCTGATAGAAGGTAGCTATGGCAAAGCAGCGTAGGCTGAACTAGGAGACATGTAAAGATCCTACTATACCACTGGTGTCATATGCACAAAATCATAAGAAAACACAATACACAGATATACTAAAAATAAAGGTACTTTATTTTTATGACAATTTGCCAAAAGTATCTCAGTGAGTACCCTCAGTATGAGGATGAGAAATATACACAAGATATATGTACACAAACCAAAATTATGCAGATAATAGCAAAAGGAAGTAATGCAAGCAATGTAAAGTTACAGTAGATTGCAATAGGAGCACATAGGTATAGGGGCAACACAAACCATATACTCCAAAAGTTGAATGCGAACCACAAATGGACTCCAAACCTATGTGAGCTTGTAGAGGGTCGCTGGGACTGTAAGAAAACAGTGAGGGTTAGAAAAATAGACCACCCCAAGACCCTGAAAGGTAGGTGTAAAGTGCACCTACAACCCCCAAAGAGCACAGAAGTCATGATAGGGGGATTCTGCAAGGAAGACAAACACCAGCAATGCAACAACAGTGGATTTCCGTACCTGAGTACCTGTAAGACAAGGGGACCAAGTCCAAGAGTCGCGACAGTGTCGAGAGTGGGCAGGAGCCCAGGAAATGCCAGCTGAGGGTGCAAGGAAGCTGCCACCGGGTAGAAGAAGCTTGGTGTTCTGCAAGAACAAAGAGGACTAGGAACTTCCCCTTTGGAGGACGGATGTCCCACGTCGCGAAGAAGCTTGCAGGGGTGTTCCCACGCAGAAAGACTGCAAACAAGCCTTGCTCCCCTGGGAGGTGCAGGTCAGGGGAGTGGTCACTCCCCTTTCCTTTGTCCAGTTTCGTGCCAGAGCAGGGCTGGGGGATTCCTGAACCGGTGTAGACTGGCTTATGCAGAGATGGGCACCATTTGTGCCCATCAAAGCATTTCCAGAGTCTGGGGGAGGCTACTCCTCCCCAGCCCATCACACCTATTTCCAAAGGGAGAGGGTGTAACACCCTCTCTCAGAGGAAATCCTTTGTTCTGCCTTCCTGTGCCAGGGCTGCCTGGACTCCAGGGGGGCAGAAACCTGTCTGAGGGTTGTCAGCAGCAGCAGCTGCAGTGGAAACCCCGGAAAGGCAGTTTGGCAGTACCCGGTTTCTGTGCTAGAGACCCGGGGGATCATGGAATTGTCCCCCCAATGCCAGGATGGCATTGGGGGGACAATTCCATGATCTTAAACATGTTACATGGCCATGTTTGGAGTTACCATTGTGACGCTGTACATAGGTAGTGGCCTATGTACAGTGCACGCGTGTAAGGGTGTCCCCGCACTCGCAAAGTCTGTGGAATTTGCCCTGAACGATGTGGGGGCACCTTGGCTAGTGCCAGGGTGCCCACACACTAAGTAACTTTGCACCCAACCTTCACTAGGTGAAGGTTAGACATTTAGGTGACTTATAAGTTACTTAAGTGCAGTGGTAAATGGCTGCGAAATAACATGGATGTTATTTCACTCAGGCTGCACTGGCAGACCTGTGTAAGAACTGTCAGAGCTCCCTATGGGTGGCAAAAGAAATGCTGCAGCCCATAGGGATCTCCTGGAACCCCAATACCCTGGGTACCTCAGTACCATATACTAGGGAATTATATGGGTGTACCAGTATACCAATGTGAATTGGTAAATTTAGTCACTAGCCTGTTAGTGACAAATTTGGAAAGCAGAGAGAGCATAACCACTGGGGTTCTGGTTAGCAGAGCCTCAGTGAGACAGTTAGTCATCACACAGGGAACACATACAGGGCACATACTTATGAGCACTGGGGCCCTGCCTGGCAGGGTCCCAGTGACACAAAGACTAAAACAACATATATACAGTGAAATATGGGGGTAACATGCCAGGCAAGATGGTACTTTCCTACACCTACATTGAGGAATTCCTGTTTCGATGGGTTCCACATCAACTGTCATACCTGGGCATCCTTCCTTATTGTGGCCTGGTGAAAACGGTGGAGGATAACTTACTTCTCCTAATGGCAAATATAGTTGATTACTTTGAAAAGTGGTCTGTTCTTCAGTTGTCCTTATGAGGCCACATCCTGGCTGTGAAAATGCTTGTAGCTTCTGGGTACAACTATGTGTTTGGCATGCTCCCCATTCTGGTCTCTAACCTGCTATTGGCTCAAATAGACTTGTCTATCAAGGTATTCATATGGGGGACAAAGAGACCCAGACTGAAAATAGATAAATACAATGTCCGTACTGAAGCAGAGGGGTCTGCCCTATATGGTATCTTACTATCTGGCACATCATCTCTAACAGTTAGTGCATTGGTTCTCTCTGCCCCCTTCCCAGCTGGGGTCCTATCGAAAGCAGCCTGCTTTGTGGTACAAGAAATGTATTATGCTTTGTGGATGGTCTGGAAATGAACACAAAAATTTGTAGGTGTCATCCCCTGGCTTCATGCATCAGCACCTCTGTGGCATACCCAAGGTGTACTAATAAGGGGCTCATGAGTATCTTGGCCTACGTGGCGTACATGTGGCATTTTGAAGTTGGATTAGCTTCTAAAGGTGAATGGCCTTAAATGATTTAAAGGCCTCCACTCAGAGTATGCTTTGGATCAATCACAATGGTGGCCATATTGTCAATTGTGTTATTGCTTGCTTAGCCAGCTGACTGGCGTCCCACTTACCATCCTAAGATTTCCTAAGATCTCCCATACAATATTTTCTGGATACATAGGGCAGGTACAAAGGTGTAGTCCCTGGCTTCTATAATTTCCTAATTGAGCATCTTTTTTCCACTCCCACAAGGAAACAAGCTAGGATGCACTAGAAACATGTCTACGAAGGGACTATGCCTAGGAATACTGGGCAGAGCTCTTGCGCACCCATGACATTTCTAAGAGAAATTAAACTTAACATACATCAAAATTCTCCATAACTAGTTCTGGACCCAACCATAATTACTCGGAACTGACTCCTTACAGCATGCCATGTGGTGGTGTTGTGGAGAAAGGAACTGTGATCTTGCCCATATTCTTTGGCGCTATATGACTCTCGCCTCCTTCTCAGTCAGTCATTTGTTGAGCACGTCGATTTCATCCCTCTGGGTATCTGGGCGTTGGGGTGCGATGTCTCTGTCAAAGAACCAGGTCTTGAGTCTGTTTCTGAAGTCTGCCAGTAAGGGTGCAGTTCAGAGGGGTAGGACGTTCCAGACCTTAGTGGCAATGTAGGCAAAAGAGCGGCCGCCGCTGCAACGGATTCTGGGTGTGTGCGAGGGCCAGAGAGGATGAGTCAGGTGTCTTCTGGGTTGGTGGAAATGTAGACGGTGGTTGAGGTAGTCTGGTCCTTGATCGTGTAGGGATTTGTAGGCGTCCGTGAGGAGCTTGAAATGACATCTCTTCTGGACGGGGAGGCACTGGTGGTTTCTGAGGTGGGGGGTGATGCAGGTGTGCCTGGGAAGGTCCAGGATGAGTCTGACGGCGGTGTTCTGTATTGTCTGGAGTCTCTATAAGAGCTGGGAGGACATGCCCACATAGAGAGCATTGCCGTATGCCAATGTTTCTTGAATTTTTAACAGCTGCGCTTCATGGCACTGAGCTCCTGGGTGAACTAGCTGGCGTTTGTAGAGTTTTGTTGGTTGTGGCTGGTTTAAACAGGGCAACTTAGTCAGCACATTTGGTGGTCCAGGAGGAGAAGTTCAGGATGGCCTGGTCGAGGTCGGATGAGGCCTTGGGTTTGGATGAGCTAAGGGCCTGCGTCCACTATGATTCAGTTACTCTGCTCCAGTTTCAGTAGTCTACTCTGTGGCTCCTTTTGGTGGTGTGTTGGGCATCGGCAATGGTGAAGTGAACGATAATGTGGTCGGACCACAAGAGTTCTGTGACATGGCTGAATATGACTCTGTCGCTGAAGGTGAACAGGGGATCGAGAGTGTGTCTGGCCTGTGTGTGGGTACATTGACTAGTTGGGTGAGGCCTATGTTGCGCAAGTTCCCAAGGAAGGTGGTGGAGTTGGTATTGTTGGGGGTCGTCAGAGTGGAAATTGAGGTAACCAAGTAGAATGTAGTGGTTGGAGTCGATGGCTAGTGGCGTGATGATGTTGTGGATGGTGTCACAGAAGGCTGGTCGGCGTCCTGGGGGTCTGTATACCAGGGTGCCCCTTAGAATAGTTTTGGCGTCAGTTTGTAGTTGGAACTTGAGGTGTTCCATGAGGGGTGAGGTGTCGTTGTTGGTTACGATGCATCAAATGCTGTTTTTGAATATGATGGTGATGCTCCCACCGTGTTTGTTGGTGCAGTCTCAGTGTATGATCTTGTAACTGTCAGGTTTTGCGGTGGCGATGTTGGGATTCGAGGTGGGGTTTAGCCAGGATTCCATGATGAAGGCAATGTCTGGTGATAGGGAGGTCATGGTGTCCCAGATTTCCGCGGAGTGTTTGCAGAAGAATCGGGCGTTGAGCAGGATACATGGGAGAGGTTCCTTCCCGTTGGGCACTGCACAGGGTCCTGTGTGGGCTGGTGGCTTGGTGCTGCAAGAGAAGGGGCAGTTTTAACAGTTGAAGGGTCCTTTGGCAGCACAATGGGATGTGGTGCAGCAGTTGTTGTGGTGTCCAGGATTCAAGGCTCTGAGCTCCATGGTGGAGTAGCGGTGGGTGGCTCGAGTGCCAGGGTTCCTGGTGCTGGGTGCTGTCCAGGCACGGATGGACACAGATGGGCTTGCCTTTGGTGCCGCTGCTGTGCACAAACACTGTGTGGTTGTGCTGTGTCCTCAATTAAGTAGGTCCTAGGTGGAGGGATGGGCACTGGGTAGCGGGAGGTGGAAAATGGCAGGAAGAGGGAAATGGGAAAGAGACGAGAAGGAGAAGAAAAGGCAGAAGCAGGGCAAAAACAAGCAGAAAAGAAGAGGAAAAGGTACAGAAAGTGAGCAGTAAAGAGGAGGAAAAGGTGCAGAAAATGAGCAGAAAGGAGAGAAAGGTGTAGAAAATGGGCAAAAAAAAAAGGAAAAGGTGCTGAAAATGAGCAGAGCAGAGGAGAAAAGGAGCAGACAACGAGCAGAACCAGGCTGCAGAATGTGGCAGAGGTCAAGCAAGACAAAGACATTCACAGGAAAGCTGGCACCAGGACCTGTTCAATTGGGTCGCACTGCAACCTCTATTAAGTAGGTCCTGTGGAGAGGGTGGGGCACTAGGTGGCAGGAGGAGGGAAATGGCAGGAGGAGGCAAATGGGGAAGAGAGGTGAAGGAGCAGAAAAGGCAGAAGAAGGGCAGAAATAAGCATAAACGAGGAGGACAGGGTGCAGAAAAGAGGGGGAGAAGGTGCAGAGAATGAGTGAAAAAAAAGAGAAGGGAAAGGTGATGAAAACTGGCAGAAACGAGGAAGCAAAGGTGCAAAATATGAGCAGAAAAGAGAAGGAAAAGATCCAGAAAACAGAGTGAGGAGAAAAGAAGCAGACAGCGAGCAGAACCTGTCTGCAGTAGGTGACAGAAGTCAACTGGACGGAGACTGCTACAGGGGAGCTGGGTCAAGGACCTGCTTCTGGGATGCGATATGGCTGGTGCCAGACAATACACCTAGACCTCGCATCCTACTCTCGGTCCATCTTTCTCTCCTTCATGTCATGATAAATGGGAACTTTCCATTTAAACAAGTACAGAGATGTTTGGCAACATCTCTCGCAACTGACAAAAAATGCATTTTACAGATTTGGCAGAAACTTACAATACCAACACATGCAGAGTGGCTTGTAGAACTAGCTTTGGTAGCAGAATGTGAAATGGTTATCTTCAGGATTAATGACTAATGCAGAGTCTTTGATACAGTTTTGAAACTGTTCCCGCCTCATGATTGGAAGGGAACAGCCACCCATCGTAGAGAGCTCCCTAGGTGTCATTCACACAAGAGGATTATACTTTGTTCTTCTTTTGCATACTTCAGATGCACTGGCTCATGGGAGGGGAGGTGGTGTTCCTCACATTGTTGACTGCTTCTATGATAGTGTCTGGCCAACACCCTGGTATTGGTCATTGTCTGACTTACTCTCAATCCCTGATTTTCTTATTGTTACTTGCTTAGAATGTGGGAATAGCCATTTTTAGTACTTGTACTATCAACCAGATGTATATGCCATGTTGCTTAACCCATGGTCAGGGCAGGGGCTGAGTGCTTTATTACATGTTATGGAAACTATTTGGGACAGTTGTATGGTTAAAAAATAATGTCAGAAACTGTGTCAGCCTTTGCGGGATATGGATTTTTGGGATACTGGCAAACATGTTATCCTTGCAACCAGTGTTGCTGTGTGATTGTATTTCCCCTCTTCTGTATATGGCATCTTTATGTTTCAGCCAATAAAAGCAAATGTTTAAAAAAAAGAAGTGACAAACAAAAAAGGAATGGTATGGTGCATCAGCCTGCCTTTATATCAGGTCCCTCGCCCAGGCACCAGATATTTTTTCTACCACTCGGAAGAGTCAGAATTGAGGAGTTGACACCCTCTTTGCCAGCACATGTCAAAACTACTTCCAAAGGTATCCAAATTTCTTCTTAATTGCCATGGGGATGACTACAGTGTTCGTGCTCTAGGGCTCATGGTACAGAAAACTGTTCTCCAGGGATGGTGGGTGTGGAGTAATACCAGGAAAGGGCAGTCCTGCCCCATTTAAATAAATAAACACATTACTAAATATTAGTGGACCTGCATTATGCATTAGCTGTACTGCCCCTTTTGTGCCATTTTGCACCCTTAATTAGGTGTGCCTAATGCCCGATGGGGCAGTGTGCCGGAGTACAAAAAACTCACTGCCCTTAGAACAGGTGCCCGCACTAAGGAGAAGGCATTTTTGCAACACAAGGCTACAGTTTGAAACGATAGCTCCATTATTCACTGGAGGCTAACTGACCTGTCTTTCAGTAGGGAGATGCCTGTGGGTCCATTGGATACCTGTGCCGCTTCTCAAAAGGTGCCGCCAGGGGCTGCAATAACTGTGCGCCAATACTAAAAAGAGCAGTCAGTGTACACTCATGTCCGTAATACAAAGCCACGCCCCATTCCAAATGTCCTGTTGTGATCACACCAGTGCAAGATGTGCATTGGCATTAATCATATTATAGGAGGGGCTGCAAAAGCACCTGTGACCTCTTCTAAAACACTAAGGGCCAGAGGTACGACTCCCAATGGGGTCGCAAATTAACTACCTCATTAATATTCATGAGGTAGGTTGCAATTTGCGACCCCATTGGGAATGGCTGCACTCACCAGGATGGTGGCCTGCTAGGTACAGCAGACCACCATGTCTGTTTTTAAATAAAGCCGTTTTTTTTTTTTTAATGCAGCCCGTTTTCCTCAAGAGAAAATGTGATGCATTTTAAAAACAAAAATGAAAAGTTTTCTTTTCTTTTTTTCAGAGCAGACAGTGGTCTCCCACTTTTGTGCTCCCCAAAAATATTTTCGCTACCATTCACAAAGGGGACTGGGTCCCATGGGGTCCCCTTCCCGCTTACAAATGGGTTGAAATTGGCACAAACTGCGATTGTTTTGTGACCGCATTCACGGTTACAAAACAATCATACATCATACTGCGACTCACAATTAGGAAGGGAACATCCCTTCCTAATTGTCACTCGCAAACCTATTTTGCGATACGGTAAATAGATTACCGAATCGCAAAATAGAATTTGTACATACAATATTGCTTTTTTCTTGTCACAAACGGCCCGTCTACGCTTTAGGGCTGGCGGATGTGGCCCAATGCCAGGATGGGCCTGCCTTAACCCCATTATTAATTTTTTTAAACTATTTCTCTGGCATCAAGTGGGCTTTTTGACTCATCCCCTACCCTAAGAAGGGCAGATTGGGGGTAAATACCTAGATATGCCACATAGAGGAGCTAAAGGACAGTTGTAGCTTTAGGGCTGGGCAGTGTGGCCCCTGCCTGGATGGACCGACCCTCACCCCATTCATATTTTTAAGGAAAAAAAAATCCTCTGATGTCTAGTGACCATTCTGCCCCTGGGTTAAGACAGATTAGGGGTAAATTACCCTACTAGCCTCCTGGGGGGGGGGGGGGGGGCAGAAACACTATGCCTGTTAGGAGTGGGTTGTGCCCCAGAGCCAGGACAGATTGGCCCTTATCCCACTTTTTGCATTAAAAAAACCCCTGCAGTCTAGTTGGCTTTCTGCCCCCCATGAATGGAAGGATTTAGGGTAACCCCTCAACCCCTCTTCTACCTTCTGGGGCAGAAAGACTAGCCAGACCTTTTTTGTTAGAGGAAGCAATTTGCCATGTCTGTAAGAGAGTGGATGATGGCACTTTTGTGTACTCGGTGGAGGTGCTCATGCATAGCCTTCTGTGAGGGCCTGAGCAAAAATTCATTAGGGAGAACTGTCATTTGAAAGTGGAGAATATCCTCTTTAAAATGATACCTTTTCCATTGTAATCAGTGCTGGAGGGCTGAGCAGTGCCACCGAGAACTGAACACAGTAAAGGTAAAAGGACATAAACAGCTTCTTTTACCTTTACTTTCTATACTGATGATGTCAGCACCGTGCATGCTGATCCTCATTCCGGAAAATGCAAGCCTCAGGCTCTTGGGGAAGCTCTTCTGTAGTAGCCTGTATGGAAATCTCTCTGGTTTATCAGTGGGACAGCCTCTCATTAGTGAGAGGACTAGGAGTTCATGTCCTCTACACTATAAAGGTAGTGTGGAGGATGTGACTGTCTTTTCCTCTGCAATAAGGAGTTTAGCTGTTTGATCTGGATTGTGTATTTTTGTGAGTCTGGGGTTCTGTTTTAAATCCAGAGTTAGAGCCGGTGGCAACTACTGTAAAGAAAAAGTGGTGGGAGGGGAATAGTAATAATAATAAAAAAAAAGGACTTTCTTGACTCCTCTGCTCCTTACAGCACAGGCTCCCATAGTCCCAACCCAGTCTAGGCACTGCTCTCATGCTATTTCCAAGCATAGGAGAAGCTTTGGGATTGGCTTGAATGGGCTGGTTTAACGCTCGCTCTGGGACTGGGAACCTGTGCCTTTTCTCCACCCTGCTGTGCAACACAGCTTGGTTAGAGAAATGTGTGTGCATGTCTTCTTGGCTGACCTAAAGCAGCCGGACAAACTGATATGGGCACTTACAAGTGCCAACCACTTCTTCTCCCTGCCACTGTCCAAGAGGATGGCCCCGCCCTAGACTCGCATTGGCTGTCTGTGAAAAATAAAATAATAATTAATTGTTTTAGTATCACCTTATTGTCATCTGCTGGCTTTGAGCAGGGGCGATGCTCCTCCGCCATTACAAAGAAGCCTCCGCTACTTTGTACAGAAAAACAGAACTGAAGTGTCCTGGAGAGCTTTGTAATCCTTGGTGTACAAATTAGGTAGTATAGAAGGCTGACATTTGGGAACTTTGGCAGGGACTTATTTTCTGTACTGACTTATGGTAGCAGGATTGTTGTGTCATGGCAGAATTTTACTACCTGTATGTTGTTAAATTATATGTATTTGTAAAGCGCATGACTCACCCAGGAGGGTAACCTAGCATTGGAAGCAGGCTGATTGTGGACTTATGCCAGGGCTAAGAATTACGTGAAGAGCCAAGTCTTCAGTTTCTTGCAAAATTCAAGAACTGAAGAAGCAGCTCTGATGAAAGAGGCAGTTTGTTCCATGCTGTAAAATGAGGTAGGAGAAGGTACAGCTGCCGGACTGGGATTCTGCCAGTGTGTTGGGGGGGGGAGGGGAGGTGGAGTCTGGCAGAGTGGAGGCATCCGGTAGGTTTGTGGAAGTTTATGCATTTAGTGAGATAGGCGGGACTTCTGCTGTGCAAGGCTTTGTATCTTTGTATGTATATGTAAGGAGTTTAAAGATAACCCATTTGTGGACAGGGACCAGTGTAGGTTTTTGAGGTCTGGGGGTGATGTGGGAGCAGGGTGGCAGCTGAGTTCTGTATGGTCTGAAGTCTCCTGGTTAGTAGAGTGTTAATTCCTATGTACAGAGGGTTCCTGTCATCCAGCTTGATGGTGATGAGGCCTGGGTGACTGTTAGGCAGGCGTTGAAAGAAATCCACTTGAAAATCTTCTTGAGCATCTTCAGGATGTTGAAGCAGGAGGCAGAGACTGCGTTCATTTGGCTTGTCATGGAGAGCTGAACGTCTGAGATTCTTTGTATGGTTAATTGGGTTGGGTGTGGGTCCGATATCGGTAGACCACCAGGTGGAGTTGCAAATCAAGGTGTCTTTGCAGAAGACTGCTACTTGTCTTCTCTGTGTTAAGTTTGAAGCAATTGGTCAATCATCTGGTAACTTCACACTTGCAGGTGAAGAAGACAGTCCGAATGTTTGATGTTTTGTCAGAGAGGAAGAGGATGAGCTGGGCGTTGCCCATGTATGCAATAACGTTAATTCCATGGGTCTGCTTGATGTTGGAGAATAGGGTCATGTAGGTGTGAACTGCATAGGGCTGTAAAAGGATCTTGGTGGTACTCCGCAGATGAGGTTGGCATGAGATGAGGTGAAAGGTGTCAGTCTGAACAATAGGCTGTGGCCTGTAGGGAACGAAGAGATCTATTGTATTGCAGGCCCTTGATTGACAGCACTGTTTAGGTGCTGAATGAGGCCTGGGGGAACACGGTATCAAATGCAGTGGGGAGATCCAGAAGAATGAGGGCTATGGTGTCTCCTTTGTCCATCAACAGTCAAATGTCATCCATGGCAACAATGAGGGCAGTCTTAGGGGGTCATTACAACCTCGGCGGTCTTTTAACAAGACCGCCGAGGGACCGCCGTGCGGAAGACCGCCAGTAGTGGCTGTTGGCCGCTCTGCGTATTGTGACTGTTGGCTGCTCTCCGTCCTTTTTCGGACGGAGAGCCGTCAACAGCCATACTGGCGGGTGGCGGGGAAGTGGAGGTTGCTCCACCTCCACACCAACAGAACACCGCCCACCGAATCACGTCCTGTGATTCGGCGCGGCGATGTTCTGTTGGTGGTGTGGTGTCGGCGGAGCAGCCCCCATGGCTCCCGTCCTCTCCCAGAGGATCGACTGAACAGGTAAGTCGATCGTCCGTTAGGGGAGGGGGGTGTTGTGTGTTGTGTGGGTGCATGGGGGTGTGCGTCTGTGTATGGGTGTGTGAGTGCGTGTGTGTCTGTATGTATGTCTGTGTGGATGTGTGCGTGTATGTCTGTATATGGGTGTGCATGTCTGACTGAGTGTGTGGATGTAGGCATGTATGATGGTGTGTGTGCGTGTGTGTGTTGGTGGTGCCTGCGTGCGTGTTGTGTGTGTGTGAGTTATGTGATGTTGGGGGTTGGGGTAGGGAGGGGGGCCCTGCCACCTTTGGGGGGTGGCAGGGGTGGTGGGGGGTGTAGGGGAGGGAATCGGGGTGGGGTGGGGGCTGGGGGAGACCCCTATCAGTGCCAGGGAAGGAATTCCCTGGCACTGATAGTGCTTACCGCCATGGATTTCATGGCGGTTCCTACCACTGGAAATCCACGGCGGATAGCCGGGTCAAAATACCGGCGGCGGTATTGTGACGACCGCCAGCCTGGAGACCAGGTCTCCAGCCCAGCGGTCGTCTCCGCCCTGGCGGGCGGAACGGAGAAGCGGCGGATGACCATGGCGATAACCCCCATGGTCATAATACTAAAAAAAGACCGCCAGCCTGTTGGCGGTCTTACCGCCGCTTTAACACCGTCCGCCAGGGTTGTAATGACCCCCTTAGTGCTGTGGTTAGGACTAAAACTGGATTGGGTGGTGTCAAGGAGCTGGTTGTTGCTGAGATGAGCTCCTAGTTGTTTGTTCATGATCTTCTCTAAGAATCTTCCTGGGAAAGATAGCAGGGACATGGCCTGTAACTGCCATACATAGTAGAATTTTCTGAGGGCTTCTTCAGGAGAGAGAGACCTGTGTCGTGTTTCCAGGCATCTGGGAAGGTGTCTGTGTTCATTGAGTTGATCAGGATGGTTTGGGGTTGTGCTGATGAGGGTCCAGTCTTTTGGTGCAGGTGTGATGAGGGCATGGGTCCGATACTGTTTTCTATGTAGATCGCATGGTAGTGGTGGTTTATGGGATGGTGATGGTGGGCTAGGTGGTCAGGGTGGCCTTCCAGTTGTGCAGAATGACTGGCAGAAGGGCTGTAAGGCTTGATGGTTCTGGTTGAGGCTCAAAGTTTTAGTAGATGCTGGTTATCTTGTTGCTGTAGAAATGAGAAATCTGGCTGCAGAGGTCCTGTGAGAGAGTGATGCTGGTGGAGCTTGCTGTTGGAGAGGTGAAGTCCTTCATGATGATGAAGATTTACTTGGCACTCTTGGTGGTGTTCTTGTTGCATTTGATATGGTGGGTGTTTAGTGGCTTTGATCTGTTGGTAGTCTCGTCTGGGGGCTGACCTGAAGGTGCTCCTTTGGGTGCTATCTTGGCTTAGCCTTCATCTAGGATCTAGCTGCTTTCAGTGGTATTTGGTGAGTGTTGGCTCTTCCATGTTCCAGCTTGCTTGAGATCCACTTAATTATCTTGACAGAGTCCAGTGTGGCTGAGCAGGAGGTAAACCAGTCCTTGAAAGTGGAGATGAATCTGGTGAGGTTCTTGAGGTTCTGTTGTCAGTGCTATAGAACCTCTGAGTACCAGGATTCTTTGGAGATCTTGTTCTAGTCATGACAAGTGGATTTGATGGTGGTGGCATTCCTGTGGTTGTGAGAGATGGGTATGTTGAAGTGGACAAGTAGTTGGTCGAACCAGGTGATAAGTGTAGACTTGTCACTATGAGGCTGCTGAAGCTGGTGAAGGTGGGGTCTAGAAAGTGACCAGTGGCATGGATGCCTTGCACTGTCTGGATGAGTTCAAGGTTAGACACATCCTACAGGAGGTTGAGTGTGCTGGGGTCAGTGGGTCTCTCCAGGTGGTAGCTGGGGAGTTATAAAGGCACTGGATTTAAGTATCTGTGAAGCAACAATATCTGAAATTGTGCATTCAGAGTTGGCTCTGGGTCTCAGGGTTGGTTGATGAGAATGCTACAGGGTGAAAGGAGTGGTGGTGAGGAGGAGCTTGAAAGACAACTTCCATGTTGCCATTGGTGTCTGCAGCTGTTGTGGTGCATTGGATATTCTCTTTGAAGATAATGGCGATTCAAACTTCAGCTCTTTCCTGTACTGATGCTCTTTAAAGATCTCCCAAACACAAACAGATCGATTTGTATCTCAGAAGACCCCAGGCACACAATTTGATATGTTTTTGTTGTTTTGATGAAACCGAGTGAGAGACAGGATTTCTTCCACCATATCATTTACCAACAGTATCTCCTACTCCAAAAACATTTCTAGAACGTTGTTGCTACTATGGCTGAGCAGGTGAAATTCAGGCTGCAGAAACCTGTGTTGTTTGATTGGGGTCACAATTTCTATTCCTAGAGGGAAGGCTCATCTGCTTATTCTTCAACTACAACTGAGTTTGTGGAATGGTAATACCTGTTGTTTCTAACACTAGAAAAGGCAATATAAGTCTGCAGATGGTACTATATAGGTGGCTAATATATTTAGGTTGTTATTGTTTTCATGATATTTCAGTATAGGACTACAGTACACAAATCAGAAATTAAACTCAGCATTATGTTAGTAGAATAGTTGTTGGTGATGGAAAAAAGGTGATTGGACATTCTATGTGGGCTAAGCGCATACACATTTTCTTTAAGGCACATGACAGCCATGGCCTGGACCCCTACAGCCTATGTGCAACCTAATATGTAGAGACAGGGGACCCTGCACACCTTCTCCTATGAGTCTATATCAGGACATTCCATGCTATAAGTAGGTCTCTAGAGGAAATACGAAGGCTCTGCCTGAGCATATGAATGCTGTGTCTCTCTATTTAAAGCTATGGATTGGCATTAGGGTTTGTGTCTTGCCATTTGAGTCTGAATTTGGGAACGTGGTGGCTGTGCTGCTTGGCTACAATGATGTTTCCTCTTTGCCTTTTACAATGGTAGCTTTGGCATACATTGGCAGCATCCTGCTTTAAATAAGGGTGGAAACCTAAATAGAGTTGTATCTACTTTGTTATTGTAGGAAGCTGGCCTGGTGTGTGGTGGGTGCCTAAGCTACTTACACCTTGTACCAGGTCCGAGTATCCCCTATTAGTGAAGTATAGGCAGTGTCTAGAAAGGAGGCTCTCTATAGGTAGCTGTGGATGAGCAGCCAAGGATTATCTAGGAGACATGCAAAGCTTATGCAAAACCACTGTAGACACACAGCTCTTAAACACATGAAAGAAAACACTGAGTTGTACAAAGATAAAGGTCCTTTATTTCTGATGGATACAACTACCCGTGGATTCCTCACCTTATGAATTCTCCCAATGTGCCAGCATTTGACGGAAAATCTTCTTCCCAGCTCTCCAAGCCAACGAGGACGTCACAATTGCATGGCTCCACAAATGACTCCATCTGACGTCACCTTGACAATAAGTAGTCCTCGCCGGCGTGCTGACGTCAGTTCCCTTTTTCCGTGCCTTCAACGCTAACGGTTTTCTCCGAGCTCTCGTAACTGTTTTGAAGGCGTTCCCTTTTGTCTCTAGTTACAATGTCTCCTCCTAGGAAGTCGGGGTTTAAACCTTGTTGGGAGTGCGGGGTCGCATGTCAGTTACGGACCCTCACGATGATTGCTGTTGGTGCTTAAGTTCGGAGCATGATGTCGAGGAGTGTGTGTCCTGCCAGAGCATGAATCCAAAGGCGCTGAAGGTGAGAGAAACCAAACTCTTTTTGGCTAAAGCGAAGAAAGGGCACAGAAGTCATCCGAGATCATCTTCACATACTTCGTCGAAGCAGCATAAGAAGCGGCGCCGACACGACTCTCGGCGTCGTTCAGCTAGAGGTCATTCACGATCCAGGTCTCTATCTATACTGCGTTGTGCGACGTGGGAGGTTATTCCGACGGTGACTCCACAGCCTCAAAGCCCTCAGGCTACTCCGGCGCCATCGGTATTCGAGGTGGTGGCGCCCCAAGAGAGTCCTCGCTTTTCACCTGGGGTGCAGGATTCTGATGCCCAGACGGCGCAAGTGCCACATGAAGATCATGCGGTATCCTGCCTTCCCGGCTTTGAGAGCAGATTCGGCAGCATTTTTTAATGCCATGTTTAACATGTTCAATGCTATGGCCCCTGCTGGTGCACCGGCTGGTCCCACGGGTCCTTTGGAATTTACATTGGGCTCCACGGCCCCTTATAAGTCAGCGCCGTTCATACCCTTTTATCCAGCTGAGGGTGCCGGTTTGGCGCCGATGATTTCACCTCAAAGGCCTACAACGCCGATGACATCACCTTATAGACCCGCAGAGCCAGTGATGTCACCTCATACACAGTCAACGCCGATGATGGAGCCTCAGGTGTCCAGGGCGCCAATGGGATCAGCTCTGGCACCGGATGGATCCGGTTTGGATCGTAGTGTGTCTCCTTCTTCTCCTGGTCCACGTCTATCAGTCCTGAAGCCAGTGTCATCGACGTCGGCTAACTCTGTCGACGCCGAGGTTGGAGGCCAGGTGGAGGTCGCGCAGAAGAGCACTGAGGCTTTTAGAAGAACAGGAGTATCAAAGACAGCTACTAGAAGAAGGAGAGATTGCTGAGCCCTTGGGGGAATATCAGAGCATAGACCCAGCCAGTGGACTAGACACTTTCCCCGGAGTGTGATCTTTAATCTCCAGGGGTGTTTACAGAGGAAGAGCCCTCTTTCCATTCTGTGGTCAGGAAGGTGGGAAATTTCTTGGACCTTCCGTTGCCGGCTCCTGAGGTTAAAACAAACATTTTGACCGAGGTCCTGCATCCTTCTTCGGCTTCAGCAGAACCCTTGCTTCCATTTAATGATGCTCTTACGGAGCCTATTTTAGAGGTATGGAGGAAGACTGTGTCATCCCCAGCTGTGAACAGATCTGTGGCAAGACGGTATAGGGTGGCTCCGGGAGATCCAGGATTTTTGTCAAAGCATCCCACTCCGGAGAGTTTGGTAGTTCAGGCCTTATGTTCGACATGTTCTGCACTGGGCTACGTCCCTACTATTCCTTCGAACAGAGAGTCCAAGAGAATGCAGCAGTCAGCCAAGAAGACTTTTTCTTCCTGCAGTAGGGCCCTGAAAGCGGCAAATGCTACTTGTTTGTTAGGGGGATATGTCCACGCCCTGATGGACACAGCTAAAGTTATGGTTCCAGACTTGCCGGAGGATATGCAAGGACAATTTGGTGAGCTCCTGTCAGTCGCTCAAGCTGCGGCTAAGCAGATTATCCAGTCTGGCCTGGATTCTACAGACTCAGTGGCCAAGGCGATGGGTACCTCAATCGCAACCAGGAGGCATGCGTGGTTAAGGTCCTCTGGCTTTTCTACGGATCACCAGACCACTCTATTGGACCTGCCTTTCGATGGAGAAAAGCTGTTTGGAGCTAAAGCTGCCTTAGAGCACTTTAAGGTCAGTAGGACCACAGCAAAGTCTTTGGGTCTGCAGCCTTCCATAACTATCCCTTTCATGTCCTTTCGGAAGTTAAGGGGGTTTGGGCATGGAGCCGTTTATCATGGGAGACCCCAGTCCATAGTCCAACAGCCTGCCAGCCTCCCATATAGATCCTTTAGAGGGTGGGGGAGGGTTCAGACAAGAGGGGCACCCAGCAGCACCCTGCATCATCCTCTTCCTCTGGGGGACAACAACAAGGGAAGCAGCCCTAGTTTTCTGCCCATTTTGAGCCACACTTCTCCTGTAGGGGGAAGGTTACATATTTTTCTCCGCAAGTGGGAGTTAACCACATCAGACTCCTGGGTTCTAAATATTGTGAGGAAAGGATATACCCTTCCTTTTCAGGAGTTCCTCCCTCCTAACCCTCCCCGTCCCTCGTTTTGTTCAGAAGACCATCTCCTGTTGTTGCAGCAGGAGGTTCAAATCCTGTTATTAAAAGGTGCAGTGGAGTTGGTTCCAGAGCAGGAAAGGGGTCAGGGTTGTTATTCAAGAAATTTCCTGATCCCCAAGAAGGATGGTCGATTGAGACCTATCCTGGACCTGAGGATTTTGAATTGGTTCCTCAAACAGGAGAAATTCAAGATGCTGACTCTAGCGCACGTACTTCTGGTGCTGAACAAAGAGGATTGGATGTTGTCTGTCGACTTGCAGAATGCTTACTTTCATATCCCTATTCTCAAGTCACACAGGAAGTATCTCCGGTTTGTGGTGGGGTCGCAACACTGGAAGCTTGTGGTCCTTCTGTTTGGTCTTAATTCAGCACCTCAAGTCTTCACGAAGGTGATGGCGGTGGTTGCAGCAAGTCTCAGAAGGAAAGGAAGATCGGTATCCCCTTACCTGGATGATTGGTTGATCAATGCCAAGTCTCCAGAGCTCGTGCTGCATCACTTGCTGATGACAACTCAGTTGTTGTTCAGTCTGGGCTTTTCGATAAACGTGCCCAAGTCTCACCAGGAGCCCTCTCAGCGCCTCTTGTTCATAGGGGCAGTACTGGATACAACATTGAATTGTGCCTATCCTCCACCTCAGCGGATTCAGGACATTCAGGTGTTGATTCCAATGTTTCAAAATGGAGCGGTTGTTCCAGTCCTCAAGGTCCTGTGCCTGGTCGGTCTGTTCGCTTCTTGCATTTTGTTAGTCACTCATGCACGCTGGCACATGAGAGCTCTTCAGTGGTGCCTCAGCAGGCAGTGGTTTCAACACAAAGGGGATCTCGAGGAGTCAATATCGATCTCCAGAGATGCTGCAGTGGATCTACGATGGTGTGCTGTGAACGGCAACCTTTCCCGAGGAAGGCCGTTTTCGCTGCTGCCTCCTGTGGCCAAGGTCATAACGGATGCTTCCACTCTAGGGTGGGGAGCTCATCTGGGGGACCTGGAGATCAAAGGTCTTTGGTCTCCAGCGGAACATACTTTTCATATCAGTCTGTTAGAATTGCGGGCGATATGTCTGGCTCTCAAGCCTTCCTCCTGTCCCTTCACGGTCAGTCAGTTCAAGTCTTGATGGACAACACTACCGTGATGTGGTATATCAACACGCAGAGAGGAGGGGGATCGTACCTTCTCTGCAGAGAGGCTCTGCGGCTCTGGTCCTGGGCTCAGGACCATTGGGTTTGCTTGGCAGCGAATCATCTGGCCGGAGTTCTCAACGTACGTGCGGACAGTCTCAGTCGGCATTTCTCGGCCAATCACGAGTGGCGTCTTCATCCGGATCTGGTCCTTCACATCTTTCGGATGTGGGGTTCTCCGCAGATAAACCTGTTGGCACTCGTGAGAACGCGTACTGCCCGTTGTTCTGCAGTCTACAGTATCTGATGCAAGGAGCATTGGAGAACACATTTCAGATGTCTTGATATGACCAGTTGCTGTATGCATTTCCCCACATACCCTTGATTCCTCGGGTTCTGAGGAAGATTCGCCAAGATCAGGCTCAAGTCATTTTAAAAGCTCCTGATTGGCCAAGATGGGTGTGGTACACTGACCTTCTCCAACTCTCACTGTGCCCTCCGCTCTGTCTCCCTCTCAGGGCAGATATCCTCTTGCAGTCGCAGGGGCAGATTCTACACCCCCACTTCCAGAGCCTGCACCTTCATGCCTGGAGATATGTGGGAAAGATGAAAGGCAGAGCGGTCCATAAAAGAACCATATCCAGATGGGTCATTCTTTGCATTAAGATCTGTTACTCGTTAGCAAAGAAGGTTCCTCCTGAGGGTATTAGAGCTCATTCTACCAGGGCTAAGTCTGCCCCTTCGGCCTTGGCTAGAGGTGTTCCGGTGGTGGGTATTTGCAAGGCAGCAACTTGGGCTTCCCTCCACACTTTCGTGAAGCATTATTGCTTCGACTTGAAAGTTAGGAGGGACGGCCATTTTGCATGTTCTGTGTTGCAGGATTTCTTGGTGTGACCGGTCAGGCACCCACCTCTAAGTGCGGTACTGCTTTGGGACTCTATTCATAAGGTGAGGAATCCACAGGTAGTTGTATCCATCAGAAGAAAAGTTACTTACCTTTGGTAATCCTTTTTCTGGTGGATACACTAGCTACCTGTGGATTCTTCACAGTCCCACTCGCCTCCCTGTTGCCTGTCTGGTCATACCAAGACTTCTGTATTACAAGTGTATATATGGTTTGATAATTTTATATATAAATTATTGTTGTAATTGTGTTACATCAATATGGCTTTATACATGTATTCATTTGAGCTATTGTGAGGTCGTTTTTCACCTGTTCGCCTTAAAGGCACGTCAAAAATGGGTGAAACTGACATCAGCACACCGGCAAGGACCTCTTATTGTCACGGTGATGTCAGACGGAGTCTCGTGCAGAGCCGTGCAATTGTGACGTCCTCGTGGAGAGCTGGGAAGAAGATTTTGCCGTCTAATGCTGGCGCATCGGAAGAATTCATAAGGTGAGGAATCCACTGGTAGCTAGTGTATCCACCAGAAAAAGCGTTACCAAAGGTAAGTAGCTTGTTCTTTTGGTCACACAATACCACAAAGTACTAGAGAGGCAACCCTCCAATAATAGGTAAATAATACATTAATTATATACACTAGTAAATAGTAAAAGGCATTGGAAAGGTTAGAAAACAGTGCAGTTGCAAGTAAACAATACTGACCCTAGTGGGAGCCCAAACCATATACTAAAAAAATGGGATGCAAACACAGGACCCCCACCTAGGTAAGTGGAATGTGTAGGGGGGAGCTGGGAGTACTAGAAAACCACAGAGGTAAGTAACACAGTACCCCCCAACAACCAAGAAAACTGGAGTAAATCAGTGGAAATTCCCCAAAACACCCAAAAAGACGTAAAATGAAGAAAAGAAGACACTCAGACAAGACTGCAAGCAACCAGCGGTGGATTCCTGGAGAAGACCTGTGGAGAGGAGGGACCAAGTCCAAAAGTCACAGTGGAGTCCAGGATGGGTAGGAGCTACTACCCGCCCAGCTGTACTTGCAGGAGTTGGTTGACGGTGATGAAGAGGAGGTCAGCACTGCAGCGCTGGAGAAGAGTTCCTGAGGGATGCAGTAGATGTCCCACGCTGGAAGAAAGATTTCAGATGGGTGTCTGTGCTGGAATTCCGCCAACAAGCCTTGGCAAAGGCAAATATTGCGGTTTGGGAAAAAGTGGGGCTGCCAGGGACCAGAAAAGCCCAGGGAGACTCCACTCAGGAGGGGGAGTCACAGGAGACCATCAGCAACACAGATGGTCCACAGAGGCAGAGGCAGCAGCCACAGGAGTCCCACAGGATGGGGACACAGAAGTCGAAGAAGGAGCCCATGCAGCACTGCAAAAAGGGATCCCACGCCACAGGAGAACCACACAGAGGGCTGTGCGTCACAGGTAGGAGTGCTGGGGGCTGGATCTGCACGTAGCCTGAAGTTGTCTTGGAGGAGATGCAAGCAAGCCTTGGCAGCTGCAAGAGACGTGGTGCACAGGGTTACTGTCTTGCTTGGGAAGGCAAAGGCTTACCTCCACCAAAATTGGGAAGCTGGCAAAGAGGACCAAGATGACTACTCCGGACCACCACCTGTGATGCAGGATCCAGGCAGCTCAGGATGAGAGGAGATCCACTCAGCCAGTCGTTGTTGCAGTAGGTGCCTGCGGATGCAGTGGAGTCACTCCTTCACTCCAGGAGAGAGTCCTTCTTCCTTCTAGTGCAGGCTGAAGACAAGCCGACCTCAGTGGATGCACAGCCAGTGAAAATGTTGCAGAAGCTGGCAGGAGCCGTGGAAACAATGTTGCAGAAGAGCTCTTCTTCTTGGAGGCAGAATGTCTGGTCTGGATTGTACAGTCACAGTTCCGGAAGCCAGAAGTCGAAGTGAAGGTTGCAGAGGAATCCTGCTGGAATCTTGTAAGCCGAATCTGAGGACCCTCGCCATAGGAAGTCCCTAAATAGTCCAGAGGTGACCACCTATCAGAAGGTGCCTCTGACATCGCCTGCCTGGCATGGCCACTCAGATGCTCCCAGAGTTCCCTGCCAACCTTGGAAGCAAGATGGCAGAACCCAGGGACCCTCTAGAGGAGCTCCGAACACCACCCCTGGGGTGGTGGTGGACAGGGGAGTGGTCACTCCCCCTTCCATTGTCCAGTTTCCCACCAGAGCAGGGACTGGGGGTCCCTGAACCTATGTGGTCTGGTTAATGCATGGAGGGCACCAAATGTGCCCTTCAAAGCACACCAATGTCTTGGGAGGATACCCCTCCCAATCTAGTCACACCTATTTCAAAGGGAAGAGGGTGTTACCTCCCTCTCCCAAAAGAATCAGTAGAAGGGCAGAAACCTGTCTGTGGGGTGTCAGAGGCTTCCTAAAACAGCCTGTAAGACTGGTGGTAGCACTGCTGGGGGTCCTCTAAGGAGCTCCCAGAGTGCACGGGATCATGCTTCCAATACTGGAAAAACAGTATCGGGGGTATGATTTGTACATGTTTGATACCAAACATGGCTGGGTTCGGAGTTACCATTATGTAGCTGGACATAGATAGTGACCTATGTTCAGTACACGCATAAAATGGTGTCCCCACACTCACGAAGTCCAGGAAAATGGAGCTGGAGTTAGTGGTGGTACCTCTGCTAGTGCAGGGGTGTCCTCACACAGAGGTACTTGCACTCTTCCCTCTGGGCTAGGAGTACCTGTCATACAGGTGACTTACAGTGAGCTGGTGGAGTGACCTGGTAGTAAATTGGTGCATTCACCCTTTCACGCAGGCTGCAATGGCAGGCCTGCAGAACACTTTGCATGGGCACCCTATGGGTGGCATGATACATGCTGCAGCCCATGGGGATTCCCTGGTACCCCAATGCCCTGGGTACCTAGGTTCCATAAACAAGGGACTTACATGGGGGCACCAGTATGCCAAATGTGGGGTGGGAAGGGTTCCAGCAACCATGTTTACAAGGAGACAGCATAATCACTGGGGTCCTGGTTAGCAGGATCCCAGTGAACTCAGTCAAACACACTGACAAACAGGCAAAAAGTGGGGGTAACCAAACTAGAATGAGGCTACTTTCCTACAGTTATCTTTTTTATTATTATTGTACTTTGCTTTTAATTGTAGATTTCAAGAAGTTCAATTGTGTCACTTATTCGGCTATCACTAGCATCAAATGTGTGTAATGCCACTTGCTGTGATGTCATAAGGAGCATTTCAAAGAATGTGATCTCACATCCGCTACTTCTGGTATTTTGGTGAATTGGCATGCATGAGTACAATTAATTAAAGAGGTGATGTGCCTTGATTGGAAAAATTAAAAGAAATAGTTGGACGATCTAATTCACAATTATCTGGTGATGCTGGTGCTCTTCCAGAACAAGAGGTGTGAGCAAATATAACTTCCCCAAACCTCCTGGGAGCAACTTAGAGAATAACTTAATTTTGAGCGTAGAGACTGGAAGTAGGAAGAGTACAATTTAATTAACTACGAGGTACGCCCATTATCTATTAATCGCGAAAACATCCAATTGAAGGGCTGTTCATATATTTGCACATAGAACCTCTGTCACCGTTTTAATAGCAACCAATTCCAATTCTGTAAATTCAACTATAACAGAGTTGACTGTAGCTACTCAGCTTATTTTAGTATTCTAATGAAGTTGGACAGGCAGTCACAGTAATTATTAGTAGCTTGACTGTTAACGGATGTCATCATGTTAAATCCTTATGTTAAGTAGATTTACATCGTCGAATTCAGGGACCTAAAGTGAATGTTTCAATGTCACCCAGTCATGTACGTCAAGTCACCGAAATGCCAGGGGTAGCGGAAATGACATCACACGCCCTTTGACCACGACTTTCACTCACACACACATACATGCACATAAATTCATACTTTCATACTCTGTCACACGTAAACATGCTCTCATCCACAATCATGCACACAACATACATTTAAAAGCATGTTTTGCTTATCTCAGCTGCCATAGGAGGACATATACCAGCTCATTGGTAAATAATTAATCACTATTAGTGTGATACGAAAATTTACAGAAAACAAAGATAATGGAGCCACAACTGACATCCACAAGGACGAGCTGCCTCTGTGTTCCTACTCTGAATTTGCCACCTCTGAGGCCAGGGATCGCAAATGCAGAGCCTGGGGTAGCAAAGGACAAGCCAGGTTTCACAGCTGCTACCCCTTGTGACCACTAAATGACGTCCATGCTAAGGACCCATGGATAAGGAAAAAGTCAATCCTGGAGGACTGCCTAAGCATGGGAATGAAAGGTGTAGTCATTTTCAGTCGGGTGGTACAGACGCCAGGCATCTACAGGACCATGGTATAAGATCACATCAGCCAGGAGAGCTCTGTCACGGACATTACCCCTATCAGGAGGCCCAGTGTAATCACTCATTGGGTTGATAATCAGGTTCGAGTCCCCGCCCAGCACCACTCCTGTGTTTCCAAACTCCGACAATGTCCGTGACAGGCGGGACAGGAAGGGGCCACAGGTGCACTTAGGGGCAAAGACAGTACCGACTATCAGCGATTAACCATTTGTATTCATTTTAGCGAAGACATTTCTTCCTTGTGCATCCAACCATGTGTGAATCACTCTATGGGGGAAGGATTTATAAAAGAGTATAGCCATGCCTCGTTCCTTGGACCTCGCTGTAGTATGTGAGTTGGCCGCAACACCAGAGGTAAATTACACTTCCCATCCAGTCTCTCATCAGATTATCTGCTTCAAAGGGAGATTGATGCATTTCCTGGAGCAATGCTATATCAGCATGTTTATGCTTATAGTAAACAAGGACTGTTTGTTGTTTCACATAGCTGTTTAGACTGCTGACCTCTAAATAAAAAAATACTGAGATCTCGGGTTCTCGTTGTAGAGGGCACTCTAACAGGCGGGGAATTGCGTGGGTTGTCCAGCTATACTGTGACTGAAATGAGACTAACCGGACAGCTGATTACTAAGCAGGCAGTCTCTATGTCAGAGTTTGAGCCTATACCAAATTGTTGATGTCCAGAAATACGGGTAATGCCTTACCTGGGACGAAATAGTGCCCTGACCAAGGGGTCACTAGTGTCAAAGACAAGTGTGAAAAGATGCTGAATATTAAAAACAAAATACCAAATACTAACTTCAAAACTGGGAGGGTAGCTGTTACGTGTAACCCCCCTGAAAACTCCATTCTTTATGCTGCACCTTGTAGCTACGGAACCCAGCAACTGAGGCCAGCATCCGGGGTAAGTCTGGACACTTTTTGGGCGCAACACGAGGACATCATTGAGTTCCATACCGAGGTCAGTGCATAGGCAAATAAAGACTGAGAGCTCCTAGGAGAGTGAATTTCCAGTGTAGGTACCCAGGGCACGGGTGAGTCCACAGTATGTCACTTATCATCACCATGTGTTTACTACGACACTGATATAAACAAACAGAGACAGGGATTGGCCTCTGCAGTCCCCAACAACAGGACAGCTTCCTGTTGCTATTTGCTCTTTAAGGAAAATCTGGATTTGTCAATTTTCTGTGTCAGTGCCTCCATCACTCTGTTTAGGCCACCTCTGTCCAATCATCTGCTGTGGAAACTGTGGGAACTTGAGAGATTGTCAATTTTTCCCTAAGGCACCATATCACCTCCCTCCTTCTGCACTTCAGGCTCTGACCCAATTGACAGTGTCTCAGTGTCAATCGGTACAATGCCTTCAGTTTCCAAGTACTCCAAGAGTTTGTTGGGCTCATAGAATCACAGTCTTAAAGCGTAATCAGCATTGTAGCGGATTCTAGTAAGCCATATTTGATATTATGGTGCTGTAGTCAAGGCCTCATTTACAGTAATATTTTCCTCTTTGTAGCAGTGAGAAATTGAGTTGTTGGTTGACTGGGGTGTGAGCCTTGGTCAAGCAACAGTCACAATCCCTCATAGGTTGAACCACAAAAAGTCACCAATTTAACCTGTGCTTAACCCTGGGTAACTTGGCACAAAAAGCAGTCAAGCTACACTTAGAGACAATGGTCCAGCTTTAAGAGGGTCTTGCGCCGTCTTAGTATAATTTTTTTGACGCTGAGGTGGCAATTCACCTGCGCTAAATTTACAAAGTGGCTCAATGCATGCATTATGGCCCTTTGTAAACCTTTGCTCTCCATTATGCATGCGCCATACATAATGTATGCAAAGGGGGCATTCCCCCGTTAGGGGGCAGAAAAAATGGCACAAAGAAATCTAAGAGATTTCTTGGCATCACGTCTTTTCAGCACTTTTAACGCATGCTCAGAACAGGCATGAAGAGGGGGCATACCAATGTGTGCAATAGGCCCTTATGTACTGTTCAGGGTTCGCACCAGAATGTTGGTGTGAACCCTGAACAGTATGTTATGTTATGTTAAAATTGCTTATATAGCGCCTAAACTGCCCAGAGGCCTCATAGCGCTTGTACTGCAACACGGACTGCAACACGGACTAGTCATCGGTTATAGTCGCATAAGAATTAAGCTTAAAATAACCAGGTTTTTAAGGCCTTCCTGAAAGGAATCGCTTGTGAATTTAATCTAATATTAAGAGGAAGGCTATTCCAGAGTATAGCACCTTGATATGACAACAACCTTCCTCCCCATCTTGCTTTCTTCACTGTTGGAACTATGACCAGCATAACTGAGGAGGATCTGAGAGGTCTGCCCGGAATGTAAACAAATGCCAATGTTTTGAGCATTTCAGGGCCCTGATTGAATAAAGCTCTATGAATATGGCATAAAGCCTTAACATGAATCCTTTTGTCTACTGGGAGCCAATGTAAGGAAGAAATTCCGGTCCGTATGGATTGTTGCTTAGGTGTTTTTAGAAGCAGTCGTGCAGCTGCATTTTGCACCCTCTGTAATCTTTGTATCACATATCTTTGTGATCCTACAAACAGGGCATTGTCATAGTCAAGACGAGATCCTACTAGTGCCTGAATAACCAATCCCTTGGCAAGAAAAGGTAGGATTGTTAAAACCTTCCTCAAAGTCCTAAGCAGGGCAAATGAGGTTCCAGCTACTCTATTAGCGTGTTGTGACATTGAGAGTTGGGGGTCCAGCCATACCCCAAGACTTTTAATAAGACGTTTAAGGGGCGGGAGAGTGGCCACTCCTGTTTTTATGCTAGGATTAGCTAATTAAGTTTTTGTTTGCCCAAAGAACTTGACCTCAGTTTTTTCATCATTGAGCTTCAATTTACTTCTCGACATCCATGCAGCAACTGCTTTTAGGCAAGGACCTAATGCTGTCCCCATATCCGGTTGAGTATTGGAGAGGGAAACAATAAGTTGAGTATCATCTGCATAGGACACCAGGTTCAATCCAAATGGCTCAACAATCTCTGCTAATGGCCGCATGTAGATATTAAAGAGCAGCGGGCTCAGGGCAGACCCCTGTGGCACTCCACAGCTGCTGATAGTACGCCTAGAAGTACACGATCTATCCAGTACCTGAAAGGACCTTCCATGAATAAAAGACAGAATCCAATCTAAGGCTACTCCAGAGATTCCACTTCCTCGCAATCTATCTTTAAGAATGTTAAGGTCGACCGTGTCGAATGCTGCACTCAGATCTAGGAGGATGATAGCTGTTTCAATTCCTTTATCCATCCTCTTTTTTGCTTCTTCTGTGATCGCAATCAGTGCGGTTTCAGTCCCATGCAATGGCCTAAAACCCATCTGAGTGGGATGTAAGATCTTTTTATCTTCCAGAAGAGTAGATAACTGAGTATGTACATGCTTCTCTGCAAGTTTAGCCATTATAGGTAACAGTGAAATCGGTCTGTAGTTAGTCAGTAACTTAGAATCCAAATTAGGTTTTTTTAGGAGAGGTTTAACAAAGGCCTGTTTTCAGGGGTCTGGTACTGTTCCAGATGATAGTGAGGCATTAATAAGATTTGTGATTACCGGACCTAACACCGGTATTCCCATAAAGAGAATCTGAGGAGGAGCTGGATCCAACGGAGAGCCTGATTTAGTTGAGCCCAGTAATTTAGTTACTCTATCCAAACCAATAGGAGTAAAGTATGTTAAAATTACCTCTTCCCTACCCCCCTGGTCCATCACCAAGTGATCTCTTGTTAGAGTGTCAGGGAAGGATACATAAATATCCTGAATTCTTCTTTGAAAAAAAATTGCCAGATCCTCAACATGCTGCTGCGGGGAGTCCATAATTTCTGACTCCTCAATGGGATGAATTAGATCTTTTAAGGCCTTAAAAATCTCCTTAGGAGAGTTAGCTGCTGCTTCAATTCTAGCAGAATAATATGTAGCCTGTGCATTTTTAATTTCTGAATGATAAGCTTGAATCATATTCTTATATTGCTTTTTCATGGAATCATCTTGAGTATGCCTCCATGTCCTCTCTTGCTTCCTACATTCTCTTTTCATCTCAAGTAGGCTTGGGGTAAACCATGGGGAGGACTTCTTTCGTAACTGCTTTCTAGCGCTAGAGAGGGGTATGATTTCATCCAAGCTATCCTCGATCCATTTATTAAAAGAGTGAGTAAAGTCAGTTATATTATTTGTGTTTAGGTTTTCTGATCTCTTTTATTGCAATGAGTTAATAAACTCTTGGGCCTTTAGTTTATGCCATTTCCTTTTGAGTGGCGGGGTCCTGACACTCATGGTCTTATATCGAGAAATGGTTAGTTCTAACTCTAGCAGATAGTGATCAGACCATGCTAGCGGACGGGATGATAGAAATTCTAATCCTAACACTTTAGAGAATACCAGATCAAGTGTGTGACCTTTATTATAAGTAGGACCCTGAATTAACTGTACTAGGTCACATGCCTTCATATCTGCTATTAGCATCTTTGTCGAAGCATTATCATCATTTTCTGCATGTAAGTTGAAATCTCCCACCAATATGAAATTTGATTTGGTACATGCTAGTTGCGAGATATTCTCTGCCAGTAAGGCCATAAAGTCTCCCATAGTACCCGGTGGACGATAGACCAGAACACCAGACAGGGTATGATGAGGGTTCACACTGATAGAGAAAAACATGCTCTCACATCCTTTAATCAATGTAGGAGTTGTTGTAACCCTACATATATCTCTATAGACAACTGCAATACCACCCCCTCTATTATGTCTATCAATTCTGCTAAGTTTATAGCCAATAGGTAGTGCCATCACAATGTCTGGAGCAGAACTTTCATCCAACCATGTTTCCGTTAAAAATAGGGCCAAAGGTTTTATTTGTTCCACCAAAAGGAGGATGTCCGCTATATGAGCCCCAAACGAGCGGCAATTGACTAAAAAAATAGGTAGTTTGTCGTACTCCTTAGTCTTTTGAAAATCCGTACACAGTTGGAGGGACCAATCACATGCAGGGCACCTGTAAGCACTACTACGAGGATCTATACTCTGAGGACACCGACTGTGAGGTTTATTGTTCAAAGAAAATAGTGCCTTCTTGGTATATGTAATAATTACCTTCTCTGCAGTGTTTAAATCAGAGTTTCTTGGCACGGTCTGGCGCGGAGGGCGGCGCGCCCGCTGCGCGTCGCGGTCATGGCGTCTAAAAATAGCCCAACAGCAATGAAAGGCTTGGAGCGCTAACCCCCAAAATGACGCTCACAGAGGGAGTACTATCCCAAAATGACGGCGATTTCCGATGTCTTATCGGGTAAGGAGATTCTCTGATTTTAAATATTCTCTACAAACAGTAGTCTCATGGAAAAGTATCTAATCCTAAACGAGCAAGGCATTATTTTAAAAAAGACATGAACATCTATTTCTAAAAAGGACATGAACATCTATGTTAAAAAACGAAGTTCGCTATTGTTTCTAAAATGAATGTGCAAATCAGCAGTGTGCTTAAATACATCAGATTCATACAGATTTAGAGCAAATAAATAACAGTGAATTGCCGCTTGCAGCAAGCGTAGGTAGAAGATCACAAACCTCTCTGACTACCTTCCGCTGCGCGTCGCGGTCATGGCGTCTAAAAATAGTCCAGCAGCAATGAAAGGCTTGGAGCGCTAACCCCCAAAATGGCGCTCACAGAGGGAATACTATCCCAAAATGGTGGCGATTTCCGATGTCTTATCGGGTAAGGAGATTCTCCGATTTTAAATATTCTCTACAAACAGTAGTCTCGTGGAAAAGTATCTAATCCTAAACGAGCAAGGCATTATTTAAAAAAAGACATGAACATCTATTTCTAAAAAGGACATGAAAATGTATGTTAAAAAACAAAGTTTGCTATAGTTTCTAAAATGAATGTGCAAATCAGCAGTATGCTTAAATACATCAGATTCATACAGATTTAGAGCAAATAAATAACAGTGAGTTGCCGCTTGCAGCAAGCGTAGGTAGTAGATCACAAACCTCTCTGACTACCTTCTGCTGCGCGTCGCGGTCATGGTGTCTAAAAATAGCCCAGCAGCAATGAAAGGCTTGGAGCGCTAACCCCCAAAATGGCGCTCACAGATGGAGTATCGTCCCAAAGTGGTGGCGATTTCCGATGTGTTATCGGGTAAGGAGATTCTCCGATTTTAAATATTCTCTACAAACAGTAGTCTCGTAGAAAAGTATCTAATCCTAAACGAACAAGGCATTATTTTAAAAAAGACATGAACATCTATTTCTAAAAAGGACATGAACATCTATGTTAGAAAACGAAGTTCGCTATAGTTTCTAAAATGAATGTGAAAATCAGCAGTATGCTTAAATACATCAGATTCATACACATTTAGAGCAAATAACAGTGAATTGCCGCTTGCAGCAAGCGTAGGTAGTAGATCACAAACCTCTCTGACTACTTTCCGCATAGCAATAGCATCAAAAAGTTTGGGGGGTGTCAAGGGGTCAAGGAAAGTGGTGCTGCACTGGGTGCAGCACCACTTTCCTTAAATCTGCCCCAATTTGTTAAGTATTTATGGAACACACAAACAGTAATACAGTGAGAACACAACACAGTATAAATCCCAAACCAATTAAAAAAAATAGAGAAAATGTTAATACAGTATTTGACACCAAAACCATCAAAATCCAATTAATAGAACCGGAATTATGAAATAGCACTCAAAAACAAAAAGCTCCACCAACAGACACCTGGCTGCACTAGACAGGGGCAAAGTCAAAAGTTAAGGCAGATCGTGATGGAGCGCAGTTCAGGTAGACAAAGTGAATTCGGCACAGTCGGCACAGTCAGCACTTACCTTCCGACTTAAAAATGTTTTCAAGAAAAAGTCTCTGAAAAGGTAGACTTTCACAGCGTCAAGGCTGCAGGAGTGTCCGAGGAGGGTGCGTCATCGATACTATCAAACAAAAATACACTGTTCCAAGACAGAAAGGAAGAGAAAAGGACTTAGGGAAGTCCTATTGTTTGAAGCAAGAGCCCTCACACATCCTGTGGATGTCATGCTTCATCATCGGGTCTCCTCCTCGTTCAACCGGCGCTGCAATGTCTGATGGGCACCCCACAAGGGGGGCTCTTTGCTGGAGATCTTTTCTCAATGGTGCGGTGCCAACAACTCAAGAGTGGGCACTGGAAAAACAGGAGAGAAAACAGAAAAAGGAATGAAATTGGCTCAAGACCCCATGCTTAGAGCAATTAATTTATTAATCCAAAGTGGGTATTGATCAAGGTTAAAACAATAAAGAGAGTGGAGACTGAGATAATGCGATAATGCTCATTCACTCTCTAAAGTGCTTAGAAAAAGCAGGGGGCGAGGGACAACCTTGCACTCCCTTTTAAAAGGTCAACATGTTTCACGTCTCAAGCGTCCATACGGATCCAGTGATGCTTCTTCAGGACCAAACTAATCAATACTTCTCCTATAATTCAACACAAAGACATCAGTTAGTCTGAAACTGTCAGTCTCAATATCTCCAGTCACTTACAAAAGTCACCTACACAGCAGGCTTATCACATCTACAGCTCAACTGTCCCTAATAAGGAACAGGCTCCATAGGAAACCACGGGCCTAGAGCCTGGCGCAAAAAGTTTGCAGGCTGTCCGTACTACGGAGGGAAACCTACGTACGGCATCGTTCCTGAGTCATCTTATAGCAATGGAGTGAAGCAGCAATTAAGATTTTTACCTTTGGACTTAGTCGTTGAGATGGAAGTCGAAAATCTCCAGCTGGATGAAGCAGATGGCTGTAGCCGAAGACAGTCCCAAGAGTTCTGATACCCCTTTTGCGAAGGACCGAAGGAAAGGATTTGCTGCTGCAGAGAAGAACATAGCACAAGAAGCCGCAGGGTCATTCCAATCGGTGATGCACCTCAGGCGGATAGGTGAGCAGGATGCACATTTTGTCCAAGTCCTTAGTTTTGGAAAATTTCCATCTGGGCACATTTAGCACCACAAACAACGGTCCAGGAGTGGATGTAGACCTCCTGGAGGTTCAGGACTCACTCAGGTTGGGTCCAGGTGTGGGTTCAAGATGGTGGGATCCTGTTATGTCCATGTTAGGTAACAGTGAAATCGGTCTGTAGTTAGTCAGTAACTTAGAATCCAAATTAGTTTTTTTTAGGAGAGGTTTAACAAAGGCCTGTTTTCAGGGGTCTGGTACTGTTCCAGATGATAGTGAGGCATTAATAAGATTTGTGATTACCGGACCTAACACCGGTATTCCCATAAAGAGAATCTGAGGAGGAGCTGGATCCAACGGAGAGCCTGATTTAGTTGAGCCCCGTAATTTAGTTACTCTATCCAAACCAATAGGAGTAAAGTATGTTAAAATTACCTCTTCCCTACCCCCCTGGTCCATCACCAAGTGATCTCTTGTTAGAGTGTCAGGGAAGGATACATAAATATCCTGAATTCTTCTTTGAAAAAAAATTGCCAGATCCTCAACATGCTGCTGCGGGGAGTCCATAATTTCTGACTCCTCAATGGGATGAATTAGATCTTTTAAGGCCTTAAAAATCTCCTTAGGAGAGTTAGCTGCTGCTTCAATTCTAGCAGAATAATATGTAGCCTGTGCATTTTTAATTTCTGAATGATAAGCTTGAATCATATTCTTATATTGCTTTTTCATGGAATCATCTTGAGTATGCCTCCATGTCCTCTCTTGCTTCCTACATTCTCTTTTCATCTCAAGTAGGCTTGGGGTAAACCATGGGGAGGACTTCTTTCGTAACTGCTTTCTAGCGCTAGAGAGGGGTATGATTTCATCCAAGCTATCCTCGATCCATTTATTAAAAGAGTGAGTAAAGTCAGTTATATTATTTGTGTTTAGGTTTTCTGATCTCTTTTATTGCAATGAGTTAATAAACTCTTGGGCCTTTAGTTTATGCCATTTCCTTTTGAGTGGCGGGGTCCTGACACTCATGGTCTTATATCGAGAAATGGTTAGTTCTAACTCTAGCAGATAGTGATCAGACCATGCTAGCGGACGGGATGATAGAAATTCTAATCCTAACACTTTAGAGAATACCAGATCAAGTGTGTGACCTTTATTATAAGTAGGACCCTGAATTAACTGTACTAGGTCACATGCCTTCATATCTGCTATTAGCATCTTTGTCGAAGCATTATCATCATTTTCTGCATGTAAGTTGAAATCTCCCAGCAGTATGAAATTTGATTTGGTACATGCTAGTTGCGAGATATTCTCTGCCAGTAAGGCCATAAAGTCTCCCATAGTACCCGGTGGACGATAGACCAGAACACCAGACAGGGTATGATGAGGGTTCACACTGATAGAGAAAAACATGCTCTCACATCCTTTAATCAATGTAGGAGTTGTTGTAACCCTACATATATCTCTATAGACAACTGCAATACCACCCCCTCTATTATGTCTATCAATTCTGCTAAGTTTATAGCCAATAGGTAGTGCCATCACAATGTCTGGAGCAGAACTTTCATCCAACCATGTTTCCGTTAAAAATAGGGCCAAAGGTTTTATTTGTTCCACCAAAAGGAGGATGTCCGCTATATGAGCCCCAAACGAGCGGCAATTGACTAAAAAAATAGGTAGTTTGTCGTACTCCTTAGTCTTTTGAAAATCCGTACACAGTTGGAGGGACCAATCACATGCAGGGCACCTGTAAGCACTACTACGAGGATCTATACTCTGAGGACACCGACTGTGAGGTTTATTGTTCAAAGAAAATAGTGCCTTCTTGGTATATGTAATAATTACCTTCTCTGCAGTGTTTAAATCAGAGTTTCTTGGCACGGTCTGGCGCGGAGGGCGGCGCGCCCGCTGCGCGTCGCGGTCATGGCGTCTAAAAATAGCCCAACAGCAATGAAAGGCTTGGAGCGCTAACCCCCAAAATGACGCTCACAGAGGGAGTACTATCCCAAAATGACGGCGATTTCCGATGTCTTATCGGGTAAGGAGATTCTCTGATTTTAAATATTCTCTACAAACAGTAGTCTCATGGAAAAGTATCTAATCCTAAACGAGCAAGGCATTATTTTAAAAAAGACATGAACATCTATTTCTAAAAAGGACATGAACATCTATGTTAAAAAACGAAGTTCGCTATTGTTTCTAAAATGAATGTGCAAATCAGCAGTGTGCTTAAATACATCAGATTCATACAGATTTAGAGCAAATAAATAACAGTGAATTGCCGCTTGCAGCAAGCGTAGGTAGAAGATCACAAACCTCTCTGACTACCTTCCGCTGCGCGTCGCGGTCATGGCGTCTAAAAATAGTCCAGCAGCAATGAAAGGCTTGGAGCGCTAACCCCCAAAATGGCGCTCACAGAGCACCAAAATGGCGGCGGCCAAAATGGCGGCGATTTCCGATGTCTTATCGGGTAAGGAGATTCTCCGATTTTAAATATTCTCTACAAACAGTAGTCTCGTGGAAAAGTATCTAATCCTAAACGAGCAAGGCATTATTTAAAAAAAGACATGAACATCTATTTCTAAAAAGGACATGAAAATGTATGTTAAAAAACAAAGTTTGCTATAGTTTCTAAAATGAATGTGCAAATCAGCAGTATGCTTAAATACATCAGATTCATACAGATTTAGAGCAAATAAATAACAGTGAGTTGCCGCTTGCAGCAAGCGTAGGTAGTAGATCACAAACCTCTCTGACTACCTTCTGCTGCGCGTCGCGGTCATGGTGTCTAAAAATAGCCCAGCAGCAATGAAAGGCTTGGAGCGCTAACCCCCAAAATGGCGCTCACAGATGGAGTATCGTCCCAAAGTGGTGGCGATTTCCGATGTGTTATCGGGTAAGGAGATTCTCCGATTTTAAATATTCTCTACAAACAGTAGTCTCGTAGAAAAGTATCTAATCCTAAACGAACAAGGCATTATTTTAAAAAAGACATGAACATCTATTTCTAAAAAGGACATGAACATCTATGTTAGAAAACGAAGTTCGCTATAGTTTCTAAAATGAATGTGAAAATCAGCAGTATGCTTAAATACATCAGATTCATACACATTTAGAGCAAATAACAGTGAATTGCCGCTTGCAGCAAGCGTAGGTAGTAGATCACAAACCTCTCTGACTACTTTCCGCATAGCAATAGCATCAAAAAGTTTGGGGGGTGTCAAGGGGTCAAGGAAAGTGGTGCTGCACTGGGTGCAGCACCACTTTCCTTAAATCTGCCCCAATTTGTTAAGTATTTATGGAACACACAAACAGTAATACAGTGAGAACACAACACAGTATAAATCCCAAACCAATTAAAAAAAATAGAGAAAATGTTAATACAGTATTTGACACCAAAACCATCAAAATCCAATTAATAGAACCGGAATTATGAAATAGCACTCAAAAACAAAAAGCTCCACCAACAGACACCTGGCTGCACTAGACAGGGGCAAAGTCAAAAGTTAAGGCAGATCGTGATGGAGCGCAGTTCAGGTAGACAAAGTGAATTCGGCACAGTCGGCACAGTCAGCACTTACCTTCCGACTTAAAAATGTTTTCAAGAAAAAGTCTCTGAAAAGGTAGACTTTCACAGCGTCAAGGCTGCAGGAGTGTCCGAGGAGGGTGCGTCATCGATACTATCAAACAAAAATACACTGTTCCAAGACAGAAAGGAAGAGAAAAGGACTTAGGGAAGTCCTATTGTTTGAAGCAAGAGCCCTCACACATCCTGTGGATGTCATGCTTCATCATCGGGTCTCCTCCTCGTTCAACCGGCGCTGCAATGTCTGATGGGCACCCCACAAGGGGGGCTCTTTGCTGGAGATCTTTTCTCAATGGTGCGGTGCCAACAACTCAAGAGTGGGCACTGGAAAAACAGGAGAGAAAACAGAAAAAGGAATGAAATTGGCTCAAGACCCCATGCTTAGAGCAATTAATTTATTAATCCAAAGTGGGTATTGATCAAGGTTAAAACAATAAAGAGAGTGGAGACTGAGATAATGCGATAATGCTCATTCACTCTCTAAAGTGCTTAGAAAAAGCAGGGGGCGAGGGACAACCTTGCACTCCCTTTTAAAAGGTCAACATGTTTCACGTCTCAAGCGTCCATACGGATCCAGTGATGCTTCTTCAGGACCAAACTAATCAATACTTCTCCTATAATTCAACACAAAGACATTAGTTAGTCTGAAACTGTCAGTCTCAATATCTCCAGTCACTTACAAAAGTCACCTACACAGCAGGCTTATCACATCTACAGCTCAACTGTCCCTAATAAGGAACAGGCTCCATAGGAAACCACGGGCCTAGAGCCTGGCGCAAAAAGTTTGCAGGCTGTCCGTACTACGGAGGGAAACCTACGTACGGCATCGTTCCTGAGTCATCTTATAGCAATGGAGTGAAGCAGCAATTAAGATTTTTACCTTTGGACTTAGTCGTTGAGATGGAAGTCGAAAATCTCCAGCTGGATGAAGCAGATGGCTGTAGCCGAAGACAGTCCCAAGAGTTCTGATACCCCTTTTGCGAAGGACCGAAGGAAAGGATTTGCTGCTGCAGAGAAGAACATAGCACGAGAAGCCGCAGGGTCATTCCAATCGGTGATGCACCTCAGGCGGATAGGTGAGCAGGATGCACATTTTGTCCAAGTACTTAGTTTTGGAAAATTTCCATCTGGGCACATTTAGCACCACAAACAACGGTCCAGGAGTGGATGTAGACCTCCTGGAGGTTCAGGACTCACTCAGGTTGGGTCCAGGTGTGGGTTCAAGATGGTGGGATCCTGTTATGTCCATGTTACTCTGAACAGGAGGCCAGCAAACTAGCCATTGGTGTCATGTTTGGAACTCCTGTGTGCAGGTGAAGATGCAGGGCTGGCCTCTGAGGATTTAAGGCGGGCTCCAGGCAGTAAAGCAGTCCTTCAAGGTACAGCAGAAATCTGGCAGTCTGCCCAGAAGTTCACAGCAGCAGGCAGCTCTCTGAGATTCCTTCTGCAGGTCCACTAGTGAACTGAAGAGTGGGTCAGAGAGCCCTATTTTTATACCCTGGTGCCCTGGTCCAAGAAGGGGGGAGAAGTTTCCAGAAAGGTTCTCTGGAGTTCGAGGAGTTTCCTGCCTCTCCTGCCCTGGCTCCGAGCTGGCTACACTGACAATATATGATTGTTAAGCCTATTGGTTGGTGGCTGAGCACAGCCTATTCAGGTGCAAGTGGGGCTGCGCTCAGCTCTGCCCCACATCCTGCCAGTGGAAAGGACATTTAAGCTCTGCTAATCCCAATATTATGTGACTGGTGTGAAGACTCAAAAGTCAGTTTCACCCAGTCATGTGACCAAAGGCTGGCTGCAGGCAAAGAAGGCTAGGGGCAGGAAAATGCAAACTGTCTAAAAGTGGCATTTTCAAACTTGTAATGATAAATTTGGCTTTACCATTAAAGAGGTTTTATCATTATAAGTTCCTAGATACCAAACATGATATAGCTAACTCCTTTGGTTTAGGAATTACAGCTTATTAAGTGTAGTAAGGTGAGTCGGTGGTGTCAGTGTTGGCCAGTGGAGGTTAGCATCAGACTTCATTTTTATTAAATTTATCACTGCAATTGTTTTAATTTATTGGGCCATTGTTGTTAAACACTGTCATTTGGGGTATTATGGGATCGGGTCTGTCAGAGCCTGCTTTCTGTGCTTGTGGGTTTTTCAGGCAACCATCTTTGTTTGTTTGCCACCATGCTATTCTTTTCTGCAGAGGGAAGCATTCTAGTTGTCTGATGCTCCCTCTTGCAGTATGTGCTGGCCTTAGGCATATAAACACTGCGATGCCCGGACACACGAATGGTGAGTTGGTGGTGTCGGTGTTTGTCCAATGGAGGTTAGCAGCAGACTTTGTTTTTATTAAATTTATCACTGCGGTTGTTTTAATTTAGTGGGCCATTGTTCTTAAATGCTCACTTCTGGGGTAGCATTGGATTGGGTCTGTCAGAGCCCGCTTTCTATGCTTGTGTTTTTTTCAGGTGATCATCTTTGTTTGCCACCACGCTATTCTTTTCTACAGAGGAAAGCGTTCAAATTGTTTGCCGCTCCCTCTTGCAGTATGTGCTGGCCTCAGGCATGTAAACGCCTGATGTGCGAACGCACCAACGTTGCGCCAAAGGCAAGCCCATCTGCGCCTGTCTGCACCCAAATGAGACCAGGGCCAGGGATGCTGCCAGTTTGAGTATAGCTGAAGATCAGTATATCTATATAAGACAGATCCTCCTGAATTTGAAACAGAAGGTGAAATGTGGTGGAGAAGTGTTAGACACTGGGATTGTGGGACCATCAGATTGCCCCTTATGCAACTGGATAGCGGGGAGAGATAAGGTTGGGGAGATGCCAGCCTATGAGGAGGCTGCCCCTGGGAATGGGAGGGAAGGGCATATTGGGGAGGTAAGAAAGACAGAAGAGGCCATATGTTTAGCGTTAATCAGTGCCTGCTCCCTGATAAAACACAGTCAGGTGATCGAGTTGATTGAGACAGAGCAGTTAGACTGTTCGTTAAGGAGTCTTGGGCCAAGGAAGATTCTGGCCTGGATTTTGCAGTTGCTCCTCTGCCAGGTTTTACAGTGGTGAGACTGGATAGAAGGGTTCAGAGGGGTGGCGGCATGCCATTATCTTTAGAGAACAGTTGAGCTGTATGTTAGAGCTTGTCAATACTGGGGGCAAAGCCCGTGAGTTGGGGCATTTCAAACGTAAAAATAAACATTCTGTGATGTTTAATGGCTTATTGATTTATTATTCGCAGGGTCCCAAAAAGCAGTTCATTGTGAACTGGCATGAAGTACTTGAGCCTTTTATTTCCTCTGGTAGTATTACTATACTGGGGGATTTTAACTTCCATTTGGAAGAGGAGAGTGACTGTGATATGAGGATCCTACTTGACCTCATGCATAGTTTTATGCAGCAGGTTATTACTCCGACTCATAAAGCCAGAAATATCTTGGATGGTATTCTTTCTAATCAAGAGACTCAGACTGTGGATAATTGTGCACAGTTAGGTTGGTCGGACCACAGTCTGGTTAACTTCCAAACATACAGAGGACACGGGGTGAAAAGTATGTTAACCACCTCAAAGGGTGTTAGAAAGTGGAGGGAAATTGCGACATGTGATTTCTCAGAGACCCTCTGAGGGTCCAAGTTTATTGGCAGAGAAGTTTAATAATTGGGTGAGCAATGATGGTGTTTGTTTTTTATTGTGTATTATGATTGACTGTTTCAGGTTTTTAATTGTAATGGATTTTAATATCTGTACAATAAATATTTATATGACATAATTGGGTGAGTTCAGCTATTGAGGAGGTCACCCATTCTGTCAAAGTCTGCCTTAACGGTAGGAAGAAACCCTCTGCCCCTTGCTTCTCTGAGGAGATCAAAGAGCTTCAAAGACAGGTTAGAAGGCAGGAGCGCAGTTGGAGATTGGATCAGGGAGCTCATTCTTAAATATAAAAAGGTGATCAAGAAGGTGAAAGGTGAGAATTTTGCACAGAAAATCAGGTCGACTATTCGTATCCCAAAATAACTTTTTAGAACCGCAAATGCCCTTGTTGTGCCTCTCACATACCAGGCGGTGGAGAACTCGTAGATGTTTTGTGTTAAGGTTGCAGAGTTCTTCAAAGATAAGATCCTGAAGATTGTTGCAGATTTTCCAGGGTCTATAAATAGTCCTGGGACTCTGTCTCTGGAGGCCCAGTAACTCTAGGTTGGATAAAGGTAAAGAGAGGGCCTTGGAGCTCTATGAGGAAGGTGGGATTCCTGAACTGCCTAACCCCGGAGGCTTAACTAGGTTCTCCCCACTGCTTGCGTCTAAAATCAAGTCTCTGCTGGGGAGTAGTACATCGGGCTCACTGGATAATCCCTGTCCACCCAGGGTCCTGCAGCTGGTCCCTGACCTGATTGCTGAGGTCTTGGAGAATGTTTATTTGCAGGTTATGGAGTCTGGAGTTTACCCGCAGGGTTGGAAGAAAGCAGTCATTATTCCTCTGAAGAAACAAAACGTAAGGAGGCTCTAGCAATCTGAAAAATGTGTGCTCTATTTCATTGCTGCTGGCTCCAGCTAAAATCTTGGAGAAGCACATAAATAGGGAATTAGGCCAGTTTCTCCTGGTTCAAGAAATCCTGGACCCCTCTCAAAATGGGCTCAGAAAGGATCACAGCATTGAATTTGCACTTATAGCGACTGCAGACTCTTTTCACAGGCAAGTTGACCAGGGAGGTGTGGCTATTTTGGTGCTGCTAGACCTGTCCTTAGCCTTTGACACTAAGGTCATTACAACATTGGCTGTAAAAGCCACTTACCACCGTGCAGAAGACTGCCAACACACCGCAGTGGCTGCGGAATTCCGCCACGGCCATTATGACCCACAGCTCAGAATCCGCCAAAATTGAGACACCCACACAAGTCCGCCACACCAAAGGTCAGTGATAACCTGGGGAAAACAAAACCTCAACCGTGACGCCAACAGGAACCCGCCCACACTATCACAACCCACGAATCCACGCGGTGGTCCTTCAACCGCGGTATTCCATTGGCGGTACACACCACCGCACTCAAAATACACACACATATCCAAAACACTACCACATTGGGCAATTCAAAATACACACACCTGATACACATACACACATCACTCCCACACACCCAATACAATACGAAACACACACCCACATCACCCACAAACCCCTACGACCAAAATCCCGAAAAAAGGCCAGAGAGAGACACTACAATCTACAACCAAGCATCCACAGGCACACAACATCATCACCCACATAACATCCACGCACCCCACACAACACACCACTAAATATCACCCCACATATCACAACACACTTTCCCCACACATCACCCACACCACCCCATGGCACGTCAAAGACACCCCAGGTTCTCTGAGGAGGAGCTCAGGGTCATGCTGGAGGAAAGCATCTGGGTAGAGCCACAGCTATTCGGATCACAGGTGTAACACACCTCCATAGCTAGAAAGATGGAGCTATGGCGCAGAATAGTGGACAGGATCAACGCAGTGGGACAGCACCCAAGAAATAGGGATGACATCAGGAAGAGGTGGAACGACCTACGGGGTAAGGTGCGTTCCGTGGTATCCAAACACCACCTTGCGGTTCAGAGGACTGGCGGCAGACCCCCACCTCCACCCCCACAACTAACAACATGGGAGGAGCAAGTCTTGGCGATTCTGCATCCTGAGGGCCTCGAAGGAGTAGCTGGAGGAATGGACTCTGGTAAGTCAAACCTTAACTACCTTATCCCCCACCCTACCTGCATGCTATCACATACCCCCACCCTCGCCCTCACCCCCATCACTCCAACTCCTCACACATGTCCCACTATCACAAACCACACATCCCAACACCAAGCCTTGCATGCAACACCAAAGCATGGACACCCATCACCAATGCATGGCCACGGCACATACCCATACACCCCCCCTAAACCATCATCACACAAGGTCCCACACAGGAATGCAAGCACTGGGGTACACGGTCACCCACCCATTGCACACCATGGTACACACAGATGCAATAATCATGCTTTTACACCCCTGCAGGACCCCCCCCAACGTCACCGCACAGGAGGGTCCACACATGTCCACACCACCAACAGAAGAGGCCCACAGTGATGACAGCAGCTCTGTCCAACTGGATCTAGACGACCATCCTGGCCCATCTGGGACCTCGGGACAGTCAGTTCCCCTCACACAGTCACAGGCCCCCCTCTGGAAACCCCAGCACAGCACCCACCCAGCGGGCCCATACCTCTGTCCCCAGGACACGTCAAGCAGCAGTGTGTCCACCACTATATGGAACCCAGGCTAACCCACCATCCCAACAACAACAGGGACCTGGGGGCAGTGGCAGTGGGCACACCGTTCAGGGGACAGAGGCCCAGGAACACAGGGGAACTGGGAGGGCTGCTGTGCGACAGGGGGAGGACAGGCCCAGGGAACCCACACTCCTCGAGGCCCTCTCCAACATCATGGGAGCATACCATCATTCCCAGGAGACGATAGCAACGGTACTGGCCAAGTTTCAGGAGACCCAGCGGCTGCAGGAGGAACAGTATTTGGGCTTCAGGGAGGAACTCAGATCCATCAATTCCACCCTGGGCACCATTGTAGGGGTGCTGAAGGAAGTCCTCAACACCAGGAGGGACACTGTGGTACAACAAAGGGCCCCTGACACTAGCCTGGACGATGAACTGCCCACCACCTCCACTGGCGCTAGTGGACAGGAGGCACCACCACAGGACCACCACACCAGCACCCCACCCCCTGCAGATGGAGAACCACCCCGCAAACGGTCCCTGAGATCCAGGACAAAGACAGAGAATGATGCCAAGACCCCCGCCAAGAAATGAGACCACCCTGAAAGTCATCCATTTGTCCCACCTTGTCACCCTGTCCATCCATCAACTGCCCCAGCTCCACTTCCTATGCCCCTTTGGGCAATGCACCTGTGAGACTAATAGACTGGACTCTGTCATGGACATTCCTCCACCATCACCCCTCACCATTTTACAGCACCCTCCAATATTGAGCACTTAAATAAACACCCTTAAAGCACAAAACAATCTGGAGGCTGTCTGTGATTTCGAAATAGTGTATTAGCAATTACAGTGACAATATACTCTTTCTATTGTAATGTCAACATACCTATGTCACACAGCTCTAGTCCTTGAGGAAACAAAGCAGATGTCACACAGTGGGACCCACATCTGTGAAATCGTAAGGGAAAGTGACAACTCAGTGACCATACACTGGGTGGAAAGGACAGACAGTAGAGAGGTAGTAGTGTTAAAGTACATGTAGTAGGCAGGTTTGTCTTCTTACCTGTGTCTCATTGGAAGTATTGCAGGATAACCGAGTTCCTGTTGTCGATGTCCTCTTCTTCTGCTTCCTCGTCTTCACTGTCCACAGGCTCCACAGCTGCCACGACCCCTCCATCTGGACCATCCTCCTGCAAAAAAGGCAACTGTCGTCGCAAAGCTAAGTTGTGAAGCATACAGCAGGCCATGATGATCTGGCACACCTTTGGTGAGTAGAATAGGGAACCACCTGTCATATGGAGGCACTTGAACCTGGCCTTCAGGAGGCAGAAGGTCCGCTCTATAATCCTCCTAGTTCGCCCATGGGCCTCATTGTAGCGTTCCTCTGCCCTTGTCCTAGGATTCCTCACTGGGGTCAGTAGCCATGACAGGTTGGGGTAACCAGAGTCACCTGCAAATGGCGAGGGACAACTGTTAGACACAAACTAACCTTTAGGGATATCCCCAGACAACTATTCCCACTGATTTGGTTCCAGGTGCTCACCTAATAGCCACACACGGTGCCTCTGGAGTTGCCCCATCACATAAGGGATGCTGCTATTCCCCAGGATGTAAGCGTCATGCACTTAGCCAGGGAATTTGGCATTCACATGGGAGATGTACTGGTCTGCCAAACACACCATCTGCACATTCATTGAATGATAACTCTTCCGGTTTCCTTACACCTGTCCACTCCTGCGGGGGGAACCAAGGCCACATGTGTCCCATCAATGGCACCTACGATGTTGGGGATATGTCCCAGGGCATAGAAGTCACCTTTCACTGTAGGCAAATCCTCCACCTGAGGGAAAACGATGTAGCTCCGCATGTGTTTCAGCAGGTCAGACAACACTCTGGACAACATGTTGGAAAACATAGGCTGGGACATCCCTGATGCTATGGCCACTGTTGTTTGAAATGACCCACTTGCAAGGAAATAGAGTACTGACAGCACCTGCACTTGATGGGGATTCCTGTGGGATGACGGATAGCTGACATCAGGTCTGGCTCCAACTGGGCACACAGTTCAAGGATTGTGGCACGATCCAGCCTGTAGGTGATGATTACATGTCTTTCCTCCATTGTCGACAGGTCCACCAGCGGTCTGTACACCGGAGGATGCCGCCATCTCCTCACATGTCCCAGCGGACGGTGCCTATGAAGGACAACAGCAAGCACAGAGTCAACCAACTCAGAGGTACGTACACACAGCTTACACAGAACACGATTCATAATCTGAAATTTGCATGTATGAGTGTTGAGGCAAGGCTTAGGTATGTGTGCCACAGTTAAAAATAAAGCCATGTGGGCCCCTGATATGGCGGCTGCCTGACCTGTAAAGTGGGACAATGGGATGTGAGGTAACTGTGCTGGCGTTGTACACTGTCGCGGTAGGCGGTCGAAGACCACGGCACAATTCTGCATTGGTTAACATTGGACCCTATAGGGCCCAGGAGCCAATGACGATGTACGCCGGCGGTGACGGTACTCTCCGCTGCAGACGTGGCCGCCATTTTCTATCTGTTCAATCACTCGATACCTGATCTTCGACAGGAGAGGACCTACACTGCAATTGCTGCTGTGACCTCAGTCTGGAATATACAATGGCTCGTGCGTCTGGGAAAAGGGCCCCTGCCTTCAGCACGGAGGAGTTGGAGAAACTCGTGGATGGGGTCCTCCCCCAGTACGTGCTACTCTACGGTCCTCCAGACAAACAGGTAAGTACACTGGGAGCATGCTGTATGGGCTATGCCTGTATGGAGTGGGGTGGATGAAAGATAGGGGGGGGGAGAATGAGGCGTGCATGAAACGACTGTGAGTGCATGTGCCACATGGCAAGGGTAGAGATGCGGGCCAATGACTGTGACGATGCAGTTGGTAATAACTTCTCTTTTTCCCCTGTACAATTCCTGTAGGTCAGCGCCCACCAGAAGAAGGATATTTGACGTGCCATCGCCAAGGACGTCCGGGCCCTGGGGGTCTATCACAGACGGAGCACCCACTGCCGTAAGAGATGGGAGGACACTCGCCACTGGAGCAAGAAGACGGCGGAGGTGCAGCTGGGGATGGCCTCCCAATGTGGGAGGGATGCTTGTCGCACCATGACCCCCCTGATGTTCAGGATCCTGGCGGTGGCGTACCCGAAGTTGGATGGGCCCTTGAGGGCATCACAGCAGCAAGGCGGTGAGTACACTCTCATACTGCTGATTCAGCGCACAGTGGAGGTGTCTGGATGGGGAGGTGGGCTGTGGGTTTCCCTAGGCCAGGGCGAGTGTGCTAGTTAGGTCCCCTTTTTCAGGCAGACCCTATGGCACCCCACCCCACCTGTGTACAGTGCCAACTACACCTAGTCAGGCTCCTGCGACATCCATGTGTGCAGATGTCGGCCATAGCCTTGTCGGCCATGTCCCAGGGATTGAATAGTGGACCCCAAGTGCGCGGCGTAGTGCAGGGGGCTTCTGTGTCTGTTGTGTGCGCCAACGGTAGCGGTAATGCATGCACTCAACATGTCTTTCTTCTGTCGTCCCCCCCTTTTTGTGGTCTCCCTGTTCTTGTGTGCATTAGCATCATCAGGCGGAGGAGCAGTGGCACCGGAGTAGGAGGGAGCTGCATCCCACATGGCCCTGGAGGGCGACACTATGGAGTCTGATTTTACAAGTGGGACGGAGGGCGAGGGGAGCTCCACGGCGGAGACAGGAGCTGACACCAGTGATACGGACTCGTCCTCTGATGGGAGCTCCCTTGTGGTGGCGGGCCCATCTGTGCCCCCGGCATCTACAGGTACAGCCGCCACCCCCCCTACCAGCACCGCCCTCCCAGCAGCCCCTCAGCCTTTGCCCAGTGCCCGGTCACCCAGGAGGGTGGACATCTCCTTCGCCCCAGGAACCTCAGGCCCTGCCCCAGTCACCCCTGCTGCCCTCAGTGAGGAGGCCATTGACCTCCTCAGGTCCCTCACTGTTGGGCAGTTTACCATTTTGAATGCCATCCAGGGTGTAGAGAGGCAGTTGCAACAAACAAATGCATTCCTGGAGAGCATTCATTCTGGTCAGGCAGCCCTTCAGCTTTTCAGACTCTGGCCTCAGCACTGATGGCAGCCATTGTCCCTGTCTCTAGCCTCCCCCTCCAATTTCCTCCACCCAGAACCAAACCCCTGTACCTCAGCCTACCCCAAGCACACCATCAGACCAGCATGCACACACCTCAACACACAAAGGAAGCTCAGGCAAACATAAGCACCACACATCCCTCAGGCACTCACGCAAGCATCACACACATGCAGACATAGCAACATCCACTGCTTCCACTCTGTCCCCCTCCTCCTCGTCTCCCTCCTCCCTCCCAGTCTTGTCTCCACTCACACCTGCATGCATTACATCTACAGCCACTACTTCCATCACCAGCACACCCACCACCACAACCCGCTCACGTGCAGTCACCACCCCCACTACCATTCACACATCCCCTGTGTCCTCTCCCAGTGCGTCTGTGACGCCACCTCCCAAGGTACACAAACGCAGGCACACACACCCACCCAACAGCCATCCACCTCACGACAGCCTCCAGCACATGCACCTTCACCCAAAGTCACCAAATGTACACCTCCTACAACCACAACTTCTTCCTCCACTCCCAAACCCCCTCCATCTACCCGTCCCAGTGTTCCCAAGAAACTTTTCCTGTCCACTCTTGACCTCTTTCCCTCACCTCCCCCACCCCGTCAGTCTCCTAGGGCCCGACTCCCCAGGTCCCAAAATAGCACCTCAGCCACGACATCGGCGGGATCAGTGCTGCCAGTAGTCACCGGATTCTGGAGTGCACCAAGGCAGCCAGTGTGGCAAGGAGCCACAGCACGGACAGTCCCCCACCTGTCAAGCATCAAAAGATGGCCAGTGCCCGGCGGGAGAGGGGGAAGACACCAGCCACCAAAGCCGCTCCCAGGGGTACAGGTGGGAGTGTGGAGTCAGCTGCGACACCTTCCAAGGTGGGGAAGGGGCACAAGTAACCCGGCAAGTCTGTGAAGATCAGCACAGCGGAGAAGACCGCCATCAGCCCCGCTGCCCAGGAGGTGACCGCCATCAGCCACGCTGCCCAGGAGGCGACCGCCATCAGTCCCGCTGCCCAGGAGGTGACCGCCATCAGCCCTGCTGCCCAGGAGGCGACCACCATCAGCCCCGCTGCCCAGGAGGCGAACGCCATCAGCCCCGCTGCCCAGGAGGCGGCCGCCAGGACCAACCCCGCTGGCCCAGACAGGACCGCCAGCAGCAGCCCGCAGGCCCAGACAGGACCGCCAGCAGCAGCCCCGCAGGCCCACACACGACCACCAGCCCCGCAGGCCCAGACAGGACCACCAGCAGCAGCCCCGCAGGCCCAGGAAGGACCGCCAGCAGCTGAGTCACTGCCAAGGAAACCGCCGCCACAAGCACCGCTGAACAGGACACCGCCGCCACAAGCACCGCTGAAAAGGACACTGCCGCCACAAGCACCGCTGCCAAGGACACCGCCACCACAAGCACGTCTGAACAGGACACCGCCGCCACAAGCACTGCTGCCAAGGACACCACCGCCACAAGCAACGCTGAACAGGACACTGCCGCAGCAAGCACCGCTGGCCCATGATCGCCAAGAGCACTGACGCTACTGAGTCCGCCACAAGCAGGATGAAGCACTCTGGGCACCAAGCCCCCTCCAGAACCAGTGGAGATTTACATCCACTACCTCAGTCCTTGGCAGGATGAAGCACTCTGGGCACAAAGCCCCCTCCAGAACCAGTGGAGAAAGGTATCCACTACTTCAGTCCTTGGCAGGATGAAGTATTCTGGGCACAAAGCCCCCTCCAGAACCAGTGGAGAAAGGCATCCACTACCTCAGTCCTTGGCAGGATGAAGTACTCTGGGCACAAGTCCCCCTCCAGAACCAGTGGAGACTGTTATCCACTTGAGAGACTGTGGCTTTGCACTCCCCAGGATTGAACAGTGGGCAAACCACCCACTGTAGAGACTTGTGAGACTGTGGCTTTGCACTCCCCAGGATTGAACAGTGGGCAAACCACCCACTGTAGAGACTTGGGAGACTGTGGCTTTGGACTCCCCAGGATAAGGCGGTGGGCAAACCACCCACTGTAGAGACTTGTGAGACTGTGGCTTTGCACTCCCCAGGATTGCACAGTGGGCATGGGGCCCCCTCGTGGATTTGGCGTCGTGCACTCAACTGGCTGAGGTTTCCCTTCCCCCCTTTCCCTTCCCCCTGAGGTGCCTGATTTATTTCTATCTGATGCCCCTGCAGTGTTCTCTCGGTCATGTTCGTGTACCTTGTGTGGGCCTCGACCTAGCAGTGTGGGCCCAGTGTTCCACAGACTTAAATGGAGCAATACCTGGACTTTTATTCTTGGTGTATATATTTGTTTATAGTGTATATATATTTTTGCGTACTGGATTTTAATAGATTACAACGGTTACACTCATTTCCTTTTGTCTTTGCATTCTTCCGGGGGGGTTGGGGGGTGTAACTGTAATGTATCAATATGTATTAGTGTGTGTGTTGACTTGGGTGAGGGTGGGGGTGTTGCGTGTGTATGTCCCTGTTTTTTCCCTCATTCCTCCCCTGTGTCGTAGGTGCAGTACTCACCGTGGTCTTCGCCGCCGGCGTTCGTGCTCCTGGTAGAGGACCAAGAAGATAAAGGCTGGAAAACTGTGAAGCTCTGGTTCCATGGTGTCCTGCTTACTCGTGGGGTGTGTAGAGGTGAGCGTTTTCCCTTCGAAGTCCAGTTTCTGCCGTGTTTTTGTTCGCAGTGAATCCGCCCCGGAAAAGGTGGCGGATTGGTAGGTTGTGATACTGTAGGCGGTACATTGTCTCCCGCCTGTCTGTTGGCGGTGACCGCCATGCTGTTTGTTTGTACCGCCGTGTCGGTCTGAGTGTTAAAGTGGCTGTCTTTGTTGGCGGTTTCCGCCACGGTCGTGATTCCATTTTAACCTTGAGTGTAAACTACTGCATTGCCCTTTATTTAAATGTCATGCAGTCCTCCATGAACAAACTTCAAACCATCCAAAGTGCAGCTGCTTGTCTGGTCTTTGGAGTACCTAAACATTGTTCAGTCTGGGAGGGCTTGAGGTCCCTACACTGGCTACCAGTTCGTAAGCAGGTGGTTTTTAAAGTCCTCTGCTTGTTTTACAAGGCTGTCCACTTGCACAGCCCATCATATTTCAGAAAGGCCTTTAATTTGTATATTCCTAAAAGACCCCTGAGATCTGTGTGTTGTTGAAAGGTGGTCATTCCCAAGTGTAGGAAAGCTAGGTGGGGAGAACAGACTGTCACGTGACATCCAAAAAGCTGTGACATTAACTTCTGGAACTTACCAGGAGCCCAAAGATGTATTTGATATTTCACAGACAGGTGAAAACCTGGTTAGTCTCTAATTAGCCTCCTTTGAGTTGGCATTGTGTATTGGTACTCCCTGCTTGGGTCTCCATCGTTCACACAGTCTCATTCAGCTGAGCGCTTAGATGCCTTCTGGTTATACATGCTGTAGAAATATTACAATTACAATATTCCAATTACAATAATGAGGAATCATCAATGTTATCCTATGGGAGGGATAGGACTCACAGTAGTGAAAAACAAATTTGGGAGTTTTTCACTACTAGGACAATTAAAACTTAAAAGCACATGTCCTATCTTTGAAATAAAGAGCACAATGCCCTATGATCTACCTAGGGACTACCTTAGGGGTGACATATATGTAATAAAAGGGGAGTTTAAGGCTTGGCAAGGGGGTTTGAAATGTTGAGCTGACATGGCAGTGGGACACTGCCTTCAGACTGCAATGGCAGGCCTGGGACATGTTTTAGAGTGCTACTTGAGTGGGTGTCACTATAAGTGCTGCAGGCCCACGGTAGCATTTATACGTAATTATATGTAGAAGGTATACCACTCTACAAGGGACTTACATGTAAATTAAATAGGCCAATGAATTATATACTAAACAAACCATGTTTAAGAGAGTGAGCATAAGCATATTTGCACTGGTTAGAAGGTGGTAAAGTGCTAAGGCCAGCAAGCAAAAATATAGCAAACGGTAGGAGGAGGAAGGCAAACAGTTTGGGGGTAACCGTGTAGAGAGGGCCATTTCCACCATGACCCCCCTCCAGCCTAAACCCAGGATAAACTAATCAATACCTTGATGCGCTTCCCTGCTTAGGCAATAGAATGTTGACACTGACCCTCTGCTACAGGGGCATTTGTCAGTTCTATGCCTCTCTGAATTCAGTTGGACCCCTCTATCTACAGTCTCCTGAGCCATAGAACTGACCAATGGGAAACCCTTCTACTTACCTGTGGACTCCATCTGAGTAGCACATAACCTTAAGTTGCTCACAAATGCATCCCAGTAGGCACACAGTACCATCATGATCAACAAAGTGATATGGACCATTCCACTCCCTGGATCAGACTTCTGTCCCCAACCCAAGGAAAACTCTGTCCACAAGGACTCCAACCAACAGAGGACACTGACAGCCGTCAGTGTGGAGAACCAGACCCCAGCCCTCCCTGAGGTTTCTGTCCTCTGTGGTTTCACAGAGTAGGGGGGCAGTAGCCCTAAGTGACTTGCACGCTTTTTCAACTCTACCTCCCACTAGTTCAGGGGTTGTCACCTGAGACTAGTCACTCAGCTCAGGATCTGTACCCTGATGCTGAACAGTAGTCAGGGGTGAGCCATTCCTCCCTTTGCCCCTCCATCTGGGTCTCTGTCCCCTACACTGTGGAGTGGCACCTCCAGAACACTGAACTAGCAGGGCACCTTTGGTAGCCAACTCATCCAGTTCTCCTGACACTGTTAAACTCCCATCGGGGGATGGTCCCTTGGTACAGACCAGATCCCCTTTCTGGCCCTCCCTCTGGGAGGAGCCAAAGCACTAGAGTTGGAAATGGGGCACCCTGAGTTTCGGCCCACCATACCCTCCCTTCCTACCCTTTGAAGGGACATGGGACCCCTTTGCCTCACACTATACTGGGACATGTCTAGGTCACTGCCTAGCACCCCCCTCTGTGACTCACTGTGATGGAAGGAACATGAGACACCCTCCTTTTAATCACTCCCAAATGCCTTCCCGGAAACTCTGGTAGTTACCCAGAGATCTGCCTCCTTTGCAAGCTCCCTGGGGTCAGTGAGTTTGCAGTCAACCAGGTGTTGGCAAAGCTCTAGAAAACAGTGACTGAACATGTGATGTCAAATTGTACAGTCCCTCCGAAGTGTTTACCTTGCTACCTTTCACCCAACCGTCCAGTTCCTTGGAAAAATAGTCCAAAAATCCCCCCAGAACTGGTGAGACAGTTTTCTACTGCCCCTGAACCTCAACCTGTACTCTTCTGGGGTGAATCCATATTTCTTGTGGATCTCCTTCATGGTGGAATATCTCAGCCCGTCCCCCTTTTCTAGTGCAACCTTGATACTTACCAGAGAGATACCCAGCCAAAAAAGGAGACTTCTTAGACTTTTCAAGGGATAAGGTAGGACTTTAACTGAACTGCTGCTGTGCATGGAGTGAGGAAGAAGCTGCTGCCTGATAGAACGGAGCAAGGGAGCCGCTGATGGTGTTTGGTGTCCGGCGTGCTGCATGTGGTGTGGGGGCTGTCCTCCTGATACCTGGCCTGACATCTAGCCTGACCCAGCCTGACACTCAATCTTAGGGCTGAGAGCCAGCGGAGGCTGCAATGTGTTCAGACGAGAACCATGGCCAGCGCATCTGGCCAGCCCATCAGCTGCCCCAGAGCCGCTCCAGAGCCTTGGCAGAATGGGACTGAAGTTCAGTATTGAGCACCAAGTTTCTGGAGATGCAGGGGCCGTGCTACGCTGCACTGCTACTGAATGTTACTGAACACGGTCTGCAAACAGCTGGCAGCAGACTGCCGACTCAGCATCCCTACCTGCTCTGGCACCTTCCCCAGAACCCCCGGTCTCGTACTTCCAGTAGTGGTGACAATGAGGACCCCAGACTTCTGTGCTACCTGATGCTCCTTAAGGCGCCTGCTACATCTCCTGGAGACTGGAGACAGGAGGCAGGCACACCAGAAGACAACAAATAAGGCAAATTACAATCTTTGCCCAGCAAACTGAGGGGGCCGAGCAGGCTGACACTGTAACCCTGCGATCCAGTAATCATGTAATTCAGTAATCCTGGTCCTGGACAATGAGCGCAAGCAAGGAAGCAAGGATCAGGCAAGGACTGTAGACTAAGGCCCTAGGACAGGCCCTGGTCAAGCCGACTTGGCAATTGTGAGAGCCCCGCATTAGATGCTGTGTTGTCAAGGGGTGGACTATCTTTGCGGAGGTGGCCTGCCCAGGTCCAGTCCACTGGAGGTCGACTTTAGTCACTTTATCCACTGCGCAGCTTAAACAGTACGGGGGCAGGAATAATTAGACATCACATTTGGCAAATCCCCCAAATAATCCCAAGAAAATTCCAAGTGCATCCCGAGCAGAGTAGAGGGGAACCAGCGCCAGAAGACACAGCACTGCAAAAGCACTACACAACTCGTACTTTGGCACTACCCAGTGAAGCTGCATCAAAAGAAAAAAAAACTCCTAAAAGTTACTGCTATAAAGAGGACAAACGCTACCACCATTTGGTTGACATCACACTTAGCAGGTCTGCACGCCCACCAGCGCTTGCTCATGGATGTCTGCAACAACATCTCGGCCTACCTCTGGTGGCCATTTGCAGGTCAGACTAACGCAAAGGACACCCAAAGACTTGGATAACAGTGTGTATAACAGCCTGGATATTTGAGCAAGAAAGCTAACAATTGCATCAAAGATATCTCTAGCAGAATGGAGGCTATTCCAAAGACTGTCTTTCCACCAGCGACTCAGCACAATGGTGAGAAAGAGAGAGCCCCACGCTAATATGCATATCATCAGCGCCACTGAATGCCCAAGTCTTAAATGCCCCAAACTGCTTGAAGTTTAAGTGCTGTAAGCATCGCAAGTGCTCTGAAGGTGGTATGCAAGGCTCATGGGCAACCCAATGGTGCCATCCACACAGCTGAGGACAGTCTGGCACTGCCACCTGCAACTGCGCATGGCAGCCATACCTGAAAGAGTTGCAAAATAACAAATGCCGCATCAGCATTCATATTGGACTTTTTCAGGAAAAAACAAACTCACCCCATCTTCCTGATCCAGTACCGCCACAAGCCCTTGCAGGTTCCACAGTCATCTCAAGCACTTTGAAGGCCACAAAATCATTACTTCCAACGTTCCCTGAGCAAAAATATGATGGTGACATACAGCAGGTGGACAACACCATATTTGAAACATCATCAGAAAGCTCCGCAAACAGTATGATAGCAGAGCTTGACTCTGTACCAAATGCAGAGGGATGGAAACCAAAGGGCGTGGGTATCACCAGCATAACTGACTCACCTAGTTCTTTCTCTTCTCACACTGATTTCCAGTCGCATGAGCAATGAGCACACCTTGCTGCCGTAATTACTTCAATTGCTTCAATTGCCTTAGTCACTCAGTTTTACTTCCCTGAAGAACAAGGGTGACCAAGTGGGCCCTGAAGTGCTCACTCAGGCCAAATATACTGTTCTTACCGCAGCAAGGCTGACTCTAGTGACATAAACAGTGTAGACCTTTTGCAGGAACATGCCCAACTGAACTAGGACTCAGAACCCACATGGGCTGCTCAAGTGACCAACACAGAACAGCCTTGCCCGTCCCCCAGACTGACTGCAATCAGAGCAACTAATTGGCTTTGATAAATGCCCTTTTCTGGCAAACAGATAAGTTAGAGTTGCAACTGGACCTTATACAAGCCTTAGCTACAATCATTACTAAAATGGAGGTCAAACTCACTGCTCTGGAACAAAGAGGGCACAGCGCCAGCATAGCTAGCAAAGACAAATCCACATTCGCTTGCCATCCAATTGTCGATAAGCTATCTACCTTTTTGAAAGTAATGACCTCAGTGCTCTCGGAATTGAAACTAGCTCTCCATTTTCCAGTTAAATCCAGGCAGCAATTACTTGAAACCGTACTACCAAACACAGCAAATCTGCTCCCAGAGTCCACAGCCAATGCCACAAATACCTGAGGAGATACGGCATACATAAAGATAATCATGTGGCCCTCGAGATCGCCCCCCCACAACAGGATACAATAACTAATCTTTCGGTTGGACGCCCATATTGAAGTCCATATTTTCATTCAACAAGCCCCTACAGAACCCAAATTTAGAGGCACAGACCAACTCCAGCTGCAGTACTAAAGGCAACATAGATCATGTGGAGACTCAGTAGTCAAGGGCACTATCAGAGAGAGTCAAAAAGAGATTAAAAAAAGGCGAGAAAACAATGCAGCAAAAGAACAATTGCAAATCCAGCGCCGTAAGGAACAAAGGTCGTCAGACCACAATCTAACTAATGTATATCCCATCTTCAAGGATAGGAAGGCAGGCAAGAAGGACTCAGGAGGCCAGAAAGCACCTCAATCTGCAGAATCCCAGTCTTCAGAGAGTACTGAAATGGACCAGGGGATAGGCCTGACCAGTGCACAAAACATTGCCACCATATCCCTAAAGCTCAGTACGTCTCTGGAGTCTATGCAATCAGTACATCATAACTTAGTAACATCCCCACCGCCGCACAAACATCCTGAGATCTTGTGGTCAGTATCTCCTAGGCCAAGCAGCTATCCAGCAATGCTGCCGGTGACCAAATCACAAAAACTGGTAGAAATATCAAACACAAGAGAACACCATAGAGTAGATAGGGCCATCTTTGATCAACCAAACGTTGCTCACATAAGTAACGATCACTTGCCTAGCGAACCTCAATGCGACCCAACAGCTACTAAGCTGGTGCTTACACCACAATATCAAACAGAAGGTAGCCATGACATCTTGAATTATTCCAACTCACTTCATCTCTGTAAGATATTCCAAAAGCCACTTATTATAAAATCAGAAGCAATCTTGAGTGTAGCATTTAAAGCATTCCCAGAGCACAACAAAAGTAGAGAGTCAACAATACTGACATTAAAAACCTCCACACTGGCACTGGCTAAACAAATCTTTGCTAGTAAGCCGATTCTTGAGGAATGGGGCATTGAGATTTCAAAAATAAGTGAACCATTAAACCCTCAAGCTCGTACTCATCCTCAGGGGGGCAGGGTGCTCGGGTGCTCTCAATTAAATCTCTCTCACAGTAAAATGCATATATCTCGAACTTATTCAAGTGTCAGGGGCCCAATCAGGAGTGTTGCTTTTAGAATATACTGAGGCAAATTGCAGAACAGACTAGGCATGCATATCATCCACTTTATTCATCAATTTGCCGAATTGCTCCTAGCATTAGCAATTGAGCACCAGAAAGAAAACCACATCTAAGAATATTGTCATGGAAAATGGCTGGGCTGTCTAGGCTTCCTAAAGCTCCTTCAGTCAACCAGCTTGTAATGGATGCAGACTTACTATGCTTTCAAGAAACATGGTCAACAAGGCCCCTGATATTTCCTAGTTTTCACAAAGTAGATCAACTAGCAGAAAAAAGAAACATTTTTGGGAGACCTTCGGGTGGCCCCTCGATATTAACATTGGTCTGAATCTGAAAGAAAACAAATCGCGGCCTCAGACGAAATGATGCAACTGACTGAGTTGGAAGGCATAAACACAAGAGACCTTTGAACAAATACTCTATTAATCAATCTCTATTTTAACTCCCTTGGCACCAAAAGAGCAAACAGGATAAACCAAACTCTAGATGCAGTGCTTTGTGATCATGTTAACTACAACACCATAATCTGTGGTGACTTTAGTCTTTGGCACTTGGGGGCAACGGAGGATGACCACTCTTCAGCCTGTGCGACAACTAGACTGCTTCAATGCTTGTTTAATAAACACAGCCTCAAGTTTATCCAGCACACACTTGAAAAAACACCTCGGATGAAATTATCAAGTGTCAACAAAAACCTACACTTAATATAGCAAATAAAATGGGAGACCATTTCTTGGCAAAAGCTGAAAACATAGAAATCTTCCAGGGGCTCCCCCATAAAGTCTCAGACGGGCAAAGGTTTGCAGAGCAACTGGGCATCAATTACCAACAACATTCATCAGCGCATTGGCCCTGCTTTAACCCCTCAGAGGCCTCCAGGCAGGCGTCTTCAAGCGTGTCCCATAACGGAGAACAAGCAGAGCATCCGCAGGTTGCAGAAATTGTGCCAAAAAACAAGAAACTCTTAACATAAATCAAAGCTCCTATTAAAGGTGCATGCCCTAAATGAACATCATAAGCAACTGGTCTGGTCCTTAAAACGTAATCAGGCAGATAAAGAGTGGCCACATAAATATTAACTGTTGGGTAAACACAGCTAGACCGACTTATGGAGGTACCTCAAAAATAAAATGTGTCAAGAATCCCCCAGAATGAATGCAATCGATGACGAAAGTTGGATATACCATGTAAACAAGTTATATGTAGCTTATTGCACCATCAGAGCTCGTCCCTGGAGTATACCTTGCACTCAAGACAACACCTTGAAACAAGAGCTAGTACACACTGCCATCGAAGTTGCACAAATCTTGCGTAGTATCAGGGCAACAGATGCTCCAGGCCTCAAAGGCATTCCTGCACAAGTCTTTAAGGACGACATTGAGTTGTGGTCAACAATACTCTCATCATTGTACCACACATGCTTAGTGACTTGGGAGGTACTGAATAGCTGGAGAGGCTCCATTCTACATCCAATATTTAAGAAAGGGAACAGGCAGAACCCAGCCAAAATACCGCCTTATGGGAGGTGGGGCCAACCAACATGGCCAATCGAACGTGAGCTCCGTCGGCTCCGTCTAATTTCCCCTAGGCCCGATGCAGTGAGGCAGTGGGGAGGCGTTGACGGGTCTCCCCCGAGTCGGGAATCGTCCGCAAATCCCCGGGAGAGGCAAAACCCGGCGAGATTGCCGGTGGAGAGGGGGGCGACGCCCGGCAGGACCCCGCGAGCTGGCCCCGTGATGAGACGCGGCCTTACGGCCCCACGCTGGACGAGCCGGAGCCGGCTGAAGCCGGAGAGGGGCCGCTGCCCCGAGATGGAGGACTGATGGCGCGAGACACGGGGACGGGGGAGAGCTACACCCCAACACCAGAGACGCAGATGAGAGGCGGTTGGCCGCGCGGAAAGGACCACACCCAGCCGCGATAAGGGTGAGGTGAGCATGGGGAAGGCATCTCCTTCTACATGCGGAGGGGCGCGGCCGGGGGAGGCCCAGTTTGGGATAAGCGGCTGGAACATGCGGAGGCCCCCCATCCGCTAGAAGATATAAAGCGGCAGCAGGAAGGTTCCCCCCCGATGGGTGACCGTAACTAACACGTGAAATATTCTCCTGGCTGGGATGGCGAAGCTGTGCATTTTGGGGTCAGAGGAGAACTATTGGAGGCCATTTTGAGAGGCACTGAGTGGTAAAGCCTCCTCTACAGGAGACTCAGAGAAAGTAGAGTTTGCAGAGGCGAGTGCGGGCCCCGCCTGGCAGGTCATTGTCACTGGGGACCAAGCCCACAACGGAGGGAGAGAGCCCACTGAGGAGAGAAGACATAGCTTTGAGACAAGGGAGAGGGGGACATCCCTGCCCCCCACCCCCCAGAGGTGTGGCGCGACGGAAGGGCGAGGACCCAGAGGGGGCCCCTGCACTGAAGGAGAGTAAAGCTGAGAAGAGGGTGAGACCTCAATGTTAACACCGGGGCCGGGCCCTTAACAGTTTCATATACCATGACGCAAAATCCAGGCCAATCGGGTCTCCAGCTATTTCACGCTGGCTAGAGTGGAGAGTTCTGACCAGACACAGGGTGAGGAGATGGCGCTTACAAAGGAGGACCTCTTGTCTTCTCTCCGTGCCTTTAAAACCGAGTTGCGTGAAGAGCTCACAATAGATATCAGAGCGACACTAGAGGCCTTCCAGACAGATGTCAATGGGAAGCTAGCCACCCTCCAAACAGATGTGGATTCAGTGGGGGCCCGCACACTGGACTTGGAAACACACATACATATCTTACAGCAGAAAGTGGCCCCGGTGGAGACTGATCTCGCAAATGTAAAATCGCAACTACACCTCATCACAATGAAGTGCGAGGACTTGGAAAATTGCACACGCTGAGATAACATACGGGTGAGAGGCCTGGAGGAGGGAGCAGAGGGGCCTGACCTAGAGGCCTTTGTGGTGGGGCTGTTTTCCTCACTACTGGGAGAAGATCAAGCGGAGGTACAAGTGGAACGAGTGCACCGAGTGGGCAGCAAAGTCCTGGGCGACGGGAGGAGACCGAGAGATGTTCTGGCTAAATTAAGCTCATTTAAAGTGAAGGAACGGATACTTCTAAGGGCGAAACACCAGGACCCCGTCTCCTTCCAGGGTGCGCAAGGCTCACTCTTCCAGGATATAGCGCCAGCAACTCTAGCTCGACGTCAACAGTTCCGACCAGTGACGGAGGCGCTGAGAGAAAAGAAGATAAAATATCGATGGACCTTCCCCTTTGGCGTAGCATTTGAACTCCATAATAAAGCGTGCCATTTCTCAACGGTGGATGCGGCAGCTGCTGCACTGGGTCTAGAGACTAGAGGAGAGAGGGGTGTACCGACTTTGAGGCAGGAGGGGGGCAGGGAGGAGATGCCCCTTGCGTTTCAGCGGACCAATGGAAACAACAGAGGAGAGGTAGAAAGACCCCTAGAAAATGAAGCCGTGCAGTAAGCCGGTACCGACTCAGACGGGGGCGGCCCTGGTGGGGGGCCCCTGGGAGTTCTATGGAGATGGGGGAGGCGCCCCCCCCTCGTCAGGAGGAGGTGGAGCTGGTCTGCTCGCTCCGGATCCTGGTGTCGCTTGCTACTTGAGCATACTTTATCGCTGCTAATCACCAGGGGTCCGGGGTCCGGGGCCCCCGCCTTTACGATGCCCGTTGATGTGATTGGGCCTGGGGGGAGAGATGAGACGGAACTGGATCCTGTCCATGACATGAAGACTGTAAGACACTTGGCGGTTGTGTGCTGCCATGATAATGTCTGTATTTCTTTTAGGAAATGTTTTTTCAAGTTGTTAAATGTTTACCATCCGTGTCACTGTGCAAGGAGTCAGGGAAAAGTGTCACAGCTGATGGAGTATTCCTGGAGAGGGAGGGTGAGAAACACAATGAGGGGCATTGAAGATTTTACTGGGGGTCTGGGTGAGAACATTGATGCTACACAGAGATAATGCTGGAACTACTGACATGGAACGTGAGGGGCCTCAACTCCCCCAATAAACGGTCTCAATTGAAAAAATACCTTGAGGAGCATAGGTATGACATAGTGGCCCTACAAGAAACACATTTGAAGAGGGGGGAGGGACACCGTCTCCATCGCAAACACTATACTCAAATTGCCCTAGCATCAGCTCCCACAAAACACTGTGGGGTGGCGTTACTATTTAGCAGATCAGTCCACTTTAAGGAAACAGGGTCCAAGAAAGATAAGGAGGAACGATTTCTGATGTTGAAAGGCAGCCTGGACGGGAAACTTTGTATGATAGCTACTGTCTATACTCCTAACAGTGTTCAAACCCAATATCTGTTACAATTCCTGAGCAAACTAGAGGGCTTTGCGGAGGGCGAAGTTGTCCTGATGGGGGACTTCAACCTGGTGTGGGACTCAACATTAGACACAACGCACCCACAGAGATCACAAACAAGTGCCTTTGCCAAATCAGTGAAAGCCTCCTTTCGCCGTTTGGTGGTGTTTGACTCCTGGAGGGCCCTGAAGCCTCTGGAGAGGGATTGCACCTTCTTCTCACACACTCATCGCTCATACTCAAGGATTGACTATGGGGGTCATTCTGACCCTGGCGGTAAATACCGCCATGGCGGAGGTTGGCGGTAGCACTGCCAACAGGCTGGCGGTGCTCCGCCGGGCATTCTGACCGCGGCGGTACAGCCGCGGCCAGAAGCGGAAAGCCGGCGGTGTACCGCCGACTTTCCGCTGGCCATGGGAATCCGCCATGGCGGCGCAGCTTGCTGCGCCGCCATGGGGATTCTGACACCCCATACCGCCATCCTGTTCCTGGCGGTTCGCCCGCCAGGAACAGGATGGCGGTATGGGGTGTCATGGGGCCCCGTAAGAGGGCCCCACAAAGAATTTCAGTGTCTGCTTTGCAGACACTGAAATTCGCGACGGGTGCAGCTGCACCCGTCGCACCTTCCCACTCCGCCGGCTCCATTCTGAGCCGGCTTCCTCGTGGGAAGGGTGTTTCCCGCTGGGCTGGCGGGCGGACTTTCGGCAGTCGTCCGCCAGCCCAGTGGGAAACCCAGAATGACCGCCGCGGTCTTTTGACCGCGGTACGGTCTTCTGGCGGTTCCCGCTTGGCGGGCGGCTACCGCCGGCCGCCAAGCTTAGAATCAGGGCCTATGTATTTTTGAGCAACCCACTGAGACAGATCCTTACGACGGTAACTATTAATCCAATTGTCATCTCAGACCACGCTCCGGTGGTGGTAGGTTTAAATTGGTCACTAGCACGCAAACCATCCAAGCGCTGGTACTTTCCAGGGGTGATTACCCAGGACGCAACATCCTGCAAAGATTTGCGATCAGCGATTAGGGAATATTTCCAACATAATGGGTCGGGTGATACTAACCCCCATATCCTCTGGGATGCCTTTAAAGCGGTTATAAGAGGTAAATGCATTGATCGCGCTCACCGCTGCCATGCACAGATTAAATATTAAAGACCAACTCCTTTTGGAAAGCGAACTTAGGGTGGCCGAACGCGAACATAAATCATCCCCGTCGTGGCAAGCTCAAAGGAAGGTGCCGACCCTCAAGGGTAAACTACAGGCTATCTATATGAATAGGGCAGAGATGACCTTGTTGAGATTGCGGAAAGCCCACTACAACAAGGGCAATAAAATAGCTAGACAGTTGGGAGTCCAACAGGCCCGTGACTACATTGAGCAGGTCAAAGACGAGCATGGGGAACACTTCACTGAAGAGCGAAAGGTGAGGGCATTTAGACAATTCTATGAGCGTCTTTATCAATCGGAACACCCACCCACCCACGCCCAAGAGTCCGTTTGACAGGGTTGAGTGGTCCTTTCTAGTAGCAACCATGAGACAGTTTGGATTTGGGGAACAATTTATTTCCATGGTGATGAGCAACTATGCCTGCCCTAGATCCCGTGTGTTGGTCAATGGGGTAACTTCTGAATTCTTCAATCTATCTCGAGGCACGAGGCAGGGATGCCCTCTTTCCACTCTGCTCTTTGCGCTCAGTGTTGAGCCCTTGGCGGTACGGGTGAGGGGGTGCACGGAGTTCCCAGGCATTACATTTGGTGCAGACTCCCATAAAATTTCCCTATTCGTGGACGATATTTTATTATTTGTCACTGAGCCCCGTACATCCCTCTCAGCCATAAAAGAAGAATTGACTCGGTTTGAACAAGTTGCGGGGTTCAAGGTAAACACGGGGAAATCCTATCTCCTAAACCTGACACTGCCCGAGGGTGTGATGACCCAGATAGCCTCCCTGACCATATTTACTTGGGCTAAGAAATATATTACCTACTTAGGCATTCGGATTGTTCCCCAGGTGGCTGGGTTGTTTAGAGCAAACTACCCCCCTTTGATGAGGTCTCTACGAGAGGACTTCAAGAGGTGGTCCCTGTTATGGATATCCTGGCTAGGACGCATCAATAGTATTAAAATGACGGTGCTCCCCCGATTACTATACCTCTTTCAGAGCCTCCCCGTTGAGATCCCGCCTGATTTCTTTGCGGAGATTCAAACGCTTTTCCCGAAATTTATTTGGCAGGGTACTAGAGCTAGGGTTTCATACAGGGTACTGACGCGCCCCAGAGAGAGGGGAGGGTTGGCGCTCCCAGATCTCCTGCTATATTATAGAGCAGCAAAATTGCGCGTCCTAGCTGAGTGGTCCCTCCGAGAGTCAGATAAGATTTGGCTGCACATGGACAGAGCAGTGACAGGCAAGACCTTGTGGGATATTCCATGGAAGCCCAAGGGGGCACGACCACCAAACGCATACCTGAGCACACCCACCGCCACCACCCTCAGAATGTGGGACAAAGTTACTAAAATCTATGGGCTTACGTCCTTCCCCTCACCACACACCCCTATTCACCTTAACAAAGCATTCCCACCAGGGGAACTTCCTGGACCATTTGATCGATGGAGAGAAGGGGGCTGCTTATGCATTGCAGATCTATACCATGGAAACCAACTTAGGACCTTCAATAATTGCTGTAGGGACTTCCAACTCCGACAATCCGAACATTACCATTATACACAGTTAGTGCATTGGGTCACACAGGCACATACAAAGGAAGCAGCTACAAGGGATCTTCTACCAGTGGAGAGATTTGTGCAAAGGGGAGGAGCGACAAAAGGCAGTATCTCTATGCTATACTCTATATTAGCTACAGCACAAACAGCACCGACCCCTCGACACATCCCCTTTTGGGAGAAAACCTTAGGTGTCTCGTGGAGGAGGAGCAATGGTGCTATCTTTATCACGATATACACAAGCACAACCGCTCCATGGCAGCTAGAGAGTCTCACTATAAACCACTCTATAATTGGTACCTGTATCCTGAGCAAGAAGCTTTATCCCCAGGTGTCAGATAGATGTTTGAGGGGCTGTGGCATGTTGGGAGACTTTAAACACATATGGTGGGACTGCCCATCGATCCGCCTCTATTGGAATGAAATTCTCTCTCATTTGAAAGAGATGCTGGGATATCCCATTCCGATCAAGATGGAACATGCCCTCCTGGGCCTTCGAGCCCAAGAACTACAGCATCAAACATACGGGGACCGGGCTATCATGTGGCTGGCTTTAGGGGCGGCAAAGACAACTCTAGCTTCTTTCGGGAAAAAAGCAGCCCCATCGCCTACAACTCTATGGCTCACGCGATTATGGAAAAGCCTTGCCATGGAGCATCTGGTTGATAAAGGGGAGGGTACACGCAGAAGGTTTGATTATGTATGGGATCCCCTGGTCAGGTTCCTTTCCAGGGGACTTGCCCTCAAGACTTGTAGCCCTAAACTAAGGCCCTTGCACCTCTTCCATATATATAAACCGGAGCCTGAGACGGGGGGGATACTAGAGAGGACCCCACATCGGCCCAGAGATTGGGACACGCAACCACCGACTTCTCTTAGCTACTCTTGATTTGACCAGAGACGGATGGTTTGTTATATGTTAACTTGTTTAATGTCGATTTGTTTACACTGTTTCACTTATGGTACGAGCTGGCTATACTTACAACCTTGCATGATGATAAATGTCCCTTAAAGTAGAGTATTCTCAGTGCACAATGTAACACTTACTCCAGCTGAGGACAAAAGACAAAGGAAACGGAGTTGTATGGAATAGTCTATGATGCTTCTTGATTAAGTATGCTTGTACTGTATCATAAAATGTCAATAAAAGGAAGATTACAAAATACCGCCTTATTGTTCTTCTTGACATTGAAGCTAAGGCAAATGCATCTGTCCTCCTAAAAGAGCTGGAGAATTGGGTGGAAGCTAATGAGATAGTACTGCTCTTTCAAAGAGGCTTTAGGGTGAACCCTTCGACTATGGACAATATAGTGGCTCTCTCCTAGTTAATACACCAAGCCTCCAACCAGAAGACACCCCCCTGTATGTGCTTGTTTCGTTGGCTATTCCACCACATTTGATTTGGTGGATAGAAATCACTTATGGAGGAAGCTACAGGGTTGGGGCATCCCAAACAACTGCTCTAGCAATAGTTTCACTCTACACTTCAATCTGGGTGAGGATGTAGTTGTCACAAACTGTCGTAACCAGGAAAATTCCTACAGACAATGGCTTAAAACAAGGCTGTGTCCTTGGTCCACTGCTATTTAACTTGTATATAGTGGACGTGTCCCTGGCCTTAAAAAACACAGCAACTAAATTCTTCCAAAAATCGTAAAGATTAAAGTCACGTTGCTATAATATGCAGATGACATCTGTTTGCTGGATCATTTGAGAACTGGGCTTCAAAATGCACTAATTGTCCTCCATCATTACAAGACAAACAAAATGAAGGCAAACATATTGAAAACCAAAGTATTAAGGTGGACGCCTAAGAAACTGAATTAGTATCGGAGCATGGGCCCACAAACAATTAATGGGATCAAATCGTATAACTACCTAGGAGAAGTGGGACAATATGGGTGCTTTTTTAAAATACTACTATAGATATCAAGGCTCCACCCAATACATTAAAATCAGCTCTCTGTCCTATATTTGACTCAAAGACAAGCCCCTGGACCCTCTATTTAAATAAAGCACTTGGAACCCTCCAAATAGACCAGACAGAATTAAATAAATTGCTGCTCTCACATACTGCACTTAAAACTCTGTTGAAAAAGCAACTAAAAACACTGTCAATGTCAAGTAACTTGGCAAAATTGAACAGCGCACTGGTGATAACGCGTCCAGCCCTTATAAATTACCTGTACCTGGACACGTTGGAGGTCGGTGAATCTTTTAACCGAGTCGGGCTCTCCTCATCCTCAATAGTCGAGTCACTCAGATCAATAATCAATAACTGTTGTAATCGGTAGTCAGTACTCAATTAATAGATCAATATAACACATCAGAAATCAATAACAGTTGGTATTTCGGCGCACCATGACCTTTCAGTCATGAATAACCACACCAGTTTATTAGAAGTTAGTGAATTTATTTCCCTATATTAACAAAGCTAGCACGATATATATATGTCTCAAAACCAATTGATATATGTATATGAACATTACTAGCTGTCCATAACGGCGGAAGAAACGCAATCTACGCAAAATCTGAATGATGATACACTCTATTATAGCAATGCAAATCACCAATGTGACTAACTGTATTTGACTAATTGCATACATTCGGTCAGCATAACAAGATTTCAATTCTTCATGATACATTGAATGAATACCTCGACTAACCTTTAATTAGCATTGGCATGTGGGACTTCATGCAAAACGAATTTAGTCAACACAAATTTGGAAAACTTCTAGCTAGGACCCTATCAAAATAGCAGTTGGTACCTAAAAGGAAAAACACAATGCATAATACATTTATCCTTTAATATTTACCAAATACAATCAGCATTCAAGAAAAGTCTTTGTCCTTCAGGTACCGGTTGATCAGCATGGGGCAAATTTCAAAGGGGCAAAGTTAAGGGCAAGTTTCCTTGCAGCGGCAAGGAGAATGGGGCAAAGTTACTGCATGGGCAAGACGGGGGCAAATCAAAGTTAAAGTCTCTAGGGTGAGAATTCTTAAAGTCTCTTTCTCTCAGATAGAGAAAAGGGCATCAGGGTGTCGTCCAAAATGGAGTCTGGCATCAGGCTTCAAACTGGCATCGAGGAAAATGGCTGACTTCTCTTTGTCCGGTGGGTTTAAGTAAGAAATATTCAAAATTCTGTAGGGTCTTCCATTGGAGGGTTCATAGGTTGGCTTCAAATTGTCCAATCAAAAATTGTCTTTTACTAGCGCCCATTTATGCATACACTGTCCTTGGAGCCTTGGAACACAAATTGTATCATGGTTTGCCAATTATTTTACTATCTGTACCTTCATTGTCCGCACCTGCAGAGACTGACCTTGTATCATAGGGGATGTAACCGGCCTAGCACGAAACCTTGGAGATAAGTGTACCAGCCAGTTTCTACTGGAAAAATACAACTTCAAGCAAGAATATATGTTTCATTAGTTAAAAAAAAAAAAAATCACGCAGTTAGAATTTGAAACCAAACAACTAGGCCAAAGCCTGTACTAAATTTAAGCTAAGAAAAACAGTTTTCAAACAAGAAATCATGGCATACATTTGCGATTATGACGGATTACTACATTTTTAATACTTCATGATTAATAAAGCTCGTTTAGAATGATGGCGAACTACCCCGAGGGCACATTTTCCCCCATACATTATTTCTTTTACTAACATCGCTTTATATTATATGTATTAATTACGCGGTGTACATGGATATATGTCGGACCTTCTTTTTCTGCGTTATCAATCCCTCCTCTGATGACTAATTATGTCATCACATCAAATCTACCCACAAATTTTATTCCATTAAAATTCTGTATAGTAATTTGGCACTTCAGTCAATTCCCTTTTTCTTTTAGTCCCTTTTGACTTCTCCCTATATATTTCCACCATTTTGTTCTCTATTTTCTCTTCTCTTTTTCTTTTGTTCCTTGCTTTTAACATTTTGAAAGCTTTCCATGTTCCCCAAGAGCCTAATAAACAAATTAATATTATCAATATTCCCTTTACTATTTTTAGTAACAATCCGTTCCAAACGTGAGCCAATTTTCCACGGAAGCAAATCCCTTTCCAACTTTCTCCCAAACTCCGGGTTCTTTCAATTCCTTTAAATCTACACTTTCTTTAGTTAAATTTGTAAGCATCGTTCTAATTTTTCCACTGTTGTCTGGTATATATGTACAACAGTGACGCGTGCCAAGCATTTTGCAAACGCCGCCATCCTTTGCTAAAAGAATGTCTAAGGCAAGCCGATTTTGAAGAGTCATAGCTCTTTCTGCAGCAAGCTCAGCATACATCAGGATTATAGCTCCTGAAAACTTTGTCAGCATGTTATCCACAATAGTAGACAACTTTCGTATTTTGATTGAATTCAATATGACTCCTACTGAAGGAATCAATGCTCCAAATATATCTCCTACCACACCAGAAGCTGTCTCCCTTTTCTGAACACGATGTGATTCAGACAGCCTTGGAAATTTCTTTAAGTCGTCTAGTTGGTAAACCTTTGGGAACACTATTCCCAAATAACACCTTCCATACCATCCTTTAGGAAGACGATAATAGGCGTTGAGTCCACAAATATAATATACTCCAGGAATAACTGGGTCTTGTCCATTCAGCATGAACGTCCACTTAGACTGAAATGCATATGTATGTTTACATTCACTCGTTCCCACAAAAACTGTGTCATAATATGATGGAAATCTATGTATACAAAATCTTCCTACATGCAATGTATCTAAAGCTATTTTCCCTTGTGTCTTTATTGCAGCAAAAGCATAATTATCTACAGACGTCCTTTCGTGTAATTCCCTCTCTAATTTCTCCTTCATTTCATTCTTCCTATCATCAGTGCGGTCTAAAAATTCTATTTCTACTGGTGAAAGCAAGCATGTAAGGTTCTCTCTATGTGCGTGAGCTGTGTGAAAGGGTGACATCGGTTCGAAGAATTCCCTCATTAATTTGGCATAATAATCTCGAGCTATCTTACTTAAATGCCCTATTATGGGGACATATGCAAAAGTAACATCGTAATTAGTATAGAAATAGTGAATGTCTTTTTGAGCATAAAATCTGGAAGCTACTATACTACATGTAATTCCATACGTAAGAGGCATGCTGTGATACGTTACCCCTTCCACTACTGAGGTAGGTATTTGTGTACACACATAACAATCTTTCGCATCCATGGTCTCAACATACTCACTCAGTAAGCGATAGAAAACGTTAGATGAAAGTTCCTTCTTATCATGCAAGTGTCTCTCGTCTTGCTCGAGTCTCTTCAGAGCTGTTAGTTCAGTAACGACAATAGGTTTAGAAGTAGAAGCATCATTCGTCTCACTCTCACTTTTACCATGCATTCCAAGAACTATTGCTACAATTATTAGTATGCATGCTGTTATTAAGCCTATACACATGTATTTACAATACTTCATTTTACGCCCCGGTGTAGTGAAGCTAGTCATGATCTGTATAGAATCAGAAAGTTGAAGACACTTTATCAAAGCGTGTTTGCAGGTATTTACAAAGCTAAACGAGTTCAATGTTCACACAGTTTCTTTAGCAGCTTAGGGGGTCATTCTGACCCTGGCGGTAAATACCGCCAGGGCCGGGGTCGGCGGTAGCACCGCCAACAGGCTGGCGGTGCTCCGCCGGACATTCTGACCGCAGCGGTACAGCCGCGGCCAGAAGCGGAAAGCCGGCGGTGTACCGCCGACTTTCCGCTGCCCATGGGAATCCGCCATGGGGATTCTGGCACCCCATACCGCCATCCTGTTCCTGGCGGTTCGCCCGCCAGGAACAGGATGGCGGTATGGGGTGTCGAGGGGCCCCCGGGGGCCCCACAAAGATTTTCACTGTCTGCTGTGCAGACAGTGAAAATCGCGACGGGTGCCACTGCACCCGTCGCACCCCTTCAACTCCGCCGGCTCAATTCTGAGCCGGCTTCCTTGTTGACGGGGCTTTCCCGCTGGGCCGGCCGGCGGTCTTCTGGCGGTCGCCCGCTGGCCCCGCGGGAAAGCCAGAATGACCGCAGCGGTCTTTTGACCGCGGAGCGGTCTTTCGGCGGGAACCGCTTGGCGGGCGCCGACCGCCGCGGTCAGAATCACCCCCTTAGTCTCTTATCGGTTAGCAGCGTTGTCTCAAAATCGGTTTCAAAGTCAATCAAGTTAGCAATGTCTTAGCCGGTTGAAAAGTCAATCAAGTGATCAATGGTTTCAATCAACAGAGTCCATAAAGTTTTTACTTCCAAAATGAAGTTCTGCCTCTTCGTTCTCAAGACTGAGGGATACAAATTCGTCTGACCAATCGTTATTGGCTACGTACGCCCACTCCGGACCGGAATACCTCCTGCTTGGTATCCTTTTTCTTTTCAATTTTGCATCTCTCTTTGATTCTTTCTCACTGGTACTTTCCTCTTTGGCCAAGTCCTTTTCTTCACTTGGTGTTGGTACTACAACAGACACTTCCTTTCTTTTCTCTTTCACTCTTGGCCCTTCACTGTCGTTCAACGTTTCTCTAGTTCTTAGTTTTACTGGCGATATGCTTGGTCTTCTTTTTGCACTGTGTCCACTTGATGGACCTGCAATCTCTTCTGAAGGAGTTTGAGCAGTTCCGTTCTGTTCTGCCTTGTCCCCTCCTTCTGGGGAGTCAATCAGGTTTTCCTTTTCTTTTTCTGTATCGTCTGCTTCTGGGAAAGCCCTCCTCTGATCAGGCTCTCCTGCTTCTTCACCTCTTTCGAGCCCTTTGTCACCGTTACTTTTTTCAGGCTCTTTGTCACTTTCAGCTGCTTCAGGCTCTTTGTCACTTTCAGCTGCTTCAGGCTCTTTGTTACCTTCAGCTGCTTCGTCGCTGTCTGAGGCTCCTCCTTGGTCTTCCCCCAAGTGAATCAGTTGCTTCGTCCTCAGAGAATATTTCTCCCTCCTCTATTTCTGCTGTCAAATTCAGCTGGAATATCTGCTTCAGTGATCATCGGAAAAAGGGTAATCAGAGGATACTCTTCATCGACAGTCTCCAGCTCATCCCCTTCTACACTGTCCTCTTCTTCCCCATCACTGCTCGTCTGAATTCTAATTCCATAGTTCGAACACATAATCGAACATCCCAATTTGCACAATAGGTCTCTCCCTAACAGTGATATCGGGCTTGAGTCACATACCACAAAATTATGTGACCCTTGATAGTTACCAATTCTCACTTGTACTGGATCTGTGATTGGGTTCGTCATGTACCTGTTTGCTACTCCCACTACTTGAACTGTTCTCCCTGAAAGTGGCAAATTTGGCACTTCAATTCTCCCATGCATCGTTTATTCCATTCTCGCTGTGTAGTGGGAATTGGTGTACTGTGTCATTTTGACTCATTCCCTGACCCGTGACCTGTTGAGGAAGCATTGCTTGCTGCTGATTCATTGGTGCTAAGGGTATTTGCATTTGCTGATTAGGTACCATAGGAAACTGCTGTTGCATTGGCTGCAATTGTGTCATTTGCACACAAGGCATTTGCACCTGTTGCGGTTGCATGGGTTGTAGACCCTGCATCTGGTTCATATTGTTTTGAAAATTTGCCCTCCTCTATTTCTGCTGTCTGAGGCTCCTCCTTGGTCTTCCCCCAAGTGAATCAGTTGCTTCGTCCTCAGAGAATATTTCTCCCTCCTCTATTTCTGCCTGTTCGCTTCTAGTTCTGTTTCGCTCCTCCTCAGCGCTTGGTACTTTGTTATCAGGTACTGGTAACTTCAGCGCTTCAACTTCCTCATCTGTGGGACACAACACCCTCTTTGTGTGACTGGCGTGAATCCAGTTGGGAACTCCCGCACACTTCACAGCGGTGGTAGTCGTCAAAATCACTTGAAAAGGTCCTTTCCAACGGGGTTCCAAACACAACTTCCTCACGTGCTTCTTTATCACGACCCAGTCACCTGCTTTCAGGGCGTGTCCTGGACCTTGGATCGGTGGCAAGGTGGTTGCCTCCACCTGGTGAGAGAAAGATCGAACCACATCAGCTAGACCTTTGCAGTAGTCTAACACCATATCATCTGTAATATTCAAAAGCGCATTTGCAGGAACTGCTGGAAGTCTCATAGCTCTGCCCATGAGAATCTCGTGTGGGGACAGTCCAGTCTTTCTGTCAGGGGTGTTTCTCATTGACATTAGTACCAAAGGCAATGCGTCAGGCCATTTCAAGTTTGTTGATGCGCATATTTTCGCCATTCTTGATTTCAATGTGCCATTCATTTGCTCCACTAAACCGGATGCTTCAGGGCAGTAGCTACAATGCAGCTTTTGCTCAATGTTCAGTGCTGCACAAAGCAATTTTATTACTTCATTATTGAAGTGACTTCCCCTATCTGATTCTAAAGAGATCGGGAATCCGAAACGTGGTATTAGTTCTCTCAAGAGTAGTTTTGCAACTGTGAGACTGTCATTTCTGCGTGTAGGGTATGCTTCAATCCAGTGACTAAAAATGCACACAACCACCAACACATACTTCAAGCCTCCATGCACAGGCATCTCAATGAAGTCCATTTGCATCCTGCTGAATGGACCCCCTGCCCTTCCAATGTGGCTCAAATTTACTACGGTTCCCTTCCCCGCGTTCATCTGTTGGCAAATGACGCAACGGTGGCAAACTGCTTCAGCAACTTGACGGAATTTTGGGTTAAACCAATCAGTTTTAAACAACCTAATCATGGCATCCCTCCCAAGATGAGCTTGTCCATGGTAAATTCTGGCTATCTGTGTCAAAAGGCTATTTGGAAGAACGAATTTCCCTTCACTTGAAACCCACAATTCATCTAGTCTCTTTACACATTGTGATTTGGTCCACGAAAGTTTCTCATCCTCACTGACATCATTCTGTAAGGATTTCAATTCGTCCATCGTATCTATCACCTTTAGAGCAAATATTTCGCTTGGTTCGAGTTCTGGTTCACTTATCAAATACCATTCATCCCTAAGCAATATACAGTTCAATGCGCAAAACCTTGCGACTTGATCCGCATATCCATTTCCCAGAGAAACATAATCTTGTCCCTTCGAATGTGCACTGCATTTTACCACTGCTACTTCTCCTGGTAGTTGGATGGCATGTAACAATTCTTTTATTCTTTCGCCATTTTTCACTGGCGATCCTGAAGAGGTCATGAAGCCTCTCTGTGACCACAATTGTCCGAAATCATGCACTATTCCAAACCCGTACTGGCTGTCAGTGTAAATGGTAACTTTCATCAATGCAGAGAGTTGGCAAGCTCTAGTAAGGGCTACCAATTCTGCTACTTGTGCAGAGTAAACTCCTTGAAGCCAAGATGCTTCCAAAACACCTGTTACCGTGCATACAGCGTACCCTGCTTTCAATACACCCAGTGCATCTCTTAAACATGAACCATCGACAAAAATAATTTGATCATTTTCTTCCAATCGGGTATCTTTGATATCAGGTCTTGGTTTGGTGAAAAATTCAGTCACCTGAAGACAGTTGTGCTCGATGTCTTCAGCGTTCTCAATTTCAGCATTTTCACTGGGAAACAAGGTTGCTGGATTCAACGTAGTGCACCTTTTCAGCTGCACATTAGGTGATCCCAGAATTATTGTTTCTTACCTTGTGAGTCTAGCACCAGTCATGTGCTGTGTTCGGGAACGTGTCAAAAGTATCTCGACTGAGTGAGGGACCATGACTGTTAAAGGGTGTCCCATCACTATTCCTTCACTCTGAGTGAGGCTGATACCAACTGCGGCTACGGCGCGCAAGCACCCTGGCAGTGCTGCTGCGACCGGATCCAAAGTAGCTGAAAAATACGCTACTGGTCTGTTTACGCCACCATGGGCTTGGGTCAAGACAGACAAGGAACATGCATCACGTTCATGACAAAACAATGTGAAAGGCTTTGTGTAGTCAGGCATACCTAAAGCTGGAGCCCTGCACATGCATTCTTTCAATTCAATAAAAGCATCCATCTCTTCTCCTTTCAGTTCAATTTCATCCAATGCATCCTTCTGGGTCAGTTTCAGTAAAGGTTTTGCTAGGGTTGAGAAGTTGGGAATCCATTGGCGACAGTAACTCACCATTCCCAAAAACTTCCTCACCTCCCTCCTCGTCCTTGGGGGACTCATTTGAAGTACACTTGTTATTCTTTCCTTCATTATTCTCCGTGACCCTTTCTCTATTTGGTGACCCAAATATTTCACTTTCTTCTGACAGAACTGTAATTTTGAAGGAGACACCTTGTGTCCATTCCTTCCCAAATGGTTCAATAGGGCAATGGTGTCGGCTGTGCAGTCACTTTCTGTCTTGGATGCAATCAGTAAGTCATCAATGTACTGTACTAGGGTTGACTCGAATGGCAATTCTAACGCTTCCAAGTCTTTCTTTAGAATCTGATTGAAAATTGACGGTGACTCCGAAAACCCTTGAGGAATTCAACACCAACTGTAAACTCTGTCTAAGAATTTGAAACAAAAGAGAAATTGGCTGTCCTCATGAAGAGGCACCGAAAAGAATGCTTGTGACAAGTCGATGACTGAGAACCACTCGGCATCGCAAGGGACTTGAAACATTATCACAGCTGGATTTGGTACTACAGGGCAGCATTTAATTATTATGTCATTTATTTTCCTCAAGTCCTGCACAATTCGTACCTTTCCACTTGGCTTTATTAGTCCCATAATTGGTGAATTACATGGACTGCTTAACACTTCTTTCAGTTCTCCCTGCTTTACAAACTCATCAATGAGTTGGGCGACTTTCATGAGGGTGTCTTGGGCCATATGGTATTGTGGGGTCTGGGGAAAGGTTACATTGGGTTTTACGGTCACTTTCACTGGTTCCACTCCTTTCACCAATCCCACCTCTTTTCCTGTCATATCCCACACTTCTTTTCCGACTGTTTCCTGTAATTCAGCTGGAATATCTGCTTCAGTGATCATCGGAAAAAGGGTAATCAGAGGATACTCTTCATCGACAGTCTCCAGCTCATCCCCTTCTACACTGTCCTCTTCTTCCCCATCACTGCTCGTCTGAATTCTAATTCCATAGTTCGAACACATAATCGAACATCCCAATTTGCACAATAGGTCTCTCCCTAACAGTGATATCGGGCTTGAGTCACATACCACAAAATTATGTGACCCTTGATAGTTACCAATTCTCACTTGTACTGGATCTGTGATTGGGTTCGTCATGTACCTGTTTGCTACTCCCACTACTTGAACTGTTCTCCCTGAAAGTGGCAAATTTGGCACTTCAATTCTCCCATGCATCGTTTATTCCATTCTCGCTGTGTAGTGGGAATTGGTGTACTGTGTCATTTTGACTCATTCCCTGACCCGTGACCTGTTGAGGAAGCATTGCTTGCTGCTGATTCATTGGTGCTAAGGGTATTTGCATTTGCTGATTAGGTACCATAGGAAACTGCTGTTGCATTGGCTGCAATTGTGTCATTTGCACACAAGGCATTTGCACCTGTTGCGGTTGCATGGGTTGTAGACCCTGCATCTGGTTCATATTGTTTTGAAAATTTGGGTTCGGACCTCTCAGTTTCGGTCTTCCATAGTCTGAAATGCATTGACATCATTGTTTTGCTGACCTACACCTTCCTGCACCATCATTGGGCACTCCCGTTTCCAATGCCCGACAATTCCGCACGTGTGACATGGCATCACCTTCTTCATTGCTTGTATACCATTTGGAATCATAACGGTATTCAAATCAGGACCATTATTCACAAAACCTCCTCGGCCTCTGCCTCTCATCTGCGGCTGAAACATAGCATTTCCCTGCTGCTGCTGCTGCGGCATCTGTTGTTGAAAACCTTGCAAACCTTGTAAACCTGTCTGGGCTGCTCTGAGCTGCATCACCATCACCTTTTCCTTCAATCTTTTCTGCTTTGTCTCAATCTCATCACTGCAGTATTTTGCATAATTCAACACTTCATCGATCGACTTTGACTGCCAACCAATCAAATGCGATTTAATCATCTGGCTAATTTCGGGTCTCAGCCCTTCCACAAACCTGAACACAAAATGGAGCATGTCCTTTGGCTCAATCGTTTCCGTGCCACTGTAATTTTTAAACGCCTTCAACAATCTCTCGTAGTACGCATGTATAGACTCTTTAACCTCTTGGGCTGTTCTGTCAATCCTCTGCCAATCCACATTTTTCGACGCAACCTTGGTTTTCAAGTGCTCGATCACCTTGTGGTACAAACTCATTACCGTAGGTGATGGCGCACCTGTGCCCCTATCTCTCTCTGGTTCACTCGTTGGCCAACCTACAGCCCTTTTACAATCTTCCCACAAATCAGCCGGAACCACAATTTCAAATAAGGTATTCAGGTCTTCCCAGAGACACTTCGCGAGTTTCACAAATCTATCCGTTTGTTGATACCACTCAATCGGCTTCTCTCTTAATTTGGGAAAGTCATCCGTAAAGGATTGAATATCGCACCTGTGCCATGGTACATGTACAAGTTTTCCCCCTGCTGTCTCTCTCATTGGTAACATGCTTATCAGATCGGCATTCTGTTGTTTTTTCTCACTTCGTTCTGAAGTATTTTCTTTCTTTTTGTCCTTTTTCTTAACCCACCTGCTTTCCCACTTATCTAAACATCTCCAAACCTGTGCACTCTGCAGTATCTCTTTAAGGTGTGTTTTCATCCCTGCGGATCTCATGTGTTCAAAATCTTTTGTCTCGAAGTCCAACCTGTAACTTCTGCTCAGGTGTTTGGTCTTACCTATATCGATCTCATTTCTGTCTGCAATTTCTTGTAACTTCTTATGTATGTTGCTCACTTCTCTTGTAATCCTAGGGCACATGTATCTTAGTTCTTCCTCTGTGTATGATTCTAATCTGTTCAAACCCATTGTTCCCTCTACCAGTTCATCTGCCTCCATACCCAACCTTATTTTATTCAGGTATTCTTCTCCCTTCCCGCTTGATGTACTCTGTGGGGAGTTCAGGCTGTTGAACCATTGTGTTAACTGTTGCGCGTTCAGTCCCATCAATGTAGCAGTTACATCAACTGCCATTGACGGTTTCTGTAATGTTTCAGTCTGTGAAGTTAGCGGTACTAATAGTGGTGGATGTGACCTTACCACGGTTGACGGAGCACAAATTGGAATTGGACTGAATTCCGACAAGGACCCAGATCCATTTGGCAGTGCCGCTATCGGAGTTGTCTCTGGAGTGGTTTCTATGCATCTCCTCCCTTTCCCATTCTGTATCATTAACCCTTGGTCGCTGGTGCTTGAATTTGCCTGTATGTACAGTGGTACTGGTGGACCTACAGTGATAGGTAGAGATATCGCGTCTGGATTCTGTCTGTTCCCCGAATTCTGTGGCATATTAATCCCCACATCGTGGTTCATCATTGCTGGCATACCTAACTGGCTTTCTACTACTTGCACTTCTTGTGTCTGCTTTTGGGGCATCGAGAACTGTGTTGATTCAGCTTGAATCAATGTCGGTCTCTGATAGTTTTGTCCTCCTTGCGCCATTGAATCGGAAGTCATTCCCACATTATGCTCATCGCAACAGTGCCTTTGAACCTGTGGCTGATAGTTATCAGCAGGTTTCAATGTTGGCACGTCTGGGTACATTCTCTGAATCCGTGGTATTCGTGGTGAGAAAGGTATGTCAGAGCTGCTCGGCCTCTGAGATATTCTCAAATTTGGTGTTACATTACCCTGTATTGGTTCTGGAGGGGAAGTACTAATGCTTGAACCTTTTTCGCTTTCCACATATGGCGGTGGGCGATCATTCAGCAATTGTATAATGAACTCCTCATCATCTGACTCGTCTCCCCTTTTCGAGTTTCTATTGCTCCCTCCCTCTCTGGACTGACTCCTGTTTGTCTTACAGGTGGCTTTCCTTCCTTCCGTCTCCGCTTCCTCGGCAATCGCTGGAAACAATTTAATTCCCTGCAATACGTCTGATCTCCAAACCTTTTGTGTGCTGTCCCATCTAGCATCCGCTAGTGTCTTTTCTACTTTTCTTATTCTTGTCTCAAATTTCTTTTGTTGTTGGTTTCTAGCTATTAGCTCCCAAATTGCTAATGCCTCAAACTGTGCTGGCCTTGGGGGTACTTTCATGTCGTATAGCGCAAATCTCAGATTTTCTAAAACCCTTAAATTAAACGACCCGTGGATAGGGAACGCTACACTTCCATGTTTCTCTGTTAATTTGCACCATTGTTTTAACCATAGACATGGCGCTACACCCTTTTCTTCAATGACGATGTAAGCTGGTGTACCCTCAGGTGGTGTTTCTTCTCCTACATTTGCTTTAATATAAACGTCTCCCCTCATGGCACTCTTAAATGCTTTGAAAAATGTAATCTTTCCGTCTTTTGTTTTTCTAAAATATGTAATCAATAAGTGACTTTAATTCCCGGAGTACTCTTCGCTTGCCTTTCCCCTTCCGATTGCGCTTCACGGACTGCGTCCAATCCGTGCGCGACCCTTCTCACCAACCGACCTATCCCAGCGCGGCTCCTAGTGACGTCACACTCACACACTGCGGCTGACAAAGTCCCGCGGCTTGTCCTCTTTTCATTCGGCTTCACTCATAAACTGATTTCTGCAATATAACGCGAGCACTTAACCAAAAGAATAAAACAGATCTGTCGGTTTACTACAGGAAAGGTAATACAATCGCTTCAGAAACCTTAGGGATTTTTCACTAGCCTCGGCAGTTATTCCATCTTTCTCGGTTTCCCACTTTTGCAAGCAAAATTTGACCCGCAAACTTTACTCTCAACTGATCAATGAACTATTCTAGTGCACTTTAGAATTCGTCAAATCTCAAAGTCGAAATTTTCTTTCACTCTGCAACATTCATACCGACTTGTTGACCACGCCCGATCAACCTATTAAACCGACCAGATCACAACATCAAAACAAGTGTCACATACACTTTTCAACATACTCCGGAGTCTCTTGACCTCGCAGGGCCCGTCTCAACATCAACAACCACGTGGACAATTTTTCTGCTCAAAGCGCTACACACACGTGAAGTTCGACGACTTCCCTACTCTCACACCTTTGGAGGAACACTCCTCTAATATCTTTTAACTCCTTAAATCCTCACAGACTTCTCAATTAATCTGCGGCGATAAGCTGTGCAAGCGCGAAACCCTAACTTCACTTATACCGTCACTAGAAATGCTGAGACCATTCTCATACCTCCATGTTCCTCATTCGCAAGCTCCGAGATCCCGGGAAAGTCATTGGGGACTTAGGGCATCATCATCTCTCCAACTTGTTTTATCAAAGAAAATTCTAACCTGACTCTGTCTATTGTTCGGATGGGGTCCCAAAGGGCGAAACCATCAATCTCTGCTTCCATCTACTGATAACGCATCCAGCCCTTATAAATTACCTGTACCTGGACACGTTGGAGGTCGGTGAATCTTTTAACCGAGTCGGGCTCTCCTCATCCTCAATAGTCGAGTCACTCAGATCAATAATCAATAACTGTTGTAATCGGTAGTCAGTACTCAATTAATAGATCAATATAACACATCAGAAATCAATAACAGTTGGTATTTCGGCGCTCCATGACCTTTCAGTCATGAATAACCACACCAGTTTATTAGAAGTTAGTGAATTTATTTCCCTATATTAACAAAGCTAGCACGATATATATATGTCTCAAAACCAATTGATATTTGTATATGAACATTACTAGCTGTCCATAATGGCGGAAGAAATGCAATCTACGCAAAATCTGAATGATGATACACTCTGTTATAGCAATGCAAATCACCACTGTGACTAACTGTATTTGACTAATTGCATACATTCGGTCAGCATAACAAGATTTCAATTCTTCATGATACATTGAATGAATACCTCGACTAACCTCTAATTAGCATTGGCATGTGGGACTTCATGCAAAACGAATTTAGTCAACACAAATTTGGAAACCTTCTAGCTAGGACCCTATCAAAATAGCAGTTGGTACCTAAAAGGAAAAACACAATGCATAATACATTTATCCTTTCATATTTACCAAATACAATCAGCATTCAAGAAAAGTCTTTGTCCTTCAGGTACCGGTTGATCAGCATGGGGCAAATTTCAAAGGGGCAGAGTTAAGGGCAAGTTTCCTTGCAGCGGCAAGGAGAATGGGGCAAAGTTACTGCATGGGCAAGACGGGGGCAAATCAAAGTTAAAGTCTCTAGGGTGAGAATTCTTACTGTATCATAAAATGTCAATAAAAGGAAGATTACAAAATACCGCCTTATTGTTCTTCTTGACATTGAAGCTAAGGCAAATGCATCTGTCCTCCTAAAAGAGCTGGAGAATTGGGTGGAAGCTAATGAGATAGTACTGCTCTTTCAAAGAGGCTTTAGGGTGAACCCTTCGACTATGGACAATATAGTGGCTCTCTCCTAGTTAATACACCAAGCCACCAACCAAAAGAAACCCCCCTGTATGTGCTTGTTTCGTTGGCTATTCCACCACATTTGATTTGGTGGATAGAAATCACTTATGGAGGAAGCTACAGGGTTGGGGCATCCCAAACAACTGCTCGAGCAATAGTTTCACTCTACACTTCAATCTGGGTGAGGATATAGTTGTCACAAACTGTCGTAACCAGGAAAATTCCTACAGACAATGGCTTAAAACAAGGCTGTGTCCTTGGTCCACTGCTATTTAACTTGTATATAGTGGACGTGTCCCTGGCCTTAAAAAACACAGCAACTAAATTCTTCCAAAAATCGTAAAGATTAAAGTCACGTTGCTATAATATGCAGATGACATCTGTTTGCTGGATCATTTGATAACTGGGCTTCAAAATGCACTAATTGTCCTCCATCATTACAAAACAAACAAAATGAAGGCAAACATATTGAAAACCAAAGTAATAAGGTGGACGCCTAAGAAACTGAATTAGTATCGGAGCATGGGCCCACAAACAATTAATGGGATCAAATCGTATAACTACCTAGGAGAAGTGGGACAATATGGGTGCTTTTTTAAAATACTACTATAGATATCAAGGCTCCGCCCAATACATTAAAATCAGCTCCCTGTCCTATATTTGACTCAAAGACAAGCCCCTGGACCCTCTATTTAAATAAAGCACTTGGAACCCTCCAAATAGACCAGACAGAATTAAATAAATTGCTGCTCTCACATAATGCACTTAAAACTCTGTTGAAAAAGCAACTAAAAACACTGTCAATATCAAGTAACTTGGCAAAATTGAACAGCGCACTGGTGATAACGCGTCCAGCCCTTATAAATTACCTGTACCTGGACACGTTGGAGGTCGGTGAATCTTTTAACCGAGTCGGGCTCTCCTCATCCTCAATAGTCGAGTCACTCAGATCAATAATCAATAACGCAATCTACGCAAAATCTGAATGATGATACACTCTATTATAGCAATGCAAATCACCAATGTGACTAACTGTATTTGACTAATTTCATACATTCGGTCAGCATAACAAGATTTCAATTCTTCATGATACATTGAATGAATACCTCGACTAACCTCTAATTAGCATTGGCATGTGGGACTTCATGCAAAACGAATTTAGTCAACACAAATTTGGAAAACTTCTAGCTAGGACCCTATCAAAATAGCAGTTGGTACCTAAAAGGAAAAACACAATGCATAATACATTTATCCTTTCATATTTACCAAATACAATCAGCATTCAAGAAAAGTCTTCGTCCTTCAGGTACCGGTTGATCAGCATGGGGCAAATTTCAAAGGGGCAAAGTTAAGGGCAAGTTTCCTTGCAGCGGCAAGGAGAATGGGGCAAAGTTACTGCCTGGGCAAGACGGGGACAAATCAAAGTTAAAGTCTCTAGGGTGAGAATTCTTAAAGTCTCTTTCTCTCAGATAGAGAAAAGGGCATCAGGGTGTTGTCCAAAATGGAGTCTGGCATCAGGCTTCAAACTGGCATCGAGGAAAATGGCTGACTTCTCTTTGTCCGGTGGGTTTAAGTAAGAAACATTCCAAATTCTGTAGGGTCTTCCATTGGAGGGTTCATAGGTTGGCTTCAAATTGTCCAATCAAAAATTTTCTTTTACTAGCGTCCATTTATGCATACACTGTCCTTGGAGCCTTGGAACACAAATTGTATCATGGTTTGCCAATTATTTTACTATCTGTACCTTCATTGTCCGCACCTGCAGAGACTGACCTTGTATCATAGGGGATGTAACCGGCCTAGCACGAAACCTTGGAGATAAGTGTACCAGCCAGTTTCTACTGGAAAAATACAACTTCAAGCAAGAATATATGTTTCATTAGTTCAAGGAAAAAAAATCACGCAGTTAGAATTTGAAACCAAGCAACTAGGCCAAAGCCTGTACTAAATTTAAGCTAAGCAAAACAGTTTTCAAACAAGAAATCATGGCATACATTTGCGATTATGACGGATTACTACATTTTTAATACTTCATGATTAATAAAGCTCATTTAGAATGATGGCGAACTACCCCGAGGGCACATTTTCCCCTGTACATTATTTCTTTTACTAACATCGCTCTATATTATATGTATTAATTACGCGGTGTGCATGGATATATGTCGGACCTTCTTTTTCTGCGTCATCACTGGCGATAGCTGCATGGCACCATCTTACAATAAACACCTGCACTTTCTGACTGCACAGCCATACTTAAGGTGCTCGATTGAGAAAGTATGCTTGACACATATCATGGCTGCAAGTTTGATGGCCCTTCAGATCAAAGAAATAAGCCAAAAAAGGCATTCCCTTTACATGATTGTCAACTACAGGCTTTGCAGTTACAAAACTGAGCCATTCAAGCACCTGTTATGCTGCTGTATGGCACCGCTGAATGCACGTCACTCTTTGTTAAAACCGTTTTTTTCTAAGCCACGGAGTAAGAACTTGTAACAAGGCCAGGAATCTTGTTTTCACCATGACGAAGCCATCTGACCTGGCCAAATTCAGAAAGTACATTAATCAATTACATAATCAGCTTGAAGAATGCTACAAGACTGGCTAGACTTACCACTGTAGTAAATCTGAGTGGGGATGCACCATCCATTTCCAGAAACTATGCATGTTAAAAAGTAGACGATAATGCTGCTTTTATTTTTTTCCCTTTTATTGTTGTTTTATACCATTAGTATATGATTCAACTGCCTCATTCTTTTTTTGTTTTTAAATGATCTTTATTGGGTTTATACAGAGACCCCCAAGAAGAATGTAGTATGTCAGCATGAAACATATGAATCATATAGATCATAGGAACAAGTTTAACTCCCACCCGATCTGGCTCTTGTGTAAGGCAGCCTGTTCACTAGGTACCAGAAACAGTGCATATAAAAAAGGATAATACATATTCATTTGACAGTTTGGATAAGAGTGGTACCAGTTAATTGTTCCATAGTTTCATCTGAAGGAGGTTCTTTAAGGTCCGCTAGCATGGCTGCTCTGGCCCAAAGATTGTCTTCCAGTTTATCAACAATACGGACATGTTTCATACGGATTTCCTCTGCTGAGGCAAATTTAGTGATATCTGTAGGAAAGTACCATCCTGCCTGGCATGTTACCCCCATTTTTACTTGTGTGTCAGTTTGTTTTTGCCTGTCTCACTGGGATCCTGCTAGCCAGGATCGCAGTGCTCATAGTTTGTAGCCTGAATGTGTTCCCTGTGTGGTGCCTAACTGTGTCACTGAGGCTCTGCTAATCAGAACCTCGGTGCTCATGCTCTCTCTACCTTTAAAATTGTCACTGCAGGCTAGTGACCATTTTCTCCAATTCTAATTGCCACACTGGAACACTCTTATAATTCCCTAGTATATGGAACCTAGGTACCCAGGGTATTGGGCGTCCAGGAGATCCCTATGGGCTGCAGCATTTCTTTTGCCACCCATAGGGAGCTCAGACCAATATTACACAGGACTGCCTCTGCAGCCTGAGTGAAATAACGTCCACATTATTTCACAGCCATTTACCAATGCACTTAAGTAACTTATAAGTCACCTATATGTCTAACCCTCACTTAGTGAAGGTTGGGTGCAAAGTTACTTAGTGTGAGGGCACCCTGGCACTAGCCAAGGTGCCCCCACATAGTTCAGGGCAATTTCCCCGGACTTTGTGAGTGCGGGGACAACATTACACACGTGCACTACATATAGGTCAATACCTATATGTAGCTTCACAATGATAACTCCGAATATGGCCATTTAACATATCTAAGATCATGGAATTGTCCCCCCCATGCCAAATCTGGTATTGAGGTGCCAATCCCATGCATCCCCGGGGCTCCAGCATGGACCCCGGAAACTGCCAAACCAGCTCTCTGGGGTTTTCACTGCAGCTATCGCTGCTGCCAACCCACAGACAGGCTTCTGCCCTCCTAGGGTCTGGGCAGCCCAGTCCCAGGAAGGCAGAACAAAGGATTTCCTCTAAGAGGGTGTTACTCCATCTCCCTTTGGAAATAGATGTTAAGGGCTGGGGAGGAGTAGCCTCCCCCGGCCTCTGGAAATGCTTTGAAAGGCACAGATGGTGCCCTCCTTGCAAAAGCCAGTCTACACCGGTTCAGGGATCCCCCAGCCCCTGCTCTGGCGTGAAACTGGACAAAGTAAAGGGGAGTGACCACTCCTCAGTCCATCATCACCTCAGGGGTGGTGCCCAGAGCCCCTCCAGTGTGTCCCAGACCTCTGCCATCTTGAATGCAGAGGTGTGAGGGCACAATGGAGGCCTCTGAGTGGCCAGTGCTAGCAGGTGACATCAGAGACCCCTCCTGGTAGGTGCTTGCCTGACTAGGTGGCCAATACTCCTCTGAGGGCTATTTAGGGTCTCTCCTGTGGGCTTCTCTTTAGATAACGAATGCAAGAGCTCACCAGAGTTCCTCTGCATCTCCCTCTCCGACTTCTGCCAAGGATCGACTGCTGACTGCTCCAGGACGCCTGCAAAACTGCAACAAAGTAGCAAGAAGACTACCAGCGACATTGTAGCGCCTAATGCTTCCGGCTTTCTCAACTATTTCCTGGTGGTGCATGCTCTGGGGGCTGCCTGCCTTCAGCCAGCACTGGAAGCCAAGAAGAAATCTCTCGTGGGTCAACTCAATCTTCCCCCTGCTAACGCAGGCACCAAACTTCTGCTTCAACCGTCCTCTGGGTCCCCCCTCATCGTGATGAGCGTGGTCCCTGGAACACAGGAGCTGGATCCAAGTGACCCCGACAGTCCAGGGGTCCATCTGTCCAAATTTGGTGGAGGTAAGTCCTTGCCTTCCCAAGCCAGCAGTAACCCTGTGTACTGCGTGAACTGTAGCTGCTAAGGCTTCTGTGCACTCTTGCAAGGAATCCTTCGTGCACAGCCCAGGTCCCCAGCACTCCGTCCTGCATTGCTCAAGTCGCTTAGTTGACCACTGGCTTCGTGGGACCCTCCTTTGTAGTGTTGAGACTACCGCTGTGCTCAATTTTCTTGAACCTGTGTTCAAGTACTTCTTCACGTGCTGCCTGCTTCTGTGTGGGCTCTCTGTATTGGTGAGTGCCCCCTCTGTCTCCTCCTCCAAGTGGCAACCTGCTGGTCCTTCCTGGGCCCGGGCAGCACCCATTTTCTTAAACCATGACCTTTGCAGCTAGCAAGGCTTATTTGTGGTCTTTCTGTGTGGAAACAACTCTGCATCCTCCAGCACACCGTGGGGCATCTTCTGTGCAAAGGAGAAGTTCCTGGCATCTTCCATTGTTGCAGAATCTTCAGCTTCTTCCACCTGGAGGCAGCCATTTTGCACCTTCATCCGGGGTTTAGTGGGCTCCTGCCCTCCCTGGACACTTTCGTGACCCTTGGACCTGGTCCCCTTTCTTTACACGTCCTCAGGTCCAGGAATCCGTCTTCAGTGCTTTGCAGTCAGTTGTGGTCTTTGCAGAATCTCCTATCATGACATTACTCCTACTTTTCAGGGTCTTGGAGTGGGGTATCTTGGACACCCTTAGTGTTTTCTTACACTCCCAGCAACCCTCTACACACTACACTAGGCCTAGGCCAGGGGTCCCTAAGTGGTTCGCATTCTACTTTCTTAGTATATGGTTTGTGTTGCCCCTAGGCCTATTGCATCCTATTGTATTCTACAGTGTTTGCACTACTTTTCTAACTGTTTACTTACCTGATTTTGGTTTGTGGGTATATTTTGTGTATCTTACTTACCTCCTAAGGGAGTATATCCTCTGAGATATTTTTGACACAATCCTCTGAGATATTTTTGACACATTGTCACTAAAATAAAGTACCTTATTTTTAGTAACTCTGAGTATTGTGATTCTTATGATATAGTGCTATATGGTATAAGTGGTATAGTAGGAGCTTTGCATGTCTCCTAGTTCAGCCTAAGCTGCTCTGCTATAGCTACCTCTATCAGCCTAAGCTGCTAGAACACTACTAATCTACTAATAAGCGATAACTGGACCTGGCACAAGGTGTAAGTACCTTCAGGTACCCACTATAAGCCAGGCCAGCCTCCTACAATATCTCAAAGCCATTTATTATACCCAGGAGGGATGGGACTCAACCATTGTATGGCTATGCAGCGGTTCACTAATGTACTAAATTTCTTACTGGAGGCAGAAGGGATAAGGCCTAGTAGTACTTGTCGAGTCTCCAGTGGTATGGCCCATCCTGAGGTTTTATTAGTTGTCAAGGATTTGTTGCCAGTATGAGGAGAGCGCTGTGGAATTCCAGGTCATGTGTATAAAGTCTGCTATTGGACTACGGCACCAAGGATACCTATCAGAGCATGTAGGGTAGATTATATATAGGATAGTGGGGGAAAGGTAGATTTGATGTTGGCACCACAGACCCCCTCATGTATACGTTCCCAGTCCTTACTTGTCAATGGGTCTAATTGTAGCTCCTCTCATTTAGTTTGAATCAGGAGAAGTCATTTAGGAAGGTCATCGCGCAGTGCTCTGTATAGGTGTGACACTAATTGATGATCTCCAGCCATCTCCAGTAGTGTGGTGAGAGTGGCAGAGCTGGGTTGGAAGTCTGGAAATGTGGGCCATATCTTGCACGCCGTAGCTAAAAGCTTTTGGTATTGTAGGAATTGACCCGGTCCCAACACCGCTTCAGCATATGGTACAAAGCTTCCTCCCGAGTAAAGGTCTCCCAGTGTAAGACAACCCCCATCTTTCCAACGTTGGAGCGACATGGACTCTTCTTTCTTAATGAAGGGCTGTAGTATCCAGATTGGGAGTTATGGAGCATATGGGGCTCTTTGTATTACCTTACCGTCTCTTCCCAGATCCCTGCCACTTGGTATATCAGGTAGGGCATATCGGGGGGGCAGTCATCAGCAACACAGCTGGTGTCCCCTCCCAATGAGAGCCCTCCAATAACGTTTTTTTCCCAGGAGTTCTCCTCAGCTAGCCAGTAGATGGCACATTTGTAGGTTTGTTGCCAGGTAGTAGGATTCTAGGTTTGGGACCTCAATACAACCGTGGGACCAAGGTCTCTTCAAAGTGGAAAGGGTCACCTGTTTACGCTTATCAGCCCACAGTAGATTGACCAGTATGCTGTCAATTGTTTAGAAATATTGGCAAGGGTTCATGAAAAACATATTTTAAAGGGCATACAAGCATCTAGGGAGTAGTATCATTTTTGCAATCGCTAGTTTTCCCATAAGGGAGAGAGGTAAGTCTCTCCAAAAATGTACTGATGTTTTAAGTTCTGTTCAGCACCTACACGCCCCAGGCAACTGTTTCACTTTACAAATTTTCAAATCAAATCAAACAATACCTACCTTTCAAATATCCAAAAACTCCTCTTCTTGGGACGTGGCTACCCAAGTATCGGACATCTCGTAGTTTTTCAGCAATTACTGTTGAGGGAAGATCTTCAAGAGTGCTTCCCGTCAGGGAGCCCATAGGAGGTAGTCGGGGCCTAGAGGGGTTGGCCGTAACCCAGAAATCTCTCCAAACCCCTGCATCAGTCACACGAGTATCGGTACTGAGAGGGTTGGATGTTGGAGGTAAAATAGGGCATCATCTGTAAAAAAAGGGAAACCACGAGTGGCCTTCCCCATCTTGATCCCCCAGGGATGCATTGTTTGGCATAGCCGCACTGCCAGAGGTTCCATCGCTAACAGGAGCAGTGAAAGGGGGTAGCCTTGCCTGGTACTCCTACTCAGATTGAGCAAGTCTGTAACTGTCCCCCAAAACATACACTTTGGCGCAAGAATTTGTATACAGTAATTGGATCCACTAAATAAATTTGTGTCCCATTCCAATCTCCCTCGAGACATGCCATAAATGTGTCCAATTTAAAGAATCAAATGCCTGTTTGATATCCAGGAAAGCCAATGCAAGCTCATTGTCCTGATTTTGCGAGTCTTAATATATATGGGAAAGCCGTCTCATATTATGCAATGTACTTCTCTGTGAGACAAATCCCCATTGGTCCGTATGTATGAGGGATGGAAGGTTTGGGCAAAGGCAGCTCGCTAGGATACTGCTGTATATCTAAACATCTACGAGGGAGATAGGTCTATACACTGAGGCTACTGTAGGATCTTTACCAGGTTTATGAACTGTCACTATTAGGGCTTCCCTAAGTGTGGAAGGGGGAGGCTCTCCTTCTGGAGGGCTCAAAAACCTCTAACAACCTATCAGCTAGGAAATCCACATATTTATGAAAAAACTTTGTCGGGAGACCATCATTCCCGGGTGAGTCGTCAATGTTCGGACAACAGCAAGAAGTTCCTCTCGTGTAATGTTATCAAGGTTTTTGCAGTCATCTGAAGTAATACTGGGAAGTGGAATTTCCTATCGGAATTTTGTTATGGTGTCTGGCTGAGTCTGACCTTTGGCTGGCATAAATGTTACTTAGATGGGAGTAGAAGACCTTGTTAATGGTCCATTGTGTACAAACTGGATGCCATGTGTTATTGTGTAAAGTAAGGATTGGAGTTCTGGATTTCTCCTGTCTAACCAGGCGGGCCAATAATGCTCCAGTCTTTTACCCTTCTGCATGAAATCTCTGGCGATGTGCTGTTAAGGTGTGTTTTTCCAGTCTGCGCCAGTCACCTAATAGGGTCTTACGGGTGTCTTGCCAGTCCTTTAGGCGCTCTGGGTGTGAATAGAGTGCCTTCTCATGTCGCTTAGGGCCCGTTCATTTTTCAATATGTCCCCTTGTGCCATCTGACTCCATCTGTCATCTTGAGGCAGACACCGTGTATTATAGATTTCATCACCTCCCAGTCAGTTGCCCTACTGTTCGAGATGCCGCAATTCTCCTGGAAGCAGCTTAATGTAGCTATGACTGTGGCTGCAAAGGGAGGGTTTGTAAGTGCCTCTGGATGGAGTCGCCAAAGTGGTATCTGTGGTCTACCAGCTAATTTCCCCTTCAGGATAGGAGAGTGATCTGATAAATGTGTAGGTAGATAAGAAATCCCCAAAACTAAAGGTGCCAAGGTATCAGAGACTAGGCAATAGTCTAGTCTACTCTGGGTGCCTGTGGCATAACAGGAAAATTGTTGAGTGTTAGGAATTCTAATGTCCTATATCAAACATAGTTCTCGCATAGTGTCCCATAGTGCTTTCGTCATGTGAGGTTTAGTGTGTTGTCGGTGCGGGATACGGTCCTTGTCACCATCTAGGACACAGTTGAAGTCTCCTGCCATCATCACATCAGCTGCTAGATATGGGGAGGTGACCTAGGCTACAGTAGTGTAAAAAGTCTGAACAATTATTGTTAGGTGCTGTTGGTTAAACCTTAATTGAAGTAGAAGAACAAGCAACAGTTAAGTGATAAAGTATAAAGGTTTTATTTCTTACAGCGGCTGGGAGAGTGATGAACCCAAGTAGGTTGCCACCTAACTCTCAATTTGGTTATAGCAGGTAGCCCTTTATATATCATGTATTTGCTGACTCAGACTAACCATGTCACTGACAATTAACAAATATAGCATATTTGAGCAAGTTATACAACTAAAGCCAAGCTTCCCACCCCCTATAGTCATTGGTGCAACTAAAGCCAAGTCTCCCACCCCCTATGTTAATTTCATTGGTGTTATCATCTGACTATGTGGTATTTGTGCAATCTGACTTTGTGTCCTTATCTGACTACTTGTTATTTTTCTAGAAACTTCAGCATAAGCAGAACGAATGTTTCTGTTGCAACATATTTTGATTATCCCTATGCCTTATCTTTCCCTACTAAAATTACCTCAGAGCTTATTGGTTGTGTGCATCGCTCCCTTGTCTTCCTCCCCTCACTCTGTCATTCTCTGAAGAACAGTCAATACAGGTTTATTTGTCGTACTAGAGAGACTTCTTGGTTTATTTGTTTTATTGATAACTGGCTGCCGTCAGTGTGTATCAAAGGTTGCATCTGTTCTCTCTGAGCTCGGCCATTTCATTAACTTGAACCATTGGACACATAGGCCCATATTTATACTGTTTAAGTGCCGCATTTGCGTCATTTTTTTACGCAAAAGCGGCACAAACTTACAAAATGTAATTGTATTTTGTATGTTTGCGCCACTTTTGAGTAAAAAAATCACTCAAATGCTGCGCTACAAAAGTATAAATATGGGTCTTAGTGCTGTCTAAGCATGTATATTTCTGTGTGGGTGCAGGTGAGGCTTTTCAGTGGTATTATCTCAGGATCCCTGTTCTCACTTTCTATACCATCTAAATTGATGCTTTCTATGCTAACATTCCCCGTTTCGTTGATTCTTCAACTATCTCAGATTTTGTCTCATCTTCACTATCCCTAGGGTTTACCATTTTCTGTTATTATACATTCCCTTTCCCAATTTCTTAACTGTACTTTTACAACAATGTAATATTAATTGGAAGCTACAACACACAACAAGCAGCACCACTAGTATTGGGCCTAAGGATTTAAACGGACTGGATACCCAATTTGGAAGCCAGTTAAACCAATGTCAGTACCAATCATCTGGGGCACCTCCTTCTGCATGCAAAGTCTGTTGTAAGTTATGTAAAGTTTGTATGGCTTTAATTAGAGAGCCATTTTCTGCATCATTTCCTGGGATAAATGTACAGCATGAAGGGCCAGATGTATCAAAGCTTTTTGCATTCGCAAACGGTGCGAATGCCCGTTTGAGAATGCAAAAAGCCTTTTCAGAATGTATCAAAGGCATTCTGAATGTAATTTTAAGGAATCGCGAAAATAGCCATTCCTTAAAATTGCGACCCTGTTAAGAGAGTCGCAAATTGCGACTCTCTAAATAAGAAATCACAAATAAGGAATCCTTATTTGCGATTTCTAAAGCACATGTAACAAGCAATTCCTTAATGCGAATTGGGCATTTAGGAATCGCTATTTACCACCAAGTTGAACTTGGTGGTAACCATGTGCAAATTTAAAAAATGCATTTATAATGCATCTTTAAAATATACATGTAAAGCACACATGCCCTTTTGGCATGTGTGCACCTTACATGTTGAAAACAAATATTTTGGGGTGCAGCAGAGGGGGCCTAAGGCCCCCAGCACCCTGGGCTTTGCATTTCCAAAAATTGGCAATTCCAGTTAGGAATTCACAATTTTGGAAATGCAATAAATTCGCAAATATGGGGCTAAAGGCCCATAGGTGCTAATGGGCGCCGGTATTGCAATTTGCGATTCGGTAATAGCATTTGCGATTTTTAAGAAATCACTATTATCGAATCGAAAATGTGATATATTGCATTTTGCAAATGAGAAATAGCGATTTCTTAAAAATCGCTATTTCCGATTCGCAAAAGGCCTTTTTCATACATCTGACCTGAAGTTCCTATTTTTGCTCAAACTCCTTGGTCAATGGCTGTGAGCAAGTCCAACACACATCTGTTTTGTGTCATTATCATCCTTATTGCTCTGAGTTCTTCTTTATTTGAATTGAAATCATCTTCAGTACCATTTATCATCTTTAAAAGTTCCCACTTCATTATTTGTAGCCATCTTGCATTTGCTTTGATTTGCAAGGTGAAAAAAAGATACTGATTCTCCTGCATTGACTTGGCTTTCATTAAAAAGTTGGAATTCTTGTGGGATATTTTTGTATACGGTCCATCTGAAGGACTCAGTTTTTCTTCTTGTTCGTTTTGATGTAGAAAGGTAATGCTTTTGCTCAGTGGGTGTTTGTGCAATGCTGAAATATCTGCTCCTGGAATTATTAGCACCGGGGTATGCAAGGTCACCAGGGAACAGATGCCATTGCCACTGGGTGGTAGTTGGGCATAGACTTTTTCCCCCACACTGCCAGTAATAATCCATTAGCCTGGAGGTACCTTTTTGTAAGGACATTAGGTTTTTAGAAGTGCTGCAGTTATGGTTTATTATTACTGGAACTCTACCATTACCTTTAAAACATAAAGAAAAATGTGTTTATTTTATCACTTTTATGCTTTTAGGAGTAGGGCTGACCGTGAAGTAACTAGAGGCATATGTATTCCAAATGAGCTTACATCCTTTTTAATGTGAAATTATAAGATTGTGACTCCACCTCTCCTGTGAATAGATGGATCCATTTATTAGTATAGTTGACCTAATTTCAGACCCATCTTGGGGAGTCTCTGGAGTGATGGAGTAATTACTACATCTAAGGTCGGGGTCATAAATTGCTAGTATTCCTGGCTGTATCATATATTCTTTCAGGAATATATGTCTTATAGAATTTTCTAAAACTTGTCCTCTTCTTTCCATATCTTCTAAATCTACACCTATCATGGATCTTTCTGTTATTATCTTCAAGAAACTTTTACTTGTTTCATAGTCAGAAACATTTGTGTATCTGTTTGTCACTTGAAATAAATGATGCTGTATTTGGCCTCTTACTCTGAGGAAAAGTACATGTATTCAGCAGAGGGTGATATTTGGGTCTACCTCCTTTTTTAGGTGTATCATTGGGGCATATGTTGAGTGAGATATTAATGAACAAAGGTAACATGATGTATTTGAGATCTGTTCTCCAATGTTTTTTATGTATGCATACCATGAGTTATCCTTTAATTCTGTATGAATCTTACCCTCTTTAGTGTAAAGGTTAGAGTGTACACTATTCAGTTCCCTGATTTTCCTATGTGTATGCTTGTTTATCCTATTATTGTCACTATGGCTATTGTACCCCCCATAATTGTTGCTCATTAATTCTTTAGGTGATCCAGTATAATGTATATACATACCCAACCCAGCCATACATAATAGAAAAAATGCTAGAGTAATACATATCTCATCGTTTTTTGTGGTGAAACAAAGTCCAAGTGCCATGTTGGAGGGGAGGATATATCCAGTTGCTTCTCCTTCCTTAGGCCTCCCCTCTTTCACTTTCTTTACATCTCCTGGTATTACGCTTTGTTGGTCCACTGCACATGTGTAAGGTGTATCCATGGTGTTTTGTTTTTTACTTTCAGCACTGTGGGCCTGATTATGACCCTGCCGCCGCTGAATGACCGCACCGCGGTCAAAAGACCGCGGCGGCCATTTAGACATTTCCTCTGGGCCGGCGGGCGCTCTCCAAAAGAGCGCCCGCCGGCCCAGAGGAAATGCCCCTGCAACGAGGACGCCGGCTCAGAATTGAGCCGGTGGAGTTGCAGGGGTGCGACGGGTGCAGTTGCACCCGTCGCGTATTTCAGTGTCTGCTTAGCAGACACTGAAATACTTTGCGGGGCCCTCTTACGGGGGCCCCTGCCGTGCCAATGCCATTGGCATGGGCACGGCAGGGGCCTCCAGGGGCCCCGCGGCACCCCTTACCGCCATCCTGTTCCTGGCGGGCGAACCGCCAGGAACAGGATGGCGGTAGGGGGTGTCAGAATCCCCCATGGCGGTGCAGCAAGCTGCGCCGCCATGGGGGATTCTAAGGGCAGCGGTAAACCGGCGGGAGACCGCCGGTTTGCCTCTTCTGACCGCGGCCGAACCGCCGCAGTCAGAATGCCCTGCGGGGCACCGCCGGCCTGTCGGCGGTGCTCCCGCCGACCCTGGCCCCGGCGGTCTTGTACCGCCGGGGTCAGAATCACCCCCTGTATCTTTTGATTCAGTGACTGTGTAAGGTCCTTCAAACTTGGGGTCTTTCCACTTTCTGATTACCTTCTTGATGTACACTGTGTCTCCTGGTCTTGGGACAGGGTCTGGCTCTGCGGGATCGTTGGAGCTCTTTTGTTGGTACCGTGACACCTGTTTAGAAAACAATTCTCCTGCCTTTGTTAGTTGGGACAAATAGTCATACATTTCTTTCCTAGTACTTCACTACATGTTTCAGCATCTGTTCTTCGTCTAGATGGAGGATGATGCATCCCAATAGTTCTCTCTGTTACTATTTGATGGGGTGTAAGGTGATGATCAGTACTTGGTGTGTTTCATAGTGAGAATAAAGCAATGGGGAGGCAGTGTAACCATTTCTTGTTTAATGTTGCTGATATTTTGCTAATTTTATTCTTTAGAAGATCATTAAGGCATTCTACAATGCCATTACTTTGTGGGTGATAAGCTGAAGTCAGTTTATTCTTTATTCCTACAGTTCTGTGATTTTCTTGAAGATATTGTTTACAAAATTAGTTCCGTTATCTTATCTTATTGCTTCTGGGACTCTCCACCTTGATATAACATCTCTCATTAGGAAATTAGGAGCTGATTTTGCATCACAATGTATGCATGGGCATGTCTCTATCCATGAGAATGGACAGACTACAACTAATACATGTCTGTAGTTGTTGCACTTATCTAACATATCTTCAAAGTCAAGATGTAAAGCTTGAAAATGGTATTGTTGATGTGATCACCTCTAGAGTTGGTTTGGGGTAATATTTATGTCAGGTTTGGCCCTCACTTAGATATGTAGTCACCATTTCATGTAAGTTTGGTAATAACCAGTCTGATCGCAACTCGTTCCATATTGGAGTACTAGAGATGTGTGCTGGGTGATGTATTTGATCTAAAACAATGATCAATAGCTTCTGGGGCATCACTGCTTTGCCTGTAGTGTTTTGTCTGAATATCCAATCAGTGCTAGATTGTTGACACCCCCTCTGTTTCCAGAAATTCTCAGGTGCTGCCTCTTGCAATTCTCTGAGATGTAGCTGTAAAGTTTCAGTGTATGGTGTTGTTCTAGATATGTCTACTTCATCTGTCTTATTTTCTTTCTTCTCCTCTTCTCGTCCTGCATAGAAAATTTGATGTGTTGGTTGAGTGCCTCTAGCAGCTTCTTTAGCCACTTGGTCTGCTAACTCTATTCCTCTGGACATAAACGCTTGAGTTTCTGTATGTGCTGAACATGTCACTACTGCCACTCTTGTTGGTAGTTCTCATGCTTCAATAATGATTTCTAAGATATCTTTAGGTGCTAATGGAGTACCATTGCGTTTGAGAAATCCCTTTTATTTCCACCTTGAGATACTAGAATGCACTGTGGTGGCAACATATGCTGAGTCTGAATATACTGTATTATTATTTCCCTTCCCGTGTTACAGGGCAACCAGCAGAGCTATGAGCTCCACTGCTTGTGCTGAATAACAGGTAGGCAGTGTTATTTTCTCCATTATAAAGTACACCTCACTGTGTAGCTTACCCTCCACTACTGCTGCCACGTTTTCGCATTCCTGTTTCTTGATCAAATGTGGATGAGCCATCAACGAAGTGTATTGCACTATCAGATATTGGCTCTTCTTCTGCCCTTAGAGGCTCATCAGGGATAAATGTGGAGCAGTCATATACTTCATCTCCTTCCTGCACAGGGTGTGCTATGAATGTTGCGGGATTTACGGTGTGAGATCTCACTATTTTTAATGATAGGGTAATATTATCTCATAGCCTGAAACATGTTGTGTGGTTAATGTGCCTTTTGCTTTCTGTATTATGGCAAACACTGCATGTTCTGCATCTAATGTAAGAGAAGAGCCCATCACAATAAGTGTGCTCTTCTCAACAGCAAATGCAGTGGTTGTGTGTGCTTGTTCACATGGAAAGTGCCCTTTCATTATTGGGTCTAATAATGCACAATAATAGGCGATTGGCTTATGGCCTAAAAGGTATTTTTGTGTTAGTACTGCTGTCATAGTTATACCATTAAGATGGCAGAAAGGGTAGAATGCCTTCTTGAAATCTGGTGTACCCAAGCACAGGGGCAATACTTATCTCTTCTTTTAGTTTTTTGAACATAGCTATCCTTTCCTCTGTTCAGTGTATTCTTTCTTTTGTTCATTTTGCCTTATTCATTCCCTGCAACAATGGTGCTATCAATGAGCTGTAATCAAACACCGACTGACATAATTACAGAGACCTAAGAATTGTTGCATCTCTTTCACTGTTTTAGGTTCTGTGTTATTCCTTATACATTCTGCTCTTTCTGGTGTGACCCTTCGGCCTGAAGTGGATATTATTTGGCCCCCGTAATGCACTTCAAGAACTGTGTATTATATTTTATCTCTTTCAAGTCTGTAACCTCTTTGCGCTAAAATGGTTAGGAAATTGGTTGTATCTTTTCAGCACTGTTCTTTGATGTGTGATTTTGCTGGTATTTGTATAAAGTTTTCTAGTTCCTCCTCTTCTTCCTCTGGGTCCTATTCTTTTTCTGAGGCAACGCTCCTCATACTGTACCCAGCTTTTGTGATGCATCTTTTAATCTGTCATGTCCTTCCTCATTTATTTTGAATAAAAGGTCTCCTGTTTTCCACCTTCCAGTTTTACTTTCAGCACCCCCTCTCTATGTGTAAATCCTGTTTCTTGCACCTGTACCCCTTTTGGGCTTTGTTTAATAGTTGTAACGTTTTGCACTTTTGGTGGGTTTTCATATCCTGTTGCAGGGAGGAGGAGATTTGGGCATATTCCTACATATGTAGAGGGTGCGGGGTGTCATGTGTCCTGCCCCTGTGTCCTTATTCCTTTCTTCTAGGGGACTTTTAATTGGTAATTCTTCTTAGTTCTCAGAGCTGATTTTAAATATAGACCATAAGCTAAGAATGCATTCTCTTTTATTCAATTACTTTCCTTTATAGTTAGCCCTAATAAATGTCAACGTGTGTGCTGCAATGTCTTTGTCAAAGGAACCATCTTTTGGCCATGAATGTGAATTTTTTGTTGCTTCCTTATGCCATTCTCGACTATACGTTTTTATTCTGTTCATGTCACCTGGAAATGTCTTTAACATATGTTCTAAAGGAGACCATATTTTAATTTCTAAATGTGTATCTTTTTCAGTGCTTTTTCTCCTATTTATTTTGTATGCCTTTACTATTTGTCGCATTCTACCTATCGAGTATCTAGACTTTTTCTTTGATATTTGGTGGTTGTCTATTTTTCTATCTCCTTGAACTATTTTAGTTCACTTTGGGGCATTTATTTATACATTGTACTTGCTTATTTACCCTAAACTAAATCTGATATGAACCATATCCGTAGAGTAGTATCATGAGTTTTGTGGTCCTCAATCAACTTGCTCTTTTAGATTTACGCTCTCTTCAGATCTTCCAGACCTGATCTGGAGTCGACTTCTCTAACCCTAGAATGGGCATTTTGGTCTACACCTTTTTCTTCTTTCAGATCTGCTTTCCTCACCAGTCTGTGGTGTGGAGATTACTTGTGTATACCCTAGATGCCATGTGCATGTTTACCATAACATTTCTACTTTACCACAATTTATTACTTCATACTTCAAGTGTTATAATTCGAGGAGTCCCGGTTGACCTCACCTTATGACAGCCACTACCTCAGGGGTAGAACTACCCATATGAATAGACAGACTTTTGAACAAACAAGCAGTCTGCTTACCTTCTCAGAAAAGTGCGCAATACGATCCCCAATAGGCAGTCTCCTATCCGTCTGTTGCCATCAGTGATGATCTCCGGGACTCTCCTGGCTGGGTCGCCAATTTGTTTTTTAAACCTTAATTGAAGTAGAAAAACAAGCTACAGTTAAGTGATAAAGTATAAAGGTTTTATTTCTTACAGCAGCTGGGAGAGTGATGAACCCAAGTAGGTTGCCACCTAACTCTCAATTTGGTTACAGCAGGTTGCCCTTTATTTATCATGTATTTGCTGAATCAGACTAACCATTTGACTGACAATGAACAAATATAGCATATTTGAGCACGTTACACAACTAAAGCCAAGCTTCCCACCCCCTATGTTCATTAGTGCAACTAAAGCCAATTCTCCCACCCCCTATAATCATTTAATTGGGTTTTAACATAGCTCTATGTGCTATTTGTGCAATCCTTATAGGTGTCTTTATCTGACTACCTGTTATTTTTCTAGAAACCTCAGCACAAGCAGAACACATGCTTCTGTTGCAACATATTTTGATCATCCCTATGTCTTATCTTTCCCTACTAAATTGACCTCAAAGCTGATTGGTCGTGTGCATCTCTCCCTTGTCTTCCTTCCCTCACTCGATCATTCTCTGGAGAGCAGTCATTACTGGTTTATTTGTTGTACTAGGGAGACTTCTTGGTTTATTTATTTTATTGATAACTGGCTGCCGTCAGTGTGTATCAAAGGTTGCATCTCTTCTTTTTGAGCTCGGCCATCTGCAATTCATTATCTTGAACCATTGGACACATACTCTATTATGTACATTTCTGTGTGTATACATTAATAAAACAGACCTCTCGTACATCCAGAGTGCCATATAGAACTATGTAGCAGCTTTCCGGGTCCAGGATGTGGTGTCAGTGTAGAAAAGGTATACCTGGGGCCACCCAAATTAAAACTTTCTGGCATAACCGGAGTAGGACGTGGTGTAAAGTTGTCCCCTCCAGCAGGAAGGGAATGCAGTTTCCCCAGAGGTGAGTTTCCTGGAGAAATGCAGTGGACAATGGATATCTTATAATGCTTCCTTCTGCGCTTTTGTAATTGGGCGAAACTGCGGACATTCAATGTCATTAGTTTAGCAGTGTAGTCTGTCATTTAAAAATTGTGGTACTCCCCCTTTTTTCTCCAGACAGAGAACTGTCATATCTCCAGAATGTCTGTTTAAAGGTGTTTCTGTGACAATGGATGCTTCAGTGATACACAAGAGCAAAATATAACACCCCAAAGCAACAAACTCTTTTACCACAAATGTACTCCCAACTCCCCTTACATCCACCCACCCAGTGTGCCTGCAGTTGGTGGATGGCAACCATGGCCCCATTCCACAAACTAGTAAAACATAACACGTTTAAATCATAAATAATGCAACATGCAGTTACGGGTTGCCATGCTAGAGCTGTCGGCAAAAGAAAGGGATACAAGGTCATTCTCTCACAACTTCCCCCTAACGCATCACATTGATATAATTGGAACACCGGATAAACACACTGTTTGCATTAATATGTACCATCCTATAATGCTTACAGATTATGCACTGTGCTTATGTGTGTCTCCGGGTGGATATGTCCCATGGATGGGTATGGTGCTGGCCACTCTAGACATAGGAGTCCAGTGTAATGCATCAAAGGAGCCCAGTTCCAGGTTGACACAGCACTCATTGTTCATTAAATAGGCACATGCTGTTATTCCATTCCAGATCCGTCACTAGCCATGTCCGATATATTACAGCAACCTTGGGAGGACTCCTTTGAGTCTGGAATTGCATCTGTAGATTGAAGTGTTCCAACTGGGCACACCATGATCTTCCCCAAATGACGAGTGTCATCCATGCTTTTCTTCCACCTTCCCCGTCGACCTGGGCGGGTAGATTGTCTTCATTTATGCGGGGTCTGTTGAGCCAGATCCCTGCCGGAATTCTGAGGGAAAGTGTCTATCCAGTTATTTGCTTCAGCTGGGTTAAAGAAGAACATAACAGATCCTCCATTTTGGATTCAAAGTTTTGCTGGAAAAAGGAGGTTATATTTCAAATTTAACCCCTGAAGTTTCTTTTTGACAGCGATAAAAGTTTTCATTGTTCTTGTACTCGTTGAGTGTATTCAGGGAATAGGGAGATAGGTCTTCTCTGGAATGTTGGAGGTTCTCGGGCTTGGGTACTCTGTAGGATAGTGTTGTGGTCACAAAAGTTGAATAGGCAGATAATGATAGCCCGTGAAGGAGTTCCCAGTCTTGGTGGTGGTGCCAGCGTGCTGTGGGCTCTTTCAGTGGTAAAAAAAGCTTTGAAGTCTTTTTGGCTTGAGATCGTTGTGATCCATTCCTCCAGAATCAGTTCAGCAGAGGGTCCCTCTGCCTTTTCCAGGAACCCCACAAAGCAAAGGTTGTTCCTCCTGGATCGTCTTTCAGAATCTTCAATGCGTTCATCTAGATGTGCTGTTAGTCTTTGAAAATCTGAGACCATGTTGCGTAGGTTGCAAATCTCTTGTAGGAGTTCATCCACATTTTGCTCTGCTGTAGCCACTCTGTCTGACACTTTACGGAGGTCAGCGCGGAGCAAGAAGACATCTACCAGTACTGCTTTGATTTTATTAATTACTTCAATTTTTGGGCCTTGCATTGCTGCCATTAGGTCCACCAGGGAAGGAGTGTGGGCCTCCTTTTCCACGACAGGTGCTCTGACAGAGGGTGATAACAAGTGGGTATAATTGATTATTTTATTTGCTTGGGCTAGCTTCGAGCCACCATGGCAGCAAGAGCTATGAGTGTTAATGTACCCCCTGCGACACTGGTGCTGAGTTGCTTCGTTGTTTGGAAGCCCAGACGCATCACCAGCGGGCCGCAACACAGGTCTCTCAAGCAGAATAGCCGGGTATCCCAATCAGGCAGGAGAAGGGCAAGGTGAGAGGGAGAGGCGGCGCTGTCTTTGAATCATCAATACTGGGGAGATTGTATCAGTGCCGATAGACAATTGCCCCCACTCTTGGCTAGGTCCGTCTCCTCATTGTCCAAGCGCCTCCCCAGGAGTAAATGGCACCAGATATCTCACCTTGGTCCCCTGGGTGTAGGTTTATGGGCTGCGATCGCTAACAGAGACCCTCTACTATGCTCCACCATAGGGGTCCCTCGCAGGAGCAGTCCTCAAAGAATTCTTTGGCCATGGACTGCAGGATTATGCAGCTCCCCTCTGCGTCAGTATACAGTTTCAACAGGGCCACACAGAAGGAGCTGCGGGTAAGAAATCCTCAAAGATCAACTACAGTATAGGGATATATGCTCAAGTGTATATTGCTCTGCTCAATTTCATGGGTCCAGATGGGGCTGCTGGTACAGAACTAGGAGGCCAACTGCAGTCCTGTTACATTTGTACAATGTATTTATGTACTGGGGCGTATATCAAAGTTAATGCAGGTCGGGAGGCCCGAGGCACTCCCCCACAGAAAGGCCTCGTCCTTCTCTATCCGCTGATAATGGGGTGCCTGGGTGTCTGCAGCTGCCCGCTGCGATCAGCCTGATGACCTCATCAGCCCCAAAGGATTCTCCTGGGGCAAGGGACTCCCTCAGCAGGGCCTCACTCGGTCACAGCTCCAGCCTCAAGCCCCGAGCTCCAGGCCTCAGCCGGGGCTGTCCGGAGCCCATGGACAGAGCAGAGGCCGGGCCGCACAACAAGGCCGTACCCCTCCTTAATCATTGCTGTCCCAGGTCCAGGCAATCTCTGCAGGTTGGCTCCACCTTTGCCACTCCTGTCTTGGTGAGGCGAAAGAGCAACCTCCCACAGAGGTACAGCGAAATGCCACACCCGCACCACCATTCGTACCTAAGTTGCCTGTTGCGGGCGCCTCCCGATCCGCGTTTCCCAGGCCTCAGGGCCCCTGACTTGGCCCACAGACACAGCTCATTACTTTCTGGGGTATTTAGTGTTTCGCTCACTTTCGGCATGCAGGTGTTCATGAAGGAATGTATGATGTCCACGAATCTGAAAGGATTTAATCAGGATTTAGTGATCATTCGTGTGAGCTTGTAAAGGAACGTCTATTTGGCGATCTTGCCTGGCCCCGCTCCCGACCACCTCATTCTTATAACTTTTTGATGCTGCTCACAATATTTGCCCAAGAATATTCAGCCCCATACAGAATAGTTGCTCCAGCTGAAAACATGTACATCCCACTCCTGTTGATTGTAGCTTTTTTTGGGGGGTGGGGGTTCTGAGCTTCCTTTTCCTCATTCTTAAAATCCTAATATATGTCAAGACTTTTATATTTAACAAAAGATTTTAAAACGTACTTGATATTCCGTTGTGGTAAGATTTGATTGCTACTATATCCCATACTTCCTTTTTGGAACTCTTAGCAAGCTGAAAAATTGAAGTGTTTGACATTTTTAACATACTGTGACAAACTTTCTATCTCTTGCAGAAATATTCTAAACGTTTGTAAAGATTTTAAATAATCGTACAATAAAGCTTTATGATGATCATGGTGATGATGGTTGAGCAGAAAAGAGAGGGGCAAGGTGGTGTAGAATGCAAGACACAATAGCCCAAGCACCAGTACGAGAATTGTGCCTGTTTTATATGCTATGAAGTAATCTGATGTACGTGTGTAGGTTAAAGTACTTTGCTTCTTATCAAAGTAAAGCATTGAGTTACAAATCCAGTCATTGTACTGGTGGATATTGTTGAGTGCTGAGTTTCCACACCCCATACTACCCAAGTAGAAGCCTGTGAATGATGGCCATCGCTACCACTGAAAAACAAGTGGTTAAGGGGTTGTACTTGGCCCAGTTTGCAGAGCCACAGTAGGACATACTTCAAGACATCTGAGGAAAATAATCTTTGCCCCAACTGACAAAGTCCGGAAGCCCTTGCTTTCTCTGTGGCCTCCAAACAGGGTTGGACATATTATCTAAAACGAAATCAAATCATAGCTCTCTCTTGATAGCAACACTTTACAACGTGGCTAAACCCGAGGTCCTTTGCTGAAAAACTCTTCAGTGGTTTAAAGAGAAGCCCTGCATCCAGTGCTTAATTTGTAAATTAAAAGGTGCTGGTGCCCAAAGCCCTCCTCTTAAACGCGCGGCTGCTGCATTTATATGTGTGAGCATGGAATACTGAGAGAGCGTAATCCTGAAGCCGTCTCTGGCCTCTTTAATCTATTAAAAGTCACTCCCTGCCCCTTAAGCTCATTCTTGCAGATTTCTGCTTTCTCCCATTGTGACGCGTTTTTGTTTTCATCTTCCTCCGTCTTTTCCCACTCCCAGAAGAATAAGTCCCGGCCCTCAAAAATAAGCACAAATTAAGCACTGCCTGCAGCCAAATTTCATTTTCAGAATAATTCAACAGCTTTATTTATTGTTCCTTGTCTATACAACCACCCAGCCAGGGGTCAAAGGGACCCTGCCAAAGCTAGCAAAGGGCAAGCCAGGGGACTCCGCTGCTATCCTTGGGTATGCCTCTTCCTGCTTTTCACAGTGTGTTCGCAAGTGGCTCCATGATGAGCGCAAATATCTGGGGAGACAGCAGACACTCATGTTTTTTCCCCTGCTAAATTTCTTACAGTTCTGATATAGCCCGTCTTGTTCTGACTTGCTGTTGGTGCTAGTTGCAGCAGTGCAGCTCATTTAGCCATCTCTGGCGCTAGCCCTATTCTATGTAGCACTTTGAATATGAACCCTTGTTTAACTATATTGAATGTTTTTTAGGTTTATTGCTAGATCTATTCCTAGTTTTGCTGTGAAAGAACAAAAATAGGGCTGCACCACATTTATAAACCAGAATGAGCCAGTGACGTCATGAGTGACACATACAAACATTACCAATGTGATTGTGTGATGTTACATCGAATTTAGTGGTGTGTGACTAGTTTATCAAAATCGTTAATGCTGAGTGATATTTTGTGTGTGTTTTGCACTAAGGCTTGCAATAAAATACAAATGTATTCTCTCCCTCAAGCTTGCAATCAGGTACAAATGTTTTCACTCCCAATGCTACATCACATAAAAGGTGTAATTTGCTGTATTAAATGTACAACATGTATAAGACTTACATGATTTTACACAATAGTTACACCTGATTGCACTTAGCACTAGGATTCATGGCACTTTTCGTGACAATAGTAGGTTTCAGTTTACGTAGAATCCTAAGGATGTAAGTGCTATTCCTGTACAATTATGCCCACTATGCATGCATTATCTGTCGGGCTTTACTATGTTTATACACAATGGCTTTAAGTGCTGCTCACTTGTCAAGTCTTGGCACAAAAAGCATTATGAATACGAAACTTCGTCGATGCTTTAATTTGCATCACTAAGTATCACAAAGCTCTGCTTTGTGTCCTGAAAGCGCATAGGAAAAAAACATTAGTAAATTTGAATCCTAGTCTGGTGGAACCCCAGTCTGCATAGCTTTGCTTTATGTTCCTAGTAAAAACATAACGAAAAAACGTGAGAAATCTGGGCAAGATTTGCCAAAACTTCAAATGTACCTGTGTTATAAGCAGGATTGGTTTGTGCAGAAAGGGACTCCTTCCTGCACAAAAACAATCCTTTGAGACTTTTTATCTCTTTCTACATGTGCTGCAGAATGCAGAACACGTAAAAAGATGAAATAACGAGGAGAAATACATATATTTTTCCTTGTTATGCCTCTGTCGGGAAGGCATGCCATTTTAATGTAATCCCCGGTTTATTACCTTTAGTAAATCTGGAATTGCGTCAAAATCCATGGGTGAATGCATGGGAGCGCCCATGGACAACCCCTAGAAGGCCTTCTCAACACAGAGTAACGCAAGGCATCGATTTGTGCTGCTTTACATTACTGTGGCTTTACTAAGCCACACAGAGCCACACATAGTTGATTTGCATGGCTTCATGAATCCCACTAAAAGGGCTTGTGCTGCCTTGCATCACCTTGCGTGACGTAAGGGCAATGCAAGCCATTTGTACATCTGGGCTTTGGATTCCAGTCTGCAGCTAAAATACCTCTTATGTCTACCAAGCCTGCACATCTTTTTAAGGAACAGATTATTCAGAGTAAGAATAAGAACTTTTCTGTGGGCATTTGTATTGTACATTGGAAAGGAGTTCCTCTGTCCAGTTCCCCATAACTGTGCTTATTAGAAAATGGAACAAACTGTGGGAGTGACACAATCCACGGGATATCATCATATCGGTACTTAGGGACTCATTACGAGTTCGGCGGTCCAACCATCGGACAGCCAAACCCATGGGGGTGAGGCTGATGTCATACCGGCAGCCTCATCCCCACTGTATAATGATGTTTCCACTGGGCTGACTGGTGGAAAAATCGTACTATGATGTTTTGGCCGGTCAGCCTAGCAGATAAACTGCCCCGGCACTGCAGGCAGTGCACATTCTGAGGGTGCTGGCAGGTGGGCCTCTGCCCTGCCCATGGCCATTGCAGGGGGCCCCCTGTGGCATCCAGCACTGGCTTTCTGCCAGCCTGTCCATGGCGGTGAAATTTCATGGAAAGGCTGCCGGGAAGTGGACTTGTGATCAGCACGGCGGCCATGGGCACTGCCATGCCTGACCATGACTCTGACTGCTGCCACCCCATCGGGGTCTGTGATCCTGGCGGTGGGGTCAGTCCCCTGGTGGTCTGACCGCCAGGGTTGTAATTTGGTGGTCGGTTCTCCAGGAGTGCGGGGGTCTGACCACCACCACAAGTTTGGCAGTCTTAAGACCACTAAACACATAATGAGGACCTAAGCCTCGAAGTAGACAGCCTGAGAAGACATCTGCATTCACCTTATTGTTGAATCTTCAGTCAGTATATCTTCAAGTCCTACAGTTAAATGGATTCAAATACATTTACAGCAAATCAAAACTCCAAAAGTACCAACTTTGCCTCAGTCCCCCATTTCCATAGGGCTGCCCTTGCACTAAACTAGCCAGAGCCCCTCTCTGACAATGTGGACATTCTGATCAGAAGCAGGAATCCAACTAAAAGGTCCTGTTAGATGCAGACGCATTTGCAACCAATTCGAATTCCAAGTGCACCAACTGTGCCTCATAAGTGGTCGTGGATCTCTAGTCCCTTATGGCTGTCCTCGTTGTCCCTAGCCTGATAACTTTATCCTTCATTATGAATATCATACAAGAAATTATATATAGCAATTGGCTGGGTAAACGTAAGTGTGGACATTTAAGTACATTTTTCAGCTTATCTGCTATTGTGTAGGATTCCTTGTCAGGGGTGGACTCAACATTTTTTTAAAACACTTAGCTCCTTTTTGATAGGACAAAACTGTGAAAATGTTGAGAATTTCTCTCTCACTGTAGTGAAGAATTCAAGAAGATATGCTGAGGAAGAACATCATTACTACAATTAAATAACCTCTTTATCTTACTTAACAAATCAGATTTATGAGGAGTTTACAACCATCAGTATGATGACAAAATATGTGTAGATTATGCATACGGGAGGACTGAGCCCCCTCGTTACTTTCTGTCTAAATATACAAATCATCAGTATGGTGTTGGTGTTGAATATTCTCAACATGTTGCTAAGAAATGTGTAGATGAAGGACACTAGAGGACGGATCCACCAAGTTAGTGGCTCTCTATGTTTCATGTGTGTAGTTGATTACATGTTCAGTACCTAGTTTATATCAAATTAGGATGCAGCAGTGGTTGGAAATTTATTGGCGTCTGGTAAAAGACTCTTTTTACTTTATTGATTATTGTCTTTTCTTTGTGTTTTTCAGACTTGGGATCCAGCATTGGCAAAAACTGCATTTGCGTGGGCTAAGAGATGCACCTTTGAGCATAACCCCTACATACAAATGTCAGGAAGGTCTCATCCTACATTTTCTCGCCTTGGAGAAAACCTTGCACTAGGGACTATGAGCCCGACTGAATTGTGGTACGCGGAAGTCAAATTTTACACTTACAGTACACATTCATGTTCTGGCACTTGTGGTCACTATACACAGGTAAGAGGTTTTCTTGAAATGATTTCTTGTATAACAATGCACTATACTGATGTTCCAGTAAACAGTTAAAATGTAATTCTCAGTCCTTCAATCAAGGGCAGCTCCTTCACAATGGCGAAGGAGCGTTGCCCCCCCAGCTAAGCCAGGACATGAAAGATAAAACAATATTTAATTATCATTTTATCTTTCATCTGCTGGCTCATCCAGCAGTGTGTTCAGGGTGTGACAGGGCTGGGCTGTGGGAGGTGTGAGGAAGGAGTGCACTAAGTACGCATGTGTGTTTGGCCGCCTTTCGGAGGCCAGCCAACCACACATGCGCACTCCAAGCCACTCAGACCAATCCTGATGCTGCTTACATGCTATGTTTAGCATGTGAGCAGCACCAGGATTGCTGGGGAACCTGAGCTGGTGTCCCAGCATTTGCTGGGACACCACAAGAAGACCAGAGGAGCAATGTGGCAGGAGGCAGCGACGACAGGAAAAAGGTACGTTTTAAAAAAATTATATTTTTATTTAGTTATCCTTCCCCTTCCTTTTGAGATTTGCGGTGCCCGCTTCTGCCTACAGTTGTACATTCTAACAGATTTCTGTATTACTAGCATGAATCAAGAACATTTTCTCGTGCAGCTTTTTAACGCTTTAGTTGTTTTCTGCTACTGAATTGCTCTGTGCAGGGTAGTCTTTTACACACTATTGCCTCCGCTGACTGTTCTGGTGATAAAACATTGAGTAGCGAAGGCACTATTGTATTTTTACATGTTTAAGTCGTGGAATTATGCTTAGCTGACAGAAGAAAGACACTACGTGTATTTTGGTATAGTCCGAAACCTGCTGTAGGATTATGTGCGGTGGGGGGAGTTGAGTGGAGGGAAAGTTAATCAGTTAAGGTGCACACAAACAACAGTAACTAAGCTTTGTATGTTCACCATTCGATGCAGGGTGATGGATTTGTTATGCTGAACCTGCTGTAGGAGGCTGGCCTGGTCTGTGGTTGGTCTGTGGTTGGTCGAGTTATCCCTTATTAGTGTAGGGTAGTCAGTGTCCAGTAGCCAGGCTCTCTAGAGGTAGTGGTGGATGAGCTGCCAAGGCTTATCTATGAGACATGCAAAGGTCATGCAATACCACTGTAGTCACACTTAGGCCCTCATTATGACATTGGTGGTAAATCCCACTTACCATCGCGGTGACGGCCGCCAACATACCGCCGCGGTGGTGAATATCCGTTCGCCATATTATGACACACACATACCAGTCTGACAGAATACAGCCACATACACAAATCCGCCAGCCCAAAGGTAATTGATAAAGTTGCGGTCCCAACACCCATACCGTTACGCCAACAAAACAACACCCATCGCATTATGACCCTCAAATCACCACGGCGGACATTCACTGCGGTAAACCATTGGCGGTACATACCACCACGCTCAGAATGGCCACCCATACAAAACAACACAACATTGGCCAATACTGAAAACACACACCTGACACTCATACACACACTACACCCACACACCCACAGCACTATAAAACACACACCCACATTACCCACAACCCTTTGCGAATACAAATTATTGCCCCCAGACTGACACCAAGACCACTGCGACAACTAGACACACACACGACTTACACCCATACATCCCTCACACACCCCACCGCATTACTCAGCACACTCACATCAACACACAACACCCATGTCCCCACAAAGGCACCCCTCATTTCACTGGTGAGGAGTTAAGGGTTACGGGGGAGGAAATTGTCATGGTATAGCCACAGCTGTTTGGAGCACAGTTACAGCAAATATCCATTGCAAGGAAGATGGAGCTATGGCAGAGAATCGTGGACAGGGTGAACGCTGTGGGGCAGCACCCAAGAACAAGAGACGACATCAGGAAGAGCTGGAACGACCTATGGGGGAAGGTACATTCCATAGCAGCAAGGCCCCAGCTCATCATACAGAGGTAGTGGACCCCCACCTCCTCCCCCCCAGCTCACAGCATGGGAGGAGCAAGTCTTGGTAAAACTGCATCCTGAGGGACTTGCTGGAGTAGCCGGAGGACTGGAAACTGGTGAGTAAAGATTTACTACTAATCACCCCCATACCTGCATGCCATCTCACCCCCTCACCCTCACTCCCATCACTCCACTCCATCCCGCACACTGCAACCACACATCTGACTAATCCCAATGCCAAATCCTGCATGCTATACCAGTGCATGGACAGCCCTCCCAGCCCTGCATGGACACCCATCACCAAAGCATGCACAGCATAGGGAAACTAACAGTCACACAATACATCACCATACACAAGCAAAAGGTGGCAGGGCAACACCAACGATAGAGGGGAAGATAGGGATGTATAATATGTCACATACATGAAGCATAATACATCACTTAAACCCCCACAGGTGCCCCAGCCAATGTCTGTGGAAAGGAGGTGCCACGACTATCCAGTCCCCCAACAAAAGATGCCCCCAGTGATGACAGTACCTCTGGACTTCAGGATCTGGACCAACAACCTGGCCCACCAGGGACCACTGGACAGCTGGTCACCCCAGCCTACTCACAGTCCACCACAGAGCCTCCCCCATCAGTATTGAATACCACAACACCCACCCAGCATACCCACACCTCTGTCCCCAAAATACGTCAATCAGCAGTGTGCCCGCCTGTACAGGGACCCCAGCCCAAACCTCATACCCAAGACAATCAGGGATGTGGGGTCAGTGGCAGTTGGCACACCTTTCAGGGTACAGAGGCACAGGCCATAAGGGACACTGGGAGGACTGCTGTGTGCCAGGGGAGGACAGACCCAGGGAACCGACTCTTCAGGAGGCACTCTCGAGATCCTGGGAGCTTACCAACATTCCCAGGACATGATAGGCCAGATCCTTGACAACGTGCAGGAGAACAGGCGGCTGCAGGAGGGACAGTATCAGGGGATCAGGGAGGACTTGCAGGCCATCAACACCAACCTGATCTTTATAGCAGGGGTGCTAGCAACACCATGAGGGAGGCAACAGCACAGCAGCGGGCCTCTTCCACTAGCCAGCCCATTGACCAGCCCTCCACTTCCGCTGCAGCTAGTGGGCAGGAGGCCCCACCACAGGACCCACATGCCACCAGCACCCCTCCCCCTGCAGAAGGTCAACCACCCCGCAAATGTTCCCTGCAAACCAGACAGAAGCCAGAGACACTTGCCAAGTCCACTGCAAGGAAATGACTCTCCTGACTGTCCCCCTTGTGTCCCACACAGTCACCTTGTCCACTTTGAACTGCCTTTGCTCCCCTTCCTATGGCCACTTGGACACTGGGATTGTGCTACAAATATACTGGAACTAAACCCTGGACTTTCCTCCATCATCACCCCATTCCATTGCATTTTCCCCTCAATTTCTTAGAACTATAATAAACACTCTTGAACTCAACTTGACTAATAGTGTTTTATGTTTTGAAAATGTTTTGAAAATGTGCATTTATGGAAATAGCCACATCTAGTGTAAATGATCTGAACACTATGAGACCATAGAAATAAGGACCGGTAGCTGTCTGTAGTCATCTCATCGGTACACAGTTGTTATATCACCAACATCTGTAAAATGACAAGCCATAAGTGACAGTAAGTTGAGATGCAAAAGAAATGAATGGCATCATGCTACAGCAACACAGAATAACCAATAGTCATAGGAATGGTCAGTTGCTCTGTCTCACCTGTGTGTCATTGGAAGTATTGATGGATAACTGATGTTCTGTTGTCCTCATCCTCAGCTTCTTCATCCTCATTGTCCTCAGGGTCCACTGCTGCCACAGGGGTATTTCCAGTCTCCTCCTCCTGCAGAAAGGGTACATGCCAGGTTGTGCAACATGCAGCATTCCACTACTATCTGTCAGACCTCGGGTGAGTAGCACAGGGATCCACCGGTCAGATGGAATCATCTGAACGTGGCCTTAAGGAGGCCGAATATCCTCTCGATGATCCATTTGGGTTGCCCATGTGCCTCATTATAACGTTCCTCTATCCCTATCCTGGCATTCCTCACAGGGTTCAGCAGCCACAATACGTTTGGGTAGCCTGAGTCACCTGCAAGTATTGAGGGACCACATTTAGCCTCATATAATGATTTGGGGATGACACCTGAAGGCATACACTAACATACAGTGGGTGGGGACCAAGGCTCACCTATTAGCCACACCCTGTGCCTCTGTAGTTGGGCCATCACATTTGGGATGCTGCTATTCCTGAGAACAAAGGCATCATGCACCAACCCAGGATACTTAGCATTGACATGGGAGATGTACTGGTCCACCAGGCACACCATTTGCACATTCAGTGAGTGGAAACTCTTACGATTCCTGAACACCTGTTCATTCTGGCGGGGGGGATAAACGCAATATGTGTCCCGTCAACCATCACAATGATATTGGGGATGTGTCCCATTGCATGGAATCCGGCCTTCACAGTGGCCAAATCTTCCACCTGGGGAAAGAAATTTAGCTGCATATGTGTTTTACCAGGGCAGACAAGACTCTTGCCAGCACAATTGAAAACACTGGCCTTGACATTCCTGCTGCCAAGCCCACTGTCACTTTGAAAGAACTAGTTGCCAAGAAATGGAGCACTGATAGCATTTGCACAAGAGGGGGGATCCCAGTCGGAAGATGGATAGCAGATATCAGGTCAGGCTCCAATTGGGCACACAGCCCTGTGATTGTGGCCCTGTCCAGTCTATAGGTGAGGATATTGTGCCTGTCCTCCAATTTAGCCAAGTCCACAAGGGGTCTGTACACTGGGGTATGTCTCCAACTCCTATTCATCCGCAGCGGTAGGTATCTAAGGGACACAAGAGTGAGTAGGCTGTCACAATTTGAACAATAGAACCACATCTTCAGTGTACATGGTGCATATATGTTATGGGACAGTGGGAATGGCGATGTATGTGCTAATCTAGTCTGTGACGCAGTTAATGTCGATATGACCGATGTCCCAGTCCTGAAATGGCGACCCCTTGTCCTGTATGTATGGACATGTGGAAGTGAGGTAATTCCGCTGACGTTGGCCATCGTGGCGGAAGGCAGTCTTGCACAGCCGTGCAGTTCCTCATTGGATAATATGAGGCTTTATGGCGTACAGTGGCCAATGGGGATCTGCGCCGGCAGTGACAGACATTTTCTATCCGATTCCTCTCGTGTTTCCTGACCTTCAACAGGAGAACACCTACACTGTGTGTGCTGCTGTGACCTGTGTCTGGAACCCACCATGGTCTGTGTGATGTGGGAAAGGGCCCCTGCCTTCACTTCGGAGGAGTTGGAGCGAGTGGTGGATGGGGTCTTACCCCAGTACGGACTGCTGTATGGGCCTCCAGACCAACAGGTGAGTACACACTGGACACGATGAATGTGGGAAGGATGCATGGAGATGTGTGTGCAAGCATCGTGTCATCGGGGCGGTGGAAATGTTTGGTGGTGGTGTACATGGAGTGCACCGGGCAATGTGTGTGCCAATGGTGATGGAAATGGGATTGGTGGGCCATATGTGTGACAGGCTGGACTATTTGTTTAATGGTGTTCTCCTGTCTGTATTGCCTCTGTAGGTCAGCGCCCGTCAAAAGAAGGGATTATGGCATGCCATCACCAAGGACGTGCGGACCCAGGTGGTCTATGGCAGGCGGAGCACCCAGTGTTGGAAACAGTGGGAGGACCTGAGACACTGGGCACGGAAGACCGTGGAGGCCCAGCTGGGGATGGCCTCCCAATGAGGTAGGGATGCCTGTTGGAACCTGACCCACCTGATGGACAGCATACTGGTGGTGGCCTACCCTGAACTGGATGGGCACTTGAGGGAATGACAGCAGCCACAAGGGGGTGAGTACAGTGGGTATTATTCTAAAATTTGGCAGGTGTGGTGGGATCCGGGTGGTGGATGTGAACTAGTGGGTGCCCCTATGGCCAGGCCAGACATTGCAACGTGGGTCAACTCTAGGGTAATGGGCGTATGGCAAATGCAGGTAACCTAGCTTGTTAGCATTCCATTTCAGGCAGGGCTTTGTGGGTACCAGGAGGGGTGCAATTTGCGGTGAGTGGCCCTCATCTTGCATTAGCATCTAGCCAAATCAGTGGCAGTGCAATGTATACTGCTTAAGCCTGATCCCTGTGTGTGACGGTGCTGTGTATGTCGACTGTGGAGTTGGTGCAGTAATTAACCCAGTGTTTCCTTTTTCTCTCTCCCCTCTTTTTAGGGTTGAGCCTGCGTTGCATGCGCTCGCGCATGCGTATCGCAGCAAGACTCTTTAGTGTTCAGAAAAGGGCTCGGAGCCCTGTCAACATCACCTCAGTGTTTTTTATTGGTTCGTGGGCTTGTCTATTAAAATCTGCTTGCTTTCATTAGTCGAAGGCACATATAAGTCATGCCTTTTCTGGTGGCTAGCCCTCCTTGAGCGCAGCGACCAAGTACAGAAAACATGCGAGGCTCGCTGTTTTCCATCTGGCTCGTGGACTTCTTTTTCTCTAATTTACGAGCGCGATCTCGCTTGGCAGAAGTCGAGCGCTTTACATAGTTAATTGCACTTTTTCGGTTACGTGCATAAATGCACTTTTGTCGATAGGTGAAAAGTCGGGTTAGGAGTTTACAATGCTATCAGCTCTAACACGAGCAAACGCGAGACCCGTTGCATTGCAAATGCTTGTATTCTTCGATACCATTCTTTCTAATGAGCTGTTTCAAGTTTTTCCCTTCACTCCATAGTATCATTATTTCTTTCTGTGAGTTTTAGTGTCTTGTGTGACAATACTGTGCTTCAATTTGTCATATTTCGTAAATTGCCCTTTCCTAGCGTAGACCCTGTTGTCTCCAACCTACGCCCTTCTTCCCGCTGGTAATTTCCTCGCTGTGCCTCCTTTCGTGGGTTTTTACGGATTAATCCAGGCCACCTCCAGTGATTGACAGGACACGGTCTCCTGTTTTTAATTTTTGCTGCAGGCCGTTCTCCAATCTTTTTTTCCATTGTTTGTTGGATACATTTTACAACCTCCTTTGGGAATTTATTAACCTTTCCCAATATTCTGTCAAATCAACCATTTCTGTCTTTCATTACTTCCACTATTATGTACGCCACCCCACTTCACCTAATAAAACGAGATAGCATTTCACACAATATTGAGTCCCATCTGCTGGGCTCAGGAGATGGGCACCTTTAAGTGGATTTTCCATACATAATTGACCTAGTGTATATATTTAACTGGGTCGCCGCTTTTTTTTGGATGCCGATGTCTTACTAAAATACGGGTTGACCGCTTTTCTGTCCTACTGTAATCAAGTGAAAACGACCTCTGTCCATATATTGTGCTTGTACCCGCTCTCTGTATTACCTTAGAAGTCTTGTGTATTTACAACAGGAGCGATGAACCTATATTTCTACTTATTGGCAGTCAGAAACTGAAAATGTTTGTTACAGGGGCCACTAGAGGGTGCCAGGAGCCGTAGGCTGTACCTCGAACAGTGTTGGAAGGGGAAAGGAGGCTGTATTCACTGACGTCAGAGAGGCTGTGGGGGTCCGAGGGGGCAGATGAAACTCCGCCACCCCCATAAAGCCAGTTTTTATTATAGTTTGATTTGCAGGATCCATCCACGTTTCGCAGACGCAGGCATTTTTTGACAATTATTTCTTTGCAAACCCTGAAAATCAGTTTTAAAAAGGGAAAATTCACGACATGACTGTGCACAGTTTAATACCATGTGCAGTGAGCGCTGCGGATACAGTGGGCTTGCCCAGTGCCTGGCTATAGGCCTGGCCCTGTACCTAAAGCCCACTCACTGTGCACAGCTGAAAACTAGGCTTGCAAACCCAGTGCCAAAAGGCCTGGAGCACAGACAGCACAACATCTGCACCCAAATCCCATTGCACATAGCCAAAGGCGGTGCACCTCTGATTCAGTGGGATAGGGGCTGGTGCAGTGCCGAGGCAGTGACCCGCCCCTGTGCACAGAGCTTGCACTGCATGACCTTTGCAATGTGCAGCTGGCATGGTAGCGCAGAGGCTGACACATGGCCTAGTCTTAGGCCAGACTCAGCACCCAGAGATCTGCACATGGATAAAGGTCGTATGCAGTGGGATCAGACGCATATTTGAAACCTCAGGGCCTGGATGCAGACTATGCTCTGCTCCCAGAATTCCACAGATGAGTTAGAAAAATTACATGAAAGTTGCCTGCATAAATGCCCACGTTTTCTGGGCTTTGAAATAAAATCTTTCTTTGCAATGTAATGGCCCCTAAAACAATCTTTAGCAGCCCTGGAATAGACAACGTTTTTAGGGTTGAGCCTGCATTGCATGCGCTTCCGCATGTGTATCGCTAGCGAGACGCTTTAGGAATTAGAAAAGGGTTCGTAGCCAATTCCACGTCACGTCAGTGTCTTTCATTGGTTCGTGGGCTTGCCGGTTAGAATCTGCTTGCTTCGATTAGTGGAAGGCATGCATACGTCATGCCTTTTACAGTGGTTAGCCCTCCTCGAGTGCAGCGACCAAGTACAGAAAACATGTGAGGCTCGCTGTTTCCCATCAGGTTTGTGGACTACTTTTTCTCTATTTTCGCAGCGCGATCTGGCTTGGCAGAAGTCGAGCGCTTTGCATAATATCGACCCTGTTACACAGTTAATTGCACTTTTGCCGCTTATGTACATAATTGCACTTTTGCCGATAGGTTTCATTACGAGTGAACTGTAGCAGCGTGATCGCGCTGTTTTTTTCTTTTAATGTGGCAAGAAAAATACGGTTGGGAGTTTACAACTGGTAATAGCTGTAATTTGGACAAATGTGAGACCCTAGTGCATTGCAAATGCTTGTTTGTTCTGTTATCCTGTCCATGTGTGCGTTAGCATAATCTGGTGGAGGAGCAGGGGCACCGGCCGTAGTGGGAGCTGCATCACACAGGACCCTGGAGGCAGAGTCCACTGACGCCGAGGGAACCAGTGGGATGGAGGGCGAGGTGAGCACCACGGCAGAGACAGGAGGTGAAAACACAGACTCAGATACCTCCTCCGATGGGGGCTCCTTGGTGGTGGCGGACACCTCTGTGACCACCCCAGATGCAGGTACAGCCGCCACCCCCGTACCTGCACTGCCCTCCCACTAGCCCCTCAGAAGTTGCCCGTGTCCGCACACCCAGGAGGGTGGGCATCTCCTTCTCCCCAGGCACCTCAGGCCCTGCCCCAGTGAGCCCTGGTGCCGTGAGTGAGGAGGCTATTGACCTCGTGAGATTGAACTCAGTAGGGCAATCAACCATTGTGAATGCCATCCAGGGGCTAGCATCCCAGATGCAGCAATGCAATGCATTCCTTGAGGGCATCCACAGTGGATTGGCAGCACAACAGAGATCGATTCAGGCTCTGGCCTCCTCTCTGATTGCAGCCATTGTCCCAGTTTCTACCGTCCCCCCTCCAACTACCACTTCCCAGTCCCAGTCTCCTCAACCCCAACCCATACCATGCACACATACTGACGAGCATGCGCACAAGACAACACCCAAGAGTGGCACAGGCAAACACAGGCACCACACTTCATCCCACAAGCACTCACACAAACACCAGACAGTTGCAAACACATCCACATCCACTGCCTCCACTGTTTCCCACTCCTCCTCCTCCACTTCCCTTCCAGTCACGTCCACATTCACACCTGCATGCACTGCACCAACATCCACCACAAGCATCACCACACCAAGCAGCACACACACCTCACTAGCAGACACCTCTACTACATCCATGCACGCATCCCCTGTGTCCTCTCCCACCCTGTCTGTCCCCCCACAAAAGGACACAAACGCAACCATCCACCTACATCAGCATACTGCCCATGCACCTGCACCCAAATCCAGCAGACATACACCTCCTACAACTGATCCCTCAGCCTCCACTCCCATCCCTCCTCCTGCCCCACCGTTCCTTAGAAGCTTTTCCTTGCCCAACTTGACCTTTTCATTCCCCCTCCCCCCATCGTGCCTGTAAGAGCAGGTTCCCAACGACTCAGCCCAGCACCTCACCCAAACAGTCCACGGGGATAGAGGTGGCACCACCTAGTCGTGCTGGAAAGTCAGTGAAAGACCCCACTCCACCAGCCAAAAAGGGGAAGGATTCCACACCTCCAGCCAAGAAGGGGAAGGATCCCACACCTCCTGCCATGAAGGGGAAGGAGCCTGCACCTCCTGCTTTGAAGGGGAAGAAGCCCTCGACTCCTGCCCAGAAGGCTAAGGAATACACATTCCCTGCCGTGAAGGGGAAGAAGCCATCAACCCCTGCCAGGAAGGGTAAGTATTCTACGCCCTATGTCATGGAGAGGAAGAAGTTCTCTACTCCAGCGGAGGCTGTCAGGGTGACACCTCCACCACCACCAGTGGTCACGGGCCCCCACCGCCAGCTGAGCAAGTGCAGCCATCACCACCTGCAGAGGCTGCCCAGGAGGTACCTCCTTCTGCCACCAATGAGCAGCCATCACCACCAGCACAGGCTGCACAGGAGGCACCTCCATCTGCCACCAACATACAGCCATCACCACCAGCGGAAGCCATGTAGGCCACCCTCCAGGGGCTGCAGTACGAGGGACCCCCTCCTGAACCAGGTGGCAAGTCACTCACCTGAGAGACTGTGGCCTTGCACACCCCAGGATAGAGAAATGGGCCTGGAGCCCCCTCCAAAACCAGTAGGCAGGTCACCCACCTGAGGGAGTGAGGCCTTGCACTTCCCAGGACAGAGAAATGGGCATGGTGCCCCCTTCAGAACCAGTTGGCTTGTTCCAGACTTCGGCTGAGGTGCCCCCATCCCACTGAGGTGCCTGCCCACTTGCAAACTGATGCCCCTGCAGAGTTCTATCTGGATGAAGTCAGGTTTGGAGTTGGGCCTTGGACTGTGCCCTGTGGCCATGTGGACCCTTTGAACATTGGACTGGGCAGTGTCCCTTTGTGTTCATTTGTACATACCTGTTTCACGGACAATTAAATTATTTATTATCTATTGATATCAACACATTCACCTTGGTGCATTCCTGTTTTCCTTGCATAATTCTGCCGTATATGGGGTGCAAATTGTTTTTCGTGTGCAGCTGGTTTTGTGTATGGTGTGTGTGTGTTGGTGTGTGTTGTGCGTGTCTGTGTCACTCGTTTTCTTCCCTCCCTCCCTTGTGTGCTAGGCAGCTGTACTCACCGTCGTCGTCTTTGTCGGCGTTGGTGTTCCAGGTGGAGCACAACGTAGAAGAACATCAGAAAAACTTGCAGTTCGGGTTCCATTGCAGTGTTGTTCTTCCCTGTGTCTCCAATGGTGAGTATTTTCTCTTCTGTGATGCGTTTCCGCCAGGCTTTTGATGGTGTTGGTACCGCTCCGGAAAACGTGGCAGATTGTAGTATCTTAATATGGTGGGCGGTAGTTTGTCTTCTGCCTGGCTGTTGTTGGCTACCGCCGTGGTGAGTGTTGTTTCTGCCCTGACGGTTAGTATGGTGCATTGGTTGTCTATGGGAGTTATCACCACCATGGTCAGAATTTGACGGTAGTTACTGCTAGCCTGTTGGCGGTATTACCACCACTTTATCACTCATCGCCAGGGTCATAATGTGGGCCTTAGTACTTACACACATGAAAGAAAACACCCAAGCCCTCATTACAACCGTGGCGGTAAATGCCGCCTACCACCGCGCTGACGGCTGCCGACATATAGTGGCCACGGCGGTATTCCGCCACGGGTATTATGACCCACACTGAGAATACCGCCACAATACAGACACGCACACAAGTCCGCCAGCCCAAAGGTCAGTGATAAACTGGCGATAGCAAAACCCACACCATAACGCCAACAGGAATACGCCCACAGTATCACGACTCACAAATCACTGCAGCGGTCTTTCAAATGCGGTAAACCATTGGCGGTACACACCGCCGCGCTCAAAATACACACCCTTACAAAACTACACCACATTGGACAATTCAAACTACACACACCTGACACACATTCACATACCATACCCACACACGCACACCAATATAAAACACACACCCACATTACCCACAACCCTTTACGAGAAAAAAAAGATTGCCAACACCGAGAGACACAAACCAGGAACACCCACTCAATCAGAGCCACACCCATCAGCCATACACCATCCACGCACCTCACAGCATACACCCCAACACATAACTCCACACATCACCCCACACATCCTCACACACATCACTCGCAGCACATCCAGGGCACCCCAAAGACACCCTATGTTTTCGGAGGAGGAGCTAAGGGTCATGGTGGAGGAAATCATCCGGGTAGAGCCACAGCTATTCGGATCACAGGTGCAGCAGGCGTCCATTGCAAGGAAGATGAAGCTATGGCGGAGAATCATGGACAGGGTCAATGCCGTGGGACAGCACCCAAGAACCAGGGATGACATAAGGAAGAGGTGGAACGACCTACGGGGGAAGGTGAGTTCCGTGGTTGCAAGACACCAGGTATCAGTACAGAGGACTGGCGGTGGACCCCCATCTCTTCCCCCACAACTTACAACATGGGAGGAGCAAGTCTTGGCATCATGCATCCTGAGGGCCTTGCAGGAGTAGCAGGAGGACTGGACTCTGGTAAGTCAAATCTTTACTACTTTATCCCCTACACCCTACCTGCATGCCATCACAAACTCCTACCCCTACCCTCACCCCCATCACTCCACCACCTCACATATACCCCACTATCACAACCCACCCATCCCAATACCAAGCCCTGCATGCAACACCAAAGAATGGACCCCCAACACAGACCTGCATGGACACCCATCACCACAGCATGCCCAGTAGAGAGACTCACTCAGCCCACAAAATCACCACTCACACAAGGCCAAGCTGATAGGGAAATCACTATCATACAGGGAAACACACCCATGCACAAGATGGCACACGCAGATACAATCACACTGCATTTGCATCCCCACAGGACCCATACTCAACGTCACCAGAGAGGAGGTGCCAGCTACATCCAGTCCCCCCACAGAAGAGGCCCACAGTGACAACAGCAGCTCTGCATGCCTGGATCAGGATGACCAACCTGGCCTATCCGGGACCTCTGGACAGTTGACTCCCCTGCCACAGTCCCAGCCCACCACAGAGCCTCCCCCTCAGGAAACACCACCACATCACCCACCCAGCGGGCCCATGCCACTGTCCCCAGGACACATCAATAAGCAGTGTGTCCACCACTACAGGGACCCCAGGCATCCCCACAAACACAGGACGATAAGGGACTTGGGGTCAGTGGCAGTGTGAACACAGTTCAGGGGACAGAGGCACAAGACAATAGGGAAGCTGGGAGGACTGCGCTGTGCGACAGGGTGAGGACAGGCCCAGGGAACTAACTCTCCACGAGGCACTCTCCAACATCCTGGGAGCATACCACCATTCCCAGGAGACGATGGGCCAGATACTGGCCAAGTTGCAGAAGACCCAGCGGCTGCAGGAGGGACAGTACCTGAGGATCAGGGCTGACCTAACAAAAATCTACACCATCCTGGTCACCATTGCAGGGGTGCTGGCTGACATGGGCAAGACCATGAGGGAGGCAGTGGCACAACAACAGGTGCCTGACACTAGCCAAACCGAGGAACAGCCTTCCACCTCCGCCGGTGCTAGTGGACAGGAGGCCCCGCCACAGGACCAACAGGCCACCAGCACCCTACCCCCTGCAGAAGGAGAACTACCCATGAAATGGTCCCTGCGATCCAGGCAGAAACCAGAGAAAGTTGCCAAGACCCCCACCAGGAAATAAGACTCTTCTGATTGTCACCCTTCTGTCCCACACTGTCACCCTGTCCACCTTGAACTGCCATTGCTCCCCTTCCTATGCCCCATTGGACAATGCACCTGTGATACAAATAGACTGGACTCTACCCTGGACCTTCCTCCACCATCAGCCCAGCCCATTGCACATCCCCCTCTACTTATAAGCACCTAAATAAACACCCTTGGAACAAATACCAATCTGGAGTCTGACAAATGATTCACAAATGTATTAGTACAACATTATCAAAGCATTGCAACTCAAATGTACAGTGAAATATACTTTGGGATGACCTTTGGTGGGCAGCAGTACACATAGCAGGAGCCAGAGTGGGCCACAGAGATCTGAAAATAGAGATGCCAAAGGGTACAGTCAGTGTCCATAGACATAGGGAAAGAGGCTGCCTTGTACAATGTCCAACACATAACTGAAATGTAAAGTGATGTTACAGTGTCTTACCTGTGTGTCACTGGAAGTACTGCTGAATTATATTGTTTCTGTTGTCAACATCTTCTTCCTCTGCCTCCTCTTCCTCACTGTCCACAGGCTCCACCTCTGCCACAAGACCATCTCCAGGTACATCCTCCTGCAGAAAACTCACCTGCCGTCTCAATGCCAGGTTGTGCAACATGCAACAATGATCTGGCACACCTTCTTGGGTGAGTAGTACAGGGATCCACCAGTCAGATGGAGGCAATGGAACCCGGCCTTCAAGAGGCCGAAGGTCCTTTCAATAATCCTCCTTGTACGCCCATGTGCCTCATTGTAACGCTCCTCTGCCCTTGTCCTGGCATTCCTCACTAAGGTCAGTAGCCATGAGAGGTTGGGGTAACCAGAGTCAACTGCAAATATTGAGGGACAACTGTTAGACACACACAAACCCTTAGGGACAACCCCATACCCAGACACCTACTCATACTGTGTGGGGACCTTTGGCTCACCTATTAGCCACACCCAGTGCTTCTGGAGTTGGCCCATCATATATGGTATGCTGCTATTCCTCAAGATAAAGGCGTCATGCACAGAGCCTGGATATTTGGCATTCACATGGGAGATGTACTGGTCCGCCAAACATACCATCTGCACATTCAGAGAGTGATAGCTTTTTCTATTCCTGTAAACTTGTTCAGTTCTCTGGGGTATGGGACAAATGCCACCTGTGTACCATCAATGGCACCAATGATGTTGGGGACATGTCCCAGGGCATAAAAGTCAGCCTTCACTGTGGCCAAATCCTCCACCTGGGGGAACACGATGCAGCTGCACATGTATTTCAGCAGGGCAGACAACACTCTGGTCAACACGTCGGAGAACATTGGCTGAGACATCCCTGATGCCATGGCCACTGTTGGAAGGAACCACTTGCCAGGGAAAGGAGCACTGACAGGACCTGCACTAGAGGGGGGATACCTGTGGGCTGGCGGAGCTGACATCACTTCTGGCTCCAATTGGGCACACAGTTCTTGCATTGTGGCACGATCAAGCCTGTATGTTATGATAATGTGTCTGTCCTCCATTGTCGCAAGGTCCACCAGGGGTCTGTACACCGGAGGATGCCACCATCTCATATTCTGCCTCAGCGGTTGAAGCCTATGGAAGAGAACTGTGAGCAGATGGTCATATTCCCACATATATTGCACTAATGATGATTTGTTTACTTTACAGAAACAAAATGTGAATCTGACAATCAGTTGCTGTGCCAATGTCTGCTGTGACGCAGTTAGGTGCCATGCTCTGTGCCCCCCTGAAATGGCAGATGCCTGACCTGTGAGGAGGGAAAAGTGGAAATTAGGTAATTGTGCTGGCGTTGTGCGCCGTCGCCGTAGGCGGTCGATGACTGCCGCGCCAAATCGCATTGGTTATCATTGGGCCCTATTGTTTCCAGGAGCTAATGGCGATGTACACTGGCGGTGACGGTACGCACCGCCACGGACATCACCTCCATTTTCTATCTATTCACTCTCTTGCTACCTGACCTTCAAAAGGAGAGGACCTACACTGCAAGTGCTGCTGTGACCTGTGCATCCAGCCCATGCACCTTCACCCAAACTTAGCAGACAGACACCTCCTACAACCACTCCCTCTTCCTCCGCTCCCAAACCCCCTCCCTCTTCCCGCCCCAGTGTGTCTAAAAAGCTTTTCCTGGCAAACATTGACCTGTTCCCTACCCCTCACCCCAGCCCCATTTCCCTCGGCCAGGGTGTCTAGAACCCAGGCCAGCACCTCAGCCAACAAGTCGGCGTCCGCTGTGGTACCTGCAACTCCCAAAGGCTCAAAGGGGGCACCCGTCAAGCCAACCAAAACTCCAGCTGCCAGAGCCAAGGTCACAACAGCATCTGCCAAGTTGAGGAAGGGGCAGAAGACCCAAGATAAGGCACTTCAGCAGTTGGAGGCTGCAGGTGGGGGCCCGGTGCCCACCAGCAAAACCGCCCGCCCCGCCACCAGCACCACGGGCAGCACCGCCAGGATCCCCGCCGCAAGCACCGCCACCTGCACCGCCGCTGGCACCACTACTGTCAGCAGCAGCATCCCCAGGGGGCAGCCGCCCGAGGCTGCAGGAGAAGGGCTGGGGCCTCCCTCCACCACTGGCAGCACCAGCACCTGCACCATGGCACTACCACCAGTTGGCGGCCTTAGGCACCACAGGATGGAGTCTAGCCCTGCCTCCATGGACTATCATGCAACCTGTTCCCTGCAAATTTCGTGCCTCAGACACCCAGGTAAGGGAATGTGAACGGCCACACCCCAAGTGCTGCATCACTGGGCACAAGGCCCCCTCCAGAACCAGTGGAGATATGCATCCACTCACCCTTTCCTTACAAGATGAAGCACACTGGGCACAAAGCCCCCTCCAGAACCAGTGGAGAAGCCACCCACTTGAGAGACTGTGGCTTTGCACTCCCCAGGACCAAGCAGTGGGCAGGCACCCACTTGAGAGACTGTAGCTTTGCACTCCCCAGGTCCAAGCAGTGGGCAGGCCACCCACTTGAGGGACTGTGGCTTTGCATTCCCCAGGACATCGCTGTGGGCAGGCCACCCACTTGAGAGACTGTGGCTTTGCACTCCCCAGGACCAAGCAGTGGGCAGGCACCCAATTGAGAGACTGTGGCTTTGCACTCCCTAGGACCAAGCAGTGGGCAGGCCACCCACTTGAGAGACTGTGGCTTTGCACTCTCCAGGACATCGCTGTGGGCATGTAGCCCCCTCCAGGAGAAGAGGCGTAGTACCATCTTCCAGCTGAGGTGATCCCCCCTCCCCACCACCCCCTGAGGTGCCTGTGTGTTTATGACCTGATGCCCCTGCAGTGTGCTCTCCGTATTGTGGCAGGAGTCAAGTGTGCGCTTGGCCCATGATTTTTGGCCCAGTGGCCCAAATTCTTACGTATATCTGCCTATTTCTAATATATCACTGATTGGACTCTATTCCTTTTGTCCTTGTGTTCTTCCAGGGGGTTACGGGGTGTAAATGTAATGTTGTTGCATGTGTTTTTGTGTGTGGGGATGGGGGTGTTGCGTGTGTGTGTGTCAGTCTCTTTTTCCTCCTCCCGTCCCCTGTGTACTAGGGGCAGTTCTCACCGTGGTCATCGCCGCCGTGTTTGGTATTCCTGGTAGATGAGGAGGTAGACCAGCTGTTAGAGGACGGTTCTGACCATCAGGACTGCCCTGATCTTTCAATTTTTGACCACCTGGTTTTTGACTGTTTACTGTGAGGAAGCCTCCTATGAGGTGACTCCCGCACAATAAACACATGGTAAAATGGACTGCACGTGTTTACCGCTGGTGTCGTCGTGCTAAGGAAAGGCTGCTGTGGCGCAGCAAGGCAGGAGGCCCCGGGCAGGTTACATGTGATCATGTGTGCGCATGGATGTGCACCCATGTGAGGGCTGTGGGAGGAGGATTCCTAGTGTGCGCAGCCCTAGAACTGCGCTTAGGTAGTCCTGGTGCAGGAGGAACTATGCAGAGTGGGTGGTGACCTGGAGTAGGTCTCATGAGAGGGGTGTATACATGTGAGGGAGAGTCAGTGTGCTTACTGTCTTTTCACTGTAGGGACACCCAGTTCAATGCCAATGTCAGGGTGCTTAAGATATTTGCATTGGGGGATACTCCATTGAATGTCAATGGGAAAGGAGGGCCAAGGGTGCAACTCCAGTTCTCTGGGGTCCACCTAGACCAGAGTCACACCAAAGTATACTGTAACCTGTAAGAAAAGAATGATGCAGTAGGTTACAAGCGCATAGTTGTACAACTTATGGGTCATCCAGGGATGTCATCTTTCTCTGCCTCAGCTCAGGATTAGGGCCAATTACTGCTCTGTCCAGTTGCTGGAGCAGGGCCTAGCATCAATCAGCCAGCTGTCATTCCGTGCCAGGAGCAGGCTGGAGAAGCCCTGCGAGGAATGTCAGGTAGGAGGGGCTGAGACTTTCAGAGCACATGTGGCAACTAACTCCTGGAGGATGCCATCTTGAGCTATCCCAGAAGACTGTGCAAGAAGGAGGGGATGGGAGCAAGGAAGTGATGTGGCACATCTGGATAGGCCAGAGGTGCAGACCTGCTGTACACTTCCGCACCCACTTAAAAGGTCCTGCACAGGGGAGAGCTCTCTCTCTTGGCTGTGCTTCACTGCTGGACACTGAGACTGCAGACGGGCGTCATGGACAACTGGAAGGAAGAACCTCCTGACTGCCCTTGGGGCAGGGACTCTGCCCCTGAAGGATCCCAGGCCAGCGAGGCGAATGCCAGGGCCAGGCAAGCTGGCCCCCTTACACCCCGCCAGAGGACTAGTTGGGGGAAGGACTGGGCTAGCGCAAGGAGACCGTGCAGCCCAGAAGGAAAAGAGGGAACCCAGAGGAAAGATTGGCGCAGGAGTCAGTGGAACTGACTCCCTGATGATCTGGGACCCTTCCAGGCCAGGAAGACTAAGGAGAGTGCTCCTGGTGGCAAGGGCTTGTCACCAGGAGCGGAACGACACAAGAATGAAGAAAATCGGCCCTTGGGGGCCCGAGATATCACAGGACAAAGAATGGCGACCTTTGACCTTTGTGAAAGCAGCTACGAAGCGCGTGGAGCTCCGCAGCTGCTTGAGACTGTGCACCCAGGGTGGGCCAGGGCCTGGGGGGCTGCCCAGGAAGAAGAGGAGAACAGGGGAATGTCGTTGCACTCCCCCTCTCTGAAGAAGAAGGGACCCCGGACCCCATCCCGGGGCCCCGTGAAGCCTGGTCCTGGGTTGGATGTTGAAAGGGGGGGCGCCGTCGCACACCCCCTGCCGCTGTGGAAAGGGGACCCCGGACCCCATCCCGGGGCCCCCAGCGGCGAAGACCAGCCGGGGAGCGCCTTCGCGCTCCCCGTGAAGAAAGGTGTAATGGGGGGGGGCGCCGTCGCGCACCCCCCAGCAGAAGAGAAGTCGGGGAGCGCCGTCGCGCTCCCCGTGAAGATGGTCAAATGGGGCACCGGACTCCATCCCGGGGCCCCGAGAAGAGGCGGGAGTGGGGGTGCGCCGTCGCGCACCCCCAGCCGAAGAGAAGTCGGGGAGCGCCGTCACGCTCCCCGTGAATGTGGCCATCGGGGCCCCGGACCCCATCCCGGGGCCCCGAACAGAAGAGGGCCTGGGGGAGCGCCGTCGCGCTCCCCACTGAGGAGGAGAGGGGCCCCGGACCCCATCCCGGGGCCCGAGAAGAGGAGGACTCCGGGGAGCGCCGTCACGCTCCCCGTTACAAGGAGGAGGGGCCCCGGACCCCATCCCGGGGCCCCGACGATGCAAGGAGGAAGGGGGAGTGTCGCTGTACTCCCCCATTCGGCCCGAGCGGCCGCAAACATCCCAGCGTCTGCCCGCTGGAGCGGGCAGACTCTAAGTCAGCTGGCCGGTTCCCGCAGCAGCACCCGGAGGTGCTGGCCGTGCGGGGAACCGGCGGGGGCGTCAAGGGGTGGGCTCCCTGAGCCGCCCTCCAACGAGGGATCCTCTTTTTGGTGCGGGGGTGTCTGGGTGGGACCGGCACCCCCAAAATCAAAGGAAAAGCAGTAAAGAAAAGGCACCGCAGCTCTCCCCTCGCAGCGGGAGAGCCGCTAATCATTTATGCAGCCGCCCCAGCATGCTTTGCGGGGCAGGGGCTGCTTCTTGAGCCCCTAAAACGCCTGTGGTGGTCCCAGGGAGATGGGGGCCACTACCAACGGAGAACTGGGAGACAGGGGGAGCTGCAGGAGCAGCGCAGCCTCCCCACAACATCTGTTGGTGTCCCCACCCTAGGTAGGGTGGGACACATGAGAGATAACCCCTCAAGGGTTGGCTGGATTTTTGAAGCACAAGCTTTAGTGAACTTTTGTTCCTGGTTCTGCAAGGCTGCCTACCGTAGGTGTAGGTTAGTATGGCCCCTTGTATTCTACTGTTAATTCATGGTTGAGTAGGAGGAATCTAAAAGTAATCTTGATGGTTATAATGCTAGAACTTAGTTTCTTATGTTCACTGCGTATGCTAATTTGAATAATGATACTGACAGTCATTTCTTGGCAAAATGAAAATATTTTGGCAAGATTAAAGTATTTAATCCCAACTGTAGGTGTCATCATTGCACTGTAGTGTTGAATACTGTCAAAATGAATACTGTCAAAATGTTCAAATGTCGCAAGGGGGGCACTGGGATTGTTTTGCCATGTGGATTGTCGGATTATAATCTCCCTTAAAGAGATTTGAGAGATTACATACTGTTTGTCCAGAGTGATTCTATCACTTTGTATATATTTGTAGATTGCTGCATAGTATTGAGTAGTGTGTGTGAATAATAAATGTACTTTTACTTTATCAAAAGAAAAAGCACAGACTGGACAGTCATTTATTAAGTGTCATGCTTTCGTGCTTGTGAATGGGGATTACTAGCCCACACCACCTCCCTTGAGCAAGCCTTGGACTGCTCTGCAACGCTACCCTATGAGAGTCAAGCGCTACAATGGGGTGTTTGGTTCCCAGTGGCGGTCGTGTGCAGACTCGTTACTTGTGCAGGCCACACAACTAATGACCCACCTTCCAACACCAGCATGGACAGGACCTGTAACTCGGGCTCCATGGCGTCCTGGTTCTTCATTGAGTGTCGAGAGGTGAGCGGTTTCCCTTCCAAACACTGTTTCCGCTGTGCTTTTGATGCCGTTGGTACTGCCCCGGAAAAGCTGCCAGATTGGCGGGTTGTAATGGGGTGGGCAGTACATTGTCTTCCGCCTGGGTGTTGGCAGTTACCGCCGCGGTGTTTGTTGCTACTGCCATGGCAGTCGCAGTGTTAAAGTGGCTGTCTGTGTTGGCGGTTTCCGCTGTGGTCGTGATTCCCTTTTTTTTACCGCTGGCCTGTTGGCAGTATTACCGCAGCTTTAACACTGACCACCACGGTTGTAATGAGGGCCTCAGTGTTACAAAAATAAAGGTACTTAATTTTGGTGACACAAATACCAAAAATACCATAGAGACTATACTCCCTCAAGAGGTAAGTAATACACAAGTTATATACACTAGTATGCAGAAATAGGCATAACAAACTATTAGAAAGCAGTGCAATTAGTGAAAATCACAATAGTTAGAAATGGGCCTAGGGGGAGCACAAACCATATACTAAGAAAGTGGAATTCGAAAGTCGGTCCCCAACCTAGGCAAGTGTAGTTTGTAGAGGGGAGCTGGGAGTACTAGAAAACCCCAAAGGTAAGTACAACACCCCACCCCAGCTACCAGGAAAGCAGAAGTAAATCACAGAAACTTTTCCAGAACACACAGAAGCGAGAAGAAGAATTATGCACAGCCCAGAAGAGACTGCAAGACACCAATAGTGGATTCCTGGACAAGAAGTCCTGTGGACGAAGGGGACCAAGTCCAAGAAGCACAGAAGAGTCCAGGAAGGGCAGGAGCCCCTGCCCACCAGGATGAAGGTGTAAGAAGTGAACCATTGGTGAAGACGAGTCAGCACTGCACCCAAGAAGATGAAGTCGGGTTGCTGGAGGATGCAGGTGATGTCCCATGCTGGATGGAGGATTGCAGTGGGTTTGCATCGTCGGAGTCCGCCAACAAGCCTTGGCACACAAAGCTTGTTGTTAGCAGAAAATGGCACTGCTGGGGACCAGGTGGACTCAGACCAGGAGAGGGGGTCAGAGGGGGCCTTCAGTGACACGGAGAGCCCACAGAAGACCAGGCAGCGCACAAAGGAGACCCACAGGACATGGAGAGGAACGTTGCAGGAGAGGCCCTTGCAGCACAACGAGAAAGGCTCCCACGCCGCCGGAAAAACACTCATGAAGCTGTGCGTTGCAGGAAGGAGTGCTGGGGGCTGGAGCTTCAAGATGAATGAAGATCTTGGAGGAAGCTTGCCAACAAGTCCTGTCAGCTGCAAAGGACGTGGTGCATGGGTGTACTGTCTTGCCTGGGGAGGCAAGGTCTTACCTCCACCAAAGTTGGACAGTGAGAAGAGAGGACCGTCTGGACCACTTCAGTCCACCACCCGTGATGCAGGATCCACACAGCTCAGCAGGAGAGGTGATCCACAGTGCCGGTCGTTGTTGAAGTCGGTGCCTGCAGAAGCAGGGGAGTGACTCATTCACCCCAAGGGAGATTCCTTCTTCCTTCTGATGCAGGCTGAAGACAGGCTGTCCTGAGAGAATGCACGACTGGGGAAATGTTGCAGTTGCTGGAAGGAGCCGGAATTGCAATGTTGCAGGAGGAGTCTTGCTTCTTTGTTGCAGCTTGTAGGGTCCTGAAGGGTCCAGATGCAGTTTTTTCAGTCAGAAGTTGAAGTGGAGGATGCAGAGGATTCCTGCTGGAGTCTTGCAATCCAAATCTGAGAAACCACTGAAAGGAGAGACCTTAAATAGCCCTTAAAGGGGGATTGGTCACCTAACCAGGTAAGCACCAATCAGGAGAGGGCTATGATATCATCTGCTGGCACTGGCCACTCAGATGCTCCCAGAGTTCCCTGCTAACCTTGAGTCTAAGATGACAAAACCCAGGGACCCTCTGGAGGAGCTCTGGGCACCACCCCTGGGGTGGTGATGGACAAGAGCGTGGTCACTCCCCTTTCCTTTGTCCAGATTCACGCCAGAGCAGGGACTGGGGGTCCTTGAACTGGTGTAGACTGGTTTATGCAAGGAGGACACCAAATGTGCCCTTAAAAGCATTTCCATTGGCTTGGGGAGGCTACCCCTCCTAAGCCTATAACACCTATTTCCAAAGGGAGAGAGTGTAACACCCCTCTTCCAAATGAAATCCTTTGTTCTTCCTTGGGTAGAGCTTCTCAAGCAACAAGAGGGCAGAAATCTCTTTGGGAGGTAGCAGCAGCTTTGGCTGCCTGGAAACCCTCAGAAAGCTGTAATGGCACTATTGGGGGTCCTCTAAGGAGCCCCAAGAATGCATGGAATCATATAACCAATGATTGCAGATGCCTTGGGGTATGATTCCAACATGTTTGATACCAAACATGCCTATGTTCGGAGTTATATTATGTCGCTGGACATAGGTAGTGACCTAGGTCCAGTAGATGCGTAAAATGGCAACCCCACACTCACAAAGTCCGGAAAAATGGGCCTGAAGTTTGTGGGGGCACCTCTGCTAGTGCAGGAGTGCCCTCACACACAGGTACTTTGTACCATGCCCTCTGGGCAGGAAGGCCTGCCATAGGGGTGACTTATAAGTGACCAGGTGTAGTGAAAAATGGCAGTGAAAGGGTGTTTGCACCTTTTCACACAGGCTGCAATGGCAGTCCTACAGAAGCCTTTGCATGGGCTCCCTATGGGTGGCAAAATACATGCTGCAGTCCATAGGGATCCCCTGGAATCCCAATGCCATGGGTACCTCATTACCATATACTAGGAACTTATAAGGGGGCACCATTATGCCAATTATGGGTGAAATTCTGAGTTTTGGGAGAGAGAGCATAATCACTGGGGTCCTGGTTTGTAGGATCCCAGTGAACACAACCAAGCACACTGACATCAGGCAGAAAAAGGTGGGAACCATGCCAAGAAAAAGTGTACTTTCCTACACCTGCCCAATCATAGGATAACAACAGAAAGTAGGCATGTAACAAACTCTGAAATAAAACTCCTGTGTAGAATGTCAGGTGCGACTGGGTCAAATTAAGAGAGGAATAGTGACCCAGTTCTTGCAACAACATAAACCTTACTTGTTTTTTTTTTAGAAGACTTACTTTATGGGGGCCCGAATGCCAGTTTTTGGGTGGGACTAGATTCACGTTTTTGGCACAGGTAGGATACTTGAGAGTCAACAAGGTTGTTGTGATGTACGCTCATAAATTGATTTCAGTAGAGATCTCAAATGGATTGTCCCAGAAGGATTTTATGCAATGGTTTCGGGTAAATGGGACCAACTAGATACAACCATGCTAAGGATATATACTCCACCAAAAACGTCAGGGATCTGTCCAGACAAAAATTTACTCTTCGCTGCCAGAAGATCTTGACAGTATTTGAATGCTGGGAAGACACTTTAATGATGATGAAGACCTTAGTAGACATTTCTTGAGATCGTACTGAGTTCACTCTATGACCAACAGGTCTTGGCACCTTCATTAATGTGGTGGCACTGAAAGATACCTGGAGTATGCTCCATAATGCCGACAGACAATACTGTTTCCACTCCAATATACATTGCACATTTTCAAGGATAGATTATCTTCTGAGACTAGTTGAATTGCTGTCTTCTGTAAATGTTTTGAATTCTTAACTTGAATATCTGATCACTCGCCTCTCTTGCTAATTATATTAGATAGGAAAAAAAGGGGAGATTAAATTCCTAGGAGCTTATTGGCACTCCTCTTATAAAACTATAAATCAGACAACCAAATGTTTTTTCCAGAAAAAGAAGGCACAGTAGCCTCGAAAGTGGTCACATGGAAGGCATATAAGACAGTCATGGGGATACAGGCCATGTCACAAATCTCCTTGAAACAGCAGACATGACTGGTCCATAAGCTGAAAAAATGCGAGACAAATATACCAGAATATTTTTTTGTCAAGTAAACGTGTAACACCTCTCTCAGAGGAAATTCTTTGTTCTGCCTTCCTGGGACTGGGCTGCCCAGACCCCAGGAGGGCAGGAGCCTGTTTGTGGTTGGCAGCAGCGGTAGCTGCAGTGAAAACCCCAGAGAGCTAGTTTGGCAGTACCCGGGGTCCATGCTGGAGCCCCGGGGATGCATGGGATTGGCACCCCAATACCAGAATTGTCATGGGGGGACAATTCCATGATCTTAGACATGTTACATGGCCATATTCGGAGTTACCATTGTGAAGCTACATATAGGTATTAACCTATATGTAGTGTACTCCTGTAATGATGTCCCCGCACTCACAAAGTCCGGGGAAATGGCCCTGAACAATGTGGGGGCACCTTGGCTAGCACCAGGGTGCCCTCACACTTAGTAACTTTGCACCTAACCTTCACTAAGTGAGGGTTAGACATAAAGGTGACTTATAAGTTACTTAAGTGCAGTGTAAAATGGCTGTGAAATAATGTGGACATTATTTTACTCAGGCTGCAGTGGCAGTGCTGTGTAAGAATTGTCTGAGCTCCCTATGGGTGGCAAAAGAAATCCTGCAGACATAGGGATCTCCTGCAACCCCATTACCCTGGGTATGTAGGTACCATATATTAGGGAATTATACGGGTGTTCCAGTGTGCCAATCGGAATTGGTAAAAATGGTCACTAGCCTGCAGTGGCAATTTTAAAAGCAGAGAGAGCATAAGTGTAGGAGGCTGGACTGGCTTGTAGTGAGTACCAAGGGGTACTTGCACCTTGCACCAGGCCCAGTTATCCCTTATTAGTGTATAGGGTGTCTAGCAGCTTAGGCTGATAGATAATGGTAGCTTAGCAGAGCAGCTTAGGCTGAACTAGGAGACGTGTGAAGCTACTACAGTACCACTTAGGGGGTTATTCTAACTTTGGAGGAGTGTTAATCCGTCCCAAAAGTGACGGTAAAGTGACGGATATACCACCAGCCGTATTACGAGTTCCATAGGATATAATGGACTCGTAATACGGCTGGTGGTAAATCCGTCACTTTTCCGTCACTTTTGGGACGGATTAACACCTCCTCCAAAGTTAGAATAACCCCCAGAGTGTCATATGCACAATATCATAAGAAAACACAATACACAGTTATACTAAAAATAAAGGTACTTTATTTTTATGACAATATGCCAAAGTATCTTAGAGTGTACCCTCAGTGAGAGGATAGGAAATATACACAAGATATATGTACACAATACCAAAAATATGCAGTATAGTCTTAGAAAACAGTGCAAACAATGTATAGTTACAATAGGATGCAATGGGGAAACATAGGGATAGGGGCAACACAAACCATATACTCCAAAAGTGGAATGCGAACCACGAATGGACCCCAAACCTATGTGACCTTGTAGAGGGTCGCTGGGACTATTAGAAAATAGTGAGAGTTAGAAAATTAGCCCTCCCCAAGACCCTGAAAAGTGAGTGCAAAGTGCACTAAAGTTCCCCTAAAGACAAAGAAGTCGTGTTAGAGGAATAATGCAGGAAAGACACAAACCAACAATGCAACAACGCTGGATTTCCAATCTGGGGTACCTGTGGAACAAGGGGACCAAGTCCAAAAGTCACAAGCAAGTCGGAGATGGGCAGATGTCCAGGAAATGCCAGCTGCGGGTGCAAAGAAGCTTCTACTGGACAGAAGAAGCTGCGGTTTCTGCAAGAACGCAAAGGGCTAGAGACTTCCCCTTTGGAGGACGGATCTCTCTCGCCTTGTAGAGTCATGCAGAAGTGTTTTCCCGTCAAAAGAACGCCAACAAGCCTTGCTAGCTGCAAATCGTGCGGTTAGCGTTTTTGGACGCTGCTGTGGCCCAGGAGGGACCAGGAGGTCGCAAATTGGACCAAGAGAGAGAGGGGACGTCGAGCAAGACAAGAAGCCCTCTCAGCAGCAGGTAGCACCCGGAGAAGTGCCAGAAACAGGCACTACAAGGATGCGTGAAATGGTGCTCACCCGAAGTTACACAAAGGAGTCCCACATCGCCGGAGACCAACTTAGAAAGTCGTGAAATGCAGGTTAGAGTGCCGTGGACCCAGGCTTGGCTGTGCACAAAGGATTTCTGCCGGAAGTGCACAGGGGCCGGGGTAGCTGTAAAAGTCGCGGTTCCCAGCAATGCAGTCTAGCGAGGTGAGGCAAGGACTTACCTCCACCAAACTTGGACTGAAGAGTCACTGGACTGTGGGGGTCACTTGGACAGAGTTGCTGGATTCGAGGGACCTCGCTCGTCGTGCTGAGAGGAGACCCAAGGGACCAGTAATGCAGCTTTTTGGTGCCTGCGGTTGCAGGGGGAAGATTCCTTCGACCCACGGGAGATTTCTTCGGAGCTTCTAGTGCAGAGAGGAGGCAGACTACCCTCACAGCATGCACCACCAGGAAAACAGTCGAGAAGGCGGCAGGATCAGTGTTACAGAGTTGCAGTAGTCGTCTTTGCTACTATGTTGCAGTTTTGCAGGCTTCCAGCGCGGTCAGCAGTCGATTCCTTGGTAGAAGGTGAAGAGAGAGATGCAGAGGAACTCGGCTGAGCTCTTGCATTCGTTATCTAAAGTTTCCCCAGAGACAGAGACCCTAAATAGCCAGAAAAGAGGGTTTGGCTACCTAGGAGAGAGGATAGGCTTCTAACACCTGAAGGAGCCTATCAGAAGGAGTCTCTGACGTCACCTGATGGCACTGGCCACTCAGAGCAGTCCAGTGTGCCAGCAGCACCTCTGTTTCCAAGATGGCAGAGGTCTGGAGCACACTGGAGGAGCTCTGGACACCTCCCAGGGGAGGTGCAGGTCAGGGGAGTGGTCACTCCCCTTTCCTTTGTCCAGTTTCACGCCAGAGCAGGGCTAAGGGGTCCCTGAACCGGTGTAGACTGGCTTATGCAGAATTGGGCACATCTGTGCCCAAGAAAGCATTTCCAGAGCCTGGGGGAGGCTACTCCTCCCCTGCCTTCACACCATTTTCCAAAGGGAGAGGGTGTAACACCCTCTCTCAGAGGAAGTCCTTTGTTCAGCCATCCTGGGACAAGCCTGGCTTGACCCCAGGGGGGCAGAAACCTGTCTGAGGGGTTGGCAGCAGCAGCAGCTGCAGTGAAACCCCAGGAAAGGCAGTTTGGCAGTACCAGGGTCTGTGCTACAGACCACTGGGATCATGGAATTGTGCCAACAATGCCAGGATGGCATAGAGGGGGCAATTCCATGATCTTAGACATGTTACATGGCCATATTCGGAGTTACCATTGTGAAGCTACATATAGGTAGTGACCTATATGTAGTGCACGCGTGTAATGGTGTCCCCGCACTCACAAAGTCCGGGGAATTGGCCCTGAACAATGTGGGGGCACCTTGGCTAGTGCCAGGGTGCCCTCACACTAAGTAACTTTGCACCTAACCTTTACCAGGTAAAGGTTAGACATATAGGTGACTTATAAGTTACTTAAGTGCAGTGTAAAATGGCTGTGAAATAACGTGGACGTTATTTCACTCAGGCTGCAGTGGCAGGCCTGTGTAAGAATTGTCAGAGCTCCCTATGGGTGGCAAAAGAAATGCTGCAGCCCATAGGGATCTCCTGGAACCCCAATACCCTGGGTACCTCAGTACCATATACTAGGGAATTATAAGGGTGTTCCAGTAAGCCAATGTAAATTGGTAAAATTGGTCACTGGCCTGTTAGTGACAATTTGTACAGAGAGAGCATAACCACTGAGGTTCTGGTTAGCAGAGCCTCAGTGAGACAGTTAGGCACCACACAGGGAACACATACATATAGGCCACAAACTTATGAGCACTGGGGTCCTGACTAGCAGGGTCCCAGTGACACATAACAAACATACTGAAAACATAGGGTTTTCACTATGAGCATTGGGCCCTGGCTAGCAGGATCCCAGTGAGACAGTGAAAACACCCTGACACACACTCACAAACAGGCCAAAAGTGGGGGTAACAAGGCTAGAAAGAGGCTACTTTCTCACACAAGCCCCCCACCCCCCAAACGAAGGACAATAAGGCTAACCTTGGCCAGTTGAGACTTTATTGTCTAAGTGGTGATAAGAAGAGAGTAGCTCTGCAATAGACTGGATACTCCCTTTATCATCCACTACATGGTTACTTCCCTTTGGGGATGTAAACCACCCTGTTTGAAGTTTTTTAGCTAAGCAACAATATGAAAATGTATTTTCAGAGTTTCTATCAGTAAGTTTTAGTTTAGAGCAGTGGGAATTGTCCACTGAACCTATTTGTAGAGATGAAAATGCCAGACAGAGATGCTGTCTCAATAAAGCCATAGCTGGGCAAAAACTTTGTCCATATGGCTGGAAGAGAGAACAAGGATGCTGTTTCTCTTGATTTGGAGCAGGGCAGGGATGCTGTCCTATGAGCTCCACACTAGGGCAGGGATGCTGTCCTAAGTGTTGTGAGGCAGTGCAGGGTTTCTGCACTAAAGTTTCTCTGGGAGGGTTGGAGGGATGCTCCATGTTAACTAAAATGGTGCTCTTTTTGTCACCAATGTTAGTTATCCCACAGAGAGGTACTTCTACCTCAGGGAGTACAGCTTTGCCAGCTGATGATTCCCTTGGAACAGGTGCCACCCCAGGAGAGGTTTCTCCCACCACAGGAATGGTATCCTGAATGGTAGGGTGGTTAGGGGATACTGTGATACCCTTTTTACCTGTTGATGGAGGGGGATCCTGAGTTTTCAGGCCTTCTCTCCTTTGCTTTTTCATTTCAGTAGAAATGAGAGGGAACAATTCCGCAGGGATGCCCAGCATGGCTGCATGGGCACAAAACTCATACATAAGCCCAACCTGAGGCCTCTAGGTCATTACCTAAGAGACAGTCTACAGGTAAGCTAGGTGATACCACCACCTGCTTAGGGCCAGTAACTCCACCCCAACTAAACTGAATTATAGCTAAGGGAAGAAACTTAGTGGAGTTATGGACATCAATAATCTTATACTGTTGTCCAATGATGTGTTGATCAGGGTGCACTAGGTTTTCAGTCACCAAAGTGATACTGGCACCTGTGTCCCTGTAGGCCAAGGCCTCAACACCATTTATTGAAACTGTCTGCCTGTACTTATCCATTGTAAGGGGACAAGCAGCCAGTGTGGCAATGCCAATGCCACTAGGTGTAACAGAAACTGTCTTGGGAGTGACTACCCCAGTTTCTACTATGGACCCAAAAGTGAACCCAACTACACCCTTAACTTGACTGTTGCCAGCAGTCCCACCACTAGTACCACTACTGCTAGGGGCACTAGAGCTTGATGTATTAGTGGTGGTAGGCTCAGGGGTTTTACCTGGACAGGACTTATCCCCTGGCCTATGGCCTCTATTTTTACACACAAAGCACCAAGGCTTTTTAAATTGTGTAGGTTGAGAAGAAGAGGAAGAATTTGTTTTATCTCCACCCCCTGAAGAGTGTTTAAGATTTGAAGTGGAATCTTTGGTTTTACCCTTATCCCCATGCTTATCTTGAGATTTTTCACCATCTTTCTTCTTAGTGTTCTCTTTGTCACCCCCTGTATGAACTTTTCTGTTCACCCTTGTTCTGACCCATTTGTCTGCCTTCTTTCCCAATTCTTGGGGAGAGGTCAGATCAGAGTCCACCAAGTACTGGTGCAACAAATCAGACACACAATTATTAAGAATATGCTCTCTCAGGATCAAGTTATACAGGCTTTCAAAGTCAGTAACCTTACTGCCATTTAACCACCCCTCCAAGGCCTTCACTGAATGGTCAATGAAATCAACCCAGTCTTGTGAAGACTCCTTTTTGGTCTCTCTGAACTTTATCCTGTATTGTTCAGTGGTTAAGCCATAACCATCCAGGAGTGCATTCTTAAGTACTGTAAAATTATTGGCATCACTTTCTTTCACAGTAAGGAGCCTATCCCTACCTTTTCCACTAAATGATAGCCATAGGATAGCAGCCCACTGCCTTTGAGGGACATCCTGTACAACACAGGCCCTCTCAAGTGCAGCAAACCACTTGTTAATGTCATCCCCCTCCTTATAAGGGGGAACTATCTTGTGCAGATTCCTGGAATCATGCTCTTTTGCAGGATGACTATGGGGAATACTGCTGCTGCCACCATGGGTTTCTAAACCCAACTTCTGTCTTTCCTTCTCTAGTTCTAAAGACTGTCTATCCAAATCCAGCTGTTGCTTTTTAAGCTTCAGTCTGGTTTGTTCCACCCTCAACTTATTGAGTTCCCTCTCTAACAATCTGTCATCAGGGTTGGTGGGAGGGACATTCCTAGATACAGAGGTATGATGGGAATGAACAGAAGGAGACCTGTCCCTTACAGAGGGCACCCTAACAGCTTGGCTAACAGAAACATCAGTACCACTGTGGTGTGAATAAATGCTTTTGCTATGATGTGAGACAACACTATTTGTATGGTGTGGCTCTCCATCATTACCAACTATGCTAGACTGTCTAGTAATGGGCAGGCTAGGGAGTTTCTTTCCTGAATCTTTTCCTGGGGGAGTCCCTGGATCAGATTGGGAACCATTAGCTACTTTTTCAACAGATGGGGCACTTTGAGCCTTATCTTGTTCTGTAAGCATGTTAAGTAACAGTTCCAAGGAAGGATTCTTCCCTACACTCAAACCTCTCTCTATGCAGAGACTCCTTGCTCCATTCCAGCTAAGGTGATCATATGCAAGTTTGGACAGATCAACATTTTGGCCTGTGCCAGACAATTTTAGAGAGAGTTAAAGTGATAGAAAAAGAGAAAAAAGTTTGTCAGAGCTTTTTGGAAAGACAGAAAAAAAACTTTAAAAACTTTTAAGAACTTTTAAAAAGTTTAGAAGTACTTCTCAGCACTTTAGAAAAGAGTGAAAAGAGGAAATGCAAAACTTTTTAGCTATGTGTACACACACTGAACTTGTTTTGTATATTTTTCTCTTATGAAAAGTACAATGACAAGAGTGGTAAGTAGTCTCAAAGCACTTATCCCACCACTGCACAACCAATGTAGGAGGCTGGACTGGCTTGTAGTGAGTACCAAGGGGTACTTGCACCTTGCACCAGGCCCAGTTATCCCTTATTATTGTATAGGGTGTCTAGCAGCTTAGGCTGATAGATAATGGTAGCTTAGCAGAGCAGCTTAGGCTGAACTAGGAGACGTGTGAAGCTACTACAGTACCACTTAGTGTCATATGCACAATATCATAAGAAAACACTATGCACAGTTATACTAAAAATAAAGGTACTTTATTTTTATGACAATATGCCAAAGTATCTTAGAGTGTACCCTCAGTGAGAGGATAGGAAATATACACAAGATATATGTACACAATACCAAAAATATGCAGTATAGTCTTAGAAAACAGTGCAAACAATGTATAGTTACAATAGGATGCAATGGGGAAACATAGGGATAGGGGCAACACAAACCATATACTCCAAAAGTGGAATGCGAACCACGAATGGACCCCAAACCTATGTGACCTTGTAGAGGGTCGCTGGGACTATTAGAAAATAGTGAGAGTTAGAAAATTAGCCCTCCCCAAGACCCTGAAAAGTGAGTGCAAAGTGCACTAAAGTTCCCCTAAAGACAAAGAAGTCGTGTTAGAGGAATAATGCAGGAAAGACACAAACCAACAATGCAACAACGCTGGATTTCCAATCTGGGGTACCTGTGGAACAAGGGGACCAAGTCCAAAAGTCACAAGCAAGTCGGAGATGGGCAGATGCCCAGGAAATGCCAGCTGCGGGTGCAAAGAAGCTTCTACTGGACAGAAGAAGCTGCGGTTTCTGCAGGAACGCAAAGGGCTAGAGACTTCCCCTTTGGAGGACGGATCCCTCTCGCCTTGTAGAGTCGTGCAGAAGTGTTTTCCCGCCGAAAGAACACCAACAAGCCTTGCTAGCTGCAAATCGTGCGGTTAGCGTTTTTGGACGCTGCTGTGGCCCAGGAGGGACCAGGAGGTCGCAAATTGGACCAGGAGAGAGAGGGGACGTCGAGCAAGACAAGGAGCCCTCTCAGCAGCAGGTAGCACCCGGAGAAGTGCCAGAAACAGGCACTATGAGGATGCGTGAAACGGTGCTCACCCGAAGTTACACAAAGGACTCCCACGTCGCCGGAGACCAACTTAGAAAGTCGTGAAATGCAGGTTAGAGTGCCGTGGACCCAGGCTTGGCTGTGCACAAAGGATTTCCGCCGGAAGTGCACAGGGGCCGGGGTAGCTGTAAAAGTCGCGGTTCCCAGCAATGCAGTCTAGCGAGGTGAGGCAAGGACTTACCTCCACCAAACTTGGACTGAAGAGTCACTGGACTGTGGGGGTCACTTGGACAGAGTTGCTGGATTCGAGAGACCTCGCTCGTCGTGCTGAGAGGAGACCCAAGGGACCGGTAATGCAGCTTTTTGGTGCCTGCGGTTGCAGGGGGAAGATTCCGTCGACCCACGGGAGATTTCTTCGGAGCTTCTAGTGCAGAGAGGAGGCAGACTACCCCCACAGCATGCACCACCAGGAAAACAGTCGAGAAGGCGGCAGGATCAGCGTTACAGAGTTGCAGTAGTCGTCTTTGCTACTATGTTGCAGTTTTGCAGGCTTCCAGCGCGGTCAGCAGTCGATTCCTTGGTAGAAGGTGAAGAGAGAGATGCAGAGGAACTCGGCTGAGCTCTTGCATTCGTTATCTAAAGTTTCCCCAGAGACCCTAAATAGCCAGAAAAGAGGGTTTGGCTACCTAGGAGAGAGGATAGGCTACTAACACCTGAAGGAGCCTATCAGAAGGAGTCTCTGACGTCACCTGGTGGCACTGGCCACTCAGAGCAGTCCAGTGTGCCAGCAGCACCTCTGTTTCCAAGATGGCAGAGGTCTGGAGCACACTGGAGGAGCTCTGGACACCTCCCAGGGGAGGTGCAGGTCAGGGGAGTGGTCACTCCCCTTTCCTTTGTCCAGTTTCACGCCAGAGCAGGGCTAAGGGGTCCCTGAAGCGGTGTAGACTGGCTTATGCAGAATTGGGCACATCTGTGCCCAAGAAAGCATTTCCAGAGGCTGGGGGAGGCTACTCCTCCCCTGCCTTCACACCATTTTCCAAAGGGAGAGGGTGTAACACCCTCTCTCAGAGGAAGTCCTTTGTTCGGCCATCCTGGGACAAGCCTGGCTTGACCCCAGGGGGGCAGAAACCTGTCAGAGGGGTTGGCAGCAGCAGCAGCTGCAGTGAAACCCCAGGAAAGGCAGTTTGGCAGTACCAGGGTCTGTGCTACAGAACACTGGGATCATGGAATTGTGCCAACAATGCCAGGATGGCATAGAGGGGGCAATTCCATGATCTTAGACATGTTACATGGCCATATTCGGAGTTACCATTGTGAAGCTACATATAGGTAGTGACCTATATGTAGTGCACGCGTGTAATGGTGTCCCCGCACTCACAAAGTCCGGGGAATTGGCCCTGAACAATGTGGGGGCACCTTGGCTAGTGCCAGGGTGCCCTCACACTAAGTAACTTTGCACCTAACCTTTACCAGGTAAAGGTTAGACATATAGGTGACTTATAAGTTACTTAAGTGCAGTGTAAAATGGCTGTGAAATAACGTGGACGTTATTTCACTCAGGCTGCAGTGGCAGGCCTGTGTAAGAATTGTCAGAGCTCCCTATGGGTGGCAAAAGAAATGCTGCAGCCCATAGGGATCTCCTGGAACCCCAATACCCTGGGTACCTCAGTACCATATACTAGGGAATTATAAGGGTGTTCCAGTAAGCCAATGTAAATTGGTAAAATTGGTCACTGGCCTGTTAGTGACAATTTGTACAGAGAGAGCATAACCACTGAGGTTCTGGTTAGCAGAGCCTCAGTGAGACAGTTAGGCACCACACAGGGAACACATACATATAGGCCACAAACTTATGAGCACTGGGGTCCTGACTAGCAGGGTCCCAGTGACACATAACAAACATACTGAAAACATAGGGTTTTCACTATGAGCATTGGGCCCTGGCTAGCAGGATCCCAGTGAGACAGTGAAAACACCCTGACACACACTCACAAACAGGCCAAAAGTGGGGGTAACAAGGCTAGAAAGAGGCTACTTTCTCACACAACCCCCCCCCCAAACGAAGGACAATAAGGCTAACCTTGGCCAGTTGAGACTTTATTGTCTAAGTGGTGATAAGTAGAGAGTAGCTCTGCAATAGACTGGATACTCCCTTTATCATCCACTACATGGTTACTTCCCTTTGGGGATGTAAACCACCCTGTTTGAAGTTTTTTAGCTAAGCAACAATGTGAAAATGTATTTTCAGAGTTTCTATCAGTAAGTTTTAGTTTAGAGCAGTGGGAATTGTCCACTGAACCTATTTGTAGAGATGAAAATGCCAGACAGGGATGCTGTCTCAATAAAGCCATAGCTGGGCAAAAACTTTGTCCATATGGCTGGAAGAGAGAACAGGGATGCTGTTTCTCTTGATTTGGAGCAGGGCAGGGATGCTGTCCCATGAGCTCCACACTAGGGCAGGGATGCTGTCCTAAGTGTTGTGAGGCAGTGCAGGGTTTCTGCACTAAAGTTTCTCTGGGAGGGTTGGAGGGATGCTCCATGTTAACTAAAATGGTGCTCTTTTTGTCACCAATGTTAGTTATCCCACAGAGAGGTACTTCTACCTCAGGGAGTACAGCTTTGCCAGCTGATGATTCCCTTGGAACAGGTGCCACGCCAGGAGAGGTTTCTCCCACCACAGGAATGGTATCCTGAATGGTAGGGTGGTTAGGGGATACTGTGATACCCTTTTTACCTGTTGATGGAGGGGGATCCTGAGTTTTCAGGCCTTCTCTCCTTTGCTTTTTCATTTCAGTAGAAATGAGAGGGAACAATTCCGCAGGGATGCCCAGCATGGCTGCATGGGCACAAAACTCATACATCAGCCCAACCTGAGGCCTCTAGGTCATTACCTAAGAGACAGTCTACAGGTAAGCTAGGTGATACCACCACCTGCTTAGGGCCAGTAACTCCACCCCAACTAAACTGAATTATAGCTAAGGGAAGAAACTTAGTGGAGTTATGGACATCAATAATCTTATACTGTTGTCCAATGATGTGTTGATCAGGGTGCACTAGGTTTTCAGTCACCAAAGTGATACTGGCACCTGTGTCCCTGTAGGCCAAGGCCTCAACACCATTTATTGAAACTGTCTGCCTGTACTTATCCATTGTAAGGGGACAAGCAGCCAGTGTGGCAAGGCCAATGCCACTAGGTGTAACAGAAACTGTCTTGGGAGTGACTACCCCAGTTTCTACTATGGACCCAAAAGTGAACCCAACTACACCCTTAACTTGACTGTTGCCAGCAGTCCCACCACTAGTACCACTACTGCTAGGGGCACTAGAGCTTGATGTATTAGTGGTGGTAGGCTCAGGGGTTTTACCTGGACAGGACTTATCCCCTGGCCTATGGCCTCTATTTTTACACACAAAGCACCAAGGCTTTTTAAATTGTGTAGGTTGAGAAGAAGAGGAAGAATTTGTTTTATCTCCACCCCCTGAAGAGTGTTTAAGATTTGAAGTGGAATCTTTGGTTTTACCCTTATCCCCATGCTTATCTTGAGATTTTTCACCATCTTTCTTCTTAGTGTTCTCTTTGTCACCCCCTGTATGAACTTTTCTGTTCACCCTTGTTCTGACCCATTTGTCTGCCTTCTTTCCCAATTCTTGGGGAGAGGTCAGATCAGAGTCCACCAAGTACTGGTGCAACAAATCAGACACACAATTATTAAGAATATGCTCTCTCAGGATCAAGTTATACAGGCTTTCAAAGTCAGTAACCTTACTGCCATTTAACCACCCCTCCAAGGCCTTCACTGAATGGTCAATGAAATCAACCCAGTCTTGTGAAGACTCCTTTTTGGTCTCTCTGAACTTTATCCTGTATTGTTCAGTGGTTAAGCCATAACCATCCAGGAGTGCATTCTTAAGTACTGTAAAATTATTGGCATCACTTTCTTTCACAGTAAGGAGCCTATCCCTACCTTTTCCACTAAATGATAGCCATAGGATAGCAGCCCACTGCCTTTGAGGGACATCCTGTACAACACAGGCCCTCTCAAGTGCAGCAAACCACTTGTTAATGTCATCCCCCTCCTTATAAGGGGGAACTATCTTGTGCAGATTCCTGGAATCATGCTCTTTTGCAGGATGACTATGGGGAATACTGCTGCTGCCACCATGGGTTTCTAAACCCAACTTCTGTCTTTCCTTCTCTAGTTCTAAAGACTGTCTATCCAAATCCAGCTGTTGCTTTTTAAGCTTCAGTCTGGTTTGTTCCACCCTCAACTTATTGAGTTCCCTCTCTAACAATCTGTCATCAGGGTTGGTGGGAGGGACATTCCTAGATACAGAGGTATGATGGGAATGAACAGAAGGAGACCTGTCCCTTACAGAGGGCACCCTAACAGCTTGGCTAACAGAAACATCAGTACCACTGTGGTGTGAATAAATGCTTTTGCTATGATGTGAGACAACACTATTTGTATGGTGTGGCTCTCCATCATTACCAACTATGCTAGACTGTCTAGTAATGGGCAGGCTAGGGAGTTTCTTTCCTGAATCTTTTCCTGGGGGAGTCCCTTGATCAGATTGGGAACCATTAGCTACTTTTTCAACAGATGGGGCACTTTGATCCTTATCTTGTTCTGTAAGCATGTTAAGTAACAGTTCCAAGGAAGGATTCTTCCCTACACTCAAACCTCTCTCTATGCAGAGACTCCTTGCTCCATTCCAGCTAAGGTGATCATATGCAAGTTTGGACAGATCAACATTTTGGCCTGTGCCAGACAATTTTAGAGAGAGTTAAAGTGATAGAAAAAGAGAAAAAAGTTTGTCAGAGCTTTTTGGAAAGACAGAAAAAAAACTTTTAAAACTTTTAAGAACTTTTTAAAAGTTTAGAAGTACTTCTCAGCACTTTAGAAAAGAGTGAAAAGAGGAAATGCAAAACTTTTTAGCTATGTGTACACACACTGAACTTGTTTTGTATATTTTTCTCTTATGAAAAGTACAATGACAAGAGTGGTAAGTAGTCTCAAAGCACTTATCCCACCACTGCACAACCAATGTAGGAGGCTGGACTGGCTTGTAGTGAGTACCAAGGGGTACTTGCACCAGGCCCAGTTATCCCTTATTATTGTATAGGGTGTCTAGCAGCTTAGGCTGATAGATAATGGTAGCTTAGCAGAGCAGCTTAGGCTGAACTAGGAGACGTGTGAAGCTACTACAGTACCACTTAGTGTCATATGCACAATATCATAAGAAAACACTATACACAGTTATACTAAAAATAAAGGTACTTTATTTTCATGACAATATGCCAAAGTATCTTAGAGTGTACCCTCAGTGAGAGGATAGGAAATATACACAAGATATATGTACACAATACCAAAAATATGCAGTATAGTCTTAGAAAACAGTGCAAACAATGTATAGTTACAATAGGATGCAATGGGGAAACATAGGGATAGGGGCAACACAAACCATATACTCCAAAAGTGGAATGCGAACCACGAATGGACCCCAAACCTATGTGACCTTGTAGAGGGTCGCTGGGACTATTAGAAAATAGTGAGAGTTAGAAAATTAGCCCTCCCCAAGACCCTGAAAAGTGAGTGCAAAGTGCACTAAAGTTCCCCTAAAGACAAAGAAGTCGTGTTAGAGGAATAATGCAGGAAAGACACAAACCAACAATGCAACAACGCTGGATTTCCAATCTGGGGTACCTGTGGAACAAGGGGACCAAGTCCAAAAGTCACAAGCAAGTCGGAGATGGGCAGATGCCCAGGAAATGCCAGCTGCGGGTGCAAAGAAGCTTCTACTGGACAGAAGAAGCTGCGGTTTCTGCAGGAACGCAAAGGGCTAGAGACTTCCCCTTTGGAGGACGGATCCCTCTCGCCTTGTAGAGTCGTGCAGAAGTGTTTTCCCGCCGAAAGAACACCAACAAGCCTTGCTAGCTGCAAATCGTGCGGTTAGCGTTTTTGGACGCTGCTGTGGCCCAGGAGGGACCAGGAGGTCGCAAAGTGGACCAGGAGAGAGAGGGGACGTCGAGCAAGACAAGGAGCCCTCTCAGCAGCAGGTAGCACCCGGAGAAGTGCCAGAAACAGGCACTATGAGGATGCGTGAAACAGTGCTCACCCGAAGTTACACAAAGGAGTCCCACGTCGCCGGAGACCAACTTAGAAAGTCGTGAAATGCAGGTTAGAGTGCCGTGGACCCAGGCTTGGCTGTGCACAAAGGATTTCCGCCGGAAGTGCACAGGGGCCGGGGTAGCTGTAAAAGTCGTGGTTCCCAGCAATGCAGTCTAGCGAGGTGAGGCAAGGACTTACCTCCACCAAACTTGGACTGAAGAGTCACTGGACTGTGGGGGTCACTTGGACAGAGTTGCTGGATTCGAGGGACCTCGCTCGTCGTGCTGAGAGGAGACCCAAGGGACCGGTAATGCAGCTTTTTGGTGCCTGCGGTTGCAGGGGGAAGATTCCGTCGACCCACGGGAGATTTCTTCGGAGCTTCTAGTGCAGAGAGGAGGCAGACTACCCCCACAGCATGCACCACCAGGAAAACAGTCGAGAAGGCGGCAGGATCAGCGTTACAGAGTTGCAGTAGTCGTCTTTGCTACTATGTTGCAGTTTTGCAGGCTTCCAGTGCGGTCAGCAGTCGATTCCTTGGTAGAAGGTGAAGAGAGAGATGCAGAGGAACTCGGCTGAGCTCTTGCATTCGTTATCTAAAGTTTCCCCAGAGACCCTAAATAGCCAGAATAGAGGGTTTGGCTACCTAGGAGAGAGGATAGGCTACTAACACCTGAAGGAGCCTATCAGAAGGAGTCTCTGACGTCACCTGGTGGCACTGGCCACTCAGAGCAGTCCAGTGTGCCAGCAGCACCTCTGTTTCCAAGATGGCAGAGGTCTGGAGCACACTGGAGGAGCTCTGGACACCTCCCAGGGGAGGTGCAGGTCAGGGGAGTGGTCACTCCCCTTTCCTTTGTCCAGTTTCACGCCAGAGCAGGGCTAAGGGGTCCCTGAAGCGGTGTAGACTGGCTTATGCAGAATTGGGCACATCTGTGCCCAAGAAAGCATTTCCAGAGGCTGGGGGAGGCTACTCCTCCCCTGCCTTCACACCATTTTCCAAAGGGAGAGGGTGTAACACCCTCTCTCAGAGGAAGTCCTTTATTCGGCCATCCTGGGACAAGCCTGGCTTGACCCCAGGGGGGCAGAAACCTGTCAGAGGGGTTGGCAGCAGCAGCAGCTGCAGTGAAACCCCAGGAAAGGCAGTTTGGCAGTACCAGGGTCTGTGCTACAGAACACTGGGATCATGGAATTGTGCCAACAATGCCAGGATGGCATAGAGGGGGCAATTCCATGATCTTAGACATGTTACATGGCCATATTCGGAGTTACCATTGTGAAGCTACATATAGGTAGTGACCTATATGTAGTGCACGCGTGTAATGGTGTCCCCGCACTCACAAAGTCCGGGGAATTGGCCCTGAACAATGTGGGGGCACCTTGGCTAGTGCCAGGGTGCCCTCACACTAAGTAACTTTGCACCTAACCTTTACCAGGTAAAGGTTAGACATATAGGTGACTTATAAGTTACTTAAGTGCAGTGTAAAATGGCTGTGAAATAACGTGGACGTTATTTCACTCAGGCTGCAGTGGCAGGCCTGTGTAAGAATTGTCAGAGCTCCCTATGGGTGGCAAAAGAAATGCTGCAGCCCATAGGTATCTCCTGGAACCCCAATACCCTGGGTACCTCAGTACCATATACTAGGGAATTATAAGGGTGTTCCAGTAAGCCAATGTAAATTGGTAAAATTGGTCACTGGCCTGTTAGTGACAATTTGTACAGAGAGAGCATAACCACTGAGGTTCTGGTTAGCAGAGCCTCAGTGAGACAGTTAGGCACCACACAGGGAACACATACATATAGGCCACAAACTTATGAGCACTGGGGTCCTGACTAGCAGGGTCCCAGTGACACATAACAAACATACTGAAAACATAGGGTTTTCACTATGAGCATTGGGCCCTGGCTAGCAGGATCCCAGTGAGACAGTGAAAACACCCTGACACACACTCACAAACAGGCCAAAAGTGGGGGTAACAAGGCTAGAAAGAGGCTACTTTCTCACAATAAGCACTGAGGTTCTGGTTATCAGAGCCTCAGTGACACAGTTAGGCACCATACAGGGAACACATTCAGGCCACAAACTATGAGCACTGGTCCCAGTGCGACATGTAAAACACACTGACAAATAGGGTTTTCACTGTGAGCACTGGGGTCCTGGCTAGCAGGATCCCAGTGAGACATTAAAAAGACCCTGACATATATTCACAAACAGGCCAAAAGTAGGGGTAACAAGGCTAGAAAGAGGCTACCTTCCTACAACATCTCCCAGCTTTTCATATCTGCCTACTGGAATGTGTTTCAAACAGAACGTGAACTGGAGTGTTGAAATAGGCAGATTAATGACCCGTGTATTAACTACTCAGCCGATGGTATTTCGGTCACAGTGAAAGGCAACTTTTCTACATTTTAAATGTTTAACATGACATAAGTCGCTTCTTTCTTAGCCATTAGTTGTGTTGTCACATTAAATTAAATGTAGACAATATATCCCTTGAGCTAACGTGTTGCCAGGGAACGCGACCTGCCTTCAATGTTTGAAGTGTCCAACCCAATTGCATAATGGACCTTAGTTGACTTTGTCCATGGTGTAACGAGGACATATAATTTTGTATTATGTCTATTGCAGAAGAGACAATTGTATTTAGGGTATATATCCGGGCGGACAGGGTATTAATCTCATTATCTACAAAGCTAATGCCTTCTGTAAGTTTTCCTGGTCTATTTGCCTTAACCGGGCAGCAGCTTCTTGTTGGGAAAGCTTCCAGATTTCATTATATACTGCGCATAAGAAGCGATTTCTGCGTTGTTTTCTGGGGCCTAACAGGAAGCCCTGTAAATCAGTGTTATTAAAAAAAAGAACAGATGATGGACGGAATGCTGAACAATGCAGACATTCACCCCCAGTCACAAAGATCTGGGTGTAATCCTTTGCTTTATTGCTCACCAAGCCATCCCATATGCAAATCAGTCTTGACCCTGTTCCCCATGGGAACGGTCCAGCCCGAATTGCCAAGCCAGGTCCTCCCTGGACTGGAAACAAGCATCCTAGGACTGGTTTCAGGGTATCACCCTTCATCAGGCAGACTAGCTTGAATCCAGTGGCACAGTGAGCCCGGGACCCACGTCTGGGCATACCAGGCGCACTCATGGTGACAAAAGCAAAAAACAAAAACAAATGATGGATGGAATGCAGAACCAATGAAATATTCACCCCCAGTCACAGATCAGGGCCATAGTGCACTCAGTCTCAGTCCAGCAAGACGACTACCAGCAACATTGTAGCGCCTAATCCTGCTAGCTTTCTCGACTGGTTCCTTGTGGTGCATGCTCTGAGGGCTGTCTGCATTCACCCTGCACTTGAAGCCAAGAAGAAATCTCCCGTGGGTCGACTGAATTTTCCCCCTGCTAATGCAAAGTCCTTATGAGTTTTATGAAAAGGTAAATATGCACAACAACACAGTGATGTCATGTTCAAGAAATGTATGGATGTTGGCAGCATATTTGTTGCAGCACATGAAACTGCACCTTGTGCCACACGTAGCACAAAGTAACTCTGGGCATATTACGATTAATGACCATCTGAAGAGGTCTCCAAGGGGCTTATCAAAGAGCCACTTGCGCCACTCCGGTGCTTCACTTATCTTTAATAAAAAAGTGATGCACCGGCCACGCAGGGAGCTTTTTGAGAAGCTCCATAGTTAGTTGAGTCCACATTGAGATCTCAGCTGTTGTTCAGATGAGTGTGGTACATGTCTCCGGATTAAACCAAAAAGATGTGGGCAGAGGGCCCTACATGATCGTCCCATCATGATGAGTGCGACTGAGCATAGTCATGACACTGTTGTATAGAATGTGCATGGTGAGTGTTTACCTGTTACTTAGGAGATGTTACAAGTTTGTGCACTGATAGTGTTCAACATTGGTTAGCCTTTATCCCTCCAATATGAACAATATATTGCAGATGTTTGGGATGCAGAATTGTATTGACTTTAGCCTTGATGTTGTTTTGAGAGTTGTGGTGGACGACATGTGTTATCTGAAGATGCTATTTCCATTGCATGCTTGACCTTCCTCTGCCCAACTCAGATTTTGATGACATGTTCCCTTCATGTTTTAGCAGCCACAATTACTCCAGCACAGAAGCATGGAATTGAAAGAAGGGCAGAGTGATACAGGCACATCTATGCTGTTAAGAAAGGGTACTGTAGGATGGCCAGGAGATATAGGTGGTCATTACAACCCTGGCGGACGGTGTTAAAGTTGCGGTAATACCGCAAACAGGCCGGCGGACAAAAAAAGGGAACTATGACCGTGGCAGAAACCACCAACATAGACAGCCACTTTAACACTCCGACCGCCACGGCGGTACAGACAAGCAGCGCGGCGGTCTCCGCCAACAGACAGGCGGAAGACAAAGTACCGCCCACAGTATCACAACCCGCCAATCCGCCACCTTTTCCGGGGCGGATTCACCGTGGATAAAAACACAGCAGAAACAGCTTTTGCAATGGGAAAAAGCTCACCTGAACACACTCCACGAGGAAGGAGGCTACCATGGAGCCCGAACTACAAATACTCCCTGCCCTTGTCTTCCTGCTCATCTACGATCACCAGCAACGTAGGCGCCGAAGACAACGGTGAGTACTGCACCTACGACATAGGGGAGGGGGCAGGCAAAAGTCAGGGACACACACACGCAACACCCCCACCCCCAATCCGACCCTCGCACACCACAACACACACACCAATGCAGTTCCAAACAGCACAGTAACAAACCCCAGCCCCCCCCGGAAGAATGCAAAGACAAAACGAAATCAGTTCAAACATTGTAATGTATCAAAATACAGTAACCTACTATATACAGATAGATATACACTTTCCAAATATATACATCACGATTAGTAGTGCAGGTATGCATATTTCAATGTCTGTGGACCACTGGGCCCAAAATGCATGGGTGAGGCCTACACTAGATACCTGTCCACAAACGAGGAGAACACTGCAGGGGCATCAGATAGAAATACAACAGGCACCTCAAGGGGAAGGGAAGGGGGGGCACCTCAGCCGGATTACAGCACCACGCCAGATCCACGACGGGGTTCCATGCCCATTGATGTATCCTGGGGAGTGCAAAGCCACAGTCTCTCAAGTCTATACAGTGGGTGGGTTGCCCACTGTACCATCCTGGGGAGTGCAAAGCCACAGTCTCTCAAGTCTCTGCAGTGGGTGGGTTGCCCACTGTACCATCCTGGGGAGTGCAGAGACACAGTCTCTCAAGTCTCTGCAGTGGGTGGGTTGCCCACTGTACCATCCTGGGGAGTGCAAAGCCACAATCTCTCAAGTCTCTGCAGTGGGTGGGTTGCCCACTGTACCATCCTGGGGAGTGCAAACCCACAGTCTCTCAAGTCTCTGCAGTGGGTGGGTTGCCCACTGTACCATCCTGGGGAGTGCAAAGCCACAGTCTCCCAGGTGGATAACATTCTCCACTGGTTCTGGAGGGGGACTGGTGCCCAGAGTGCTTCATCCTGTGAAGGACAGACAGAGTGGATGCAGGTCTCCACTGGTTCTGGAGGGGGACTGGTGCCTGGAGTGCATCACGCTCCCCGTGACGGTCCCTGTTCCTTCACTGTCCCAGCTGCACATGGGCTAACGATGCTTGATTTGGCGATGCTTTGCCCTGTTCAGTGGTCTTCACCATGTCGGTCTTTGGCCTGTTCAGCGGTGCTTTGCCATGACAGTGCTTTGCCCTGTTCAGTGGTCTTCACCATGGCGGTCTTTGCCCTGTACAGCGGTGCTTTGCCATGGCGGTGCTTTGCCCTGTTCAGCGGTCTTCACCATGTCGGTCTTTGGCCTGTTCAGCGGTGCTTTGCCATGGCGGTGCTTTGCCCTGTTCAGCGGTCTTCACCATGGCGTTCTTTGCCCTGTTCAGAGGTGCTTTGCCATGGCGGTGCTTTGCCCTGTTCAGCGGTCTTCACCATGTCGGTCTTTGGCCTGTTCAGCGGTGCTTTGCCATGGCGGTCTTTGCCCTGTTCAGCGGTCTTCACCATGGCTGTCTTAGCCCTGTTCAGCAGTGCTTTGCCATTGCGGTCCTTTGCCCTGTTCAGAGGTCTTCACCATGGCGATCTTTGCCCTGTTCACCGTTGCTTTGCCATGGCTGTCTTTGACCTGTTCAGCGGTGCTTGCTTTTGCTGTCTCTGACCTGTGCAGCGGTGTGTGGCATTACGGTCCCTCAGTGCCAGCGGGGCTGTGGCTGCCGGGGCCCTCCAGGTCACTGACGCTGGCGGTGGTCTCCTGACCTGTGACGATACTGGTGCCCTCCAGGGCACTGACGTTGGCGGTGGTCTCCGGACCTCTGACGATACTGGTGCCCTCCCGGGCACTGACGCTGGCGGTGGTCTCCTGACCTGTGACGATACTGGTGCCCTCCAGGGCACTGACTCTGGCGGTGCTCTCCGGACCTGTGACGATACTGCTGGCGGTGGCATCCCAGCCGGCGGGGAGGATGGCGGCCTTCTCCGCCGTGCTGCTTGTCCCAGACTTTGGAGACTTCTTCTGCCCCTTCAACACCTTGGGAGGAGTCACAGCAGACTCAGCACTCCCCCCGGGACGCTTGTAAGCTGTTTTTCCACCAGGAGTCTTCAACCTCTCCCGTCGGCCACTTTCCAACTTAAGGTGCTTTACAGGGGGTGGACTGGCAGTGTTTTGGCTCCGTGTCACACTGGCTGCCCTGGTGGCCGGTGCACTCCACACACCTTTAACACGCACCACTGGTACCTGACTTTTTTTGGCTGAGGTGCTACTACGGGACCTATGAATTGGAGGGGTGGGGTTGGTGGCAAAGAGGTCAACGTCGCTGAGGAAGAGTTTCTGACGAACACTGGGATGGGTAGCTGGAGGGGGTCTGGGAGTGGAGGAAGAGGAGGTGGTTGTAGGAGGTGTCACTTTAGGTGATTTGGGTGCAGGTGCAGGTACTGGAGGCTGTTGTGAGGTGGATGGATGTTGGGTGTGTGGGTGCCCGCGTTTGTGTACTTTGGGAGGGGGCGTCACAGACACACTGGGAGTGGACACAGGGGACGTGTAAATGGTAGTGGGGTGGTGAGTGCAGGTGAGCGGGTGTGGTGCTGGGTGTTCTGGTGCGAGTCCTAGTGCCTGTAGATGTAGTGCATGCAGGTGAGAGTAGACGACACTGGGAGGGAGGAGGGAGACGACGAGGAGGGGGACACAGTGGAGGCAGTGGATGTTGCTGTGTCCGTATGTGGGTGATGCTTGCATGAGTGCCTGTGGGATGTGTGGTGCTTATGCTTGTCTGATGGTGTGCTTGGGAAAGGGCGGGGTACATGGGATTGGGTTAGGTGGGAGGAAGTTGGAGGGGGGAGGCTAGACACAGGGACAATGGCTGCCATCAGTGCTGAGGCCAGAGATTGCACGGGTTCGATGAAGAGCAGCCTGACCAGAATGAATGCCCTCCAGGAATGCATTACCGTGTTGCAACTCCCTTTCTACACCCTGGATGGCATTCACAATGGTAGACTGCCCAACAGTGAGTGACCTGAGGAGGTCAATGGCCTCCTCACTGAGGGCAGCAGGGGTGACTGGGGCAGGGCCTGAGGTGCCTGGGGTGAAGGTGATGCCCACCCTCCTGGGTGAGCGGCCACGGGCCAAAGGCTGAGGGGCTGCTGGGAGGGCGGTGCTGGTTGGGGGGTGGTACCTGTAGAAGTGGGGGGCACAGATGGTGCCGCCACCACAAGGGAGCTCCCATCGGCGGACGAGTCCGTGTCGCTGTTTGGTGATGCGGTGACCGACGTGAAGCTCCCCTCGCCCTCCGTCCCACTGGTGTATTCAGAGTCTGTGGTGTGGCCCTCCATGGCCATGTGGGATGCAGCTCCCTTGTGCTCCGGTGCCACTGTACCTCCGCCTGATGATGCTGATGCACAAAAGAACAGGGAGAGCACAAAAAGGGGGGGGACGACAGAAGAAAGACAGGTTGAGTGCATGGCTTACTGCTACCGTTGGCGGACAATACAGACACAGCAGCCCCCTGCACTACGCCATGCTCTTGGCCTCTACAGATGCAATTTCTGGGATATGGCCTACATGGCTATGGTGGACATCTGCACACATAGATGACACAGGGGCATGTATACCTGTACTTGCCACTCTACAGAGACAGAGGTGGGGTGGAGTGCCACATGGCATGCATTACAGAGGGGCCTAGCCTACCTAACTCGCCCTGGCCTAGTGGAACCCACAGCCCTCCTCCCCCACCCAGACCCCTCCACTGTGCGCAAAGTCCACCGAATGATGTTGTACTCACCCCCCTGTGTCTGCTGTGATGCCCTCAAGCGCCCATCCAACTCAGGGTAGGCCACCGCCAGGATCCGGAACATCAGGGGGGTCATGGTGCGACGGGCACTCCTCCCACGTCGGGAGGCCATCCCCAGCTGAGCCTCTGCCGTCTTCTTGCTCCAGCGGCGAATGTCCTCCCATCTTTTACGGCAGTGGGTGCCCCGTCTCTGGTGGACCCCCAGGGTCCGGACGTCCTTGGCGATGGCATGCCAAATGTCCTTCTTCTAGTGGGCGCTGACCTACATGACATGTACAGGGGAAGAAGAGAAGTCATTAACAAGTGCACCGTCGAAGTGAGTGGCCCCCATCCCTACCCTTGCCATGTGGCACATGCATTCACAGTCCTTCATGGTCGCTTAACTCTGCCCCCTTGCTACTGACATCCAGCCCTCTCCACCCAGCATAGCCCATACACCGTGCTCCCTGTGTACTTAACTGTTGGTCTGGAGGACCGTAGAGTAGCGTGTACTGGGGGAGGACCCCGTCGACTAGCTTCTCCAACTCCTGAGCAGTGAAGGCAGGGGCCCTTTCCCCAGACGCAGCAGCCATTGTCTCTTCCAGACCGAGGTCACAGCAGCACTTGCAATATAGGTCCTCTCCTGTCGAAGATCAGGTATCGAGTGATTGAACAGATAGAAAATGGCGGTCACGTCCGCGGCGGTCACGTCCGCAGCGGTGTGTATCATCACCGCCGGCGCACTTCCTCATTGGCTTCTGAGACCCATAGGGTCCAATGTTAACCAATGCAGCATTGCGCCGCGGTCTACGACTGCCTACCGCGACGGTATACAACACCAGCGCAGATACCTCACACCCCATTGTCCCACTTTAGAGGTCAGGCAGCCGCCATTTCAGGGACCCACATGGCTTAATTTACTACTTCGTCACACATACCTAGGCCTACACTCAACACACATACAGGATAAGTTTTGTATTTGGTGTCGTGTTCTGTGTAGCTCTGGGTACATACCTGGGATTTTGTTGACTCTGTGGTCGCTGTTGTCCTTCTTAGGCACCGTCAGCTGGGACATTTGAGGAGATGGCGGAATCCTCCGGTGTACTGACCGCTGGTGGACCTGTTAACAATAGAGGAGCGAAATTTGATCATCACCTACAGGTTTGACCGTGCCACAATCCAGGAACTGTGTACCCAGTTGGAGCCAGACCTGATCTCACCAATCCGCCATCCCACAGGAATACCCCCTGACGTACAGGTGCTATCAGTGCTCCATTTCCTTGCAAATGGATAATTTCAAACAACAGTGGCCATGGCATCAGGGATGTCCCAGCCTATGTTTTCCAACGTGCTGTCCAGAGTGTTGTCTGCCCTGCTGAAACACGTAAGGAGCTACATCGTTTTCCCTCAGGTGGAGGATTTGGCTACAGTGAAGGGAGACTTGTATGCCCTGGGACATATCCCCAACATCATAGGTGCTATTGATGGCACCCATGTAGCTCTGGTCCGCCCACGCAGGAGTGAACAGGTGTAAAGGAACCGGAAGAATTATCATTCCATGAATGTACAGATGGTATGTTTGGCAGACCAGAACATCTCCCAGGTGAATGCTATGTTCCCTGGCTCAGTGCATGACGCCTACATCCTGCAGAATAGCAGCATCCAGTATGTGATGGGTCAACTCCAGAAGCACCGTGTGTGGCTATTAGGGGACTCTGGTTACCCCAGCCTGTCCTGGCTATTGACCCCAGTGAGGAATCCCAGGACCAGGGCAGAGGAACACTACAATGAGGCCCAGGGGCGGACTAGGAGGGTGATCGAACGCACTTTCGGCCTCCTGAAGGCCAGGTTCAGGTGCCTCCATATGACAGGTGGATCCCTATTCTACTCACCAAGGAAGGTGTGCCAAATCATCATCGCCTGCTCCATGCTTCACAATCTTGCTTTGCGACGCCAGGTGCCTTTTCTGCAGGAGGATGGTCCAGATGACGGTGTTGTGGCAACTGTGGAGCCTGTGGAGCCTGTGGACAGTGATGAGGATGAAGCTGAGGAAGAAGACATAGACAACAGGGAGTCAGTCATACAGCAATATTTCCAGTGACACACAGGTGAGAACAATTTTTTTAATATCACATTAACTTTCACACTTCTACCTCTATCCTGTCTGTCAGTTAGTAGCAGTATATGGTAACTGAGTTGTACATTTCCATTACGGTTTCACAGGTGTGGTTGCCAACGTGTGTCATCTGCATGCATCCTTCATGGACTTGTGATGTGTGACATAGGTATGTTGACATTACATTTTCAAACGGATTTTTCAATTGTCATAGTTAATACACATTTTCAAAATCACAGACTGACTCCAGATTGTTTTGTGGTTCAAGTGTGTTTATTGAAGTGCTAATTATTGGAGGGGGTGGCAAAATGGTGATGGGTGATGGTGGAGGAATGTCCATGGCAGTGTCCAGTCTATTAGTCACACAGGTGCATTGCCGATATGGGCATAGGAAGTGGAGCTGGGGCAGTTCCAATCTGGACAGGGTAACAAAGTGGGACAGTGGGAGGACAATCAGGGTGGTCTCATTCCCTGGCGGGGGTCTTGCCATCTTGCTCTGTCCTGTTCCTGGATCTCAGGGACCGCTTGCGGGGTGGTTCTCCGTCTGCAGGGAGTGGGGTGCTGGTGTGGTGGTCCTGTGGCGGGGCGTCCTGTCCACTAGCGCCGGCGGAGGTGGTGGGCAGTTTATCGTCCATGCTAGTGTCAGGGGCCCCTTGGAGTGACACGGTGTCCCTCATGGTCTTTTGTATGTCCTTCAGCACCCCTACGTTGGTGCCCAGGGTGGAGCTGATGGTTCTAAGCTCCTCCCTGAACCCCAAATACTGTTCGTCCTGCAGGCGCTGGGTCTCCTGAAACTTGGCCAGGACCGTCACCATCGTCTCCTGGGAGTGGTGGTATGCTCCCATGATGGAGGAGAGGGCCTCGTGGAGAGTGGGTTCCCTTGGCCTGTCCGCCCCCTGTCGCACAGCAGCCCTCCCAGTTCCCCTGTGTTCCTGGGCCTCCGTCCCCTGGACCGTGTGCCCACTACCACTACCCCCAGGTCCCTGTTGTTGGGGTGGTGGGTTAGCCTGGGTTCCCTGTAGTGGTGGACTCACCGCTGATTGACGTGTCCTGGGTACGGAGGTATGGGCCCGCTGGGTGGGTGCTGTGCTGGTGTTACCAGAGGGTGGAAGGTCAGTGTTGGGCTGTGCCTGTGCAAGGGGAACCGACTGTCCCGAGGCCCACGATGGTCCGGGCTGGTCATCTGGATCCAGTTGGCCAGAGCTGCTGTCATCACTGTGGGCCTCTTCTGTGGGTGGGGTAGAGATGTCTGGACCCTCCTGTCTGGTGACGTAGGGTAGTGGTCCTGCAGGGGTATAAAAGCATGATTATTGCATGTGTGTGTGTCATGGTGTGCAATGGGTGGGTGAGCGTGTACCCCAGTGCTAGCATTCCAGTGTGGGAGCTTGTGTGATGATGGTTGGGGGCGTGTTAAGGGTATGTGCTGTGGGCATGCTTTAGTGAGGGGTAACCATGCTTTGGTGTTGCATGCAGGTCTTGGTGTTGGGATGTGTGGTTTGTGTTATGAGTACATTAGTGAGGATTTGGCGTGATAGGGGATGGGGTGAGGGTGGGGGTGTGTGATAGCATGCAGGTAGGGTGGGGATATGATAGTTAAGATTTGACTTACCAGTGTCCATTCCTCCACCGACTCCTCCCAGGCCCTCAGGATGCATGATGGTCAAGACCTGCTCCTCCCATGTTGTTAGTTGTGGGGGAGGAGGTGGGGGTCCGCCGCCAGTCCGCTGAATCGCGATGTTGTGTCTGGATATCACGGAACGCACCTTCCCCCGTAGGTCGTTCCACCTCTTCCGGATGTCCTCCCGATTTCTTGGATGCTGTCCCACAGCATTGATCCTGTCGACGATTCTTCGCCATAGCTCCATCTTCCTGGCTATGGAGGTGTGCTGCACCTGTGCTCCAAATAGCTGTGGCTCTACCCGTAGGATTTCCTCCACCATAACCCTGAGCTCCTCCTCGGAAAACCTGGGGTGTCTTTGGCGTGACATGGGGTGGTGTAGGTGATGTGTGGGGTGGTGTATGTGTTGATGAGTGTGGTGATGTGTGGTGGTGTGGGGTGTTTTGAGCGTGGATGTTGTATGGGTGATGGTGTTGTGTGCCTCTGTGTGGTGGGGTTGTCTATTGCTGTAGTCTCTCTCTGGCCTTCTTTCAGATTTTATTGTCGCAGGGGTTTGTAGGTGATGTGGGTGTGTGTTTTATATTGTACTGGGTGTGTGGGAGTGGTGTTTGTATGTGTATCAGGTATGTGTATTTCGAATTGTCCAATGTGGCGGTGTTTTGGAGATGTGTGTGTATCTTGAGCGCGGCGGTGTGTACCGCCAATGGAATACCGCGGTTGAAAGACCGCTGTGTGGATTCGTGGGTCGTAATAGCATGGGCGTGTTTCTGTTGGCGTGACGGTGGAGGTTTTGTTTTCGCCAGTTTATCACTGACCTTTGGTGTGGCGAAGTTGTGTGGGTGTCTGAATTTCGGCGGATTCCGAGATGTGGGTCATAATAGCTGTGGTGGAATTCCGCGGCCGCGGCGGTGTGTTGGCGGTCTTCTGCACGGTGGTAAGCGGCTTTTACAGCCAATGTTGTAATGACCCCCTTAACGTTGAAAAAGGATTGTGGTCGTGGCAGGCATTTTCTCATGGAGGACCTGCAATCAGCACCCACACAACTGCATACTCAACACAGAAGGTATGGGGTGGCTCTGCAGGTACAGCCCTCTCAACATCTACAGGCCCCACTCCAGCACTATCACATCCGCAGCCAGGACTAGCTATCATGGCTCAAAAATCTGACGAGGAAATGCGGAAGGACATGGAAGACATACATTTGAGGTTGGTTAAACTGGAGGAACAGACATATAAGAATGACAAAATTCTTAGGTACCGCAAGAAAAAGATGAAGAGGCACTGACTTTAGACTCTTTTCTATTCCCACTACCTTCCCTTCCACTAGTTTTAATAGTTTATAGTTATAGTGGATTTTAGATAGGTAGCAATAGGTTAGTTAGCATAATGTGGGTATGTTTTAGGACATAGTTGCTATAATTAGTAGGGGTTTAGGATTTTTATTGTTTTGGGGACTTTATAGGGCAGTGAGTTTTGTTTTAGGGTATATGTGAAAAAGAAATAAAAAAAAATACAAAAAAAATATAGATTTGTTTAGGCAATAGGTTTAGCTTTAGTTAGTATTGTCCTTGTTCCCTGATGTCTCATGAGGGGGTTGGGGGCTAATGTTTGTCGTTACATGTATAAGATCATTTTAGATTAGATTAATTCGCTGTAGGGATAAGTTATGATTAGTCAGTAAAGGTTAGGTTAGTTCAGATTAGTGTGTAGTTTAGGTTCTTGATAGGTAGTTAGTCAATGTTTTGCTTTAGTTAGTATTGTCCTTGTTCCCTCATGTCTCATGGGGGTTTGGGGGCTAATGTTTGTCGTTACATGTATAGGATCATTTCAGATTACATTAGTTAGCTGTAGGGATAAGTTATGATTAGTCAGTAAAGGTTAGGTTAGTGCAGGTTAGTGTGTAGTTTACGTACTTGATAGGTAGAAATTTTACAGTCTTAATAAAACTTGTTAGTTTCCTACAATATGGTCTCCATGATGATTAATTATCTGGGTATTGTCATGTTTGCACAGGGCATGTTAGATAACTTCCTTTAGGTGTGCATTCAGTAGTGATTTACATGTGTGACTATAGGGGTCATTATGAACATGGCGGTAAACACCGTTCCCCGCCGTGAGGACGACGAACACAAACCCGCCATATAAAGATGCAAAAATCAGAATCCGCCAAAAATTTCCAAGCCACCAGTCACCGCTAGGACCTTGTCGGCGAAAATGCAGGACATCCCACCCCGCCGCCGCCGAGCACACAAACTCCTCACCCTCTAAATAATGATTCACAAATCACTGCAGCGGTCAGTGGAAGTCGAACAACCATTGGCGGTACAGGCCGCCATGGCCAGCAATGACACCCAACAGTAAGAATTGCACATATTGGCAAGTTTGTGAAACCTACACACCTGACTCACATCCACAACACTATAAAACACTCACAGACACACCCCACAATCCTTTGCATCGCCAATAGGACCACTTAGATTGAGTACTCCACAAGCAGACACTGAACGCCACAACACACAAATCATACACCCAAATACACAACAGCACCTTCACACCAGATCCACACACCACACCACTCACAACACACACAATGGCACCCCCCAAGCACCCACACTTCACAGAAAAGGAGCTAAGGACCCTAGTGGACGAGATATTGAAGGTCAAACCACAATTATTCGGGGCACAGGTCCAGCACACACCCATCGCCAGGAAGATGGAGTTATGGCAGACCATTGTCAACAAGGTCAATGCAGTGGGACACCATCCACGCACGAGGAAGGACATCCGCAAGAGATGGAACAACCTGCGTGGGAAGATGAGGACACTGGCATCCTGGCACAACTTTGCAGTCCAGAAGACTGGGGGAGGACCTCCACCGATACCACCCGACTACACTGACTGGGAGGAAAGGTACTGACCATCCTGCACCTTGGGGGCCTCACTGGACTCACTGGAGAAATGGACTCGGGTAAGTTGTCTACAATTACCCCATATCCATCACACCTGTAATGCATGCAACACCCCACCCCTTCAACATCCACCGGGACCACTACCCCACCCAGGCCACATTCACAACATCCAATCACCCGGCATGCCCACAATTCCATCAACAGGCCTGCATACCACCCCCTGTGCACAGCCACCTACCCCTGCAAGTAATCACAAAGGCACTACACCACACTCAATGCACCGCCACATCCTACGCAAAATGCAATGACAACCTCACAAAAGTGGAAAACCTGCACAAAACAGCCCAGCCCTGTGCACCCCATCCGATTATGCAACTGTAACAGACATGTCTATTCTCCCCCAACAGGCACCACCACCCATGCCACCCTGATGGACAGGACAAGGAGTAGCAGTGCACCACATGGAGACAGAGGCACCACCCAGGACACTGGAGAGGGAACCCTGGACAGTGAGGAATACCCTGGCCCCTCACAGTCCTGGACTGTCACCATCCAGCATCCCCAACCAGGACACCACTGACACCCCTTCCACCCACCCACCAACATCAGGCCAGGGCAACCGGACCCAGACCTGTGTATCTAGGCCACAGACTGGTGGAACACAGGACAGAGGCCACAGTCACCACCTACCAACAGGCAGGAAGACGATGGCACCAGTACAAGTGGTTCCGCTAGACCTGTGCAGAGGACACAGGCACAGGGGGCTAGGCCCAGTGGTAGGACATCGTTGGCCCAGGAGGGAGGTCACACGATGGATGCTGCAGCCCAGGACGTGATCTCTGAGGTCCTGGGAGTATACCACCATACCCAGGACAGATTGGCCCAGACTCTGGCCACCCTGGAGCAGAGTCAAAGGCTGCAGAGAGCCCAACACCAAGAGACCATGGAGCAGTGGAAACCACACAAAACCACCATGGCCACCCTAGGAGGTACTCTGCTGCACCTTGTCCCAACCCAGCCTGAGACCCCCACAGACCAGGAAGCCCCTACAACAGGCCAAGATACAGACCAGCCAACAACAGCAGCAGCAACTGGACTTGTGCCACCATCTAAGGACACACAGGAGACCTGCACCTCAACCTGTACAGGCTAACACCAGGCACCTAAACGGTCCCTCAGGCCTAGATATGGCACTTGAACACCTGCCAAGACCAAGGCCCCCCTCTAAGAAATGACTCTGACAAGAACTGTCCTCCAAGTGTGCCACTGAACCACCGTCCACACCGTGCAATAACAACCCCAAAAACTGTAAATAACAGATGGACATATTACCACTGCCAACAATCGCTGAGACCATGTAGCCAATATGGACAACCACCAGTAGCCCACTCCCATCACTGTAAAGAGCACCACTGCATACCTGGCACCAAATAAAACACCTGTTCACCAATGTAAATGTCCCCTGTCATTATGTTTAATCAAATGGAAGTGTCCATGCAATTGTCAATGAAATAATGTGTTAATTTCTTAATTGCAGGAATGTCACCCCACACATAACATGGGGTTGTGCCAAGAAAAATGTTAAACAAGTTGTCCATAAAGTCACATTTCCCATGCAACCCTGGTCACAGTGACAATGTCTGTAGACCCAACACCCCCATTGAGGATAAGGCATACTGACAGTATGCTGCACAGATAGCAACAGCATCAAATAGTACCACATATTTACTAGAAGTACAGTTGGATCAGTTGGTTCCTGGAGCGTACATCTTCCCCCTCCTCATCATCACCATCACTCTCATCCCCTCTCTGAGGAAGCTGGTCTGGATATACAGCCCCCTCCTCCTCCAAGAGGAGAATAGATTTCCTCACAGCCACGTTGTGCAGCATGCAGCAGCCCACCCCTATTCTACACACCTTTTCAGGCTCATAGGCCAGGGATCCCCCAGAGATATAGAGGCAATGGAATCTAGCCTTCAAGAGACCTATTGTGCGCTCTGTCACCCCCCTAGTATGTCCATTGGCCTCATTGTAATTCCTCCCTGAATCTGTCCTAGGATTCCTCACTGGTGTCAGGAGCCAATGCATGTTGGGGTAGCCAGAATCACCTGTGAAAGGGGGCAAAACAGGACTGTCACTGACAACCCCCAGTTGCAGGCAGCCTGGCTGTCTGCTATGTGCCAAAAAGTGTCAGACACACTTACCTATCATGAACTGATCCAGGGAACATGGCATTCACATGGGAGATGTACTGGTCTGCAGTACACACCAATTGAATGTTAATGGAGTGAACGTTCTTCCTGTTTCTGTACACCTGTTCACTTACTCTTGGGGGGATGAGAGCTATGTGGGTTCCATCGATGGCACCTATCACATGGGGAATGTTGGCAAGGGCATAGAAGTCTGACTTGATGGCAGGGAGGTCATCGCTTTGGGGAAACCTCACATAGGACTGCAGGTGTCGTACAAATGCATTCAGGAATAATGCAAAACATTGCCTGTGAAAAACCTGCACCCATGCCCACTGTTACTTGAAATGAGCCTGTGGCCAGGAAATGGAGTGCAGAGAACACTTGCCCTTCAGTAGGGATGGCATGCTGATTCCAATTAGCCGGTCTCAGTGTTGGATCCAGTAATGCACAAAGTTCATGAATGGTAGCACGGTTGAGTCTGTAATTGATAATGATGTGACGCTCCACCATGGTCCCCAATCAACAAGTGGTCTGTACACCGATGGGGCTCTCCCTCGCCACATGGGTCTGTACCTAGGAGGAGTTGAAACACATGTAAGGAACACCACATATCTGCCCAACATGCTAAATATGCAGCACTGCTGGCATACAAGTCGATGACATATATGCATAGTAGGATGTTAAACTGGAGTGACATGTCCTCAATGATACATCAGGACTGTTGTGGTGAGTAAATGTATATTTGTTCATGCCTATGGGGGTTGGGGACTACAAGGGGCAAATGAGAAATTAATAACTGTGTAGTAATGTCCAAAATGTTTGCCCCCTGTAATCTAGAAATGTTGTACTGGAAGTGACCTCATACCGCTAGCGGTTGTCGTAATAGCGTAAGGCGGTGTTCACCACTGTGCGACCATTCATTAGTTAACATGGTTGTCAATGGGGAATATTAGCATATCATGATTGCCTCTGGTGGTGACGGTGCACACTGAAGCGGAGCGTACGCCATCTCCTCACCCCAACTTCACTTGACTCCCAGATTACGTGCATGCAGGTACTCCACTGAGTGTGCTGCTGTGTCCTGCCTCTGGTCCTGGAAATGGCACGAGTGGCAGGGGAAAGGGCCCCATCCATCACCAGCGAGGAACTGGACAAACTTGTGGACGGGGTCCACCCCTCTACGCCAAGCTCTATGGTCAACCAGAAGTACAGGTGAGTAGGTTAATTGGGGGGCATGGATGTGTGTAATGGTGGTAGATGGCTGTAAACATGTGTGCACGTTTGACACTGTACAGTTGTGGGATTCATGACATGCTGTGTGTGTGAGGTCCTGTTCTGCTGTTGTGAGTGTCCGTCCCATAGGGGACGTATAGCCAGCTGTATCTAATGGGCATTGTCTTACCTCTGTGTTACTTTTTCTGTGTGTCCCATATAGGTCAGCACCCATCAGAAGAGGGGACTCTGGTATGCCATCGCCAGGGAGGTGCGGATCACCCACAGCAGGAAGCGGTGGGAGGACCTGGGCGAGGAAGACCTGCGAGGCCAAGCTGGGGAAGTCCTTCCCAATGAGGTAGGGGTGCCCGTCGGAATCTGACCCCCCTAATGGGCTGCATTCTGGCGGTGGCGTATCCGGACCTGGATGGGCGCTTGAAGGCTGCACAGCAGACACAAGGGGGTGAGTACAGAAACCATTGTATGCCTCCTTGATGGATGTGTGAGTGTGCGGTAGTATGTATGCTGTCTATTGGCAGGGACTCTGACTGATGTCATTTTACATAATGGCCCCGTGGGAAGTAAGGTTGTAAGGGACAGGTCTGCAGTACTTCAGGTCCCACTGTACTGTAGGAAATGGCTGTAGAGCAGGGTTGTGGCCAATAGTCAGAGGCATAGCCATGTGTAGGTGCTGCATGATGGAATATTTGCAGGGTGGGTGTATGTGTGAACCAGTTATGTATCTCCATTCAGCTATTTACAAGTGTCTCTCCTGTTTTCTCTCCCCATCCCTGTTCTCTTGTGCTCTCTGTGTACATCAGCATCATCTGGCGAGGGATCTGTAGCACTGGTGAGCGACGCCAAGGGGACCAGTGGGTTGGAGGGCGAGGGGAGTACCACAGGGGAGGCTACTACCAGTGAGGTAAGGACTCTGATACCTCCTCCGATGGGAGCTCCCTAGCAGTGGCAGACCCTAGTTGGCCCACCCATTTTGTGTCATCTTTCGCCACCCCCATACCATTACCACCCTCCCATTTGCTCCCCATCAAGTTGCCCGTGCTCCCAGAAGGGTGGACGTCTCCTTCGCCCCAGGCACCGCATCCCCTGCCCCAGTCAGCCCTGCTGCCTTCACGGAGGAGCCTATTGTCCTCCTGAGGACCATCTCTGTAGATTCAGACAACCATTGTCAATGCCTTCCAGGGTCTAGCATCAGAGGTGCAGCAGACCAATGCCTACCTGGATGGCATTTACAGTGCTGTGTCGGACCTACAGAGATCTTTTCAGGCTCTGGCCTCCTCTTTGATGGCAGCCAGTGTCCCTGGTCATTCCGTCCCCCCCAACTACCTGTACCCCTTCGAGCACCCCACTCCCTTCACCCGTCCAAATCACACATTTTGACGTCCATGCAAACACATCAACACACAAGAAGCACACTGAAAAACACAAGTACCACACTTCCCACCATAGGCATACACACAACCATTATACAAAAGCACACACACCAACATCCACTTCCCCCAGTGTGTCCACCTCTTCTGCCTCCCTGTCTGTCACCTCTACATGAACACTCACAGGCACTGCACCCTCATTCACTGTTGCTGGCCCCAGTCTGGCAGTCACCACAAAATCAGACATCCATTCATGCACCCCATACACTACACCTGCAGTCCCCACAACGACTTTGGTTGATACATGCAGCACACTCACCAAACTTGTAGACACACAGACAACATACATTTACGCTGGCAGCCTATCTTGTCCCACTGTGTCCACCCCCCTTCCCCCAAGACACTTAAACATTCCATAACACCCACTCAACACACATCCACCACACCTCAGCATGCTGTACAGTCACCTGCACCCACGTCACGCACACCTACATGTGTCAGGACCACTTCCTCTACCTCCACTCCCACACCTTCCTCCATGTCCACCCCGATTGCCCCTAAAAAACTTTTCCTATCCTGTGTTGACCTTTTCAAACCCACTGGCCCACCCCGTCTCATCCCTAAACGTGCCCACCTCCTAGCCCTGTCCAGTCCTCCCACGTCACAGCCCGCCCCTGTCTGCCCTTCCCATTCCCGTGCTACCTCCCCTGTGAGCAAGAGACCCCGTTCTGGCCCAGGTATACCTGCCGCACCCCAGTCCAAGGCCGTTCCACCAGCTTCAAAGACCAGACCCAAGCCCCCTTCACCTCCCAAACATAAAGCCAAGCCCCCCTCCCAGTCATAAGTCCCCACTCCCACCTCCCCCTGCCCCTGTTCCCTGAGGTGCCTGGATGCCCCATTGTTGCCCCTTTAAGGTGGAGTACAATTTGCACTTGTGGGAGTCAAGTTGGGGCCATTTGGGCCCATCGGACTTTAAGCTATGGACTGGCCATTGGCCTTTTGTTGGACTTCTGTTGCTCCTGGAGCTTAATAAAAGGTTTGTATGGCCAGTGTTGGTTTTGGCACACTCTGGATCCGTGGTTCATTGTTTCTTTGTGGGGGGATGTTGTGCACATGTGTGTACTTTGGGCAGGTTGTCTTGGCCTTGTGTCGGGTAAGTACCTCTTGCTCTGGGGTGTATGGCTTGTGCTGTTGTGAGGAGTTGTGGGTATGTAATAGTCCCTTTCTTCCCTTGTTTAGTAGGTTGCGGTACTTACTGTTGTCCTCTTCGTCGGCGGTCTCGGTCGTGGAGGTATATGGCAAGGAGCAGGACTGGCATGATTTGCAACTCTCTCTCCATGTCTGCTTTGGCATGTTGTGTGAGCCTCCGGTGAGTGTTTCCTTCTATTTGGTTTGTTTCCGCCTGGCTTTGCGTGGCGGTGGTTCCCGCCCTGGAACTGATAGCAATCTAGTGCTTCATTATTTGATGGACAGGTAGGGCCTTTCCGTCGGCCTGTGGGCGGCCTCTGCCATCGTTGTCAGCACTCCTCTGCTGCTGGGAAGTGGTTTTCAGGCTGCCTGTTTTTCTGGTGGTTCATTGTTTGGCGGCCCAGACCGCCTGACTGTTGAAGGTAGTTACCGCCATCGCCGGTGGAGCGGTCTTTCCCGCCGTGTTCACAATGAAGGCCTATGTGTATTCTCTATAGCCAAGTACCTGTCTAATTGGCAGTGGCTTTGCATCAGCTACTCAAGTCACTATTCAGCACTATACCTGACGCTATGATTGTGCAGGGATACAAATTCCAAAACAGGTAATCAGACACCACCTATTTATGTTGATAAGTAATGTAACATTCATTGGTCAAACGTTTGGAACATTGCACTCCACCCAATTTGGAAATAGATACTGGCACACTCATAACTGTCTCTCACAGTCATACACATGTCTTTTTTGGTTGTCACACATCAATGTTGTACTGGTGCAACCATCTGAGATATTGCCAGACACTTGTGTTCTGTATTATACAAACCATATGTAAACTTGCATGGTAGCTGTTTATTACATGCATGGAAGACTAAGAAATTTTGTGGCAGTCCACAATGATATCTGTCACCTTAATCATGTTGGAATAAATGTATGTGGCTTGGTGTCTGGCAGAAAGCCATGCATGTCCTTTTGTTCAGTACTCAGGGTAATAGCTTCACACAATGCATACAGTTCAAACAGTTTATGGATCACTGAATAAAGCAGCTAATTTGTCAATATAGTAATTTATTTACATGTGCATGTTTTGTTTCAGATGTGCATGTTTTGTTTCAGATGACGTACAATGTACAGTATATTGACCCCATGAGAGATCCCAAGCCATTAAATGTTCAGGGGGAGGGACATGGCATGAGACATGTGTAGGAAAGGAGTGAATCCGTGAGGAGGTGTTCAAATTGACAGGTAGGAATTGAGACTATGACAGTCCATGCGTAATAAGTCAACATTGGTAGAGTGAAAAGGGCACGTTGCCAGCTGTCACTACAGTGGCGTGACCTTAAGCACAGAACTAAAGAGATACTGTCCATGTGCCACAAACTGTAGCTACCGGGTGCTTTTTTTGGTGAATGATGTTCCTTCCAGATCCTTCAATATCAACAGAAGTGTAACCACCTGTCCCAGTACTCATGAAGGAGTCCCTCTAGTTTCTTTTGGGAGATAATCTCCAGCTATTTTCTACTACAAGTATATTATTGTTCTGGTGTTCTCATAGCTATTAGCATCATCATGGGGTCTCCTCCTTTCCCTAACCAAGAGGGTAGTTTCCACATAAGTCCAGGAACCTATTAGGGAAATGTGAACAAAAATACTAAAAAGTGCAGTGAAATTGATAATGTGATCAAAAAATCACTCTTTAACTCAGCTGCAATCCACCTTTTCTATGGCTGGAATAGGGTATGTTTAAAAACAAATATAATGTGATACCGAATTACATGCCCTTCACATATCAGGTCAGTTTGACATGTTTCAGCCTACTCTTGCCCAAAAGGGTCATAGGCTTTCTTCAGGGCCAAAGAATATACAGATCCCAAAGTGCCCAGCAGCTGGACTTCTCAATCTACTGCAATGACTTTGCAAACTCCATACTTGTGGTGCCCAACTGCTGTAATGGTAAAGACATATATATAGAAGTCAAGCTGTTAATTAATATAATAATTTCTTTGATATAACTACTTTCACACCTTTTTCTAATTTGAAGGTGTTAACTCATACCTTGCACTACCCTAGATCAACTGACATATATCACATATTCAAAATGTATGTACATAGTCCAAAAGAAAATAAACATAAAAATAAAAACAAGGATTAAAAGAAGAAAATTACTCTCTATTTGTGTATGGCAGTCCCCCAAATACAAAGGTGACCTCCTTTATTTATTGAACAAACACAGTTATCTGTGTTTGTTCAATAAATAACCCACCAACCCACTGGTCCCCTTGGCGTCGCTCACCAGTGCTACAGATCCCTCGCCAGATGATGTTGATGTACACAGACGGCACAAGAGAACAGGGATGGGGAGAGAAAACAGGAGAGACACTTGTAAATAGCTGAATGGAGATACATAACTGGTTCACACATACACCCAACCTGCAAATATTCCATCATGCAGCACCTACACATGGCTATGCCTCTGACTATTGGCCACAACCCTGCTCTACAGCCATTTCCTACAGTTATCTCCCATTTCACATCCCTTATTCAGAGAATCACCTACTCCTTCTGTTTTTTACTGAGTGACGTATTGATGTTTTACATCACTATAAAGGCAAGCAGATGTGAACATCATTAATCTGCTCATACTTTTCATAACCTTTGCCTAAACCTTCCTCTATTAATCAGCTTTTGAAAAAATAATTTCAAATAGATGCGCATTATCGCAATGGGGAAACTTTCCTTGCATCGGATTCCCATGACCGTAACACACTTCAAATAATACACACATCGCTGCCATATAGATTGATAGAATTGTGATTTTGACTCTAGACTTATGTCTTTTTTTTTAAGTGGAAACAAAAGAATCTTTTTGTCTTGGTTCCTCAAAAAATAGTAACTAGTTCCTAGGCTTTGGAGTAGCATCCAGCAGGGCCCTAACACTTAACTACAGAGATTTTCTTTATCTATTTAGAAAGCTAAGCAGGGACGGTGTTGGTCAGCAGTTGGATGGGAGACAGCTGAAAAAAAATCTTATGCCCAGTTGCATAGATAGTTTACATTTCTTTATGTATTATTTTTTTACTCCTGTTTACCTTTTTCAAGGTTCTGACGATACAGAGGAAATATTAAGATAAGGATTAGTTGTAGGGTAATTTCTGGAAAAAAAGGTTGGTTGATTATATGTGAGGACAAGAGCTACCAGCTCAATTTGAACAATAGCATACACTAGAGGAAACTACATTCATCCCCTTTTTCTAATTTTCCTAAAAAAACTGTTTTATAATTTGTCAGGGCCTTGAGGCTGTTCCCTTTGTTAAATATTTGAGTTATATGTAATATACAAAAACATAGTATTTATGAAAGGATTCTGTTGCTTTCTCATGCAGCAGCTAAGTCGAACTGTCTGATCCACAGCTGTGACCAATCATAGGCTTATTGCAATAGCTTAAAAAGAAAAGAAACAGGCCACAGTTAGTAACTACCTGGTCATACAAGCAGCCGAGTGAGAGAATCCATGGACATTGACACAAGTAAGTGGAGGGGCACATAACATTACAGGCATTTAATAATGTTTCAAAGAAATGACCTCTGTAAGATAAAAATGAGGGGTGAGCCATATATCATGGTTAGTTTTCCATTCAGAGCATGTTTTAATAGTTGTTAGAAAGCAGAAGTCAATTAACTGTGTTGCCCTCTTCAAAACCAAGGCCTTCTCTTTGTTTTACATAGTTGCTGATTTAGAGTTTTAGGGGATAAAATAAGCATATTTTAGTTTGCAGAAAGAGGCGACCTTGAAAATGTATGTGAATATAATTATAATAATAACTAGGGCATGGAGAGGATAGAGTACCAACTTCATGAGAGAATTTGGCTTGCTTGTTGAAAAGTAACAGAGGCATTTTACCACATATTAATGATTGGGTACATTCAAAGCCAAACTTTGGTGCTTTCAAACAGCAGCATTTGACTGCATAGTGGTTCTTTCAACCAGGAGCCCTTTAGGAATAGAATAGGCAGGGTGCTTTAGAGCGAGGAGAGATTTATAACATCTTTATAAGTGAATGCGACGATTGAGGCCATTATATATAAGTGAGTACGGAATAACCAACAGAACCCCCGTTTGTTGACCATTTTTCGACTGCCTTTTTTCTGTTGTCTGCTGCGGAAAGTTATCCCATTTTGATGATGCCCAACTATATGAAATTATTTTATGGAAAGCTGATTAATAGAGGAAGGTTTAAGCAAAGGCTATGATAAGTATGAGTAGATTAATGATGTTCTTATCTGCTTGCATTTATAGTGATGTAAAACATCAAGAGATGTGACTCGGTAAAAAACAGAAGGAGTAGGTGATTCTCTGAATAAGGTAGATAATTCTGTGTGTTGAATAAATAAAGGAGGTCATCTTTGAATTTGGGGGGACTGCCATACAAAAATAGAGAGGAATTTTCTCCTTTTAATCCTTGTGTTTATTTTTATGTTCCTTTTCTTTTGGACTATATAAATACATTTTGAATATGTGGTATATGTTAGTTTATCTAGGGTAGTGCACAAAGTAAGGTATGCGTTAACACCTTCAAATGAGAAAAAGGTGTGTGCAAGTGGTTATATCAAAGAAATTATATTCTTTAACAATATGACTTCTATATATATGTCACAATAGGAGCAGTTGGGCACCACAAGTATGGAGCTTGCAAAGTTATCACAGTAGACTGAGAAGTCCCAGAAGGTAAAACCCATGTCTGGCCACTTTGGGATCCGTAGATTCTTTGGTCCTAAAGGAAGCCTATGACCCTTTTGGGCAAGAATGGGGTGAAACAATGTCAACCTGACCTGATATATGTGAAGGACATGTAATTTGTTACTATCACATTATATTTGTTTTTAAACAAACCCTATCCGAGCAATTGTAGAGCTGGATTGTAGCTGAGTGATGGAGGCATTTGTAGAACACTTTCTCACTTTCACTGTACTTTTTAATATGTTTGTTCACAGATCCCTAATAGTTTCTTGGACTTATGTGGAAACAACCCTCTTGCTTAGGGGAATGAGGAGAAACCATGATGATGCTATTAGCTATAAGTACACCGGAGTAATAATATATTTGTGGTAGAAAATGGCTGGTGAGGGTCTCCCAAAAGAAACAAGAGGGACTCCTTGGTGAATACGGGGACAAATGGTTACACACCTGTTGATATTAAAAGATTGTTGATTGGGAAGCTGAGTGGTAACCTAATACTTCTACCTCTCCTGTTTGATTCTGGTGTTCCTTCCACATCGTCATCTTCTAATGTGTGTGGTGCCTCCTGTGCCAGGGGTGGTGCTGGTGTTGAAATTGAGGGGGGCACACACACATCTAGGGATAGAGATGTGGAATCAAAGGTCCCAGCAGCTGTCATTTGTGGGAAAATGTAAGGCATCCCTGCAGCAAAGAGGAACTGCTGGTTTCTCAACACATCAGCTACATCACGGTGATAGGCAACCAGGTTTTCAGTGAGGGAGGCCAGCTTCAGCCTGTTGTCAATCATGCTGGTGCCACTTTGGGAGGGCAATTGATCCAGCCTCTGCCTCAGGACACCAGCTATGTCGGCCAGGGACTGCTGGAGTCCACGTAGCGGAGAGTGTGTGCCTCTGAGAGTTGTCCTTATTCTGACTGAGGCACCTCTGTACTCTCTCTAGGCTGCTCGCCATTGTCTTCATCCCCACCTGCACCTGCTGTACCAGCTCCCTCTGGAATCCTACCGCTGTATTCTGAAAGATAATGTCTGGGTGCTCAGAGTCCAGAGCTGTGGCTGTAGTGGTCGGTGCTGTGTGTTGGTTGTTGGGTCCTTCATGTGGATACCCCACAATGCTGTGTGTCCTCCCTGCGACTGGAGATGGTGTCTGGAAGGAACCCAGGACATCCTGGAGAGTGTCAGCATTGATGGTCGGCAGATGGAAGTCCAAATCACCAGAAAAGTCCAGGATAGGCAGCTCTGCAGGAGGTAAGGCATCATCCCTCTGCAATGGAATAGTGAAATGTAGGCCTGGGCAGAGTTCAGGGAGTCCTACTCCGTGCAATTCCACTGAGTTGAAAAAAAACTCCATGGAATTCCACGGAGGCGGAGTTCCGTGACCCGTGGAGTCCTGAATGCACCTGATCTTGGAAGTGCTAAGCGGGGTTGGGTCTGGTCAGCTAGGTTTTCAGAAGAGGGCTGTAGGCAGTGAAAGCTGCTGTTTCATGCCTCTTGTTTCCCGGCTTGTCCTGTGTGCAGTGCACTTGGGGAATGCTGGTGCACAAGAGGCCTGAAACTGCAGCTTTCTTTCACTGCATATGGCCCTGGATTGAAATCAGGCCAGGGCCGTATGCAGCGAAAGTTACCAGGCCTGATGTGCACCGGCCTGTCCCTTGTGAGACAGGCCCATGCACAAGAGGCCTGAAACAGCAGCTTTCACTGCCTACGGCCCTGGCCTGAAAGCTGGCAGGCCTGTTGTGCACCCGCCTGCCCCATGTGTAGTGCGCACAGGACTGGCCAGTGCACAAGAGACCTGAAACAGCAGCTTTCACTCCCATCGTCGTGGCCTGAATTCAGGCCATGGCCGTAGGTGGCGAAAGCTGCCATTTCAGTACTTGTTTGTGCACCAGTGTGCACAAACAATGATAAGAGACAAGGACTTACCTGGATCCTCCTCTCCTCGTTGTCCAACGGCAACGAGTCTCTCCCTGCAGCAGCTGCCTCCAACTATGCTCCGGTGCACGCTGCAGCCCAGTTATGGGCTGCCCAGTTCAAGCTCAGACTGTCTGCTCTTGCGCTGTGTAGCCCATACTGGGCTGCAGCGCACACTAGGTGAGCTCCGTTCCGCTGGTGGGGCTAGCGGAGTTTTTGAACTTACTCTGCACTTCAAGCGGTGCATGGTGTTCCAGAAACTCTGTTAGCTCCGCCAGCGGAGCGGAGCTGCCCGCAAACCCCTAGTGAAATGTCAATCTTGGGCTGTAGTGGCTGTTGACATGAGTCATCATGTTCTTGAGACTGGTGGCTTAGTGACATGGTACAGACCCACACATCAAGACACACATTTAAGGGTCCCTAGTTGGACACTGGACCACCTGAGCATCATTTATATGGAGTCACCATTGGCACAATCTGTCAGTCCTCATTTCCCAGTGCATTACACCCACCTTGAATGACTTATCATGGTCTTCTGCATATTGACCCCTTTCATTGATATGACTTTGTTACATATGCATGCCACAGGCTTTGTTAAGGATTAGTGCACATATTACAAATGGAGGTATACAGAATATGTTGCATTGGAATTTACTGATTTTTTAGTAAGTGACTGATTCGTCTGCCACTCCATATCTTTTGTAAGAGTGTTTAAGGGTGTGAGCTGTCCACATGCATCCTGCTTGCCACTTTGAGTCATGTGTTCAGCATCCTGCACTACCCATTGTTAGATTCAACCACCTCCTGTGTTTGTGTGCAAACAGGAAGTTCTCACCAAGTGGTGAGTCCAGGGGTCAGGGAGAATACCGCAGCAAACTGCTCCAATGCTTGCCTGCAGTCTTTTTGTTGCAGTGCTGTCAGCTTGGGGGGGAATACTACTCCCTCCACTGACCCATCTTGTGCATTGGTAGTGAGGAGGTCTGGCAGAAGTTCACTTCCCCCTCCTTTCCCTCATTTGTGACCATAAGCATGAACATGTCTGCCCTGTCTTGGTGGGATTTAAGTCTGTTGACATGCAGGATCCAGTGGGGATTCTTGGGGGTGCCAAGGTCCAACAGATAGGTGACCCTACCCTTTTTCTCTAGAATGGGGTAGGCCCAGTCCACTTGACCCAGAGGGCCCTAGGAGCCAGAGGCTCCAAAACCCACACCAACTTACATGGATGGTACTCAAGCATAGTAATAGTAACCTTCTGGTCATGCCAGAGCTTCATGAGTTCTTGGCTGGTCTCCAGGTTGCTGCTTACCTTTTTCATGTATTCTGGCATGCGTGACTGCAGGCCTAGCACATAGTCAAGCACATTCTGCTTGGACTCTTTAAGAAGCATTTCCCAAGACTCTCACCAAACACAATGGGCCTCTTACAGGGTGCCCAAACAGTAACTCAATCGGGCTGAAGCCAACCCCTTTCTGGGGTACGGCCTTGTAAGCAAACATTAGGCATGGGAGGAGAACATCCCAACTCATCCTACGTTATTCAGAAACACCCTTTAAATCTTTCCCCCAGACAATTGGTCTGGGGATGATATGGGTGGTCAACTTGTAAGCAACACCATGCTCGTCCCACATGGCCTTCAGATAGGCAGACATAAAGTTTGTGCCCCTATCTGAGACCACCTTCTTGGGAAAGCCCACTCTGATGAACACACCAAGTAGGACCCTAGCTACTTTGAGAGCAATGACTGTCCTGAGGGGCATTGCCTCTGGATACCTGGTGGCATGGTCCACTACCACCAGAATGTATTGCTAGAGGCTGTTGGCGGGATTAGGGGGCCAACAAAAACAACCCCCAACCTCTCAAGTGGTGTCCCTACCATTGGCACTGGTATTAAGGGGACCTTTGGCATACCCCCTGTCTTGCCACTGGCTTGACAGGTGACACAGAGGCTGCAGAATCTCTTTACTTTTTCTGACATGTGGGGCCAATAACAAATGGTTGACCAGCCTATTACAGGTGTTGGTCTGCCCCAAATGTTCTGTCAAGGGAATGTCTTGGCGTAAGTTGAGGAGGAATTCCACATACTTCTGGGGGACTACCACTCTCCTGGTTGCCCGTGGTGTTGGGTCCCTTGCCTCAATATTGAAGACTCCATCCTACCAGTAAACCCTGTGGGATCCACTGACTTCCACCTATTCTTGCCTGAGGGCAGTCTACCTTGGGTCCTCAAGAGTAGGGCACTCTATTTGCCCCTGACACAACTCTTCTCTGGTGGGTCCACCCGCCCCTTGTAGTTCTGCCAAGTCAAGCAGAGCTTGCATGGGTGGAGGCCCTCCTCAGAGGTTAGATCCTCCCCCTCAGGATTGGATTCCTCTTGCACCTCTGTAACCTTTGGGCCTGGCAAGCCAGACCCTGTGTCCTTTCTCTTACTTCTGGAGGCTTGGCCCATTGTTCCAGGGTCCAAGTGTCCAGCACTTCCCTGTTGTGCTTCCTATGACCTGGTCACAACACACACCCATTCAGGGATGTCCAGCATCTGTGCATGGACCCTTCCCTCTACCTTTGACCATTCAGATGCTTCAAGAGCATTTCCCAGTAGACCTTCCACTGGGAGGGCAGGAGCTACAACTACCTTTTTAGGGCCAGTCACACCTTACCATAACAAATTTACCATAGCCATGGGATGGAGCTTGGTCCTGCTGACTGCATAAGTCACCAGGAGGAATACAACAGGTAGGACCTGCTCTTGGGAAACCAGTTTTTCTGTGACCATGGTCACACTGGCTCCTTTATCCCTCAGAGCCTCTATCTCAGTCCCTTTGATTTTAGGCCTCTGCCTGTACTTCTCCATGTTTGGAGGTAAGGCCGCCAGGGCTGCAACATCCACCCCTCCCAGGGACACTAAGATGACCTCTGTGCAACCTGAAGCCATCCCTGGGCCAACGTCTACCCCCACCCCTACACTAGAAATCCCATGGTACTGCCCACCAGTGGTTGGCTTCTTGGAGCCGACAGCATCTCCTCTTTTGTGTCCAGGCTTGTGACACTCAAAACACTCCCCTTCCTTGCCAAGTTCCTGGACCTTTCCTGCCTTAACAGGTCCATAATTCTTCCCCTTCTACAACCTCCCTTTGAAGTGGCATGGCTCGGGGCTCCCCCCCTCAATGCAGGACTCCTAATTTTTTTTCTTCCTACCCTTGGGCTTTCCCCTGGAAAGGTCCCTGTCCTTCTTTCTTCTCATCACTCCCTGGGAGTTTGTTGTTGACTCTGGTTCTCAACCATTCATCAGCTGCCTCCCCCAGGTCCCTGGGTTTGGACAACTTAGAGTCCACCAGATACTGGCATAACTTCTCTGAGACACAATTAGTCAGAAGGCGCTCGTTTATGATAAAAATGTATAGCCCCTCATAGGTACTTACCTTGTTACTCTGTTTCCAACCCTCTAGTGCCTTCACTGAGATGTCTACAAAGTGAACCCAGGACTGTGTATTGTCCTTCTGGGTGTTCATAAACTTTATCCTGTACTGCTCTGGAGTAAGACCAAACTTCTGGGTGAAGCAGTTCTTTATGTTGGGGTACGAGTCTGCCTCCTCTTCCCCTATGGTCAGGAGCCTATCCTCCCAGATATTGGGATCAGCCACCACAGGAGAGAACCCCAATACCAGGGATTTACTCTCCTCATCCTGAGAGCCCTGTCAAAGGCTGTCAACCACTTGTCTATGTCATCCCCCTCCTGATAAACAGGAACAACCCCTTTTGGTAGTCTGGGACATACCCCACCACCCCTGGACATCACAAATCGTCTCCACTGCCACCATCTCTTTGTTCTTCTTTTGCCAACTTCTTTTTTTCTAGAGCCAACCTCTCTGCCTCTAGTGCTACGTAGGCGAACTGGGCCTCAAGTTCTCTCTCTTTGAGGGACAGGTTGGCCCTATCTGAAGGGGCCACTTTCCCCAAATTAACTCTACGCAGTGCCCTGGTGACTGTGTGAAGAAATTACCTCCCTCCTCCCCATCACTGAGGTGTAGGAGTTCTCCCTCCTCTGAGAAGTTGGAACTTGCATCCCTCCCCTCCTCTCCCACTGGAGCTTCATCTGTGCCTATCACCTGGGCCTTTGCCCAGGCTGGCAGAGATTTAATCAGCTCATTCTTTATAATGTTAGTGGCTGCTGGCAATCCCCACCTAGTTTACAACTACCTAAGCTGGACTACAGTGAGTGTGGATAGACTAGCCAGATCAAGCTCCATGGTATACCTAGGTTTTGTGTCACTTAAAAAACATGTGCAAAAATGGAATCAGAAATTTTGAAAAATCACAAAATGTATAAATTGACATTAGTCCACATCAAAAATTAAAAACAACTTTGTGCACTAGGACTATTTGGAGGATCTGTAATTTGTTTCACTTAAAACTGCATTGTGATATTAAACACAAGTACTGGATCCCACCACTGCACACCAAAAATGTTTGAAGGTGGATTATTGGTAAGGGCAGGGAGGTACCTACACTTAGCAATAAGCCACAAACCACCACTAAGGCCAGTCAAGGTCTCAGTAAATTAATCCTGGCTCAACCCTTGGTAGCTTGGCAATGAGCAGTTAGGCTTAACTTAGGGGACAAATATGTAAATCATTTAACATCCTTAGAACAGTAAATAAGTAAAACACAAAACACAATAAAAATCCAACTCCAATTTATAAAAAAAGACTATTTTTTATCTTTACAATGACACCAAAATGACAAAAATCCAAAAAGGGAACCAGAGATATTAATTTTTAAAGATTAAAGGTTTTCTAGTGCTTAGAAATCAAAAACGCCAGTCTGGACAGCTCGTCGCACTTGACCGGGGCAAAGTCAAAAGTTGAGTCTGACTGCGATGGAACCTTGCTCGGCTACGCAGAGCGAGAGGTCGCAGTCAAAGTTTAACCTTCACACTTAGAACATTGTATTAAGTTTTAACGATCTCTGTTCAGCTGGGACGAAGTTACAAGTTGAGGCTGACCTCGGTGGAGCCCTCTTCGGATACGCATCGCAGGAAGTCTTGGTCAAATGTTCTACGTTCAAACTTAGAAACGTTTTTCAGATGGAAATCTTCGTCCGGGACCAAATCTAACTTCCAGCCAACCCTCGGATACACAGCGAGGGAGGCCTCAGTCAAATGTTTACCTTTGGACTTAGAAACTTTCTGGAGCTTTTCTTCCTCGATGTCGGATGACCCTCCTCAGCAGGACGATTTTGAGGAGATGTCGTCGGATTGCCTTTTCACAAGCCCCCGGTCAACTGCTTGAAATCTGAGGTTCCAGAGCTTTTCAGCGGTATGAACCTGCAGGTCAGGCCGGGTTGCGGTTGACGTTGGCCAGCTTGACTCATGACGTCAGGTCCGTCCACTTATGGAGCAGTTTTCCAAAGTTGCTCTAATTTTCTCCAAACTTCTGGATCTTCTTCCGGAAGTACTTCTAAGGTACTTCAAATGTCTGCAGCTCACCCCAAGGTTTCAGAAGCTCTAAGTTGCTCCTTGGGGGTTAAGACTTCAACTCCCAGAATCCACCTGGTCCAAATCCTTAAATGACCACTGGTCAGTTGGGTTATTTTTGCAAGACTTGGTATAGGGGACTCTGATCAGCTCCTTTCCACCTGTAGCTTACAGGGAGTCCCTTCTTGGAGTTGTAGAAGTGAGGCAAAGTCCTTTTCTTGGTGAAGTCCCAGTGTGCAGCTGGTACAGTCCTTCTGAGTGCATGGTCCAGATTCAGGTCAGGGATCCAGCAGGGCAGTCCTTCTCCTTGTCTTTTTCCAGTAGGGATCTGAAGTGTGGGACAGCTCTGCATATTTATCCTTGCTCCTGGGGTGGCAAGCAGGGGGGTGCCTTTGTCCAATCAAGTGCTGGCCACTACCCTCCTGAGTGACTACTTCCTGGAAAGTGTGGCATAAATCAATCTCAGAGAGCAACATTCCTCCAAAATACAATAGTGTGACAATTACATTTTAGAGTTTAGATCTGGCTGAGCCCACCCACTGGTCTGGCTACGTTTCCCTTAACACGCCCCTTTCCAGCCCTCTCTTAATCTAATTAGTGGGGACCTTGTGATGTGAGGCTGCAGGAAAGGGGGAGGTCCATTTGCTGTCCTAAATGTCCTTCCCTCCATTGAAGTCCAGTTTGACTGCTGTTCCCCATCCTGTTCCACCATCTACTGAGGAAGTTCCCCTCCCCACTAGATGCTTCCTTTGTTTCAGCCCCGGCCACTTCACATCTCATCAAGGCAGCCTGGCTCAGGATGCCAGGGGCTGACCAATCAGAGAAGGGCACTACAGGGCTGAAGTTGGTAACTTTTAGCAAGGGTTCTAAATCTCCAGGCAGAGGTTATATTGAGTTCAACAGAGGCAGGTTGTTGGATTTATTATGACTTTTTTTTATACTAAACTTGTGATATTTAGCTCCTTCCTGGGGAAAATGAGACTTTATTATTTTAAATAAAGTCCCTATATGTTAGACTATGGAGCACATTCACTACAATAGGGAAAACACATTTGGCTATTTTTCCCTCACCAGGGCGTATAAAACATATTTTATAAAATCCCTGCTTATAGATGCTCTGCACCAAACCCCGGGGACACTTAGGGCGTACCTTGGGGGTGACTTATATGTAACAATAAGGTAGCTTAGGACTTTGGAAGTACTTTTAATTCCAAAGTTGAATTTGGGGTTAACTTTAACATAAAAGCAGCCAGCAAGGCAGGCCTGCCTTCAAACTGACACTGGGCACCACAACAGTGCACCTATGGGTGAACTATCAATGCTGGGGTCCCTAACCCTACATGCCCTCCCATATACTAGGGACGTATAGGTAGGTTGGTACTGCCAATTATAATTAGCTTAATTTGCATATCCCATTTTACACAGAGCACTGGTGCTGGGACTGGGTAGCAATGCCCAGGCACAGTCAGAGTCAGTAACCACCAGAATCAGTAAAACAATTTGGGTTGACAAGGGCAAAAAGGAGGACTTTCCTACACCTGCTCTGGAAATATGTTACAAAAATATATAAGGGCTGGGTAGGGATACCCTGTCCCCCTATGACTTGCTATGTTTAGTCAAAAAGGGCCCCTCTGGGACCTAAAATATATTTTTTTTAGAAAATGTTGCCACAAAATATGGAGGATCCGCAAATCTGTGGTAAAATTGAAAGAAAACCCCTGGAATGTGCCAGGGTCGGGGGCAGCACTTTGTTTAATTTTTGTGCAGGACCATTTGGCTCCCCTTCCTGAGCCTCCATGAGGTGCTGGGGACCCCATACTTCTGGACCGTTTTAATAGTAAACTGAGAGGGGCGTGCAGCCCCTATCCTAAAGCCTTGTAGAGGCTCCGAGGACAACTCTCACAAGGCCACTGTATTTTTTTGGAGGTAGGGGCATGCAAGGACTCCCATCCCGTTGCCTAGATCAGCCTGGGGACTCCATCTTTGGGGGCCAGATCCAAGACATGCCTTTTTTTCTGCCTGGGAGAGTATGGGCATACTCTGCCTACACTCTCCCAGGCTTAAAACAAAGTTTTGCAAAGTTAATGATCTAGCTCCCACCAGCACCACTATTGGCGCTAGCTGGAGAGCTGGCTCTGCCCACGCGGGTCTTGGGTCTCCCCCTGCAGCCCTTCCACAAACTGAAATATTGTGGATATTTTTGTGTACATTACATATACACAATGATGTAAAAGGGTGGCTCCCGTCACAGTGGTGGTGGGTATTCAGCAGTGTAGGGGGTCCCTGGAGCTTTTCCCATGACCTAAAGTGCATAAGAATATGTGGATGCCTCAGATGGGCACTGGGGCACCCAGTTTTGTGAAGAAATGCCACGGTGGTGGCTGGGGAGCCAGCTGGGGCCGCAGAGGCCTTGGAGCTCCTCCCACTGCACCCAACCTTACAAAAAGGTGTAGGTGCCCTGGGTGGTACAGGGGCTCTCAGAATATTTTCTAAAAACAATAAAAGTTCAAAAAAGGAATGCTAAATGAGCATTGAAAGCTGTTTAATTATTGGTCATTGCTCCATTGAAAGAGCGTCCCATAATGCCTAAGAGCATTTTTCTTTAATATTGTATATTCCTGACGGCGCTCCTAGAAGGGGCAGGGGCACAACAACCTTTTTTAATGTTGTGGGGGGCTGCAGGAATTGCATCAGCACCACAACAAATTAAAAAAAAAAACAGCAAGTCTCCTGAATCAATCATTCCTTGACCCCAGGAGAGTTTAACATATTATTTACAGCGCTCCCTTCCGGAGCTGCATCTTGCTATGCTGAAGGCAGGGCCCACTTGTGGTGGGTTCTATGGGTTCACATCATTGTGGTCTGAAATATGGTAATATTAAAACTCAAAGACAGGTTCATGTGTTTCATAATACAGCTTTATCATACACTGGTTATGACCTCACATATTACTCACTCATATGTGAAATTGTTAAATATCTAGATGTATTTCAGTAGTTTTGGGGGGGTTTAAGTTTTAATTTGTGTTTCAATACAACACTTAACTCTAACATCACTTTAACCATTATTTCTTTCAGCAAAGTTTTGTTTTTTTCAACATAAGAACTTAGCACCTAACTTAACTATAACATCACTTTAACTTTTGTTTTTTAGTGAATATATATGTGTGTGTGTGTGTTTGTGTGTGTGTGTGTGTGTGTGTGTATGTATATTTTTTTACAATAGCCCCGGGGAGGTGATGCTTCCCATGACTAATGGAAGCCCTAGGAGGGGGGCTCTGTGTGCCCCTTCCTTTTTCAGTCTTCAATGCCGCCAAGACCTTGGAGAAATCCACAGATCAGAATCTGTATATCTTGATGACATATTGGTTATCTGGAAAGGGGATGAGACACAAGTGGTGACATTTTTAGAGTGGTTAAACAGACAGGACGAGTTCTTGAAATTCACTCACACAATGAACAAGGAACATTTGGTCTTCCTGGATTTAAACATTATAACCACCAATGGTGCTCTTAAAACAACCACCCATGAAAAACCAACAGCCAAAAACTGTTTACTCCTGTTTGATAGTGCTCACCCCCACCATTTAAGAGAGAGTCTACCATTTGGATAATTTCTCAGATTGAAAAGGAGTTGCTCAGAAATATCAGATTACAAAAAACAAGCCCAGAATTTAGCATCTAAAGTGGAGGCTAGGAAATACCGCCCAAGAATAATCAACCGAGCCTTGAAGCGAGCTGGCAATAACAACAGAGAAGCCCTTCTGGACACCCCTCCCCAAAAAGAGAAGGAGGAAAGACCGATATGTATCACAACATTTAACATAGCCTCCAACCAAGTAAGCAAGATCGTCAACAAACATTGGCGCATCCTCAATAGTGGCTCATTAAATATTCCCAAACCTATGTTTTCACATAAATTGGGAAAGAGTCTTAGAGACATGCTTGTACACACCCGCCCACGCCATCTTCGTAGTAAACCAGAAGATATCAACTACCTACCACTACCCAATGGACATTATCCATGTGGGAACTGTAGTGTGTGCCATCTAACAAAGGTCACTAAACAGGTCACCTTTAACGACAGCACAACATGGGACATTAGAGACTTCTCCAATGTAACACTCAGCAAGCAGTATACATGATTACTTGTCCATGCAACCTACATTATGTGGGGATGACCACTCGCAAGGTTAAGACTCGCATCTGTGAACACCGTATTAACCTGAGATGTGAACGGGCTACGACTAAAATGTCTACCCATTTCAAAGAGAAAGCACACACAGTGGAGGATTACCAGTGGGTTATCCTAGAACACCATAAAGCGATTAATTGTGAGTCTACACTGTTTGAAAAAGAACAACAATGGGTTTATAAACTGCACACACACCAATTTTGCCTCAATGAGAACATTCTTTGGAGCCAGCTGACGAAGTATTAACATCACATTAATCATTAGTCGGATATACATCTCCTGAAATGATTGGTACACCTGGGCAGCGCAGAAGGTCCTATGTCCACCTCATTCCTTTACGTTCCATAGTGTCACTAAGAGCAAACCCTCAACAATAAATAATAGTCACTCACATAGACGTCACCATCACAGTAAGAAGGGAACAAGTAACCCTTTGTTAAACACAAGAAAGAAACTCCTAAATAATTATCAAAATGATATGGGAATCCACAGTTCTGCCTCTGTAAATCCATGAAGTCCCAATGACCTCCATGCAATTACAGGCACCCACAAGGGATACCTACTTTGAGTGTCCTCGCGGACCCCACTTTGTTCCAAGGGAGGCTGTCATCTTGGGGAAGTTAGCGGTCTAGTGCTGCACGCTTTAGCATACCGGGATGCAAGAGCAGCTGTACATTTAAACTTGGCTCCCATGTGAGCATTCAAGCTTCAGACCCCGGGGAGGTGAGCATTAGGTACAGAGCAGGAGTGTCGCTTTGAGGAAGTAAGTGGCTTTGAACATTGTTTACATGGCGCTACAGATACAGTAAGATGAATCGATTCTAAAACTTTGCCAAATCTTTAGAGTGTGACTACAAGTGCACACCCCTCCCGGATGAGCTATGATATGAGAATTCAAATACTAATGAGTAGGTTGCGCATGTAGCACCTGTGTCTGCTGTTTGGTGTGTTTCACATGTTTACATGTTTAAAAGTTTTAAATGTAGTATGTCTTGTACTATTGATTGCAAGAGTACTTTAGTCCCTCCGACCTGATATTCACGAGTGCCGATTCCCACGAGTGGGGTGCAGTTTGCAGATTGGTGGCACCACACCCACAAACCATATATATAGCGGCCCATTACAAATGGGGGCTATGATAACTATGCCTCTCTTGTATTTACATAGGTATCAATGACGGACAACATAAACTATAGGTATCATCTCATGACACCACATTAGTACGATGAATTGCGCCATATCACAGAGCATGTATTATTTATGCTATCATTAGAGGTAGTCAAACAAGGAGTGGCACCAGGGAGTCCCCCTTGGCCCTGAAGAGGAGCCTAGGGGTAAGACTCTGAAACATGTAGACTAGGAAGTCAGGTACATTACATCCCCCACTTCTGCAGCCCCTTTTTAATCATACCGCCTCCTAAACATCTATTAAATCATTGGAATTACTAGGAGACAGGTATTTTTAACTCACCGAAGACCCCACCACTCCTATCCCTCCTGTGATTCACATTGACGAGACTACATCAGTGCTCCCATGTATCCTGTAGGTCGTAGCACGCCCCGCACCGTAGCGGAGCAGGAAGAAACCAATGATGAAGCATGCCACCAAGGGGTATCCCTGGTGGGTGAGGGCTTTTCTAACAGGAAAAACCTTTTTCCTATCCATCCTGTGGTAGTTCTTTTAGCTGGGCCTCTTTTGTAATGTTATATAGGAAATGTGCTTGAACAAGTTTTTGCAAGCTAATGGTGCGCACTAATAACCAGAATATAGTCTCATTTGGCACCCCTGTTTGAACTCTGTTACTTGGAGTTTGTTTTCCAGAAGTTAATTATGACTGGACTTGTTTGTTCCTAGTGCACTTGCTAGATGAGTTCCACAGCATGCTGATGACTCATGAAAGAAACATGTGCAGAACTAATCAAGCCTGTACAATGAGCTCCCCCCACAAGTGTTCCAAAATGACGATCATAATGAAGTAAACACAAACCATTTGTCACCACATCCGAAATCAGTAAGGTGATAAAAACAATCAGCCATGTGTTTCTAAATGACTCATCACCAAATGGTAAACATATTCAGTAATCATGAACGTTCTAAAGGACTCATCACAGACCAAAGACATCAACTATTTAAACTGGTTCCACCCTTGAACCAACGCTTCGCTTTGAGAATCCAGAGTCTGGTCAGGCCTTCTCAGACTGCCAAAGAACCTACATTCAGAGAATCTACTTACTGCTAGTAGTTTCTGCCACAGACCAGAACCTTCTTCCTTGATTCCCTGACAGCTCGACACCTGCAGGAAACAAGAAAAGACAAGATTAAAAGGTAAACGCTAAATGCAGCGCTACGCAGCATGCATTGATAAGAAATAGAAATCAGCACAAGTGTGCCCCCTGTTGGAGTTTACTAGTATCAGGATGGCATCGGGTGCACTAAGCTTTCCATAAAGGAACCAATTTGAAAAAGTCAACTATTTCGCTGACAATACCCCACGACCAGATGAACTCAGCCACAATTTACATATACATATCAAATCAGGAGGCACTGCAAGCCTAAAAATTAGATTATTTTTATAGATTGCCAGTGAATTAATAGTGTGAAAATATTCTTGCATGCATAGTCAGTTTACTGAGACACACTTTAAACAATAAGTTCTTGTACTAAAACAGAATTCTGTATCTGTCCCAAAAAACAACTCATCCTCACAACTACCACAATATCCAGCAAGTTTCCATCATGCCCCCTACAAGAAAATCTTCAGCTAGGTAGAGGGCCAACTAAAGGAGATAAGAGTTGAGTCCCTATCGTCCCTGAAACCCATAAGGAATGGCTCCTCTTCTCAAGTAAGAGCATTCCATTGATCCTGACATTCCAGCTGAATAGTACAGAACTCCAGCTACGAGTGTTTTTGAACAATACAGTGAAATCTCAAGGGGGGTTATGGACTTACTGTTTTTTTAGATGTTGCTTAGGAGCTGCTGCATTCCCTGTAGCCTTCCTGCAACATTAAAAAATATTTGGTGCTGCTCCTGCCCGTTCTATAGACATCACCAACCTAAAAAAAGACATTGTTGGGCGCGCTGTCAAAGAGCAGTGGATAATAGAGTGGCTCCTTTTGCTCATTTAAAAAAAAAAATGGAGTGTCCTGGTGCCAACCTGCACCCTTTTGTCATAATTATTAGGGATGAAGTGTGCAGCCCCCCTGCCTGAGCGCTGACAGGCCCAGGGGACCCCATACCCTAGACCCGTTCTTATTTATTATGGGAAGAGGGCATGCAGCCCCCCTCCCGAGTCTTTACAGGCCCTGGAAACCCCATCCCCTAGGGCCATTTCATTTATTTATGGAACGGGGCGCCCAAAGTTAGGAGTTCACAGTGGGAGCCTCAGGGCCCCCGCGTCCCCTCTGGTTCGCTGCATGCACCCAGCGGAAGTCAGCATTGCTCCCAGTTGGCGAGAGCAGGTCTTTTTCATTGCTGAGCAGGAGCAATCTGAGTTTCCCTGCCCTTAGGAGTGCTGACAAGGCAACACATTTCTGTTCCCACTCAAGAGGAACATTTTTGCAGCTCCCACCGAGTTGGAGCAGATAATGCTTCCCTGCACGCGCTCTTGAGGGTAGGCAAATAGTGTTCTGGGGTGCGCTCCCTGGGACATAGTGAGTGGGCTGACTTATGGATGACGTCTCTGAGGCCTTTGTTGGCCCATGGAGGGGGGCTGTACACCTCCTTCCTCTCTGAAAATAGCAGCCCTAGTGGATGGGGTCCCCAGGGCTCTTTATGCTTTGGGAGTGTCACTGCGTGCACCCCTCCCCCTTTTTAAAAAATATTGACCCCATTGGCCTTAAGAGGCACTGGGAGAGGGTCAGTGCACCTTCCTCCATTTAATGAGGTTCAGGGAGGGGGTCAGATGTCTCCCTCCACTTTAATTCTATGCCGGGCCTGCAGCTCTAATTGGCTGGAGGATGGGGGCCGAGTGCCCCTCTCCCATTTAATTTACTCAGCAGGCTCCAGAGGATGGGGTTCGCAGGGCCAAAATCAGCTCGTGGGGGCTCCACGCATACCTGACATCCCCACACAATAATATATATTGACACTCCTGAGTCATAGGCCACCCTGACGGTCATACAAATTGAAAAAAATGGTGGCTGCAATTTTGGTGGTTTTTTTTCATAGTGATCCTGCAGGAGTACTGAGTGATCATGGCAAAAAGGGGGCCTACTCCTGTTCATGTTGTGGCCAGCCAATCAGAGCCCTTGCTCCTGTGGGACCGTCACTCCTGTGGGAGTATAATGGCTCAACAGGAAAGAGCCTCATTGGCCAATCAGAAAACTCTTCTTTTTTAAGTTGTGCTTGCGAAAGTCCACCAAACCCAGCTGTCCAGATATACAAATATATTTGTATCTTAATTTCTCAAAAACACTCAACACCAAACCACAAAATGCACACTTTCTTGACCAAGATCTAGTTTCCTGCTAAATTTGGTGTAATTCTGTTAAGCAGTTTTTGCAGTATCGCAGTCTAAAAAAGTCTATGGAAAATGCATAGAGGTTTTGCATTTTGGGGGCCACCTTTTTCTCATCTCCCGCTTGACAGAGCTGAGCACTTTTATGGAAACATTCGTAAAATGTATTCAAACAGCACCAAAGTTATTAGCTAACAAAAATGCATTTCCTTTGGAAATGCAGATCTGACTATAACTACCCAGTGACCACCACCCCTGGGTAATATACAAACACACAGACACACATATATATTACATATGTAGATTCATACACAAATACCCCTGTATATACACACGTATAGATGGTAATACTTTTATTATTCATATATTGCAATAAACATCTCATGCATTTACCTTTCACCTGTCTGTCATCTCTCCTACACCTAGCAATGAATACATGTTTGTAGTAGTAAAATGTAATGTTATGTGTTTGAGACTGTGAAACTCTTAGCAATAACCAAATCAACAATTCAGGCCCTCATTACAACCCTGGTGGTCGGTGGTAAAGTGGCGGTAAGACCGCCAACAGGCCAGCGGTAAAAAAAAATTAATTATGACCACGGCGGAAAGTGGCAACATAGACAGGCACTTTAACACTCCAACCGCCACAGCGGTACAAACAACAGCATGGCGGAAGACAAGGGTGGTCATTACAACCCTGGCGGACGGTGTTAAAGTGGTGGTAAGACCGATAACAGGCCGGCGGTAAAAAGATAGCAATTACGACCGTGGCGGAAACCGCCAACAAAGACAGCCACTTTAACACTCCAACTGCCACGGCGGTACAAACAAACAGCGCGACGGTCACCGCCAACAGACAGGCGGGAGACAATGTACCGCCCACACTATTATGACAGGCCAATCCGCCACCTTTTCCTGGGCGGATACACTGCGGATAAAAACACGGCGGAAACAGGAATTTCAAAGGGAAAACGCTCACCTCTACACACTCCACGAGGAACGAGGACAACATGGAACCGGAACTCCAAATCCTACCTGCGATAGTCTTCCTGCTCCTCTACCAGGAGCACGAACGCTGGCGGTGAAGACCACGGTGAGTACTGCACCTACGACACAGGTGAGGGGGAGGCAAAAAACAGGGACACACACATGCAACACCCCCACCCTCACCCACTACAACACACACACTAATGCATATCAATACATCACAGTTACACCCCCCAAACCCCACCGGAAGAATGCAAAGACCAAAGAAAATGAGTGTAACCATCGGAATATATTACAAACAAGTAGGCAGAAATATATATATACACCATGTACAAAATATATACCAAGCATAGAAGTCCAGGTACTGCACAAAGAAAGTCCGTGGCACACTGGGACCACACGGTATGGGCGAGGCCCACACAAGATCCCCGACCATGACGGAAAGAACACTGCAGTAGCATCAGAGCGCAATAAAACAGGCACCTCAGGGAGAGGGAAAGGGGGGGCACCTCAGCCGCTTGAGTGCACGACGCCAAATCCACGAGGGGGGCACATGCCCAATGTTCCATCCTGGGGAGTGAAAAGCCACAGTCTCTCAAGTCTATACAGTGGGTGGCTTGACCACTGTTCAATCCTGGGGAGTGAAAAGCCACAGTCTCTCAAGTCTCTACAGTGGGTGGGTTGCCGACTGTAACATCCTGGGGAGTGCAAAGCCACAGTCTCTCAAGTCTCTACAGTGGGTGGTGTGGTACTGAAAATTCTGGACCCGTGTTATAAACATCGTCGTATCACAACGATTTTGGTATCAGCAGACCGAGAATGATTAGAATAGTATGCACAAGCATTGTGTTCATATTCGGGTAACGAAATCACCTGAATATCAGAGTTTCCGTCCTGAACCCTCGTGTTCCATTTAAACGACAGCCATTTTGTGATTGCCCTCACATAGGCCAATGACTAATGCCGAAAACGAGTCTGAAGGACACGTACATCTTTGCTGACTCCTCTGTGACCTGGGCAAGCTGACTCCACTGCCTGAAGCCAAACCTGTTCGGCCAGTTTCTTTCCCAGTGGCCGAATGAGATTAGTATCAAGGCACAACACATCATAAACCTTTCATCACACACAAACCATGCCTAACCTTACACACACCTGTCCCTGTTTCTTTCTTTATGACTTGCTTTACAAGGAGGAGGTGCCCGTTTATATTGGGGGTCCGTCGATATCTGATGAAAGTACTAAGCCTTGCTGGGTAATTGATTGAGGGCTGAACAAACTGGAATATGAGCTTGTCATCATAAACCTGCTATTTCTTTGTAGTGAAAATATGTGAATGGTCAACTGAAAAAATAAGGAATGTTTGCCTAAAGCATAATATTTTGTATAAAAGAGATGGTTAGCTTTGCAAGAGGAGCAGTCTCCTGAGAATATACACCGTGTTGTACTTCTAGGGTACCTGTTACTGGCTGCAGCCAATAAACAAGATCTTTGACTTCACCAAGAAGACTCTGTGTTTCTGTAGTCTGAAACAGGAAGGACTCGAAGTCTTAGGGTGTGTTCCCTGGCACCACTGGGTTCTGAAAAACCCAGTACTTCAGTTGGCGCCCAACGTGGGGCGATTTCAGCGGTACCAGTCCAAGCCAGAGGTTTGTGAGGAGCTTCGTGTGAAAATTCGGGAGGAAGGCCGCCACTTCATCGACCCCTGTATGTCGACGTGGTCCGAAAGTCTTTGCTGCGAGGTTCCCCGCTTTCCGACGGCTACGAAGGGCTGCTGCCCTGACTATCGCCCTGTTTTGGACCCTTGATGATTTGGTAGAGCGAAATGATAAACGAGTCTTCTGGTGACGTCATCGATACCTCAGTTAAGTATAAGTGGAGCGTCTCCCAGTCCTTAGTTTGGTTCTTAGTTTGATATCCCCTTGGGATCTTTGATTTGGAACTTGCAAGTACCAAAGCCGAGGGATTTGTGTATTCACGAGACTAATACATTCAATAATCCTTTGAAGTTTGAAGCTAGACTGGAGAGTGAAGATGCCTGGTCTTAGCAGACATGGAAATTTGTTTTGTCTTGGTTATAATAGGGATTCCCGATTGGAGGACTAGTGTCTGGTTCCTCCGATTGGAACTCCAACCTATGAACTATATGTGAAACATGGCATAGGCCCCATCATATATAATGAAGTATGGATCCAATACACCAGGAAAGATGGTGTTTTAAAATCGCCCCAATATGGTAGTTTTGACACAGAGATTCTGGATAATCTAAAGGTTAAACTTTTTAAGAAGAAAGCCCGGCCGGCGATGTTTGACTCTTTCCGCCTATGGCGTAAGGAAGCCAAACAGAAGGAAATTAAATTAGCAAAGAGAAATAAGAGGGAAGAGGGTATCTCGATAATGCAAGCTGCCATACAGTTTAAAGATGATGAAGAAGAACAGATAAATAAGCAGTTGCACAGGCAACGTAAAATGGTGACCAATAATTGTTATCCAGTTTTTCCGCTTCTTCAGCAAGATGCAGCAAAAGAACTTGAGAAAGATCCTTTAATGTCACACTTGTTGAGGTCGCCACCCCCTTATGCGCAGAATGCTACAGCACCTCCGCAACCTTTAGCTGTGCAACCTCCGGTTATTGTGCCTCAGGTTCTTCCACAGCCGCCAGCTCCTTTTCAGTTGGCTCCTACTACTATGGCGCAGCCCCTTCAAGGGCCGCCGACTTCGCTACCTGCTCCATCTGTACCTCCTGCGACTTTATGTACTACATCGACTGCCTCTTCTGGTGTTCTTCCTGATACTGCCTCTGCGTCTGCTTCTGCGTCTGCCTTGCCTCCCTCTGTTTTTCGTCCTGTTCCTTCATCAACTTCTCCTTCTGTCCGACAGAGAATGACAGATACTGTTGCCAGCCTTATATTTCCTCTCTTTGGGTCGTCTGGTGTGACCCCAGATTCGGAGCGTAAGCAGTCGCGTAGTCAACTGCCTAATTCTCAAGAGAGAGAAATGTTTGACCGTATGGCATGTAAATGGGTTGTTTACCCTTTAAGATACGATGTAGAGTCTGTTATGGATGTCTTCCGCCAATGGGAAGCACCGAAACAAAGATAAGTTTTTGAGAAAATGTGTGCTTTCCTTTGTGAGGAATTGGAAGATAATGATTTGGAAACAAATCCGCCTGATTTGTGCCGTGTACGGTTTGAGTTTGCAAAGGGCACGATTGTGGGTTCGGATGTTGAGACAGCAGTTGCGACGTTGTTGTCCTTTAGGAATAAGGATCCTTCTCAGTCATTGTTCCAACATGACTCCTCTGTTAAAAAAAAGGTGCGACAGTACCCAATGAGAGAAGTCCCTCCTGTATGGAAGGACGCCGTTGCGGCTGATGTTGCTAATCAAATTGATGCTGTCCCAGCTCATTTTCAGCGTGTTTGGGTACATGTTCCGTGGAAGCAAGCTGAAGTTTTAGCCCTTAAGCAGACTTTGCCTGATCCCCGTAAAAACCCTGCAGGGTATTATAAGGAATTATCACAGACTGCAGACTCATGCATTATGAATTTAGCCGACATATACATGTTATTTGGGAATGTTGTTCCACAGCCTTTGTGGGGATCGATTCGCCATACAGATCATGCGCAAGAGTTAGGTGACTCATGGGCTAATATTAGTGCTGCAAATGATAGACAAGTTGGTGGTGCCAAGCCTGAGCCTTTGGTAGCAGAACTGCCTGCTAGGATCATTACTTACATGAAGACTTTAATGCCTGCGATGCGTGTGAATTGGATAAATTGTCTGCGTGTAAGCAGAAAAAAGATGAAACAGTGTCTGATTTCTTCACCAGGTTTGAGGAAACGTTTATCGACCACAGTGGTCAAGATATGAGTACAGAAGGTGGTCAACGGTTGTTCGTCGACAAGTTTGTGCACAATTTGCTTGCCGAGCTGTGTAAGAAATTGAAGGATTCAGAGAGTTCTTGGGCCGTTTCCTCTTCAGCACAAATATTGGCTACTGCACAGTACTACGAAAATAGGGATAAAGATGAGAAGGATAGAGCAGACAAGAAAACTAAAGAATTAAAGACGAAGGTTCTTTTACAACAGGCGTATCCGCCACGTGGTGGTCAGAGTAACTATCAGCAACCTCAACAGTTCCAGAGAAACTCGCAAAGGTTTGAGTTTTCTCAACCACGTGTTCCTGTAGGTCCCAATCAGTGTTCATATTGTAAAGAAGAGGGTCATTTCAAGTATAGTTGTCCTATTTTGTTACAGCGTACGAATGGTGCTTCTGGCGCAAAGGTCGAGGTGTTCAACAAGCTCCTAGAGGTAGAGGACGTGGAAGTTTCCCCCAGAACACGCGTTCCTTTCCGTCTCAAAACTCAATGAATAGTTTTGACCAGCAACATAACGCGTCTGGTAGGACGGCTCAGTACTATGCTGACGACTACTATGCAGAAGATGAGAATCTGGAAGGTAATAATTGCTAGGACAGCCATAGATGAAGAGAGGGAGTTTTTTTAGTTCCAGTAGATCAGAATGGACCTTATGTTAAGGTGATTACCTCAGGTGTGTCGGAGCCTTTGTCTGGCGAGATGAATGTTTCAGTAGGTTTTTCTGGTCCTAATGACGTGGGTCTTTTGGAAATACCGCCTTATGTTGTGACATTGAAAGCCAATGTTAAATTACCACGCATTCAACAATACAAGATCTCTAGTGAAGGTGAAAAGGCATTGCTAGCGATCATTTATGATTTAATTGAAAAAGATGTAATTGAAGAGACAAGAGGCAACGTTTGTAATAGTCCTGTTCTGCCTGTTTTGAAACGTACTGACCCCTCTAAGCCACCTGTTTACAGGCTCGTGATTGATCTTAGAGAGGTAAATAAAATAGTTGTGCCACAGTTTCCAGTTGTTCCTGATATCACTGCCATATTGACTATGATTCCAGCTTCCGCCACCTGGTTCTCGGTGATTGACTTAAAGAATGCTTTCTTCAGCATCCCGATTGCAGAGGAGAGCAGGGATATTTTTGGATTCAGTTTAGGAGGCCAAAGTTTCCGCTTCAAACGCGGTCCACAAGGCTACTGTGAAAGTCCATCAATATATAGTCAGGCTTTAAAAACACAGCTTGACGCAATTGTTTTACCTGACGGCGCTACCCTTATTCAGTACATTGATGATTTACTAGTCGCTACAGATACTAAAGAGATTTGTAAAGAAGCCACCTTGTTGTTGTTGCGTCATTTGTCTGATTTACATCACAAAGTGTCCCTTTCAAAACTGCAATATTGTCGACAAGAAGTCACCTACTTAGGTCATCTCTTATCGAAGGAGGGAAGGAAACTGACCTCAGAAAGAATTCAGGCAATTGCAAAATTGAGTGTGCCAAAGACACAGAGAGAAGTACGTGTTTTCTTGGGCATTACATCATACTGCAGACAATGGATACCGAATTTTTCTTTGCTGGCCAAACCTTTGGTAGCATTGACCTATAAAGATACACCGAACCCCGTTCCGTGGTCTGAAGATTGTCAGAAAAGTTTTTCCGAATTGCGTAATGCATTGTGTTCGGCTCCTGTGTTGGGTACCCCCGACTACAGTAAGCCCTTTACACTGTATGTCCATAAGAAAGAGGGTTGTGCATTGTCAGTGCTGACACAGTCTTTTGGAGACAAGCTGCGCCCATGCGCATATTTTTCGTCGACTTTGGATCCGGTAGCTAAAGCATTGCCGAGTTGCTTGAGAGCCACAGCATCAGCAGCTGTTTCTATTCGACAGTCTGCTGGGTTAGTGATGAATAATATGTTGATTGTGATATTTCCACATGCAGTGGACACGTTGTTAAACAGGACCAAGACACAGCATTTAACTAGTGCTTGATTGTCAGGTTACGAGTTGACACTGTTAGCGAGTCATGTGCACATAAAGAGGTGCAATACGTTGAATCCAGCCACGTTATTGCCAATTTCAGTAGAAACAGATGATGTTGAACAACATGATTGTTTTCTTAGGACAGAAGAAGAAACGAAAGGGAGAGTAGATCTTAAAGATACTCCTCTTGTAACGTGTGATGGTACCTTATGGGTGGATGGTTCATGCTTCAAGCTTCCGAATGGTGATACGACTGCAGCATATGCTGTCACAACTTTGCATACGATTGTTGAAGCTGCACGTATACCACATAATTCAGCTCAAGCAGCAGAGCTGATTGCACTTACGAGAGCGTGTGCGTTTTCGAAAGGAATGAAAGTGACCATATATACCGACAGCCAGTATGCGTTTGGTGTGGCCCATAGTTTTGGACGATTGTGGAAAAAACGTGGGTTCCTGACTTCGCATGGAACTAAAATTCAGCATGGTCAGTTGGTGAATGAGCTTCTTGAGTCACTGACCTTGCCATTACAAGTTGCGATTGTGAAATGCAGTGCACACAAGAAGGTTACTGATGATGTCGGTCGTGGCAATGCATTTGCTGACGAAATCGCAAAAGAAACAGCAAAAGATGTGATGAATCGAATGTATGTTGCAGGCCCCGCAAGATGGGTTGGTGACGTTGGAATGTGTGAAGATACGATAGAGGGTGTGAAGTCTCTTCAAGCTGAAGCTTCAGAGAAAGAGTTGAATGTGTGGAAAGAAAGTACGGGTAAATTGGATGAAAATGGTTGTTGGGTTGACTTGTCAGAACATCAGCGATGGTTGTTACCCGATGCGTATGTGCTTGCAGTGGTGACAATGGCTCATGGAGTGGTCCATATCAGTGTGAAAGGGATTTGTAAGTTGTTGGCTCCAGTATGGCAAAATGCTGGAATTCCTAAATGTGCAGAGAATGTGGTCAAGAATTGCATGGTGTGTTTGAAATACAATCCTGGTAGGGGAAACCCAACTCCAGCTGGTCATTTTGCGCCTCCAACGTATCCGTTCGAGGTTTTGCAGCTAGATTTCATCCACATGGAAAGGTTCAACAATCTGAAATACGTACTCGTTGTTGTTTGTGCCTTTTCAAGATGGGTAGAAGCATATCCCTTAAAAGACAACACTGCCTTATCCACAGTTAAAGCCCTTGCCAAAGAATTCTTCCCTAGGTTTGGAAAGCCGAGAATGGTCTGGAGTGATAATGGGAGTGAATTTGTGGGTCGAGTGATGAAAAAAGTATGTGAGGGGCTAGGTATCCAGCAAAAATTCCACGCTGCAAATCACCCCCAATCAGCTGGACTAGCAGAGTGCTATAATGGCACGCTAAAACTGAAGTTGGCAAAGATACAAGCGAGCTCTGGTCTTAAATGGCCTGACGCTCTGCCTTTAGCACTCCTATCAACAAGAATGACTGTGCATTCGCGAGTGGGACTTAGTCCCTATGAAATTGTGTTCGGCCGCCCGGCCAACATATGGGGAGTGCCAAGACCAACAAAATTCAGTGAGATCGAACACCCTGTACTGCTTGATTATTTGTATGAATTGACGGCTAAGTTGCGTGTTCTACACCAACAGGTTCACGATACTCTGCCTCAGGTCTCTGAAGCTCCAGGACATCTTATCGATCCTGGATCATGGGTGCTGGTCAAGAACTTCCAGCGGACAAAGAATGACCAGCCCCGTTGGACCGGCCCCCACCTCGTCCTTCTCTCAACAAGATCATTTGTTCGAGTGGAAGGGAAAAAGAACTGGATCCATGGCGTACACTGCAAGAGGGTCCCTTTTCCTCTACCGTACGACCGGTGGGTCCAGGAGGGGATCGCTGACTCTGAGACTGAGACTGTGCCTCGTTTTTTGCCATTTAGCGATGCACGTGTAAAAGGAACAATTTCTGAATGAGAAAGTGACAATAATTTGCAAGAAGTTGTGCCACCGTCAATTCGATTGAACACTACAGAGCCTGAACTCTTGTTCCAGAACCAGACAGTACCTGGAAAAAGCCGTTATAATTTGAGACCAAGAACTAAGGACAAATAATTTTTTTCCCGTTCCTTTGCTATTTTTTTAAAAGTGCGGCTCTCTCATCTGAGAAACTTTCTTATTTTTGTTTTTTTTTTCTTTTCGAACCGCCATCCGGGTTCAGCTGTAGGGTCGTGGTTGCCCAAGTCTTTGGAGTGCAGCTGAAGACGTTAGGTCGACAGTTCTGGTCGGTCTAAGGGAGTTGCCCTAGACTGACAGAAGCATTCCCTAGCATAGAACACCCTACCACCACGAGCAGCAATTAGAGAGGATGGAGTTTTTCAAGAATGAGAGACCTGCCAGACAGATGAACTTTAAAGCCAGAATGGGTATAATAATGACAAAGAAACGATTTTTGATATTATGTATTTTCATGTTGCTTAGTGTAATGACGTTTTTAATAGGATATGTTTTATTCTCTTTTCAAGTGACATTTGCACCCATTACTCAGCCCATACCTCCTTCTACTGTTTCCTCGCATTCTTTTCACCCCCTGCCTGAACACGAGTCTGCCAGAAGATTAGAATTTGTCAACAATTCATTCATTCAGCTTCTACACCAACACCAATTAGTAGTGAACACAACTAACTGTTGGGTGTGTGGTCTTATGCCTCATACTACTGATAAAGGTATCCCTTATCTGGTCCTGCCTTTCAGCCATAATGGTTCTGTATGGGCATATAGAACGGTGTTCATATACGCGTATGAAGCCAACCCCCTACGTTCTGTGAAAGATAATCCTAAGAATAGTGCTCTAGCTAAGGGTATAGTAGATATGATTGGGGAAGATATTTCCTATGAGACTATCCCGAGAGATGAGACACTAGCATATATTGGATGGAACATAACAGGATATGGAGTTACTCTGAGTGGGAACCAGCTAGCAAAGAGATCCTCCCCGATTTGGATTGTACCCCATCAGGGTCACCTATGTCTGGAAGGTAATGGCAAGAATCCCAGAGCTCAGTTAGGGAAAAGTATCTGCACTGAAACATATGTTTTTGCGTCTCAGACTTCTCCTTCGTTCTTAGCAGCTAAGGGTACCTATTTCATCTGCCATAATAGAGCCTATACTTGGTTGTCTCCTGACTTCTCAGGCACATGTTTTGTTTCGTTCCTGTTACCTCCCACCTACACGGCCGCAGCAGATTACCATAAGACAAGGATAGTTAGAGGTGTCATAAGTAAAGAAGACACTACAGGACAAGAATTTGGAGATTTCGTAAAGGGTTTCTGCCGTTTTGGGGCCCTATGGTTAACAGCAGGAACATAAGGCAATTGACAAGGGTGGTTGAATCCACGGTAGTTGAAACCGCCGGTGCCCTTGGTAATTTGACTGCTGAGCTCCAGTCGGATCGCCTTATGACTCTTCAGAACAGGGTCGCATTAGACGTCATACTTGCAGACCGAGGTGGGGTATGTAAAGTGATCCAATCAAGTTGCTGTGTTTTCATCCCAGATAATGCTCCGACAGTCTACCAGGCCATTTCCAAACTGCATAAGATCTCCAAATCTATTCACGTGGATAAAGGAGATTGGTCATTGATGGGGTGGTTCTGGGAGCTGATATCCGCCTGGGGATGGAAGACTCTGGTAGTCATTGGGATGATCTTAGCCATTCTTTTCCTGTCCTGTCTGTGTGTACAGTGTGCTCCTGCAATATGTGGCCTCTGTGCTACATCGTGTGTAAGGAAACCTGTATCAAGGGACGAGCTAAGTAATAGGATGATGCTACAGCAACATCTCAACGACTTTATGAATATAGACCTGGACTCAGATTAGCGTGAGTATAGGTTATTGCCTATGTAAGGGCAAAAGGAGGGTCTGTGGTACTGAAAATCCTGGACCCGTGTTATAAACATCGTCGTATCACAACGATTTTGGTATCAGCAGACCGAGAATGATTAGAATAGTATGCACAAGCATTGTATTCATATTCGGGTAACGAAATCACCCGAATATCAGAGTTTCAGTCCTGAACCCTCATGTTCCATTTAAACGACAGCCATTTTGTGATTGCCCTCACATAGGCCAATGACTAATGCCGAAAACGAGTCTGAAGGACACGTACATCTTTGCTGACTCCTCTGTGACCTGGGCAAGCTGACTCCACTGCCTGAAGCCAAACCTGTTCGGCCAGTTTCTTTCCCAGTGGCCGAATGAGATTAGTATCAAGGCACAACACATAATAAACCTTTTATCACACACAAACCATGCCTAATCTTACACACACCTGTCCCTGTTTCTTTCTTTATGACTTGCTTTACAAGGAGGAGGTGCCCGTTTATATTGGGGGTCCGTCGATATCTGATGAAAGTACTAAGCCTTGCTTTGTAGTTGATTGAGGGCTGGACAAACTGGAATATGGGCTTGTCATCATAAACCTGCTATTTCTTTGTAGTGAAAATATGTGAATGGTCAACTGTAAAATAAGGAATGTTTGCCTAAAGCATACATTTTTTTATAAAAGAGAAGGTTAGCTTTGCAAGAGGAGCAGTCTCCTGAGAATATACACTGTGTTGTACTTCTAGGATACCTGTTACTGGCTGCAGCCAATAAACAAGATCTTTGACTTCACCAAGAAGACTCTGTGTTTCTGTAGTCTGAAACAGGAAGGACTCGAAGTCTTAGGGTGTGTTCCCTGGCACCACTGGGTTCTGAAAAACCCAGTACTTCAGTGGGTTGCCCACTGTTCAATCCTGGGGAGTGCAAAGCCACAGTCTCACAAGTGGATAACAGTCTCCACTGGTTCTGGAGGGGGCATGGTGCCCAGAGTCCTTCATCCTGTGAAGGACAGAGGTAGTGGATGGATGTCTCCACTGGTTCTGGAGGGGGACTGGTGCCCAGAGTGCTTCATCCAGTGAAGGACAGAGGTAGTGGATGGATGTCTCCACTGGTTCTGGAGGGGGACTGGTGCCCATTGGTTCTGGAGGGGGACTGGTGCCCAGAGTGCTTCATCCTGTGAAGGACAGAGGTAGTGGATGGATGTCTCCACTGGTTCTGGAGGGGGACTGGTGCCCAGAGTGCATCACTCACCCCGTGACTGACCCAGTTACGTCAGTGCCCCTGCCGCTCATGGGCTAGCGGTGCTTGAGTTGGCGGTGCCCTGTTCAGCGGTGCTTGAGTTGGCGGTGCCCTGTTCAGCGGTGCTTGATTTGGCGGTGCCCTGTTCAGCAGTGCTTGATTTGGCGGTGCCCTGTTCAGCGGTGCTTGAGTAGGCGGTGCCCTGTTTAGCGGTGCTTGAGTTGGCGGTGCCCTGTTCAGCGGTGCTTGAGTTGGCAGTGCCCTGTTCAGCGGTGCTTGATTTGGCAGTTCTCTGTTTAGCGGTGCTTGAGTAGGCGGTGCCCTGTTCAGCGGTGCTTGAGTAGGCGGTGCCCTGTTCAGCGGTGCTTGAGTTGGCGGTGCCCTGTTCAGCGGTGCTTGAGTTAGCAGTGCCCTGTTCATCGGTGCTTAAGTAGGCGGTGCCCTGTTCAGCGGTGCTCGAGTTGGCGGTGCCCTGTTCAGCGGTGCTTGAGTTGGCGGTGCCCTGTTCAGCGGTGCTTGATTTGTCGGTGCCCTGTTCAGTGGTGCTTGATTTGGCGGTCCTTCATGGCCCAGCGGGGCTTGTGCTGGCGGCCCTTCACGGCCCAGCGGGGCTTGTGCTGGCGGTCCTCCATGGCCCAGCGGTGCTTGTGCTGGCGGTCCTTCATGGCCCAGCGGGGCTTGTGCTGGCGGTCCTTCATGGCCCAGTGGGGCTTGTGCTGGCGGTCCTTCATGGATCAGTTGGGCTGGTGGTGGCCTTCTGGGCAGCTGTGCTGGGGCTGGTGGTGGACTCCTGGGCAGCTGTGCTGGGGCTGGCGGTGGCCTCCTGGGCAGCTGGGCTGGGGCTGGCCTCCTGGGCAGCTGGGCTGTCGGTGGCCTCCTGGACAGCTGGGCTGGGGCTGGCGGTGGCCTCCTGGGCAGCGGGGAAGATGGCGGTCTTCACCGCCGTGCAGCCCTTCCCAGACTTGCCGGGTTTCTTGTGGCCCTTCCCCACGCTGGAAGGTGTCACAGCTGACTCCACAATCCCAACGGGACCCCTGGGAGCAGCTTTGGTGGCTGGAGTCTCCCCCCTCTCCCGCCGGTCACTAGCCAACTTCTGATGCTTCACAGGTGGGGGACTGGCTGTGCTGTGGCTCCGTGCCACACTGGCTGTCCTGGTGGCCGGTGCACTCCATATACCTGTGACTACAGGCACCACTGGTCCCGGAGATGTTGTAGCTGAGGTGCTACTTCGGGACCTATGAGATGGACGGGGTGGGGGAGGTGTGGGAAAAAGGTCAAGGCTGGACAGGAAAATTCTTTTGGACACACTGGGACAGGTAGCTGGAGGGGGTTTGTGAGTGGAGGAAAAGATGGTGGTAGTAGGAGGTGTACGTTTGGTGACTTTGGGTACAGGTGCATGTGCTGGAGGCTGTCATGAGATGGATGGCTGTTGGGGCGGTGTGTGCCTGCGTTTGTGTATCTTGGGAGGGGGCGTCACAGACACACTGGGAGAGGACACAGGGCAGGTGTGAATGGTAGTGGGGGTGGTGACTGCACGTGAGCAGGGTGTGCTGGTGGGTGGAGGAAGAGGACGAGGAGGGGGACACAGTGGAGGCAGTGGATGTTGGTGTGTCTGCATGTGTGTGTTGCTTGGGTGAGTGCCTGTGTGATATGTGGTGCTTATGTTTGCCTGAGCTTCCCTTGTGTGGTGAGGTGCGTGCAGGCTGGTCTGATGATGTGCTTGGGATAGGCAGAGGTACAGAGGATTGGGTCTGGGTGGAGGAAGTTGGAGGGGGGAGGCTAGAGACGGGGACAATGGCTGCCATCAGTGCTGAGGCCAGAGTTTGAAAGGCTCGGTGAAGGGCCGCCTGACCAGAATGAATGCCCTCCAGGAATGCATTAGTTGATTGCAACTGCCTTTCTACACCCTGGATGGCGTTCAAAATGGTAAACTGCCCAACAGTGAGTGACCTGAGGAGGTCAATGGCCTCCTCACTGAGGGCAGCAGGGGTGACTGAGGCAGGACCTGAGGTGCCTGGGGCAAAGGTGATGCCCACCCTCCTGTGTGAGTGGGCACGGGACGAAGGCTGAGGGGCTGCTGGGAGGGCTGTGCTGGTGGGGGGGGTGGCAGCTGTACCTGTAGATGCGGGGGCACAGATGTTGCCGCCACCACAAGGGAGCTCCCATCAGAGGACGAGTCCGTGTCGCTGGTCTGAGCTCCTGTCCCCACCGTGGAGCTCCCATCACCCTCCGTCCCACTGGTGAATTCCAAGTCCGTAGTCTCGCCCTCCAGGGCCATGTGGGATGCAGCTCCCTCGTGCTCTGGTGCCACTGTTCCTCCGCCTGATGATGCTAATGCACACAAGAACAGGAAGACCACAAAAAGGGGGGGGAGACAGAAGAAAGATATGTTGAGTGCATGGATTACCGCTACAGTTGGCGGACAAGACAGACACAGAAGCCCCCTGCACTACGCCGCGCTCTTGGGCTCCACAGTTCAATTCCTGGGAAATGGCCTACAAGGCTATGGATGACATCTGCACACATAGATGACACAGGGGCATGAATAGCTGTACTTGGCACTCTACAGAGGTGGGGTGGGGTGCCACAGGGCCTGCCTTACGGAGGGGCCTAGCCTATGGAACTCACCCTGGCCTAGGGAAACCCACAGGCCTCCTCCCCCACCCAGACAACTCCACTGCGGGCAAAGTAAGCAGAATGAGAGTGTACTCACCCCCTTGTGTCTGCTGTGATGACCTCAAGCGCCCATCCAACTCCGGCTAGGCCACCGCCAGGATCCTGAACATCAGGGGGGTCATGGTGCGATGGGCACCCCTCCCACGTTGGGAGGCCATCCCCAGCTGAGCCCCCGCCGTCTTCTTACTCCAGCGGCGAATGTCCTCCCATCTTTTACGGCAGTGGGTGCTCCGTCTATGGTAGACCCCCAGGGTCTGGACGTCCTGGGCGATGGCTCGCCAAATATCTTTCTTCTGGTGGGCGCTGACCTACATGAAATGTACAGGGGAAGAAGAGAGGTCATTACCAACTGCACCGTCAAAGTGAGTGGCCCCCATCCCAACCCTTGCCATGTGGCACATGCATTCACCGTCTTTCATGCACGCAGCACTCTGCCCCCTTCCTTCTTACATCCAGCCCTCTCCACACAGGCATAGCCCATACAACATGCTCCCTGTGTACTTACCTGTTTGTCTGGAGGACCGTAGAGTAGCGTGTACTGGGGGAGGACCCCATCAACAAGCTTCTCCAACTCCTCTGATGTGAAGGCAGGGGCCCTTTCCCCAGACGCATGAGTCATTGTCTCTTCCAGACCGAGGTCACAGCAGAACTTGCAGTGTAGGTCCTCTCCTGTCGAAGATCAGGTATCAAGTGATTGAACAGATAGAAAATGGCGGTCACGTCCGCGGCGGTGCGTACCGTCACCGCCGTCGTACATCGTCATTGGCTCCTGGGACCCATGGGGTCCAATGTTAACCAATGCAGCATTGCGCCGCGGTTTTCGACCGCCTACCGCGACGGTGTACAACGCCAGCGCAGTTACCTCACATCCCATTGTCCCACTTCAGAGGTCAGGCAGCCGCCATTTCAGGGGCCCACATGGCTTCATTTTCTACTGCATCACACATACCTAGGCCTAGACTCAACACATATACAAAATTACAAAGAAAGGGAGCACACTGCCTACACTCCAGCAACAAAGTCCAACCCCAATGCATCATGGTAAATGCAGTCGAATTCGTAGTCCATTCCGAAAGTAATAAAGTCTTTCACCTCTGTAGGCGCAGCAAGTGCTGTTTATCCCTGTACACGTGTTTCTGGGTTTAGCCCATCATCAGCAGGGAGCAGCATGGTATAGGGGCTTGCTTGAAATGCCGCCAAATGTTTTCTCAGGTTTATGTACCTCTCATGGCGCACAGGTGCCTCCCAAGGCTCGTCAGCCGTGGCTCAAGGGAGCCGTCCAAAGACAAAATTACAAAGAAAGGGAGCACACTGTCTACACTCCAGCAACAAAGTCCAACCCCAATGCATCATGGTAAATGCAGTCGAATTCGTAGTCCATTCCGAAAGTAATAAAGTCTTTCACCTCTGTAGGCGCAGCAAGTGCTGTTTATCCCTGTACACGTGTTTCTGGGTTTAGCCCATCATCAGCAGGGAGCAGCATGGTATAGGGGCTTGCTTGAAATGCCGCCAAATGTTTTCTCAGGTTTATGTACCTCTCATGGCGCACAGGTGCCTCCCAAGGCTCGTCAGCCGTGGCTCAAGGGAGCCGTCCAAAGACAAAATTACAAAGAAAGGGAGCACACTGCCTACACCACAGCAACAAAGTCCAACCCCAATGCATCATGGTAAATGCAGTCGAATTCGTAGTCCATTCCGAAAGTAATAAAGTCTTTCACCTCTGTAGGGGCAGCAAGTGCTGTTTATCCCTGTACACGTGTTTCTGGGTTTAGCCCATCATCAGCAGAGAGCAGCATGGTATAGGGGCTTGCTTGAAATGCCGCCAAATGTTTTCTCAGGTTTATGTACCTCTCATGGCACACAGGTGCCTCCCAAGGCTCGTCAGCTGTGGCTCAAGGGAGCCGTCCAAAGACAAAATTACAAAGAAAGGGAGCACACTGCCTACACTCCAGCAACAAAGTCCAACCCCAATGCATCATGGTAAATGCAGTCGAATTCGTAGTCCATTCCGAAAGTAATAAAGTCTTTCACCTCTGTAGGCGCAGCAAGTGCTGTTTATCCCTGTACACGTGTTTCTGGGTTTAGCCCATCATCAGCAGGGAGCAGCATGGTATAGGGGCTTGCTTGAAATGCCGCCAAATGTTTTCTCAGGTTTATGTACCTCTCATGGCGCACAGGTGCCTCCCAAGGCTCGTCAGCCGTGGCTCAAGGGAGCCGTCCAAAGACAAAATTACAAAGAAAGGGAGCACACTGCCTACACTCCAGCAACAAAGTCCAACCCCAATGCATCATGGTAAATGCAGTCGAATTCGTAGTCCATTCCGAAAGTAATAAAGTCTTTCACCTCTGTAGGCGCAGCAAGTGCTGTTTATCCCTGTACACATGTTTCTGGGTTTAGCCCATCATCAGCAGGGAGCAGCATAGTATAGGGGCTTGCTTGAAATGCCGCCAAATGTTTTCTCAGGTTTATGTACCTCTCATGGCGCACAGGTGCCTCCCAAGGCTCGTCAGCCGTGGCTCAAGGGAGCCGTCCAAAGACAAAATTACAAAGAAAGGGAGCACACTGCCTACACTCCAGCAACAAAGTCCAACCCCAATGCATCATGGTAAATGCAGTCGAATTCGTAGTCCATACCGAAAGTAATAAAGTCTTTCACCTCTGTAGGCGCAGCAAGTGCTGTTTATCCCTGTACACGTGTTTCTGGGTTTAGCCCATCATCAGCAGGGAGCAGCATGGTATAGGGGCTTGCTTGAAATGCCGCCAAATGTTTTCTCAGGTGTATGTACCTCTCATGGCGCACAGGTGCCTCCCAAGGCTCGTCAGCCGTGGCTCAAGGCCACGACGACTTTTGTCCAAAGACAAAATTACAAAGAAAGGGAGCACACTGCCTACACTCCAGCAACAAAGTCCAACCCCAATGCATCATGGTAAATGCAGTCGAATTCGTAGTCCATTCCGAAAGTAATAAAGTCTTTCACCTCTGTAGGCGCAGCAAGTGCTGTTTATCCCTGTACACGTGTTTCTGGGTTTAGCCCATCATCAGCAGAGAGCAGCATGGTATAGGGGCTTGCTTGAAATTCCGCCAAATGTTTTCTCAGGTTTATGTACCTCTCATGGCGCACAGGTGCCTCCCAAGGCTCGTCAGCCGTGGCTCAAGGGAGCCGTCCAAAGACAAAATTACAAAGAAAGGGAGCACACTGCCTACACTCCAGCAACAAAGTCCAACCCCAATGCATCATGGTAAATGCAGTCGAATTCGTAGTCCATTCCGAAAGTAATAAAGTCTTTCACCTCTGTAGGCGCAGCAAGTGCTGTTTATCCCTGTACACATGTTTCTGGGTTTAGCCCATCATCAGCAGGGAGCAGCATGGTATAGTGGCTTGCTTGAAATGCCGCCAAATGTTTTCTCAGGTTTATGTACCTCTCATGGCGCACAGGTGCCTCCCAAGGCTCGTCAGCCGTGGCTCAAGGGAGCCGTCCAAAGACATAATTACAAAGAAAGGGAGCACACTGCCTACACTCCAGCAACAAAGTCCAACCCCAATGCATCATGGTAAATGCAGTCGAATTCGTAGTCCATTCCGAAAGTAATAAAGTCTTTCACCTCTGTAGGCGCAGCAAGTGCTGTTTATCCCTGTATACGTGTTTCTGGGTTTAGCCCATCATCAGCAGGGAGCAGCATGGTATAGGGGCTTGCTTGAAATGCCGCCAAATGTTTTCTCAGGTTTATGTACCTCTCATGGCGCACAGGTGCCTCCCAAGGCTCGTCAGCCGTGGCTCAAGGGAGCCGTCCAATGACAAAATTACAAAGAAAGGGAGCACACTGCCTACACTCCAGCAACAAAGTCCAACCCCAATGCATCATGGTAAATGCAGTCGAATTCGTAGTCCATTCCGAAAGTAATAAAGTCTTTCACCTCTGTAGGCGCAGCAAGTGCTGTTTATCCCTGTACACGTGTTTCTGGGTTTAGCCCATCATCAGCAGGGAGCAGCATGGTATAGGGGCTTGCTTGAAATGCCGCCAAATGTTTTCTCAGGTTTATGTACCTCTCATGGCGCACAGGTGCCTCCCAAGGCTCGTCAGCCGTGGCTCAAGGGAGCCGTCCAAAGACAAAATTACAAAGAAAGGGAGCACACTGCCTACACTCCAGCAACAAAGTCCAACCCCAATGCATCATGGTAAATGCAGTCGAATTCGTAGTCCATTCCGAAAGTAATAAAGTCTTTCACCTCTGTAGGGGCAGCAAGTGCTGTTTATCCCTGTACACGTGTTTCTGGGTTTAGCCCATCATCAGCAGGGAGCAGCATGGTATAGGGGCTTGCTTGAAATGCCGCCAAATGTTTTCTCAGGTTTATGTACCTCTCATGGCGCACAGGTGCCTCCCAAGGCTCGTCAGCCGTGGCTCAAGGGAGCCGTCCAAAGACAAAATTACAAAGAAAGGGAGCACACTGCCTACACTCCAGCAACAAAGTCCAACCCCAATGCATCATAGTAAATGCAGTCGAATTCGTAGTCCATTCCGAAAGTAATAAAGTCTTTCACCTGTGTAGGCGCAGCAAGTGCTGTTTATCCCTGTACACGTGTTTCTGGGTTTAGCCCATCATCAGCAGGGAGCAGCATGGTATAGGGGCTTGCTTGAAATGCCGCCAAATGTTTTCTCAGGTTTATGTACCTCTCATGGCGCACAGGTGCCTCCCAAGGCTCGTCAGCCGTGGCTCAAGGGAGCCGTCCAAAGACAAAATTACAAAGAAAGGGAGCACACTGCCTACACTCCAGCAACAAAGTCCAACCCCAATGCATCATGGTAAATGCAGTCGAATTCGTAGTCCATTCCGAAAGTAATAAAGTCTTTCACCTGTGTAGGCGCAGCAAGTGCCGTTTATCCCTGTACACGTGTTTCTGGGTTTAGCCCATCATCAGCAGGGAGCAGCATGGTATAGGGGCTTGCTTGAAATGCCGCCAAATGTTTTCTCAGGTTTATGTACCTCTCATGGCGCACAGGTGCCTCCCAAGGCTCGTCAGCCGTGGCTCAAGGGAGCCGTCCAAAGACAAAATTACAAAGAAAGGGAGCACACTGCCTACACTCCAGCAACAAAGTCCAACCCCAATGCATCATGGTAAATGCAGTCGAATTCGTAGTCCATTCCGAAAGTAATAAAGTCTTTCACCTCTGTAGGCGCAGCAAGTGCTGTTTATCCCTGTACACGTGTTGCTGGGTTTAGCCCATCATCAGCAGGGAGCAGCATGGTATAGGGGCTTGCTTGAAATGCCGCCAAATGTTTTCTCAGGTTTATGTACCTCTCATGGCGCACAGGTGCCTCCCAAGGCTCGTCAGCCGTGGCTCAAGGGAGCCGTCCAAAGACAAAATTACAAAGAAAGGGAGCACACTGCCTACACTCCAGCAACAAAGTCCAACCCCAATGCATCATGGTAAATGCAGTCGAATTCGTAGTCCATTCCGAAAGTAATAAAGTCTTTCACCTCTGTAGGCGCAGCAAGTGCTGTTTATCCCTGTACACGTGTTTCTGGGTTGAGCCCATCATCAGCAGGGAGCAGCATGGTATAGGGGCTTGCTTGAAATGCCGCCAAATGTTTTCTCAGGTTTATGTACCTCTCATGGCGCACAGGTGCCTCCCAAGGCTCGTCAGCCGTGGCTCAAGGGAGCCGTCCAAAGACAAAATTACAAAGAAAGGGAGCACACTGCCTACACTCCAGCAACAAAGTCCAACCCCAATGCATCATGGTAAATGCAGTCGAATTCGTAGTCCATTCCGAAAGTAATAAAGTCTTTCACCTCTGTAGGCGCAGCAAGTGCTGTTTATCCCTGTACACGTGTTTCTGGGTTTAGCCCATCATCAGCAGGGAGCAGCATGGTATAGGGGCTTGCTTGAAATGCCGCCAAATGTTTTCTCAGGTTTATGTACCTCTCATGGCGCACAGGTGCCTCCCAAGGCTCGTCAGCCGTGGCTCAACACATATACAGGCCACCATTTGTGTATGATTGGTGTTCTGAGTAAACTGTGGGTACGTACCTCTGAGTTGTTTGACTCTGTGCTTGCTGTTGTCCTTCATAGGCACCGTCCGCTGGGACATGTGAGGAGATGGCAGCATCCTCCGGTGTACCGACCATTGGTGGACCTGTCGACAATGGAGGAGCGACATTTGATAATCACCTACAGGCTTGACCATGCCACAATCCAGGAACTGTGTACCCAGTTGGAGCCAGAACTGATGTCAGCAATCCGCCATCCCACAGGAATTCCCCCTCAAGTGCAGGTGCTGTCAGTGCTCCATTTCCTTGCAAGTGGCTCTTTTCAAACAACTGTGGCCATGGCATCAGGGATGTCCCAGCCTATGTTTTCCAACGTATTGTCCAGAGTGTTGTCTGTCCTACTTAAACACATGCAGAGCTACATCGTTTTCCCTCAGGTGGAGGATTTGCCTACAGTGAAAGGTGATTTCTATGCCCAGGGACATATCGCCAACATCATAAGTGCCATTGATGGCACACATGTGGCTTTGGTCCCCCCCCCCCGCAGGAGTGAACAGGTGTACAGAAACCGGAAGAGTTACCATTCTATGAATGTGCAGATGGTGTGTTTGGCCGACCAGTACATCTCCCATGTGAACGCCAAGTTTCCTGGCTCGGTGCATGAAGCTTACATTCTAAGGAATAGCAGCATCCCTTATGTGATGGGCCAACTCCAGAGGCACCGTGTGTGGCTATTAGGTGAGGACCTGGACACTATACAGTGTGAATAGTTGTCTGGGTCTGGGGTTGTCCCTAAGGGTTAGTGTGTGTCTAACAGTTATCCCTCGACATTTGCAGGTGACTCTCGGTACCCCAACCTGTCATGGCTACTGACCCCAGTGAGGAATCCCAGGACAACGGCAGAGGAACGCTATAATGAGGCACATGGGTGAACTAGGAGAGTTATAGAAAGGACGTTCAGCCTCCTGAAGGCCAGGTTCAGGTGCCTCCATATGACATGTGGTTCACTATACTACTCACCAAAGAAGGTGTGCCAGATCATCGTGGCCTGCTGTATGCTGCACAACTTGTCTTTGCAACAACAGGTGCCTTTTCTGCAGGAGGATGGTCCAGACAGAGGTCTTGTGGTAGCTGTGGAGCCTGTGGACAGTGAAGAAGAGGAGGCAGAAGAAGAGGACATAGACAACAGAAACACCGTGATCCATCAATACTTCCAGTGAGACACAGGTAAGAAGACATCACTGCCACCTACATCTGATAAAATTGTTCGACCCCTCATCTGTCTGTCACGTTCACCCAGTGCATGGACCCTGATTTGTCACTTTCCCTTTAGATTTCAAAGATGTGGGCCCCACTGTGTGACCTCTGCTATGTAACCTCATGTACTAGAGCTTTGTGACATAGGTATGTTGACATTACAATGGACATTGGTATTTTCCTTAGTTATAGCTAATACACATTTGTGAAAGCACATACTGACTCCAGAATGTTTTGTGATTCAAGGGTGTTTATTTAAGTGCAAATTAGTGGAGGGGGTTGGAAAATGGTCAGGGGTGATGGTGGAGGAATGTCCATGGCAGAGTCCAGTCTATTTGTCTCACAGGTGCATTGTCCAAAGGGGCATAGGAAGTGGAGCTAGGGCATTTTAAGGATGGACAGGGTGACAAAGTGGGACAGAAGGATGACAATCAGGGTGGTCTCATTTCTTGGCGGGGGTCTTGGCATTGGTCTCTGTCTTTGTCCTGGATCTCAGGGACCGTTTGCGGGGTGTTTCTCCATCTGCAGGGTTGGGGTGCTGGTGTCGTGGTCCTGTGGCGGTGCCTCCTGTCCACTAGCGCCGGTGGAGGTGGAGGGCAGTCCATCGTCCAGGCTAGTGTCAGGGGCCCCTTGTTGTGCCACAGTGTCCCTCCTGATGTTCACGAGGTCCTTCATCACCCCTACAATGGTGCCCAGGGTAATATTGATGGACTTGAGTTCATCCCTGAACACCAAATACTGTTCCTCCTGCAGCCGCTGGGTCTCCTGAAACTTAGCCAGTACCGTTGCCATTGTCTCCTGGGAATGATGGTAGGCTCCCATGATGTTGGAGAGGGCCTCGTGGAGAGTGAGTTCCCTGGGCCTGTCCTCCCCCTGTCGCACAGCAGCCCTCCCAGTTCCCCTGTGTTCCTGGGCCTCTGTCCCCTGAACCGTGTGCCCACTACCACTGCCCCCAGGTCCCTGCTGTTCTTGGGGTGGTGGGTTAGCCTGGGTTCCCTGTAGTGGTGGACACACTGCTCCTTGACGTGTCCTGGGGAAAAAGGTATGGGCCCGCTGGGTGGGTGCTGTGCTGGTGTTTCCTGAGGGGGGAGGCTCTGTGGTGGCCTGTGCCAGTGTGAGGGGAACCGACTGTCCCGAGGTCCCAGATAGGCCGGGCTGGTCATCTAGATCCAGTTGGACAGAGCTGCTGTCATCACTGTGGGCCTCGTCTGTGGGTGGAGTGGACATGTCTGGAACCTCCTGTCCGGTGACGTTGGGTAGGGGTCCTGCAGGGCTTTAAATGCATAGTTTTAGTATCTGTGTGTGCCATGGTGTGTAATGGGTGAGTGACCCTGTACCCCAGTGCTTCAATTCCTGTGTGGGAGCTTGTGTGATAATTGTTTAGGGGTTTGTGTGGGTATGCGTAGTGGACATGCATTGGTGATGGCTGTCGATGCTTTGTTGTTGCATGCGGGGCTTGGTGTTGGGATGTGTGGTTTGTGCTAGTGGGACATATGTGAGGAGTTGGAGTGCTGGGGGTGAGGGTGGGGGTATGTGATAGCATGCAGGTAGGGTGTGGGATGAAGTAGTTAAAGATTAAACTTACCAGAGTCCATTCCTCCAGCTACTCCTGCGAGGCCCTCAGGATGCAGTATAGCCAAGACCTGCTCCTCCCATGTTCTTAGTTGTGGGGGAGGCGGTGGACCGCCACCGCCAGTCCTCTGAACTGCAATCTGGTGTCTTGATACCACGGAACGCACCTTCCCCCATAGGTCATTCCACCTCTTCCTGATGTCATCCCGTGTTCTTGGGTGCTGCCCCACTGCGTTGACCCTGTCCACGATTCTGCGCCATAGCTCCATCTTCCTAGCTATTGTGGTGTGCTGCACCTGGGATCCGAATAGCTGTGGCTCTACCCGGATGATTTCCTCCACCATGACCCTGAGCTCCTCCTCAGAAAACCTGGGATGTCTCTGTGGTGCCATGGGGTGGTGTGAGTGATGTGTGAGGTGGTGTGTTTTGTGATGTGTGGGGTGATGTTTAGGGGTGTGTAGTGTTTTGTGCTTGGATGTGTATGTGTGATGGTGTTGTGTGCCTCTGTATGCTGGTGTTGTCTTTGCTTTGCTGTCTCTCTGGCCTTCTTCAGATTTTTGGGTAGTAAGGGTTTGTGGGTAATGTGGGTGTGTGTTTTATATTGCATTGAGTGTGTGGGAGTGGTGTGTGTATGTGTATCAGATGTGTGTATTTCTAATTGTCCAATGTGGTAGTGTTTTGTATATGTCTGTGTATTTTTAGCGTGGCGGTGTGTACCGCCAATGGAATACCGTGGTTGAAAGACCACTGCGGGGATTCGTGGGTCACGATAGTGTGGGCGTATTCCTGTTGGCGTGACGGTGTTGGTTTTGTTATCTCCAGTTTATCACTGACCTTTGGTGTGGCGGACTTGTGTGGGTGTCTAGATTTTGGCGGTTTCTGAGCAGTGGGTCGTAATAGCTGTAGCGGAATTCCGCGGCCGCTGCGGTGTGTTGGCGGTCTTGTGCACGGCAGTAAGCGGCTTTTACCGCCAATGTTGTAATGAGGGCCTCAGTCACTTTTACCTGCAAGCGTTCCATTGCAGACGTAAAACAGTAAGACTACAACCAGGTTTGAATTTTAAAAATGCATAGATGTAATATAAACATTTAAACATTTTTACAAAAATATTATGAACTTCTTTGTAGAAAAGGGGTCTGTCCTTGTGAAGTGTTGAAAGAACAAAAATAGTGCATGAGACTATGTAGATAGATCAAAATTGGCAAGGGGTGGGCAAATTAAAAAACACATCTGTAACATTAGGATGCTATTCTATGTACAAAGTAAAATGGAGCAAATATCAATAAAAAAAACTAGACATCTGCTAAAATGTTATAACTTGAATATAAGTCTAGGGTCCAAAATAAATGTAAAGTCTGGAAAGCTTTCTGGAGTTGAGGGACACAATTCCTGGCCATCTTCCTCTTCAGGGTCCAGGAGACACTGAAGCTGTCCCAAAGGGACAGTCACTGAGGGTTGCCAGGGCTAGAAACCACCTGACGATGTTGACACAATAGGGTAAGTTGTGGAAAAAGGGAAAGGCTCATTGGGGAAGTAACATCATTAGAAGAGAACATTTTGGAGATGGGGCAATTTTAAATGTTTGCAGTTAAGAAGAAGATGAGGCAGAAGACCTCTCTCTGCTGGTCAGCATTCACCTCTAGATGTGTCTGGACCTTTGCCACCAACTCTTGGAGACCCCAAGGGGCAGCTGTTGATTAGCAATTGCCTACTTCATGAATGTTCAAAAGCAGTCAAAGTCACATGCTAAGGGTGTGGAGTGGAACACCAAATGAGCGCTCAGTAGTGCCAGGGGTCATTGTCACTCTCAGCCTCTGTTCTTCAGGGTTGGAACTTCTATCAGGAGATGGGATAGCAGGTGGTTTCATTGGTGGCTCCATTGTTGAGGGGGTCCCTTAATGGATGGGAGAGTGGCTTAAAGCCACCATGACTAATGGATCTGGTCCTGGGGCACCACAAATGGAGTTACTGGTGACCAGGAAGAGATTTGTCTTCGCATGTGGTATCTAGCTTGGCCATTGCTTCAGTGGTTGCCCCAGCCTTCACTGGAGTCACTTGGCATGTGATTAATGCTCCCTCATTTTCTGTGGGGGTGCTGGTGTCTTTCTTCTGTGCCCATCTATCCATTGAGGTTCTTCTTCTTGTTCACTCCTGATTTCACTGTGTCCCTCTTTCTTTTGGCTGCCTGCTGAAGAAGAAAAAGGACAAATTAAAAAACTAATGACTGCATATGTTCACTATTTCAAGTAATTTTCTTTTTAAAAACTTTCAATATAATAGTATTAAATGTGACAATGAATGACAAGGCGACAGAATCCACTCCCCTTTGACATGCAAGTAGTATATTTCCAACTCTCTTTTAAGATGAAACAACTTTAATGTTTATTGGTCACTTCACATGACGATAACAAAAGACTATTACATTGTTCCCACTTGCATCCCTTCAATTACCCCACATTTCACTCCAGGGTGGAGCAAACCACTAGTGTAAATAAGTGAAAAAGGTAACGATGGAAAGATCGCGATTAATAAATGGAAAATTGAAAAACAAAAGGAATAAAGGAATAACAGAACACAGCACGTTTACCTCTGAAGGGAACAAAATTTAGTTTACAGAATGATACATACAATATAGCACAAATTTAACAGTATAATCAATGCCTCAAATACATTAATGGAAATTAATTTGTCATGATTAGCAACATATACAAACTATTCATACTTCTGAGCCATTACGCTCAGCCTTAGTGATTTCTGGGCAGTGCCATCTCTTCCATTATTGCAAACCCTCATCCCCTGGTTAAAACAAGAGGGGTTCCCACACTAGGCTGTACAATCCAGTTTAAATTCATTATCTTCCCATTTTCAAGTTGAGCCATATTATGTCTCAACAAAATTGTTTCATAGGGATGACAATTTGAAGGAAATTGCAGCTTTGCTTTTTGTTCTTCTGACTTGCACACTATCTAGCCACAACTTTCAATGTCTGTTCTATACTCTCAGTAAGTGGTCATAATAATCTTTGAATTTGTTTTTTAGTGTATTTTGTCTATGATTTTCCCTCTATCAACTTAAATTTGAGGAATTAGCTCTAACCATGTAGTTGCCAACTTGGTCCCTGGTTGTCTACTTTTACATGAAACAAAATAAGTAACTCCTTTCATTGTATAGGGAGGGGAGTAGTATGGAACATCCACCCATGGTTTTACAAAGCCACATTAACAGATGTTTTATTGGTCCACGCAAGTTGTAGACACTTTATTATCATCCTATTTATTATTTCAACCAGTCCAACGGTCCCAGGACAGTGCAGTGCTTTTCTTTGGTGTCGAATTGCTAGGTCACTCAGAAAGGTTCCCATGTGTTTGGATGTGAATTGCACCCTGTTTTTTCCGGCACCCCTTCTGCATTAAACATCTACCTCAAATATTCCACTAGAACCTGAGGGGTAGTGTGATAAACTATCCAAGCAATGACCTACTTCAAGTGGACGTCAGTCAGGACTAGGAGAAATCTATCTTTTCTGCCCAAACCTTTAGCTGGCCCTATAAAGTGCAATGCCAGTTTACACCAAGGTCAGTTGATACATCAACTGGACTCAAGTAAAGTCTGCTAGTGATCTTAATTTTGTTATTGGAGGCACAAGTGACACGGTTCCTTACCTTGTAAGTGATTAAGGAATTCATGTTGTGTCACCAGCAACAATTTCTCATCCAGGATCAGATCTGTGAGTTTAAGAGTTATTCCTTCTTCCTTTTGGTGTCAGAACCCCACATATGTAATCCTCATTCAGTGACCCATACCTTGCCTACTGTAATGTGCCCTTTGAATGAAATACACATGGTTGTCATTCCACTAAGGGAATGGGATCCTTATTGTAACCCCTGGTTATAGCTCAGATATAAATGACATATTTTCCCCTACCTGAAAAGTCTCTTTAAACACATTGTGATTGATTAAAGTAAATGATTAACAGGAATTAGGTAGGACTTTGACCTTGTGGTTATCTAACAACATTTCACATGAGAGCTAGAGTACAATGTCATGTCCATTCTGGACCAGGAACACAAACGTTTTAACCCCCTCCATGTCCTAACAATGGTCACCAGTTTTCTTTGGTGATCTCTGTAAGCTCTTTTGTAGTCCTGTTACAAACACACCCTACGGTAACCTGAGCTCACCCTCTGGTAGCTTGGCACAGAGCAAAAAGGCTTAACTTAAGAGGCAAAGTGTAGAGTATTTTTGCAACACTTTAAACAGTCAAACAGTGAAAACACACAAAAAGATACCACTCCTGGTTGCAAACATAGAGCTTAAATTAATAAATGAAACAAGACGTAAACAACAAAAATCCAATATGTAGATTTTGAGATATGAATCCAATAAGTAAATCTTGAGATCTGAAGATAAACATCTTTAAAGAAAAACCAGTAGAATAGCACTTAAAAGCAATAAGCTCAGATATCCCGTCCTCTGTGTTACGAGTCAATTATATTCTATGAACCTTGTAATACGGAGGACAGGATATCCGTCACATTTGTGATGGAGTAACCTGTCCACCAAACTCTAAATCAGGCCCAAAGTCAAGAGTTCAGGCTAACAGCAACGGAGCATGGGCCGGCTACAATCACCCAGTGAGGCCCACTGAACAAAAGTACGTTAATCCTAGTTGCGTCAATCGAGATGCAGGGAGCAGGGGGAGGGCATTGTGTTAGTATCGATTCCACAACAAAGGAGATGATTTGATTTTCCCACAGAGTTCTGGAGATGTGTTGATTTTCACCACGCAGCAGAGGCATCGCAGTGGTACCAGGGTGCGGTAGTTCCAAAGGCGATGCACCAGAGTCAATCACCACAACTGAGGTGATGCATCCACTTTCTTAATGCTGCAGCAGCAATGCAGTGGCACCGATGTGCAGTGGTTCCAAAAGTGATGAGCCAATTCTGACCTTGCACCAGCAGCAATTAGTCTGAGTTGATCCCTGCAGTAGAGGCGATGTGCCAGTTCTTATCACTTCCAAGGGCCCAGGACTGGATTGGCACCACTTGGCAGGGCAAGACTTACAGTTGGCAGAGTCTAGGTGCTGTACCAGGTGAGTTGGAAGTCTTTTGTGTCCCTGAGACTACAGAAGAACAGGAGGCAAGCCTGCCAGCCATTGGAGTCAGTTTTGTTCTGGGTTAGAGAGAGTCATGTCCAGGTATTCTCACTACCAGGCAAAAAGGGAAGCAGGTCAGCACAGCAGAGCATGAGTCAAGCAGAGTGACAGTCCTTTCAGAACCACAGCAATCCTTCCTGACAGGGTATCCACAGGTTCAGAAGTGTACTGAGTTTGTGGTGCCTGAGATCCAGTATTTATACCCAGATGTGCCTCTGAAGTAGGGGAAACTTCAAAAAGAGGCCTTTGAAGTGCACAAAATCCCTGCCTTTCCTGCATTGGTTCCAGACTCACAATAGGGGGTATGCAGCCCTTTGCGTGGGGACAGGACAGTGCCTATCCAGGTGTAAGTGTCAGCCCTCCCTTCCAACCTGCCCAGGATGGCCCACCAGGCTGTGGATGGCCCATTAGTCACACTTAAGCTCCCTTTGTGTGTGGCTGTCTAGAGGGAATGCACAGGCCCAGCTGTCACTCCACCCAAGATATGTATTGGAGAGAGGCAGAAGGCACCAAATATTTAGAAAAAGAAAATACCAACTTTCTAAAAGTTGCATTTTCAGAATTCGATTTAAAGTCTGACTTGTCCTTAAGCTGTGATTTTAAATTGTGAATCCACAGACACCAAACTTGGGGGTCCAATCTCTTCCCAATTGAAAATTACACTTACAAAATATAAAAAGTGAATCCCAAGGTTATCCTATGCGAGAGATAGGTCTTGCAGTTGTGAAAAACGAATTTAAGAGCACTACTACAGTAGGACATGCAAAACCATGTCCTACTTTTTAAATACACTGCACCGTGCACTTGGGCTTTCAAGGATATACCGTAAGGGTGACATATGTATTAAAAAGAAGGTTTGGGACTGGCAAAAGTGTTAACTTGCCAGGACAACATTGCAGTTTAAGACTGCACACACAGGCTCTGCAGTGGCAGGCCTGAGACATGTTTCAAGTGCTATTGAAGTGGGTGTCACAATAACTGCTACAGGCCGACTAGTAGCATTTACTTTACAGGCCCTGGGCTATGGACGTATAAGTAAATTAAATATGCCAATTGTGGATATGCCAATTTTACTATGTTTGAAGCAGAGAGCACATGCACTTTAGCACTGGTTAGCAATGATAAAGTGACAAGAGTCCCAAAGCCAACATAAACGAATTCAGCAAAAATGGGAGGAGGAAAGCAAAAAGTCTGGGGATGACAGTGCAGAAAGGGCCAGATCCAACAAGTCCCCTTTCTCCCGCATTTTCTGCACTCTTTCTGGCATGGCAAATAGTGATGTTAGTTAAATTGATGGGATTCAAACACCTGAAACACTTCTGTTTGCATGCCTCAGCAGTGATCCTCATGCACCCTAAACCTGTGTCTTTGATTGTGTAGCTATCATTGGTCTTCTCTTTGCCTTTTACTTCATACACCAGTTGTTCATCATGTTCTTTCATCTGTTCTTTGCATTCAGCAATATGCTTAATGTTATTGGCAATTTCTAGAACTTTATTTAAACCTGTGTTAGTAAATTGTATTTTTTCCTGAATCCTAGAATTACTAGTGCACCTGGCTAACTAGTTGGGAATGGGAAAGTCACAGACGTCTCCAAATTTGCAAGTGTTTTAATGCCCTCTGAGTGCACCAATGTAGTTCATGACTTTCTCATTCTTTCCTTGGATTCATTGAAATAACTTGTGCCTTATAAAACCAGATTGGTTTATTCCCAAAGATGTTCCTCCAAACTCTTAAAGGTGGACTGATTCAGATCCAATTGTTCACCACCTCCATTCTGAGGAAGAGTATTAGTTTGAGTTTTTGGGAGGTCCCAAAAGTGATTGGGACAAAATGAAAATCCTCGGTTAATGAAGTTGACCTTGTGTTCTGTAAGATTTGTATTAAAGAGATTGATCATCAGTTGGTTTAATTGATGGTCTTCTTTTGTAGTTTCTTCCTCTTATCATGTGGTGAGTCCTGCAGTGGTTAGTTGATGTGCTTTGAGGAGCTTCTTCTCTGGTTCTTATAACAAGACAATGAGACAACCAGAAAAACAAATTGATAATCAATTAACACCAAGAAGTCACTGCACAATTATCAAACACCAACTGTTACAAGAAACTTAAAGAACACACAACAAAGGACATCCAGTTGAAACTCAAAGCAAAGCTGGATGAATAGCACAATTAAAATAACCTGACATTGGAAGAAAAAACTACCTTTACGCTGAATACCCCACCATGGTCACATTTGACTCACTTCCCAAACACATAAAAAAGGGTTTCCACGACCAAAACACCTGCTCGTAGTAGAATGAATTCTATCTGTTTACATGTGGGGAAATACATAAATCAATAGATCAAATGGGGAGGATCCCTTGGTCACAATTAGAACACTTACGCACTGAGATTACCAGTGGCATGCTTCATCGAGTTCACGTGCATCAACTCCAATAAATTAAACATCCACACCATATCAATGACATCCTTGAGAGAAATCTGTTTCTTGTATCTCCTCATTTATATCAAGGATTTAAAAAATCCACATGAAATATTTGGAAACAGCTCAGCAAACTAAACTCTAAGGGCAGACAGATGATAACCACAAAGCACAATTAAGACCATTCCTAAAGGAGAACTACATTGCTTCAAATGAAATTGGAGTGAAAAAAGATCTATCTAACAGCAGCCAATGAACTGATGGAGCACCTCGGACACATGTTACAGGCACAGTAATCTCCTGGACTCATTCAACGGAAATGAAGAAAAAACACTTGCCTCAAACCTACGATTTGACCAGACAGTCCAAAACAAAACAGTGAACGCTTTCTGTCTAATTTCCACAACGCACATTCACTTATCAGAAAAACAATCAAACAATGCTGGTTCTTACTAACAGCCAACTTATCCTCCAACTCCATCATCTCAAATGCCTCACAGATGGGCTTTCACACAGCAAAAAAACTAAAATGATTACTGTGTGAATCTGAATTTGCTGAAAAGAGAAAAAGAGTCACTATCTTTCTGGACAAACCAGTATGATTCTTTTTTGTGCCATAACTGTTTTATCAACAAACTGGAACACAATACCATTTAAGAATTCTCACCGAACAGAGGTATTGCATTAAAAATCATCCAAGACTAGATCAACTATAACAGTAGCTTCGTCATGTATATCGTTTAATGCCCCTGTAAAAAAATCAATGTGAGCAGTACAATCAGATTCCTATGAACTGGAATACAAGAACAATATTGAAACATAAACAAACCAGAAATAGGCACCCCTTTGGCACAACTACTTCTTCAAGAACACTCTTTATAACAGAACTGTTACTTTCTTTGGACTGCAGCAATTAAAACAACACTCCAGAAGTGGTAACTAGGAACTAATAATAAGAAAAAGTGAAAGCAAATTAATCCCTTGGATGTGTACCATCAAAATGGGACTGATTAAAATGCAGCTATGTACTACTGGCTACAGGAAACATAGCCCCATTGAATAACCAGTAGACTCCTTGTCTCTCCCGTCCACTGACCTACAATACTGGACTTTCCTGTCTGATATCTGCTAAATCAATATGCATACCAAGGGGGCGTGGCCAAGATGGCGACCGGAGCGGCAGCATAGTTTGAAGATCCGTTCCGGCCAGAAGAAATCTCCTGAATCCAGGCGATCTCCAGCTTCCCCGGTAGATCGCCACAAACCCTGCTGTCCCTGGACCACCCCGGAGAGCCCTGGCCAGTGGTGGGGTGAAGTGGGTCCAGAGATCGGGGAGACACCTCTCCCGCGGCGAAACAAGAGCCACCTGCTGCAGAGGCATGCGTCATCCCTGGTGAGTGCGACTGTATGCACCGCTGAGGTGTGGGCACTGTCCCGTTTGGATGTGGCGGTTGTCGGCGATCGGGAGGTGCATGACCCGTCGCCAGAGGACGCTGGGGGGGCACGAGGGCTCACACTTGAGTGAGCAGTGGCTTTAAAGCCACAAAGTGGCACCTCAGCGGCATCTTTCAGGCCTAGGCCTGTGTGGCCTGTGCGTCATACACTGCATGAAAGGGATGAGAAGGGTGGCGTTCAACAGGGGCCCGGCTGCCTGATTTGAGACCAAGGGACCGCAGCTGCGACGCGCTATCTGTAGGCTCGCCCTGGCGACTGGGGGACTAGTGCTTTCACCCTAACACCGCGGCTGGCTGGCCCGCATCAAAGAACCATTCAGAACTGCCCTGCAAGGCCCAATAACTTGCCCAGACTATGGGACCGCCCTGATCGAGACCCCCAGTCGGTGTTGTGACAAAAGTGCGACGTTTGGCGACATCTGTCCTGCATCTCCTTGATAACAAAGTTTTACCTCGCCAGTGACATCTCATACATTCCATGGACTGGCGAACGATGGCCACTACAGGTCATCACCACGCTGAAAGACGTGGACACCATACAGCCCAATATAGTGGTACTCAAACTGCACGTGAACTACGGCCTCCTTGTGTTCTGTGGCCGTCTGGAGGGACGCCTGCTACCTTCCCCCTGACAACCATTGTTTGCGGCGGTCTATTTGGCGTGCAGGCGGGCGAGTGACCCCCCCCAAGGGCCTCCCCAACATTTAGTGGCCGGATGGGCAAACCAAAGTCTACTAGGACACCTGCGGCGACCATGGACACAGCAGATACCCCAGCTAAGGGACTGGATATGACCTCCCAGGCATTACGACACTCCACAACACCGGACCATCATACCTGAACAACAGACTCAGCTTCTACACCCCTACCCGACATCTCCGCTCCGCTACCCTCGCCTCCATCCCCCGCATCCAACGCAAATCTTCCGTCGGAGATCATTCTCGTACCTCGCTGCCAAGACCTGGAACACCCTCCCGCCAGATCTACGACAGACCCAGGACCTTCTTTCCTTCAGAAAACTCCTCAAGACTTGGCTCTTCGAGCAGTAGCAGCACCCCTCACACCCTTCCCCCCCCCAACGCCCTGAAACCCTTACGGGTATGTAGCACGCTTTACAAATTGTCTGATTGATTGATTGATTGACTCGGTTGGGGGCCAAGACCACCCCAGGACAGGCCTTTGAGCAACGCTCTTGTCTGCTGCATGAGACCACACAGTTTGTGGCTAACCCCTTCTCTACATTACGAGACCTTGCAGACACTGACGCTGATCAAGAAGGCCGCTCCGAGTCTGAGGACTCACCCCGGGGTCCGCTGCTCACTCCACGCTCTGCGGATGATATTTGATCTAAACTTCCTAAGCTGATGGAAATCCTGTTGCGAATGGGCCCTCTGTTATCTCCATAACTGGACATGTGACGCCCCGCCAGGCCAGTGGCTGGGGGAAACCGGATCTCTGGACTGTCTCCAGGGACCTCTTAGTGGAATGAGAGGGCAGCGGGACCCAAGCTGCTATCCGGATGGCTGGGAACACAGGTTTTGCAGTCTGGCTTTCACCCCGTGCCCTATTCCTTATGGACCAGTTTTCCCCCATGCCTTCTCGCAGGATCTGTTTTGTCTTTTTATGTACATTGTCAATGACTCATCATGTTGTTTTTCTGTTAATCTTACATGGGGCTTTCCCTTTATTTTACTCAGATACTACACTGTTAACGTTTGGCGAACTGACTGACAATACAGGGATACATGCCGGCGCCTTTTTGCCATATTGCACAATAGGGCACTCACTGCGTATCACATGGGGCACAGGAGACAAGCCCCGACATCACAGATTCTTATATTGATCCTCTCTATTAGTGGCACCAAGGGAGTGATATCACAGTTATATTCCATGTTATTGTCAGTGACCTGCCCGGGCTTGGAACACGCGAGATCCCGCTGGGATGCAGCACTTCCTGCACCCCTATCGCAAGCAGCTTGGGCAGCAGCGCTTTCTACCATTAAGAGTGTTTCTCGGAACCCGAGACTCCGTTACACCCAATTTAATTATTTGCACCACTCCTCCTTATCCCCTTCCTGCATAAAACGCATGTTTCCCGCATCGGATCCTGTGTGTCCCCGATGCGCGAAACCAATAGCGGACTTCTATCACATGGTGTGGGAGTGCCCTCCGTTGGCAACAGCTTGGAAACACATCACTGAAACAGTGGCTGACATTACTGACAATGCCTTAAAGGCAGACCCGGAGTCCTACTTGCTAGGATTACATCACCGCGCCAAGGGCACAAACAACTACATAGATTCATAGACCAGGCCTTCGTAGCTATTAAACGTTTATTAGCAACCCATTGGAAGGCTCCACACGCCCCTAGCTACACCAGATGGTTGCATGACTTGCTTCAATGGTCCTATGCAGAGGCCCAAACTCTGCGTCATTTACAGTTCAGAGGGTTAGCAAAAGGAGGCTTTGAAACTTGGGATGCCTTCATTGTACGCATCGAAGCTAAAGACGACATACGCCCACCTTGAATCCCCTGCAGCCGTTGCCACACTAGATAGACATATAATCCTCCTGCTATTGGGGTTTCCAGCACCCTGTTAATGTAAATTCCTTAGCTTCCTTGGAGCAGGCCCCTCTGCAGCTCCTGTGTCCAACTGTATGTTACGTGCTGCTGTTGGGTATCCCTCGCCCGCCCCAGTCAACCATGGAGTAGACCATATCACTCTCTTGGTAATGCTGTTCAGCGCTGCTTGGCATGCTCAGAGGGTTGCTATCAAATGCTCATTCACCTTGGGACCGCGGCCCCTAGGATCAGGGTTGGCGTCCCACCCTTGCATATTACACTGTAACACTAATTCTTGTTTTGTGGCACAGTTAATTGTTGTTAATTCAATCGTATTGTTATTGGATTAGTATAACCCATGTCTTTGAAACTTATCTTTAATTTGCTGCTACATGTGAGCATCTAGCTCTGAGAGTCCTTATCAAAATGTATACAGAGATTTAAAAAAAAATCAATATGCATACCAAGATCAGGAAAGGAACTTCAAAAACTACTGCTTTAAACAGTTGTGATACAAGTCGATACACTCAAAGTCGTTCCTAAGACAGTGGGTGCCCTACTCCCTGGGCTAATCCTTCTAAAAGATACATTTAAATGAACAGAATAAAATGCTCAGAACATAGATGCTTTACTCAGAATCTTCTGGTAAGAGAGGTGAGAGCCAGGGGTATCACATGGGGGGCTGGGATGGACTTGAGTAGAGTATCTTATGGATACCGACTTCTGCATTCAAGCTGGTCCCATGTTTTTGGCATTTGAGTTCTGTACTTACTGAGATAATGGGGCCCTGTGCACTCATATGTATGTAGAGCCCACAGATGTGCTCAGTCAACTTCACTGTGGGGACACCATTCCCTCTAATAAAAGTTTGGTTATTTAGAGAGTTGAGGTAATGTCAGAATCTCTCTGGGTTGTTGCAGCTTAGCAGCCGTGTATATGTTGCTGTTGAGGTTCCCAGTATTTCGCCTTTGTCAACCACATTAGAGTGGAGCAGGGTTTTTATGGGAATTTTAGATGATGTTTTGCTCCCGTGTTCATTTTACCCTTGTTGTAAATTCTTACAGTGGCTCTGCAAACTGACTTACTTTTTTTTACTTTGAGGGTATGCCATGGGTTTTTGCATAGCCACGGATTCCTTGTTGCTGTTACTTTATGGTTGTCTTTCTTTCTTAAATCAATGTATAGCAAGACTGTTATTGAGTACCAGGTGGACTGGAGATACTTGCCCATTAGAAGTTAACTAGAAGCATTGTTTGAAAGAAGGTTTTTTTCACATTGTGAAGGTGACCCAACAGACATTGCTTCACTTTAACCTCTTTCACAATGAGTTATTTTCTTCCCCCTCTGAACAGCCCGGTACAATAATGTTCTGCAGTAAAATGCTCAAGTTGAAACAGCGTTCTCGATGGTCACTTTTGGATCGCTGTATTACAGTTAAATCTATATATGACTCTAGAAGAAGTTTACTCACAGGGATGTAATCAAATGTTGAAAAGCCCCTAAATTTGTGTAGGACATTTTCATTTTTTTTTTTTATATTTCAAAGGTTAGTAGAGAGTTAAGGTTGAAAGGGTGAAGGCAGTCATTCACTTTCCTTGCAAGGCAGTCCATATGGCTAGCTGTGTGACAGCTAGTCAGGTATCCAAGTTGATCATGTTGAAAAATCCTATCATTATGATCTCATATATTGCAAATCTACAAATTAGCTCAATAAGTGCTTCACAGCAGAAGCCTTCTACTATTTGTATCCTGTCATTTCTATGGAGATTTGTTTAGTAATATTGACTTAGGGTGCCTACCAATGTTACAACCACTAAGTATAACTGCTTGAAGTGAAAGGTATTCTGTTTTAAGTGCAGTTGTTTCTACCTTAATGCCTGAAGCAACATAGATTGAGAGTCCTCATGATGGTCGACTAAAATATTTGGTTGGCTAGCTGGTTGATGTATTTCGTAGCATCCTGTGATCAATTGTGGTTTCACTGCCCATGTTTCCTGCAAACACACTGTGGTAGGACTCTTATCAGCTAAGACTGCTGGCTTTCAAGCAGCAGCATCATCATGTGTAGGCGACTGAGACATTCCCTCACTAGTTGGAAACTGCCGACCTAACCATTTCAGCTAGCTATCAGCATCTCACCCAAATCTAGGAAGTAAAGGTGGTTTGTGGCAGCATAGAGAACATGACACTTTGACTTCTCATGGAACTTGTAGTTGACAGATCTCACCCCATTCTCTCATTTACATAAGTCTTACACAAGTAAAGGTAAAAGAGATGCAGGACAATTTTCAATGTATTTATTGAAAGGACTGCATTGTACAATAAAAAACATGAGCTGTGATTATTAGGAGGATGAAACATATCATCGTGCTGATTGTGACCAACAGTGAGAAACACATAAAAAGTCACAGTATCCTGCAATAAACATGTGTCTACGAATTCCTACCTACACTTCTTAGCATCTACGTGAGATCATAGCAGTGCAAGCCCTTTCTCCCCGTACTAGTTCCTGGAAGGACCTCCTGCCCCCATACCTAAAAAATGGGGCCTGCCTATCGTCTCCTCGATTGGTTGTAGAGACAGAGCTGATGTCATCAAGGTTGCAATGAAGTGACACAGAGCATAGGATTGCTCCTTTGGCCTAGGTGGTGTTTTATAAAAAAAAAAATGGTGTATTCTGAGAACAGAAAAAAGTTTTTTCCCTTTGGTATTCAGACTGAAATCACACAACCCTATACCCCTCTCATATCAAGCCATACACCTACACCACACAATGACGTATTACTAGTACCAAACAGTATTGCCTTCACAAACTTGTAAATATAGGGTGCAAAAACACTTCCTTTAATTATACAATACAACTTCCCAACAGATCAATACAAATATATTGTTCAGATTAAAATTTGCCCATAAGAATTAACCCCATCCAACCCCCAAAGGACGGTGCAAAATAAGAAGAATTAAAAAAACAAACAGATTTCTCCTTTTGATTGATTGCTTGAGCTGTTGTGGTTAGAGTCATGTGTGAGTAGCTTGATGCATTGGCTCTGTCAACTTGAGGAGTCAATAACTGTACTGCTTGGCCACAGTAGGTCCACCTGTGGGAAATGCTCATTTTCATAGCATTATTGATCAAAGTTTCTTGATATGATTCATTTGTAATTTCTTTAATAGCAATATGCTCATAAACTACTGGAGATTCAGTTGTGGACAGTCTCCAGGAGCACCCTGGTTTGCTGTCTTGGGGAAAGTCTGCCACATTGTCAGTCTGTCTGGCGTTTTCTTATTTTTCTTCAGTCTTTTCCTTTTCTTTCTTGATATTGGCTTGTCTGTTAAATAAGTGACTTGTGGCATGGAAGGACTGTTTAGTTGGTGATCAACAGACTTCTCCATCGCTATTTCTGGAGTACTTGCCTTGATTAATATTCATCTGGGCCGTGCTCACACCCTTGTTCGCTAAGTCTGGAGCATTTTTGTTCACAGTGGTGGATGCTGTCTTGTGACAGTTGCATGATGTATTAGGCTATCTGGACTGATCTATGTCCCCAATGGCTTTGTTTGTGGCATTTGATTTCTTTAGGCTGTCCATGGGAGGTTTCAATAATTCAAGCAGAGTGCAAAGTATATCTATGATTGGTGCACATGCAAAGTTCATTGACTTATTAGATAGATGGAATGTGCACAGTTTGGTTTCTAACTTATGGATTTTTGTTTCAGTGTTGGTTATGGAATTGGCAAACAAATGTATTGAGTCAATATGGAGTTCCAGTTTGTGGACTTGCCATGTTAATGCATTCACTGTTGTCAAGAGGGTTGAGTTAATCAACATAAGTATTCTGTCAATTATGGGTTGTGGGTTTGTGAATACCAGCTGTATAATTAACCCTGGATAATGTTTGTTCGATTTCATAGTTTAGCATCCTGTTGTTTAAAAGAAAACTGCCTAAGCTACCTGAATGATATCCTTTCTCATTACTTAGGAATAGTCGATGATGCTGGAGATGTTCCACTGGGCCTCATTTCTTTTATAATTGCCTCCGCCTGCCCCCAGACATGATGAACTTGTACTGCAATCTCTATTCTACTGCGTTGGTTAACAGCTGGTGTAGAATTAGTGCTAGGTTCATAATGCTGGTGTCAGTCAAAAATGGTCTGCCAGAGTCATTGTTGAGAAGACTTCAATGACTGTTTATCACAGCTCTTCTGTCAACACTGTTGTTCTTGTGTTGGCTCTCCAGCTATTCGGATTGGACTGATACATTCTATTAAACTAGACATCTTTGGGACTTTAGTCCCATGGGTGTACAAAAAAAGTTATAAGAGGCTGGCTTTTTGGTGCACAAAAAATACTGTTTGATTGTTATAGTGCTACATTTGGCTTACAGTGGTCTTGCAAGGCCCTCCTGCTGGTGACCAATGAGCTTTTTTTTTGCTTTGTGAATAATTGCGGATAATACCTTTCTGTTGGTCCTGTGTTAGAGTGCTGAGTTTTTTTACTGTTTACCACTTTTCTTGGTTACTGCAATATTACACCACAACTATCACCTTTGCTAGAAGGCAGTCTTAATTTTCAAGTGTCTTAAAGCCCACTGACATACCTATCTTTTTATATGGACTCGTAAACTTGCTTTTAAAATGCAGTTTTGTGACTGTTGAAAAAGTTTGAACTTACACAAATGTTCATGTTTACCCTTGTGAATCAGGCTCAATGTTGGTGAACTACCAAAATATTGTGCTGGACTTTGGAGGAGTTAATCAAGTTCATTATTCCCACTCCATCTTGAGCAAAATCAGCAAAAGTGTTGGACTTTTAAGTGGTTAAATTTACAACTCCTCCTCCAATCTCAGCAGCAGTAACAAAAGTGTTGGAATTTGGGAAGAGCTACATTTACTATTTTTACTCCAATATAAACAAAACATAGAAAGTAATGTATTTAGGAAGGGTTAAGGGGCTATGGGCCAGATGTAGCAAGTCGGCAATTTGCAACTTGCAAATTGCGAGTCCCTGCGACTCGCAATTTGCAAGTCGCAAATTGCTATGCAGTACGGTGTCTCAGACACCGACTGCGACTCGCAATGGGGTCGCAATGACCCACCTCATGAATATTCATGAGGTGGGTCGCAAATTGCGGCCCCATTGCGAGTATTGGCACTCGCTAACATGGAGGCCTGCTGTCGTCAGCAGACCTCCATGTTTGCGACCTGCTTTTCAATAAAGCAGTTTTTTTTTTTTGAAGTGTAGCCCGTTTTCCTAACAGGAAAATGAGCTGCACTTCAAAAAAACCGAAACCTTTAGTTTCGGGTTTTTTTCAGGGCAGGGAGTGGTCCCTTGGACCACTCCCTGCCCTGAAAAAATATTTTGGGGTCCAGTCACAAACTGGAAGGGGTCCCATGGGGACCCCTTCCAATTTGCGATTGGGTTACCATCCACTTGAAGTGGATGGTAACTGCGATGCCATTTGCGACCGCATATGCGGTCGCAAATGGTATTGCATCCCAATGCGACTCGCAAATAGGAAGGGAACACCCCTTCCTATTTGCGAGTCTGAAATGCATTTTGCGAGTCGGTAACGACTCGCAAAATGCATTTCTGCATTGGGATACGCGTTTAGCGAGTCGCAAACGGCAAATTTTGCCGTTTGCGACTCGCTAAACGTTTGCTACATCTGGCCCTATATGTACAAAAAAACAGAAATTGCGATTTCCTAATTGCGATTTTTACCAAATCACAATTCCTAATGTAAAAAAGCGTAAAGATTTCAGATAGAGATTGCTAATGGGGTTTCAAATCGACCTACCTCAAGAATATTAATGAGGTAAGTCATAATTTACGATCCATTAGGAATTGCAGCCAGCACATTGATTGTGGCCTGCCTGGGTCTGCAGACCACCATGTCTAAGATTACTTTTTTAAAAGGCAATCTTTTTTCTTTTTTTTTTTCGATGTGCAGTCCGTTTTCCGTATAGAAAAACAAGTTGCATTTAAAAAAAAATTAAAAAAAAAATAAATAAACATTTAAGTTTCATTTTCTAAGAGCAGGCAGTGGTCACTTGGACCACTGCCTGCTCTTAAAAATATTTGTTTCAACATCCACAAATAGGAAGGGGACCAGTGGGGAACTCTTTCCATTTGTGAATGTTTACCATCATCCTGTAGGTGTTGATAAAAAATGAATGTTGTGCAACCTTAATTCAGTTGCAAAACATTCATATATTGCACGGAAATGTGGTATTTGGAAGCAACTCTCTAAACACTCCCCTTCCAAATACTGAATCGCTAAACACAAATTACGATTCAGTAACATGTTACAGAATCGCAATTTGTGTTTTCTACCTAATGAAAAGCATTTTTGTTGTTGGAAAAGCCCCAATTTTGGGAATCATGCATTTTCTGAACAAACAAGAGCTTTTGTTCATATGCTCCGAATTTGTATGTAAAGCATTCCAAATTAGAATATTTTTTCAATAAGCAAATACATACCCAACAACATAACATTATTTAAAAATATTCAAATTAAAAAAATTATATTATATAAATAAAATAAAATGAAAAGTACAAAAAATACAAGAATAATGAAGCAAATAAAAAATGAATTTAAAAACTGCACTTCCTCCTTACTACCCAAAAAAATACCCACGACAAAAAAGAATGATGGAAAAGTATAAATAAAATAATAATGACATTCAAAAATTGACTAAATGAAACAAATAAAAATAAAACCAAGAATAAATATAAAATACATTTTGCTAATTGTAGCTTTTAACCCCTTTAATATTTTTTTTCTAAACTGCCCTTTTGGATCCACTTTGGTTCCCCCTCAATTTTTCTTATGTTTTTGGCTCTTCCTCGTCACAGGCACTTGACCCACCTACGCAAGTGAGGTATCATTTTTACCAGGAGACTGAGGAGAATGTTTGGTGGTAGGTAATATGTCCCGGTGCAGTGATCCTACAAAGAAATGTGGGAAAAATTAGATTTTTTTTTGCCAAATTTGAGCTTTGCTGAGGATTCTGGGTAAGAAAACACTGGGGGAACCATGCAAGTCACACCTCCCTGGACTCCCACGGGTGTCTAGTTTTCAGAAATGTTTGGGTTTGGTAAGTTGCCCTATATGGCTGCTGAACCCAGGCCCACAAATGCGGGTGCTCCCCCCGCAAAAACAGGTAGTTTTGTATTTGATAATTTTAATGTGTCCACATAGTGTTTTGGGGCATTTCCTTTTGTGGGCACTGGGTCTACCCACACAAGTGAGGTACCATTTTTATCTGGAAACTTGGAGGATTGCGGGGTGGAAGGAAATTTGTGGCTCCTCTCAGATTCCAGAACTTTTTGTCATTGAAATGTGAGAAAAAAGTTTTCTTTTGCCCAAATGTTTTGAGGTTTGCAAAGTATTCTGGGTAACAGAACCTGGTGAGAGCCCTTCAAGTCACCCCATTTAGAATTCCCCAGTGGTCTAGTTTTCAAAAATGCACTGGTTTGCTTGGTTTCCTTAGGTGCCGGCTGAGCTAGAGGCCAAAATCCACAGCAAGGCACTTTCCAAAAAGCAGCTCTGTTTTCTTTGGGAAAATGTGATGTGTCCACGTTGTGTTTTGGGACATTTCCTGTCACGGACCCTAGGCCTACCCACAAAAGTGAGGTACCATTTTTATCAGGAAACTTGGGGAAACGCTTGGTGGAAGGAAATTTGTGGCTCCTCTTAGATTCCAGAACTTTCTGCCACCGAAATGTGAGGAAAACGTTTGGGCCACATTTTGAGGTTTGCAAAGGATTCTAGGTAACAAAAACTGGTGAGAGCCCCACAAGTCACCACATCCTAGATTACCCTAGGTGTCTAGTTTTAAAACATGCACAGGTTTTGTAGGTTTCCATAGATGTCTGCTGAGCTAGAGGCCAAAATCTACAGCTAGGCACTTTGCAAAAAACAAGTCAGATTTCAATGTAAAAATGTCATGTGTCCATGTTTCGTTTCCTGTCGCGAGCATTAGGCCTACCGACGCATGTGAGGTATCATTTTTATCGGGAGACTTGAGGAAACACAGAATAGCAAAACGAGTGTCATTGTCCCTTGTCTTTCTCTACATGTTTTCCTTCCAAATGTAAGACAGTGTGTAAAAAAGACGTCTATTTGAGAAATGCCCTGTAATTCACAGGCTAGTATGGGCACCCTTGAATTCAGAGATGTGCAAATAACCACTGCTTCTTAACATCTTATCTTGTGCTCATTTTGGGAATACAAAGGTTTTCTTGATACCTATTTTTCACTCTTTATATTTCTGCAAATGATTTGCTGCAGACCTGGTATAGAATGAAAACTCATTGCATGGTGCAGCTCATTTATTGGCTCTGGGTACCTAGGGTTCTTGATGAACCTACAAGCTCTTAATTCTCCTTAACTGTAAAACTCCAGCAGATGTAACAGTATATTGCTTCAAAAATCTGCCATCGCAGGAAAAGGTTACAGGGTAAAACATTGAGAAAAAGAGTTGTTTTTTCACCTCAGTTTCAATATTATTTTCAGTTCAGCTGTTATTTTCTGTAGGAAAACCTTGTATGATCTACACAAATTACGCCTTGCTGAATTCAGAATATTGTCTGCTTTTCAGAAATGTTTAGCTATCTGGGATCCAGCATTAGTTTCACACCAATTTCTGTCACTAACTGGAAGGAGGCTGAAAGCACAAAAAATAGTAAAAATTGGGTATGTTCCAGTAAAATGCCAAAATTGTGTTGAAAAATTGGGTTGTCTGATTTAAGTGTGCCTGTTCCTGAAGGGAAGCTGGTGAGTTTAGCACAGCAACCCCTTTGTTGATGCCATTTTCAGAGGAAAAAACACAAGCCTTCTTCTGCAGCCCCTTTTTTCCCATTTGTTTGAAATAAATGAAATTGTTGCTGTATTTTGGCCAATTTCTTGGTCTCCTTCAGGGGAACCCACAAACTCTGGGTACCTCTAGAATCCCTAGAATGTTGGGAAAAATACGCAAATTTGGCATTGGTATAAAGTTATGAGGGCCTAAGTGCGAACTGCTCCAAATAGCCAAAAAAGGCCTGGCACCTGAGGGGGAAATGGCCTGGCAGCGAAGGGGTTAAATACACTAATCAGTTAACAGTTATTTAAAAAAGCAAACATTTACAAAACAAATAATCAATTATGAAATTAACACAATTATAAATTAAATGTTTGACTACAATAAACAAATAAGGAAAGAAAATAATTTAAATCATTTCCACTCTAACCTCGTACAAACTCAACAACCTGCAACTAAAATATAAATGATCAATTTAACTATACAAAAAATGCATTATGTATCACAAAGTACACTTAAATAACTAAAACAACAACCAAGTCAGTGTACAAAATAATTACCAATTAGATATTTAATTAACAGTTAATTAAAATAAAAAAAATTAATAATTTATAACTTCCCCCATTCCCTTATGAACCCAACAACCTGATGCTAAATTATACATTTGTTATTAAATGTAAAAACATTTTAACTACACATGCAAAATTATAAGCTATATTTGGAAAATGTAACACAACAAAATGAATATAACAAAATGTATATTTCATTAATTAAAACACTATTTAATACAGCTATATTAAAGTTACACTATTATATACAATAATATTCTAAAAACAATATAATGAATATAAGGAAACATATTCTTACCTTCCATATTTTGTCTCTCAATATGTTTGTAGTGACTATGGGCCTCATTATGAGTGTGGCGGTCTGAGGACCTCCACAGTCGTGGTGACGGTCAGACTGTCGCACTCCAGGTGGTCTGACTGCCACATTACAACCCTGGTGGACAGACCCGCCTAAAGACCGTTGTCACTGCCAGAAACATTGTTCCTGATGGGCTGAGAGCGCTCTGAGTTGTACTCAGCCATGGCGGCACTGAACTCAGCACCGATGTGCGGATTACAACTGAGCTTTCCACCAGCCTTTCCATAGTGGGGACCCCACTATGGAAAGGCTGGTGGAAAGCCAGTGTCAGGGGCCCCCCTGCCCAGCAACATTGGAATGCGCACTGTCTGCTTTTTAGACAGTGTGCATTCCGATCGTGCTGGTCTGCTGCGGTATGGGCCTCGGCTCCCGAGACCTATAACTTAGCACTTTTCAGGCCAGTCAGCCCAGCAGGAAAGCGTAATACAATGTTAGAAATGTAATGTTGTAATATGCTTGGGGGAGACGCCACTTGTATGATGGTGGCATCCTCTCCACCAGTTTGGCAGTCGTCTCATCTGAACTCATAATGAGGCGCTATATTTTGGACTCATATTAATGTCACGAATCATTACTTGGTATTTTTGTCATTCACCTCTGATTGCTGACTCCCTCCAAACCTGCATATGCTTTGAGTGTGAATTTTGCCTAGATGCACTTTTCATTTTTTTTAATTACTTGTGACTGTTAGAAATGGGGTCTCTAGTTGGCAGAGGTATTCACCTTTGTCCGATTTGGGACCACAATCCTAGTCAGGGTAAGTCACAAACAACCCAAATTATCCTGTGCCCATCCTCTTGTAGCTTGCCACTGAGCAGTCAGGCTTAACCTAGAAGGCAATGTGTAAAGTATTTGTGCAATAAATCATGCAATAACACAGTGAAAACACCACAAAAATACACCACACAGGTTTAGAAAAATATAAGATATTTATCTGATTAAATTAAGGTCAAAGCGATCAAGATTCGATAAGCACAAGTTGAAATATCACTTTTGCAATGTTAAGACAATTCTTAAGTCTTTTAAAATCAACAATTGTCTCTTGTGTGCAAAAGTACCTGGTCTGCGTCAAAATTACATGCATGGAGACCGCAGTTGAAGAGGTGTGTAAAAAGGAAGGTGTGTGTCGGATTGCCTGATGCGGCACAGACAATGCGTTGTTTCTTCCCACACTGCAAGGGCTTTGCATTGATTTCAGGCATGCAGTCTTGGATCCTCACGGCAAAGCGGGGTCTTTTGACGCCCTGGGATGATGTGTGAAAATCCTGGGCATGCAGGGCGAAGACAGAGGTGCTTGGTCGATCCAATAGGCGATGCGTCGGAGTTTCTGTCACACGACAGGAGCTGCATCGATTCTTCACTCAGGAAGTCAGGCTGTGTCATTCCGGCTTGGCTGTCTGTCAATCCGATATGGCTGTGTGTTGATCCAGTATGGCTGTGTGTCGAAGTTCTGGTCACAAGGCAGGTGCTGCATTGATCTCCACGCGGGGAGTGGGATGCTTCGTTCCAGTTCGGCAATTTTCCCATCACAGGGCAGGCTGTGCGTTGTTTCCGGCAGGCTGTGCATCGATTTTCACTGCACAAGGAGTTTCCTTGAGAAGAGGAAGTCTTTTTGGCCCTGAGACTTCAGGAACAGGAGGCAAGCTCAATCCAAGCCCTTGGAGAGCACTTCGGAGCAAAGTCAGAGGCCAGCAAGGCAGTAGGGCAACAGCAAGGTGGCAGTCCTTCACAGCAAAGCATTCCAGGTGAGTCCTTTGGGCGGCCAGGCAGCTCATCTTGACAGGTTGCGGGATCTGGTCCAGAAGTGTCTGATGTGGTAGGGTCAGGGACCCATTTTATATACCCAAAAATGCCTTTCAAGTTGGGGAGACTTCAAAAAGTGGTTTTGAAGTGCACAAGGTCCTCTTTCAAGACAAGTCTGTCTGCCAGGGTCCCAGTAGGGGGTTTAGCAGTCCATTGTGTGAGGGCAGGCCACTAGCCATTGAAATGTCAATATCAGGCCCCTCCACCCTTCCAGCCCAGGAAGATCTATTCAGTATGTAGCTGAGTGCAGGTGTGACTGAGTATCCTGTGTTTGTGGTTGTCTAGGTGAAGTGCACAAGGGAGCTGTCAACCAGCCCAGCCCAGACCAGACGTGGATTGGAGACAGGCTGTAAGGCACAGATGAAGTGCAGAAAAATGCTCACTTTCTAACAGTGGCATTTCTAAAATAGTAATATAAAATCCAACTTCACCAATAAGCAGGATTTAGTATTACCATTCTGGCCATACTAAATATGACCTGGTTACCCCTTTCTGATCAGTATATGAGGGTAGCCCAAATGTTATCCGATGAAAGGAGCAGGCCTCACAGTAGTGGAAAACTAATTTAGGAGTTTTCCACTACCAGAAGATATACAATACACATGTACATGCCCTGCCCTTTACCTACATAGCACCCTACCCTATAGGTTACCTAGGGCGTGCCTTAGGGGTGACTTAAATGTAGAAAAACGGGGGTTTAAGGCTTGGCAAGTACTTTTGAATGCCAAGTCGCAGTAGCAGTGAAACTGCACACACAGGCCTTGCAATGGCCGGCCTGAGATATCGTTAAGGGGCTACTTATGTGGGTGGCACAACCAGTGCTGCAGGCCCACTAGTAGCATTCAATGTACAGGCCCTGGGCACATGTAGTGCACTTTACTAGAGACTTACAAGTAGTTGAAATAGGCCAATTGGGTATGAAACAATGTTACCATGTTTAAGGGAGAGAGCATAAGCAGTTTAGCACTGATTAGGAGTAAAAACAGTGTCAGAAAAGTGAAGGGAGGCAGGCAAAGAGTTGGGGGATGACCACCCTAAGGCTGTCAGGTCAAACAGTGACTAACGTTTCTGTTTTCTGTTTTTTAATTTTACATTACACACTGAAACAATCTTTGTATTTTTATAATGAGTTCTTACTTTTAATTAAGCAAATAAGTTATGAATTTTTACCCTATATGTTTTTATTGCTATTTCTTGCTGCCTTTGATGTCTATGAGAGTATGTTGCAGTACCAGTAATGGGCAGTGTGATGCATGATTACACTAAGACTTAGCTGTAGTAGATGTAGGTGTATATTTTGTGACCAGTAAGGGTCTTAGTCATTTGTCAGTGTTCTTGATTTGCATGTCCCTTCCTAAGCCCTTCTTTACATTTCCATTAACTCCTCCCATTTTGCAGTAAATATTGCCCATTTTCCAGGCACTCCCTCTAGTCCAACCCTCATTTACTACAAAAATGTGGACCTTTGCGCGTGGATATCTTCTCACTTGTGGTGTAGATCTCTTGTGCTTAATAGCTATGGGACTCAGAGGTGTAGATATAAAGCTGGAGATTTGTGGATAGCATTTAAGAGTGCATACAGTAGTACTACTTTAAGTACATCACCATAGTTTTGTGAACAGGGTTGCTGGTTTCCACAAATTCACTACAGTTGCAAAATATACTAACATATGCAACTTCTGATAAAACAATTGTGTTTGGCAAACATTGTTAATTATGGCTTGTTCAGAACGCACATTCCAAGAGGGAGGTATCCCATCAGCTTTGTTAGATTACTATGTACAGTAAGGTAATCAGTTCCCCTCGGTTAGTGAGGAGTGAGAAAGAGATTGGAAGCTGGGACACAATCTACACCAAGAGATGATCATTCTGATACACAGAAGCCATCAAGTCTACAGGAGGAATATGGGAGGGTGGTACTTGTCTTGGCAACCAGGCATCATGACATTAAGGACACCAAAGGCCAAATAGAGAGAATAGACTAAAATATTAGGGGTGTTAAATAATGTATGGGGAGTGCAGTCTATACATTCTCATTGTATTCCTTGCTGCTAAGCTATCTGTTATTATTATGATTGTCATAATGTATAGCATATAGGCAGGTGTGTGGAGAGTAATGTGATATTTATTACCATTATTCAATGTGGGAAAGAGCAGGACTCATGAAAGGCAAAGCCTCAAGTGTAGCAGGATGCCCCCCTCAACAATAATAATAAATAGCTTACTATATTCTGCATATATGTATATGCTATTTCTCATGTACAGTTTGCTCTACTGTGGTAATAACCTGGAATTTGACCTTTGCACTATATTAATAAATAGTGCAGTATTGGATCACAATTATTTTTACTGCCATAGCATAACATTATAATCATTCATAATAACTATTAAAGTATAAAGGTGTGAAACTATTTTTCAGTGATTCCAGGGTAAGGCTCCTTATTTTATACCCAACAGCTTCTTTAGCAGGTCTCTCATTTTTCTAAATTCTCCTATACTTCTGTGAGAATAGCAGCAAAGGAAAGAGCATGAAATCTGTCCTTTTCTCCACAGGGATCTAGGTTTCATACACGTCTCTTTGCCTTAATGTATCCAACTAGATGAGACACCTAAACATAGGTAGGGCTCATATGAAGCCAGTCCCCTGATTGCCCATAAGGGTGTGTGACCACTGAACTTATAATCACTCACCAGTACCATACTGGAGAAATCCGTAGGTATTTCAAGATCCTCCTCAGGGGTATGCATGGTGTCAACTTGTCTAATTTGTTTTGTTAAGCTTATCTGTTTGATATTATGAGTATGATAGGCTCAGTATAGTGACTGAGGAAGAAGATAGTCCAGAGAATGGATCTCTGGTCATACTGCACACTTAGTAAGAAGTGGATTCCTATTAAAAGGAGGGAGAAACCACATTTGTTATATGGGCAGATTTGATTCATGCCATTGTTATTCATGAGTGATTATAGATGCTGTAGATGGCAAAACAAAGCTCATTGCCAAATACACTCCTATGGATTTTTCTGTGCAGTATGATCCCTATAGCTATTTAGGGATAAATATCCCTTTAAGTGTATTAAGTAGGTGTATAGCCCTAGCCCAGAGGAGTTGCCTGCATCTGGTCCTCCAACCCTACAAGGCCATTGCAGATCTGGCTTCTGTGCATGAGGCACACGGTCTTGGTCCTTTCCAGCCTCTCTCTCTCTCTTGCCCCTATCTCTGCCAGATCTTTCATTGTTTCTCTTTGCCTTTGTCTGTTTTGTGCCACCTCATTGTTGCTTTTGATGTTATTTACAGTTTCCCATATTTCTGTTTTTGCCATTAATTTATTGAGGTGCCACCTCATTGATGCCTTTACCTGTACCTACCATTTAGTATTTTTGTCTTTGCCACTAATTGCTCTGTGCCACCTCATTGTTTGTTTTCTGCCTGCCTTGACGCTGTTCCTTCTTTATCTTTGCCACTATTTATTTGTGCCATTTCACTATTGTGCCATCTTTTTGTTTGTCCATGCCACAGTTTTTTTGTTCTCTGTCAGTTTTTTGGTCTGCTCATTTGTTGTTTACTTTATCTGATTATGCCCTTTTTGCTCTCTTTCCTATGTTTTTGTGCCATTTTCCTCATGCTTTCTGCTCCTGCCACCTCCCTACTTCTCCTTATATGTTTCCTGGTGTTTGTCTGATGTCCTGCTTCCCACTTCCCATGCGTCCCACACAGCCTCCTGACACCCCCATATCTTGCTCAATGGTTCATGCAGCTTGAGCTGCTGTCAAGCCATAGGCAAGCCTGCTTGCATCTATCCATGCCTTTACTGTGCAAAGCACTAGGTCACCTGGCCCTCTTCCTACCACTGCTACCATGTTGCGTCCCTCTTAGCCCTCAACCGTAGGCCCCGCTTGCTGCACTGCTGTCTCGCTTCACCACATCACACAACACAGAAGGAGCCTTGAAGCTGTACCACCTAAAGGTCCCAGGATGCTTGTTTCCAGTCCATGGAAGACCTGGCCTGGCAGTTCGGGCTGGACTGTTCCCATGGGGAGCAGGGTCAAGCCTGATTTGCATATGGCTGGGTCCAAACTGGAATGGCATGGGCAGCAAAAAAACAATGGATTTAGGTCCAGATCTCTGTACTGGGGGTGAATGTTTGACATTGTTCAGCATTCCGTCCATCACTTGTTCTTTTTGCATTTGTTGCCCTCCTATAGTTTCTCCTTCATCCTTTGCCTCATTACACCCGCATCTTCCGCACCTACAGCAGGTAACGCCCACTCTCTGTCATGCACTCAAACCAGCTGCCACTAAAACACCACCCTACACTCACATGCATGATGCTTAGTACCCAACTGCTAAACAAACACACAACAGAAATATGGGACCTGCTGCATGGCTGAAATAGGTTTTGGCACTGGACATCACTGCAGTCATCCACGTTGGCTATAAAATCATCCCATGAGACCATTAGCACAAGCCTGGAGACAGAATTGCCATTAATTTCAACTGCAGCACCACCATCTTCAGCTGCACCACCACTATGGACGCCACAAAATACAACATGAAACACCTCATCTTCAAGCTGCAAATCATGGCTATCTCTACCCTGATCAGAACCCTTGTTTATAGGCCACCTGGATTCCAGGCCAACTTTGCCAATGACATCACACACTTCCCACCCCTCATCATGAACTCATGCATCTTCATCCTCCTTGAAGATATAGGTCCTGGTTACGACCTTGGCGGATAGGATATGCTGTCACAAATATGACGGATATCCAGACCGCCGTACTACAAGTTTTATTATATCCTATGGAACTTGTAAAACGGCGGGTGGTATATCCGTCACGTGTATGACAGAGTATCCCATCCGCCAAGGTTGTAATCAGACCCATAGTTTTTCACGTTGAAGACTGCACAGACCCCAACTCAACTGTCCTACTAGAAGGCCTCTGGAAACTCAGCCTCACCCAGTATGTCTTTGCACCCAATCACACTGACAGACACTTCCTGAGCCACATCTTCTCAAGAAATCATTGCCAATCACCAGGTTAGACCATGTCCAGAAACCACAAAAGACCTACATTCGTGGTCCCTTCCTACTAGCAAAACATTCAAAGGAATGAGTGGACCTCTGCCCTTTCTGCATTGCACCCCAACTAAACCAGCGACCTAAAGGAAGCTATCAAGTACTTCAGTGACTTCATTACCACAGACATGCAGGTCCCCCTCAAATGCTGAAACACCGAACGAATGCTAACACAGGCCAGCTGGTAAACAGAAGACCTAAGGATGATGAAAAACATTTCAAACAACTAGAGCACAAGTGGCAAACAAGCCAGGACACCATGGACAAAGAAGCCTTCAAATCTGCCATTAGATGCTACCAACAGCAAATCGAGACCACTAAGTGCATAGCCCTCACAGACCAGATCAATGCAAGTACTCACAGCAGCTTAGAAATCTTTGCAATTGTCAAAGATTTTAAGATCCTCAGCCATCACCAACAACATCATCCTGTTTCAAGATCTCTGCAACAACCTCTCCATCTATGACAACTTTGCTCCTCAACTTGACTCCACCAATCTTGCAGCAAGACTTCCAATCTCGGCCAACTGAAAAACTGAAAAAAAAAAAAAACACGACCACATGGACCACAATCACTACATATAAGACTGCCACAGTCATGAAGTCTGCCACTCTGAGGCCCTATCGGACCCCTGACCCACCATGCCTTCAATAATGAATAGACATCCATCAGTAAAGCTTTCACCTTCATCCTCAATGCCTCAATCAACTCTGCTGCTATCCTGGAAGATGGGAAACACACTGCCCTATTGAAGAAACCCTGGGCCTACCCAGCCAGTGCCTTCAGCTAATAACCAATTTCCCTACCCTACCCAGACCTAGTCCATGAGAAGAACATCAGCAACTAACTCACCAAGTACCTCGTCAACTACCAGCACCTTGATGCCACACAGTCTGGATTCAGACCTAACCACAGCATGGAAACAGCTGTAATCAGAGACACAGGAGACATCAACACAGTTGTGGACAAAGAAAATACCTCTGCCTTCATCTTACTGTACCTCTCAGTGACTTTTGAGACAGTAGATCACCACATTCTCATCGGACGCATACACAAGATCAGAATTTAAGGGCCCGTCCCTCACTGGATTTGCTCTTTTCTGATGGAAGGAACTCAAACTATCAGCTTGGCATTATACAAAAAAAAAAAACAGAAACACATCTGTGAAGTGCCCCAAGGATCATCCTTCATCTCACCCTATTCAATGTTTACATCCCCTCACTGTCCAATGTTATCCATGCCTGCAACATCAGCATACCCTCCTAAGCTGAGGATCTGCAACTCATGCTGTCTCTCTCAGACAAAATCCTTGAACACTAGGAACACATTCACTGCTTGCATGTCCAAAGTTGCTGCCTCCATGATTATCAACTGTTTTAAATGCAACATCAACAAGACAGAAGTAATGACTGTTGGAACCTCACCAGGGATTCCACCTAGTGGCCAGACGAATTTGGATCTACTCCCACCCTCACCCTACATGCCCAGAACCTTGGGATCACCATCAACAAGCTGGAAATGTCCATCCAAGTCAACGCTGCCGCCTCATCATGCTTCCATACACTGAGGATGCTGAAGAAAATCTTCAAATTGCTCTCAAGCAATACCAGGAAAACCCTGACCTTATCATCAACAAACTGGACTATCAGAATGCCTTCTACACTAGAATCACCAAGCAAGACACCAGAAGACTATAAACTATCCAGAAGGTGGCATCCAGACTCACACAGCTTCCCATGAAGAACTCACATCATACCAAACCTAAGGGCGAACCACTGGTTACCAATAAACTAGCACAAACAGTTCCTCGTACCTGAACAGAGGCATCTCCCGCCATTAAATTTACAGACACCTCCATTCCTGCTGGACTCCTTCTTGCAGACATCCCACACATACACAAAATCAGAAACAGAGGTGGAGCCTTCTCTTACATTGCTCCTAAAGTGTGGAATGATCTACCAATACACATCAGAGCATCCCCATATTTTCTTGAGTTTTGCAAGAAAGTGAAGACCTGCTTCTTCGAATAACCCTACCAGCTTTCAAGACTAGGCCCCTGCATGGTTCCAGGATACTCTCACAGATGATGATGCGCTATACAGATCCACATAACATACCCTTAACAAATCCTGGACACATGACTTTGTATCATGGTATACTTCCCTGTCCTGTTCAAGCTACATGTTTAGGCTAATTCTCACTAGTGGGACAGACATGGCCATTGTAGCCACATACTCTTTCAATTGTTAGGGATTGGCAGAATATAGATGCAGCTTCTTGCCCTGCTCCTACTGCAGCACAAGTTCCTACTATCAACCTTCTAACTATCACTGTGATAATGGGGCACTGTCTGTCCAGTTGGAATGAGCTTCTATTTTGTATTGCTAGGAACAACAGATTGGAGCAGTGTACCATCATATCTTGCCGCAGAGAAATCATATAACATTGACTATGTGTCTCCTTATAGAAATTTTGCTTATCCCTCTATAGAGCTGGACTTGGCAAAGTTTATTTGCTTCTTTGTATAGTCTCACAACAGAATCCCTTCAACAGCAGTACTACCAGAGGTACTTAGATAGATATAGGAAGAGCTTAGTGCTTTCCCAGCAGTGAATGTTAGGATGAAGTTAGTTAGGAGTATAGACACGACTGCTTAGATTTCTCTTGGTAGTGTGAATAGTTGCACAGTGCTTTTGACCACCTGTCAAAGTGAGGTGGCTACCTTGCTGATACAGACAGAATTTGAGTGCACAAAGATTGGTTCGCTAGTGTGTGCTTCAATTGGAAGGGATACTCTGAGAACGAATTCACCTAAACTCTAAAACTGAAAATCAGGAGAACTCTAAAGATAAAAAAACAGGTCAGTTAGTCTTTTTACACGGATAACTGATTGTATAGAGGACTGTGTCCGTAGGTGCATGTAGGTCTTTGTGCATATGTACATTTATGTCTGTAGATGTTGGTATTTGTGTTAGTGAATGGATGTCTGTATATGTTTGTTTACATCTAAGTATGTATGCTTGATAGCGGTGGCCACCGCAAATCTCAAGGAAAAGGACGGGGGGAATATTATTATTTTTTTAAAACTTACCTGGCCTGAGATAGCCGGCCAAATACACATGCGCCCCTAGGGGCGTATTTACAAAGAAATGACGCAGCGCTGCAGCAAAATTTGCAGAACCGTGCTGGGTGAGTTCTGAAATGCAGGGATGTGCTGTATTTAAAAAAATACAGTTCATCCTTGTGTTTCCCCCTGCACCAGCGTTAAATTAGCTGCCTAGCACCAATGCAGCCACCCTACCGCCATGGTGGGGAGATTGTTTTTGTGGAGGAAGGCATACCTTCCTCCACAAAAACAATCTTCAATGGTGATTTGCTCTTTCTATGTGTGCTGCAAAATGCAGTACACATAGAAAGAGCAAAATACAGGAGAAATTGAAGCATTTCACCTCACTGCGAAATGCTAATGCTACCCCTTGGGTGGCATTAGATTTTGGTGCTGCCACAGATTTATGATTTACACCCACAGCTTCACCCATTGCACGCTCCTTCCACCAAAGTGCTGCGTGTGAAGGGGCTGTATTCACAAGGTGGGGTTAAACCTCATAAAGTGACTTTACACCACCTTGTAAATACGGCACAAAGCACAGCACCACTGGAGTGTCACAAAAGGTGATGCTCCGTAGGCACTAGGGGCTTGTAAATATGCTCCTCAGTGCACCGATTCCACTCCCCTGTCCCCCCTTCCACACCCAGCCCGCCCCTCCTGCACATGCTGATGGCTTAGCTAGCAGCTGAAAGATAAACAATACTGAAATATAATTTTATCTTTCAGCTGCTAGCTTAGCCAGGGGCCGACGTTCCTTTGCCATTGCGAAGGAGCCGCCCCTGATGCTTGATCTGTTTTTGAATGTTTATATGGAGGTTGTATGTCTGAGTGCATGCACTGCACAAAACCCAAGCTACTTAATTGGTAAATGTTGTGTTTATAAATACCCTTTGCTCTTATTCCATTGCAATGCCTCAAGTGTTGTGCTGTAAGCTATTTTTCTTTCATTTTTTTGATCTGGCATTAATCAAGACCTTTTAGATTACAATTATATGTATTATGTACACGAGCCAGTCTTCTGCATCCATTGGCCTTTTATGGTGCCTTTTATTGTGTCATTCACATGTTACCTTCGCCCACTGCAAGAAACAGCATTGGGCAGTGGGTCAGGTCACTTCAGCAACTGGCTAACTTCACAGTGAGTGACGACATTTTGCCCTCTCAGACTATCTTGTGTGCCAAACTGTAAATCAGACCCTAAATCTGACTGCCTTAATAGCACAGAATATTAGTGCAGCCTGGTAAGTAAAACAGTTTTGTAGAGAGGGTTCTGGGGAGGAGACAGCTGTGTACCCATAAGGGGCAAATGACTTTTGTCGCTTGAGTGCCCATATGGTCTCCCTCATGTCTGTCTTTTAAGTGGGTTTGTGAAGGCATTCCATTTCACTTGCTGTCAGTGATGGTAAGGAACAGGAATTGAGTCATTGCTCTCCCTCTGTAGCCTTCTTTCCTCCCCAGGTTGATAATTTTGACACCCTAAAGATTAACTCTATAGAATGGCCATGGAGTGATGAATCAGAGTTGGTGTTAACCTCAATTTCATGAGGAAATGTGTCCCCGACGAAAGGCGCCTCCCAACACATAAAAAGTACCAATATTTCAATTACTTAAGTAAACACAATAACTCAGTTCAAGATCAGAAAGGGTTTTATTGAACAAGTTACTTACTATCGGTGATGCCTTCTGGTAGAGACACACATCTACACATTCAAAGTTGTTCCCTTCCATGCCAGGTATTACTATGGCAGTGTGTGTTTTTGAGCTAAAAAATGTTTGCTCTTAGAAAATGTTTTTTTAGATTGCCAAGGGCCTGACAGCTTCCCCAACAAGGTTTTGCAAAGACCCTAACAAAAACAAAACAAGCATTGGCAAATCAAAAAGGCAGACACAAGTACACTGTTCCACACGAAAAAGTGGCTTAGGAGACCTGAAATATCAGGAGCAAGAGCCCTCAAGCATCACAATGGATGACTAGCATCATCATCAGGAAATGCTCCTCGCAAGGCCGGCGGTGCAACGCCTGACGGGCTCCCCACAGGGGGCACCAAGCCGTACTGTTCTGATAGTGACTGGTGAGTTCAAACTATCTGGATAGGCATGCCTACATTCGGGCACCAGCACACAAAGGAGAGAACAGAAAAAATTATAATTAAAATTGGTTATTCATCACTACATATCTCAGTGTACACTGGACCAGATAACCTCCCGGTCCATTCCCCCCTTTTTCTTTAAATCAAAAAGGCAATCAGCCAGACCTGTTGGCTTTGCCAGTGTTTATTTGCCAACTGAGAAAACGTTTGTAAAAGCGTTGGATCACTAGTCATGAGTGCTAATTCCCGGGCTTCATTAACAGAACACAGTGCAAGATACATTTGAGACAAAAAATGTGAATGTCTGTATGTGAAAGAGCGAGTTAGACAAGTTAAAGGCATTTCACTAAACGCGGCAGATTGTGGAAATGGCATCACTTTTTGAGGTGTAATAGTGATCGTCAAAAATGTTATGTTACATCATAAAGGTATAAAACGATAATACTAACTGTGACACAATCACAATTTCATCAATGTACCAAAAGGCTGTTCTCATCTGTTTTTTTATACTACTACAAAATGTATTGTAGTTGTTGATTTAAGTAAGCTGCTGCAAGTCTTTCATGAATTAGGTCTACAACAATTAAGTTGGTGACAACAATTACGTGTTTCTTTTAGGTTGTGTGGGCTGATAGTTACAAAGTTGGCTGTGCTGCTCACTGGTGCTCAAGAGTTCACCCATCTGGGTCGAATGGTGTCATTTTTGTATGTGACTACGGACCGCCGTAAGTTGAAAATTAAAACAAAATTTGAGTGCAATGTATTTAGAGTAAGCAAGACCTTAAACACGTAGTCATTTTAAGTGAAGTAAGATTCCATTGCTCACCTCAATCACTACAGCTAGAGGGCATCTTTATCACTGTGTTGCGCAACAACAACAAAGACAGATTTATGAAGCCAAGCAAGGCCATTTCATATAATTTATTTAAAAAAAGCCACCATCCAGATGGACTTCCGTGGCATTCAGATTGGTTTAAAGAAAATACCTGCTGGCATTTACATTTTTTTAAAAAAAAGGTTATCCCTGGGTTGGGCCAGTACCCTGTGATCTTTACTATTAAAATTATGAGGCAGGAGGCGTCAGTGGGGCACCCTATCTTATTCAATTGAATTCGGCTTTGTCCGTCACCACTAGGTTTTCCTCGTGGTGACGAAGAAGAAAAAATACTTGACACTATTCACCATAAATAGGCTAGATGGTGTAAAATCCTTCTGCCAAAGGCCTCTACATTGTCTTATAGTCCATATGACTTTAAATGAGGTGGGCAGATCTAGGGTTTGGTGGACAGGGATCTTAGTTGCATTTAGACTATCTTGTGTGCCAAACTGTAAACCAGACCCTAAATCTGACTGCCTTAATAGCACAGAATATTAGTGCAGCCTGGTAAGTAAAACAGTTTTGTAGAGAGGGTTCTGGGGAGGAGACAGCTATGTACCCATAAGGGGCAAATTACTTTCGTTGCTTGAGTGCCCATATGGTCTCCCTCATGTCTGTCTTTTAAGTGGGTTTGTTAAGGCATTCCATTTCACTTGCTGGCAGTGATGGTGAGGAACAGGAATTAAATCATTGCTCTCCCTCTGTAGACTTCTTTCCTCCCCAGGTTTATATTACTTGATAAAAATGCCTAGATGCCACCAATCTATCTGTTTTGTCTGTCTTTCAGCTGTAAGGATAAAAGCTTTGCTGCCTTACTGATCTTACTATGTCTGCGGTAGCCTTAGTATTGTTTGTTCAGCTTTATTGTTTTATATATAGGGTCAGTTTTATGGCTTTCTTACATTTCCTGCTGTGGTGTGTATAGTTTACTTGTCAGCTCTTAATCACTCGGATCTTAATTATTGATCAGTTACTATCTTGTGTTCTCTATTTGTGCCGGCATCTAGCTCTATGTAAGTACCACTGATCAGGGTTCCCTACTCAGTTCTGAGAGAGTTGGTATCAGTCTTATGTATGTCTAAAACTTTTATTTGAGCTACAAACAGTCTCACATGTGCCTGTTTCTTATTGTCACAATCTCCCTATTCTACTGGTTTATTAGCATTTTCAGATAGCAGTATGCATCCTATGTCTGTGCGTTGCAGCTTCTCCACCATTGATGTGTCTATAAATAGGTAATTGACTCTGGCTTTTACTTTGTGTACCAAGGAAAATTATAAGTTATCTCTCGCAGGTTTGTGTAGATATTTCCAAGCATGTGTAAAGACCCACATCTTCCAATGTCCTTCTCAACTTCTTACTTGTGAACTGGTATGGTGAAGGTCTGTTCATTTCTGGCATGTTAGACCCCCCCAAGCCAATGCTCCTGCCTCAACACTTTCTTGGGTCCCCCCTACTCTTTTTAAAGTACTGGAGCAGACTGCACCCTGATACTCACACTCAGCATAGTGCCATAATGACTAAGAAGTAAAGAGCTATTACAGATGAGGATGTAAAGGATGTAAGTATGCAGTACAGAATAAGCATCTGTTGGGATGGAAATGTTCTTGCATGGTGTCCAGTCATCTTCCCCTGCTCTGAGTGCCCAGCATCATGTATATGAGATTCTTTTTAATTTTTACCCTAGCCCCTCACTAATCTAAGTATGTAGAGAAGCCTAGCCCTGCCTCGACATGTTTGAGTCCTTTGACCTGTCTTATGAGCTGGTGGGACGTACCAAGTTTGTCCGCATTGTACAGACAATGAACTACTATCCCTGTCATGGGCTTAGTACATTGAGAGTTGATGGCAGCTTACTGTGTCTTATAAATCCATAGTGGTGACCAGACCTTTGTCTTTGTCACAGGAGTAGAGGCCTACCGGCCCACTTACATACATCTCTGTTTCTATGGGCTTTCTATGTTGAAAGTGTGCATACGGGCATGCTTAATTTGTGAGTGATCCGGAGGCAGGTAGGCCTCGGGGTCCATTGCTGATGCCTGTGACCCAGCCCTTTTCACAAGATACTGGTGTGGTTGCTTTCACAGGCTGCGGATGTATATTGTTGACATTTTTAAACACTGAAGGGAAGAACAAGGAGACAAGACTTTTTTAGAAAGAAATTAAATTTTTGATGAGCAGGGAGCTGCAGATTGGTCTTCCTGAAGCACTGCCATTTTTTTTAATAGTGAACGAAACGGCTGGAACTCAGTTGTGCAAAGTAAAGGGTACCCTTTTTGTGAGGCCCAGCCTCTTGTCTTTCCCTCAACACTGCAATGCTTGTCTGATGATAGACAGGTGCAGAAATCTCTCATCTCTTTATGCCTCTATCCTGGGTACTCCAGGAAGGAGACTACCATTCTGTGAGTGTGTGTGTGGAGGGTCCCCGAAATTTTGACACCCTAAAGATTAACTCTGTGGAATGGCCATGGAGTGATGAATCAGAGTTGGTGTTAACCTCAATTTCAAGAGGCAATGTGTCCCCGACGAAAGGCGCCTCCCAACACATAAAAAGTACCAACATTTCAATTACTTAAGTAAACTTAATAACTCAGTTCAAGATCAGAAAGGGTTTTATTGAACAAGTTACTTACTTTCAGTGATGCCTTCTGGTAGAGACAATGGCTCTCATTATGACATTGGCGTTCTTCCCTGAAGACTGCTGTGCAGGCGGCTGCCAAAAGACTGCAGTGGCAGCAGAAATCCACCCGCCCAATTACGACACATAAAAAAAAATGTCCAGAACACAGCCCCAAAGCTGACACCGTCAGACTGAACAATGGCAGCAGAGATGCAGAGCCACTACCCACACCGCCATGGTAGAATAAGACTGCGCCCCCTAATATGACCCACAAATCAGCACAGCGGACATAGCGCAGTGGTAATCCATTGGCGGTTGGGTCTGCGGCGCCAAGATGTAACCTCCACTGCAACAACACCACATAGGCCAACTCGAATACCCCACACCTGAAACACATACACCACATCTCCCCCTATAAAACACACACACACACACACACAACCCACAACCCCTTGCCACAATGAAAAACTGACATACATTGCACGTCCATGCTGAAGATCGCACTGCACACAGACATCACAGGCACCTGCACACCTCTCATGCATCCCACTTCACATACATTTTAACACACACACACATCACACTCACCATGTCCCGACACAAGAACCCCTGTTTCACTGATGATGAATTAAGGATCATGGTGAACAAAATCATCAGGGTAGAGCTACAGCCGTTTGGGGCACAAGTCCAGCAAACGTCCATGGTAAAGAAGATGGAGTTGTGGAGGAGGACTCACTGAGAAGCCACCCACCCACAAAGGACGACAAACGCAAGAGGTGGAATGACCTGGGGGGGGGGGCGTCCAGACACCAAATCACCTTCATGAAGATTGGCGATGGGCCACTACCTCCTCCCCTGGACCTCACACCATGGGAGGAGAAGGTCTTGGCGATCCTGCAACCTGACGGTCTCAGTGGAATCCACGGAGGACTGAACTGGTAAGTCACCTATACCCTTGTATGAAGCATACCTGTAATGCATGCATCCCCATCCCCTGCATGCCCACCCTACTCCACTAACACCAATCCCAAAGTCCACACTCCCAAATGCACCCAATGCATGTACAACATGAAGCACTATGACTCCCACAATGCATCACCCTGTAGCCACCTAACAATGCTCATTCCCCTCGCACAACTACAACTGAGTCCTGAAGCATGACACATAGCACTCACCTTGCAGCCCCTGTAAAGTACATCAGGCAGATGCGAATAACAATCCCTTTCATCCACAGGTGCCATTGAGAATGTCGTCACACAACCAGTGTCACTTACAGCCAGTCCCCGACCTGATGAAGACCCCAGTGACGACAGTGACACAGGATGTCTGAAACTGGAAGAACTACCTGGCCCATCTGGGCTCTCTGGACAGTCCACCTCCACCAGTCTCACCCAGGACACCATGGACACCCCCACAACCTACCTCTGCCACCACAACACCTGTCATCCAACGTCCCCACACCACATCAATCCACAGTGTGCCCACATGTACAGGTACCTGAATCAGCACCCACCACACAAGACGATGAAGGTCCTGGTGTTGGTGCGAGTGGGTACACCGTGCCGGAGACACAGGTACAGGGGGCTAGGGCCAGTGGGAGTGCACCTAGGGGTCACAGGGTGGGGCAGCCCAGAGAGCCACGTGCCCATGAAGCTATTGAACAAGTCCTGGGGGCATACAACCAATCCCAGGACAAGATGCGCCCGATATTAGGCCTGTTGGGGTAAAACCTGAGGCAGCAGAGGGAGTACCACCAGGAGTCCATGCAGGGGTGGCATGGCCTCAATGCCACAATGACCTCCATGAAAAGCTTGATGCAGGAGCTTGTCAAGTCCTGCGTGTGTGCTCCACCTACCATCAGGCCCCTTCCACTAGCCAACCTACTGACCAGCCCTCTACATCTGATGCAGCTAGTGGGATGATGGTCATGCCCGGAGGACTCACAAGCCACCACTGAGCCACCCCCTGTTGCTGAGGAGCCCCCACGCAAACATGGTCTCACACCCAGACATCCTGCAGGGACAGAAGCCAAGACCAACCCTACTATCAGGAAATAAGCCTCCCAAGAACTGTCTCCCTTGTGTGCCCCTGAGACATCTTATTGACTCTCTGCTGCCATAGCCCCATTTTCAAATGCCACATGGAAACTGGACCTGTGCTGCCAACTGCTGGGCCGTACAGACTGATGGAATCCATCACCATGGTCCCACTGATTTCCACCCTATCCACCTTTTGGTATACATAATGAATGCACTTACACACAAGTTTTGGTCTCATGTGTTTACTCATTGTAGAAAGTGCAACAAATGTGTGACATGTCACAGAAATTGAACCCTAAAACACATTGAAGATATGTATGTATCATGCTGTCATCTGGCTTCCTGCAGCAAAGTCAGTGTCCACACAACCCTGGGTCCTCAGGTAGCAGAATGGGAAGAGTGGTGAAACATCATCCATAGTACATCTGCTGTTATTAGCACAGAATGTTCAACACACATTATGTACACTTTTGCCAACAGTACGTACCTGCACATCATGATGGTTAAACGAGTCACACTGTAGGTCCACACACTCATAGAAAATCCAATGCTGTTGCACACATGACCACAACCCTGTTCAGGTACAATGAGACAAGTTAATGTTACATTTAACAGCAATGACTTGATTAATAGACCCTCATTGTAGTTGTACCACACAGCTCACACCCTTGGATGCCAAATATTGACAGCACTTGAAGTCACAAGAAGCTTCAAACTATGCCAATGAAAATGTGATTGCAGAATGGAGAAGTCACAGATTTGTGAAGAAGTAGATAGGATGTCAGAACTATATGTAACCCAGACAGAAGGACTAGCTAACATCACAGTGGCATTGTGGACCTACTTGTCAGACTACTCCTTTATAAACTCATCTGAAACCTAAATGGGGTCAACACCTACTGATACCAGGGATGGAAAATTAAGTACACCCAATCAGTACACCAACATGTGACATGGCAAATGTAGACAAGTACCTATCAGAAGCTTAGCTGAATTACTGTTGGATGAGATCTGTCCTTGTCCCTACATCTTCCTCATCTCCGTCACTCATGTTTCCTCCCTCCTCTGCCACCGGGTTGTCCCCTACTCCTGCCTCCTCCAGCAATTGAAGGTTCCTCCTTAGTGCCAGATTGTGGAGCATTCAGCAGACCACCACAATCTGGCACACCTTCTGTGGTGAATACTACAGGTAATCACCAGAGATGTGCAGACATCTGAACCTTGCCTTCAAGAGACCAAATGTCAGTTCGACCACCCTTATTGTACTCCCATGAGCCTCATTGTACTGTTCCTCAGTCCTGACCCATGGATTCCTCACCAGTGTCAGTAGCCAGGAGAGATTGGGATAACCTGAATCACCGGTGGAAAGGGTAAACCAACATTTACATTCCACAATGTCACATACAGACAGAGTAGTAAGGCTGGGGTAGCAGTGATGACATATACACTCCTCATACTCACCGTTGAGGTAGGCTCTCACCCTTTGTAGAGGTGCCATCAACCATGGGACACTGCTAATCCTGAGGATGTACGAATCATGCATAGACCCTGAAAACCTTGCAGTCACCTGGGAGATGTGCTGGTCAGCTAAGCAGACCATCTGCACATTCATGGAGTGAAAGCCCTTATGGTTCCTGTACACCTGCTCATCAGCCCTGGGTGGTACTAATGTAATGTGTGTGCCATCAATGGCCCCAATCACATGAGGGATATGTCCAAATGCATAGAAATCAGCCATTTCACTGGGCAAGTCTACAGGATTGGGAAACTGAAAGTAGCTGTCCATATGTTTGAAATAAGGCGGACAAGACTTTCCTCGACACATTGCTAAACATAGGTTGAGACATGCCTGTTGCCATTACCACTATCCCCTGGAATGGCACAGTGGCCAAGAAATAGAGGACAGAGACCACCTGCACAGTTGAAGGAATGGCTGTAGCTTGTCGAATGGCTGGCAGCAGATCAGACTCCAACTGGGTACATAGCTCCCTGATTGTAGCACGGTTCAGTCGATAGTGGGAGATGATGTGGCTTTCTTCCATTACTGCCAAGTAAACCAGGGGTCGATACACAGGTGCATGCCTCACCCTCCACAGTGGCTGGCTTCTACACATGGGATATAACACAAGAATGTCAACAATTACCATTCATGCATCCTACTGCAGGGTGACAAATGGTGAATCAACATTAGATACAATACAAACACAGAGTGGCTATGCTATTGGTTCGCACTTCCTATGTGTACATGAAGTAAAAAGTCCAATGTTCATAGATTGCAGGTGGTCCTGCCAGGGGTGCCAAACTAGTGTAACACCCAACCACTTTGGGTGTATATTTGTCAACTGAAGACCAGTCAACACATATTAATACATTGCTTAGTATACCAATGCACACCACATATATCCTGGTAGTCCATTTATTGATGTACTGAGTCATATAAAGTTCAACTTCAACGTGATAGAAATTTTATTCATCCATTGCAAAGTAGATTCCACAGAAAAACAGCCAGTCCAATGATGCAACAAATGACATGTGTTTTGTCAGTATGGCTTTCTAAAGTTAAATGTACAAGACAAAAAGTATAATCAAGACTATCTACACAAAACAGGGAATCTAGTTGTCATAATTATCTGAAGTGCCATTAGTGTACAAAAAATACAAACTGTGAGCCCAAGAGGTGATGTAAAAGAAGCAAGCCACCAAAGTGATGGTACAGAGTACCCCAAATGAGCAAAACAACATGCATGTATAAAAGTCAAGCAAGCAAGACCCACATTCCATGTGTTCTTGAAAGGATGTAGTGAGAATGAATAGTACGTTATTGTAAGTATCATCTCCACAGGTGACTAGGACCCTGCATCATCCCCCAATAACCAGCCACCAACCATTAGTGTAAAGACATGCTGCTGAGTGTGAAATCTTATGTACCTAGAGATGTGACCCATGTACGAGAACCGGAACAAAGAAAGGGAAAATATTCACAACAAAAAGGATAACATACCAAGGTATGTGTATGCTCAAAAATATCTGGTATGCTGCAGATCTCAATATTCAGGACCATACCGCAACTGGTAAGTATAGAGATTGTCCAAGCATGTAATGTGGCACAGTTCAAGCGATAGATGCGACCATGATAAGTCTACGTAGAGAAGAAAGTATCATGAGTAGCCTACATAGACACTGAGAAGGTAAATATGTATCAATAATTGTATTATTCAAACTAGCCATGTAAATGGCCAAGGTCTGCCCATAACAGCGTTAAAAGTTATTGAGATGCGGAAAATATCTAACTGCCGTAAACCGAGAAGAAACAGCGAGAAACAATATACTCGCAAATGTTCAAGGCGAAACATAATGTAGACCACTAGAATACTGGTCAATGAGAAAAAGGAGATGCCAGTGCATATGATAAAATCGACAACCAAGTCATGCGTAAACACGAAATAAAGAAAGCACATGGAGGACCGTAGGCCGCACCTGGAGTCGCTGTGCAGCTTCATAGTTATGTGCAGTTTTTCAGTAGTATCACAGGGACAATAGAGCTGCAACAGAGACAGAGTCCCACATGAGTTTTAAAGTCTGTGTCCAGTGAACAGGCCACCTAAGTGTTAATCAGTAAAAAACAGGGATGCCTAAAACTATAAGTAATTCACCAGCAAAGTCATAAAATTAAGAGTGACAAATAGTACACCCGGAGGCTGATAGGTGATATCCGGAGGTACTGTATACCTTATGAGTCTATCAGACTAAAGTAGTAACACGGGGACTCCGTTAATGTCGTAAAGCTTACATTTTACCATAATACAAAGTCTGTTTTCCGCGTTGTGCACGGATAGAGGGTAATAGATCCGTATGGCTGCCGCCATTTACCAGGTATGGATGTGCCGTAATGGCAATAGAAAGAGTACTGAGGGTGGAACAACCCAATAGACATAACGCCATTGTAGATCGTGTGTATGCTTAAAGCATTGCAAGGAGCTATGCAACTACGGACTCGATTCATATGGCTGTCGCCATCTTAAAGTGTGCACACGTGCCGTATTGTCTCTGAATAGAGGAAAGAAGTGGAGAGTCGTCATTTTAGGACATGTTCTAACATTGGACATTACTTAAAACAAATCTAACTGATAAACCAGGTGACCAAAGTGAAATCCCATAAAAGGTTATAAAACAAGGCTTCTTTAGAAGGATGTAGAGGAGCATAGAAAGTGAGCAAGATGACAGATTGACCCTGTTGTATAGCTTTTTTAGCCGTGTTTTAGACACGTTGTTTTGTGTTAACTAGGCCTGTCGCTGTGCACTTTAGCCCTGTTACATTTTATTCAGCATTGCTTTATTTTCCTAGCAATAGCAACATTTGCGGTGCTGTGTTATTTTCTTTATTGCATTGTACTTTAGCCTAGGAGAGCATTACATTCTTAGTAGGACATTTATTTCACTAGATAAGGAAGGCCATTATATCATCTTAGAATGAACTCTTGATGGCCGCCCCTTCTTCATAGTGTCTTTTTATGCACCCAACATTAACCAGGGTGCGTTCTTACACTCCCTCTCTCAGATCTCGCTGCTAGATCCTCAGGCCCCTGGGCTCTGGGGGGTGACTTTAACTGAGTACATGATGCTTATATTGATTGATTGTTCCCTGGCACGCAGTGGGTACAAGCAACAAGGCATTTCCAACGGGGGTCCAGGCAATCCCACTTGTATAATATCTGGTGAATAGGATACCCAGGAGACACAGAATATTCCTACTATGCACCAGGCCCCAAGGTACACACCTGTCTGGATTGCTTCTTTTGTAATGCAGATTTCTGGCCCTTTATATGTGTTTCCGAATACCTAGGCAGGACCCTCTCAGACCACTGCCCACTATGGGTTATGTTTCAGTGGGAGAGGACAAGGGCCCCTATCCCAACATGACGGCTCCGCACAGAAGCTCTGCAGGAGACGGCTTACAAAGAGACTCTAGCGCAACACCTAACCAGGTATTTCGGGAGAATATGAAGTCAGTGGAATCCTATGGGCTTGAATGGGATGCAATGAAAGTGGTCATAAGGAGCCACTACATCTATACAACCTGGGAGCTAAAACGGCTCTAACCCACACTGTGCTAGACATAGAGATGCGTATATAGACCATGTAGGTTGAGGTCGCACATGCCTCCATTTGGCAAACGTTTGTCTCCAACATCGAGAGGAGGTGCAGTGCTGCATGCCTTGGACTATAAGTCATTCCTGGCATGCCACCATGTCAATGGCGACAAGCTGGGATGTAGGCTCACATGTTTGCTGTGGACTGACACCCTCAAGACACTGATAGAAGCCATACGTGATAGGGAAGGGCACATAAAAAATACTCAACCGGACATTATTTAAGTTTTCGCTCAATGCTACTAGCATTTGTACTTACCCCTTTAGGAGCCCCCTCCAGAGGGCAGTGGCACTTCCCTGCCTGACCCCACTACAATTGTGTGACATAGAAAAGCCCCTCCAAATAGATGAGATCAACCTGGCCATCCGCCAGATGGTGTGCAGGAAAACCTCAGGTACCGATGGACTCCCAGTGGAGTTTTAGGCTACCTTTCGAGCCACCCTGGCCCTCCGGCTACTAGAAGTCTACCAGGAGGCACATCAGCACGATCTTTTGCCAAGGTACCTGCATGAGGCACTCATAGTATTGCTTCTAAAACCAGTAAGAGATACCCTAGAAGTGAGCTCCTGTCGGCTGCTTTCAATGCTGAACATTGATTACAAAATGTTAAGTAAGATTCTCGCAAATAGGCTGCTCCCGATTCTTAACTCCCTTGTCCCCTCAGACCAATGTGGATTTGTACCCCATAGGGCAACACACTACAACATCTGGCATTGCTGTCACATTATGAATGTGATAACTGAAGAGACTTACTCACCAGTGGCGGTCTCCTTAGATTTTGAGAAGCCATTTGACACGCAGAGCTGGCCCTATTAATTACAAGTCCTCGAGAAGTTTGGGATGGGTCCTATTTTCCTAGGTTGGGTCAAATTGCTCTACACTGCTCCGCAGGCGCGGGTCTGTACTGGCCACCAGATCTCACGTTCATTCTCAATCAACAGAGGGACCCGCCAGGGGTGATCTTTATCCCCAGTGATTTTCACACTAACCACTGGTCCTGAACTGTAGTTTGCTGCAGTTCAACTGCAGTGGCCCATGCAATAGCTAGCCGGGGACAAGACAATAGAGGGTGACCTGGTTCAGGCAGACTTGGGAGACAGGGACGTAGTAGAATTGGTGTTTTCATGCTGAGGAGGCTGGCTGGAGGACTAGGTAAACTCACTTGGGTGGCTAAACTAGTCTGGAACCACTGCATTCAACCCAGGTTGGCACTGACCCCCTATGTGCTCCATAGTTGCCACTGTGGTGTGTACCAGCCATGAAACGTCTGCTAATTGACACAACCCTTCTCAATGGCGGGAAGCTGGTATCACCCAATCAGGCATTCGCTATACTGACGGAACACTACTCTCATTTCTAGGATTGCAGGAGCTTTATGGGCTTTCTGAGGGTCTTTTTCTGTCATACACTGCAATTAGGGCAGCAATTAGAAAGGTGTGGGCGTTAGGACAGACCGAACCACCAGTAAACCTTGGTCTGCACTGTCTTTTGACACACAGAATGGGTCGACGAGCAATCTCAGTCCTCTATGTGGCACTGCAAGGAGGGGGACAATGAACAGTAGGTCTGAAGCAAGTACATATGGGACACCTGCTTAAATACAGCATTAACTGGCAATCAGTGGACCATAGCACTGGAAATTGTGAAGCAGATCTCCAGATACGCCTGACTAAAGTTTACACAATTTAAATACGTGCACCAGACTTACCTTACACCACATTGCCTGCACAAGATGTTCCTGACAGCCTCTCTGGCATGCCCCAAGTAAAGGAGACTTGCTTGAAAAACCATAGCCCAATAGTGGTGTGTACATGCAATATCAAGTATAAAACAACATTCTACAAGTTGCACAACATTTTAAATGCACAGAAATCTTTAACATGAGCAGTTTCACTCTATATAAAGTCTGTGTTTGAAGAGCAGCCTGGATAGGAGACCTGGAAGATGAAATTACTTTAAGCAGTTTCTGAAAATAAAGATAGGAATACACCTCTCTTATCTGCTTTTACTGTATAAAAATGGGACCCACTAACATACTTGTGGTTTCAGTTCCTAGCTCTTTTTAATAAATGCTATTGATTTAGAAGAATGAGTGGCATAAGCAGCTTAGTAAGTTATGTGACAGGAATGAATTCTTCAAACATATACTTTTTGCAGGCCTTATTTCAAGGTATTCCAATACATCACAGCACTAATGTGTGGTCTTTGCATCGTCTTATTTGTGAAATATTCCCTAATATCACTGCATCACTTCAAGTGAAGTGACCTTCTTTAGAATTTAATCGTTATATATATATAGGAGACGTAAACAAGGCTATTCCCAGTACTTTACAACTGTGTATTCCCTCCCAATTCCCGTGGTCAGGTATGGCCAACATACTGGTCAGTGTAAGTTCTGCGACATGGGTGCTCATATTGTTGGCATTTTGGTTCCCCATCCCCTCATCATCATTCTCAATCACAGCCTGAATAATGCACATCTTAGTTTAGCACCACTGTAAGAATAGAACACGAGACAGCAGAACTGAACCTCTATTTTACCCATCCAGGAAAGGGGAAGGAATGCCCCTCCATCCAAACTATTTTCTCTTTCGATAATGCTCTTCTGCCCCCTAAGTCCACTTCTAGTTTCTGATCATTCAGTGTAAGAGAGGAGGAAGGATGGACCACAGGTTTACATACCCTGCTCCTCCATCACTTCCAGCACCCATTGCAATCCAAACTTATCTATATAATCCAAAATTGCTCCGTCCAGCCTCAACACAGCCATCTCTGGTTGTTGTTAAACATGACCTTCTAGGTCAGTTTATGGTCAGCATTAAATCCATTAATCTACTGTTCTTGGGGTTACCTTACACATTTCCGCGCTGTCTTCAGTGTCAATTGAATGTTTCTTGTGAGGGGTATTTCCGCTTTCTTTTGATTCTCTGACACCATCTGTCATGGAATCTTCTCTCAAATGTGCTCCCTCTACAACTACCACCTCTCTCTCCAGTTGGGTCTGCTTACAAGTAGGACATCTTGCTCTAAGTATTTTCATCTGCCTCTTCTTGGGATTCTAAGTACTTGACACCATGTCCACACATGAGATGCCACTACCTGAGTCCTGCTGCTCTGCCTGGTCCCACTCACTTAGTGGAACTGTCTGAAAGCAGGTTTCCCATTTTACCATAATTTTGAGCTTAGCTGGAAAGAGCAGTGCAAATGTTTTTTCTTTGCTTCGGTGTAGGAGGGCTGGACCACAGCTGTATATTCTGGAAAGATCACAACTTTATTATTTCCTGGTACACCGTCTCCAGGACAAAGAACTGTATAAGCAGATCTTTCACTACCACCTGCTAATTCCATGGCTCAAAAAAGACAACCATATTTTTTCCTTCAATTTTATAAGCTAGAGCCACAATCCTGATATTGTTTTTTCCTGGATCTCTCTTCTACATTTTCCTCAGTTGCTTGCTTTGTACTACAGATTTTTAAATCTTTCAAGCAACCCATGACCCGAGGGTAGGTCGCTCCCCCTGCCGCTGCAGCTCCACCAGCTCCACCAGCCCAGGCTCCTGACACCTCCCAGCAAGACCTGCTAAAAACAGTAAGTACTCCCCCCGCCCAGCCCCTCGCCCAGCCCCGCGCTACTCACCTCTTTTCCTGTACCTCTGTCCTCTGCCTTCCGCTCTCCCCTCCTACCTCTCTCCGCACCTCTGCTGTCCTTCTTCCCTTCGCTCTCTGCTCCTCTTCTGCAGCCCTCTTGCTGCGTGTTTCTGCTCTTCCTCGGCCCCGCTCCTCTTCCTCACCGCGTTCTCTTCCTGCTCCTTTCTTCATCTTTGTCCTTCTTCTGTGTTCTTCATCTGTGTTCTTCTTTCTTCCCTGCACCCCGTCCTGCGTGTTCTTCTTCTGTGTTCTTCATCTGTGTTCTTCTTTCTCCTCTGCACCCCGACCTGCGTGTTCTTTCTTCTTTCTTCATCTGTGTTCTTCTTTCTTCCCTGCACCCCGTCCTGCGTGTTCTCTCTTCTTCCTTGTCCTTCTTCTGTGTTCTTCATCTGTGTCCTTCTTATCCTCTGCTTCTCAGGTCTCTCCTCTTCTGCCTGACTCCTCTTCCTTGACTCTTCTCTCCTCCTCTTCTTTACCCTTCTTCTTGGCTCTTCTCTCTTCTGTTTTTCTGTTCTTGACTCCTCTCTCCTCTTCTTCTTTACCCTTCTTCTTGGCTCTTCTCTCTTCTGTTCTTCTGTTCTTGACTCCTCTCTCCTCTTCTTCTTTACCCTTCTTCTTGGCTCTTCTGTTCTTGACTCTTCTCTCTTCTGTTCTTCTGTTCTTGACTCTTCTCTCCTCTGTTCTTCTGTTCCTGACTCTTCTCTCTGCTCTTCCTTACTCCCCTCCACCTCTGTAACCCCCCTCCCCTATCTTTCTTCCTTACTCCCCTCCACCTTTAACCCCCCCTATCTTTTCTCCCCTCCCCTCTACCTGACCCCCCCCACCCTCCGCTTTCCCACCGCCACCTCCTGCTCGGCCCCGCCCCACTTGCTCCCATTCGTCGCCCCCCTCCCGCACCGCCCCCAGCTGACCCCTCCTCCCCCCTCCTCCCTCTTATGGCGGCTGCTGCGCGACAGAGTTAGCGACCCTTGACCCGAGGGTAGGTAGCTCCCCCTGCCGCTGCTGCTCCACCAGCCCAGGCTCCTGACACCTCCCAGCAAGACCTGCTAAAAACAGTAAGTACTCCCCCCGCTCAGCCCCGCGCTACTCACCTCTTCTCCTGTACCTCTGTCCTCTGCCTTCCGCTCTCCCCTCCTACCTCTCTCCGCACCTCTGCTGTCCTTCTTCCCTTCGCTCTCTGCTCCTCTTCTGCAGCACTCTTGCTGCGTGTTTCTGCTCTTCCTCAGCCCCGCTCCTCTTCCTTACCGCGTTCTCTTCCTGCTCCTTTCTTCATCTTTGTCCTTCTTCTGTGTTCTTCATCTGTGTTCTTCTTTCTTCCCTGCACCCCGTCCTGCGTGTTCTTCTTCTGTGTACTTCATCTGTGTTCTTCTGTCTCCTCTGCACCCCGACCTGCGTGTTCTTTCTTCTTTCTTCTTCTGTGTTCTTCATCTGTGTTCTTCTTTCTCCTCTGCACCCCGACCTGCGTGTTCTTTCTTCTTTCTTCATCTGTGTTCTTCATCTGTGTTCTTCTTTCTTCCATGCACCCCGTCCTGCGTGATCTCTCTTCTTCCTTGTCCTTTTTCTGTGTTCTTCATCTGTGTTCTTCTTATCCTCTGCTTCTCAGGTCTCTCCTCTTCTCCCTGACTCCTCTTCCTTGACTCTTCTCTCCTCCTCTTCTTTACCCTTCTTCTTGGTTCTTCTCTCTTCTGTTCTTCTGTTCTTGACTCCTCTCTCCTCTTCTTCTTTACCCTTCTTCTTGGCTCTTCTGTACTTGACTCTTCTCTCTTCTGTTTTTCTGTTCTTGACTCTTCTCTCCTCTGTTCTTCTGTTCCTGACTCTTCTCTCTGTTCTTCCTTACTCCCCTCCACCTCTATAACCCCCTCCCCTATCTTTCTTCCTTACTCCCCTCCACCTTTAACCCCCCCCGTCCCCTATCTTTTCTCCCCTCCCCTCTACCTGACCCCCCCACCCTCCGCTTTCCTGCCGCCACCTCCTGCTCGGCCCCGCCCCCCGCTCCCATTCGTCACCCCCTCCCGCCCCCAGCTGACCCCTCCTCCCCCCTCCTCCCTCTTATGGTGGCCGCTGTGCGGCCGCGCCGCTGGCGTGCCAAAGGCAAGCCCGTATCTGCCCGTCTGCGCCTGGACCGCGCCCAGCGCCACTACCCCTGGGCCCCAGCACTCCCAAACCCCGCAGCACCACTACGACCCCATCACCCTCCATGCCCTCAACCCGGGGCTCCAGGACCTGCTTCCAAGCCAACCCGAAACGTACCAACGGACCCTTCACATGTCAAACCTGCAAACTCACCTTCCACTGCGAAACCACCACGCCTGCCAGCCCACGCGCCAACAACCACCTCAAATGCATCCTGATCAACGCACGCTCCGTCCACAAGCACGCCGTTGAACTATGGAACCTCCTGGACTCCACCGCACTGGACGTCGCCTTCATCACTGAGACCTGGATGAACGCCTCTTCGGCCCCCGACATCGCCATAGCCATCCCCGACGGCTACAAGATCTCCAGGAGAGACCGCACCAACCAAGTAGGGGGAGGAATCGCCATCGTCTTCAAGGACTCCATCAACGTCACCACCTCCACCGAAGACACCCCCCTCACCGCCGGACACCTGCACTTCCAGATCCACACCGACCCCAGGACCACCCTCAGAGGAACTCTCATCTACAGACCCCCTGGACCACGCGCCCTCTTCAGCGACTCTATCACTGACTTCATCTCCCCGCACGCCCTTGCCTCGCCGGACTACATCCTCCTCGGTGACCTCAACTTCCACCTGGAACAGAACAACGACCCCAACACCACCGCCCTGCTCGACAACCTCGCCAACCTCGGTCTCAAGCAACTGGTGAACACCCCCACCCACATCGCCGGACACACGCTTGACCCCATCTTCTCCGCCAGCAACCACGTATCCTTCAGCCACTCCTCCGCAATACACTGGACCGACCACAGATGTGTCCACTTCACCTTCCGACGCGAGACTCGCCACTTCCGCACACAACCCATCCCACGCCGACATTGGAACAAAATCCCCGTGGAACAGCTTCTCTCCACTCTCAGCAACAACCAACCCACCTTCTCCACCGACCCCAACGACGCAGCCCTCAGCCTCACGCACTGGATCACCAACTGCGCAGACAACCTCGCTCCCCTCAGACGCCTCCCAAGACAGACCAACACCAAAAAACCTCTCTGGTTCACAGACACCCTCAAGGAATCTAAAAAAAACTGCTGCACCCTCGAGAAAGCCTGACGCAAGGACCACACCGCAGATAACATGGCTGCCCTCAAGAACGCTACCCGCGAACACCACCAACTGATCCGCGCCACCAACAGAAATTGCTTCACAGACAGACTGGACAAGAACACTCACAACAGCAAAGAACTCTTCAACATTGTCAAAGAGCTCTCCAACCCTAACGCCAACGCCATCATGCCCTCACAAGACCTCTGCAACTCCCTCTCCACCTTCTTCCATCGTAAGATCACCGACCTACACGACAGCTTCGGACACCAGACCCAACCAACCACCACAGAACCTACAACCCCAGCCATCACCCTCAACACCTGGACTCACATCAACACGGAAGAGACCAAAGCCACCATGAACTCCATCCACTCCGGTGCCCCCTCGGAACCCTGCCCACACTTCATCTTCAACAAAGCTGACAACATCATCACCCCGCATCTCCAGACCATCATCAACAGCTCGTTTGCTTCTGCCACCTTCCCCGAGAGCTGGAAACACGCAGAAGTCAACGCCCTACTGAAGAAACCTATGGCGGACCCCAGCGACCTGAAGAACTTCCGCCCCATCTCGCTCCTCCCCTTCCCTGCCAAAGTCATAGAGAAGACGGTCAACAAGCAACTTACCAACTTCCTTGAAGACAACAACATACTCGACCCCTCTCAGTCCTGATTCCGAGCCAATCACAGCACAGAAACCGCCTTCATCTCAGTCACAGACGACATCAGAACTCTGATAGACAACGGAGAAACAGTCGCCCTCATCCTCCTCGACCTCTCGGCTGCCTTCGACACCGTCTGCCACCGAACCCTAATATCCCGCCTCCGCTCCACCGGGATCCAAGGACAGGCCCTGGACTGGATCACCTCCTTCCTCTCCAACCGCTCCCAAAGAGTCTACCTCCCACCTTTCCGCTCAGACCCCACCGAGATCACCTGCGGCGTCCCACAAGGCTCCTCGCTCAACCCGACTCTCTTCAATGTCTACATGAGCCCCCTCGCCGACATCGTACGCAAACACAACATCAACATCACCTCCTACTCCGATGACACTCAGCTGATACTTTCCCTCACCAAGGACCCCACCAGCGCCAAGACCAACCTGCAAGATGGAATGAAAGACGTCGCAGAATGGATGAAACTCAGCCGTCTGAAACTGAACTCAGACAAAACGGAAGTCCTCATCCTCGGAAACACCCCGTCCGTCTGGGACGACTCCTGGTGGCCCACGGCCCTTGGCACCGGACCAACCCCCTCAGACCACGCACGCAACCTCGGATTCATCCTGGACCCACTTCTCACCATGACAAACAAGTCAACGCTGTATCATCCTCCTGCTTCCTCACCCTCTGCATGCTCCGAAAAATCTTCCGTTGGATCCCCGCCGACACCAGAAAGACCGTGACCCACGCCCTCGTCACGAGCCGCCTGGACTACGGCAACACCCTATACACAGGAACCACCGCTAAACTCCAGAAACGTCTGCAACGAATTCAAAATGCCTCCGCCCGCCTCATCCTCGACATACCCCGCAACAGCCACATCTCCGCCCACCTGAGACACCTGCACTGGCTTCCCGTCAGCAAAAGGATCACCTTCCGACTCCTCACCCACGCACACAAAGCCCTCCACAACAAAGGACTCGAATACCTCAACCGCCGCCTCAGTTTCTACACACCCACCCGTCAACTTCGCTCCGCCAACATCGCTCTCGCCGCCGTCCCTCGCATCCGCTGCACCACGACAGGTGGGAAATCCTTTTCGTACCTGGCGGCTAAGACATGGAATTCCCTCCCCACCAACCTCAGGACCACCCAGGACCACCTCGCATTCCGGAGGCAACTCAAGACCTGGCTCTTCGAGCAGCAGTAACCCCATCCCCCTAGCGCCTTGATACCCTCACGGGTGAGTAGCGCGCTTTATAAATGTTTATAATTGGATTTGATTTGATTTGAAGTAGGTTATTGACTTGCCTACAAAGGTCCTCTATGGTTGGTTAAGACTCTGATAAGCTCTTCTCTGCCTCATTGACTTGTTCCACTATTTACCTACGTTATCTTGCAATACGTTCAAATCTACTGCAACTGAATTAATCTTATGTTTCAACAAGTCTTCACTTATTGCACCTGTGTTTTTGTCAGCACTGCCACTTTTTACACGAGGAAGTATATAAAGATATATTGCCACTAGGTAGTTGTAGTTAGGACCGTGTTTCGATATAAAAAGTGTTTTTGAGTTGCCTACATCTTTGGCACAATTGACAAATCTTCACAAATTTTACCAAAAAAAGTGTGCTAGTGATTCTTGTAGCACATGGGAAGTTTCGGGGTGATCCGTCAAGTGGGGGATGAGAAAAAGGGAGGGTAAAAAAAAACAGGCATTACCTATGTTAATTCTCCATAGGAGTTTTGAACACAACCACTGCCCAAACTACTAGATGGAATTACACCAAATTTGGCAGAAAGCTAGATTTCGTTCCGCAGATTGTGATTTTGGTTATTTGGTGTAAATCCATTCAGTAGTTTTTGAGATATTAAAGGGAAAATACATTTGCATATCTAGGGCCGTGGATCCTCTACGACTACTTCATAAATAATAAGAGCTCATGCATGGAGCTGCAGAGCTCTGATTGCCTGCCAACATTTCAGACAAGGAAGTGTTGACAACCATCTTTGCTCTCGGCTTCAGCCGAGTTCCAGAAAAAAATATTAAAAAGGAGACCCCACCAAGGCAAAAATGCACTTGTTCGAAAAAATGCTTGCCGTGAATTCACGAAAACATCGCAAATTCATGGCAAACATTTTTTTGAAAAAATAAGCTTGGGCTTCCGCACTTGTTTTTATGAAACCCCCAGGTGGACTGGGTTCTCAGGCCATGTCAAAATAAAGTGGGGGGTGCATGGGGCCCCCTTCCTAGGGCATTTTGTTGCTCTGGGACCGTCACCTTCCTGGATATTTAATTTTACTGAACGTTGGAGGCTGCATGCCCCCCGCAGCCCCAGGGACCGAAACCTCCCCAGGACTTCAATCATATATAATGCGGGGGCTATGTGGCCCCCCCAACCCTGGGGACCGCCACCTCCCCGGGGCTTTAACTAATGTGTGTGGGGGGTTCGCTGCCTCCCCACAGCCTCAGGGACCACCACCTCCTTTAGTCAGATACAATGTGGGGGCCTGTGTGGCCCCCCTGTAATCCCAGGGACCAACACTTCCCTGGGGCTTTAATCAAATACAATGTGGGGGCTGCCCTGGTCCCCGCAGCCCTGGGTACCACCACCTCCCTGAGGCTATTTTACATGGGAGGGAGTTGTGCGGTCCCCCCTTGAGTACCTACAGATGACCCTGGGGCAACCGCCCTCCCCCGCAGGTCCGGCTCCTGCAATGTCCCATGGTGCCTACCCCTGGGTCATAGCTGTATGCTATAACTTGGCGGGAGCTTTGACAGATCCTGCAAAGTCAGAGAAAACACTTCACTTTCTGAAAGTGAGAACTGTCAAACAGCTCTCACATGCAGAAAGGGAAGTTTTCATCTGTTTCCCTGCATGCAAATATGCATGCAGGAAAGAGATGAAAACATTGCTACCGCAATAAGGGAGCTGCTATTTAAAGCAGCTCCCTGCTTGTGGGAGCAATGCTGGCTGCCACAGGAGGTGGGGAGCTGGCTAGGACCACAGAGGCCTTGAGGCTCCTCCCACGGTCCAGTCACTCTCTCTGTCTCTACCATCCCATAATGGGATGGAAGAGAGAGATTGTTATTGCAATGGTCACTCCATGCAATGACTTCAAACGTCAAATGAGCAAGATGTTTGGTTTGAGCGCTATAGTAATGTTTTGATGGAGAGCAGACCATGATGCTCCCTTCTGGCCTAATGGTAAAGCTCTTGGACTGTCACTCAGTAGGTTGAAGGTTCACATAATTGAATCTCATGACAGTGTGTCTGTTTATTTTCCAGTGTTCTGACTTTTAAACATTTCTAGTGATGTAACATTGAAGTCTTTCCCCTCAAAATCTGTGGTTGGAATGTCATAGCTAAGTCTAGGCAGCGCACAGTAAAGCGTCACTTCTGGCCAAGTGGTTTAGTTGTCAGATATGCACACTGAAGGTTAAGGGTACCAGTCTAGGTGAGTCTGTGGTCATTTTGCTGATTTAGTTTCTTTTCAACTAAAAATATGTAAGTTACATACTGAAAGGTGATCTCACTCTTCTTTATTGACAAAAACATTGTTTCTTTTCAATTTGTCTGGAAATATCTTAATCTTAGTATATCATTCATCAAAGCTTAAAATACTCTCTCTCGCAATCTCTTACTTTCTCTCTCTCTCTCTCTCTCTCTCTCTCACTCAAGGTTGGGTAGTTAGGGTGAATGGCCATAGGAACTTGCTAAACCAACATATAGGCCCTCATTACAACCCTGGCAGTCAAAGACTGCCAGGACTGTTTTGCAGTTTGCACCAACAACAGGCTGGTGGTGCAAACTCGCATATTACGACCGCAGTGGAAGCGCTGCGGTCGCACCGCCGGGACCGGCGGTTTACCGTTACGTTGGTCCTGGCGGATTTAATCCTCCAGGGCAGCGCTTCTTGCAGCACTGCCCAGGGGATTACGAGTCCCTCCGTAATAGGAACAGCCATGAAAAGGCTGGTAGAAAGGGGAGTTGCGGGGCCCCTGGCCGAGTTGCGGCCGACATCACCACCGGCCCAGTGGGGATGTTGTAATGGCCACCGCAGAAGTGCAGCCATACACCCCACAGCAAGAGGTACTTACCCGACACAAGTCAAATCCAAGGGATCCAACCTGCCCAAAGTACACACATGTGCCCAACACCCCCAACCAAAGAAACGATGAACCACGGATCCTGAGTGTGCCATAAACAACACTGGCCACACGATTTTTAATTCAGCTCAATGAGCAACATAATTGCAACATAAGGCCAAGGGCCAGTCCAGAGTACGTAGTCCGATGGGCCAAATTGGCCCCAACTTGACTCCCACAAGTGCAAAGGTACTCCACCTCATAGGGGCAACAATGGGGCATCCAGGTACCTCGGGGAACAGGAGCAGAGGGTGGTGGGGACTTACGACTGGGAGAGGGGCTTGTCCCTATGTTTGGAAGGTGGAGGGGGCTTGGATCTGGACCTTGAAGTAGGTAGAACGGACTTGGCCTGGGGTGCGGCAGATGTTCTAGGGCTAGCACGGGGTCTCTTGCTCACAGGGGAGGTAGCACAGGAATGGGAAGGGCGGACAGGGGCGGGCAGTGACGTGGGACGAGTGGACAGGGCAAGGAGGTGGGCGCGATTAGGGGCAATCGGGGTGGACCTGGAGGAAGGCGTGGGAGTGGAGGTAGAGGGAGTGGTCGTGACAGGTGTAGGTGTGTGTGACGTGGCTGCAGGTGACTGGACCGTATGCTGAGGTGTGGTGGATGTGTGATGGGTGGGTGTTTTGGTGCGTTTGAGTGTCTTGGGAAGAGGGGTGTGGACACAGTGGGGCAAGTCAGGCTGGCAGTGTAAATTGATGTTGTCTGTGTGTCTGTGTGTCTGTGTGTCTGCAGGTTTGGTGAGTGTGCTTCACATGTCAACTAAAGTCGTTGTGGTGTATGGGGTGCATGAATGGATGTCTGATTTTGTGGTGACTGCAAGAATAGGGTCAGCAACACTGAATGGGGGTGCAGTGCCTGTGGGTGTGCTTGTAGAGGGGACAGACAGAGAGGCGGAAGATGCGGACACACTGGGGGAAGTGGATGTTGGTGTGTGTGCCTGTGTATGTTGGCTGTGTGTATGCCTGTGGTGGGAGGTGTGGTGCTTGTGTTTTGAAGTGTGCTTATTGTGTGTTGAGGTGTGTGCCTGCGTGTCAGAATGTGTTCTTTGGACGGGTGAAGGGAGTGGGGTGCTAGAAGGGGTAGAGGTGGATGGAGGGGGGACAGAATGACGATTGGTCTGCTGCACCTCTGATGCTAGCCCCTGGAAGGCATTGATGATGGTTGTCTGCCCTACAGAGATGGTTCTCAGGAGGTCAATAGCCTCCTCCGTGAAGGCAGCAGGGCTGACTGGGGCAGGAGTGGAGGTGCCTGGTGCGAAGGAGACTCCCACCCTTCTGGGTGAGGGGGCACAGGCAACTTGGTGGGGAGCAAATGGGAGGGCAGTGATGGTATGGGGGGTGGGGGAAGATGACACAGAATGGGTGGGCCCACTAGGGTCCGCCACCGCCAGGGAGCTCCCATCCGAGGAGGTATCAGAGTCACTACCTCCAGTGGTAGTTGCCTCCCCCACAGTACTCCCCTCGCCCTCCAACCCAATGGTCCCCTTGGGTTCGGATGACTCTGCCTCCGTGGAACCGTGGGCTGCTGCATCCCCACTCGCCCGTGCCTCAGCTCCCTCGCCAGATGATGCTGATGTACACTGACAACAAAAGAGAACAGGGATGGGGAGACAAAACAGGAGAGAAAATTGTAAATAGCTGAAAGGAGGTACATTGGTGGTTCACACATACATCCACTGTGCAACTTTTAGAGCATGCAGCACCTGCCGCTACACACATGGTCATGCCCCTGACTAGTGGCCACAACCCTGCTCTACAGCCATCCCCCACAGCACGGAAGGGCCGGACCCTTATAACCCTACTGCCCATGGGGGCCATTATGTAGATGGACATCAGTCAGAGCCAGACAGCATACATACCACTGCACACTCACACATCCATCAAGGAGCCATTCTATGGTTTCTGTACTCACGCCCTTGTGACTGCTGTGCAGCCTTCAAGCGCCCATCCAGGTCCGGGTACGCCACCGCCAGAATGCGTTGCATAAGGGGTGTCTGTGCCCAGCGCCGCAGGCCCTCCCACCACTTCCTGCAATGGGTGCTCCGCCGGTTGTAGACCCCCAGTGTCCGCACCTCCCTGGCGATAGCCTGCCATAGTCCCCTCTTCTGATGGGCGCTGACCCATATGGAACACACAGAAAAAGGAACGCAGAGGTCAGACAATGGCCATTACATACAGCTGGCTATGCTTCCACTATGGGACGGACATTTATAATAGCATAACAACACACACACACACGCAGCATGTCAGGAACCCTTGACTATACAGTGTCAAACGTGCACACATGTTTACAACCATCTACCACCATAACACACATCCATGCCCCCCAATCCTCCTACTCACTTGTACCTGTGGTCTACCGTAGAGCTTGGCGTACAGGGGCAGGACCCTGTCCTCAAGCTTCTCCAATGCCTCGATGGTGAAGGCCGGGGCCCTTTCCCCTGCCACACATGCCATTTCCATGACCAGATGCAGGACACAGCAGCACACTTAGTGGAGTACCTGCATGCACGAGATCCGGGAGTCAAGTGAAGTTGGGGTGACAAGTTAGCGTACGCACTGCGGCGGTCTTAACTACACAGTTGTTAAATCCTCATCTGCCCCATGCAGGCCCTATTGTCCCCAAAACCCCATAGGCATGAACAAATATACATTTACTAACCTGAACAGTCCTGATGTATCATTGAAAACATGTTAATACAGTGTCACACCTATTATGCATATGTGTCATAAACAATCATGCCAGCTGTGCTGAATATGAAACATTTTGGGCAGATGTATTTGTGTTCCTCACATGTGTTCTATACTCCTCCTAGGTAAAGACCCTTGTGGCAAGGGAGGGCCCCATCAGTGTACAGACCACTTGTTGATTTGAGGACCATGGTGAAGCGTCACATCATTGTCAATTACAGACTCACTCGTTCTACTATTCATGAACTTTGTGCATTACTGGATACCGCACTGAGACCGGCTAATCGTAATCAGCATGCCATACCTACTGAGGTGCAGGTGCTCTCTACACTCCATTTCCTGGCCACGGGATCATTTCAAGTGACAATGGGCATGGGTGCAGGTTTTTCACAGCCAATGTTTACCATTATACTGTCCAGATTCCTGAATGCATTTGTACGACACCTGCAGCCCTATGTGAGGTTTCCCCAAAGTGCTGACCTCCCTGCAATCAAGTCAGACTTCTATGCCTTTGCCAATATACCCCATCTGATAGGTGCTATCAATGGAACCCACATTGCTTTCATCCCCCCAAGAGCTAGTGAACAGGTGTGCAGAAACAGGAAGAACTTTCATCCATAAACATTCAATTGGTGTGTACTGCAGACCAGTACACCTCACATGTGAATGCCATGTTCCCTGGATCAATCCATGATTCCTTTGTGCTGAGGAACAGTAGTTTGCCACACAAGAATGAACAACTACAAGGGGACAGAGGATGGATCATAGGTATGTGTGTCTGACACATTTTGGCACATAGCAGACAGCCAGGCTGTCTGCCACTGAGGGTTGTCAGTGACAGTCCTGTTTTGCCCCCTTTCTCAGGTGATTCTGGCTACCCCAACATGCGTTGGCTCTTGACACTAGTGAGGAATCCTAGGAAAAATGCAGAGAGGAATTACAATGAGGCCCATGGATGGACTAGGAGGGTGATAGAGCGCACAATAGGTCTCCTGAAGGCTAGATTCCATTGCCTACATATCTGTGGCGGATCCCTGGCCTATGAGCCTGAAACGCTGTGTAAAATAGTGGTGGCCTGCTGCATGCTGCACAACGTGGCTGTGAGGAATTCTAGCCCCCTCTTCAAAGAGGAGGGTGCTGTATATCCAGACCAGCTTCCTCAGAGAGGGGATGAGAGTGATGGTGATGATGAGGAGGGGGAAGATGTACATTTCAGAAACCAACTGATACAACTCTACTTCCAGTAACTATGTGGGACTATTCGATTAGATTGCTGTCTATGCAGCATACTGTGATTGTGCCTTTTCATCTAGGGGGTGTTGGGTATATAGACATTGTCACTGTGAACAGGTTTGCATAGGACATGTAACATTATTGTAAAATTATTTGACAATTCTGTTGGCACAACCACGTGTTATGCGTGGAGTGCATTCCTGCTACTCAGATAAGAATAAATGATTTATAAGATACTTCCATTTGTTTCAACATAATGACAGGGGACATTGTAATTGGTGAACTGGTGTTTTATTTGGTGCAGGGATTACATTGTGCAGTTTACAGCGATGGGAGGGGGCTACTGGTGTTTGTCCAATATGGCTACAAGGTGGCAGCATTTGCTGGCAGTAGTGGTATGTCCGTCTATCATTTCCAGTTTTGGGGGTTGTTTTTACAAAGTGTGGACATTGATTTAGTGGCATACTTGGAGGACAGTTCTTGCCAGAGTCACTTCTTTGAGGGGGCCGTGGTCTTGGCAGGTGTTCCTGTCCCATATCTGGGCCTGAGGGACCGTTTGGATGCCTGGTGTTGGGCTGTACGGGTTGAGAAGCAGGTCTCCTGTGTGTCCTGAGATGGTGGCACAAGTCCAGTTGCTGCTGCTGATGTTGTTGCCCGGTCTGTATCTTTCCCTGTAGCTAGGGCTTCCTGGTCTGTGGGGGCCTCAGGCTGTGTTGGGACAAGGTGCATCAGCGCACCTGCTATGGTGGCCATGGTGGCATTTGCAGTTTCCACTGCTCCATGGCCTCTTGGTGTGCTACCTGCATCCTTTGACTCTGCTCCAGGATGGAAACTACCTGGTCCAATCTGTCCTGGGTATGGTGGTATGCTCCCAGGACCTCAGAGATCACGCCCTGGGCTGCAGAATCCATCCTGTGGCCTCCCCCCCGGGCCAGTGATGCCCTCCCACTGGGCCCAGCCCCCTGTGCCTGTGTCCGATGCAGAGGTTTGGCGGTACCACTTGTACTGGGGCCATCGTCTTCCTGCCTGTTGGTAGGGAGTGACTGTGGCCTCTGTCCATGTGTTCCACCAGTCTGTGGCCTGGATACACAGGTGTGGGGCCGGTTGCCCTGGGCTGATGTTCTTTGCTAAGTGGTGGTAGTGGTGTCAGTGATGTCTTGTGTAGGGCTGCTGGATGGTGACAGTCCAGGACTGTGTGAGGGGCCAGGGTGTTCGTCAATGTCCAGGGTTCCCTCTCCAGTATCCTGGGTGGTGCCTCTGTCTTCCTGTGTGGCACTGCCACTCCTTGTCCTGTCCATCAGGGTGGCATGGGTGGTGGTGCCTGTTGGGGGGAATGAACATGTCTGTTACAATTGCATGATCAGATGGGTGCACAGGTCTGGGCTGTTTTGTGCAGTTTGTTCCACTTTTGGGCCATGCAGGGTGCCTTTGTGAGGTTGCCATTGCATTTTGCTTAGGATGTGGTGGAGCACTGTGGGTGGTCTAGTGCCTTTGTGATTACTTTCCGGGGTAGGTGGCTGTGCACAGGGGGAGGGGTGTGGGCCTGTTAGTGGGTTTGTGGGCATGCAGGGTGACTGGATGTTGTGAATGTGGCCTGCATGGGGTAGTGGTCCTGGTGGCTGTTGGAGGGGTGGGGCGGTGCATGCATTACAGGTCTGATGGATATGGGGTAATTGTAGATGACTTACCAGAGTCCATTCCTTCAGTGAGTCCAGTGAGTCCTTCAGGGTGCAGGATGGCCAGTACCTTTTCCTCCCAGTCAGTGTAGTCGGGTGGTGTTGGTGGAGGTCCTCCCCCAGTCTTCTGGACTGCAATGTTGTGCCGGGATGCTATGGACCTCACCCTCCCCCGCAGGTCGTTCCATCTCTTGCAGATATCGTCCCTTGTGCGTGGATGGTGTCCCACTGTATTGACCTTGTTCCCTATTGTCTGCCATAGCTCCATCTTCCTGGTGATGGGTGTGTGCTGGACCTCTGCCCCAAATAATTGTGGCTCGACCTTCAGTATCTCCTCTACCATGGACCTTAGCTCCCTTTCTGTGAAGCGTGGGTGTTTGGGGGGTGCCATGGTGTGTGTTGTGAGTGGTGTGTTGTGTAGATCTAGGTGAGGGTGGTCTTGTGTGGTTGGGTGTAGTTGGGTGTATGTATTGTGTATTGTGGCATTCATTGTCTGCTTCTGGGGCTCTCTGTATCAGTTGTCCTAATGTCATTGCAAAGGATTGTGGGGTATATGTGTGAGTGTTTTATAGTGTTGTGGATGTGTGTCAGGTGTGTGGGTTTCAAACTTGCCAATGTGTGCATTTCTTACTGTTGGGTCCACTTGCTGGCCGTGGCGGTCTGTACCGCCAGTGGTCGTTCGGCTTCCACTGACCTCCGCAGTGATTTGTGCATCATTATTTGGAGGGCAGGGAGTTTGTGTACTCGGCGGTGGCGGGGTGGGAGGTCCTGCATTTCCGCCGACAAGGTCCTGGCGATGACTGGTGGCTGGGATTTTTTTTGAGGATTCAGATTTTTGCATCTTTATATGGCGGGTTTCTGTTCACTGCCAATGGTGGTCTTCTGTTCACCGTCGCCACGGCAGTCGACGGTGTTTACCGCCGTGTTCATAATGACCCCCTAAATATCTGGGAGAGTTCAGGGTGGCGTGACTTGCACGGATCTCATGAGGTATGTTTTTTTATAGAGAAGCTCTTTCAAACCCCAAACTTTGGCTAGAAACACATTCTTCTCACATTTCTGTGAAAGAAAGCTCCAGAATCTGCAGGGATACACACATTCCCTACCACCCTGTGTTCCAACATACCTCCTGATAAAAACAGTAATCCACTTGTGTGGCTGGGCTTAGTGTTCATGACAGAAAAGGTCACAAAATGCAATATGGAAACATCAACATTTCCTGTAAAAAGTGATGTGATTTGCCACCAAGGGAACCTACTAAACCCAGACACCAAGAAGAGCTGGTGTACATTTCCAGGATCCCATGACGTTTTCCTACCTACAATGCTATGCCAACCTCAAACTTTGCCTAAAATCATTCATCTCTCTCACATTTCTATGACAGAAACTTCCTGAACCTAGAGGGATCCACAAAATTCCTACCACCTAGTCTTCCCACGCTTATACTGATAAAACGTCTACCCCACTTGTGCAGCTGGGCCTAGTGCCCGTAGCAGCAACCCTTAGCTTTGAACCTGCACATAGTGCAGCTGCCTTTTTGTTAGGCCATTTCGTTTTTTTTTATTTTAAGATCAACCATATTTTACAAACTCTTGCAAAACATTTTGATATATTTGAAAAAATGGTGGTTGATTTGTTTTGCTTTTTTTTGAGTTTCAATAAAATGTTCAAATCCTTTGTAAAATGGTAATACGCTGTGCAAGATTTTCTTGCCCCATGCAGATGCAACTGTAATAACTAAGAACGTTTCTCAATGGAGTTTTGTCTATTCTTTGCAGTGGGAATTATGCTGGTGCCAAGCCTTATTTGGAAGGAGAGCCATGCAGTAAATGTGCTGAAGAAGATCAATGTGCTAACAAGCTATGCAGTTAAGTGAATGAATCACTCTATGAAAAAAATATTCTAGAATATGGTATACAGGTTAAAATGTGTCATATTTATATTCAAACTTATTACAATGAGCTGATTGTCTAGAACCTAAAGTCCTTGAGCAGAATGGGCCCGGAGGATGCACCGTGTCCTGCCTTCCCCACATTCACACTACACTGCACTATACATCTATTCATTCACACTATCTCTTTCTCATTGACGCACTCACTGGGGCACTCTCCTCTGGGAGCTGAAGATCCGGGAATCCTGTAGCGAAACAGACAGTGCTTTGTTCTTTGGATCCTTCCTCACTCACATACACTACACAGCACAGGCCCTTCAGCATTCTGCACTGCACCTACCATATCACTCACTCTAGGAATCTGTATCCATCTTCTACCCAAAACTCATGATCCCACCTAAACATGAGCAGTGCCCTTCTGTGCCTTGCCCTCGATAAGTGAAGACTTAGAGCCGCCCGCCAAGCGGGAACCGCCAGAAGACCGTACCGCGGTCAAAAGACCGCGGCGGTCATTCTGGGTTTCCCACTGAGCTGGCGGGTGACCGCCAAAAGGCCGCCCGCCAGCCCAGTGGGAAACACCCTTCCCACGAGGAAGCCGGCTCCGAATGGAGCCGGCGGAGTGGGAAGGTGCGACGGGTGCAGTTGCACCCGTCGCGAATTTCAGTGTCTGCAAAGCAGACACTGAAATTCTTTGTGGGGCCCTCTTACGGGGGCCCCTGCAGTGCCCATGCCATTGGCATGGGCACTGCAGGGGCCCCCCAGGGGCCCCACGACACCCCATACCGCCATCCTGTTCCTGGCGGGCGAACCGCCAGGAACAGGATGGCGGTATGGGGTGTCAGAATCCCCATGGTGGCGCAGCAAGCTGCGCCGCCATGGCGGATTCCCATGGGCAGCGGAAAGTCGGCGGTACACCGCCGGCTTTCCGCTTCTGGCCGCGGCTGTACCGCCACGGTCAGAATGCCCGGCGGAGCACCGCCAGCCTGTTGGCGGTGCTACCGCCGACCACGGCCCTGGCGGTATTTACCGCCAGAGTCGGAATGACCCCCTTAGGGTCTCCACCAGAGCAGCAAACTAGGCAATCTATGGTGAGGACCTGCAAACGGTCGCCTAGCACAGGCCAGGTGGAGCTAGGTGAATGCCAATGGGGAGACGTCTCCATCCTGAGGAGCCTTTGGCTCCAAAAATAGAAGCATCCAGGGAGATGTATGAAAGTGTGCAATTATCTTTAGCTCTAAATTCACCTTTAGCTTGTGCGACCCAAAAGTAAATGTATCCATCAGGGAGGGGCAGCCGTTTGTCCTCTGAGAGCAGATACTGCCAAAGGGGGAATAGGTATTGCCTCTTACTCACCTGAGATTCTGCTGGGCCTACCGTCGCTCTAATAAACTGCCTTTATTTGGAATTCTCACTAAACATATGCTCGTGTACTCCTCCTTAATAATTCACAAAATCTTACATTAAGCATAATTCTGTGTGTCTAGCTCTCTCATCTTTTTGAATGTCAGCTTACCAAATCGTTGAAAAGGGTACCCAGGTAAAGAAAGGGTTTCAGTGCATACCATACAAATACGGATACCATAACATGTTGAAACCTTAGCTTTAGGGCTCTCTCTTTTTCTTTTCTCTTTGTGCTTTTTTCCCCACAAAACAACCCGTGCTGACCACTCACCAAGACAAGGTACAGTCTAACTTCACATTAAAAGCAATTCTGGTTTTGGAGAATAACTTGTTCTTCTCCGTTTACCATCAAGCTCGTAATTTAAAGGCCACACAGAAACTGCAACCGATATATAGGAGGCAGCCCTTACGATACTCAATCAAAACACCGCCTATAATTAATATTTGCCCTTTTATGGGATTCTACACCCTACAGTAACACCACAGCCCATAATTAAAACCACTTCTATTTATGGTCAGACGCAGCCAGCACAACACACACTGGACAGATCCCATGTCTGTCAAGGGAACAACACTGCATCTAAGCCATATAAAAGTTGGCAAAGCGCAACCAAATCAAGGGCATGGTCGTGCCCACCGCACCCCACACAGATCCCCAAAACACGCCAAGAAAACTAGCATAAGTACTTTACTTTAGGGTAGGTTATTGCTAATAAATAGCACATACATAGAGTACGATGTCATTTGCATCAGGATACATTGACTTGGGTTGTGATGCATATGTAAAAAGCATCATGTTATGACCATTTAGTAGATAGGTAACTCACCACCCGTATACAAAAAACGTATAAAAATCTTAACAGATTGACCTCTCTTTACTCAAAATTTGCTCATACGTATAGTTTTCAGAGTTACCTTTGAAAAAGGCAGGTGACTGCCTGCAGAGGGGAGCCATTCGTGGAGAGCTACGAATGACATCACATGAGGCAAGGCCTAGTTTTACATGAACGGCACAGGGGGGCAGGGTCGGACTGGGAAGCCAACCAGCCCTGGCAAAAGCCCCTATACGGTGGATAGCGCAGCAAGCGAGACTCTCAGTCACTATTACAAGAGGGGTGGAGGTGGGGTGGGGTATTCACCAAGAAAATGTGGGAAAACGTGGCAAAAATGGTGCACTCTGCAACACGTTTTTTCATTATATATTCAATTGAATTAGCTTTTAAAGCATAGTAAATGATGAATTTACAGTGCACCAGAATGAAACAATGATTGTTGGGGCCCTTCAATGATTCCCTCGTTATCACCCTCTAACAGTGCCTCTCATCTCTCCATATCCCCTCTCTCACATGTATTTGGTTTGTATTACTGCGCCTTTAATACCAGTGTGGGAAGTCGGACCACTGTACATCACACACACATACAATGAATCATACGTTTGTAAATCAGTGTATAGAAAATGTTACATTAGACAAAAGGGAATACCAGGTGTTGGATTTACACATCATCCATACTGGTAGGCATTTTGTACTAGTGTTTGGTCTGGAGAAGCACATATTCAGGATTCAAACTCGAACACAGTAGTTGAGGTTGGATTTGCTAATAAGAATGTATGTCTACCCACAGAAGCCAATGTTAGTAACATTAGCATAATGAAAGACTAGAAAAAAACATAGCTTTCACATCTGTACCATGCAGTTTGCAATGAGCTCTTTGATGGCAGTCCATAGCTCTCTGTGCTATATTATGATTGTAAGCTATGAACTGCACGTTACAAAAGGATCTCTGTGACAAAAGCAGTAACCCACTGAGCTATGCATATTAAAAACAGTTCTGTGATCTGAATAGTACACGTTCTTTGCAGCAGGTATATTACCATCTGCGCTGCTTTAGCTGAGTCAAAACTGACAATGGACAACATATATCTCTTCAGCAGGAAGAATAATCACCAGTCGTATTAATCTTGACACTTTTATTGTGCCTGAAAACTGATGGATATAAGAGGAACTCTGCAGCGAGAGTGAGAATTCAGTGACTAAGCTTGGCAAGCATGCCACTTTTTTATACTGCACCACTGCTGCAAAACCAGACCCTAGTAACAAAAGCAGACCCCTACCCCTCCAACCTCCCAAGGAAACGCCTGATGCCTTGGAGGGAAGAGGAATATCCCCCCTCCACACGAATAGCACTTAGGTGTTGGATACACTGCCAAGGCAACATGAAAATAAAGCTGGTGTAACGAAAGCAAATAACCCAAGACCATATGCACATCTCTGAGCATTAGCTGTGCATGTATTGTACACCAATTGAGCACCATATTCAAACTATGCTAATAAGCATTTGGCAGGCCGCTTGATGCCTATTAGATGGTGTGTTAAGTCAGCCAGCTGTATGGAGTATTTTGATGTACTCCAATGGTTACATGATGCAAAATGAACAATGCGTAATGGCAATGGTAATGTGATGTAGATGGTACAAATTGATATCCGAATATCAATGCCTGCTGTGAGTGAGGCATCCTGCCTTCCTATTAAGAGATTACCCTGTTTCTTGCTACAATAATCTAAGGAGTAAGGTTCACAGGAACCCTTCCCTTACCACTTTGAAGCTCCTGAAATATCTACAGATAATGAACAAGTCTGGAACAGCTCTAGTTCAGAACAGCTCTAAAATGCAAAACTGCCCATAAGGTGTTGGGCATTACCTTTGTCAGAACGGATCTCAAAGAAGGTCTCCTGGATGGTGGAAACCGGAGAAGGCAATGAGGGAGCACCCTTCCACCATTAACAAAAAAACAGAAGAGCTCAAGCACAGACCAAGCCCAGTACCTTGGAATCATCCTGGACATCAAACTCACCATGAAGAACCAGATTAGTGCAGTCTCCTCTGCCTGCTTCCTCACCCTCTGCATGCTCTGTAAGATCGTCAAATGGCTCCCTGTGTCCACCTGAGGTACCATCACCCAAGCCCTTGTCACCAGCTGGCTGGACTATGGCAACACTGTCTACACATGAATCACAACACACCTCTTGAAGAAACTTCAGACCTGATTGTCCCACATCACCCTACACCTGAAAAGGCTCCACTGGCTTCCCGCACACAAAATATGCCAATTCAAGATTTTGATGAGACCTACAAAGCCCTGCACAAATAAGGACCAGCATACATCAACCACTGCCTGAACTTCCCCCGACCCTCCAGACATCTGTGCTCCACCTCTCTCTCTCTCGCCCTCAGCCCCCCTCCCACACCATATTCTCTGCAGCAACATTGGAGGTTGTTCCTTCTCCTACCTTGCTGTAAAGTCCTGGAACAGCCTCCCCTCAGGAATTCAGAAAGGGATTCAAGACCTGGTTCTTTGACTGAGACCCCGAGCAGCTGGGATTCAGTGCCTGGATTTCCTCTGGGTGATTAGTGCATTATACAAATCCAGATGATTGATTGAAGCAACTTTAGGAGAATACCAGATGGCTCACAGCTAAGTCTGAGGTCAGAGGGCAGCTCCTGTAGAAATAACATGGCTGGTGGAATTACCTGGATGTTCTGAGGGACCATTGGTCAAGCCTTTTGTTACATCCTTTATTCTGAGCATCCTCGAAACAAAGGGTCTTTCTAACCTCTTCTCAGTGGAGCGAACCCACCGGGCTCGAGTACCCTCTCCATGGCTGGGGTGGTTGTCAGGAAAATAATAGCTTTAATCTTTAACTACAGAGAATGGGCTTCTATTCTACACGTAGCTAGAATCAATGGACCTCTGTAGTTTGAAAATACAAAGGTGTTGCTCTCCCACTTTTCCCAGACTTCACTCAGGTGATTCAAGCTCAGTGCAAACTGCTTGAAAGTGTAAGACTAGAATTGAAGTAACAGGAGGTGAAATGCAAGCTGCTCTAGCAGGCCAAACTGATGAGGCCTGGGAGTGGTTGAAAGGCTCAAGGAGAGCTGGTGACACTAGTGATTGACTGGTGCAAAGATGGATGGAAACCTGAGACAATGAAAGAGGGCTGGCTGTAGCCATACGTGGGGGGTGGGGAGCCAGGAAACGATAAACAAGACACCCATGAATGACACAAATGTAGTGTCTTGCAAGGTTTATGATGGTACTCTTTTGGCTCCAAACGGAGTCAGTAGCAGTGTGATGCAATCACTAGAATAGAAGGCAATGAAAGCTTGGTTTAGAATGTTGGAGTTCACAAGTATACACATAACAATAAATAGGTGTGATTTGCAGATCCTTGTGTGGAAGAGTCATTGGAGGTTACCCAGGATGGGGAGAGTGCTACAACTCGCGATGAGATGGGGATAAGCAACCCAAAGAATGATAGTGCTTACTCCGAGAGTTTGACGTGGTCTAAGCAAGCTGCTTGTGCATTCCACATGTGCTGTTGTTTAAGTGCTGATTTGACTGTTGGCGTATGTGGAATCAAAGTACCACTCCAGCTGATGTGAAGCATTTGAAGATAAAGAAAGCTTCACTCTGAAGTCTATGCATCGTTGGTCAAGAAACTATGAACAAGACCATACAGGCAGGTACCGCAATGCCTTGCAAAATAAAATTATACAATGTATGGAGCATTAACGCTGAAGGCAGATACAACCATGTTTACAAAGTGCAGTCAAAGAAAATCATAACTTGCCAAAGAACACTGCAAAGAAAAGTGCAAAATATTTCTGCAGTCAAATACAAACAAATAGATAGAAGCGCTGTCTGACAGAACAAGTAAGAAGGAAGCATACTGCCACTACATTTACCAGAGTCTTGATAAGTGGAGCATTACAACCTCAGCACTGGGCGGGGAGAACAAAGAAGAAGCACAGGGGCTGTGCCTACTGGGCTGTCCTATAACTGAAGCAGCACACCACCACAGCTGCCAGGTGGTGGCTCAAAACAACTTCAGAGCTCTCCATAAGTGATGGGGCTCTGATGGAGACCAAGAAGAAGGTCAAAACCCCAAAGACTATCCTGGATGACCAGGACTCTGATTTATCACCCGGCCTCAGTGATGATGCAGATTCTAATGGACAGCAAACTGCATTTGAAAGAGCTCCTCCATCAATGCCAGTCACTACCATGAACAGTTACAACGCTACGCCTTCCCTAAACCAACACCACCTTTTGATACTCCCAAAACACAGTATATTAGCAATAGATGGACTTCTTCGATAGAGACATTTGAAGTTTTTATTGGTGCACTTGAAGAGATTGGTGGAAGGATTATTAAGTATCTCAAAAATCTTGCTGGTGATGGTGTGAAAGAATTCATAAGGTAAATGCTGAAAACTGATAAAGAAGTCCCATTTCATCAGACCATAGAAGTGTTGAATTTCAAGTTTAATCCTGTGCCAAACACACAGGGAGAGGACACTGGGGATGTGTGAATGGTAGTGGGGGTGGTGAGTGCACGTGAGCGGTGTGTGGTGATGGGCGTGCAGGTGATGGAGGTAGTGCCTGAGGATGTAGTGCATGCAGGTGTGAGTGGAGACGAGACTGGGAGGGAGGAGGGAGACGTGGAGGAGGGGGACACAGAGGAGGCAGTGGATGTTAGTATGTGTGCATGGGTACGGTGCTTGTGTGAGTGCCTGTGGGATGTGTGGTGCTTATGTTTGCCTGAGCCACCCTTGTGTTGAGGTGTGTGCATGCTGGTCTGATGGTGTGCTTGGGATAGGCTGAGGTACAGGGGATTGGGTCTGGGTGGAGGAAGTTGGAGGGGGGAGGCTGGACACAGGGACAATGGCTGCCATCAGTGCTGAGGCCAGAGCCTGAAATGCTCTCTGTTGGGCTGCCTGGCCAGAATGAATGCCCTCCATGTATGCATTTTTTGTTGGATATGCCTCATAACACCCTGGATGGCATTCAGAATGGTAGACTGCCCAACAGTGAGGGATCTCAGGAGGTAAATAGCCTCCTCACTGAGGCAGCAGGGCTGACTGGGGCAGGGCCTGAGGTGACTGGGGCGAAGGAGATGCCCACCCTCCTGGAAGAGTGGGCACGGACACACGCTGAGTGGCTGCTGGGAGGGCGGTACTGGTAGGGGGGTGGTGGCTGTACCTGTTGATGCGGGGGCACAGAGAGGCCCACCACCGCAAGGGAGCTCCCATCAGAGGAGGAGTCGCTGTCACTGCTGTCTGCTCCAGTCCCCGCCGTGGAGCTCCCCTCGCCCTCCATCCCACTGGTGGCTTCAGACTCCATTGTTTTGCCCTCCAGGGCCAAGTGGGATGCATCTCCCTCCTGCTCCGGTGCCACTGCTCCTCCACCTGATGATGCTATTGCACACAAGAACAGGGAGACCACAAAAAGGGGGGGTGAAAGACAGAAGAAAGACATGTTCAGTGCATGCAACACCACTACCGTTGGCGGGCACAACAGACACAGCAGCCCTCTGCACTACACCATGCACTTATAGTTCCTAGATTTATCACATGCCCATAGGGTACAAGGCCTAAGCCCGATTGCTGCACACCTGGAAGTCACAGGAGCCTGACTAGGTGTAGATGCCACTAACCACTAGTGGGGTTGGGGTGCCACAGAGCCTGCCTCACAAGGAACCTTGCCTACAGAGGTTGCCCTGGTCTAGGGGAACCCACTGCCCACCTCTCCCGCCCAGACACCTTGTAATGCGCACAAAGTCAGCAGAATGATAGTGTACTCACCCCCTTGGGGCTGCTGTGATGCCCTCAAGCGCCCATCCAACTCCGGATACGCCACCGCCAGGATCCGGAACATCAGGGGGGTCATGGTGCGACGGGCAACCTTCCCATGCTGGGAGGCCATCCCCAACTGGGCCTCCACCGTCTTCTGGCTCCAGCGGTGAAGGTCCTCCCATCTTTTCCGGCAGTGGGTGCTCCGTCTGTGGTGGACCCGAGGGTCCGTACGTCCTTGGCGACGGCACGCCAAATATCCTTCTTCTGGTGGGCGCTGACCTAGAGGAATAGTACAGGGGAAAAGGAAAATCTTTACCCGTCCGGACCATCATCCTCTTTGGCCCACGTTCTCACCCTTGCCCTGACGCACATACACTCACCGTCTGCACATGCAGGAATCAGTGACCCCCCCCCCATTTTTCTTCCATCCACACCACTCCAAACAGGCATTGCCCATGCAGCATTCTCACAGTGTACTCACCTCTTTGTCTCGAGGACCGCACAGTTGTGTGTACTGGCGGAGGACTGCATCCAATAGTTTAGCCAACTCCTCCGAAGTGAAGGCAGGGGCCCTTTCCCCAGACACATGAGCCATCGTCGCTTCCAGACTGAGGTGACAGCAGCACTTGCAGTGTAGGTCTTCTCCTGTTGAAGGTCAGGTATCAAGTGAGGGAACAGACAGAAAATGGCGGTCACGTCCGCAGAGGTGCATACCGTCACCGTCGGCGTACATCGTAATTGGCTCCTGGGACCCATAGGGTCCAATGTTAACCAATGCAGGATTACGCCGCGGTCTTCGACCGCCTACCGCAACGGTGTACAATGCCAGCACAGTTACCTCATATCCCCTTGTCCCACCTTACAGGTCAGGCAGCCGCCATTTCAGGGGGCCACATGGCATTAATTTTAACTGTGTCACACCAATATAGGCCTTGCATACACACAGTAACAGGCACATTGCGGATTAATAACTGTGTGCAAATGACATTTTGTGATACTTCTGTGTTGGCTGACTCTCTGCTCGCTGTTCACATCCATAGGGTACGTCTGCTGGGGCAGGTGATGAGATGGCGGCATCCTCCGGTGTACAGACTGCTGGTGGAACTGTCGACAGTGGAAGAGAGACACGTAATAGTCACCTACAGACTTGATCGTGCAACAATCCATGAACTGTGTGCACAGTTGGAGCCACACCTGATGTCAGCTATCCGCCATCCCACAGGGATCCCCCCTCTAGTGGAGGTCCTATCAGTACTCCATTTCCTGTCAAGTGGTTCCTTTCAAACAACAGTGGCCATTGCATCAGGGATGTCCCAGCAAATGTTCTCTAACGTGTTGTCCAGGGTGTTGTCTGCCCTGCTGAAACACATGCGCAGCTACATCGTTTTCCCTCAGGTGGAGGATTTGCCCACAGTGAAAGGTGAGTTCTATGCCCTGGGACATATCCCCAACATCTTAGGTGCCATTGATGGTACACATGTGGCCTTGGTACCCCCACAGGAGTGAACAGGTGTACAGAAACCGGAAGAGCTACCATTCGATGAATGTGCAGATGGTGTGTTTGGCCGACCAGTACATCTCCCATGTGAATGCCAAATTTCCTGGCTCAGTGCATGACGCCTACATTCTGAGGAATAGCATCATCCCTTATGTGATGGGGCAACTCCAGAGGCACCGTGTGTGGCTAATAAGTGAGGACAAGGACCCTATACAGTGTGAATAGTTGTCTGGGTATGGTGTGGGCCCTAAGTGTTAGTGTGTGTCTAACAGTTGTCCCTCGACATTTGGAGGTGACTCTGGTTACCCCAACCTGTCATGGTTACTGACTGCAGTGAGAAATCCCAAGACAAGGGCAGAGGAACGCTACAATGAGGCACATGGGGGAACTAGGAGAGTGATTGAAAACACCTTTGGCCTCCTGAAGGCCAGGTTCCGGTGCCTCCATATGGCAGGTGGGTCTCTCTACTACTCACCAAAGAAGGTGTGCCAGATCATCGTGGCCTGCTGTATGCTGCACAACCTGGCTTTGCGACGACAGGTGCCTTTTCTGCAGGAGGATGGTCCAGCTGGTGGTCTTGTGGCAGCTGTGGAGCCTGTGGACAGTGAAGAAGAGGAGGCAGAAGAAGAGGATATCGACAACAGAAATAACATTATCCAGCAATACTTCCAGTGAGACACAGGTAAGAAGATGTCACTGCCTCACACATCTGATACTATTGTTGGAGCTAGCATAGGTCTGTCATTTTCACTCAGTTTATAGACCCTGACTTGTCACTTTGCCTTTTCATTTAACAGATGTGGGTCTCACTTTGTGCCCTCTGCTATATTTCCTCCAGTCCTACAACTGTGTTTCATCGGTATGTGAACAATTAAATTGACATTGCTATATTCCATAGTTATTGCAATTACACATTTGTGAAAGCAAAGACTGACTCCAGATTGTTTTGTGATTGAAGTGTGTTTATTTCTGTGCAAAGAAGTGGAGGGGGTTGTAAAATGGGCAGGGGTGATGGTGGAGGAATCTCCATGGCAGAGTCCAGTATTCCTGTTGGCGTTACAGTTGAGGTTTTGTTATCGCCAGTTAATCACTGACCTTTAGTGTGGCGGACTTGTGTGTGTCTCTGGATATGGCGGATTCCGAGCTGTGGGTCGTATTAGCTGTAGTGGAATTCCGCTGCCGCAGCGGTGTGTTGGTGGTCTTCTGCACGGCGGTAAGTGGGATTTACCACCAGGGTTGTAATGAGGGCCATAATTACAAATCAGTCATGGAACCGACACTCTAAACCTCTCACCAGTGATGGTGAATATCAAAAAGACAGAAAGGTCAATGATGAATTGTCCATAACTCAGGAAGGAATTATACTGCAAGGGTTGATAATTCTGATTCCAGGGAGTCTGCGACAGAAGGTAATTGAAGTGGCCCATGAAAGAAATCGTAGGTCACTGCCATAAAAAGAGCTCTCAGAGACAGAGATTGATTTCCATACTTAGATGAAAGAGTTGAAATGGAAATCAAGACATTTGATATATCCATCTGCCCTTCTATCAATGTTACTCAACATACTCTGAAGATGTCATTACTCCCTAAGCATGCAAGAGAGAGAGTATTCATGAACTTCTTTGGTCCACTCGATAATGGATATCACCTGATGGTGATCGTGGATAAATACTCATGTTTCTCTTTGGTTTAAGGCCTTTCATCTACGACTCACGAATGAGTCATTGAAAAACTAGATGGCATCTTTGCGACGTGGGGCATTTCAGCCATTATGAAGTTTGATAATGACCTGCCCTTTAACAGTAAAGAATTAAAAGAATTCCTGGAGCATCTGAACATAAAGCATCAAAAGAATACACCTTTGTGGCCACAGGATAATGGAATTGTTGAGAGTTATATGAGTACGCTAAAGAAAGCAGTACAGTGTGCAACTATTGAAAAGCTCAGTTTGAAAACATTACTAAATTCTACTCTGTGAGTTTATCGTTCAACACCCCATTCAACCACCAGCAGGGGTCCTGCTACTTTGGTGTTCAGAAGAGCAATAACGGCCAAGTTGCCTCAATGGACCACCAAAAAAGCTAAAATGAGAAAGTGATTTGTGCAAGGGACTTGATTAACAAGCAGGAAATTGAGGCTTATGCAGACAAAAGGCAACATGCAAAGTGTAGGAGGCTATCCTGGAGTGTGGTGGGTACCTATAGTACTTACACCGTATACCAGGTCCAGGTATTTCTTATTAGTGTAGTGTAGTCAGTGTCTAGAAGACAGGTTCTCTAGAGGTAGCTGTCGATGAGCAACCAAGGCTCATCTAGAAGACATGCAAAGTTCATGAAATATCACTGTAGTCACACTTAGTATTTACACACATGAAAGCAAACACTCAGTGTTACTAAAATAAAGGTACTTTATTTTGGTGACACACATACCAAAATTACCATAGAGGCTATACTCCCTGAGGAGGTAAGTACACAATTTATATACATACATATAGTAGGCAGAAACAGGCATAAAACAGTTAGAAAACAGTGCAAATACTGAAAATCAGAATAGAGAGAAATAGGCCTAGGGGGCGCACAAACCATATACTAAAGAAATAGAATGCGAAAGTCTGTTCTCCACTTAGGTATGTGTGGTGTGTAGAGGGGAGTTGGGAGTACTAAGGAAGCCCAAAGGTAAATACCACAATGCACCCCAGTGACCAGCAAAGCACGAATAAATCACAGCAACTTTCCCAGAACACACAGAGAGAAAAAATGAAGAATTATACAAAAACCCAGAAGAGACTGCAAGACACCAACAGTGGATTCCTGGACAAGAGGACCTGTGAAAAGAGGGGACTAAGTCCAAGAAGCACAGCAGAGTCAGGAAGGGCAGAAGCCCCTACTCACCAGGACGAAGGTGCAAGAAGTGAACCACGGGTGAAGAAGAGTCAACACTGCATCCAAGAAGATGAAGTCGGGTTCCTGGAGGATGCAGGTGATGTTCCACGCCAGAAGGGGGATTGCAGTTGGGTTTGTGTCTTTGTATTCCGCCAACAAGCCCTGGTACACACAAAACTCATGATTAGCGGAAAATGGAGCTGCCAGGGACCACGAAGGACCAGGTGGACTCTACCCAGGAGGGTGAGTCAGAGGGGGCCCTCAGCAACACAGAGAGAGCCCACAAAAGGCCAGGCATGGCCCACAGAAGTCCTACAGAACAGGAACAGGAGAGTCGCGGAAGAGGCCCATGCAGCACAATGAGAAAGGCTCCCACCCCGCCGAAGAACCACTCAGGGACCTGTGCATCACAGGAAGGAGTGCTGGGTCTGGAGCTTCAAGATGCCTGAAGATCTTGTGGAAAGGATGCCAACAAGCCTTGACAGCTGCAAAGGACATGGTGCATGGGGGTACTGTCCTCCATGGGCAGGCAAAGGCTTACCTCCACCCAAGTTGGACAGCTGGAAGAGAGGACCGTCGGGACCACTTCAATCCACCACCTGTGATGCAGGATCCACGCAGCTCAGCAGGACAGAGGATCCACGTAGCCAGTTGTCATTGCAGTTGGTGCCTGCAGAAGCAGGGGAGTGACTCCTTCACCTCAAGGGATATTCCTTCTTCCTTCTGCTGCAGGCTGAAGACAGGCTGCCCTCAGAGGATACACGACTGGGGAAATGTTGCAGTTGCTGGAAGGAGCCGGAGATACAATGTTGCAGAAGGCAACTTGCTTCTTTGTTGCAGCTTGTAAGATCGTGAAGAGTCCAGATGCAGTTTCTTCGGTCAGAAGTTGAATTGGAGGTTTCAGAGGACTCCTGCTGGATTCCTGCAATACGAATCTGAAGAACCACCCAAGAGAGAGACCCTAAATAGTCCTGAAAGGGGTATTGGTCATCTATCTGGGTGACCACCTATCAGGAGGGGGCTCTGACGTCACCTTCTGGCACTGGCCACTCAGATGCTCCGAGAGTTCCCTGCCAGCCTTGAATCCAAGATGGCAAAACCCAGGGACACTCTGGCTGAGCTCTGAGCACCACCTCTGGGGTGGCGATGGACAGGGGAGTGGTCACTCCCCTTTCCTGTGTCCAGATTCACACAGAGCAGGGACTTGGGGTAGACTGGTTTATGCAAGGAGGCACCAAATTTACCCTTCAGAGTATTGCCAGTGCCTGTAACACCTATTTCCAAAGGGAGAGAGAGTAAAACCCCTCTCCCAAAGGAACTCCTTTGTTCTGCCTTACTGGGCTTGAGCTTCTCAAGCAACAGGAGGTCAGAAACCTGTGTGGGAGGTGGCAGCAGCCTGGGCTGTCTGTAAACCCCTGTCTGTAAACCCTCAGAAGGCTGTAATGGCAATACTGGGGGTCCTCTAAGGAGCCCCCAGAGTGCACGGAATCTTACAACCAATGCTTGCAAAAGCATTGGGGTATGATTCCAACATGTTTGATACCAAACATGGCTTGGTTCGGAGGTACCATTATGTAGTTGGACATAGGTATTGACCTATGTGCAGTACAAACGTAAAATTGCATCCCCACACAGGTATGTGCATCCTGCCCTCTGGGCTGGAAGGCCTGCCATAGGGGTGACTTGTAAGTGACCTGTGCAGTGAAAAGTGGCAGTGAAAGGGTGCTTGCACCTTTTCACGCAGGCTGCAATGGTTTGCAATGCTTGGGCTCTCTATGAGTGACAAAATATATGCTGCAGCCCATAGGGATACCCTGGAGCCCCAATGCCCTCGGTACCTAGGTGCCATATACTAGGGACTTATAATGGGGCATCAGTGTTCCAATTGTGGATGAAATACAGAATTTTGTGAGAGAGAGCATAATCACTGGGGTACTGGTTAGCAGGATCCAAGTGAACACAGTCATGTCAACATCAGGGCTGTACGCACTCTAAGGGGCGAATAGAATGCAAAAACCCAGCACTCTCAAGATAACGTAATTTATGCATTGTGCTGATATACTGTTGTTTAACCTTTTGCATTGCAGAGTTTAATCCTGAAGACTTATGTTCAAGGTGCATATAAATACTGTTCATTTGCAATGTACTGCTGCAGGCTTTCAGAGTGTGTCAGGGTGTGGTCCCTTTCCAGGGCCTTCTAGAAGCTTTCCCTGCAGCATGCCTGGGTGTGGTTTGTGGGCTGGGCCAGGACTCTATATAAGGGAGCCATCCCAGCTCCACATGTCCAGTATTCAGAGGTCCTGGTGCAGAGGAGCAGCAACTTCCTGAGCTCCTGTTCCGGAGGCCTACTTTATTTTTCCAGGCCTTGCCCTTTCACTTTGTCAGTGATTCTTGATCAGGGTGGTAAGACGGAGGTCGGGCTGGGTCCCCGATCCCGTTCTCGAAGGCTTTTCGAGTTCTTGGGCCTAATTTGCATGATACAACAATTTTGCTCCTGTGCGTGTGAATGTGTGCTCGAAGTTTTATGGCACTTACATGCTGAAACTCGAATCAGCAAGACGCGCAATTCTTTCCTCGTGTATGAATCTTGATATTCATTGTACGAAACCATTTCTTTGCATTCACATGGTGGCATTCGAATCGGCAAGACGCGCAATTCATTTCTTGTGCTTAAATCACGACATTCATTGTGCGCTACCATTTTATGACATTTACAAGGTAGCATTAGAATCGGCAAGAAGCGCAATTCATTTCTTGTGCTTAATTCATGATATTCAGTGTGCGCTACCATTTCTTGGCATTCACATGGTGGCATTCGAATCGGCAAGACGCACCATTCATTTCTTGTGCTTAGTTCATGATATTCAGTGTGCGCTACCATTTCTTGCCATTCATTTGGTGGCCTTCGAATCGGCAAGGCGCGCAATTCATTTCTTGTGTTTTATTCATGAATATTCAGTGTGCGCTAACATTTCATGGCAGTAGCAACGTAGCATTCGAATCTGCAAAACATGTGATTCCTTTCTTGTGCTTAACTCATGATATTCATTGTGTGTCACCTTTTCATGGCATTTATGTGGTGACATTCGAATCGGCAGGACGCGCGATTCATTTCTTGTGCTAAACTCATGTTACTCATCGTGCGCTACCATTTCATGGCATTCGCTTGGTGGTATTCGAATCGCCAAGACGCGCGATTCATTTCTTGTGCTTAAATCACTTTGGGGGTTATTCTAACACTGGCGGTCGGCGATAAAGCGGCGGCCAACCCGCCAACAGGCCGGCGGTCGAAAAAATGGAATTCTGACCCTGGCGGGAACCGCCAACACAGCCCGCCACATTAACACTCCGACCGCCGCGGCGGTGCAGACAAACAGCGTGGCGGTCACCGCCAACAGGCAGGCGGCAGACAATGTACCGCCCACACTATCACAACTCACCAATCCGCCACCTTTTCCAGGGCGGGAGCCCCGCCGATAAAAACACGGCGGAAACAGACTACGAACGGGAAAACGCACACCAAAACACACTCCACGAGGAAGGAGGACAGCATGGAACCCGAATTAAACATCCTACCTGCTCTCGTCTACCTTCTCATCTACCACGAGTACGAACTCCGGCGCAGACGACAACGGTGAGTACTGCACCTACGACACACGGGAGGGGGGAGGAGGGAAGCTTACGGCACACACATATGCGACCCCCCCCCCAAACTATGTACACACTAATGCAGAGCAACAATGCACAGTGACACCACCCAAACCCCCCTTAAGAATGCAAAGACAGAAATAATTTGGGACAATTTTTTTTAATAAAAAATAGACTCTGATATGGAGCGATCAACTATGCAAAATATCCATAACAAAATGATACTATGTACACTGCCATGGAGAACCGAGGCAATTAGTCCTGTACATGAAAGTTAAATGGAACAATCCGTGGGCTACAGTGTAGCGACACAAGGGCAAAGCCCACACAGGAGACCTGAGTCCTTTGGAGAGAACAATGCAGGGGCATCTGATGAAAAAATTACAGGCACCTCAGGGGGAAGGGAAGGGGGAGGCACCACAGCCACATGAGTCCACGACGCCAGATCCACGAAGGGGCCACCATGCTCATTGATGTATCCTGGGGAGTGCAAAGCCACAGTCTCTCAAGTCTCTACAGTGGGTGGGTTGCCCACTTCACCATCCTGGGGAGTGCAAAGCCACAGTCTCTCAAGTCTCTACAGTGGGTGGGTTGCCCACTTCACCATCCTGGGGAGTGCAAAGCCACAGTCTCTCAAGTCTCTACAGTGGGTGGGTTGCCCACTTCACCATCCTGGGGAGTGCAAAGCCACAGTCTCTCAAGTCTCTACAGTGGGTGGCTTGCCCACTTCACCATCCTGGGGAGTGCAAAGCCACAGTCCATCTGGTGGATGACAGTGTCCACTGCTCAAGGAGGAGGCATGGTGGGCACAGTGAACCATAAACAGTGCTTGAGAGGAAGGGCCCAGCGGAGCGGTGCTTGAGACGGCGGGGCCCAGCGGAGCGGTGCTTGAGACGGCGGGGCCCAGCGGAGCGGTGCGTGAGACGGCGGGGCCCAGCGGAGCGGTGCTTGAGAGGAAGGGCCCAGCGGAGCGGTGCTTGAGACGGCGGGGCCCAGCGGAGCGGTGCTTGACAGGAAGGGCCCAGCGGAGCGGTGCTTGACAGGAAGGGCCCAGCGGAGCGGTGCTTGAGACGGCGGGGCCCAGCGGAGCGGTGCTTGAGACGGCGGGGCCCAGCGGAGCGGTGCTTGAGAGGAAGGGCCCAGCGGAGCGGTGCTTGAGACGGTGGGGCCCAGCGGAGCGGTGCTTGACAGGAAGGGCCCAGCGGAGCGGTGCTTGAGACGGCGGGGCCCAGCGGAGCGGTGCTTGAGACGGCGGGGCCCAGCGGAGCGGTGCTTGAGACGGCGGGGCCCAGCGGAGCGGTGCTTGACAGGAAGGGCCCAGCGGAGCGGTGCTTGAGACGGTGGGGCCCAGCGGAGCGGTGCTTGAGAGGAAGGGCCCAGCGGAGCGGTGCTTGAGATGGCGGGGCCCAGCAGAGCGGTGCGTGAGACGGCGGGGCCCAGCGGAGCGGTGCTTGAGAGGAAGGGCCCAGCGGAGCGGTGCTTGAGACGGTGGGGCCCAGCGGAGCGGTGCTTGACAGGAAGGGCCCAGCGGAGCGGTGCTTGACAGGAAGGGCCCAGCGGAGCTGTGCTTGAGACGGCGGGGCCCAGCGGAGCGGTGCGTGAGACGGCGGGGCCCAGCGGAGCGGTGCTTGAGAGGAAGGGCCCAGCGGAGCGGTGCTTGAGACGGCGGGGCCCAGCGGAGCGGTGCTTGACAGGAAGGGCCCAGCGGAGCGGTGCTTGACAGGAAGGGCCCAGCGGAGCGGTGCTTGAGACGGCGGGGCCCAGCGGAGCGGTGCTTGAGACGGCGGGGCCCAGCGGAGCGGTGCTTGAGAGGAAGGGCCCAGCGGAGCGGTGCTTGAGACGGCGGGGCCCAGCGGAGCGGTGCTTGACAGGAAGGGCCCAGCGGAGCGGTGCTTGAGACGGCGGGGCCCAGCGGAGCGGTGCTTGAGACGGCGGGGCCCAGCGGAGCGGTGCTTGACAGGAAGGGCCCAGCGGAGCGGTGCTTGAGAGGAAGGGCCCAGCGGAGCGGTGCTTGAGATGGCGGGGCCCAGCAGAGCGGTGCGTGAGACGGCGGGGCCCAGCGGAGCGGTGCTTGAGAGGAAGGGCCCAGCGGAGCGGTGCTTGAGACGGTGGGGCCCAGCGGAGCGGTGCTTGACAGGAAGGGCCCAGCGGAGCGGTGCTTGACAGGAAGGGCCCAGCGGAGCTGTGCTTGAGACGGCGGGGCCCAGCAGAGCGGTGCTTAAGACGGCGGGGCCCAGCGGAGCGGTGCTTGAGAGGAAGGGCCCAGCGGAGCGGTGGTTGAGACGGCGGGGCCCAGCGAAGCGGTGCTTGACAGGAAGGGCCTAGCGGAGCTATGCTTGAGACGGCGGGGCCCAGCGGAGCGGTGCTTGAGACGGCGGGGCCCAACGGAGCGGTGCCTGAGACGGCGGGGCCCAGCGGAGCGGTGCTTGACAGGAAGGGCCCAGCGGAGCGGTGCTTGAGAGGAAGGGCCCAGCGGAGCGGTGCTTGAGACGGCGGGGCCCAGCGGAGCGGTGCTTGAGACGGCGGGGCCCAGCGGAGCGGTGCTTGAGACGGCGGGGCCCAGCAGAGCGGTGCTTGAGAGGAAGGGCCCAGCGGAGCGGTGCTTGAGACGGCGTGGCCCAGCGGAGCGGTGCTTGAGAGGAAGGGCCCAGCGGAGCTGTGCTTGAGACGGCGGGGCCCAGCGGAGCGGTGCTTGAGAGGAAGGGCCCAGCGGAGCGGTGCTTGAGACGGCGGGGCCCAGCGGAGCGGTGCTTGAGAGGAAGGGCCCAGCGGAGCGGTGCTTGAGACGGCGGGGCCCAGCGGAGCGGTGCTTGAGATGGCGGGGCCCAGCGGAGCGGTGCTTGAGAGGAAGGGCCCAGCGGAGCAGTGCTTGAGACGGCGGGGCCCAGCGGAGCGGTGCTTGACAGGAAGGGCCCAGTGGAGCGGTGCTTGAGACGGCGGGGCCCAGCGGAGCGGTGCTTGAGAGGAAGGGCCCAGCGGAGCGGTGCTTGAGACCGCGGGGCCCAGCGGAGCGGTGCTTGAGACGGCGGGGCCCAACGGAGCGGTGCTTGAGATGGCGGGGCCCAGCGGAGCGGTGCTTGAGAGGAAGGGCCCAGCGGAGCGGTGCTTGAGACGGTGTGGCCCAGCGGAGCGGTGCTTGAGAGGAAGGGCCCAGCGGAGCGGTGCTTGAGACGGCGGGGCCCAGCGGAGCGGTGCTTGAGAGGAAGGGCCCAGCGGAGTGGTGCTTGAGACGGCGGGGCCCAGCGGAGCGGTGCTTGAGAGGAAGGGCCCAGCGGAGCGGTGCTTGAGACGGCGGGGCCCAGCGGAGCGGTGCTCTTCTCCACGGCGGGCCCTGTTCAGCGGTGCTCTTCTCCACGGCGGGCCCTGTTCAGCGGTGCTCTTCTGCATGGCGGGCCCTGTTCAGCGGTGCTCTTCTGCACAGCGGGCCCTGTTCAGCGGTGCCTATCTTCACGGCGGGCCCTGTTCAGCGGTGCTCTTCTCCACGGCGGGCCCTGTTCAGCGGTGCTCTTCTCCACGGCGGGCCCTGTTCAGCAGTGCCTATCTTCACGGCGGGCCCTGTTCAGCGGTGCTCTTCTCCACGGCGGGCCCTGTTCAGCGGTGCTTTTCTCTACGGCGGGGCCCTGTTCAGCGGTGCCTATCTTCACGGCGGGCCCTGTTCAGCGGTGCTCTTCTCCACGGCAGGCCCTGTTCAGCGGTGCCTATCTTCACGGCGGGCCCTGTTCAGCGGTGCTCTTCTCCACGGCGGGCCCTGTTCAGCGGTGCTCTTCTCCACGGCGGGGCCCTGTTCAGCGGTGCCTATCTTCACGGCGGGCCCTGTTCAGCGGTGCTCTTCTCCACGGCGGGCCCTGTTCAGCGGTGCACATCCAGTAGGTCAAGGGAGCCAGACCTGGCCTGGACTCCCTGCTCAGTCGCCCTCCGACCGTGATGCTTCTGGACCCTTCGGGGACGGAGTCCTGGGCCCTTTGGTGTCCTCCTTTCCAGCTGGGATGTGGCATGTGTGGCCCACCTGCTCCGCGCTCCTGCTGCCTGACTTCTCCGCCCTGCTGCCCTTACGCTCCTTAGATGGGGCTCTCGGGCCCTTGCCTCCCCTAGATGATGTGGCTGGTGAAGTGGGCGAAGTTTGCTCCTTGGGGGCAGCCGTGTCAGTCCTCGCACGGCGGCCCTTGTGTTTCCTGGTCCTCTTGCCGGGGGGGGTGCTGGATGTGTCCTTGCTGCTGATTGAGGTGTCACTGCTGGCAAAGGGTGGACTCCAGAACCCATGCACAACAGTGACACCCGAAGCTGGGCTGGTGGTGGCTGTGGTGCTCTTGGGACTCTTTGCAGATGGAGGGGGTAGGTCATCGGAGGGAAAGAGGTCAAGGTTAGACAGGAAAACTTTTTTAGGGCCAAGGTAAAGGGTAGGAGAAGTGGTGATGGGAGTGGAGGAAGAGGATGTGGTTGTAGGAGAGTCAGGTGTGCTGTCATTGGGTGAAGGTGCTGGTGCTGTAGGCTGTCGTGAGGTGGATGTCTGTTGGGTGGGTGGCTGCCTGCGTTTGTGTGTCTTGGAAGAGGGGGTGACAGACACAGTGGGAGAGGACACAGGGGACGTGTAAATGGCAGTGGGGGTGGTGACTGCACGCGTGCGGACTGTACAGGAGGGTGTGGTGGTGATGGAAGCACTGGCTGATGTTGGTGTGCATGCAGGTGTGAGTGTAGACGTCACAGGGAGGGAGGAGGGAGACGAGGAGGAGGGGGACACAGGGGTGGCAGTGACTGTTGGAATGTCTGCATCTGGGTGTTGCTTGGGTGAGTGTTTGTGGGATCTGTGGTGCTTGTGTCTGGATGAGCTGCCCTTGGGTGTTGAGGTGTATGCAGGCTGGTCAGATGGTGTGGATGGGATAGGCTGAGGAACAGGAGACAGAGACAGGCTGGAGGCAGTCAGAAAAGGGAGGCTGGAAACAGGGACAATGGCTGCCGTCAGTGCTGAGGCCAGAGCAGTGAACGATCGTTGATGGGCAGCCTGACCCGAATGAATGCCCTCCAGGTAGGCATTGCTCCGATGCACCTCCCTTTCTACCCCCTGGATGGCATTCAAAAGGGTAGTCTGCCCAACAATGAGCGTCCTCACAAGGTCAATGAGCTCCGCACTGAGGGCAGCAAGGGTGACAGGGGCAGGGGCTGAGGTGCCTGGGGCGAAGGAGACGCCCGCCTTCCTGGGCGAGCGGGCATGGAGCGTAGGCTGAGGGGCTGCAGGGAGGGCGGGGCTGGTGCGCTGGGTGGCGGCTGTACCTGTAGAGGCGGGGGTCCCGGATGTTTCCGCCACCGCTAGGGAGCACCCATCCGAGGACGTGTCTGTGTCGCTGCTCTCACCACCGGTCCCCGTTGTGGTGCTCCCCTCGCCCTCCGGATCACTGGTGCCCTCGGTGTCTGTTCCTGGGCCCACCGGGGCCTTGTGACTTGCAGCTCCCTTGTGCTCCGATGCCAAATCTCCTCCACCTGATGATGCTAATGCACACATGCACAAGAAGATGAAGAAGAAGGGTGGGGGGAGAAAAAAGAAGACCAGGTTGAGTGCATGCAATGTCAACACCGTTGGCGGAGAGGACAGACACAGGAGCCTCATGCACTAAGCCGCGCATTCGGGGTACACTACTCAGTACTTCTGACTAAGACAACAGGTCAAGAGAGGACAAACGCGCAGATGTGTGAAGCTGGACCCTCAATAGCTGTACTTGTCACCCTACAGAGGTGGGGGCCGGGAGCACAGGGCCATGCCTAAGGGAGAGGACTACACTGCAGAAAGCGCCCTGGCCTAATGTCACCCACAACCCTCCTCCCCCACCCAGACGCCTCCACTGCGCAGAAAGATAGCAGAATGTGCTGATACTCACCCCCTTGTGTCTGCTGTGATGCTCTCAAGCGCCCATCCAAATCAGGGTAGGCCACCGCCAGGATCCGGGACATCAGGGGGGTCAGGGTACGACTGGCACCCCTCCTAGGTTGGGAGGCCATCCCCAGCAGTGACTCGGCGGTCTTCCTGGTTCCGCGGCAGATGTCCTCCCACCTCTTGCGGCAGTGGGTGCCCCGTCTGACGTGGACCCCCAGGGCCCGGACTTCCTTGGCGATGGCACGCCAAATCTCGACTTTCTGATGGGCGCTGACCTATGTGACATGTACAGGGTGGGAAGGAAACATTCATCAACTTACTGCATGTTAGATGTGATTGGCCCCCCCCTCCCCAACCTTGCCATATGGCACATGCTCTCATCTGTCGTGCGTTGCACTCCTCATTCGCCCCCCACCCCACCAACTTACATCCACCCCACTCCACACAGGCATCGCCCATTACATGTGCACCCGGTGTACTTACCTGTTGGTCTGGAGGACCGTAGAGTAACGCATACTGGGGGAGGACCCCATCCACGAGCTTCTCCAACTCTTCAGACGTGAAGGCAGGGGCCCTTTCCCCAGTCGCAGCAGCCATTGTCACTTCCAGACCGAGGTCACAGCAGCACTTGCATTATAGGTCCTCTCCTGTGGATGATCAGGTCTCGAGTGATTAGGCAGATAGAAAATGGCGGTCACGCCCGCGGCGGTGCGTACCGCGGCGGTGCGTACCGCTACCGCCGACGCACCTCGTCATTGGCTCCTGAAACCCATAGGCTTCAATGTTAACCAATGCGGCTCCGTGTAGCGGTCTTCGACCGCCTACCGCCACGGTGTGCTCCGCCAGCGCATTGACCTCACATCCCATTGTCCCACTTCACAGGTCAGGCAGCCGCCATTTCAAGGGCCCACATGGCATAATTTCTACTGCGACACACAGGCCTAGGCCTTGCATTGCCACACATACATGCCTTTCAAAACATAGATAACCGTGTGCTATGCAAGCTGTGGTGAACGTACCAGTGATTGGCTTGACTCTGTGCTCCATGTTGTCCTTCCTAGGCACCGTCCGCTGGGACTTACGAGGAGAAGGATGAATCCTCGCGTGTACCGACCGCTGGTGGACCTGTCGACAATGGAAGAACGCCACATCATACTACGATACCGACTTGACCGTGCCACTATCCATGAACTGTGTGCCCAGCTGGAGCCAGCCCTGATGTCCCCCATCCGCCAACCCACAGGAATTCCCCCTCTGGTGCAGGTTCTGTCAGTCCTACATATTCTTGCAAGTGGCTCATTCCAGACAACAGTGGCCATGTCATCTGGAATGTCTCAGCCTATGTTTTCCAAAGTTTTGTCTAGAGTGTTGTCTGCCCTGACGAAACACATGCGGAGTTACATTATATTCCCTGAGGAGATTGATTTGGCCACTGTGAAGGGTGATTTTTATGCCCTTGGACATATTCCCAACATCATTGGTGCCATTGATGGGACCCATGTAGCCTTAGTCCCCCCAAAAGACGATGAGCTGGTGTACAGAAATAGGAAAAGTTACCATTCTATGAACGTCCAGGTGGTCTGTTTGGCTGACCAGTACATCTCCCATGTGAATGCCATGTTCCCTGGGTCAGTGCATGACGCGTATGTGATGCGTAATAGCAGCATCCCTTATGTGATGGAACAGCTACAGAGACACCGTGTGTGGCTAATAGGTGACTCTGGTTACCCCAACCTGCCTTGGCTATTGACCCCAGTGAGGAATCCCCGGACCAGGGCTGAGGAACGGTACAATGAGGCCCATGGGCGAACTAGGAGGATCATAGAAAGGACCTTTGGGCTCCTGAAGGCCAGATTTAGGTGCCTGCATATGACAGGGGGATCCCTGATGTACTCACCAAAGAAGGTGTGCCAGATCATCGTGGCCTGCTGTATGCTTCACAATCTGGCATTGCGACGTCAGGTGCCTTTCCTGCAGGAGGATGGTCCAGATGGTGGTGTTGAAGCAGCTGTGGAGCCTGCGGAGAGTGAAGAGGAGGAAGACTCAGAGGACGACACAGACAACAGGGACAGAGTTATCCAACAGTATTTTCAGTAGCACACAGGTAAGAATCACCCACGCCATTTTACTTTTCCTGCAAGCCTCCTGCTTCTCAACTTTGTCTATGACCCCCCAGTTCTTTTAAACTGATGTTTGATTTTCCCTTCCCTTTTCAGTGCTGTATGACCCACTCCGTGACTACTGCTTGGTTAGCCCATGGACTAATGCTTATTGATCTCGGTATGTGTTCAGCACAAAGTTAACAGAACATAATTGATCGGTAATGTGTTATACATTTGTAAATAATACAGCCTGACTCCTGTTTGATTTCAGTGCATTGAGTGATTTATTTTTTGTGCTAGATAATGGTACATGATATGAACACGGTGATGGGTGGGGGTGGAGTAATGGCCATGGCAGAGTCCAGTTTTCAGTCTCACAGGTGCATTGTCCATATGCCTGTGGAAGGATGGAGCAGGGGCAGTTCAAGGTTGGACAGGGTGGCAATGTGGGACAGTGGGATGACTTCAGGGGGTGTCTCATGCTGGCGGGGGTCTTGACATCCTACTCTGTCGATTTTTTTGATCTCAGGCTCCTCTTGCGGGGTGGTTGTTCTTCAGCAGGAGGTGGGGTTCTGGTGGCCTGTCGTTGTGGTGGGGCCTCCTGTCCACTAGCGCCGGCGGAGGTGGTAGGCTGTTCCTGGCTAGTGACAGGGGCCCTGTGTGGTGCCACATGGTCCCGCAACGTGTCTTCTATCCGGTTGAAGGCCTGGACTATGCTCCCCATAGCGGTAGAGATGTTGGTGAGTTGATTGCTGAACCCCATGTAGCGTTCCTCCTGCTGTGCCTGGATCTCCTGGAACCTGGCCAGTACCGTCGCCATCGTCTCTTGGGAGGGTTGGTAGGCTGCCATGATGGTGGTGAGGGCCTCTTGGAGAGTGGGTTCCCTGGGCCTCTCCTCCCCCCCCTGTCGCACAGCAGCCCTCCGAGTTGCCCTGTTTCCCTGGGCCTCTGTCCCCTGGACGGTGTGCCCACTACCACTGCCCCCAGGTCCCTGTTGTTGTTGGGGTGGTGGGTTAGCCTGGGTGCCCTGTAGTGGCAGACACACCGCTGATTGACCTGTCCTAGAGACAGAGGCATGGGCCCGCTGGGTGGGAGCTGTGCTGTTGGTCCCAGAGGGGGTTGTGTCTGCTGTGGCCTGTGTGTGGGGAACCGACTGTCCAGAGGTCCCCGATGGTCCGGGCTGGTCATCAGGTTCCAGGTCGACAGAGCTGCTGTCATCACTGGGGGCCTCTTCCGGGGGGGGATGGACATTTCTGGACCCTCCTGGCCGGTGTGTTGGCGTTCGGGTCCTGCATGGGGTAAGAGAGTATGGTTATTGTTTCTGTGTGTGCTATTGCGTCCCATTGATTGGTGCCCTTGTCCCCCAGTGCTGCCATTCCCTTGGGGGAGGTGTTGTGGGGGTGTTTTGGGGGGGGGGTATGTGCAGTGGTCATGCTTGGGTGATGGGTGTCCATAGTTTGTGGTGGCATGCAGGGGTTGGTGTTGGGTGGGTTGTGCTGGAGAGACATTCTCAGGGAGGATGTGTGATGGGGGGTTGGGGGTGAGGGTGGTGGTGGGGGTTAGCATGCTGGGGGGGGGGAAGTAGTTGAGATTGTACTTACCAGAGTCCATTCCTCCGTGTACTCCAGCGTGGCCATCAGGATGCAGGATGTTTAGTACCTCTTGCTCCCATGCTGTGAATTCGGGTGGAGTGGGTGGGGGTCCCCCGCCAGTCTTCTGCACTGCGATGTTGTGTCGCGAGACCATCGAGCGCACCTTTCCCCTTAAGTCGTTCCAGCGTTTGCGGATGTCGTCTCGATTTCTGGGATGCTGTCCCACCGCGTTCACCCTGTCCACGATCCGCTGCCATAGCTCCGCCTTCCTGGCTATAGTGGTGTGCTGCACCTGTGAGCCGAAGAGTTGGGGTTCAACTCTTATGATTTCCTCCACCATGACCCGGAGTTCTTGGTCCGAAAAGCGTGGGTGCCTTTGGGGTGCCATGGGGTGGTGTGGATGAGGTGTGGGGTGGTGTATATGGTGATGAGTGTGTTGGTGTGTGGTGCTTTGTGCTTCTATGTGGTGTGTGTGATGGTGTAGTGTGCCTCTGTGTGATGTAGCTCTCTATTCTGTGATGTGTCTCTCTCTCCTTCGTCTCTGATCTTCGGTCGTAGGGGTTTGTGGGTGATGTGGGTGTGTGTTTTATAGTTGTATGGATGTGTGGGAGTGTTGTTGGTATGTGTGTCAGGTGTGTGTATTTCAAATTGCCCAATGTGGCAGTGTTTTGTATGTGTGTGTGTATTTTGAGCGCGGCGGTGTGTACCGCCAATGGAATACCGCGGTTGAAAGACCGCCGCGTGGATTGGTGGGTCAGAATGGCATGGGCGTGTTTGTGTTGGCGTGGCGGTGGAGGTTTGGTCATCTCCAGTTTTCCGCGGCCCGCTGATGAGGCGGTCTTCCTTGGATGTCGGGTTTTTGGCGGATTCACAGTTGGTGGTCAGAATGACCGTGGCGGTTTACCGCGGCCGCGGCGGTAGTATGGCGGAGTTCTGACCGGCGGTATGGGCCTTTTACCGCCAAGGTCAGAATGACCCCCTATGTTCATTGTGCGCTACCACTTCGTGGCATTTACTTGGTGGCCCTTGAATCGGCAAGATGCGCGATTCATCTCTTGTGTCTAACTCATGTTATTCATTGTGTACAATCATTTCATGACATTTACAAACCCTTGTGGAAATCTGCAATGTGCGCAATTCATGTTTCCTGTATTTTGAGAAAACTAAAATGTTAGAATTCTAGATGTTATATTGTATGTGCTTAATAAGTCCCTCAAGTACAATTCATGTGGTGTTATAGAAATAATTCAGATTATTTCCTGGTCATCATGCAAAAGTCTATCCTTGAATTTGAAAGCGTATTTCTAGAAGGTTCTGATGTTTCTAATCCATGTATAACATTTCATTGAGAGGTTCATTGTAAAGTTGTATTAATCCTTCTTGATTCCCTCACAGGTATCCAGACATCTTGAGGCCTAGTCATTTTAATCCATGCTAAAGTTATCCATGTTTTCAGTATGACAATGTTGAGAATCATAGTCTAGTAATGATTAATATGATTTAATCTTGATATTGTGTGTTTTAACCTTTTGCTTCCTACATGTCTCCTTCCCAGCTGTCCCCTTCCTAATCCCCTTTTCCCCACTTGGACTCTTTTAGACTCTGTGACATTCTAATCAGAGTATTGGAGCTGTCTTGTGGTGGACGTGTTAGGAACGTCCACAGACCCCGAGGATCTGGTGACCCTGACAGAATAGTGAGCCCCCTAATTAATAATCCTCCTGGTTTGTGTATATTCTCAGCATGGCCACACTGGACGAGCTAGTCAAGGCTATCACGCAGCTCCAAACAGAGGTGGTGTCATCAAAAGATTTGGCAGCTAGTCTAGCTGAGAGAGTGAGTCAGTTACAGGATAAGGTAGAGAAGAAGGAACAAAATCCCACAGGTGTGTCTTGGCCAAGGTCCTTCTTCTCAGACTTCTGGAGGAAATCGTACAAACATTTCCCTCAATGTTCCTTCAGCCATTCCTTTAGCTCCTCCAGAATGTTTCTCAGGCGATCCCTTGAAAGCGCAATCTTTCCTGGTTCAAGTGGAATTACACTTCACCTGCTGACCACATACTTTCCCTGATGCCCAGTCCAAAGTAGCTTTCTTGTTATCATATCTGACTGGCGATGCAGCTACCTGGGCTATTCCTCTTGTGCGTAAAGACAGTTCCCTGCTTTACAATTGGAAACATTTTGTTCATGAGTTTGAAAGGGTATTTGATCGTAGAACTGTGACATTATCGGCAGATCGTGAATTATTAGACTTGCAACAAGGTAACCAGGATGTAGTGTCATATTTAGCCAACTTTAATCGGCTGGTAGCGGAGACATCCTGGCCTGAAGAAAAGCAAGCGTCTGTGTTCTACAAGGGACTCAAAGAGGAAGCTAAAAGATATTCTAGCTCAAATAGACCTGCAGCCTACAGACTGTCAAGACCTGATAAACCTTGTTTTTAGATTGGATCATCGTTTTGCGAAACGAAGGGGAGCACACAAAAAGACTAAGAAATATTCTTGGCTTGTTTCCGATAATAGAGAGTCAAGAACTCAGAACGAAAGAACGCCAGAACCTATGGAAATCGGAACAGGAGGCCTCTGACCCAAGATGAAAATGACCTACGTAAAAAGAATGGACAATGTCTTTATTGCGAGCGCAAGGGTAATTTTGCCAAAGAATGTCCAATCAAAACAAAGAGCAAACGAGGTCCTGTCAAGAAACTTGCAGCCAATGCATAAGTCAAGCTGGAAAACTCAACTCACTCAAGATGTAAAGAAGGGTTGCTCTTGGGTGTCACCGTGGACGCTTCACAATCTAGACATCTCAAACTGGGCATAAAAGTTCAAGTAAAGAAAAAGACCTATTTCAAGAAGGCCCTAGTAGATTCTGGGGCTACCGGGAACTTTGTTGACGCCCAATTGGTTTGTGCAAGGGGGATCCCATGTATTGAGAAAAATACCCCAGAAATCATCCAGGCAGTAGATGGAAAACTCTTGACTGGAGGTCCAGTAACTCTTCAGACTGTCCCCTTGTTGGTGATCTGTGAGGATAAGGACCAAGGAAAGAAACATAAATAGAAACTCATCCTTGGCGTGATCCATGCTCCCCAGTATGGAATTATCCTTGGCTTACCCTGGTTAAGTCATCACAATCCTGAGATTAATTGGGCGGAACGAAAGGTCGTGTTCTCATCAGCGCTATGTAAAGAGCAATACCTCCAAAAGTCTTAAGTACTAAAAGTTTGCAACTCTTACATAGCCACTGCCGCAGAGAAAGGAGTTACATTGCCCAAACAGTATTCATCCTAGGAAGATGTATTTGATGAAAAAGAAGCAGACAACTTGCCTCCTCATAGACCTTATGACTGTCAAATTGATCTAGTCTCAGGTGCGATACTCCCCAACTGTCGCATATACGCCCTGTCAGAACATGAAAATCAACATTTACGAAAGTATCTGGATCAGTCCTTGGAGAATGGTTTCATCCGCCCTTCTAAGTCTCCTGCAGCTTCTCCTTTGTTTTTTGTTCTGAAGGCGAATGGAGATCTTCAAACTTGTATCGACTATAGGGGTTTGAACAAAGTCACCATCAAGAATAAATATCCCTTGCCTCTGATTCCGGTCTTGCTGGAACAAGTAAAGAAAGCTAAAATCTACACTAATCTCGATCTACATTATGACAAGAAACATTGTGAGGGACCGCAGTATGAACCAGGTGATAAAGGGTGGCTTTCTACAAAACATACAGACTTCAAGAAGAAGCACATGTTCAACCCTAAATTCATAGGTCCTTTCACTGTCCTTCAGCAGATCAATCCTGTGACCTATAAACTGCAATTGCCAAGATCATTACAGATTCATCCGGTGTTCCACACTTCCCTCTTGAAAAAGGCAGTCCAGAAGGTCCGCCCTCATCCAGCTCTAGTTCTAGTACAGGGGGAAATAGAATACGAAGTCAAGAAGGTGTTGGATTCCAAACTGAGAGGGCGTAATCTATGGTACTTAATCTCATGGAAAGGTTATGGCCCTGAAAGTAACTCATAGGTTTCCGCATCTGATATTCATGCTGCAGTATTTGTGAGGCGTTTTGATCGTCTCAATCCAGACAAACCAGGCCCTAGAGCGCGTCTGGGAGAGGGGAGTACTGTCAGCATCAGGGCAGTGTGCGCTCTACGGGCGACTAGAATGCAAAGACCCAGCACTCTCAAGATAACGTAATTTATGCATTGTGCTGACATACTGTTGTTTAACCTTTTGCATTGCAGAGTTTAATCCTGAAGACTTATGTTCAAGGTGCATATAAATACTGTTCAATTGCAATGTACTGCTGCAGGCTTTCAGAGTGTGTCAGGGTGTGGTCCCTTTTCAGGGCCTTCTAGAAGCTTTCCCTGCAGCATGCCTGGGTGTGGTTTGTGGGCTGGGCCAAGACTCTATATAAGGGAGCCAGCCTAGCTCCACGTGCTCACTATTCAGAGGTCCTGGTGCAGAGCAGCAGCAACTTTCTGAGCTCCTGTTCCGGAGGCCTTCTTTGATCTTCCAGGCCTTGCCCTTTCACTTTGTCGGTAATTCTTGATCAGGGCAGTAAGACGGAGGTCGGGCTGGGCCCCCGATGCCGTTCTCGAAGGCTTTTCGGGTTCTTGGGCCTAATTTGCATGATACAACAATTTTGCTCTTGTGCGTGTGAATTTGCGCACAAAGTTTTATGGCATTTACATGCTGACACTCGAATCAGCAAGACGCGCGATTCTTTCCTCGTGTATGAATCTTGATATTCATTGTACGCCACCATTTCTTGGCATTCACATGGTGGCATTCGAATCAGCAAGACGGGCAATTCATTTCTTGTGTAATCACGACATTCATTGTGCGCTGCCATTTTATGGCATTTACAAGGTAGCATTAGAATCGGCCAGATGCACGATGCATTTCTAGTGCCTAATTCATGATATTCAGTGTGCGCTACCATTTCTTGGCATTCACATGGTGGCATTCGAATCGGCAAGACGTGCGATTCATTTCTTGTGCTTAATTCAGGATATTCAGTGTGCGCTACCATTTCTTGACATTCATTTGGTGGCCTTCGAATCGGCAAGACGCACAATTCAGTTCTTATGTTTAATTCATGAATATTCAGTGTGCGCTATCATTTCATGGAAGTAGCAAGGTAGCATTTGAATCGGCAAAACGTGCGATTCCTTTCTTGTGCTTATCCCATGATATTCAGTGTGTGTTACCTTTTCATGGCACATATGTGGTGACATTCGAATCGGCAGGACGCGCGATTCATTTCTTGTGCTAAACTCATGTTACTCATCGTGCGCTACCATTTCATGGCATTCGCTTGGTGGTATTCGAAACGGCAAGACGCGCGATTCATTCTTGTACTTAAATCACGATGTTCATTGTGCGCTACCACTTCATGGCATTTACTTGGTGGCCCTCGAATCGTCAAGACGCGCGATTCATCTTTTGTGTCTAACTCATGTTATTCATTGTGTACAATCATTTCATGAAATTTACAAACCCTTGTGGAAATCTGCAATGTGCGCAATTAATGTTGCCTGTATTTTAAGAAAACTAAAATGTTAGAATTTTCGATGTTATATTGTATGTGCTTAATAAGTCCCTCAAGTACAATTCATGTGGTGTTATAGAAATAATTCAGATTATTTCCTGGTCCTCATGCAAAAGTCTATGCTTGAATTTGAAAGCATATTTCTAGAAGGTTTTTATGTTTCTAATCCATGTATAACATTTCATTGAGAGGTTCATTGTAAAGTTATATTAGTCCTTCTTGATTCCGTCACAGGTATCCAGACATCTTGAGGCCTAGTCATTTTAATCCATGCTAAAGTTATCCATGTTTTCAGTATGACAATGTTTAGAATCATAGTCTAGTAATGATTAATATGATTTAATCTTGATATTGTGTGTTTTAACCTTTTGCTTCCCACGGGTCTCCTTCCCAGCTGTTCCCTTCCTAATCCCCTTTTCCCCACTTGGACTCTCTCTTAGACTCTGTGACATTCTAATCAGAGTATGGGAGCTGTGTTGTGGTGGACGTGTTAGGAACGTTCACAGACCCCGAGGATTTGGTGACCCTGACAGTCAAACACACTGACATCAGGCAGAATAAGGGGGTAACTCTGCCAAGAAAGAGGGTTCTTTCCTGAACAAAGGACATCTCATTTAAAAGAGGAGATTTGGTGATCACCCGATAGCTGTGCAAGAGAAAATCCGATGCTCCATATAATGTTAAGCCTTTTCAAGTCTACAAAGGGACACATGGTGACTGCCCAACGCACTGGTAAGTTTTCTTACCAGAGATTCTTCTCACTTTAGGGATGTGATTTATTAGTCTTCAACTAGAAATGATAAAAGAAAGACTGAATCTGAAAACTCAGTGACTGCTGTTACCTCTTCACCATCTTTAACAATCTCTAACATTGAAGATGACAGCTTCCAGTAACCAGAACAGGTCGAATGATCAAAGCGCCAAGAATGGTGATGGAGGAGATATAGTGGGCTGTATATATAAATATGTATGTCTACTGATTTTGTAAAAAAGTGAACTTTTTAAAATGTACTCAGATGTAGTGTCTTGCAAGTTTTATGACGGCACCTTTTTTACTCCAAATGGAATCCCTAGCAGTGTGACATAATCGCTAGAACAGAATGTAATGAAAGCTTGGTTTAGAATGTTGGAGTTCCCAGGTACATGCAGAAGAATGAAAACGTGAGATTTACAGCTCCGTGTGTGGCGTATTATTGGTGGTACCCTAGCTGGGAAGGACACTCAACCAAAGATGGCAGGTCAGACTGACGCTTAATACAACTAACCTATGCAACCACTGTTGATGAGGGCTGCTGTTATTGAGTGACAAGATCCATGACAAATTGAGGAATACCATTGTTAAATACTTTGTAAGTAATGTGGGATTGGCGCAATAAAACATGATAATAGGTGAGCCATACAGGTTGGTTGTGAATGTAAAGGCCATGGCCAGTGTAACAGGAAAGAAGCATGAGACGGAAAGGGTCATTAAAAAGGTAGAAGAATTGATAGTGCTGGAATTGAAACTCATAGCATGGAACGGTTGAAATTAAAGAAACAGTTCACTCTCCTAATAAAAATGAGACTTAGAACCAGTAGATAGTCTCTCAGAAGAGTTTTTATGAAGTTGATGATAAGACTGGGAAACTTTGGTGTGACCCAGGAGAAGAAAAAAGGAACGTAGCTGGGTGTGGATGATATTCAAAGAGGAGGGACTGGCTCTGACAAGGACCCATTTGGTGACCATTTTAAATTCCTTTACATAACTGGACTAGAAGCTGGGGATGCTGAAATGGCACAGTCTGTCAGAGATTTGCATTCACAATGTTACCCCAGGTGGATAGGAATGTGTTACAGAGGCAGCTGATAAAGAATGAAATCTCAGAAGCTATAGTCCAGTATGGGAGCAGGAGAGTTCCTTGGCAGAACAGATTCACATTGGAATTTTGTATGTGCCCCTAAAGTATACGTTGTTGGTGTCTTAAGTTGGGCAACACCATATGATGTCTTGTGACCCTTGCCTCAGCACGCATCCCAAGGCAATTAAAGAGAGACCAAGTTGTTCATGACACGAGCCTAGGAAGACCACGACTCCCAATACAAATAAAGGCTGATATCCAAGACTCCTTCTTTAGCATCATCAAAATAGTTGCGTGAGAGATTTCAAAAACACAAGAAAAGGAAGAAGCAGCATTGGTCTTTTCTTACAGTTCTCCCTCCTCAGGGAGAATGTTTCTGGTCAGCATCTTCTCTGATGTGGTTCCCCAATACCCCATGCTGGGTCCACCACAGTTCACTATGCCAGCCTATACCAAGTTCCTGAGTTGGTGCGAGGATCCAACATCTTTGTAGAGCACAATGTTCAAGATGTTTCAGCAGGCAGCAGTTCTCTCTGGAGTGCATTAGGGTCCCTTGGGGCCTTTTGGGATGCCGTAGGCGTTCATTTGAAAAAAAAGTCCCTTTATTAATTGAGATAACCACAATTATCATATACAATCAACGCCTTGGCATTTACCAAAATGACACGATAATATATTGTCTAGTGGTCAAAACAAGAAAGGTTAAGAAGAGAAGGAAAAGAAAGAAAAGACTATCTGAAACATAATGGGGGGTGTGGACGGCGTAGGAGGATCTGAGAGGCTGACTAACGTGGGGTGGGGAGCAAACCAGCAGATCCTGGTAGCATCCTGAACTGTGTAAAGATCTTCATGAAATGTGGTGAAGGAGAGGGGGAGAGATGTAAGGAGTAATTGTGGTGCTGCGGCAGAGAAAGTGTCTCCTTAGTGTTTGTTTATGTGAGTGTGAGAGAACTCTGCCCTTTAGTTTGTCCTTGGGGTGGGACACTTAATGAGGGTGTTGGGGTGCTCGCTTACCCCTTTCAGTCATTGTAAAATTTCTTCACCCAACACCTCCCACTGACACACAACGGTTGATTCAATCGCGGAACCAGGCCCCCTTTCCCACTGCGCGTTATCTCTTACCCCTTGCTCGTACAATAAACAACGTATAGTGTGACGCAATGTTGTTTAATCTAGGGTCTGTGTGTGTGTTCCGGAGCTCCCTGCCCAATTTACTACCCGTATGTGTCGAGAGCATGAGCCATCTTGTGATCTGGACACAAGACGTATGATAATTGTGTGTTGGCTTGGGTCCCCCCCCCCCCGGTTCACAGTGGACGAATGTTATCTTTGGTTTCGAGTGATGTGACAAGCGTGTCCCATATGTCTAGTTCTTTGATCAGCACCCCTTTATCTCTAAGGGAGTGCAGCACTTGTGTTTCTGCTCTCGTCCACTTCAGCATATCCCGCACCCATTGGCGGGCATCCGGTGCATTTGGGGCTTTCCATTGCTTTGCTATTAAATGTTTGAATAATACAAAACCCAATTCAATGCATCTCTGCGTTAGTTTTTTCCCTCTCAGTTTTGGACGGATGGCCAATAAGCAGGATGCCGGAGTATGGGCAAGCGGTCATCCTATTAGTTCAGCTGTCATGTCCTGCCATGCCCTGTGTATCGGTGGGCATTCCCATATCATGTGATAAAAGGTGGCATTGGAATCACCACTTCTGGAGCATTCTTGGGCAGACTTGGGAAACATGCGCTTCAACCTTCCTGGAAACAGATAAGTCTGGTGCAGGTAGTTAAATTGTGTGAAGCGGAATCTGGAGTTGCGAGATACTGTGCGTGTTAGAGTAATCGCCGTGCTCCATTCTTGTTGAGTTAGCAGAGCAGGCAGTACCTGGTCCCATCTGCTCTTTGCTTGGGACTGGGCTACCTCCGGGTTACCCAACAAGGCTTTGTATATGTGGGATATGCTACAATGACTCCCTGGGCCGGCCAGTAATTCATGTAATATGGGAGATGTCTGTGGCTCCTTGTCTCCACATTTCCATGTCTGTTGCGTAACTTGTTGTAGTGCGCAGTAAGTCAGGAACCAACCCAAGTCCACCTCATATGCTAACATGAGTTCTGCATATGTCATCATGCGATCTTCTGTAAATATATCCCCCATCATTTGTATTACCTTTGTGGGCCACCAAGACAGCCTGTGCTGTCTAGTTAGTTCAGAGACCCCTGGGATGGATAGCAGCATGAGTCGGGGTGAGTATGGAGGAATCTGATTGCCACCGATTATGTATTTGCGCCAGCACCTGTGTTTGCATTTGAGAAAGGTGCCGCTCGAGTACAAAGTCTACTGGAACGGCAGAAAGATGCTGTGCCCCCGGGCATGCTGCGTCGTGCCATTTGCACTGATTTTACAGTGCCGAACAAGCCTCCAGTGCAAAAAATCAATGAGAGCAGCTGCTTCAATTCCACCCACTTATGGCACTCCCTCAAATCTCACAGAGTTTTTATGTAATTCTGCAGGATTCCACAGAGTGAAACTCTGCAGGTTCCGCTGAGGCCTAATTTTCACATACTCATACTGTAATCTAGCTCCTCAAAGTCAGGTTGATGCAGATGGTGTTGTGCAACGTGCAATGGATAGCATCTGTCACACAGAGCTCTCTCAGCACCTCCTGTTCACTGAGCAGTGCAGAACTGGATACAACATCGCTCATGGCCTTCCCTCCTCCGCACAGGATCTAGGATATGACTTTGGTATTTTGGGACGGAAACTCAGATTCTGGTCCCAATAGTCCTATGCCTGCTTGCTCGATTGATTTCCTGCATCCTGCTCGTCATGCATGCATGCTGGCACATGAGGGCTTTACAGTGGTGCTCTGCAGACAGTGGGTATGGAATCAGGGAGATCAGTTGGACATCATTGTTATCTCCATTGACACTGCTGCAAATCTAGCTTGGTGGTTGGTAGAGGAGAACCTGTTGTGTGAGATGTCCTTTCACCACCCACCAGCTGTGGCCACAGTTTTAATGGATGCCTGGACTCTCTGTCTAGAAGCAATAAGACTCTTAAGGGCCTCATTACGACGTTGGCGGTCTTGGAACCACCATGTTAGCGGTGGCGGTTGTACCGCCAACAGGCTGGCAGAGAAGACTGCCAAATTATGACCATGGCGGTATTCACAACAGTATATAGCCAAAGCACCATCAGCAGCGCCACTGCCGTCTAGCCGGCAGGGCCGGCAGAGACCATGTTTCCGACCGGACAGATTACGAGGTTGCACACTACCAAGGTTTCCGCCACAGTCGCACCACCACAGAAACCCATGTGGAAACCACCTGCATAAAAGGAGACACCCACTTTCAGAAAGCCATACACATACAGAACCTCCATGGAAGCAGCAGTAGATGTCATCCCCCTGATCCTGCTTGCCCAAAGACTCCGGAATCTTCGACGATGACGATGAAAGCAACCCACACACAGTCATCTATTATTGTTGTTGTATATTGTCATTTTATGTACCCTCACAGAACATACAATCGGGGAGGGGGTGCGAGGGTGACACTCACACGTAACAGCACACTTACACCCACACTCACATACAGCCACACACAAAACAGCACATACACACTACCCATGCTACGTCCGCCCCACACACACACATCACAAACACACGCATGGAAACACTACATAGGCCCATTCTCACCCAGTAGCACACAACACCACACCACATCACAACTACAACACAACCGCATGATCCCCAGTCTATAGACAGGGACCACAGTGGACACTACCCAGGGACACATCACACATACAACACAACATACAACCAACAGGGAATGAACACACACATTTACACAACCATACTACTTACTGATCAACATAAACAGGACATTGTATCTAATTATACCATGCACAAAACACACACGGTCAAGGCACATAAAGCCACACAACACAGCAACAAATACATGTCAACACAAACACCACTCAATACCATCACAATAAAATGTGTCGAACATATACATGTCCATCATACAACATACACTCTAGCACTGCGAGACAAAAGCACTGCACACAACCTCACATACTGGCTAAACAACACTGGTAGCACAAGCACCACACACACACACAAATGCTGACACACAATGAATGTCAGACAGGAACAAACCCATACTAGGGAAAGAAAAGCATGACAAAGATTTAACCACTAAGCCAATAACAGGTTGGTTGAAATATATTAAAGGTTAGTGGAAATGTGCAAGTCAAAGACCATAGACAAGTCCAGATAAAAAAACAGTCTGTATGCACAGTGCATATGTGTGCCCGAACGTGACTCCTGCCTGCCATGTAACCTCCACAGGTAGGGGCATCAAGGGGGCAGGCAGGGCAAACCCAATGAGGAAAGATATCTTAGACACATGGGGAAGGTCATAACAAAACGGTTTGGGTGTTGAGGGAGAAGGAGTGGTTGTCTAAGGTGTCGGTGTGCATGTCTTGAGTGCATATTTGTGGGAGGTATGCTTGTGGTTGGTGGGTGTCTGTTGGGTGGGTAGGTGAGGGTGTTTATGTGTCTTGGGCTGAGGGGGGAAGGTGCTGGGAGAGGCCATGGTGGGTGGGTGTCTGTTGGGGTGGTGTCTACAGGTATGGTAGATGTGCTGCATGTAGAAGTGTCAGGGATAGTGCTGTCTGTCTATGGTGACTGGGGTGGATGTCTGAGGGTCTGCTGTGGTGCTGTCTGGGGGTAGGATAGGTGTGGGGGCTGGATCTGTGAATGTTGGTGTGGTGTCTGCAGGTGTGCCAGGTGTGCTGGGGTAGTTGGTTGTCAGGGCAGGTTGTGACTGTTGCTGTATCTGCAGGTGGATGTTGCTTGTGTGCATGCCGGTGGTGTGTCTTGTGGTACTTATATATGTCTGAGCTACCCTTGGATGTTGCAGTGGATTCATGCCTGTCTGTTTGTGTGCTTTGGCTGGGTCTAGGAAGTGGGGTTTGAGATTGGGAAGAGGAAGGTGGAGGAGGAACAGGAGACAAAGGGTGACTGGCTGCCATCAATGTGGAGGCCAGAGCCTGAAAGGATCTCTGTAGGGCCGCCAGTGCACCGTGAATACCCTCTAGGAACGCATTACTCTGTTGGATCTGAAATGCTAGTCCCGGGATAGCATTCACAATGGTCGACTGACCCACTGAGATGGACCTCCGGAGGTCAATAGCCTCCTCACTGTGGGCAGCAGGGCTAACGGGCTGGGGCTTAGGTGCCTGCGGCAACAGAGATGCCCACCCTCTTGGGTGAGTGGGCATGGCCAACTGGGTGGGAAGCTACAGGGAAGGCAGTGGTAGTAAGGGGGTGGCGGACAGTGATGGTGCTGGGGTGGTACCAGATTGGTCTGCCACCACCAGGGAGTGTCCACTGGAGGAGGATTCCAAAGATGAAGACGTGGATCCTGTCTCCCCCGTGGCACTCCCCTCCAGGCTACTGGGTCCCTCAGTGTCGGTAGTATCATGACTTTGGGTCCCGTGGCCAGCAGCTTCCCCACTCGGCTGTGCCCTGTCTCATTCGCCTGCCGATGCTGATGCTGAGAAACAGAGAGAGAGGTAGGCCCCTCACATTCTTTACATACATTTACGTCTCACTATACACAACACTAACATCATATATATGTGTGATACACCCCCAGATAGAAACCATTTTTAGCCAACGTTATGTCACAACAAAATGCATTCCACAACCCTCTATGACAACAATGTCACCTACCACTTAAGCCACCTATCTGACAACAACATCACCATCCCATAAGTAAAGCTATGACACCAACAATTCCTGCACAAGATGAATTGACAATTTGAAAATGGCTCCATATACACAGCATCACTGTCAAATAACAAACCAGAAATGGGAAAGAGTGTTAACATTGATTTCCACATTACACATACTCCAAATCTACACATGCTTAGTGCATTGGGATATGTCATGTTCCGTGAACATTAGCTCATCAAATGCCAATAAAAAGACTGCATATTGCTTAGAAATCACATACATCACATGCCACTGTGTTGATTACCTTCACAATAGAAAATATGTCAGATGCACATACTCCATTTGGCAATTTGGAATTTAATAGACTCCAAATCCCTTTCAGCAACACATGTATCAATTGTGTTGTTGCAAAGGTTGATACAGACTTTGTGGAACTACTCATCTTAGTTATTCTCACCTAGAAAACAAAGTCATGTACACTAACAGGGGCCTATATAGCACACAGGAATTATCCACAGACAATCCAAGACAGCATACCAAACCCTTAAATACAATGGACACCTGTCATGTGCATGAAGGCCACATACAGTTCAACTTATCATGATGAGTGGCAACATCAAAATAACATTATCTAAGTACCAACATCACTATCCACACTTCAGACATGAGTAACCTTACATCTTTAGAGTAAGGTTACACTGAAATAATCCACTTCAAAGGTCATCATGATTGAGACATACACCACATGCTTTTATACAATAGAGGTAACATAGGTGAGCATTATGTCCCTACACCCAACAGAATCTCCCACCTGTGTATCAATGTTATAAACTGTACATCTAGGTGTTCCTAGGAGATCCTTTAGCATTTACCACATTGTCACAGTTTAAATACTTACACATCATTCACTGAACTGGCAGAGGGATGTGCATGTGTCTAGTCAGAACTTACCTCCTTATGACTACTGTGCTGCCCTTAAACGTCCATCCAACTCAGGGTAAGCCACTGCTAAAATGCAGCCCATTAGAGGGGCCAAGGCCTGACGGGCACCCCTCCCTCCTTGGGATTTTTCCCAAGCTGGGCCTCTGCGGTCTTCCGGGCCCAGCATCCCAGGTCCTCCCACCACTTCCTACAGTGGGTGCTCCGCCGGCTGTGGACCTCCAGTTTCCTCACTTGCTTGTCAATGGAATGCCAGATTCACTTTTTTAAGGGTATTGACCTGCATGGATCACACAGACAAGAGGAAAAAGTTATGTCCACATACACCATCCCAACACAAGTGGTGAAAATACTAGCAATTAAGCAAACATACCCTTTCTCACAGTTCAAGCTCCTTACCAATTTACCATCAGCAGGCAGTCCATGTGTGAAGTGGAGTCAGCCATACAACATGCATGATCATTACCTTGTATTGACTAGACATACATGACCAGGCCACAAGATTTTCCATGACATGGTATCGCTCTATAATTATTTCTCACACATTATTGATGGACATGCTGCAATATATGTTGTGGATCAAGGAAGATAGATCACTAACTATCTACTATGTATCAGTACTGTGTATCTGTCCTTTTACATGTACGCATGTCCATACACCCACACATGATGACTCAATCCTTCAGTCCTCCACATTTCATGTACACCATTGTACACTCCACCTTTCACACATTGGTATGCCATTGGATTCACCTGCTCTTCTGGTGCACCATATAGTTGTTCATACAGAGGTAGGACCTCATCCACAAGCTTGTTCAGCTCTTCTAGAGTGAAGGCTGGGGCCCTATCACCTGCATGATTGCTCCCAGAGGCAGTACACAGCAGATCAGGTCATGGAGGTCTTGCTGGCAGCAATGTTAGATACCAATGAGGAATACTGTAGAAGATGGTGGTCACGTCTGCCATGTACAGGACTGCCACCATTGGTGGACATTGTCACTGGCCCAACTCCGCCAAAGGCAGCAATGTATTGCAACGCCAATGTAACCGCCTACCGCCATGACGACATACGCCAGGTCACTTCCTCATGCCCAGTACAGTAGGTCAGGCAGCTGCCATTTTGAGGCAATTATATGTATGGAAATTCTAATGGAAGGTGCATCATTTACTTTTAACTAGTCTCCAGGTTTTAAGTGCTGCCTTCATGTTTACTAGTCTCAATGTGCAAGTGAGTTTTTAAAGGCTGGTTATGGACATGAAAATCTATTGTCAACATCTTTTTTTCAACGTAATTGGAGTATAGGTGCAACAAATATGTCTCACATGTAAACTAGGTAGATCTGTCAATTACTGCTTGTCACATATTTATGCATGTAAAGTACATCTAGGGGTTTAGAGGATCTGATTCAAGGAAACAATCATAGAATGCATAGCTATGCGCTGTAAATCAAATGTCATATGTTTCATCTGACATCATATTGTAATATGTGTGACGTGTATGTGAATAAAGTCATGATGTATAGATTGAATCATTCACCTAGAATCTGTTTTTGCCCCACATAGTTACCCTGCCATGAGGAGAGGAAGACAACCTCCAGTGTACTGACTACTAGTACACCTGCACACCATGGAGGAGAGACACATAATACAAAGCTATTGCCTGAATATACATACAATCATGGATCTATGTTGTCAGTTGGAGCCAGATCTGATGCCTGCCATTCGCAATCCCAATAGCATACCTCCCATTGTTCAAGTCATGTCAGTGCTACACTTCCTGGACACTGGGTCCTTTCAGAATACAGTGTCCCTAAATGCAGGGATGTCCCAGCCCATGTTCAGTCTAATTTTGAAGGCTGTGCTGTCTGCATTGTTGAAACACCTGGACAGCTACATCAGATTTTCCCAACGTGAGGATTTGGCCTATGTGAAGGCAGGGTATTATGCTTTGGGACACATTCCACATGTGGTTGGGACCATAGATGGCACCCATGTAGCCTTGGTTCCCCCCAGTGCCAATGAACAGGTATATAGGAACAGAGAAAACTACCATTCCATCAACGTCCAAGTAGTCTGTTTGGCTGACCTCTGCATTTCACAAGTATGTGCAAAGTATCCTGGATCAGTCCATGAGTCTTTCATCATGCAGAGCAGTAATATGTCACTGCTGTTATCCACAGAGGGCCTGGCTGGTTCGTACGTCATAGATGTCATGTGTGTCTGTAAAGTTTTTCTCCTGCTCTCACGAATGTGCATGTCCAAGATATATGTTTGCGTTGGTGGCCCTATTCCTTACAGGTGGCTCTGGCTATCCAAACCATCCTTGGTTGTTGACAGCAGTGAGGTACCCAACCACACCAGAGGAAGTCTGCATCAGTGAGGCCCACGGAAGAATCATAGAGCTGATTTTAGGGTTCCTGAAGGCAAGGTTTTGCAGCCTCGACAAATCTGGTATGTCAAACAAGGTATGTCAAATTATTTTTGCCTGCTGCATGCCCCACAACTTTGCCCTGAGACGTCAGATACAATTCATACCAGGTGAGTGTGAGCCATCAGATCCTGTGGGTGGAAATGCAGAATTGCCAAGTGAGGATGAGCATGAAGAAAATGAAGCTGGAGGCACCAGGGCAGATCTAATCAATGAGTACTGCAACTAACTAAAGGTATGTGATGTGTTTTTACAAATGAGAGTCCATGGTGTATTGTATAATTTATGCCTGGCATGTCATCTCCTATTTACCACCTTCTGTGAGGCCTTAGGTTGCTCTAATGCCAATGACTCAGATATGCATGCAGATTGTTACTTGGTAGTGTGTGCAGAACAGTTAGGTATACAGTGTCATGATTTGTAAAAGCACAAGCAAAGTCACAATTGTACTAATGAATTGTCAAAGTGATGTCTGTGTACAAATCTCTCCTATCCCTTATCTTTGTCAATCACAGATGAGCTGAGTTTCTGTTCGGCTCATCCTCATTTGGAAATCTCAGACACTGTCACAGGCAGATGGGATTTGCAGGTAGTCATGGGATGTGGAGACATGGATGAAACTAGGTACTGTTAATCATAAGTTTGTGGAGTGTGACCTATAAGGCCAGACTGTCAGAGCAATGGGATGGCAGCGTGCTTTTCCACCAAGAAGACCTGTATGGTACTGGAAGTAGACGAAGGTGCCATGTGTGTGTCCACTTGTGTCTCACACATGTCATAATGTGGAATCCAGGGCCTCTACCATCACATTGGTTTCTGTTATATGTGACATACCTTGTACATGATTGTCAGTGTGTTACTACTTTGCAGACCAATGTGCATGTCTCTGAGGACTGACATAGGTGAGAGGTAAGCCTACAGCTACCTGATCATGGCAAGTGAAAGGTTCCAGGACTGGGGACATCAGTACTGATCTCTCTCTGTATCATGGGGTATGGTTATTAGGAAACAAAGGTATAGTTATGTGAAAAGGCTTTATCTGGTGATACACAGAACCTATTTGACTCCTGGGTTGTAGAAAGACTAACATGTCCCTAAATTCAGTATCCTGTGGGATACTAGTGTGGCACCTGAGCTGACATTCTAAAGTCACCAGCAGTGCTCCTCTATCTGCTGATTGAAAATCTACAAATAAATATGTGGAGGTGTACAATACTGCTGAATTTTGACTTTTATGTAACAATCCCAATGTTAAATGTATCATGTTTATACAGTACACATGTGATGACCCTAACAAAGATTGTACATTAGAGCGTGACATTTTGGTACATGACAGTTGTACATGGTTGATACATCACACTTACATAGGATCAGTGTTTAAATGGTATTTATTGAAGACTGCACAGCTATATGAGTGATTGAAAAGCAAAATAACACAATGAAAACAGTGAAAGGGTCAGTCATGGTGGATGAAATCATCTGGGTAGCCGCTACACCTTTTGGAGACACACGTCTAGTGTCCTTGAACCATTGAAAATGGATTTGGTTTCAGAACAGTCAAAAGGGTGTATCTGTTGCATACAAGGGGAACCATTCAGGGGAGGTTCACTTTCTGGCAGTGGGTTTGGTCTTGCATCTGCTCCTCCTGGATGACTGGGTGGATGTCCACATTTGCAGTCGGGTTCTGCAGCTACAGAGGGTCAGGTGTATGAGGCATGTCCTTCCCCTGTCAGGGCCTCCATTCTTCTAGCAGCTGTAAATTTTGAAGAGCCTGATGAATCATTAGTAGTGGAAGAGGCCTGATGTTGGATGCCAGACATACTCAGGGTAGTGTTGATGTCCCTCAGCACCCCAGCAATGGACGTCAGGATGGCATTTTGGGCCTGCCACTGCTGCATGGCTTCTTAGTGGTTGTCCCTCCGCAGGTGTTGGATTTCCCACATCATGGTGATTACCTGGCCCATCATGCCTTAGGAATTGTGGTAGGCTCCCAGAACTTGAGAGATGGTGTCCTGGTGAGTAGTGTCCCTTTGAGCCCCCATCACCTGGCCCACACCATCCCTCCCACGCACCCTACCCCCACGTGCCTGTGCCCCTGGCACAGTGAGCCCGCTCCCACTAGTGGCAGGACCATCATTGTCAGGGATAACAAGAGATGACTCAGGTACCTGTACTAAGAGTCACACAACAGAAGAGACTGTACTTGGGACACAGGTTTGAGGGTGAATGGTTGCCTGTGATATAGACGCAACAGGGATGGGAGGAGTCAATGTGGGCAGGGTGAGGCTGACAGTTGTAGACTGACCAGGTGTCCCTGATGGGCCAGCTTCACCGTCAGTGTACAAACATCCAGGGGTGTTGTTCTCAATGGGGCCTTCATCCAGAGGGGTTATGGCAGTGTCTGGTGATCTCTCCATGGTGACAATGGCAAGGTTACCTGTGGGAAAATTGGAACACACAGTTGGTGTAAGTGATGCAACAAGTTATGTTTATGTTTGAGTACTAGTGATGTTTTGTGAGATGCACACACACTACCTTTACATGATCCCCTGAAACAACAATGACAGTTGCAACCAATTCTTAGTTAGAACAAAGTGAGACTCAGCATTTTCAATTCCATGCACCGTGCTCCAAGCTGTTTGACTATGTTGGTAGTTAGATGACTGCTGATACCCTCTTATGTTGTCAGACAAATTATATTGGTGATTAAATTTTTTGTCTTGTAAAGTGTATGCCATTATGGTGCCAACTAAAAACTGAACAATGCACATTGGTGTCAGAGATGGCACACAGTATAGGAGTTAGCAGTTGACATTGACCTCTATCTAGGTGTACTACAAGTGCATCCAGTTTGGCATCTAGTTTTCCACTCCAGGTGAGTCACTGTCAATTTATCTAAGGGCAGTATGATAGGACACTCAGCTGTAGCTGTGTTTTGCTTGTAATGGTGGTGGAAGTGGGCCACTGCATTGCTGTCATTGCCATAACCTGTTTCATAGTGGAACATTCATAATGGGTTACATTACTTGTTAGTTTCACATGCCAGACATCTCAAATTTAGTGCACTATTCTGGTTTTCTTTATGGTGGAATAGTGGCTTCTGGGAGTTGTAGTGCTGTCAGTTCAAAGTACTTCACATGTAATTTCCAAGGACTGTGGACCCAGGTGAGTTTAGCAGACATGTGGCATGCCAGAGAGGGGTATGTGTACATTTGGCACAGAGGGGTGATGGGTGGTTTGGTAACTGTGATCAGGAAAGGTGGTGAGGGAACATGCAAGGCAAAACCTTTTGATGACATGAATGTTATAGGGATTTACCAGACTCCACTCTCCCAGGTATTCCTGTCAGGTCCCTAGGATGCTAGATGTCCAAGACCTTCTCCTCTGAATATGTTAAAGTAGGGGGAGGAGGTGGGGGTCCATTGGCAGTCTTGAGCACTGCCAGCTTGTGCCTGGATGCCGTGGAACATACCTTTCCCCTGAGGTCATTCCACCTCTTCCTGATGTCCTCCCTTGTGTGTAGATAACTGCCTACAGAATTCACCCTGTCAACTATTATTTGCCACAACTTCATTTTCCTGTTTTTTTATGTTTGCTAGACCTATGCTCCGAAAAGGTGCGGCTCAACCCTGAAAATTTCATCCACCATGACCCTCAACTCATCATCAGTGAAACAAGGGTGTTTTTGTGGGGACATGGTGGTGGTGGTAAAGATGGTGAGGTAGTGTAAAAAAGAGGTGGAATTAAATGTTAGTGATGAGGTAGGTGCTGTGATGTGAGTGGGTGACGGTTGTTGTGTATTGGGTGTGTGATAGTAAATTTCGTGTTGTGTGCATTGGGCAGGTGTTGGATGTGTGCGTGGTGAAATGTGTATGGGTGCTTAATCTTGCTTTTTGTTTCTCTGTAAAATGTTGCTTCTCTGTGGCTGTGTGTGGGGTTTTGGTTGCAAAGTATTGTGGGTAGTGTACGTGTATGTTACATGTGCGGATGTGTGTCAGGTGTGGGATATTCAAACTATCCAATGTGGTGTGGTGTTCTGTGTGATGTGAGTTCAGACCGCCGTGGTTCCACCGCCAATTGTTTTCCGTCATAGAAGAACCGCTGTTATGATTTGTGGATCGTAATCTGATGGGAGTATTTTTGTCTGCCTGGCGTTGCTGGGACTGCCTCTTTTCCATCCTCCAGTGTCCTTGTGGTTTTGGAATGTTGGCCGTTTTTTGGTGGACTTCACAGTGTGACTCTTAATACGGCGGTCGGATTACCACCAACATTGCGGTCTTTTGGCAGCCGTCACCGCAGCGGTCTTCCAAACTTGTAATGACCCCATAAGTCTGGGTATGCCAGCATAGAATTTGGGTGATTGCCAACCATCTGGCAGGATCCCTCGATGTCTGGGCCAACAGCCTGAGTTGGCGTCATCTTGCCAACCACGAGTGGCACCTTCACCCAGAAACACTTTTACCTCATTTGTTTGGACTAATGTTGTTGGTCTTTTGAATCTGCACACTGGGGCACTGCTAATCAGATCCTAAAACACGTTGAAAGTGTCTGCACTCATACACTCATGACTGGCATATTTAACTTGCACATAAGTCCCTAGTACATGGCACAAAAATGTACAAAGGACCTCTAAGTTAAGTGTCTCTAGTCGACTGCGGCACATATTTTGACACCTCTAAAGAGACATTGCAAAGCACATCTGCTGACCTGCCCACTCAGCCCAGATGCACAGTTTAAAAACTGCCAATTTGACTGGGAAAAATAAACCTTTTGCTAGCCCTAACCCATCCTTTTTAATACACGTAAATTAAACCTTCCATTTCAATAGGGCGGGTTGCATGGTATTTAAAACGTAGGATGTGTGTGCTTATGTTTTACATGTCCTGGCAGTGAAAAATGCCCAAAATAGTTTTTCACTGTAGCAAAGCTGGTTCTCCCATAGGAAAATACTGGGTTACATTATCACAACTTATAATGTTTAACATCAGTTTGAGACTAGCTAGTAAAATAATACAAGAACTCATTTTAATAGATATTTACAATCCAATTAAATGGTCAAGTTAAAATTCATGTTATTGTTCTGAAAAGGACACTTTTACAAAGTTTTTATTTTACTGTGTAAGCCAATTTTGCTTTTCTTCCAGTGTTCAGTCTGATCTGACTGTTGATGGCTTCCATGTGGTGAGGTGCGTATTGATCCCAGACAGTGGGCAAAGGGCTGGGGTGTCGGGGGATGTTTCTCTCTCTCACAGGATGGCTATCTGGGCTGTTCCTAGGAACTTAATTAACTTCAAAGGACACCTACCATATGTCACCTTCATTTGGAGACCTCTTTGTCTTTGGCACTGTAATAAAATGCCCCTTTTTGGCAAAATCAGTCCCATTTCTTTTGACTGATGCTGCTGTTCTTTTGAATCTGTGCACTGAGGCACTGCAAACCAGGCCCTTGTGCATGTGCTCTGATCCCTAAAACATGTCAAAATTGGCTATACTCATGAGTGACATATTTAATTCACCTGCAAGTCCCTAGTATATAGTACAGAAGTGTACAGAGGCCCTGTAAATTGACTGCAGCACATATTGTGCCAATACTAAAGGGAGAATGCAAAGCATATCCCCAGGGCTAACCCTGCAGTCTTGGTGTGCAATTTTAAAACTGCCAATTCGACCTGGTAAAATAAACCTTTTGCCAAACCTAAACCTTCCTTTTTAATACCTATTTGTAAGGGTGGGTGGTGATATCCGCCCGCTAGCAGATTTAACAGAGTTTTTCCCACTGAGGGCTTGATTTATACTTTTTTAGCGCTGCATTTGCGTCATTTTTTTACGCAAAAGAGGCACAAACTTACAATATTCAATTTTATTTTGTACGTTTGCACTGATTTTGTGTAAAACAATGACACAAATGCAGTGCTAAAAAAGTATAAATCAGGCCCTGAGTTTGGCAAAAAACGCCCTAGCCTCGGCAGCGGAGTGGAGCTTACCAATGTGTGGCCCAAGGCAACTGGGCTGCACTTCACACTCGGCCCACAATTAAGACATTTGCCCTGCAGCAGGCAGGGAGATCCCTACCTGAGGCTTTGCTTTCTGCCAGCCGGCATGGAACTGCTGCGAGCTGCACCAGCACCAGCTCCGGTTCCAATCGCTCCCTCATTTCACTGTCCACTCCTCAGCAGCCCAGGAGCGGGAGGCAGGGGGTAGCAGAGAGCCAGCCTGCTGGCAACGAGGACCCTGGACCCAGCAGCATTCAGATCCTCGTTTTGCTTTCTTCTCTGTGAACATGGGGCCCGGCACTGGGCCTGGTAATTATTTGCATATGATAGGGGTATCTGCTTGGAAAAAAGGAAACTTGAGGCAGAGCTCCACGGAAAAAAACCTGTCTCCCCAGACTCCCTGAACTTTCTCAGAGAGTCTGTGGAGACAGGCTCTTTTCTGTGGATCTGACGGAAAGATTAACTTTTTTCTGAGCACAGACGCCCCTTGCCATATATGCAATTATGTCCATCCTTAGTGCCCCTGGCCCCTGTTTCTCTCATCTATGGACATAGGGGTGGGGGCACTGGGCCTGGACATTATTGCATATGTGATGGGGAGATAGGAGTCTGAGCTTGCAAAAAAGGAAATTTGCCATCAGAGCTCAATGGGAAAGAACCAATCTTCCCAGAGTCCCTGGGAAAGGAATTGTTGTTAGGGGGTATGGTGCTGAGGCCAGCAGGGAGAGCTGGAGACTGAGTAAGTGCCAGCTGCTAGTGCTGAGTCCTAAAGAAAGGGCAGTCTGAGGCTGTGTGTAAGTGCAGAAGAAGTGATTGCAAGGCTGCTGCAAAACTGGGGGTGTGCTTGGCCCTCCGTAGCAAGTTTGTGAGGGAAGGCAGTTTGTGAAGGGAAGTGTGCAGGTGTGGTTGAGAGCAGCAGGCTTCAGGTTGGTGGACTGTGTCAGAGTCTGGCAGATTTAGCTGCCTAGGGCCCTGACATGAATGCACCTGATCTCAGAAGCGCTAAGCTTCTAAAATCAGGCGCATTCTGGCAAGGGTGCCAGTAGAGCAGGTGCCATTCCACAGCACGCGGAATTCCACAGAGTTTTTAGCATTACGTGGATTGGAACTCTGTGTGCTCTCCCTACTCCTACTTATTTGACACCCATAAAGAAGGCCCTACGTGCCCACAGTCAGGGTGCATGGTATTTAAAAAGTAGTAGAGGTGTAATTATATTTACCATGTTCAAACACTGGAAAATATTGTTTTGACTGTAGCAAGGATGGCTCTCTAATAGGAAAACGCTGTATTACATTATAAAACTTAATAATGCTTAACTCCACTTTGGGTATAGCTAGAAAAAATATTTAATTACTCATTTAACTGTAATGTAAAACCGACCTCAATGGTCAAGTCAGATTTTATGTGACTAGTTTACTTTTAAAAAGTTGTCATTTTCTTGCATGAGCCAAATGAGCCTTTCTGCCAGTGTTCAGTGTCACCTGACTTTATGGCTCCCTGTTGTGAGATGTTTATTGCTCCCAGGCAGCGGACAAAGAGCTTGGGTGTGTGGAGATGATTTTCTCCCTGACAGGATGGCCACAGGGCTGTGGCCAAGAACTTAATCAATTTCAAAGGATGCCTACCCTGTCACAAACAAATATAGCTCAGACCTGCGTCTGCCCTCTCTATTGTCTTGCTAGCCAGTTGGACACCAATCTCAGTGGGAGAGGGGCTGCCTCAGAACAGTTTTGGAGTGACTACAAGGGTGAGTTTGCCCATTATAATAACCACACCTCCAAGTGGACTGAGGGAGATATGCACAGGAGAAGATAGGTTCTGTGACATTGGTGTTATGTAGGGAAGGGCACTGTGGGATAGTTTACAGTAAAATACACAGGAAGTGTTGCAATTGTAAACAGAGTCATACCTGGGAACTTTTACTCCTTTGGTGATGGGGTTGCCAGGAATTTCCCCTACCCAAAGCCTGGCACTGGGCATTAATGTGCCACCCCCTGTACCCTCCCCTAACACCTGAGAAAGACAGAAGAAGGACTGCTCCTGCTATTGTGACCTAGAAGGAGAACCCAAAGGGCTACACCTGCTCCCGCTTGTACTCAGGACTGCTAGTGGACTTAAAAGGTCAGTTTGCTGACCTCCTGTTGAGCAACAAGGACACAAAACCTGCAAGAAGTTCACTTTCCTGAAGAGCCCTGCTTCACAGATCCAACTGGAACCCTAAGTGGTGTCCTTAATGTCCTGAGGCCCTTATAGAAGTGTCAAAGAATACTCCTAATGCCTAACCCTAAAACTGGGACTTCAAGGATTTCTGCCGTGAGGGTAGTGGCCCGGCCTCTCGATTTAGTTGCGGGCGGACCATAGGTTTAATCAGGGCAGAGACTATGGGTCTCATTATGAGGTGGGCGGTCAGACCGCTCAAACTTCAATACGGCTGTGGAGAGGCATCGGTCAAGCCGGTTGCCTCACCACCATGATATTATGATGTTTCCACTGGGCTGACCGATGAAAACAGTGCAACGGCATTGGCCTCGGCTGAGAGAGAGCTGAGGCCAATGCTACTGCACACAGCACACTTGCAATGCGCACTGTCTACCATGGCAGACAGTGTGCATTCCGAGTGTGCAGACAGGGGGGCCCTGCACTGCCCACGACATGGTCATGGGGAGTGCAGGGACCCCCATGTGGCTCCAACTCTGCCTTTCCACCAGCCTTTTCATGGCAGGGACACTGCCATGAAAAGTCTGGTGGAAAGGAAAGTCTTGATCAGCACGGCGGTGCCAAACTCAGCACGGTTGTTGCTGACCACGACTTTCACTGCCACCAACCCAGTGGGACCACTGATCCTGGTGGTGGCGGCGGCCTCCTGGTGGTCTGACCAGCAGGATCGTAATCTGGCGTTTGGACCACCAGGGATGCGCGGTGGGACTGCCACAACTGGTACGGCGGTCCCATGGACCTCCATACTCGTAATGAGGCCATATGTCTCCACCATGACTAAACCCCTCCGACCACTCTGCAGATTAAGGACTGTCAGAAGGAGACCTGTAATTCCACCTGCCTAATTTAGATCAGCAGAATTACAGGCCGGTTTTCACTGCCCCCACCATCTCCAGGAAAAACATGGTGGCAATTGGCTATGAAAACTGCTAAATTTTCCCCTAACCATTTGAGAGGACTTCCATGACAAGGGGAGCATTTTCCTCCTTATTTTCAAAAAGAAAAACCTGTTTTGGGATCTTCTTTTTAAAAATGGATAGGAAAAGAAAACTGTTTGGTGCAGGGCTCCATCATGCTGACAGAACCCAGCACCAAACAGGAAATGCAGTGACAGGAACCGCCATAACCACTGACATAATATCGAGACCAATAATATCATGTAACACAAATATTGTGTCAAAAATATTGTGTCCCTAGCCTTATAATGGTAAGTACAAAAATATTGAAAAAAACATATTTTTTCATACAAATATTGTTAGAAAAAACACAGAAATAAGGTTTCCTAAGATATACATATTTTAAAGTAGTAAATATGTTAATGTATACCATTATTATAACTCTAATTAAATAAATGTCACTAATACTTATATAATAATACTTATATATACACACACACACCTATATATAATGTAACACATTTATTAAAAATAAATATTTTACATTACATTAATTTTTTAATACTTTAAATTTACTAATATAAAAATCGTATTATATATATGTGTGCATATAGATATATGTATCTATCTCTCTCTCTCTATATATATATATATATATGAATGAACAAATAGTATAATATTTAAGTTATAAACCAAAATTACTAATGCATGTATTTAACCACTATTAGGAAATGTATATGAGCCTTGCAATAATGGATATAGTATTCCCACCCCAATTTGTGCAACAGTAGGGAAAGAGTTGGACTCCAGAGGGGTAAGATTTACTATTTCCACCCCAGTCTGTGCAACAGTAGAGAAAGTGTTGGACTTTGGAGAGGTTACATTTACTATTTCCACACCAGTCTCAGAAGCAGTAAGTACTACTTCACTTCAAACACATTACATACTTGAATACCATATTTATACAGAAAAAATATAAAAGTCTTAATATAAACATTATTGCTTAATATATATATATATATATGTATTAAAAAATAATAAAAGCAATTAACCAATTTACAAAATCAATTATAAAAATGGGTATTTAATTAATAATTAACTTGCCACCCTGTACCTCTACAAACCTAGCAACCCACACCTTAAACATAATCAAGATAAATAAGTATAACACAATTTACATCATTGTTAATCAGTTACATAATTATCAATTAATAATGAAATGTTATTTGTTACTTAATTAACATCCCACCGTACAAACCTACAAACCAGCATCCCACACCTGAAATATAACTAAAACATATAATTATTACACCATTTAGATAATTATAAATACCCTTTCAAACCTAGCAACCCATAACTAAAATATAAGCATAATGAATCAGTATTGCATGATTTACATAATTATTAATCAATCAAATAATTAATAATTTATAAAAAATGAATTTCTAATTAATTATAACCTAATTAACATCTGACCCTACGTAGCATCCCGCATCTAAAATATAAGTAAAATAAATGAGTATTACATAATATATATATAATTGATATCAATCGCATACTCCCCACTTTTTGCCTCCTACTGATGCTGACTTGACTGAGAAGTGTGCTGGGACCCTGCTAACCAGGCCCCAGCACCAGTGTTCTTTCACTTAAAATGTACCATTGTTTCCACAATTGGCACACCCCTGGCACACAGATAGGTCCCTTGTAAAAGGTACTAGTGGTACCAAGGGCCCTGTGACCAGGGAAGGTCCCTAAGGGCTGCAACATATGTTGTGCCACCCTAAGGGACCCCTCACCTAACACATGCACACTGCCATTGTAGATTGTGTGTGTTGGTGGGGAGAAAAAGGCAAAGTCGACATGGCATCCCCCTCAGGATGCCATGCCCACAAAATACTGCTTGTGGCATAGGTAAGTCACCCCTCTAGCAGGCCTTACAGCCCTAAGGCAGGGTGCACTATACCACAGGTGAGGGCATAGTAGCATGAGCAATATGCCCCTACAGTGTCTAAGTCTATTCTTAGACATTGCAGTACAGTGTGGCCATATTAAGTATATGGTATGGGAGTTTGTCAAAAACGCACTCCACAACTCCATAATGGCTACACTGAATACTGGAAAGTTTGGTATCAAACTTCTCAGAATAATAAACCTACACTGATGCCAGTGTTGGATTTATTAAAAAAAATGCACACAGAAGGCATCTTAGAGATGCCCCCTGTATTTTACCCAATCCTTCAGTGCAGGACTGACTGGTCTGTGCCAGCCTGCTGCTGAGACCTGAGTTTCTGACCCCCTGGGGTGAGAGCCTTTGTGCTCTCTGAGGCCAGAAACAAAGCCTGCACTGGGTGGAGATGCTTAACACCTTCCCCCTGCAGGAACTGTAACACCTAGCAGTGAGCCTCAAAGGCTCAAGCTTCGTGTTACATTGCCCCAGGGCACTCCAGCTAGTGGAGATGCCCGCCTCCTGGACACAGCCCCCACTTTTGGCGGCAAGTCCAGGGGGAGATAATGAAAAAAACAAGGAGGAGTCACCCACCAGTCAGGACAGCCCCTAAGGTGTCCTGAGCTGAGGCGACCCCGGCCTTTAGAAATCCTCCATCTTGATTTTGGAGGATTCCCCCAATAGGAATAGGGATGTGCCCCCCTCCCCTCATGGAGGAGGCACAAGGAGGGTGTAGCCACCCTCAAGGACGGTAGCCATTGGCTACTGCCCTCCCAAACCTAAACACCCCCCTAAATTTAGTATTTAGGGGCACCCAGAACCCAGGAAATCAGATTTCTGCAACCTTAACAAGAAGAAGGACTGCTGACCTGAAGCCCTGCAGAGAAGATGGAGACGACAACTGCCTTGACCCCAGCCCTACCGGCCTTTCTCCCAACGTCGAAGAAAACTGCAACAGCGACGCATCCAACAGGGACCAGTGACCTCTGAAGCCTCAGAGGACTGCCCTGCACCCAAGGACCAAAAAACTCCCGTGAACAGCGGCCCTGTTCAAAAACCTGCAACTTCTTTGCAACAAAGAAGCAACTTTAAAGACTTCACATTTCCCGCCGGAAGTGTGAGACTTCCCACTCTGCACCCAACACCCCCGGCTCGACCTGCAGAAAACCAACACCTCAGGGAGGACTCCCCGGTGACTGTGAGCCCGTGAGTAACCAGAGACAAACCCCCTGAGCCCCCACAGTGACGCCTGCAGAGAGAATCCAGAGGCTCCCCCTGACCGCGACGGCCTGTAACAAGGGACCCGAAGCCTGGAACCAACACTGCACCCGCAGCCCCCAGGACCTGAGGGAACCGAACTCCAGTGCAAGAGTGACCCCCACGCAACCCTCTGCCTAGCCCAGGTGGTGGCTGCCCCAGGGAGCCTCCCTTGTGCCTGCCTGCATCGTTGAAGTGACCCCCGGGTTCTCCATTACTTCCTATACAAAACCTGACGCCTGTTTGCACACTGCACCCGGCCGCCCCTGTGCTGCTGAGGGTGTACTTTCTGTGCCTTCTTGTGTCCCCCCCTGGTGCCCCACAAAACCCCCCCTGGTCTTCCCCCTGAGGACGTGGGTACTTACCTTCTGGCAGACTGGAACCGGGACACCCCTGTTCTTCACAGAAGCCTATGGCCCTCATTACAACCCTAGCGGTCAAAGACCGCCAGGGCTGTTTTGTCGGTTTCACAACCAACAGGCTGGCATTGGAATCCTTGGTATTATGACTGGTGGCACTGCCGGGACCGGCGGTTTACCGCCATGTTGGTCCCGACGGTTGTAATCCTCAGGATTAGAGTCCCCCTCCCGCCAGCCTTTTCATGGCGGTAGGAACCGCCATGAAAAGGCTGGCAGAAAGGGGAGTCACGTGGCCCCTGGGGGCCCCCTGCCACAGCCCCATGAAGCTTTTCACTGTCTGCATAGAGGTGGATGAGGGGGATGAGGGGGAGGAGGGGGACACAGTGGAGGCAGTGAATCTTGGTGTGTCTGCATCTGGATGGTGCTTGTGTGAGTGCCTGTGGGATGAAGTGTGGTGCTTGTGTTTGCCTGAGCCACTTCTGTGTGTTGATTTGGGTGCATGCTGGTTTGAAGGTGTGCTTGGGATAGGCTGGGGTTGAGGGGAATGGGACTGGGTAGAGGAAGTTGGAGGGGGAAGGCTGGAGACAGGGACAATGGCTGCCATCAGGGAGTTGGCCAGAGCCTGGAATGATCTCTGTTGGGCCGCCACGTCAGAGTGAATGCACTCCAGGAATGCATTTGTTTGTTGCAAATGCCCTACCAGACCCTGGATGGCATTCAATATGGTTGACTGCCCAACAGAAATGGATCGCAGGAGGTCAATAGACTCCTCACTGAGGGCAGCAGGACGGGCATGGGAAACACGCTGAGGGGCTGCTGTCAGAGAGGTGCTGATACGGGGTGGCGACTGTACCTGTAGTTGGGGTAGCCACAGAGGTGTCCGCCACCGCCAGGGAGCTTCCATCGGAGGCGGTGTTGCTGTCAGAATTGTCCCTTCCAGTCTCCCCCGTGGTGCTCCCCTCGCCCTCTGTCCCACTGGTACCCTCACCGCCGGTGGATTCGGCCTCATGGGCCATGTGGGATGCAGCTCCCTCCGTCACCTGTGCCTCTGCTCCTCCACCAGATGATGCTAATGCACACAAGGACAGGGTGACAAAACAAAAAGTTGGGGGAGAGACAGGGGATACACTTGGTCAATGCCAGCAACAACACCACAGTTGTCGTACACAACACACAGGGAACAGCCTTATGCACTAGGCCATGCACTACCAGTTACAATGCTAGTCCCCAGGCAATGGAATACAATTCCTAACGCCAATAGCAGCACAGCTGAAACCCACAAGACCCTGCCCAGTAGGAGATGCCCACTAGCATATTTGGGGTTGGAGTGCATCAGACCCTGCCCATCGTGAAACCTACCCTGCCATGTTCGTCCTGGCCTAGGGGCACCCACAGACCCCCACCAGATAGCACCTCAACACAAGCCATTTTTTGAATCTGTAACTGTTCTCACCCCCTTGTGGCTGCTGTGATGCCTTCAAGCGCCCATCCAACTCCGGATAGGCCACCGCCAGGATGCGGAACATCAGGGGGGTCAGGGTACGACGGGCACCCCTTTCTTGTTGGAGGCCATCCCCAGCTACGCCTCTGCCGTCTTCCTTGCCCAGTGGTACAGGTCCTCGCACCGTTTGCAAAAGTGGGTACTCCGCCTGTCAAAGACCCCCAGGATCCACTCATCCTTGGCGATGCCACGCCAAATACCCTTTTTCTGATGGGTGCTGACCTGCATAAAAAGATACATTGAAAAAGGTATTAGTCATACCGTCCGGCCTGTTACACTCATGGCCCACCATATCCCTCATATCCCCTTACGCACAGACATTGACCACCAGACATGCAGTACTCTGCCCAGGACCCCTCAGCCACCCCCCTTACACGAGGCTTACACACACAGCACTCCATGCATTCATGCCCAGGACCCCTCAGCCACCCCCCTTACACGAGGCTTACACACACAGCACTCCATGCATTCATGCCCCTTGCATCGTGTTCACAGTGTACTCACCTGTTGGTCTGGAGGACCATAAAGTAAACAGTACTGGGGTACAACCCCATCCACCAGTCTTTCTTACTCCTCTGAAGTGAAGGCAGGGACACTTTCCCCAGACACTCGAGCCATGATCGCTTCCAGACACAGGTCACAGCAGTACTTGCAGTGTAGGTCCTCTATTGTTGAAAGTCAGGTAGCAAGTGAGTGAACAGATAGAAAATGGCGGTCACGTCTGTGGCGGTGCGTACCGTCACCGCCAGCGTACATTACCATTGGCTACTGGAAGCCATTGGGCCCAATGATAACCAATGAAGTGTAGCACGGCAGTCATCGACCGCCTCCAGCAACGGCGCACAACATCAGTGGAATTGCCTCATTTACACTTGTCCCTCCACACAGGTCAGGTGGCCACCATTTCTTGGGGGAACAGGCCATGGCACCTAACTGTGTCACAGCACAAATACGCACATTTACAGAACTACAAGTTCACATACTGTTTCTGTCAAAACATGCTAGGCATTTTACTCTGAGGATATCTTTGAATGTGACCATCAACTCACCGTTTTTCACCCTAGAGTTCAACCGCTGCAGGTGAATAGGAGATGGAGATATACCCCTGTGTACAGACCCCTGGTGGACCTGGCAACAATGGAGGACAGGCACATTATTCTCACCTACAGACTTGATAGGGCCACAATCCAAGAGCTGTGTGCCCAATTGGAGCCAGACCTGATCTCAGCTATCCGTCACCCCACTGGGATCCCCCCTCTTGTGCAAGTCCTATCAGTGCTCCATTTCTTGGCAAGTGGCTCCTTCATAGTGACAGTGGCCATGGCAGCAGGGATGACCCAGCAAGTCAACGCCGTCTCATCATCCTGCTTAAACACCCTCTCATGCTCCGCAAGATCTCCAGGTGGATCCCTACCAAAACCAGAAGAACGGTCACCCAGGCCCTCATCAGCAGCAGACTGGACTACGGCAACTCTCTCTACACGGGAACCACGGCCAAACTCCAGAAAAGACTGCAACGTATACAGAACGCCTCCGCACGCCTCATCTTCGACATCCCACGCCACAGTCACATCTCAGCCCACCTGAGAGACCTACACTGGCTCCCCTTCAACAAGAGGATCACCTTTAAGCTCCTCACCCACGTCCACAAAGCACTCCACAATGCCGGTCCAGCTTACCTCAACAAACGACTCACCTTCTACAACCCTAACCGACAACTCCGTTCCGCCAACCTCACCCTTGCCACTGTTCCACGCATCCACAAGTCTACAGCCGGTGGTAGATCGTTCTTGCACCTCGCCGCCAAGACCTGGAACACCCTCCCCATCCACCTACGGCAGAGCCGGGACCTGCTGACCTTCAGGAGACGCCTCAAGACCTGGTTTTTTGAGCAGTAGCAACTCCCCCTGCCACCTCAGCACCCTGAGACCCTCGCAGGTGAGTAGCGCGCTCTACAAATGATTGATTGATTGATTGATGTCACAGCCTATGTTCTCAAATGTGCTGACCAGAGTGTTGTCCGCCCTGATGAAACAAATGCGCAGCTACATCTTATTCCCCCAGGTGGAGGATTTGGGCACATTGAAGCACTGGGACATATCCCCAACATCATTGGTGCTATTGATGGTACACATATTGCCTTTGTCCCCCCAGGAGAAATGAACAGGTGTTCAGAAATCGAAAGAGCTTTCACTCTATGAATGTGCAGATAGTGTGCCTGATGTACCAGTACATCTACGATGTGAATGCAAAGTATCCTGGGTCTGTGCATGATGCCTATATCCTGAGGAATAGCAGCATCTCATTTGTGATGGCTCAACTCCAGAGGCACTGGGTGTGGCTAATAGGTGAGCCCATGGTCCTCACCCAGTGGATGTTGGTATATGGGTGTGGTGTTGGCCCTAAGGGTGAGTGTCTGGCTAACTGGTATCCCTCGGTATTTGTAGGTGACTCTTGTTACCCCAACCTCTCATGGCTACTGACCCCAGTGACGAATGCCAGGACAAGGGCAGAGGAACGTTACAATGAGACACATGGACGAACAAGGAGGATCATTGAGCACACCTTTGGCCTCCTGAAGGCCAGGTTCAGGTGCCTCCATCTGACAGGTGGATCCCTGTGCTACTCTCCCAAGAAGGTCTGCCAGATCATCGTTGCATGTTGCACAACCTGGCCTTGAGACTCCAGGTGCCTTTTCTGTAGGAGGATGAGGCTGGAGACGGTTGTGTGGCAGCGGTGGAGCCTGTGGACAGTGACGAAGAGGAGGCAGATGAAGAGGATGTGGACATCAGAACAACTATAATACAACAGTGCTTCCAGTGAGGCACAGGTAAGACACTGTAACCTCACCTTCCATTGCTGTTTTGTGAAGTGAATTTTTTCTGGCTGGCTGCTGTTCCCACTACACAGCCCACTTATTGTACCCATTAACATGTCTATTTTCAGATATTTGTGCCCTCCAGTGGCTCATGGTGTATTGACTGCAGCACATTACAGGTCGTAACTATGTTTACATCACTGTACTGTTTATTTGCAGTGTCTACAGATTGTTAAACAACTACATCCTTAAATCATTTTGCATACTCCATATGTGTTTTTTCCAAGGGTGTTTATTTCAGTGCTGAGAAGTAAATGGGGATGTGCAATGGGCTTGGGTGATGGTGGAGGAGAGTCCAGGATAGGGTACAGTCTATAGGTATCACAGGTGCATTGTCCAAGGGGGCATAGGAAGTGGAGCAATGGCAGTTCAAGGTAGACAGGGTAACAGGGTGGGACAGAAGAGTGACAATCAGGAGAGTCTTATTTCCTGGCGGGGGTCTTGGCAATGTTCTCTGGCTTCTGCCTGGATCACAGGGACTGTTTGAATGGTGGTTCTCCGTCTGCAGGGGGTGGGGTGCTGGTGGCCTGTTGTTCCTGTGGCAGGGCCTCCTGTCCTCTAGCGTTGGCAGAGGTGGAAGGTTTTTCATCGGTGTGGCTAGTGTCAGGGGCCCATTGGTGTGCCACTGCCGCCCTCATGGTGTTGGCCATGTCTGCCAGCACCCCAGCAATGGTGACCAGGGTGGTGCGGATGTCCTTCAGATCCTTCCTGATCCCCAGGTATTGTCCCTCTTACAGCCGCTGGGTCTCCTGCAACTTGGCCAGTATCTGGCCCATGGTCTCCTGGGAATGGTGGTATGCCCCCAGGATCCCTGCAAGTGCCTCGTGGAGGGTCGGTTCCCTTGGCCTGTCCTCCCAGCTTCCCTGTTGTCCTGTGCCTCTGTCCCCTGAACCATGTGCCCACTGCCACTGACCCCAGGTCCCTGATCGTGGTGTGTTTGTGGGGTTGCCTCGGGTCCCTGTAGTGGTGGACACACTGCCGATTGACGTGTTCTGGAGACAGTGGAATGGGCCCGCTGGGTGGGTGTTATGCTGGTGTTTCATGAGGGGGGAGGCTCTGTGATGGTATGGGACTGTGGCTGGGTAACCGACTGCCCAGAGATCCCAGATGGGCCAGGTTGGTCATCCATATCCAGGCGTGCAGAGCTGCTGTCATCACTGTTGGCCTCTTCTGGGGGTGGACTGGATGTTGCTGGCACCTCCTCTCCGGTGACGTTGTGTGGGGGTCCTGTGGGTATGTAAATGCAGTGTTATTGTTTCTGCATGTAACATGTGGTGCATGGGTGTGTTTCCCTCTATGGTTGTTATTAACAAGGCAGCTTTGGCTTGTGTTAGTTGTAATTTGGTTGGCTAAGTGATTGTCACTACTGTGCATGCTGTGGTGATGGGTGTCCATGCAGGTCTGTGATGGGTGTCCATGCATTGGTGTTGCAGGCAGGGCTTGGTTGTGGGAAGGGTGGGTTGTGTTGGTGGGGTGTGTGGGAGGTGGTGGAGTGATGGGAGTGAGGGTGTGGATGAGGGTGGGGTATGTGATGGCATGCAGGTAGGGGGTGAAAGTAGTAGACATTTGACTTACCTGATTCCAGTCCTCCTGCTACTCCTGCCAGGTCGCTACGTTGACCATGTACACTTGCCATTGTGTCCCGGGTTGGAGTCATTCCAATGAATGACACATTCACACCCATTAAACTGCCCCTTTGGGCAGGTCACTCACACTGCACACTCCACAAAAACACACATCGGCTCATCTTAGGCATAGGGACAGTTAAGTGTACAGAATATTGTGTCACACAACAGCAACACCACATCAACATCACATCTACCAATTCAACTGACACTCTCACGTTGCTCACGTGGCACGGACTGTCATCTGACTGCAGACACTTATTTATTGATGTGTCATGTAACATAAATACCCCTCCCATTAAATATTCATGTAATGGACCCACACATATCACCCACATTGCAACACAATGAAAGGTCAATCGGATGCACAACATTTTGAGAGACAAATATTTAAGGCTCACAATGCAAACACTATCTGCACATTAGAGATAGGGGCATCAGTAGCACTCCTGGAAGGATGCTGCCCTGAGACACATTTCACTTTGCACATGCCCTAAAACACCATTTGCACAAGAACTGGCCCTACATGTATCTCAGGGACAAACAATAATAGAATAAAGTAGCATGCCAATCTGCCAAATGTATAATTACAAGTCAAGGAAGCACATTTACCAGCAACAGCATGGGCCATACATGTAGTAGCTGCAAGGCACACACATCAATTTAGACACATGGTCATCCAAATGTAAAGGAAGGTAGCACAACTGAATACCCTCCATGTGTGGAAAAACAAAATTCTAGCTCCCACACATGAGATGTATGTCCATTCCATAACTGGGGGACACATCTAATACCATTCATGTCAACATTGTTCAACCCAATATGAAATACTTACCATGGCAAACATAACACAATGCAATGACACCCCAAATGGATCACCACAACATATCCATACAGTGAACATCTACTCTTGTCCTGGATGACACCAGCGCTGCCAACAAAGTCAGATTTTGCCAACCACAGCAAATGGATCAGCAATCCATGTGAAACACACACATCTGTAGGCATGCAACACAACTTACTCATGAACAATAAAAAAGTAGAAAGCTAACAGCAGGACAAATGTGTACCCAAAAAAACAACTTGGGTATATTGAATGCAAATGATTCCGACCAAAGGCCATTGGCCAGTCCATATTAGTCCATGCACAGTATTGTCCCAAGCTTGGCTCTAATCACTGCAAGGTAACCTCCATAGGAGGAGGCCTCAAGTGGGCATGCAGGTACCCCAAGGATCATGCTTGGGTGGGGTGTGGTCGGGTTTGGGATGGGTGAGTTTGGGTTTGGGAGGGAGGGGCTATTTTTTTGGAGGGGTGGGCTTCTTCTTTAGGTGAGGGGTATGGGAGCTTTCTGGGGGCAGGTGTGATGGGGAGGACTTGGATGTGGAAGGGAAGGGTTGGGATGTGGGTGGCGGCCTCTTGGGTTTCAGGGGAGGGGTGGAGGTAACAGGGGAAAAGGAAAGGTCAAAAAGAAAACTTTCTTTGGGAAAATGGGAAGGTCATCAGAACGGACGGGGGACTCTTTAGAGATTGAGGGAGTTGTGGTAATCTCGTTGGGTGTTGATTTCTTGCGTGTGTGCGTGTGTGAGGTATGCTTGTGTTTGGGTGGTGTCTGTTGCATGTGTGAGTGTGGGCATTTGCATGTCTTGAGGGCTGTAAGCTGGAGGTCCTGGGTGATGTGGGAGTCGTGGATGTGTGTGTCTGTTGGGAGATGTCTGTGGGTATGGTGGACATTGTGGATGTGTCTGTGTGTGTTGGGGTGGTGTCGGGGGTTATGGTTGATGTGGATGTGTCTGTGGGTGCTGTGGCGGTGTCTGGGGTATGGTGTCTGAGGTGTGTGGGTCTGTGGGTTTTGAGGTGTGGTCTGGGTGTATGGTGGGGTGGTGGATGTGTGACTGGGTGTTGCAGTTGTGCCTGTGGGCGTGGTGGCTGTGCTGTGTAAGTTAGAGGGGTGGGGGTGTCTCTGGAAATGGTGGCTCTTGTGGTGTCTGTGGGTGACTGTTGAGTGGCTGAGTGCTGGTGTGTCTTGTGGTGCTTTTGTCTATGCGTGCTGGTTGTGTGTGTTGAGGAGGGTGTGTGCAGGTGTGTTTGTGTGCTTGGGACAGGTAGGGAAATAGGGAATTTGGATTGGGAAGAGGGAGGTGGTGGGGAGAGGACTATGGGGTGGATGGCTGCCATCAGTGAGGAGGCCAGACACATTACTATGAATATCTCCCAAGTACGCATTTGCCTGCTGAAGTTGGCTAGCCAAACCCTGGATGCCATTCACAATGGCAGTCTGCCCCACAAATAAACTCCTCAGGAGGTCAATAGCCTCCTCACTCAGGCCAGCAAGGGTAACAGGGGCTCAGGGTGAGCTGCCTGGGGCAAAGGTGATGCCCACCCTCTGGGGTGAGCAGGCACAGACAACTGGCTGGAGAGCAACAGATAGGGTGGCAATAGAACTGGGGGTGGCAGACAAGGATGGTACAGGAGCAAGTCCTGATAGGTTCACCATCACTAGGGAATAGCCACTGGCGGTACAATCCGAAAATGATGAACTCGATCCTGTGTCCTTTTTGGCACACCCCTCACCCTCTGGGGCACTGGATCCCTCTGTGTCGGTGGTGTAGTGACTAAAGGTACCATGATCAGATGCTCCCACTTGGTTACACCCTGTCTCTTTCACTTGCCTGGGATGATGCTGCAACTACATAGAGAAACAGGGTCACTACATGTTCCTGATCACACTTGAACAACAGCTGTGATCAGCAAACATTGGTGGTCATTACAACCCTGGCGGTCGGTGTTAAAGCAGCGGTAAGACCGCCAACAGGCCGGCGGTAAAAATTTTGGAATTATGACTGTGGCGGAAACCACCAACAAAGACAGCCACTTTAACACTCCGACCGCCACGGCGGTACAGACAAACAGCGCGGCGGTCACCGCCAATAGACAGGCGGGAGACAATGTACCGCCCACACTATTATGACAGGCCAATCCGCCACCTTTTCCGGGGCGGATTCACCGCGGATAAAAACACGGCGGAAACAGGCATTTCGAAGGAAAAACGCTCACCTCTACACACTCCACGAGGAAGGAGGACACCATGGAGCCGGAACTTCATATTCTCCCTGCGCCAGTCTTCCTGCTCCTCTACGAGGAGCACCAACGCCGGCAGCGAAGACCACGGTGAGTTCTGCACCTACGACATAGGGGAGGGGAGAGGCAAAAAACAACAGGGACACACACACGCAACACCCCAACCCCCACCCTCACCCACTACAACACACACACCAATGCATATCTATACATTACAGTAACACCCCCCAACCCCCCCGGAAGAATGCAAAGACAAAAGGAAATGAGTGCAACCATTGTAACATATCAAAAATCAGTAAGCAAAAAAAATAAAAAATAAATATATATATATATATATATATATATATACACTATAAACAAAATATACACCACGATAAGTAGTCCAGGTATTGCACCATTCATAGTCCGTGGACCACTGGGCCCAAAATGCATGGGCGAGGCCCACACACACAAGATACCCGAACATGACGGAGAGAAAACTGCAGGGGCATCAGATAGAAATACAACAGGCACCTCAGGGGGAAGCGAAGGGGGGGCACCTCAGCCGGATGAGTGCACGACGCCAGATCCATGAGGGGGCTCCATGCCCATTGATGTATCCTGGGGAGTGCAAAGCCACAGTCTCTCAAGTCTCTCCAGTGGGTGGGATGCCCACTGTTACATCCTGGGTAGTGCAAAGCCACAGTCTCTCAAGTTCCTACAGTGGGTGGATTGCCCACTGTACCATCCTGGGGAGAGCAAAGCCACAGTCTCTCAAGTATCTCCAGTGGGTGGGTTGCCCACTGTTACATACTGGGGAGTGCAAAGCCACAGTCTCTCAAGTTCCTACAGTGGGTGGATTGCCCACTGCTGTATCCTGGGGAGTGCAAAGCCACAGTCTCTCAAGTCTCTCCAGTGGGTGGGTTGCCCACTGTTACATCCTGGGGAGTGCAAAGCCACAGTCTCTCAAGTTCCTACAGTGGGTGGATTGCCCACTGTACCTTCCTGGGGAGTGCAAAGCCACAGTCTCTCAAGTCTCTCCAGTGGGTGGGTTGCCCACTGTTACAAACTGGGGAGTGCAAAGCCACAGTCTCTCAAGTTCCTACAGTGGGTGGATTTCCCACTGCTGTATCCTGGGGAGTGCAAAGCCACAGTCTCTCAAGTTCCTACAGTGGGTGGATTGCCCACTGTAACATCCTGGGGAGTGCAAAGCCACAGTCTCTCAAGTGGATGCATGTCTCCACTGGTTCTGGAGGGGGACTGGTGCCCAGAGTGCTTCATCCTGTGCAGGACAGAGGTAGTGGATGCATGTCTCCACTGGTTCTGGAGGGGGACTGGTGCCCAGAGTGCATCACTCACCCCGTGACGGTCCCAGTTGCATCACTGCCCCTGCCGCTCATGGTCTAGCGGTCCTTGAGTTGGCGGTCCTTGCCCTGTTCAGCAGTGCTTGCCCTGTTCAGCGGTGCTTGAGTTGGCGGTCCTTGCCCTGTTCAGTGGTGCTTGCCCTGTTCAGCGGTGCTTGAGTTGGCAGTCTCTGCCCTGTTCAGCGGTGCTTGACTTGGCGGTCCTTGCCCTGTTCAGCGGTGCTTGCCCTGTTCAGCGGTGCTTGAGTTGGCGGTCCTTGCCCTGTTCAGCGGTGCTTGCCCTGTTCAGCGGTGCTTGAGTTGGTGGTCTCTGCCCTGTTCAGCGGTGCTTGACTTGACGGTCCTTGCCCTGTTCAGCGGTGCTTGCCCTGTTCAGCGGTGCTTGACTTGGCGGTCCTTGTCCTGTTCAGCGGTGCTTGACTTGGCGGTCCTTGCCCTGTTCAGCGGTGCTTGCCCTGTTCAGCGGGGCTTGCCCTGTTCAGTTGTGCTTGACTTGGCGGTCCTTCATTGCCCAGCTGGGCTGGGGCTGGCGGTCCTTCATTGGTCAGCTGGGCTGTGGCTGGCGGGGTCCTCCTGGGCAGCTGGGCTGTGGCTGGCGGGCCCTCCTGGTCAGCTGGGCTGTGGCTGGCGGGGCCCTCCTGGGCAGCTGGGGTGTGGCTGGCATGGCCCTCCTGGGCATCTGGGCTGTTGCTGGTGGGGTCCTCCTAGGCAGCTGGGCTGTGGCTGGCGGGGTCCTCCTGGGCAGCGATGATGGGGCTGGCGGTGGTGTCCTGGGCAGCGACGACGGGGCTGGCGGTGGCATCCTGGCCAGCGGGGATGATGGCAGTCTTCTCCACAGTGCTGCTCCTCCCAGACTTTGTGGGTTTATTCTGCCCCTTCTCCACCTTGGGAGGAGTCACAGCTGAGTCCACACTCCCCATGGGACCCCTGTGAGCGGCTTGGGTGGCTGGAGTCTTCCCCCTCTCCCGCCGGGCACTGGCCAACTTCTGGTGCTTCACGGGGGGGAATGGCTGTGCTCTGGTTCCGTGATACACTGGCTGGCCTGGTGCACTCCACATACCTGTGACAACAGGCACCACTGGTCCCGGTGATTTAGTGGCTGAGGTTCTAGTACGGGACCTATGAGTTGGACGGGGGGTGGTGGGAAATAGGTTAAGGGTGGACAGGAAAAGTTGTTTGGGGACACTGGGACGGGTAGCTGGAGGGGGTTTGGGAGTGGATGTATGTTGGGTGGGTGTGTGCCTGCGTTTGTGTATCTTGGGAGGGGGCGTCACAGACACACTGGGAGAGGACACAGGGGACGTGTGAATGGTAGTGGGGGTGGAGACTGCACGTGAGCGGGGTGTGCTGGTGGGTGTGCTGGTGCAGAACGTAGTGGCTGTAGTGGTAGTCCATGCAGGTGTGAGTGTAGACGAGACTAGGAGGGAGGAGGGAGACGAGGAGGAGGGGGACACAGTGGAGGCAGTGGATGTTGGTGTGTCTGTATGTGTGTGATGCTTGCGTGAGTGCCTGTGGGATGTGTGGTGCTTATGTTTGCCTGAGCTTCCCTTGTGTGGTGAGGTGTGTGCAGGCT